>NC_056758.1:7152500-8552500 GCF_018687715.1 Carya illinoinensis | reverse complement strand
TGAGCCTCTTGAACAATTCGCTGGAGTACAACAATTTGTTCATTAAGCTTTTCAACCTCATGGGTTCTGCCTTATAGCCGCTGGAAAAAAGCAACTATAGAGGATGAGTAGCTAGTCCTGAGACTCACCAAGTCATAGATAGTATCGGAGTCTAACTTATTAGCCAAATTATTATTTTCTTACTGTAGCATGGCACCAATTGCAGTTGTAGAAAAGACAAGAGATTGAGGTGTAGAATAATTCATTGATGGATTTAGAGGAATGTTAGAAGAATATAACATTAAAAAAAATTGAAAGTTTAAAGTGAGAATGTTGAAAGAATACAAATGAGTTATAGAGATGAGAATAAGATTTAATGGAAATTTGATAAACTTTAAGACTGATTTTATAGAGATAGCATAAAGAACAAGACAATCTATCATCTCTTCAAATCTTATTTAGTCAAAAAATACAAGATATGCTGAACACATATTGTTAAAAGTTTTCTTGCTAAGTAAGTGAGATTAACAGCAAGCTGTCCCTATTTTTCTAGTAAACGATGAACCTTTGCTATTATTTGCCGATGTTGACCTTGTATCTGAATTCTCTCTCATTTCAGCTCCTCTATTTGTGGTTGTAGATCATGAGCATACAAATTTTTTCAACTTCATGTTTTCTTGCTTTAACCTTTTATTATCTATATCCTTATTAGCAAGCTTCTGTTGTAACTCAGATATTTGGTTGTTAAGATGATCATTCTCACTCACCCTCGCCATTAACTTCCGAAACATAGTCGTAACAAAGGCAGCATATTGAGTACTGAGCATTCTTGATTCTGCAACAATCTCAGAACCAACCCTAGTAGAAAAATGGATCTCTGCTCCTATCATAGTATTGACGGTCTCAGGAGAGAAGATTGGTGGTTGATGTGTAAAGGGTTCCTGATTCAAGTTTGGAACATTGATGGAAGTGAATTACTCAACTATACTATCATTATGGAAAAACAAAACCCAGGTCAAGGAGCAATGTGCTTTTTTTTGGATATATGGTGGATGAAAATAATCATTTTTTTATAGAAACTCAAAGCCTTCAATCCCGTTTGTCAACAACACCAGACGATTTTTTAAATCTCCAACCACACTAAATTTATAGAGTTAGGCCTCAAAGCTATGCAGCACTTGTCGGGTCATTGACGGCTCTAACTTTTTTATTATCTGCAGTTTTTACTAATATGCTATTTTCTTTCAGTTTATTTATTTGCTGTGGATTATTTTTAATGATGCCAAAAAGGAGAAAAGTTTTAGATTAGAACATTAATATTGTTTGAATTGCTAAACTTTTTATATATGCTTGAAATTATATTTATACTTTTGCTTGAAAAGCTAACGCACATTCTCAATAGGAGCTTAGGTATTAATACAGATTTCAGGTTCTACTAAGTATTTATCATCATAAAAATTGAAAATATTGTTGAATCCAAGGTTTCAAGTTTCGTATAATTATATATCTACATATGGATTTTGATGATAACAAACAAATTCAAAAAATAAATTAATCTAAAACTCAAGTTGTCCATATAATGGAGTCAAACATATCAAGAAACCAAGTATGAGTAAGAAGGGTACAATCTCACATTAAAACTCATAGAGAAATGTTGTACATCTCTTGAAAAATTCAAAATTAAGATTAAGGTATAAAATTAATATTTTATCATAAAATATTAAAATACATTTTCCACATGTGCATGAATATTTTGAAAATTAAATTTAAAAATTTGAAATATGATTAATTGTCATCCTTCAAATGTGCATGACATAATTAAAAGTTTAAATTTTGAAAATATTAAAGATGAGTGATGGTCATCTTTCACATGTGAATATTTTATTTAAATATTTTCAAAAATGATTGATACTCTTTTTAATTTATGCAAACGGTAGATATTTTGTTTGAAATTTTTGAAAAGTAAATAATATTCCTTTTGTTATATCTGAAAAGTAAAAATATTAGATTTGAAACTTTTGAAAAGTGAATGATATTATTTATGACAATTGAAAAAGAAGAAACTTTTATTTGAATTTTTTGAAAAAGTAAATGATGTTGTCTTTGATAATTGAAAAAGAAGAAAATTTTATTTGAATTTTTTTAAAAATGAATGATTTTATCTTTGACATGTGTAATTTGAATATGAAGTTCTGTATGCCTATAAATAGATCATTTGAGAGTTTCAAATTCACAACACTAAGAACATACGCAATATCATTGTAAGTTTTATAACATTCATTCAAAGTTTTCAATCTCTCTTTTCTAAGCATTAAGCCTTAACCCTTATTCATTTTGAGAGATATATAATGAGCATTGTATTGTTCTTATTTCACTCATTGAGAAATTTTCTCTGATAACTTACTCACTATCAGCTCTTGTATCAGTAAAAGAGTGTGTATAACCTTTGTGCGTGTAGAAAGTGTTCTACATAGAGAATAGTTGAATCACCACGTGTAAAGTGATTGCAAGTGTAGAGGGTACTCTACACGGATCCTTTATAGTGGTGTTGTTCAAAGGTATAATATGTTTCTATCTCCACCTGAAATAGGTTGAATAGTAAATTTGGAAATCTTCAAATGGTAGCTTGAGGCGAGGACGTAGGCAATGAGGCTGAATCTCGTTAACATGCTGAATTTGTTTCTCTCTTACCCTTACTCTTTATATTTATTGTTGTTTCATATTTCGTTTATATCTTATATTGTGTATTTGATTTATAATTATTAATTTTTAAATACAACTCAATTCACCCCCCTCTTATGTTAGTCATCTGGACAACAATACCACCAACATCTAGGTAAAACTTCTCTAGTTTTCCCAAGAAATGTTCACTTATTAGTGACTTCAAAGAAAACTAGCTAACTTGATCTTCATGAATATCATTATGCATTCTTGGCTAATGTAAAGTAGAAAGAGTGACTTAGCTTTTGAAACCGAGTTTCTGTGTCATTGTACTGTCCAGATGCAAGGATCTTCATGCTAGATTTTCCTCATGAACATATTCCCAGCAACACACCGACTTCAATGAACAAATGCTTCACAAACCCCAACATCAATACAAGTTTCATTTTAGTTTGTACATCTGGATCCCCTTTTTTTCCCGTCCGGTCGAGAACCCGAACTGCTTGGATCCGGGTAGTGTCCTTAATTGATTTATTTAATATATATAAAAATAAAAATAAAAAATAAAAACTTTTGTATTCACATGGCTTCCACTCCCCAGCCCGACACTTTGATTTGAAAAAAGAAAAATGTTTTATATTCCCCACTCCTCTCAACCTCTCTCTCTCCAATCTGATTTTGCCCTCTGAGTCTCTCTCAAGTCTCCGAAGGCCAAAACCCTAGCAAGCCATCTCTTTTTCTCAAGTCCTCGAAAGTCGAAACCCAAGCAACACATCTCTCTCTCTCTCTCTCTCTCTCTCTCTCTCTCTCTCTCTCTCTCTCTCTCTCTCTCTCTCATGTCACCGAAATCTTAGCAACGCATCTCTCTCTCTCAAGTACTAGAAACCCTAGCATCACCCCTAGTGAGAGGTCTTCATTGGTTAACTTCATAGAGCTATCTTCTCATCCCTATCTCTTTCTTTCTCACTCTTTCCAAAAAACCCAAGCATCCCACAATGAAACCCATCATTGCTATCCCCCCTTAGACAAAAGCAAAACTCTCACACCATGTCTCTCTCTCAAGGGTAACTTCTCCCGAATCTACCCAAATTGGCTTCATGTATTAGCCATGTGAGCATCTCTCAAATGTAGATATGGATAGATTAAATCTGGGTTTAGGTTTTTGTTTTGAGTCCATATTCATTTGGTTTGTGAATCTTTGTTGCCGTTCTAGATTTGAACATTTTACGGGGTTTTAAAATTTCATTTCAAATCTTAAGGGGTATTAAAATTTCATATTATAGATTAAGTGTAGTTTAGGGAAATCCAGTTGGATGTATGCTTTGTGTGGGTTTCTGTCATTTTGAAGTTCTTGCAAATCTCTTGCATATGGGACTCGTTCAGATAGCGAACGATTTGAATATGTTCTTGGTTGTTTCTTTTTTCTTCTCTATTTCTCGATAATCTTTTTGAGTTCTAAATGTGAATATGGGTTTTTGTGCTTGTGAATAAACTAAATATATATATATGTGTGTGTATATATATATATATGCTTTGATCAAGAGAAAAGAGGGTATAATTTTGTTTATTTTTTAATTTGGACATTACATAATATGTAAACAACAATGTAGTATGCAGTGTTTTGTGTGTATGTGTTGATGTATGTTATTATTTAGTTTGTTTTATAAAAATTTGAATGGGCAATAAAAGGTTTAAAATGCCTATAAAGATATTTATATATAAAAAATGCCTATAAATATAATGGCCTATTAAAAAAGCCTTTTAAAAAGTGTTAAAATAAATGTTTTTTTAAATAAAGCCTTTTAAAAAGTGTTTCAAATATATCTTTTTTATATAAAAAAATAAAAATAAAAATAAAAACTTTAACAAGGTGCTAAAAGAATTTTTTTAGAAAGTGAAAAAGGATTTTAAAAAAAAAAAAGCTTTTAGAAAGTGTTAAAAGTATAATTTTTAAAGAAAAGAAAAAAAATGGTATTAAACTCGACTGAGAAATAATATTTGTAGTTTTAGAATGTGTAAATTTTACGTATTCTTTAAAAAAAATAAATATGAAATTCACATTAAAAAAATTATTTTTTAAATTGTGAACTCTATTTTTTTTTTTAAAAAGAGTACACGAGACTTATATATCTTAAGACTTTACTCAATCCGAATATCTAGTTTCCATTCGAATATCCAAAACCAAATCCAATACACATCCGAGTTTTTAATCTCGTTTACGATGGATATCCCTAATTTTAAAAAACCGGATCCAGACAACCTATGATTTTACATATTTGATTACTATCAAATCTATTACATCTGAATTCACTTTTCCTCTCCTAGGTTTCCTTCGTAGAGGTTCCCTTATTGCCCTGGTGCAGTTTGTTCTATTTTCGTCTGAGAGAATGATTACGGAAGATGATCTTCCAGTTCTTTATACTAAGCTTTCTTTAACTAAAAGGAAAGTGAGAAAGTGGTAATAGAATCAGATAAATTGGAGGATGTGTTGCCTCGGGGTTTGGGGGGGGGGGGGGGGGGGGGGGAGTGTTTGTTTATGAAGTTGTTCATGGAAAAATATTTCAACGGGAAGCTTTTAAGGGTACGATGCAGAAAGTATGGCGGCCACTTATGGGTGTTCGTTTCCGGGATCTTTCGACAACATTGGTTTTTGCTGAGTTTGAGGATATCAGAGATAAAGAGAAGGTTCTGCAGGAGGGGCCATGGACATTTGATAAAAATCTGGTGTTGCTCGTAGAGGCGGATGGATGACTTCAAGTACAACAGATTAATCTGGAGACTGCTTCATTCTGGGTCAGACTTCATGACCTTCCTATTATGGCTCGAAATGTGCATGTTGGTCAGAAACTTGGGGAGAAGATTGGGCTTGTTGAGGAAGTGGATTTGGAGAATAGTGAAGTGGAATGGGGAGAGTTTTTGAGAGTCAGGGTAAAGCTTAACATCCATGAGTCTCTTCTGCGTGGTTCTAAGTTATCGGTAGAAAGGGGTAAGTCTGTTTGGATTCGCTTCTCTTATAAGCGTTTGCCAAACTTTTGCTACTGGTGCGGGAGAATGGGCCACATTGACAAAGATTGTAAGCATCGAGCGGGTATTTTTGAAATGGCAACTATGGAGGATTCTCAACCATATGGAGTGTGGTTACATGCGGGAAGTTTCAGCGAAAAGAAGCCTTCAGTGCGAGGCCGATTTTCAAGGGCTCCAAAGCTGGATACTGCAACAAAAACTTTTGTCCCGTCTAGTACATTGAACGAGTCTGGTCTAACACTGGAGAAACAATGGCAGTTGGTCAATGTTTGGATGGTGGTTCAGGCGACGGGGAAAACGAAACGGTTTCAGTTTTCATGGAAGGTAGTGAAGCGGAAAAGATGGCTGATCTTCAGGAATGTTGTTGCCCAGACGACTAACACAAGAGAGGGGGTGAATTGAGTTGTATTAAAAAATAACAATTATAAATCAAATATATAATATAAAATATAAACAAAATATGAAATAATAATAAATATAAAGAGTAAGGGTAAGAGAGAAACAAACTCAGTATGTTAATGAGGTTCGACCCCACTGCCTACGTCCTCGCCCCAAGCTACCCCTTGAGGATTCCCAAATTCACTATTCAACCTCCTTCAGGTAGAGATAGAAAGCTATTACACCTCTGAACAACACCGCTACAAAGGATCCGTGTAGAACACCCTCTACAATTGCAATCACCTTACACGTGGTGATTCAACTACTCCCCGTGTAGAATACTTTCTACACGCACAAAGGTTATACACACCCTTTTTTTTGATACAAAAGCTGATAGTGGGTAGGTTATCAGAAAATACTCCTCAATGAGTGAAATAAGAATAATACAACGCAAACTATATCTCTCAAAATGAACAAATATTAAGGCTTAATGCTTAGAGAAGAGAGAATGAAAGCTTTGAATGAATGTTGTATGCTCTTGGTGTTGTAAATGTGAAACTTTCAAATGATCTATTTATAGTCATATGAGATTTCATATTCAAATTTAAAAAGATTCACATGTCAAAAAGAACATCATTAACTTTTTCAAAAAAATCAAACCGAATCTTTTACTTTTGGCATATGACAAAAGGAGCACATTTTCCTTTTCAAAAAATTCAAACCTAATCTTTTATTTTTTGCATATGACAAAAGGAGCACACTTTCCTTTTCAAAAAATTCAAACCTAATCTTTTACTTTTTGTCTAAGTCTAAAAAAGTATCAATTACTTTTAAAAATATTCAAATAAAATATGCACATGTGAAATATGACAATCAATCATCTTTAATATTTTCAAAGTTCAACCCTTTAATCAAGGCATGCACATGTAAAAGATGACAATCAATTATCTTTCAAAATTTTCAAATTTAATTTTAAAAAATATTCATGCACATGTGGAAAATGTATTTTAATGCTTTATGATAAAATATTAATTTTGAGCATTAATTCTAATTTCAAATTTTGAAGAGATTTATAACATTACTCTATAACTTTAATGTGAATTTGTTCCCTTCTTGCTCATGCTTGTTTCCTTGATGTGCTTGACTCCATTGTATAGACAATTTGAGCTTGAGACTTCTTTATTCTTTGAATTCATTTGTTCTCATCAAAATTCATGTGTAGATATATAATTACACAAAACTTGAAACCTTGGGTTCAACAATCTCCCCCTTTTTGATGATGACAAATACTTGATAGAACCTGAACCCTGTATTGATACTTAAGCTCCCCCTGAGAATTTGCGTTAGTTTTTCAAGCAAAAGTATAAATATAATTCCAAACATATATAATAAGTTTAGCAATTCAAACAATGTTAATATTCTAATCTAACACTTCTCCCCCTTTTGGCATCATTAAAAAGGATCTGCAACAAGTAAATGGACTGAAGAAAACGGTGTGTTAGTAGACATTGTAGATAGTTGAAAAAAAATTGGATTCGTCCGTGACCCGACAAATGTGGCTGGAGATTTGAAAAAATCGCCTGATGTTGTTGACAAACGAGATTGAAGGTTTCAAGTTTCTAAAAAATGTCATTTTCACCGATCGGGAAAAAAAATCACGTTGCTCTTTGACTTGGATGATAGCTCATCTGGTTCTTTATGCTATCTCTATAAAATCAGTCTTAAAGTTCATCCAATCCGCATTAAGTTTTCTTCTCATCTCTATAACTCATCTGCATTCATTCAACATTCTCGTTTTAAGCATTCTATTCTTTTCTCAACGGCTCATTCTTCTAATATTTCTCTAAATCCATCCATGAGGCATTCTGCAACTCAACCTCCTGTCCTTTCTGCAGCTGCCATTGGTGCCATGTTGTAGCAAGAAAATAATAATCTGACTAATAAGTCAGATTCTGATGTTATTTATGACTTGGTGAGTCTTGAGACTCGCTACTCTTCCTCTATTGTTGCTTTTTCCCAGCAGCTACAAGCCAAAAATCATGAAATTGAAAAGCTTAAAGAACAAATTGTTGTACTTCAACGAATTGTTCAAGAGTCTCACACAAGGGAAGGAATCATTCGGCAGAAGAATAAACAGTTGAAATCTTTATTAGATTTTTCATTCCGCTTGGTTCCCATGGATAAGAATGACATGATATTGTATGAAGAGAATGAGCGTCTCAAACATGAGGCTAAGAATCTCAAGTTTATATAAAAGTATTTAAAAAATTTGTCTCTATTTTTATTGACTCTGGTCTATCTTTTAAGAGATATTCATAGCATGCATCATACCTGTTTCTCTTCTGATCATACATAATCTATCTTCTGGTAAAGGCTTTTTGAAAATATCTGCTAACTGATCGTGTGTGTTTGTGAATTCTAGTACTATATCGCCTTTCTGCACATGATCTCGAAGAAAATGATATCTTATTTCAATATGCTTAGTTCTAGAATGTTGTATTGGGTTCTTTGAAAGATTTATAGCACTTGTATTATCACATTTGATTGGAATGTGATTATACATGAGTTTAAAATCTTCAAGTTGTTGCTTCATGTATAGAACTTGAGCACAACAACTACCTGCAGCAACATATTCTGCCTCAGCAGTAGATAGTGCAACAGAATTTTATTTTTTACTAAACCAGGAAACTAGTGCATGACCTAAGAAATGGCATGCTCCACTAGTGCTTTTTCAATCTATTTTACAGCCAGCATAATCTGCATCTGTGTAACTGATTAGATCGAAATATGTGTGCTTAGGGTACCATAACCCTAGGTTAATTGTACCACTAAGATATCTAAGAATGCGCTTAACTGTAATTAAATGTGATTCTTTTGGAGATGATTGAAAGCGTGCACATAAGCACACACTAAACATAATATCTGGTCTACTGGTTGTTAAATATAATAAGCTACCAATCATACCTCGATATATTTTCGAGTCAACTGGCTTACCGAATTCATCTTTATAAAGTTTAGTTGATGGGCTCATTAGTGTTCCAATTTCCTTAGTATTTTCCATCCCAAACTTTTTCAGTAATTCCTTAATATATTTTGATTGATTGATGAATGTCCCACTTTTTGCTTGCTTAATTTGCAATCCGAGAAAGAATGTAAGTTCTCCCATCATGCTCATCTCAAATTCTTCCTGCATAGTTTTAGCAAAAACTTGACACATATTTTTATTAGTAGCACCGAATATTATATCATCAACATAAATTTGAATCAAAAGAATATCATCATTTTCATATTTAATGAAAAGAGTTGTGCCGATTTTTCCTCTTGAAAAATCTTTTTCAATCAAGAAACCACTGAGTCTCTCGTACCAAGGTCTAGGAGCTTGTTTAAGTCCATATAGTGCTTTTGTGAGTTTGAAAACATGATTTGGGGAAATATGATTTTCAAAACCTGGCGGTTGCTTAACATATACCTCTTCATTTATAAAACTACTTAAGAAAACACTTTTAATATCCATTTGAAAAAGTTTGAAATCTTTATAACAAGCATGTGCAAGTAGCATTCGAATAGCTTCTAATCTTGCGACAGGTGCATATGTCTCATCATAATCGATTCCTTCTTCTTGATTAAAACCTTGGGCTACAAGTCGAGCTTTATTTCTAGTAATGACTCTGGACTCATCTTTCTTGTTTCTAAAAACCCATTTTGTTCCAATAATAGTATGATTTTTGGGTCTAGGAACAAGTGTCCAAACATCATTTCTTTCAAATTGATTCAACTCTTCTTGCATAGCTAGAATCCAAGATTCATCAAGAAGTGCATCATCAATATTTTTGGGTTCAATTTGAGATAGAAAAGCAGTATGATTGCAAATATTTCTAAGAGATGATCGAGTACTTACACCTCGTGAAGGTTCTCCCAAAATTTGTTCCACTGGATGATCTTTCACAAATTTCCACTGTTTGGTTGCATCTTGTATTAAATTTTGATGATTTTTCTTGATAGCTCCATGTTGAACTTCCTCTATTGTTTTCTATTTGTTGAGATTGAGACTTTCCGTATTATTTATACATCCTGTTTTTTCATCAATAGATTTTTTGGAGAGTGGAGAATTAGATTTATCAAATACTATATGTATAGATTCTTGTACAGTCAAAGTCTTTTTATTGAATACTCTATAAGCGTTACTATTAGTAGAATACCCGAAAAAGATACCTTCATCAGATTTTGCATCAAACTTGTCTAAATTATCACTGTCATTCAAAATAAAACATTTGCATCCAAATACATGAAAGTAACCAATGTTAGACTTTTTCTCATTCCAAAGCTCATAGGGGGTTTTATCTAATTTAGACCTTAGCATAACTCTATTTATAACATAACATGCAGTACTTACCGCTTCGGCCCAAAAATAACTAGGCAAGTTGTTCTCATTGAGCATTGTTCTTGCCATCTCTTGAAGAAATCTATTTTTCCTCTCTACTACCCCATTTTGTTGAGGAGTTCGAGGAGCAGAAAAATTATGCACAAAACTATTTTCATCACAAAATATTTCAATATTTTTATTAACCAACTCTTTTTCCCTATCACTTCGGACACTTGAAATAGTATAGCCCTTTTCATTTTAAATTCTCTTGCATAACTTGGTCAAGGCATTATGTGCCTCATCTTTATGAGCAAGAAAGATGACCCAAGTATATCTAGAGAAATCATCAACAATAACAAATGCATAATATTTTCCTTATAGACTTGCAATTCTATTTGGTCCAAAAAGATCCATGTGTATCAGTTGCAATGGTCTAGTAGTGGAAATATGTTT
This sequence comes from Carya illinoinensis, assembly GCF_018687715.1. Classification (NCBI taxonomy): domain Eukaryota; kingdom Viridiplantae; phylum Streptophyta; class Magnoliopsida; order Fagales; family Juglandaceae; genus Carya; species Carya illinoinensis. Next base: position 8,541,642 of record NC_056758.1, on the reverse strand, counting down.
CTTAGTTTTAAAAGAAGTTTTTGTTTGTTTACCAAATTGGCATGCATCATAAATTTTGTCTTTAAGAAAATTTGTTTTTGGTAAACCTCTCACAAGATCATTTTTTGAAAGTTTGGAAATAAGTTCCATGTTGGCATGACCTAATCTTCTATGCCATAGCCAACTAGTTTCATTTTGAACTGAAAAGCAAATAGCATCTTGTGAGGTAATTTCTTCAAAATCGATTGTATAAACATTATTGTTTCTAAAAGCAATAAAACAAATATTACAATCATGATCATTCAAAATAATGCACTTATCCATTTTGAAAGTAACTGTAAATCCTTTATCACATAATTAACTTATACTCAAAAGATTATGTTTTAGACATTCAACAAGTAGAACATCTTCAATTATGAGAGAAGATTCATTACCAATTTTACCTATTCCCATGATCTTCCCTTTCGAGTTGTCTCCAAATGTCACGTGTCCTTCTTCTTTAGATCTAAGATCAAAGAACTTATTCTTGTCTCCCGTCATGTGTCTTGAACATTCACTATCTAAAAATAACTTATTTTTGCTTGTGGATGACTTCATGCATACCTATAAAAACAATTAAAATTATTTTTCTTGGTATCCAAGTTCTTTCGGTCCTTTATTTATTAGTATTAGAATAAACAAGATTTTTAGGTACCCATATGGCCCTAATAGTCATTGTATGATTTCTTCTAATAGGACAAGTATGATAATTATGACCATTTCTATTACAGAAATTGCAAATAGCATGTGACATATATGAAGAACTTGAATGATTATAATAATATCTTTTTTTGACAAAATTATTTTTATGAAAATAATTTTAATTATTGATCTTTGATGTAGAAGGATTATTAAAATTTTTTTTATAAGGTTTGTATTTTTGTTTTGGCATATATCCCAAACCTGCCTTATCAAAAACACATCTTTGACTACCAAGAAGTTTTTCAAAATTTCTTTTTCCATTCGTAAAGTTTTCAACAAAATTTTCTAAATCAGTTTTCTTCTTATTCAATTCAAGATTTTCATCTTTCAAAATGATACTTTCTTTTTTTAAAATATCAATTTCATTTGTTAAAGAAGAATTTTTCTTTTTCAAAACAGTATATTTGATACCCAATTTTTCAAATTCCTCATAAACCTCTTCTAAAATATTTTGCAATTCTTCATATGAAGGATCTTTAATATTATCAAGATTTATTACCTTAATGTCATCTTTAGCCATAAAATAAAGATTTACTGATTCTCCATTGCTTGCTTCACTATCTGAGCTACTTGAATCATCATCCCATATAGCTTTCATTGCTTTCTTGCCTTTGTTTCGATCTTTCTTTAGTAGAAGACAATCTGACTTGATATGACCAGGCTTATTGCATTTATAACAAATTAAAGTATCATTTTTACCTGAATCTTTCTTGGAAAACTTTTTGAAGGATTTCCTCGAAGGAGTTTTATTTTTCTTTAAGAACCTCTGAATTCTTCTTGTTATCATCGTGACTTCTTCATCTTTATCTTCATTTTACTCATCTTCATCACTTTCACTTTCATGAGGAATGACTTTAAGTGCCAAGCTCTTTTTTGGCTTTCCTTCTTCTTCTCCTCTTTTCAATGTGTACCCATGGGTGATAAGTGACTCGATGAGTTCATTCACTTTGAGCTTCTTGAGGTCTCTAGCTTCAAGAATCACTGTCACTTTTTATTTCCAGCGTTTTGGTAGAGAGTTGAGAATTTTTCTTACTATCTCCACCTTGGAATAAACTTTGCCAAGAGCTGTCAAACTATTTATGATGTTAGTAAAACGAGTGTGCATACTAGAAATAGATTCATCATCATTAAACATTTCATATTCATGAGTAAGAATATAAATTTTTGATTCCTTGACTTGCGAAGTTCCTTCATAAGTAACTTCCAAGTTATCCCAAATTTCTTTTGCCGTAGCACAAGTCATTATTCTATTAAACTCATTTCCATTGAGTGTATTAAATAATAAATTCATAACAGTTAAATTCAAAGTATAAAGTCTATCGTCTTCACGATCAAACTCTTCTTCTTCCTTTTTGACCTTTACTTCATCAACCACTTTTGTTAGAATATAAGGTCCATTTACAATACATTTCCACATTTCTTGACCTTGAGCCTGAAGGAATATTCTCATTCTAACTTTCCAAAATGAGTAATTATCTCCACAAAAGAGTGGAGGCCGACTGCTAGATTGACCTTCACCAAATGAAACTGAAATGTTGGCCATAAGATCTTAACTCAAAAGATAGTTAATCTTATAATAGAGCTCTTAGCTCTGATACCAATTGTTGCCCAGATGAATAACACAAGAGGGGGGTGAATTGAGTTGTATTAAAAAATAACAATTATAAATCAAATATATAATATAAAATATAAACAAAATATGAAATAACAATAAATATAAAGGGTAAGAGAGAAGCAAACTCAGTATGTTAACGAGGTTCGGCCCCACTGCCTACGTCTTCGCCTCAAGCTACCGCTTAAGGATTTCCAAATTCACTATTCAACCTCCTTCAGGTGGAGATAGAAACCTATTACACCTTTGAACAACACCGCTACAAAGGATCCGTGTAGAACACCCTCTACACTTGCAATCACCTTACACGTGGTGATTTAACTATTCCCCGTGTAGAATACTTTCTACAAGCACAAAGGTTATACACACCCTTTTTCTGATACAAAAGCTGATAGTGGGTAGGTTATCAGAAAACTCTCCTCAATGAGTGAAATAAGAACAATACAGCGCAAACTATATCTCTCAAAATGAACAAGGATTAAGGCTCAATGCTTAGAGAAGAGAGAATGAAAGTTTTGAATGAATGTTGTATGCTCTTGGTGTTGTAAATATGAAGCTCTCAAATGATCTATTTATAGGCATATAAGACTTCATATTCAAATTTAAAAAGATTCACATGTCAAAGACAACATCATTCACTTTTTCAAAAAAATCAAACCTAATCTTTTACTTTTGGCATATGACAAAAGGAGCACATTTTCCTTTTCAAAAAATTCAAACCTAATATTTTACTTTTTGCATATGACAAAAGGAGCACACTTTCCTTTTCAAAAAATTCAAACCTAATCTTTTACTTTTTGTATAAGTCTAAAAAAGTATCAATCACTTTTGAAAATATTCAAATAAAACATGCACATGTGAAAAATGACAATCAATCATCTTTAATATTTTCAAAATTCAACCATTTAATCAAAGTATGCACATGTAAAAGATGACAATCAATCATCTTTCAAAATTTTTAAATTTAATTTTCAAAAATATTTATGCACATGTGGAAAATGTATATTAATGCTTTATGATAAAATATTAATTTTGAGCATTAATCCTAATTTCGAATTTTGAAGAGATTTACAACATTACTCTATAACTTTAATGTGAACTTGTTCCCTTCTTGCTCATGCTTGTTTTCTTGATGTGTTTGACTCCATTGTGTAGACAACTTGAGCTTGAGACTTCTTTATTCTTTGAATTCATTTGTTATCATCAAAATTCATGTGTAGATATATAATTACACAAAACTTGAAACCTTGAGTTCAATAAATATACTTTACCTGTTAACGTAACTCATGAGAGCGAAACGACTACGTTACCCCCGGTAAGAGAGGGAGTTAGCCAAGATGGAATTAACGAGAGAGTAAAGGATGTGAATGGGCTTTCTGGAGAGTCATTTGAGGCTGGGCTTTTTGAGGTCCTAATTAAATTAGGGTTGAAGACCATCACGACCCATGCATTGCTGAGGAAGCCTAATCCACCACATTCATGTAGATGGAGTCGCAAGGTGTCGTTTAACTCTAAAACGACCAGCCCTAAATTTTTGAGTGAAGTCGTGATTTCGGAAGGCAGTAAGAAGAGAAAACAAAGAAATGTTAAGGCAGAAGGCCTTCAGAAGGTACGAACGAAGCATGCACCAGAGAGAAGTGAGGATGCTCTCGGTTCTCCTACGGCAAGGTAGGCATAACATCCTGAGCTATCGGCGGTGGCTGTTGAACAACACCGCCGGTAGCCATGAAAATCTTAGTTTGGAATGCCCATGGGCTTGGGAACCCACGGGGCATTCGGCAGCTCTGCGATTTATTGAAGAGGGAAGCACCCGATGTAATGTTTCTTCAAGAAACTAGACTCAGTGTTTGAGATGCAGAAATTTGTAAGTATAAATTTGGTTTTCATAATTGTTTTAGCAGTTTCGGCTAATGGTAGGAAAGGGGGTATTGCGTTATATTAGGGAATGGATGTTGTTCTATCAATTGTTAATTACTCTTCATTTCATATTGATACTGTTGTTAGTTATGATACGGTAGTTGGGGGACATTGGTTTTTAACGGCAATTTATAGGGTTCCTGAAACTCATCTACGAAATAGGACTTGGTCCCTTCTTAGGAGCCTTAGACGGTTAAATGGGGAGGCTTGGTTAGTTATGGGAGACCTGAATGAAACAATGTTCCACCATGAGAAACAGGGGGGAATCCGAAATCGGAAAGTCAAATTGCAGTTTTTCGAGATGTTGTTGAGGAGTGTGAATTACATGACTTGGGATATAGTGGTTACAAATTTACGTGGTCTAATAGAAGAGAAGGTCATTCCTATGTTAGTGAACGACTTGACAGATTTCTTGCCAACTCATCTTGGTGGAATTTCTATCCGAATGCAAAGGTTGTTCATGGCCTTGTGGCTTACTCAGATCATTTACCAATATGGATAAAACTAGAGGGTGACGCTGAAATTCCTTATAAAAAGAAAAAACTCTTCAGGTTCGAGGAAATGTGGATTGGAAATATTCAATGTGAAGCCATTATTAAAGACCAATGGAGGATGGGTAATGCTCAATCAAGAATGGAGGATGTAGAGGGAATGATTAGGGAGAGTGGAGTGAAGTTACAGCTATGGAATAGAAATTGCTTTGGAAATGTATAGAAGAAGCTTCAACAAGCTAATCTACAATTGAAACATGTTTATAAGGATGCTCGTGGGCTTGATGTTTCAGCTTTAAATGTTGCTAGAAAGGAGGTTCAGATCTGGCTGGAAAGAGATGAAGTGATGTGGAGACAACGTTAGAAGGCTTTATGGTTAAAAGAAGGGGATCATAATTCACACTACTTCCATATGAAAGCATCTCAAAGGAGGAAAAAGAACTGATTGACAAGAATTCAGGATGAGTGGGGGCAGTGGCATGAGCGGACAAATATGGAAAACGTAATTCTGGACTACTTTACAGATTTGTTCACTTCCTAAGTCCGAATGGTTCTCTAGATTTTTGAATGGCTTAAGGGGAAGAGTTACTCCTAATATGAACGAAGATCTAATAGAGTATACACTGAAGAGGAGGTAAAGGAAGCACTGCAGCAAATGAATCCTTCCAAGGCCCCAGGTCCGGATGGCATGTCGCCAATCTTTTTCCAAAAGTACTGGCATATGGTGGGCAACTCGGTGACTGCAGCAATATTGGATGCTCTCAATTCAAGTTCTTTTACATCTTCTCTTAATCATACCTTTATCTCTTTGATTCCAAAGATAAAGTCTCCAACTAGAGTTAAGGATTTTTGGCCGATCAGTCTATATAATGTGATCTATAAACTGATTGCTAAGGTCATTGCAAATAGGCTGAAATTGGTTTTGAAAAGTATCATTGGGGAATGTCAAAATGCATTTGTGCTGGGGCGTTTAATAACTGATAATGTTCTCATAGCTTATGAATTAATTCAGTATTTGAGACTTATGAGAACAAGGAAGAAGGGCTTTATGTCTTTGTAATTGGATATGAGTAAAGCGTACGATCAGGTGGAGTGGGGCTTTTTGAAATCTATTATGGAGGTTTTGGGTTTCAATGAGGACTTTGTAAAGCTGATTATGGTGTGTGTCAGTTCAGTTTCTTTTTCTGTGCTTATTAATGGTGATCCTAAGGGGCCTATTATCCCTTCTAGAGGACTTAGATAGGGGGATCCATTGTCCCCCTATCTTTTTCTTTTATGCTCTGAGGGGTTAACTATGTTACTAAAAGAAGCTGGTCTGAGGAAGCATCTTTCAGGGGTTAAGATTTGTAGAGGGGCCCTGAATATCACCTATTTACTGTTTGCAGATGATAGCTTGATATTTTGTAAGGCTGCTTTAGATGAAAACAGAAGAATACAATCAATTCTGAAAGAGTATGATGCAGTTTCTGGTCAGTGGATAAATCGAGAGAAAACATCAATGGTTTTCAGTGGAAATGTGTCAAGTAGAACCCGAGAAGAGATTAAAAACCTATGGGGTAATTCTGAAGTTCAGCAGTATGAGAAATATCTTGGATTACCACCATTGGTTGGAAGATCTAGAAACCGAGCTTTTCAAGCTATTAAACAAAGAGTATGGCAAAAGTTGCAAACTTGGAAAGAAAAGCTACTTTCTCAAGGGGTAAGGAAATTTTACTAAAAGTTGTGGCGCTCTCTATTCCTTGTTACTCTATGAGTTGTTTTCTTCTTCCATCTAGCTTGTGTGCTGATTTGGAGGCCATGATAGCTCGTTTTTTGTGGGGCCAAAAAGAGAATGAAAGGAAAATACATTGGTTGAGTTGGAATAAAATGTGTGCTACTAAATCATGGGAAGGTTTGAGTTTTAAGAAACTTAGAATTCATAACTTGGCTATGTTAACAAAACAGGAATGGAGGTTGCTTCAAGATGAGAATTCTTTACTTCATAGGCTGCTCAAGGCTAAGTATTTTCCTTCATCGAATTTTTTGATAGCTGGTTTGAGTAGATCTCCTTCTTATTCTTGGAGAGGGATTTGGGAGGCTAGGAAGTGGGTAGTGGATGGATGCAGGTGGAGGATTGGAGATGGAAATTCTGTAAATGGATTCCAGGGCATAATTCTTTAGTGAAGGAAGGGGTTGCGATAAGAGAAGGAACTGAATGGGATTGTGTGAATACCTTGTTCTGAAAACTGTAGATCATGGGATATGGAAAAACTTAGAGCTCTCTTTAATCTAAGCACAGTACTGGATATTCTGAAAATGCATTTTGGAGCTGTGAATAGTGGAGATAAAAGGGTTTGAGAATTTGAAAGAAGTGGTTTATTTAGTGTCCGAAGCTGTTACCGTTTCATCATGGATAAGTAAGGCCCTTATGAAACTGAATCATCAAATGCTAGCAACCACAGAAGGATTTGGAAACATTTGTAGAAGATGCCGATTCCTAATAAGATTAAAATATTTGTTTGGCGTGCTTGTAAAGACGGATTGCCTTCTAAGACAAATTTGCTATCAAAACATGTTCCTATTGATGGGATTTGTAGCTTCTGTAAAGAAAAAGAAGAATGAACTTATCATGCATTGGTGGGCTGTAAGTTATTGGTAGCAATTTGGCTGAGAGTTTTACCTAGGCTGGATATTGGACCTTCTTCAAATGTTATTCATATGGCTCTTAAGCTTTGCATGACCAAAATGTGGGATAATTTATCTATCTTCTTCATTGTGGCTTGGGGATTTTGGTATAGGAGAAATAAATTTTTCCATTATCAAATTGTTGTTTCTCCTCACAATGCAGCTGAACATGCTTTATCTTTGCTGAAGAATTATAAAGCTGTGTATAAGAAGCATAGGCGGCAAGTACAAGGCTTCTATCAATGGAAGGTACCTCAAGAAGACTTTCTAAAGCTGAATGTGGTTGGATCTCTATGTGTAGAAGTTGGAAAAGCAAGAGCTGGAGCCATATTGCGAGATAGCACGGGCAGAACATTGATGGCAGTATCTATACCAGAACCGGATGTTGAAGATGTTGAGCACATTGAATTATTAGCTATTTTCCGTGGAATGCAACTATGTGCAGGTGTGGGAATTCATCATATCCAAGTGAAAAGTAACTGCCTCATGGTGATTGAAGCGTTGAACCAAGATAGTATGTCAAATTTAATATATGGTGGTCTTTATCATGAAATTAAACGGTTGTCTTCTTTATTTGGAGAATGCTTGTTTACACATGTTTATAGAGAAGCTAATATGGCTGCTTATTCATTAGCTAGATATGATAGACAGATTGATAGTATCACCACGTGGTGGGATTGTATTCTGGACTTTTTATCTCAAACTTTATAGTTTGATTTATGTCTGTAATCTTCTCTTTGGTATAATGAAGTTTGAAGTTTGAATATCAAAAAATAAATAAAAATCTATTACATCTGCATAAGTGAATTGTCAATGGCATAGACAATATTGAGGAGTGAACTTGTCGACAGTTCGGAATAAAAATACAAATATGAAAGCAGAGAGATGGATCAAATGGTGACCTTCCTGTCTTACCATTAAATGGGGCATTGATTGGAAACCCATTTCTCATCGTTATCGCCTCACACGATCACATCGAGTACTCTGCTATTTTAAAACCTCCCTATCCCAATTAACCCATTTCTCATTCATTTGGACTTGATCTATATAGTGAAACCATCTTAATTTATTTTATTTTATTTAATTATTATAAATTTTTTAATTTTTTAAATAAAATATAATAAATAATTCAATTTTTTCAAATTTTAAAATATAAATAATCTTAAAATATAATATTCTTATAATATTTTATTAAACTTACATCTGATTTTATCTTACTCTGTTCAAATCAGTCATTAGAGTGAAAACCGACCAACGATTGAGACACCGGCAAGGATGTCTTTGAGAATCATATATCCCCATTTCTTGAGATAGATACAATCAGCCACATGGTTGGCTCTCAAACAACCCGTCATAGTAATTGGACCCATCTCATAAGCGTGGTTGGCCATCTTAAAGTAGCCGGACAGCTGGAGTGAGTGGCAATCCTCTTAATTTTGAAGTGTGTGGCAATCCTCTTAAATTTAAAAAAAAAAAAAAAAAAAAAAAAAAAAAAAAAAAAAAAAAAAACCACACACACACCCGCCCTAAGCTGACATGGAAATGGACGAGTCAAATTTTTGAACTCATGGTAAATATTCGAGTCCATGAGCTTCTCTCTTATCTTTTTTTTTTTTTTTCCCCCATTTTTTTTATATGATATACATATTAATTATTTGACAGTAACCACACAGATATATATATATATATACACACACATATATATATAGAGTGCCTTTAGAATTTCGTCAAAAGGGAAATTGGATGGTCCAAAACAGCATTAAAAACCCATATTACGTTGGAATCGAAGAAAGGGGGCCAGTGGCTGAACAACCGGACATAATCACAAGTGCACAAGCCTCTCTCACTTTTTAGGAGTTCGGAAATAACGAAGCACAAACAGCTTCCAGTGGTGGGGTTTCTAGGTACACCAATTACCTAAGCCACATTCATGCATACACATCTTCACCCACGATGTCTTTGCTTTCCAACGGCCATACCAACTAAAGATTGAACTCTTTACATCTCCCTCAATATCTCTCTCCTATACCATCAATTTTTTCTTTTGATTAAACTTTAAATATCATGTATAAATATTTTAGATTTACTTTATATATTTAGACTGATATTTTATATGCATTCTTAATCTTTTTATCATAATTCCCTAAAAGCTAGTACTACTTCTTAATATGATTATCAATTAATTATAGTCTTAGAGCTATAATATCCATGTTCCTTTAATGATAATTTTTTATTGGTAATGTTTAAATTTTAAAATTTATCTTTTAAATTAATTACTTTACTAAATAAACTCTACACCGACTTAAAAATAAAATTTTTAAAAATTCTCAACAAAAACAAAACATTTAGATAAAAGGGGTAACGATTTGTCTCTCAAATTACTAAAATAGGAATGGATAATATCAGAAGAAAAAGAAAATAAATAGAGAAAGTTACATATTGAAGTCTCCCTAATTAAGTTACATTCCTACAAGTAAAACAACCTAACTCACCCACCATGAAAAGAATATACACTAACTATGGCCCGTTCGAACCCGGTTCCCTCAGTATCTCCGGTTCTTCTCCTAATCTTCTCTCTTTCCCTAAATTTTAGTTTTTTAACGAGATTTTTTTTTTTTAAGAGTTTTTCTCAAAAATTGGACACCGCAGGAGCGGCCAAATCGGACTGGGTCACCCCCGGTGACTCCTTCTTCCGCCGCATCTCCAGCACTTTCCGGTGATGGTTGGAATGCAGTTCGCTCGAGAAAGTCGGGCTACAAGCGGGCCTATATTCGGGTAGGAGCCGACCGGACTTAAACCGGACCCCACAAGCGTTGCACAGCGTCTTCGCTCCGAGCGGACCTGTTCTCCACTGTGGTGTCTTCTGGACACCGCAATGGCTGCACCGCCTCGGTGGCTGGGCCCCACCAGAGACTGACACCGGCTCCCACGGCGTCAGCTTTTTCTTCTGCTTCTTCGCTGGTGGTTTTTCCACCGAATAAACTGTCTCGACCGGTCCAGCGTTCTGGGCCGCCGTGGGGTGTATGAGCCAAGTACTTGAAGGGGACGAGGAAGAGGTCGAGGAGGTTGAACTAGAGGACGACTCGGTCAGCGAAGGGGACCTAAGGGACCAAACTCGGCCTCCGGTTCTGGTGCGCTTGCTTCTAGCCTTAGCTGGAACAGGTGTCTTGAAATAAGGCTTTACCGGTTCCGGTTCCGGTTCCGGCCCTTCGTTCTTAGGCTTTTCCGTTAAACTTCCGGCTGGGTACGGTGTGCAGAATTCGGGAAAAGAATCCTCAACAAACAGCCATTCCAGGTTCGCTAAATCATCGGTCTGTTCAGAAAGACGATACCTTGGGTCAATAACTACCATGAAACTCCTTCATAAAAAACCGTCCGTTTGTATTTTAAGAGAAGGGTTAAAAGAAAAGAAAGTACCGGAACGCTGAGTTCGGAGCCAAACTCTTCTTTGGCAGAGAAAGTGATTTTAGTGTTGGAATTTTGGTGGTCCTGCTGATGGGAAACAGAGACAAAGCCCTTATCTTCTTCCTCTTGTTCCTCTTCTTCTTCTGCCGGCTCTTCCTTCACAAACCCATCTTCATTAGACAAGTCCAGGAATTCGTCCACAAAAAAGTCGTCGCAACCCACGCCATTTTGCCCATTTCCAGATGACAAATCCTCGAAAACCAACTGTGGGGTTGATTTCACCGTCATTTCCTTCCTAAAACTGTTCTTTAACGCCGCTTCCACGCATTCCATTTCCGTTTCTGCCTACAAACCACACACACAGAGAAAATCCAAATCATTTATGAAAACCAAAAAAGAAACGACTTCATGAGATAAAAAGAAAAGACCCCCAAAACTTTCTTCCAGTTTCACATCCCAAAACCATACCTGAATACAAGGATACGCTGAGAAAGGTACAGGGATGATGGTACTAGTTGCAGAGGTGGGAGGGATGGAACAACTGAATGTATGGTGGAGTTGGGAGAAAAGGGGGTGGGGTGTTCGGGAAAGCATTGAATGAGGGCTGAAAGCGTCCGTAGACCTTACAAAAAGTGCCCGCTTCAATCTCTCTCTCTCTCTATCTCGAAGTTTACTGCATTTTTTTCCTCTCTACTGTGTATAATTTATACTCAGATAATAAACGTATTTAACATGGGCGGTTTCTGCAGGCTCTGTTTCTGTACAAAATGGAAGGCCAACTCGGACCATATATGATATATCCGCAGCTTGCCACCAAATTTATGAATCTTCCCTTCCATTTAAAAAAATAAAAAATAAAGAAATAAATAAAGAGTTTTACTTTCTTGGATATGGTGTTGTCCGTCCTACCAAAAAACAATGCCAGTGACCACCTAGGAAACTGCCTCCTTATCTACTTTTTTATTTTTTTCTTTGGTACTTTTCTTATGAGTGTAAGTGATTTTTGCCCGTTTCTCTTGACTAACTCAAATATATAAAAATTTACGTGACTTGCCTACCGCCTTGATCGCCGCTCGCTCTGGCTGTTCACCACTTTCATGATTTCCTTTATTTCCCCTGCTCACGCTTTTCCTTTTTTTTTCCTTTTCCTTTTTCTTTTCTTTGCGTAATTAATACTAAAAAGGCAAAGCAAAAGTTGCAGAAATAGTATCTCTATCTCTCTCTCTTTATCATTGGTATTTTTGGATTTACTAACTTCCTTTATATAGTGCAAAAATGGTAATACATTATCATACACTTTCTTTCTTCCTCTCGCTCTCTCCCGCTCCCCCTGATTTCCACTCCCCACCCTTTTCATTTTCCGGCTTCTCCTCCCCCAATATTCACACCTCTTTAATTAGTAGTTATCTTGGATACATTCTTTTCCTTTTTTTAGTTTTTTTGTGCAATATTTCGTTGCCCTTTCTTTACTTGTCTGTATTGTTCCCTCCACCTTTGAAGACAGCGTGCCATCGAGCAGCTCCACCATGTCCAGCTCCTCCGTCGCCGCTGTTTTTTGGGCCAACAACCCATGCACTGATCTTTCTTCTCCCTCTTTGTGTCAATCCTTAATATCAACCAACATTCACATGAACATTATATTGACTATGGATTTTAGTTTCAGCATCACATCAAGCTATCCTTGCCTTGCTGCAACATTGCTAATTCCTTCAGCACGCATCTCAATTTTCACCAGAATTTTCTTGTTTAAGTTTTTGTCTTATCAGTTTTATTTCACAGAATTCGGTTTGTTAATATATTAAGATTGTTATTTTAATATTGTCTCTGTTAATTAATATATTCAAGCCTTGAATGTTCTAAGGGGATTGCATTTAGTCATTTTTCTCTTTTTAAGTTATATAAACGTTTCAAAAGGGGTTCAAATCTGCTTTTGGAAAAGATATATGGGTCATTATGTAAACATGATATCAACCATATACGTAATTTATATGTTCAAACAACCCATTAAGATCAACTTTTTTACACCTAAAAAACATATTCTAGAATAGATCATGAACAATTTGGTTGTATTTTTGGAACATTAATTTTCAAGATTCAGTAAATCTACACTGTTAAGAGTTGCTTTTATCGTGATTGCATAAAGAAATCTATAGTACTTAATGCAAATTAATTATTAAGGTAACAGAGATTTGAATTAAGGATTCTAACCAGCTAGCTAGCTCTGTGCTTGCTTTTTGGTTTGAACTTTGAAATCGACGATTTGCTTGAAACTAATAAAGGAGTTTAACCCGATTACACACCAATATTGACAATGGCTGGTGACGACCACATGTTAGTTCATATGGATCATGGTTAGTATGGACTAATGTGATGATGGTGCTCCAAAAACGATATATTTCTTATATTCATTAACCTACAAAGTAAAGAGGGTAAATAAAGCCAGGGAGACAAGAGGAAACTCGAAAGAGCAAAAAGGGAAAGGAGAGCAGAGCGGGATTTTGTTTCGAAGTATAACCAAGAGGTATTGTTCAAATGCACTGGTGTGCCTGAAAATGTGATTGATAAATGAGTTTTTGAAACTCGATTTGTTGCAACAAGAGGTATTGTCTCGGCCTTTTCAAGTAGGTTACTATGACTTGCACGCTACAAATGAAACTAGAGCTTATAGAACACTCATTTTAAGCAACTCTTGCCTGAGACAGCTAAACCAACGAAGTAGTGCTCGATCAGTTCAATTCGCGATTCTAGTTGACTCACATTTGAGAAATTCCTTCAATAGTTTGCGATGATCAGAAGAATTTATCACTATATAATTGTAACTTGATTTTATATCCCATTCCAAGGTGTAAGATCAATATAATTTGCAAGGCAAAACTAAACTAGAATACCAAGATCTTTTTGAGAAGATACAAGATAACTTAGCTTTTACTCACTTGGCACGTTCATGTCTGGGGCACCCACTTAAGCCTAAACATGAACGCATTCGATAAAAACAAATATTTAATTAGAGGACAAAGCAAACGGTTACTACTGTCAAGGATATGCCAATCCAATGGTACATGTGTATGAGATTCTTTAAGAATAAACAATCACTCTACCTAAAGAAAAATGATTTGTATAAATCTCAAACAGAAAAATCTTATATAAACTTCTGTAAAAAAGTGGACTATATTAAAATAAAAAATAAAAAAAAAAATAAAAAAAAAAAAAAAAAAGGTGTAAAAGAAACTATTCTTTATTAATGAAACCCACTTTTTAATAAAATGCTTGTATGGAACTTGTCTATTTAGAATTGTACCTATCATTACTCATAAGATCTCTCTAAATCCTTACCAAAGTCACCTTCTCTTTTTATCTTGCTAAACAAAATGCATCAATATGCTTTAAACCCTTCATTTTCTTGTATAGGTGATCATGAAGTGCTGCTTTTGATCTGCCTTTTCATTTCCTTTGCTTCCTATTGTTTTTAACTTTCCTTTCATGACACTTCAAGGCCATTTAAGACAATTGCGTTCATATGCAAAATTGAATTATTGAAGAAACAAGTTAGCCATCCCCTACCAACCAAATTCAAGAATGTTTTCTTTCAAGAAAACAAAAAAAGAAAATTCTTTCGATAATGTTCATGCAATCATGATGAATAAAGTTTGGAGACACGACATGGCTTAGAAGTAAAGGGAGGTAAAAGTCATACGGATCCATGACATCGGGCCAGCTTTTGTCTCCAAGTCACCCAATTCAAATGATTCCTCTCTCCAATTCGAAAAACCTTGATTATCTAGTTTTTGTAAAGGTCTATTTATGAAGAGATATGGCTCCTAATCTACTCTGAATTAAAGTACCACTTTTGTCATCAAAGCACATGCAAATCACCTGTTCTAAGTAGGGTTTTCTTTTTTTCTTTTTCTTTTTTTGTACTAAGGGTAATATCCTAGATTATTATCAAATCAAGTCAAGCTCCATAATATTTTCGAAAAAATTAATTACTGTACAAATTAGCTTCATACACGTTTATTAAGATTCGGCTTCTTTTTTTTTTTTTTAAATAAAACTGTATTCATTTAGCTTAGCAAATGACAGATACAAGAAGCGACTCCCTCCAAACTAATGGTCTCCTTAGAGAGTTTAAGTGCATCCTTTGCTAAACAATGAGCAAAACTATTGAATTTCCTAGAAACATGCATCACAGACCAATTCTTGACTTTCTTGAGCATTGTCTTGATGTCCTGAATAATCATCCCTGCAATGCTCCAATTCACGGCTTCACCCTTTATCTCTTGAATAACCACATTCATCACATTTCCCTCGAGAATCATATCCTACAGGTTCAACTGGTTGTACAGGATGACAGCCTTTAGAGCAGTAACTATTTCAGCTAGCATTGCATCAGGAAACAAATCTCTTCGAGATCTGAGGGTAGCTATCACTTGGCCAGTCCAATATCTTACTATCACCCCTATGGCCACTCTGCAGTGAAGTCTATCCATCGCTGCATCCCAATTAACTTTGTACATATTCAAAGGAGGAGCTGTACATTATTGATCCACAGGCCCTTCTAGTCTCACCTCACTACCCTGCTTACTGTTAACTTCCTTAAAATCAAGTGCCAACTGGGTAGCATATTGCACTAGACTCTCTGGTGCTTCGAACTTCCCTTCAAAAACATACTAGTTTCTTCTCTTCTAAATTTGATACAGTATGGAAGCAAAAATAACCAAGTCATCCTCAACAAGGAAAGAGAACAGGTGGCATATTAGCTCTTTGAAGTTGGATTCCGACACCCTCTCCTTCTGTAGTTTCCTTAAGCTGACTCCCCCGTATATCTTGAGCAGATGAGCAGGACCACAAAGCATGTGTACACGTTTCTGGCTCTCTTTTACACACAGGGCATAGGGGAGAATTCCTTAGCTTCCTTCTGCTCAAGTTTGGGTTTGTGGGTAGGGACTCGTGACAGGCTCTCCACAACAGAATTCTAGTTGCATTAGGCACATTTAGCTTCCATAACTTGGACCAGATTTCATTATTCCTGGAGTTTTTAGAAGGTTGACCCTTTGAGCACATCTCCATCTCACCAAGGAGGTGGTAGGCACTCTTGATAGTGAACAAGAATCGACTTGTCACTTAGAACTTTAACGTTAATGTTATTGAGTTTGAAATTATTGTTAATGAATGCAAGATCCATTAATTACTGACAGTTTAACTAGCATGTAAGAATGTCTTTCAAGATGCATATCGAGTTTCTCCTCTGTTAGAAGAACATGTAATATCTATGAGTCATTAATAATAAGAAAAATTTTATGTGCAGCAACAATTATATATTATTTGCTCACTTTATTAATATAATTGGTTGCGTCATTTTTTTAATATAAAATAATGTTTAATTAATTATATTAGTAGTGGAGTGTACAAAAAATATATAAAAGTAATTACATGTAACATAACTTTCATAATAAAGAGAGATAATAAAAACAGGAGGAAAGGAAAGAGAATGATAGTCAAATGAGTTTTGCTACGTATATACAAGCAAAGTCGTGTATTAATCTGCATATTAATATTAATTTTTTCATATTTAAAATTTAAATTAATATTATTTTTAATAAAATTTACTTTTTAACGAATCATATTAAATTGATGCATATATTGATGTGTAGTTATTTACAACTAGATTTTTTCTAATCCAATAGATAGGTATGTTTCATTGTTTGGGTTTTTGGGAATTTCAATATTTGAGTGGTATGTTTTTACTCATATATTATTAGACCGGCTAACTAAACGTAGTGAAAGCCGGCTCTCAGGTCGTTTTCAGCCGCCCCAGTCCCTTTTTTCACGTGTGGCGTTCTCATTTGTCTCGCTCCGGCACGTGACGTTGGTTTGACTTTTGTCCACATCTTCACGTCTTTGAAGATATTGATTTACTTTTTATTTTTTCTAATATTTTGAATCAGTTGACATTTCCGTGCGTTAAATTTTAAACCTTAAATATCACTGTTTAAAAAATAATTAGAAAGCAGAGTTATTAACATTAAACGGTAATGTCAGATATAATTTTAAAATTTGTAAATTTTAAAACAAATTTGCACATTTCATAAATATATAAATCATTTTCAGTACGAAATGAATAATCAAAATATATGTTGTTGTTGTTCTCATGTAAAAGGAATATGAATTTACAAAGTTGCCACGAATCTTTGATTTTATTTTAGTGTCAAAGGTGTAAACAAGTTATCTAAATTTGACTGAGTATTAGGCAATCAAATAATTCAAACAATATAAAAATAACAATAATTCAAACAAGTCATATTGTATTATCAGCACGATTAATGCTTCCTATATTTTTCGAGTTAAATATTATACATTAAAGAAATAATAAATCTAGAATTATTCATCAACTTGCCCTTCATCATATGGACATGCTCATCAGTAAGAGACATGTGGTTGCTAGGTTCAAGAGCAATGCAAAATGTCTCAACAATAGCAACTGATTTTTTCAGTATCTTTTAGCAGCTGTCAGATCGGCTGTCAATACAGGATTTGATGTTTTTTACTCTCTTGGCCAAGTTTATTTGGTTTAGAAGAGATGCTCTCATACATGATGGTTCTTTTCAAGCACTAGCCCTAGTTTACAAGCTTGCTGTTAAAGCTTTCAAAGATTTCCAAACTGCATTGCAGCTACAAACAGTGATCAGATTTCCTTATCAGCCTACTACACTTCATTGGGAACCTCCTCCATCAATTAGAAATGAATATCACAAGATCGGTCTTGGAGTCATTGTTAGAGATGATTATATGGGTTCTGGCCTTGCTAGCTTAATGCAGCCCAAGTTCTATTGTGTTGATCCAACCATTGTACAAGCTAAGGGATTACTTTCTGCTGCTAATTTTTGTAAAGAGCTTGGATTGGATTATGTGCTTTTTAAAGGGGATTCAAGTCAAGTGGAGCATAAAATAACTGGCTTAAGGGAATACCATGCAAGGAAACTTCAATGTTTTGTGTCTGATATGCAGCTAATATTGGCTAACACTACATGGAAAATTCATCATGTCAAGAGGAAACTAAAACTAAATGATGCTGCTCACCAATTGGCATGTGAATAAAGAACACAAACTAATTGATGTTGACTGTTACTGATTGTATCAAAACTACAGTAATGGCTGACGGCCATGTTTTATGATTTGATATCAAAATAAAAAAGAAAAATACAGTTGCAAGTATAATTATGTACTAATCTGTATATCAATGTGATATAATTGATCAAAAAGTAGATTTTATTGAAAACAGTGTTAATTTAAATTTTAAGTATGAATGAATCAGTATTGGTATACAGATTAATACACGATTATGCTTGTATATAGCAAAACTCAAATAAAAAACCACTAGCCCCTCATCATGATCAATATATAATGAGTTTTCTACGAATTATATCTTTTATATCAATTGAAAAATTTTAGTTATAAATAACTTATTTAATAAATAATATTGAAATTGAGATCTTGAATAAATTAACGAATAATCATTCTTATTTACGGTCTTATTCGGCGTGAATGGAATATCTGTGCATGCAAACAAGTGTACGTACGGAGGCTTTGTGAAATTTCCAATGAAAGAAAAGTAATTATTGTTACGTTGGATGTGGTTGGAGCATCAGAAATTCTGTACGAAGCTCTCCGAAACCAATAATGTAGAAAAACAAGCTAGGGGTCCCAATAACTATTTTGGATTTATTTCTTTTTTCTTCCTTTAAATGCAAGGAAAGAAATAAAAACCATAAATGCATTAAAGCAAAAGGTACCAAAGTAATGATATTCACACGATTATTTTTTATAAAAATATTATTCATTTAAAACATAATTATGTAAAAAATTTTTAAAAATAAATATATATTTATACTCAATCAAAGTGCCAAAAAAGAATGTAATTACTCATTTTTCTTAAGTTAATTAAGATGATTAAGAACCACAATCGATAAAATGACATTATATTTTTAACTGTTTCAATTATATTTCTAGATCTATATTCAGAAAATACATAGTCAGATAATTAAAATCGTATTGACAAGAACATGGAGGGAAAGAATTTTCGAAAATGTCCAAATGGAGATATTCAAATTGTGAGATCGACAGCTCTTGGCCACTGAAAAGATGGGTGGCTCTAACTTTTATTAAATAATTCTGTGTTCCTTGATGTCTCAATGACTACTTTCATAAAAGACAGTTGAATGGATAACTATTGGATAGAAATATTGGATTGGGAATTTGGGATCAATTAATTTGTTTATCAGAAAATTTTAAAGTTGAATTCTTAATACTTTAATAAGATGTTTTGGAGATAAATAAATAATAAAGAAATTATAAATTAACGTGAATTAATATAATACGTTATATCTCCTTTATAATAAAAATAAGTTATAATTTAATATACAACATCAAACTCTCAATTTATAGATTGACTTTTGTAAAATTTATTTGTATCTAAAACATTTCTTGAAAAGGATTCTAATTATAACAAATTAATGTTGGTTGGTTGATTAGTAAGCTTGATTTAACCTTTTAGTCTAAAAGGAATTGTGAAATGCATTTTTAGATTTCCTTTCTTTTTCATTCTTCTCTTATATACTGCTTGGATAGCTCATAGCAGACGCAATATTCCTAAGTCTTGCGCGGCACGATCAAGCATACATTTCAAAGATGCAAACTCGAAATTCAATTGCTTGAAGAACCCAATCTCTTTAAGTTCTGCATGCCAAACACTCTGGATTCTTCTTCTTCTTCTTTTTATTTTAATTGCTGCAAATGGGGGACATTAAATAGAGTTATAATTGTGGGCGTCAGTGAGACCATATAATATCCATAATAAATTCCATGCCAAATGGGGTGAGTGGTCCCAACCATGGGTAACTCATTGAGCTACTTGATTTGGACTCCATTCATGCATCTGCTTTTTGGGAATTGGATGCCACTAGACTCACTATGTTTAAAGTACACACTTTCCTAAACATGGATTAAGCGTTTAGCTCACGTGTAGTAGAAAAGGTAACATGCTTTATTAATATTGTGTCATATTTACTATATATTACAACACAATATCTATATGATCCCATACCTTCTGCATCTTCGAAAGATGTCTCTAACTCTAAGAGTGGAAGAGAAATTTTCAACTTTTCCCATATCCAATAGGATCTTCATGTTAAGGAATAGTGAGATTTCTTTTAGCAGCAATAGCCAATTCATTATGTGATGTCATGCTTCACATTTTCTCTTCGATCTCCAACTTGATCTTTGCCAACAAATTGGAAGAAGTTTCAGTTTCCCTTTGATAGCTCATCATTTATAATACATTGATTTGTAACTTGTAAGAGAGAAAATGATTAATAATTTAATATACTGGGATAATAATTGTTGGGCATGAATTTATACGACTAGCGAGAAATAATTTGTCAATGAGAAAAATGAAGTCACGAAAGATTCACGTAATAATTGACGACTAAAAGATAAAATAAAGTTAGATAAAATAAAGCTATACGCACGATACTTGTCTAAAATAATGCTCAATAGGACGTCATGCTCGACAATTAAGTTCGATCGGTCATAACCCTAAAAGGATATTTAACATCTCAATTACTTAATTAAAAAAAAAAGTGCTAAATATAAAATATTACACATAATACAGTTGCATATCAATTATAGATGTTCTTTATAGTTATGATGATAAACTAAAACATTACACGGGATTATACTGTTAACTACGGAAGTCTTCTGTTTTTATTTTTTCAAAATTCTTTGTTCTTATTTGATTTTATCTCGGTGGGTTGCTACTTGTTATTAGAGTTGAAGTCGATTTATTTAGAAAGTCAACCGGTTAGGTGACAATGATGATGATGATGTCCATTTTTTTTTAATTTCTTTTAAAAAAAAAATTCTGTGACTTTTAAATTCTATGAGCGGGAAGCCTGGCAATGAATTGGTTTAAAGCATTTAAGTAATGGTATTTTTTTTTTTTAAAAAAAAATTCTCTGCCTAACATTACCGTTTAATATTTGAATTGTTTTTCATTCGGTTCCCGGTATTGAGCCCACTAAACATGGGCTTTCTGTGGGCTTCTTCAATAAAAAAATTATAAGTACGTTTGCAATCATGCATCATTTATTATTCGAAGTTATTTATTTTTTAGATATATATGTTTCTTTCTAAAACTCTTAAATTATCTTCGATATTTATATATTCCAGCCTAAATTTATTGTATGTAAAGAAAAAGAAAAATAATTTGTGCAAATTATGTATTAATCTTATGAAAAAAAAAAAGTGACATTCATTCAAATAAATTCAATTTATATATAAAATAAGTCCCATTTTCTTATAAAGATTTTCACGAGAGTTACGTAACTTAAACTTAAATCTAGCCTTATTAAAAAAATTAATTTGTAACTGCTCAAGTTCATTTCTTGGAGGGGTTGTGTCATACGTACGTGATGGGCGAGGAGAAGAGAACATGGGTGGCAAGAAACGGACATCTTCAGTTTCGGTGCGCTCACGTGCATGGCGTTGTTAATGCACACATGGACATTATTTTCTCTCCGTATTTTATGCCTTGGAAACACTCAACACGACCCCTTTTTGTTTTCAGCTCCAGATTAAAGGGACCTTGAACATGACGCATTCATAAATGGAGAGTAATATTAGATATAATATGTGTTGTGTATATAATATGTGTTGTACATGTGTCACGTAACTGTTTTTTTAAAAAGTAGAATAATTTATTATTAAAAAATTAATTTTTTTTATATAATTATTCTCATATTTATTTATTTTTAAAAAAAACATGCAACTTATTTTATGATTATAAATATTATTTATCTTTATTTTTATAATAATTATCCTCACAGGTAAATGTTAAATTCTTCCACTTTTCATTTTATTATATATGCTTTTAAAAATATTAAAAAAAAATATAGGATTGGTTTAGATTAAAAAATAAGATGAGATGTTTGAGATGAAAATTGAATAAAATATTATTTTTAATATTTTTATTATTTAAAAATTTAAAAATGTTGAATTGTTTATTATATTTTATATAAAAATTTAAAAAAAATATAATAACGAGATGAGATGAAACGAAAATATTTTAAAAGATCCTATCTTTTTAATTTGACCTAATATAAAATAATAAAAAAAAATTGATATTTCATTAAAATGCACGCGTGGGATTCATACCATATCTAAAAACTTTTAATAACATTAAATACTATAGAATCTACGTACGTGATCATGATCTAGTACCTTATCTCTTTACAATATTCGAATCGTCGAAATTCAACCAAGTAATTGGAGAGGACATATGTTGAAAACAAAGGGTTAATAATGACAAGAAATTCTACATGCGCCGGATCATGATGACATGTCCCAAAGTTATTTTCGTGATAATTGAACAACAGCTAGTGATATAATGACAAAGACCACTAATTATTACTAAGCGCGCATCATTTTCAACAATCCACAGTATCCCACCTCCATCCATCCCTCCCTCGTAGGTTGTTGCTCAATCGTGAGTACGTCTACCGGCCATTGGCCAATTTAATTTACTCCTACAGAGCTTTTGCTTCAGCAATAATAATTCATCTTTGAAATCAAAAGCCTAAGTTGTAACTGATTAGCCTACGCACTCAAACTTGTTGAGGGGCAATCTACAGTGTATTTTATGAACATATATGGCATGAAAAATGGCCCATATGCAGTGAACTAAAGGCCGGTGGGGTACGTACGTACTCCAAAGAATTTACTGTTCTGCACTGCGCTAGTTTGTCTGCAAAACTACATGCAATTTACATGAATATATACCATATTAAGTAGTGCCGTCTTTGCTGCTTGCTATTAAGAAACATGCATATGTAGAGGGATTCTAATCTGCTTGTTCTCAGACTAAAAGACATACGTCTTTTCTTTCCTCTGTCAAATTATTAATGATATATGTGTTTTTATTCAAAAAATCCTTGCAATGGGTGTTTGGTCTAGTGGTATGATTCTCGCTTCGGGTGCGAGAGGTCGCGAGTTCGATTCTCGCAACACCCCTTTTCTGAATATAATTTTTTTTTCTTGTACACTGATTCAACTTAGAAGCAAAAATACAAAACGTGCACCAGCCGGGAATCGAACCCGGGTCTGTACCGTGGCAGGGTACTATTCTACCACTAGACCACTGGTGCCTGATGTCTGAAAGAATTTATTCTATTTTCTTATTCTTCTGCCTTTTTGACCTATTGGGTTGCAATTCCTTGTTTAATAATAGCTGAAGACACCACCATTTGAATCATCCAGCAATCAATAAATGCAAGATTTGATAGTGAAAAGGATTTAGATGTCTGGGTTGCGACAAAGTTCAAACACTTCTCAGTTCTCAGTGAACTTAAAAGCCAAAGCCCAAAAAAGACAGTCCACAAAAACAATGGGGATATCGAACTTTGCAATCTAGTAATTTTTGTGACACCTTGTAAAGTTGCGGACCTTTTCTCATGAAAAACAAATTCGGATCTTCATAATCTAAACAAATTCATCTGCGAAGTTGAGGCCTCTTCACCTCGTGTCTGCTCAAGACATTTTAGCCACCTTTTGACGTACCTCCTGTATTTTGATGTATTTCTAGGATCCAACCACTCTTATGGACAAAGTCACTGTTGTTTCTTTTGTGGGTAATGTATGATTATAGTTACCGTTGAATCATCATCTCAAAGTAATTCTATCCTAAGAGGAGTATTTAATTCCTCAAGGGGGATGAATGACGATAGCCGTTATGTTGTCGGCTTCTGAAACCGTTATGGTAGAAAACAATAGAAGAAACCAGAGAAACAGAATATCAAAAACAGAACATCTTTAAAGACATCACTTAATGGAGGATAACATTTAAGTTGGTTTGGTGTATAATTTAAATCTTGGCAGTGGTCTCAGCCTATGAACCATGGTGATTACTGGCAACATTATCTGGAGGGGAAAGAGGTACAAAAAGACATTAGAGAGAGAGAGAGAGAGAGAGAGAGAGAGAGAGGTCACATGATGGGATTTTATTTTATATAATTTTCTCTGTTCATCTGTCTCAAAATAGGTATGAGCCATGCTTTTATGACAAAGCATTTTGTGTTTTTGTATGGCTATCACAATTCGTAGCTCGCATTAAAACCAAATTAAATGGTGCCCCACTCTCAGGCGTGGAGCTAAGTACATAGCCGTTGAAGCTGCGTTTTCAAAATGACAGCATTACTACTCTATTATTACTTATTTATTATTTTTTTTATTTTACTTAATAATTAAGAAAATAGATAGTAGTAAAATTATATATTTTTTAAATTTTTTTCTTAATAATTAAAGATATTAAAAAAATCCTTAAAAGAAAATTAAAAAAATTTAAAATACACGAATTATAGATAAGTAGTAACCTTATCACTACCTTTCAATAAATTCGTCTGGAAATTATCCGTATATAGGGATATTTCAAATGACTTTTGTCCTTCCAACTTTGAATATCGATCCAAGAAAGGAAATCACAAAAAGTTCCTAAAGAAACTCACTTTCATTCACGTCTACAAACTTTGCAGAATAAGTACACACTTTTCATCATGAGAAAAAGGAAAAAGACATGAACGTAAATGAACCTACTTCCTCGCTGTGAAGTTTGAATGAACTTTTATAAGAAAAAGAGAATTCTAGGGGGCAGTATTAATTAAGAGTGCTTGCAGGGACGAAGTGGAGCTCCACACAAGCCTGGATTACCGGAGAATGCAGATGCAGAGATGATGGCTTTGTGAGGAGGAATCGTCCCACTTAATCGGTTTTCTGATACGTCAAATTCTGTAAGCTCCTTCAAATTCAGCACCTTTGCTGGAATAGTCCCCCTCAGCTTGTTTCTTGACAGCAGAATCGTATTTAGTTCCATGGCATCGCCAAGCTCTTCCGGTATTCTTCCCGAAAGTCCATTACCCACAAGCTCCAGCACCTTCAGTTCTTTCAGTTTTCCAATTGACTTAGGTATTGATCCTTCCAACTGGTTGTGTGATAGAACTAGGGATGTGATAGAAGCCAATGCAGGCCAGTCTCCAAGGTTCTCATCAATGGGTCCAGCAAACATATTGTTGGAAAGATCAATGGAGTTAAAATGCCCAAGTGGGTCTACAACTTCTTTCGAAAATATTGGATTCAGGTTGCCACTAAACATGTTGGAATGAAGATCTAGGTCCATCAGAAGCGAAAGGCTTTTGAACTCAACCGGGATTGATGAATGAAAGCCATTGTATGATAAGTTGAGAAAGGAAAGGCTGGTCATGTTTCCAATCCAATGGGGCAATTTCCCGTTTAATCCATTGCATGACAAATCAAGGACAGATATAGATGATGAAGACAGCCATCTTGGAAGCCGACCCTCAACCCCAGTTTTTGCCAACAAAAGCCGGAAAAGTTTCAATTTCGATAACCACTTTGGTATACTGGCTAGCCCCAGAGGATTGAAGGAAAGATCTAAGGTCTGTAACCCCTGTAATTTAACTAGCTGAGGAGGAAGTTGACCGGTGAGTAGGTTTCTTGATAAGTCCAATGTTTGAAGGTTGATTAAATTCCCAAAACTTGAAGGGATCTTTGCTGTAAAACGGTTGTTTGAGAAGAACATGTCAGTGAGAGTGGTTAGATGCCCGATAGTTGCTGGCAATTTTCCACTTAGCTTGTTGTTCTCAAGAATTAGCCTTTCGATTCTGGAGAGCTTCCCAATGGATGGTGGTATATTTCCTGTCAGCTTGTTTTCTGATAACCGGCAGAATACTAAAGATCTCAGCCCGGAAATCGAAGAAGGAATGCTTCCATTAATCCTGTTGTGATTGAGATATAACAGTACTAATTCCGAAAGTCTACCAATTGATCGTGGAATTCTTCCAGTTATCTGATTTTCAGACAAATCTAGATATCTGAGATTCTTAAGCTTGCCAATACCTGTAGGAATTCTACCAGAGAAACGATTTTCATGAAGATCAAGCTTAGTTAGCAATGCCAAGTTGCCAATTGAAGCTGGAATCGAACCAGAAATTTGATTTCCTGACAGACCCAGTTCTGAAAGTGACCTCAACGGCCCAATAACAGAGGAATGAACAACACCAGATATGTAATTATCACTAAGATAGAGTTTCTGTAACCGAAAAAGGTGCTGAAATGTGATTGGCACAGAACCTGTTAGCTTGTTTGAATCGAGGAAGAGATGAGTAAGCCGCAATAATTTGCCAAATTCTGATGGAATGGGACCCTTCAAGTCCTTGAGATTGCTCAGGTCGAGAATTTGCAGAAAGGATAAGTTCCCCAGAAAAGGAGAAAGAGTTCCAGTCAAGTACGTGTCAACGATGAAGTCGTTGACTGAAACGAGTCCTGGACGAGAGATGTTGACAACTCTACCGGAAGAATCGCATCCCACACCTTCCCAAGCTGTGCAGCAATCGGAGGATGATTTCCAGGAATGCAAGAGTCTTGAAGGGTCCGAGGTGATCTTGTGCTTGAACTGAAGTAATGCTTCTTTGTCTACAACGTTGCAGGCTTCAGCGACCAGAAGCAGGGCTGCTGGGAGGAAGAAAAGGAGGACGAATGACAGGGTGTTGCGGTGAATACAAACTTCCATATTTGGCCACAACAGATTTTTGTGTTGGAAAATATGTCTCGAGTTGTGTTTTGTAGGGGAAAAAGAATCATGATGAGCTCTTTCACTTGTTGGGATTTTTCACTTTTGACTTGACCGTTGAGAGGAATAGCTAATCCACGCTCCTTCGTTAAGTGGAGCCCATCAACAAGCTACAAATATAACTATATATAAATATATATATATATATAGAGAGAGAGAGAGAGAGAGACAGAGAGAGAGAGAGAGAGAGTACTGTATTGGATCCTATTAATTTTTGGATAGATGATTTATACAAGTCTTATATGTATAAGTTTTGAACAAATCTTTTATAAAAAAAATGGACAATTATGAAAAAAATATGAAAAACTCACTTTTTCTTGATGGGATGCATATTTTTACAAAAAAACTTATATAAAGATTGTACATTTAGAAATTGTACTTAGTATTACTATTTTTTTTTTATTCACGAGATATGAGCGGTCTCATTTTGTTCATGATGTGTTTTATTTCCACGTTGATAACGGTAATTTTGTTGATCTGGTTTTGTTTGACAATCTTTGGTTGAGTATGAAGTAGGTAGGGTTGGAAAATGAGGCCGAACGTTGGTGGGTTCATTTTTTTTTCGATGTTGCTTCATTGGGGTACTTACGTTTTGGTTTGTGAGAAGGCAAGTCGAATTTCGTGGAGCACTTCCACACATTGTATGGAGCTAACTAGAAAAGTAGCAATCGAATTCATTATCATCGGTTTCTTTTTGTTTTCACGTGCAAATATGATAAGCAGTAAAACCTCTAGGCTCAGAAAAATAACAATGGTAGAAAGGGTGCTCCATGCCAAATCTAGACTACTGTTCGAAACGTTGCCGCCCTTCATGTATTAATAAAAGATGTATGGATTCTTGAAGAATGGAAGGGCTGATGCGAGAAGTTGATGTTGTTTTCTTAAACTTGGAGAACGAACACAAATCTCCGGTCATTTCTCCAATACACAAAAGTTAAAACCTCCTCTCTCTCTCTCTCAAATATTTTTCTCCTCCTCTCTAGAAACCCAAAACCTCTCCATCCGGCTTCGGGGCGAGACTCCTCCCTCCTTACCCCTCTACTTTTCATCTCCATTTCTACTCTTCATGTTCAAAGAGTTTTTTTTTTTTTTTTTTCAAGTTGAAAAATGTTCAATTATTGCCTTTTGACAACCAAATCCATACCCGTGTCGTACCACTGCACTCTCCAGGTACCAATGACCAATCTACAAGATGGGCCAAGAATCTCTACCGCCCAACTATTAACACAAAAGACAAGTAAGAAGAAAACTCACCTTGTGAAGAACCAAACGGTTACCTTCCATACAAAGAACCAACGGCTACAAGCAAGATTACATTCATAAATTATGGAACAGCCAGCCCATCTTCCAAATCATGCAACGGCTAACACCTTTATTGTAATGTAATTACTTTCCATTTCTATAACGTTACCGTATGTATTCTAGGTCTCCAATCAGTACAAACTCTCATGTATTGATACAATATGCGAAGTATATAAATAAAATAGACTCTCGAAGACTCACGGTTGAAGAGGAATTACAACAAACAACTTGTTATATTTGTTTTCACCAACTAGCACATATAGCTCACGTGCCATCGTAAATCCGAACCTCCAACGCCTACACATGCAGCACTAGTGAATTCCTCGGCCTCAAAACTACAAAATACGGCCGGCCCCACTTCATTCCCACCGACGCTTAAGCCTCATGTGTCTGTACAATGGCCGGTGCCCAATTGCTACGTGCGACGATCGTGTTTTTCTAACTGTCTTTGATTTCTCTAAATGTGAACATGGAGTTTTAATAAAATTAAAGTTATACGAAATACACCAAAACAATCAATTGCAACATCTTTCTAACTATTGTGATTTGGAGCAACAACCACTCGATCCACTTGTTAGATTGATGTAAACCACCTTTGGTGATCTCCCTGAGCCAAGGAGCACGGCCAGAACCCACGGTCCATTGCCAATTTTTTTTTTTTTTTTTTAACCCTCTCTCCCACCAAGCACTGCAGCTTATGTAATGGGGTTTTTGTATGGAGAAATCCTGCTAGCCGGTCGGGCTGCCTTTCCCAATTTAACAGCCACCCAATAATATGTTGACACATAAGTCTTCCACCTCAACTCCTGTGGACTTGTGATACACCGAATCATCCTCACCGAAATCATCACTTTCACCCGTGCTCGTGCCCAACGAGACCTAGAAGGACAATAGTCCGAACCCCTTCCCTGCTCGTGCCCAACCCGTGCTCGTGCTCGTGCCGTCGCAGGTGAAGGAGCGAGTCGGGAAATACTTCGCCGACTGAGCGATTCGTGCTCGTGCCGTCGCAGGTGAAGGAGCGAATCGGGAAATACTTGGCCGCGAATCGTGCTCGTGTCTTCTTCTCTGCGATTTCGACGCCGGTAAGCATTTTTGCAGCCACTGATTTCACACTCAGATTGTCACCACCACTCACGCACACACACTTCAATTTCGTGAATAGTCATGAAATTTTTAGGGTTTGTAGTGTCGATCTAAAATTTGAAATTTAGCCCCAAATTTCTGAAATTGGATCTGAGAATTGGGTCAGAAAACTTGGTCCAAGGAGACTTCCAAACACCCACGAAATTAACCAAACAAAAAAGTTTAGTGTGAAAACATAAACAATTGCTTGATTGCGTACAGCAAAGAGTGGTGACCACTGACCTACACTCTCTAATCTAATCTAGGATTTTGCTCATTGATTGTGTTTTAATTGCCAATACTTTAATTGGAGCTCCTTCTTTCGTCTATCGTCTTTAATTCATTCCGTTAGATTTAAGTTAGGTATGGGTGTTATATCTGCTCCTGCTCTGCTCTGACCTGTTTGAGTCTTTAATTTATCTACGATTAGCAGAGGACTCGAGCTGCGCTGTAGGATTGCGGCTTGAATATATACATTAACATAAACTGTAGGAATTCTCCTGTCTTCAATATTGGTAACTCCTTTCATGGAGAAGAATTTTGTTTCAGATTCTTCATATGGTTTGCGTAGACTGGTAATTGCCGACTCCCGAGCAATGTGACAACCTTAATTTAAGTGCAAGAACAATTGCACCATCATGGGACCATCCCAACGCCTAAGACACCCAGAGTCTTAGGTATATGGTTGACTCTTTTTCTTTCCAGTTTTTTTTGTAATAAAAAATGAGCAAACATTACATGAAATTAAAAATGTATGTACTAAAATAATGATACTTGCAGTTGTGATATGTTGTACTTTGGTTTGTAGGCAAGAAAAACAAGCAAACATATGCATGTCTTAATTTTCAAGTTGGAATATTGTGTTAACATTCTCAGGATTTTTTGCTCTGCTTGGTTAGCTTGTGTTAACATTTTGTGAAATTTATTAGCTGCTTGGTTCTTTTTTAGCAAGCAGATTTTCATGCCTCTTTTTTACAGCACATACCATAGAGAATGGCCTCCTCTTCTGCTTCAAGTGAGTGTACTGGAAAAGGGGAAGACAAAGCGTGTGTTGAGCGACCATTTTGCTATTGTGGATGCCAAGCATCGTTACGGATTTCAAGAAAATCCAATAGTTTTGGTAGAAGATTTTACAATTGTCCAAATTATAAAATGAAGCAACAATGTGAATTTTTTGAGTGGATTGATCTTCAAAGTGACCAAAACAACTGTTGTAAGCTGACATTGGAGTTAGCGGAATGAAGGAACGAGAGGGTACTTCATGAGCGTCTACGCATCGAACAAACTAGATTCAAATCAATGGAGAAGAAGTACAATAGAGTCTTGATTGTGTTAATTTTGTCATGGTTTTATTTTTTTTGGTTTGTGCTGTAATTTAAGACGTCTTGGTTAGTGTAATTTAAGACATGTTTTGGTTAGTTAGTGTAACTTGAACAGATGTAACTGGATGGTTAGTTTATGTAACTGCATGTAACTTGTTGGCCCTTTATGTAACTGGATGGTTAGCATATGTAACTGGATGTTTTGGTTAGTTTATTCTCTAAGTCCATCTTGCCTCTTTGAGTGGAATTTTTTGGAATAAATTGCAATGTATCAATGCTGATTAATACCCTGCTATGTTATACCTGCACGTTACATTTTTGCCCATCCATTAATACGGCAAACATTTGAACTATGAAATCAAGCATGTTCTCTCTACCCTTATAATCATAGGGGTGAAAAAATATAACAACCTGCATGTTTTTAGCAACCAAACTCGGAACAACCTGCATGTTTTTAGCAACCTGCATGTTTTTGTAGCAACCCGACTAAATTCAAGTTGTCCATAGCTCAATTTTCTCCATACATACAAAGCTTCCAAAAAATATACCAACACAAAATGCATCTTCCAAAAACAAAATAATCAAAGTTTCCATTTAACAAAGCTTCCGCCCAAATAAAATTGTACTTAGATTCGTTTTTAACAAAATTTTACAACCAAGTTACCAAAAAATAAAATTGTACAAAGCTTCCGCCCAAATAAAATTTAACAAAGCTTCCAATAAACATGTTTGATCCCAAGAACTCTACTACTAGCTCGGAATGAACATGCCCACTCCCTGTCACATTAACAATAAAATTGGATTAGATTAACAATAAAGGCGGAATAAATTAACAATACCGACCAATACATGAAGTTAAAAGACAAATAAAGTCACATACCATAAATATAGCACTATGGATCAACGTGTTGCGATATGTTGTCAATTGTTGGCCCAATATCCCTACATAAATAACCCAATTCATGTTGCCAAATTTATTAAGTTCTTCAATTAAAAACTAAAAAAAGACAAAATAATCATAAATCTTCATTACCTCACCGACGGACAATTGTTTTTAGCATGCCCTTCATTCTTGCAAATGCTACAGTGTCTCTTCTTCGTCGCATGTGTTTCTTTTGGGTTCTTCGCTCTCAAAGATTTTGGACGTCCTTTTGTTGGCACCCTTGGAGGATCCTGGACCGTTTGTGAGAAGTTCGATATAACTTGACTTCCCATGTTGTGATCATCTTTCGTTGGTTCGCATGCTCGTGAACATTCTACATTATCCTCCATCTCAAGTAACTCTTTGTGAACCTTCTCCAATGCAACTGTGAGGTGATTATGTTTCGCTACTGACTGTGAGCCTAGTTCGACAATGTCGTAAAGTTGTAACATCGTTTTGGTTTTTCTCATCGTAGGCTCATCTAGTCCTTCCCGAATATGCCCTTCAGGAGATGGTATGTCAGGAATGGGTCGGCTCTTAGCATTAATAGTCCATCTTTCTAGCACATAATGTTGTGGCAATCTATCTAACTTCATTTTCTTCCCAAGAACACACAAGATATGCCTACAAAGAATTCCCATAAACTCCCACTTATGGCAAGTACATGTTGCATGTTCTTCATCACCCTCAAGCGTCACATGGTAAAGAGGTGTTTCTTTACCGTAAGCATTGACTCCATATGTCTTGGAGTCACCCTCTTTTGATAATTTTCTTGCTTGGTATCGAAGACTATCGAAAAGTTCATTTTGGAAGATCATGAAGGACTTTCTTGTATAAACCATTGCCTCCTACTCTTCAATTTTAAGAGGTGTCTTCATTATCGCCCGTGTAGATTTTGTCCGCACATCCTTCTCTTTCTCTTTGAAATAACGTGCATCTATAGCTTTTTCATATTGATGCACAAAGTCACTAACCATAGTGCTTGATTTGACATAGTCTTTGAAAAATTTATTCATACTTTCACTCCTTTGAGTTGTTGACATACCAGCGCAGAATGTTGAACGTAAGTAAGCCGGAACCCACTTATCCCGTCGGGCATAAAGATTTTGCAGCCAAGCATTTTCTGCTAACTCATACTTCACTAGTATCAAAGCCCATTCCTGCTCAAACTCCTCAGTTGTAATTGTCTCATGGATGCAATGGCGGAAATCTTTTTGAAAGTCCGGATATTTGTTATATGCATGCGCCAAGTGTTCGGGAAACTTTTGTAAAATATGCCACAAGCATAGTCTATGAATTGTATTCGGGAGCACCTCTCCAATGGCCTTTGCCATTGCCTTGTCATCATCGGTAATTATAGTTGAAGGAGCACGACCTAACATTGCCTCTTGCCATGTTCGTAATAACCATGTATATGATTCGGCAGTTTCACTGACTAACAGAGCACAACCAAACATAATGGTTTGATGATGGTGATTAACTCCAGAAAACGGCACAAATGGCATCTTATAAATATTAGTCAAGTACGTGGCATCAAATGTAACAACATCCCCAAAATACTGGTATGCAGCCCTTGATCGCGCATCAGCCCAAAAACAACTTCCCATACACCCATTTTTGTCAACTTGCATGGAGAAAACAAACCCAGGTTCTTTTTGTTGTCGATCAACAAAATAACAATATAACCTTTGTGCATCTCCCTCTTCAAAAACTTTTCTCCTTTTGTTTCCCACGTAATTTTCAACATCCTTGCCAATACAGCCAACATTAAAGTCACCACCAGATTCTTTACTCAAGACCGACATAATCTTTCTTGTCGGTACACCGGACTCATTCAAAGTCATAATAAGCTTTTTCTGGACTTTACTAACTCCTCTGTGTCCACGAAGAAAACTAGTACTTCTCGGTGTAAGTAAAATATGGTTATGTCCAACCACAAACTTGTTGACTATCCATTTTTCACCATCCTTTTTTATTCCCATTATTGCTTTACATCCAATTTTCGTCTCAGCTGGTTCAGGGATTGTTCGATCTTGTTCTTTCCGACTTGCCCGCCGAAATCCTTCTCTTGTGCATACATAGTCTACTGCACAAAGACTTTTATCATCTTTCGACAACCGAGTATGATTCGTTCTAATTGCAAAACCTTTTCGTCTTGCATATGCCTTGTAAAAGGCTTGGGCGTCTTCCACATCCTCAAATAACATACCAATGAATGGTTCCGAAGGACCACTACTCGACGAGGAAATGACATTGGCTCCTCCATCAACATTCGCTCCATCTTCCACTTGGACTCCATCTTCCAAATTAACAATATTTTCTAAATCCACATCTTCCAAATTCACATCTTCTAAATTCACATCTTCTAAATTCACACCACCTTGTACACTTGTGTTACTCATCAATATCTCAACTTCATCACTATCAAAACTCATTGTTTTGTCCTTTGTGTCAAAGTAAGAAATACAAGTCAGTACATGGGCTATTTCTATGGTTATATTTACATTAAAAAAATATATATTTCATCTTAATATTTGTAATACAAACTGCATATTATTGGAATTACTCAAGTTAAAAATTTAAGAACGAGAATGAAATATAGAACTAGTATGACAACAATTGCGAGTATTGTTGGCATACTAGTTCTAATTCCAGCAACCAAGAGCAAAAAAAAATCTTCTGTTTTTACAAAGTTTCCAAAACTCTAAGAAGCAGACATATGACATATCCACCACTGCAGTTCACTGCACGGTTTGCCCTTAAAAGTGGTGAAATCGACTTTGAATTCAAACACAGCATCTCAGTTTTGGTTTCTCCTTAAATATGCATGTTCTATATATCCACAGCTGCTTGTAAAATATCCTTGTGAATTCTTGAATCATTAGACACTTTTACAGCATACATTATTCATAGCATAATTTAATTAAAAAGTTACTTAAAATACGCTACATTAGCTTACAATATTCAAATTCATTGGGTTGCAAATGTATTACGAAATTTCATCTTCTTAGACCAAGAACCCATCAAAATTTAATTGGTCCAATTCTCAAGCTCAAGCCATGACAGAGTCAAGTAAATTGAATTTCATTTGAGATTATTTGTCCTAGAGCCAAGTTTTGGACAGGCAAGTATGTTTTAGTTCCAACCTCCCAAGTGCCACAGCCGGATGTGGAGGCACCAAAGAAACACTACCCTTTTTAGTGCTTGGACGGGAATGTGCATCTTTTTAGTTCTAGTTGGTGCCAGAGGAGTAGCAGAAAGACTCAGAAATTCATCTAAAGAAATTCACCTAATCAGCAAACTAACAGCATGACTGAAGGGTTCAAAAAAATTGACGCTCTCTAACCTAGCAACTGACTTCTCTATGATTTGTGCAGAAACATAAAGATAAATCCGAACCATAAACATAAAAGGAATTCTCTTCAATTTAACAAAGCTTTAAACCGATTCAAAAAATAAATAAACCGATTCAAAAAAAATAAAGAAACACAAAGTGTGTGGAAAATCGGTTTTACCTGGGCTTCAACAATCGGTCGACTTTCAGGCATTGTGGTGGAGGTGGCAGCCTCGGAATCGTGCTGGACTGGTGGAGGTGGCGTCGGGAGGTGGTCGGCGCTCAGGCTTGGACGTGAATATCGGCTTCGTGGCCGACTAAAATCGTGGGCAAACCAAGCACGACTCAGCCTCGGAATCGAGGTGGTGGACTGGTGGAGGTGGCGTCGGCGAGGTGGACGGCGCTCAGGTGGAAAAATGTTGGGGTGAGGTTCGGCTTCGTTCGAGTTTAGAGAGGGGGTTGCTGCTCTTTTCACTCGGTTTCAGAGCTGGCCGTGTTCTCTACAAGCTCGGTTTCAGCTTCTTGCTTCCATCCTGTGTAACCGGTTCTACTTCACTTTTGGTGTTACTAACTGACGTGTCATCTTTCTATTGGCTGGCTGTTAACAGCCCTTTACCAGCCCGACCGCTTAGAAGCGGTTCTGTTTTGTATGGGGCACTCCCCCCACTCCTCTTGTATCTCTATTTTAATATAATGCATCCTCGGTTTTATAAAAAACCCTATTCTCACAAATCATAAGCAATGAGCTCCATGATCATGGCCTCTATATCTACAACTCTTTTAAGGACCTAAACATCATTATGATCTTTAGTTCTTCCACATCTTCATTTTTCTCTATAATCACTTTTCCATCGCCATTGTCTTTGTTACCATCCAACTTTAAGTCACGTTCAAATGCCTTTCCATCTTCAATGTTACCTACCAACAACGTGAGAACGATTGACCAAGTGATTAGCATGTCAAAAAAGTTGCTTTGACTGTATTGTTTTTTTAGAAAGGATGAAAAAAAATCAAACATATATACCAAGATTTTTTGTACAATTATTTACTCTAGATTTAGGTTCCAGAAGCAATGCACATGAAACAATAGTAACAGCTGCCAACTTTAATTCACCTCATGCTAATCTAGGGAAAAAAGAATGATAAGAAAAAGTTTCAGACAAACATTTCGCACCAGCTTTTGCTAGCTGGTCTGCAATTGAGTTACCTTCCCTATATATGCGCTACACTGAGAAAGATAAAGACTGACCAAAAACAATTGTGTCAACCCAAATCTCTAGAAACTTCCACGGTGGAAAAGAGACTGATTGAACCAATGTACCAATTCTACATAATCATATTCAAATATAATATCATTGTTGTGAAAAAAACGATGACAATGAATTGAAAAAGAAAAATAAAATATGGAATGAGAAAACAATCAATCACACACACCATACAAGATTTACGTGATTCGGCAAATTACCTATGTCCATGGGAGCTGCAGAAGATTTTATTATTGAGAAATATCACATTACAATGATGGATCTCAACACAGTACGTCCACTATGTTCACTCGTACGGCCATATGATATAAACATCATACATATAGTTAAACGGCAGAAAAACCCTAAAAATGCATGTTCGCTCGAGCGGCGTGTCGAGCGCGCGTCGAGCGAACTTCCTTCCCACATCTGCTCGAGCTCACTGTCGAGCTGACATCGAGCGTTCAACTCTGCCTGACTTCGCTCGAGTGGCCAATGCCTCCGCTCGAGTGAAAACTTCTTGCTCGAGCTAATATCGAGCGTTTGAATTTGTCTGAATTCGCTCGAGCAGCCAATGCTTCCGCTCGAGCGGTGTGGACCAGACTCCACAGTACTCAACAATTCTCCCACTTGGAGACTGATACACTCGCTGCATCGTCGTCTTCCTCAAATAAGATATCCTCCACCTCTGCAACTCACTGCCCCTGTCTTCATGCTAGAAGACCAACTGAAGTTGCGCACAACTTCAGTTTCTTAAGTGTAACACCCTTTGTCAACATATCAGCAGAGTTCTTGCTTCCACAAATCTTCTCAAGTAACAACTGTCCGTCATCTAACAATGATCGTATGAAGTGATACATGATCTGAATGTGCTTGGTCCTGGAATGAAATGCTGGATTCTTGGCAAGGAATATGGCACTCTGACTATCACTGTAGAGAGTGCCTTTCTGATTCTTCTTACCCAATTCCTCCAAGAAGCCCTGTAGCCATACCATCTCCTTTGCAGCCTCTGACACTGCAATATACTCAGTTTCTATAGTGGACAAATAAATTGTTTTCTATAGATTAGAACCCCATGACACTGCAATACCACCAATTGTATAAACAAAGCACGTGGTACTCTTTCTGCTATCAATATCTCCAGCTAGATCAGCATCAACATAGCCCTGCACCTCCAAGCTCTCTCCAAAGAAACACAAACAGGTTTCTGAGGAACCATTTAGGTACCTCAAAATCCATTTCACTGCTTCCCAATGTTGCTTTCCTGGGTTACTCATGTATCTACTCACAACTCCCACTGCATGGGCAATATTCGGTCTTGTGCAAACCATAGCATACATAAGTGAACCAATAGCTGAGGTATAAGGAACCTTACTCATGTAATCTTGTTCCTCCTCTGACTCAGGTGACTGATTCTTGCTGAGTCTAAAGTGACTGCCCAAGGCTGTGCCAACTAGTTTGGCCTTGTCCATATTGAATCTACTGAGTACCTTTTTCACATACGCAGCCTGTGAGAGTCTCAACGTACCTCTGACTCTATCTCTAACAATTCTCATGCCAAGGATTTGCTTTACAGCTCCCAAATCCTTCATTGCAAAGTGGTCTGGCATCTGCTTTTTCAGATTATTGATCTCATCAATACTAGCCCCTGCAATAAGCATGTCATCCACATACAACAACAGAATAATATAAGAATTGTCAAAGTGCCTGACATAGCAACAGTGATCTACCTGATATCTAATGTACCCTGCACTATACATGAAGTTATCAAATTTCTTGTACCACTGTCTAGGAGCTTGCTTCAAGCCATACAAGCTCTTTTTCAGTCTGCAAACTGAACCTTCCCTTCCCTGTACCACAAACCCCTCAGGCTGGTGCATGTAGATGTCTTCTTCAAGGTCTCCATGAAGAAAAGCTGTCTTCACATCTAACTGCTCAAGAAATAAATCTTCAGTAGCAACCATAACCAGTACCATCCTGATGGTTGTGATCTTCACCACAGGAGAAAAGATCTCAGAGTAATTAATACCCTACTTCTGCTGAAAGCCTTTTACAACAAGTCTAGCCTTATACCTCTTACTACCATCATGCTCAGTTTTCACCCGGTACACCCACTCGTTGTGTAATGTCTTCTTCCCTGATGGAAGTTCTGTCAACTCCCATGTCTGATTCCCTAACAGGGAATCCATCTCATCTTTCATGGCCAGCTCCCACTTGCTAGAATTTTCATCTTGCAAGGTTTCTTCATAACTCTGCGGTTCTCCACCATCTGTCAACAGAATGTAATTCAAAGTAGGTGAGAAACGCTTTGGAGGACGTATAGTCCTGACTGACCTGCGAACTGCAACTGTAGGAGTGGACAGTTCTGAAACTGTCTGCGAAATAATAGGAATGGGTGCACTGGACTCACTCTCCCCGTCACTCACATCTCTACACTGCACTGTGACCTCTGGTAGGTCATCCAATCTTACAAATTCGGACTCCTGAGGAGCTACTACAGAAACTGTACTAGACTTATCCTTGTACATAATTTTCTCATTGAAGATCACATTCCTACTTCTTATGATTTTCCGACCCTGATCATCCTAGAAACGATAGCCAAATGCCTCGTCTCCATAGCCAATGAAATAGCATTTCTTTGACTTAGCCTCAAGTTTACTACGAGTATTAGAATCAATAAGCACATAAGAAAAACAACCAAAAGTTTTAAGGTGAGAAAATTTGACCTCTTTCCCGCTTCAAAGCTCCTCAGGCAATCCACAATCCAGTGGAACTGATGGCCCTTTGTTTATCAATTAAACGACAGTGCTAACTGCATCTGCCCAGAAAGTGGGTGGTAGTCCAGCGTGCAACCTCATGCTTCTAGAACGCTCATTAATGGTTCTGTTCATACGCTCAGTAACTCCATTTTGTTGTGGTGTCCCAGGAATGGTCTTCTCCATTCTGATACCCAGAGCTGCACAATACTCTTTGAACCCACCATCAACATACTCACCACCATTGTCAGACCTCAAACATTTCAGTTTCAAGCATGTCTCTGTCTCAATCATAGCTTTCCAAATTTTGAACACATTAAATACATCAGATTTTTGCTTCAAAAAATAAACCCATACCTTCCTACTATGGTTATCAATGAACGTGACATAGTAGCGAGAACCTCTAAGAGATGCCACTGGGGGAGGACCCCACACATCTGTGTGCACAAGATCCAGTCTTCCTGTCTTAGGCATCCTGCCACTTTTTAAGAAGCTGACCTTCTTTTGTTTCCCCATAACACAACTCTCACACATATTGAGATCAACTGACTTCAGTTCTGGTAGTTTGCCTCTAGACAGAAGTTCTTTCATACCCTTTTAACTCATATGGCCAAGCCTGTAATGCCACAAATCTGTTGTGCTCTCTGCAATAGTAGTAGCAATAGTGTCAATTAAACCAATAGTCATATATAGTGTACCAATTTTCTTACCCCGAGCTAGTACCAATGCCCATTTTGTGACCTTCCAGGTGCTATCTGAGAACGCCACTGAATGACCATACTCATCAAGCTGCCCAACAGAAATGAGGTTCTTCTTCAACTCAGGAATATACCTGACCTTTTGCAAGGTCCATTTGTTCTTGCCAGGGAGTGCAATGTTAATGTCTCACATCCCCACTACGTTCAAAGCCTCTCTATCAGCCAAATACACCTTCCCAAAATCACCTACAACATAGTTCCGCATTAGCTCTCGATGGGAAGATGTATGGAAGGAAGCTCCTGAATCCAGTATCCAGTCATCAACTGGACTATGAACTGCAAGCAATAGTGCATCCTGTACTTCTTCAG
This sequence comes from Carya illinoinensis, assembly GCF_018687715.1. Taxonomy (NCBI): domain Eukaryota; kingdom Viridiplantae; phylum Streptophyta; class Magnoliopsida; order Fagales; family Juglandaceae; genus Carya; species Carya illinoinensis. The sequence goes on along the minus strand of NC_056758.1, from coordinate 8,502,070 downwards.
TTACCACATTAGCACTATCATTCTCGGTCTTCTTAGGGTTTTTGCAGTTCTTCTTTATGTGGCCAGCTTTGCCACAATTCCAGCAAGTTGCCTGCTGATCAGGCCTCGACTTGCTCTTGCCCCTGTACTTTGATTTTAATCTTCCTCTGTTTGAGTTTCTGTCGTGTGATCTCCCTCGAGAATCAACATTTAGAACTGAACTCAAATCTGAGGTCTTGCCTGAATCTTTCCTGCGCACCTCCTCAGCCAAAATCAAATCACGAACATCATCATATTTTAATTTAGATTTACCAGCAGAATTACTAACAGCCATTCTCATGGCTTCCCAACTATTTGGCAGTGAACCCAATAGTATCAGTGCATGTATCTCATCATCAAATTCAATTTTAACAGATGATAATTGATTTGTGATAGTATTAAAATCATTCAGATGTTGTGCAACAGACGTACCATCTGCCATCTTCAAATTGAATAACTTTTTCATCAAATGTACCTTGTTATTAGCTGACGGCTCTTCATACATACCTGACAAAGCCGCCATGAGATCCGCAGTCGTCTTCTCCTTGATGACGTTGTGTGCAACGGATCTCGACAGGGTTAATCGAATAACCCTCAAAACCTATCGATCCAACAGGTTCCAATTAGCATCATCCATCTTTTCCGGTTGCTTTCCCAATAGTGGAAGATGAAGTTTCTTCCCATAGAGGTAGTCCTCTATCTGCATCCTCCAGTATCCAAAATCCATGCCATCAAACTTCTCGATCCCCGATGCCTTCAATTCATCTCCAGCCATCGTTTTTCTTCAGACCCGAACTTTGGCTCTTGATACCAATTGTTGTGAAAAAAATGATGACAATCAATTGAAAAAGAAAAATAAAATATGGATTGAGAAAACAATCAATCACACACACGACACAAGATTTACGTGGTTCAGCAAATTGCCTACATCCACGGGAGCTGCAGAGGATTTTATTATTGAGGAATATCACACTACAATGATGGATCTCAACACAGTACGTCCACTATGTTCACTCGTACAGCCATATGATGTAAACATCATATATATAGTTAAATGGCAGAAAAATCCTAAAAATGCATATTCGCTCGAGCGGCGTGTCGAGCGCGCGTCGAGCGAACTTCCTTCCCGCATCTACTCGAGCTCACTGTCGAGCTGACATCGAGCGTTCAACTCTGCCTGACTTCGCTCGAGCGGCCAATGCCTCCGCTCAAGCGAAAACTTCCTGCTCGAGCTCATTATCGATCTAACATCAAGCGTTTCGATCTGTCTGAATTCGCTCGAGCAGCCAATGCCTCCGCTCGAGCGGTGTGGACCAGACTTCACAGTACTCAACAATCACTAACCCAAGCTATAAACAATATAGAAAACCTTGCTTCAATGCCATTATTTTATCAAAGATATTCGATCCCTCCCCTAAATGAAGAGAAAAACTAAAAACAAAACCTCTACCATCATCTTTGAAGACACCTCCCCATAGGCCTGTGCAGGAAAGCCCATAACCTGACCCGACACACATGATGAAGTCGAGTTAAAATTAAAAGCGGGTCAAAACAAGCTATTTAGCGGGCAAAATCTTTGGAGGCTCCACAACCAATATGGTTTGGGTTCTAAAGAGATGAGCCATCAATATTAAACTTCATTTTTCCAACTGGGGGAAAGTCTTAGTGCACTAACAAGGTCTATTTTATTACTTCTGGAGTTGATGGCAGTGTGCCATTAGATGCACATGAATTATTTATTGACAACCTCAATTCCCAAATAATGATCATCGGTACCATAACTCCTAGCTAACATGCTAACTTGATCTTTCTTTTCTAAGAGCTTCCATCATTGTAAGATAAGTCTCTTCCATGGAGAGCTTAACATAGAGGAGTAACCAAAAAGAAGTGCAAAGTTTTCCCATCCTTCAATAGCTAATCTCCCACTTTTCAAACAAATAATCCACAGATTCTATCTTAGATGAATTGGGGCAGTAGACACATTTAGATGCGATGGGAATTCTACATCTTTGTATTGCTACATCAACTGAGACTGCATTATGATATGGTTCATATACAAGCAAAAAGAGGAAAATATCATATGGACTTCTAATTAAATTTTAAGCAGATTTTATAGAAAATTTATTGGAGTATTTAAGATGGCTTCCAAACCATGAAGACGATTTTGTTGTAGTGTATATACAGCCAAGGATGAAGGGAATTGAACTAGCCTCCACACTTGCTTTGCAAGTAAAGCTAGGTTGAAAGCCTCAAATTCTCTGAAGCCAAGACCCCCAAACTTTTTTGCCACCCCTAGAGCCTTCCAACTCATCCAATGCAATTTATCTTTTTGTTCAGTTTGCCCACCAATATGACTGCATAAGCTTATTGATGCTTCTGAGGATAGCCTTTGGGATCTTGAAAATTCCCATACTGTATGTGGGGAGAGCTTGAATGACTGACTTGAGAAGAACCTCCTTGCCTGCCTAAGAGAGTAGGTTAGTTTTCCAGCTACACAACTTAGTCTTGATCCTGTCCAAGATGTGATTGAAAGCTCTGGATCTATGCCTGCCAACAAAGGAAGGTAAGCCAAGGTATCTGTAAAAAGGGCTTGAGGCACGTATGCCTGATGTAGCTAGAATTGCTTGTTGGATCTCCAGCTTGGTATTCTTACTAAAAAAAATAGAGGTCTTCTCTAGGTTTAACCTCTGACCCGAGGCTAGCTTAAAGGCCTTAAGGATACTATGCAATATGTTCCATGCAGTGGGAAGAGCATTACAGAAAACAAAACTGTCATCAACAAAAAATAAATGGTTTAAAGACAAGAAACCCTTAGCAATAGGAAAACTTGTAATTTGGCACTCTTTTTCTACTTAGTTTGGAGCTTGACTAAGGATTACAGAGCAGAGAATGAATAGGTAGGGAGAGAGGCGATCTCCCTGCCTAATACCTCTAGAAGGTTTGAATGAGGCTTGAGGGGAACCATTTAGAAGAATAGAATAGGAGACGGTACCAACACATTGCATGATTACCTCAATCCATTCTCCAGCAAAACCCATTCTACTCAACCCAGCTTGAAGGAAGGACCACTCCACCCTATCATAGGCCTTACTCATGTTGAGTTTCAAGGCCATGAAACCTTCATTTTGCTTTATTAACCTATTTTGCATTGAATGAAGGATTTCATAGGCCACTATGGTATTGTCATAAATCAACCTACCCGGGACAAATGCACTTTGGGTTGGTGCAATCATCTTAGGCAAGATGCCTTTGAGTCTGTTGGCTACTACCTTTGCAATGATCTTGTAAAGAACATTGCAAAGGCCAATTGGCCTGTAAACTGGGACTAACTAAGGGTTACTTTTTTTAGGGATAAGGGTAATGAAGGTCTGGTTTATAGAGTGGAAGCCAGACCTTGAATTGAGAAATTCAATCATAGTAACTACCACATTGTCTCCTATTATGGACTAATGATCTTGGTAAAATAAGGCTGGGAAACCATCAGAACCAGGTGAACCAATGGGGTTCATCTCAAAGATTGCATTTTCCACTTCCTCTCTGGTGTAATTCTGAGTCAATTACTGATTCATCTCGAGTATGACAGTGGGTAACATTTTTTATAGCATTTCAGTTGTGCTAGTGGGGTTCGAGGAGGAGAGCAGTTGTTGGTAGAATTTCTAGAATTCCTCACCAATCATCTCACTGGTAGATAGCACATTTCCATCAACATCAAGAACTTCACTAATTTGGTTCTTTTTTCTCCTCTGAGTGGCACACTTGTGGAAGTACTTGGTGTTTCTATCCCCCTCTTGTAACCATTTCAGTTTGGCTCTGTGCCTCCAAATCAGGTCCTCTTCTTCTAAAAAGGCATCCAGTTCTTTCTGTAGCCTTTTTATCTGTACTGTGTCCAGACCTGTGTTGGATGCTTGCAATAATCTCAACTCTTCCCTTTTCTGTTTCGCCTACTACTTTTTAATTCTACTTGAGAGTCTATGCCACGCTCTAATTTGAAATCTACACCTATCAAGACCTCTCCTTGTGATCTCAGTTACAGAACCTTCCTGTAGGGAGCCCTTCCAGGCTCTTGTAATAACAGCAACGCACTCCTATTGTTTGGACTATACATCCTCCAACCTGAAGATCCTTCTGGTGGGACAGAAATTGGGCTCGGATTCTAGGCTTGATATAATTAAGGGATTATGATTAGAGCATTGGACAGGCATAACCAAGACTGAGTTGAAGGCATAGAGGTTCTGCCAAGCACAATTAACTAAGGCCCTATTAAGTCTTTCTTTTCTAAAATCATACCCCTCTCGGTTGTTACACCATGTGAACTTTGACCCATCATAGCCGAGGTCACCTAAGTCACTGTCCATGAGAGCCTGTCTGAAATCTTCCATCTGTTTTGGGGGTCTAAAGGCAGAGCCAATTTTTTCCCCTTGGGATATGATTTCATTGAAATCACTCACACACATCCAATGGGTATTTGGGCCAGCGTTTAAGAGCCTCAAAAGACTCTAGCTCTCCTTTCTTTTAGCGGTTATTGGTTGGCCATAGAATCCTGTTATGATTTCTTTTTGGTCACTATCATCCATCTTAACTTGTAGAGATATGTGACTTAATGAGTAAGACATTAATTCAGCAGAGATATTGTTTGTCCAAAAGGCAGCTAAACCTCCACTTCTTCCCACACAATCGATAATGAAACTGGACTTAAACCCCAACTTGTTTCGATTGTGTTCCAATTTAGATCTATTGCGCTTAGTTTCTATCAAGAACTCTAAGTTTAGGGACTTTTCTCTCACCAATTGGTGGAGTTCACGAACTATCCGAGAGTTCCCAAACTCTCAACAATTCCAGCATAAGGTTTTCATGATGAATGGCAGGGCTGTTGAATAGCCTCTGCCAATATCAACTTCTTTGCTCTTTTGGAGCTCTTTGGGGAGTTACCAGCAGGGCTACTAGTTCTCCTCTTGTACCCCTTTCTGTTTATAGCTTGAGGGGGCTACCCAAAATGTCTTTTGGGAAACTGACTAGCTTGCCCCTAGCCCTTCTCTTCCAGCTAGAGAGAGGGGGCTTTCTAACATGTTTGACTTGCTTTTGGGGTGTTGAAGATTGAGATAGACTAACCTGATTTCTGCTGTCTGTAGGGGGCATCTCAAGGTCCACATTGGCTGCTACAACTTGGAAGTTGGCAGAGATACTATGCAGTGGTGTCCCCGAGCCTCTTTTCAGCAGCCTTGAAAGGGACTTCATGGCACATTGAGAATTCCTCATTTGACATAAAGCAATCTTTTGAGTTGCCTGCATGGTGAAAGCCATCATCTTTAGTGTCGAAACCATGATTACCTACTTTGTTTGGAAAGTCAGTAGGTGTAGAGCTCGACCCTTGGTTTGCTTTTTGAAAGGTATGCTTCCCTCCCTTCCCCGGACTCATGTCACCTGAGTTGCCGTGCCAAACCCCTTTCACCTCCGTCACCCCAACTCTAGTTCTAGGTTGGATGTGTCCATGCTCCACTTTTGGATGGAGGGCCAGCTCTAAGCCATGGGCCATATTGGAGTTGGTGCTCCCCTCTGGTTCTGCCATCGGAATTAGACTTGGGACAAAAAGCCTTTCCATGCAGGATTGCACCACAATGGAAGCAGAGGTTGGGCAGGTGCTCATATTTGAATGAGATCCAATGCCGCATACTCCCCACATTAAGAACTATGCCCATTGCCAGAGGCTTTGAGATGTCTACTTGGACCTATTGTGACGCCCTCAAATTCCGTTTGGGATTAGACGAACATTTGAAGCGTCGAGACATACAACACAAGGTTACCTGCCCCCGTTCATGACATATAAGATGCAATGTTCGCAGCGGATAAATTTTTTTCTTTAGCAATACTATGCACCAAATTGAAAATATCTCAAATGCTTAAAACATACTTCATACATAAAAACCCATTGAACAACTAAGATCACAACACTAGTCCAAAATGGTTATGATCCAAAAAGTACTAGAAATGCAACTCAATCGTACAAGTAGTAATTTACGTTAATTACTATATTAACATTGATGTCGCACCGTCGCTTAGTCAACTGTGTCTAGTTGATCAGCTCCTGATTCTCCTTCAGGTCCTATAACAAGATCTACCATTCGGGGGGAATGGTAGTTGGGACTACCAAAGTGAGATTTGATTACAAATCTCAGTAAATTAACAAAAAACTTCCACACAAGCTAATGATGCATGGATGATAGTAAAAGCATAAATGCATAATCAAATTCATAAGTAATTAAAGCATAACTTAGCGTACAACATAGCATAATTGACATAACTTAAATTGAAACATGAACTGAACTTGACTTGACATGAACTTGATTTGAAACTTGACTTAGCATGAACTTGCTCTGAAACTTGAATTAACATGAACATGATATGAAACTTAACTTATCATGAACTTGTTTTGAAACTTGACTTAACATGAACGTGATATGAAACTTGATTTATCATGAACTTGTTCTGAAACTTGACTTAACATGAAAAATACATACTCCACAGTTGTTGTGGCCCCATGTATTCTACGTGTAAATACATACTCCACAGTTGTTGTGGCTCCATATATTCTATACAAATTTGACTTAACATGAAAAATACATACTCCACAATTGTTGTGGCCCCATGTATTCTACGTGTAAATACATACTCCACAGTTGTTGTGGCCCCATGTATTTTACACAAACTTGACTTAACATGAAAAATACATACTCCACAATTGTTGTGGCCCCATGTATTCTACGTGTAAATACATACTCCACAGTTGTTATGGCCCCATGTATTCTACGGAAGCTTATTTTTTAACTGCTTAAATACACACTCTACAGTTGTTGTGGCCCCATGTATTCTACGTGTCACAATTGCTATGTCTCACGTAGTGTATGCATCACAATTGCTGTGACCCTATACATAAGTAATCAAGATGAAATATGACTGGAATACGAAAGGACTGAAGCCCTGACGTAACATAACGTGACTTGAACATAACTTGAAATACATGACCAACTTGAGATATAAATATATCGTAACATGACATAACATATAATAGACAATATATTTAACATGACATACTTGCAACAGTGAATATTACATGACTTGACATACATGTAATAGATGACATACTTAGCATGATGTACTTGTAATGTACAGCAATACATGACAGAATATATTATGTAACAGATAAAAACTGATGACAGAATAAATTCTGTATAACAAATAATTACGTGATGACTTGATATGGCATGACATATATTATAACTCACATACATACACTGTAGTTCCGTTACTTAGCACACATACACAGTAGACTGCTAGTAAGTTAAAAGCTAACTTACCTCGATCTCCGCATTTCTTATAAAACCTTAAGCGCTATCACGAGAAACTGTAATTAGTGATTCTAAAAGTTAGCACTAAATCACTAATAAATTGAAATATGAAAAATACTAACTTAAAGAGTAAAATTTCTATTTTACTCTCTGCATGTAGGAAAATGACCGTTTTACCCATAACTTAAAGATTTTGCATACTAACTCCAAAAGTCACCAAAATTTACATGCCTCATGTAAATTTTATCCTCAATTCATATATCAATTTAGAAAAATTTAAAACTAATCACAACTATGGAAGATACACTATGGCCGAAACATCCATAGGCCATTTCTCTTGATTTTTGTTACAATTCCTTCCAATTTCAAAACTCATGCTTAAACCAAAGTTTTGCAACAAACATCTTCCAATCCTAAGTTCAAAACCATACTTAAAACATCCATTTAGAAAAAGCTAATAATGAACACCAAACTTTTTTTGTAAAAAAATCCATGCACTTGAATCACAAGTTTTGACCTTAAATCAAAACATCTCCAAGAATTTCAAAAATCAAATCTTACTTCTAACATATTCACAATATCATCTTAACATCAACCATGCTTTAAATCATCAAACTAAAGTCACCAAAATCACAAAATAACATTTGAAGTTTTTGGTTTTACACTTAGTCTAAAAACAGAAACGTTTTCCTCAACTAGTTTTGATAAATCTCTTGATCAATGGCTTAAGAAGGTGAAATCTTCGAAATAAAGCATCACATGGTTTAATGATGTGTCATAAATAGGATCCAACCATCAAACTTAAAATCACATAGCTAGAAAAAAAATAAACATGGATCTAATCCAAAAACATCAAATCTTAGGCCTAACCGAAATCCTCTTGCATAGAAAAATCATATATTTGAAACTAATACTAAATATCTCCACAATAACATTCTAACATGAAAATAAAAGACTTAGAATCATCATATAAAAATATCAAAGCCTTTAGAGTAAGATCAAACCTCGAAATATTCAAACTTTCTCCAAATAAAAACTGTCTTGCCACTTCCAGTTTTCAAGTTTCTAGATCTAAGAAAATCTATCATCAAAAGCTTTAGTCATGTAAAAAAACCTCAATAAAAACTCTTAAACACATGCTAAGAACACTCCATAAAATTTTCGGACCAAGATATGTCCATTAGATTGGTCAAAAACTCCAAAACATAACATACTCTCCAGATTCACGCCTAGAATGACCTTTCCATGGTTAAAAATACTTTTGACTCACCAAATGACTATGGAATGATACAAAAAATATATCTACAGAAACTAGACTCAAAGAGGAACAACTTTTATGAAGGAGTCATCGTGTGAAAATACTTACAAATGGTTGAAAATCTCCACGCAAAAAGACCCATAAATGTATCCGAGAACTCTTTTGCGTTTCTCTCTAAGAACGGGATGAAGAAATTATTAAAGTGAAGTAAAAGTGTCTTGCACGACTCAAGACTTCTGTAGGGGGATTATTTGGACCTTAATGATCATTGAGTGGAGGTGTGACATGAAGTGAAGGATAGTGGGGGGAAAAGGACAAAAGCTATGGGGCATGGTGTTTGATGGGGTGGGTTCCTCCATACTATTGAGTGCAGCTTGTAGCAATGAATGATCTGCCAAGTGGGGGAGGAAACTTCTCCAAGAAGCCTTGCCAAGGTGGCCAAATTCGTGGGCCTCAATTTGGTTGATCAGATGAAAAAGATTTTGCTTAGGTGTCATGATCTCATACCTTGATTTCCTTCACAATTTCATCTAATGGTTTCTTTTTATGCCAAGTATCTAATACTATTAATTATGTGTGGTTAAGATCTTGCCAAGTGTCCAAATAAAATTTCGCTAACCTAATTTGGACATTACACACTGTGATTTTGAAAACACTGTGCTTAGTACGTTTACCGAGGTTACTATTCACTCCAAAAATAAACGTAATAAACTTAGTACTGAAAAATTCTAAATATTCAATTAAGCCTAGTGGTGTAGACTATAATGTATTCTGACACTTCTAACTATCTCAAATAATTAAAATCGCATTTCTGGCACCAAAGTGAGTGATAACACTAACTATGTTGACAGGCTAAAACCTATGCGATTAGTCGATTCGTGAAAACTTATGGGGTCTTCACGAGGTTCCTAAAGCTAATAGAAATTTCACAATTAAATTTTTAGCGGGCTGTTACACCTATACTCTAAGAAAACTGTCTCTTGCTCTCCCTTTAGATCCACATCCACAAGCATTGTCTCACCTATGGAGTTGCCCAACTTCTTTCCCATTTCTTTGTTTAGACCAGCAAAGCGGATGTCATGGCACTGAATCCAGAACAGCTTACTAGAGAAGTCAATGTCTTTTAAAGCTATGTTACCTTCACACTCCTATAAGCTCACCAGGTTATTATTGAAGTTCCATGGTCGACCCTTCAACACTCTACTCTTCTCTGTTGTTAACTGGAAATCAATTAGAAATTTATTCATGCCCACCATCTTGAAAGTCAGACTACCTCCTGTTTTCCAAACCTTTTCCATAATAGCTGTAAAAGCTCCTTTATTCACTTCTTTATCAGCGACCACCAGGGCAGCCAAACTAAACTTGCTGACCTCCCTAGAAAGGATTGCATCCTCTTCTGAAATGTTTAGCTCTTGTTGTTCATCCTTTGTTAGTTTAAGTCCCTCACATAGATTTGCCAACTCTTCCTCCATACTTGCAAAGAACAGAAGACAGGACACTCTTTAGATCAAAGATCCAAGAGACTAGCCCCTATGAACCACCAGGATACATAGAGAGAAAACCCCACCTACCTAGAGAGGGGACCTAAAAACATGATTCACAAGTAATTCCATGTGAATCAATAAGAACCACCTTAAAAACTAGATGAACTTTTTGAGTGTGGTTTACATTCTGTTAAAAATTTACTGGATACATCCTATATGAAAAGTGAATTGACAAGATTAAAAGATTGATAAAAAAAATCAACTTATTTTTTTACTTAAAGCCGTCTCGTAAATTAATTATTTAAAGAGGATTTATCCAGTGAAATTTTAACTGGGTAAAAGATAAAGTTGCTTTTTTTTTTTTAATCTTTTAATTGAGAGAACTATTGTGGCGAAAAAGTCCGCTATTACTTAAATTGAGGCGAAGTTCAATGACAAGTCTTCAAGTCGCACAAGCAACTTAATTAAGTTGAGATTTACTACAGCAATTCTATCACCTTTAAATAGCTAGAGTCCAATCGACATGATAAATTCATCCAGATGTCTTGTTACATGGCTTTTGCAAAAGAATCTGTTATCGAAACAACCCTTGAGAATGAATTTTCAATATCAACCTTTATTCTCTTCAAATATGAGTATAGTCTCATTGTTATTCCCATTATAAGTAGGTGTGGGTGGCGAGGCCCCACTACCCATCCGTACGCATCCCCCGTCCAACCTCCACACACACATATACATAAATAGGTTGATAATGAAATGACATCGTTTTAGGTATCTCCAAAGCGGCTTCGTTTTATTACATGATTACAAAATCCCAAGTTCGTACTTATAACTGTCACATTTTCTTTCTCTCATCTCATTTCTCTCATGCTACGATTCTCCTTTACCCCCATCATCTTCTCTTCTCATCTCTGCTCCCATATTCTTTTCTCCCCAGTTCATCAGTGTTATCCAGATGACTAACACAAGAGGGGATAAATTGAGTTGTATTGAAAAAAAATAACAATTATAAATCAAATATACAATATAAAATATAAATAAAATACGAAACAACAATAAATATAAAGAGTAAGAGTAAGAGAGAAGCAAACTCAGTATGTTAACGAGGTTCGGCCCCACTGCCTACGTCCTCGCCTCAAGCTACCCCTTGAGGATCCCAAATTCACTATTCAACCTCCTTCAGGTGGAGATAGAAACCTATTACACATTTGAACAAAACCGCTACAAAGTATCCGTGTAGAACACTCTCAACACTTACAATCACCTTATACGTGGTGATTCAACTATTCCCTATGTAGAATACTTTCTACACGCACAAGGGTTATACACACTCTTTTACTGATACAAGAGCTGATAATGGGTAGGATATTAGAAAACACTCCTCAATGAATGAAATAAGAACAATACAGTGCAAACTATATCTCTATCAAAATGAACAAAGATTAAGATTCAATACCTAGAGAGGAGAGAATGAAAGTTTTGAATGAAAGTTGTATGCTCTAAATGTTATAAATGTGAAACTCTCAAATGATCTATTTATAAGCATATAAGACTTCATATTCAAATTTAAAAAGATTCACATGTCAAAGACAATATCATTTACTTTTTCAAAAAATTTAAATAAAATGTTCTTCTTTTTCAATTGTCAAGAGACAACATCATTCATTTTTCAAATACTTCAAATCTAATCTTTTACTTTTGGCATATGACAAAACGAGCACACTTTACTTTTCAAAAAAATTAAACATAATCTTTTACTTTTTGCATATGGCAAAAGGAGCACACTTTACTTTTCAAAAAATTCAAATATAATCTTTTTACTTTTTACATATAACAAAAGGAGCACACTTTACTTTTCAAAATTTTCAAACAAAAACATCTACCTTTTGCATAAGTCAAAAAAAGTATCAATCACTTTTAAAAATATTCAAATAAAACATGCACATGTGAAAGATGAAAATCAATTATCTTTAATATTTTTAAAGTTCAAACTTTTAATCAAGGCATGCACATGTAAAAGATGATAATCAATCATCTTTCAAAATTTTCAAAATATTCATGCACATGTGGAAAATGTATTTTGATGCTTTATGATAAAATATTAATTTTGAGTCTTAATCCTAATTTCGAATTTTAAATAGATTTACAACATTACTCTATGACTTTAATATGAACTTGTTCCCTTCTTGCTCATGCTTGTTTTCTTGATCTACTTGACTCCATTGTGTAGACAACTTGACTTTAAAATTCCTTTATTCTTTGAATTCATTTATTATCATCAAAATTCATGTGTAGATATATAATTATACAAAATTTAAAATCTTGGTTTCAACAATCAGGCTTTCATGTCTCAGTGCTAGTGGCCACGGCCTACCATCCTCGACTTGTATTTCCTTTTTCTTCTTCTCCCTCTTCCATTCTTCTCCTTCACCTCTGAGCCGGCATAGAACTTCTCTTCGTCGTTGTGGGTAATGGCTAGCGGATACAACTGTGGATGACATCGTGATGTCATGATGGATCTTCGAATTTAATGACCCACGGTCGTGACCAGGAGCCATACAGATCTACCCACATATCTCTAAAGATCTGTATGACCGCTGACCGATCATGGGTCTATACATTTATGGTTTTGTAATTTAAAATGCTCAAATTTTTTATATTATATAATAAGTGATTTTTTTATTGAATTTTGTTTGATAATTTTTTTGTTGGTTTTTCTTTTCTAATTTGTAACTTTGGCTGTCGAGCTTAACGGATGACTAATCCACCCCTGACATTTTGACGGGGGCACTCGTCCATGGATGACAAGGCTGGGGCCTTGCCCATGCAGAGGTGGGACCAAGGAGTCCTAATTATAAGCAAGAAAAATACTATTTACACTTACAAGTTTTACTCACATAAGAATACGTCATGATCTATTGATTATTGATATGTTAAAAATTATAAAATTTAAAATTTAAATTAAAAAAGAAGAAACTGATAAAATGAATTTTACTCAATATGTATAATAATATTGTGCATAAAATTATAACTACATATAATACTACTACTTAGTAAGAAAATTCACCGAATGTAAAATTCATCTTATCAAATTATAAAGTTCTGACATTAATTTTTTATTTTTTTAATATCCTATTTAACGCCACTCAAGCCTAGAAGTAAAAGAGCAACACATTACAAATAATTATGTATGGGAAAAAAATAGTACGAGGTTGCCGTTTTCATTTTTTGTTAAAGAATTAATGCGTATATTAGTATTGTTCCATTTCGTACAATAAAACAAAGTATATTAGTGTCATTCAAATGTTCATTGTGTTGAATTGTATCATATGCCTAAAAGTACGTTATATGAGGCAATAACTTCAGCAAAAATGAGCTTTGTCGGATGTTGAGGGCTGTGATGGGGGCACCCCGCCCCCGCCCCGGCATTGGCCAGCGCTACGAGAGTGGCTTTTTTCTTCTCTTCCCCTTCATCGTGAGCCTTTAAAAGGTCATGGTTTAAAGCTTAAACCCCCCATCGCAACAAAATTATTATGTTATCATTAATTTAAACATTAAAAAACAGAGAAAAGAAATAAGGAATGATTTAATCAATATAACATGAATAATATCATCTTCTTATCAATTTACGAGCGCACGTGGCAGGGATGACGTGACATGTTACGACATGGCAATAACTTTTTTACCACAATAATTTATCTATGTCTTGTCTTCTATTTACGAGCTCCTTGAAGATATTCTCAGTACTGAACATCATTACATTATAGTACAATGATATTTCACGGGAGACTCTGCAAATTGAAAAGTACAATTAAAGGATAAATAAAATTATAAAACTCAAGGGACCTCGTGGGGCGTACCACTCTCTCTAAATTGTAATACAAAAACAAAAACAATCACGTGGCTACAACGTTCATCTGTCAGATCGATCGAGGAAACACAACCAAAATCCAGCCTTCTTCTATCCACACCTTCGCCATCCGTCGCCATCCTCTTCACGATTACTACTCACTACTTTACGTACTCAATCAGCATCTATAGATATATTTTAACGTAAAGAGAATCTTCTTATCATCTTCACATTTCATATATTATATTTATTTTAATTTTTTTTATTTTTTTATAATAAATATATAGTATGTAAATAATAAATAGAATAATTTAATTAATTTAATAAGAATAAAATAAAATAAAAAATAAAAAAATAAAAAATAATATTTTAATATATAAAATATGTGGTGTAAGATAATGTGTAGAATTTCTCTTTAACGTATACATGTATTTATTTTTCTTAAGGCATTGCTGCAATGCATGTTAAGCTCTATTTGGTTATAAGTGAGATGTTTTAAATAATAAAAAATAAAATATTATTATAATATAATTTTTTAATATTAATTTTATATTAAAATTTAAAAAAATTAAATTATTTATTATATTTTATATAAAAATTTAAAAAAATTTATAATAATAAATTAAGATAAAATAAAATAAAATTTTTAGTATTGTGTAACTATTCCTAGTTTTAGAAAGCTTGGCAGGATATTTATAGCCATTGGCATTGAATTGACTATTCTAAACTTTAAAATTTGAAAAATATATATCAATTTTTAGTTAACCACTCAACACTTAACATTTACATTATATTAGCTATCACATTCTTAAAAATAATTAAATATTATTATTTATATTTTTTAATAAATTTATATTTTTTTATTATTTTTTTATTTTCTTTTCTTAATCTTCAATAATTTCCAACAATCATATTTATTTTTATTTTTACAATCTAACAATATATAACATAATAATCTCATATATACATAAATAAAAATTTCATATATACAATCTATGTCACATTTATAATATAATAATCTTAAAATATAAGAAAATAACATAAGAGATAAAGATTAAATTAATAAATAATTAATAAAAACTTATAATAGGACTTTTCATTTTTAAAGAAAAAGATAAAATTATTATAATTTATATTTGGGATGAAAAAAAATTGATTAATTTAATATGGGCCAATTTTTTATAAAATGAGTTAAATTTAAAAATAAAAAATAATTTAAAAAAACTAACGTGGATGCTGTAAATCACAAGATCAAATGAATGTTCCGAAAGTGGAAAGCAATCATAACCAGATAAGAGATACAGATCAAATTAATAACACCATCAATTATACAGAGTCACAGACATATAGTCACACTGTTCAAGGAATTAAAGGGCTGAAGCTCTTACACTCGGCCAAAGATTTCTGGCCACCCAGACAGAAAAAGAAAATGGCCGGACACCTTATCAAACAGTTGTCCACCAGCCTCATGTTTATAGAACCCGGTTTGAGACCCATTAGAGGGTCCGGTATGGCTCCGAACAAGTAGTTCCCACCGAGCAAGAGCCTCTCGAAAGGTGAGATTCCGGGTCCGGGCATGACGGCTTTGAAGGCGTACTGAGTTGGTATCATGCCCGTGAGCT
Organism: Carya illinoinensis; assembly: GCF_018687715.1. Lineage (NCBI taxonomy): Eukaryota > Viridiplantae > Streptophyta > Magnoliopsida > Fagales > Juglandaceae > Carya > Carya illinoinensis. The sequence goes on along the minus strand of NC_056758.1, from coordinate 8,486,495 downwards.
TGTTGTTCTCGAGCGACAAAGCGGAGAGCCTTGGCATCAAGGACATGAACAAGGGTAGAAAGCCGTGGAGCTCATTGTTGCTGAGATCAATGGCTATGAGCTCGCTTTGGGTGGCCATGGACGCTGGGACTTGTATGGAGGAGAAGTGGTTGAATGAGAGCGCGAGTTGCTGCAGAGATGGAAGGGCGTCGAAAAGAAGCGCTGGAACGGAGCCACTGAGACGGTTGTGACTCAGATCGAGTACTTGCAGATAGTCCAAGTTTCTGAAACTGGCAGGGGCCATTGTTCCTTCTAAGACGTTGTCTCTCATCAATATTTGAATCAAGGAAGCCGGAAACGCCCCCGCGATTTTGCCGGAGATGGCATTGTCGCTGGCGTCCAAGAAGTAAAGGTTTTTCAAAGAACCCAACTCGGGAAACACTCCAGCGAGCTTGTTTGATTGAAGCTCGAGCCGTTTCAAGTTCACCAAGTTGTTCATACTCGCCGGGATTGTTCCCTGGAGATTGTTGTTATCGAGATAAAGCTCCTCGAGCTCAGAGAGTGAGCCAATCGAGGTAGGTATCTCGCCGGAGAGAGAGTTTCTCGACAGACCCAAGCGGCGCAGCCTAGTCAGGTTAGCGAGCGAGCTAGAAATCGGACCGGAGAAGAAGTTTCCGGAGAGGTCAAGGGATTCCAAGTACTGGAGATTCCAAGAAGTAGACGAGAGAGAACCGTTGTAACCCGCCTGGTCAAGACCGATCTCCGTGACTCGGCTCGTTCCCGAGACGACGAGGTCGCACCTGAAGCCGCAGGTGAAGCGGTCGCTGAAGAGGTTATCGCAGGGATCAACGGTGAAGTCCCAAGAGCTGACGCATGAGCCTGGACTCACTGAGCGGGGCTCAAGCCCGTTCTTCAGCTCCTTCAAAACCTCAATGTCCTCCCAAAACGTCTTTGATTCTGCACCAGAAGACAGACCCATAACCACAACCATCAGAAACACGGAAGAAACAGAGAATTTGGGAAAACCCATTTGCAAATCTTCACTGTTTTTTACTCTTCTGGGAGGAATTTGTGGGAATTTAGATTATCTGATGTGGGCTAGAGATTACAGAGAGAGAGAGGAGAGAGGGAAGACACCCAGTTAATCATGGCCGTTGGTTATGGAGGTCGGAATGAAAGATGTTTGCTTTATTTGTTCTGGGTTTGTGAGTGGTTTAAGGGGCGCACTCACATGTCAGAGCCCTTTGTCTTAAGCATTTTTATATGGCAATTGGGTTTGGACGTTAGTGTTGAGGGTAGAGGGGGTGTTCCAGTTTCTGAGTGTCTTTGTTTCCGTAGCGACACCTTTACTTGATCTATGGTGACGTGTGCTGAATTGGTGTGTATGTACATATGTTAACTAACTATTGATCTTTAAAATAAATAAATAAAAGCAACTATTGATCTAATTTTTTTTTTTTTTAACTATTGATCTAAATTGTTAACCTACAAATGTTATTTACTATTTAAAAGGTATTATTTGTTGTTCTTTAATATAATATTTAATCATTAAAAAATTATACCTTCTTTTTCACTCATCTATCAATCATTTAAGGGGATATTAGAATTGATAAAATGCATCTCACCTAGCATGTTGAACTGTTTATATTTAGAATTGTGAGTGTGTAAATATCTTATAATTATTTTAAAAAATTAAATAAATATAGGAATTATATGAAAAAAATTAATTTTTTAATAGTAAACATCATTTTTTTTTCAAAACGACTGTATAATATTTACACACTTCACAACTATATGTAACAATAATCTTCTAGTTTATATCACTTGAAAAGTTTATTGATACATAGAACTGATACATGATGAGTTTTTAGGTCAATTCATTGCTTTAGAGTATACTATAATTTTGATTTTCTCCGATTATTGTTTAGATATTTTAGTTTCTACTCAATGTATCACGCTTTTAGAATTTGACTCAACTTGTTTATACCTCTAAGATGAATAAATAGTATTATTTTTAAGTGGTATAAATATTATTTAAATAATCAATATATAAAATTATTTAAAATGGAATAGCACTATTCTTCTTTTCAATTAGCACTATGATGCATTGGTTACTATGGATATCCATTCTAAAGTAAAAGAGTTTGTTGGTTGCTATATGCACATCTGTTAGTTAGTGCTAACGAACTTTGAATTTTGAAGCCTTTGAAGCCAACCAACTACCATAACCAACAATGATTTGATTAAAAAAGGCATTTCTAAAACAAATTACGTCTTCACAATATCTTGACATCAGAAAATGTAGGGGAAAAAATATAAAAAGTAAGATCTCCAATGAGATAAGATAAAAATTGGAAGTTAAATAAAATATTGTTAGAATATAATTTTTTAATATTTAAAATTTGAAAAAATATGAATTTATTTATTATATTTTACATAAAAATTTAAAAAAATTATAATAATCTCTCTACAATCACCCACAAGTTTAGCAAAAAGTATAATTGTTCTGATTGTTAAAAGAGTTTTGTTACGTATAATCAAAGTTACATATTAATATGCGTACTAATATTAATTTCTTCATATTTAAAATTTAAATTAACAATATTTTTAATAAAATCTACTTTTTAATCAATCACATTAGATTGATGCACATATTAATACGTAATTGTACTTACAATTAGATTTTTACTTGTTAAAATAGGCTCAATTAGTTTCTGTAAGTGATATAGGAGAGTTTTAATTGTAATTTCGACTCATATTTTTTGGGTTACAAAATGGTTTTGACCTTTACATCCTTGAGTTACGATATGAAATCTCCTTTTGTTTTTGTTTTTGTTTTTTTTTTTTTTTTTCCTAGTTTAGCTTGAATTTTATTTATTTATGTTCAATGAATTTTAAAATTTAGTGTTTTAGATAGACTTGCAATCAATGAATTTTTCACAAGACTCACATAAAAAGGCTAGAAATGTATAAATAAATGAATAAAAACTGTCAAAGGGTAAAGAATTTTCCGGTGGAGGGTAAAGTGGAGGATGACCCCCCAATCAAAATCAAGATAGGGTAACAGAAGAAGCATGCTGCAATTATTGTATACGGCCTAAAGCAGATAATAGGACAATGAATCAAATTGCAATGGGCCATGACCTTTCAAGTTCAATCTCGTTAATAAGGTAATTTCATCGTCTGTCTGTCTTCTTTGTTATTGTTTGTTTCTTTTGTTGTATCGTCCGATGGCACTGACAGAGCTTCGCATGGCTCAATGGTAAAGCTACAGTTGGAGTAAATCAAGGTTGCATGCCCATTTATCCTCTTTCACATGGATGGCCACTGCCAGCTATTATTTTTGCAGAGTAAAATATAAATAACTCGCATTAGTGTTGAATTAAAAATGAAATCCATTCAAAAGCATGTCTATGTGCGGTCTCACTTCTGAGGAGATGAATATTTTCTACTGAGTTCAATACAAGGATGTTCGGGAAAAGATTTTTTTTTTTTCTTTTTAGTACTTTTTTTCCCCCTTTCGACTCCTGTGGGGGAATCTGAGGAGTAACTCCAATTACGGCTTTTTCATGGACCTAAATTAGATGCCTTTACCAGATTGATGGCTGACGCATTCCATGCTCCTGTCCTTACCAACACAGTGAATCTATTCTTCCTTTCGGCCACACATGCATCATGCAACAACAAAAATCTCGACCTTTCACTTTTTCCAAATGAGAAGCACTTAACGAACGACCACCACTCTAATGACAATGTAAGGAAAACTCTTTTGCTGGTTTTGCTCCTCTTTTCTTAGTCGCATATGCGGCAAGTGTTTGCTCATTGTTGCAGCAATTAGGGAATTCTGTGAAATTGGAGAGGGCTTCTCTGCATTTCAAGTCTTTAGTGTTGCCTTTGATGTCCTTTCAAATAAATTAGTTGCATATACCGAAGGGTTTGTTGCAGTTAGGAATATATCTATATGAGTAATGCTACGTACAGACATTTTTGCGCACTCCCTGCGCACTCCACTGATATGATTGGTTAGATTAATTTTTTTTAATACACAACCAATCATATCACTGAAGTGCACAAAAGAGTCCGCAAAAATAACTGCACATAGAATTTTCCTATCTATATACTAATAAGCGGCAATAAGGAGGCAGGTGTCCGCCGCTTCCCTTGTTAATCTTGTATTTTTATTGTGTATTTACGCTTTTGCTCATTTATTCACATTTTCTTTTTCACCGCTTCCACGTCCTACTTCTACCACTTTCGTCATTCGTCTAAATCCTCTTTCATTTACCACTTTCTTGAAGACCAAATACTTCCACTGCTTCTCAATGTCTTCTAATAAAACACTACCACCACCTTATATTTTGTGTAAATCCTCTTTGCTTCACTGCCTCACTCACTTTCTGGAGATTTATCAATTCCACCGTCTTCGTATTTTGTCCAAATCACATGTCTACTCTATAACTATCATCATCTGCTCTCTCAAATTCTATCGTCTTCCTCTGCTCCTATGCTCTCAGTTTGTGCCTCTCCTTCCTCTCATTTCAGTGTTGATTGCACCACCTTTATAGCACCTCCATAGAAGCCCCACAGCCAACCACGATGCACACCAAATTCACAAGAGACGGAGTCTTGCTCTGGGTTGTCAAACCAAGAAAACAAATGCAGAGCCTCTATGCACGGCTAGGCATTAGATGGCAAACACAGCAAAACACTTAAAGGAGACCTGAGCACGCCATACCAGAAGGCAACTTTGGACCATCCCCAACTTTGCATAGGAAAATAATTTGAAAATCAAAATCAGGGAATGGGTCATCGATGACGAGAGAGTAGAGAAATTATCGGTGGTCTTCATAATTTTCCTCTTCAAGTAAACGATTGCACTAGAGGATCATCTGGATTTGCATCGATCAGCAGCGAACAATAGGATGTGCAAAAAACCATTGCAACATTTATAGCTTATCAACTAGAAATCTATATGTTGAACTCAAGATTTTAAGTTTCGTGTAATTATATATCTACACATGGATTTTAATGATAATAAATGAATTCAAAAAATAAAGAAATTTCAAGCTCAAGTTGCCTACACAATGGAGTCAAGCACATCAAGGAACCAAACATTAGTAAGAATAGAACAAGTTCACATTAAAACTCATTGAGTAATTTTGTACATCTCTTGAAAAAATTCAAAATTATGATTAAGGCTCAAAATTAATATTTTATCATAAAACATTAAAATATATATTTCATATATGCATGCTTTATTTGAATACTTTCAAAAGTGATTGATGCTCTTCTTGACTTATGCAAAAAGTATATGATTTTGTTTGAAAATTTAAAAATATTAAAAATGATTGATTGTCATCTTTCACATGCGCATGCTTTATCTAAATTTTCAAAAGTGATTTATGCTCTTTTTGATTTGTGCAAAAAGCAAATGATTTTGTTTAAAATTTTCGAAAAATAAATAGTACTCCTTTTATCATATGCGAAAAGTAAAAAAACTAGGTTTGAAATTTTTGAAAAGTGAATGATATTATCTTTGACAAATGAAAAAGAATAAACTTTTATTTCAATATTTTGAAAAAGTGAATAATGTAATAATGTTGTTTTTGACATGTGAATCTTTTTAAATTTGAATATGAAATCTCATATGCCTATAAATAGATCATTTGAGAGCTTCATATTCACAACACTAAGAACATACAACATTCATTCAAAACTTTCATTTTCTCTTCATTAAACATTGAGCCTTAATCCTTATTCATTTTGAAAAAGATACAATTTGCGTTGTAATGTTATTATTTCACTTATTGATGAGGGTTCTCTAATAACCTATTCATTATCAACTCTTGTATCAGTAAAAATGTGTATATAACCCTTGTGCGTGTAGAAAATATTCTATACAATGAATAGTTGAATCATCATGTGTAAGGTGATTGCAAGTATAGAGGGTGTTCTATACGGATCCTTTGTAACAGTATTGTTCAAAGATTTAATAGGTTTCTATCTTTACCTGAAGGAGGTTGAATAGTGAATTTGGAAATTCTCAAGGAATAACTTAAGGCGAGGACGTAGGCAATGAAGCCGAATCTCGTTAACATACTGAGTTTGATTTTCTTTTACCCTTACTTTTTATATTTATTGTTGCTTCGTACTTTGTTTATATTTTATATTGTGTATTTGATTTATAAATATTAATTTTTAAATACAACACAATTCACCCCCCTCTTATATTAGTCATCTAGGCAATACTATATATTTTTCAAGCACAAAAACAAAACCTATGTAATGGAACTGCATTTAACACACTGCCAATTTTTTAAAAAAAGACATCATATTGTTGCCAAGTCCAAGCCCAACTCATGGATTGCAGTAAACAACATATAATTGATAAAAATGCTTTCAAAATTTGCACAGGCTCCTCTTCACATTTAGACCCTATCGACAGAAAACAAAGATAATGAACATAAAAAAAAAACACACACACACACACTCAGAAGAACAACAATTTAGACATGCAACCGAGAAACCCAAAAAAGAAAACCCGTTTGGAGAAAATAAAACTCCTACATCTTCACATTCAAAAACCCAAAAAAAGAAACTCCATTTGGACAAATACAAATCGAACACCACATTTACATCCAACAAAGAAAAAATGGAGAAGAATCCAACAAACAAAAGTGAAAAAAAAAAAGAAAAAAAGAAGAAGAAGAATTAACCAACAGCCATGGTGTTCCTTCAATGAGAGGGGGGGGGGGGGGGGGGGGGGGGAAACCCTAGCTTTGTGAAGATTTTTTGCGAATCCAAGAACACAGATGCAAGACCGACATCTACATCCACGAAATTAAAACACGACATTGAAAAAAACCCTAGCTTTCTAAAAAATGTTAGCAAATCCATGAACAACAGAAATTGAACACCAACGTCTATATGTAGGAAAATAGAAATCTAGATTAAAAAAACCCCTAGCTTTCCAAAGATTTTTACCAAATCCATGAACAATAGAAATCGAACACCAATGTCTACATGCAAGAAAATAGAAATCAAGATTAAAAAAAACCTACCTTTCTGAAGATTTTCACCAAATCCAAAAACAACACAATCAAGCACCAAGATCCACATCAAAGAAAAAAAAATGGAGGGAAACATCGAGAAAACACAGAAATAAGGTTAAAAAAATTGTTGCCGAGAATGTAGGTAACAGAGAAAGGAAGAGAGAAAGACGAGGGAGAGACGAAGTCATGGGGAGAGAGAAAAAATCGAGGAGAAGCATGGAGAAACACAAATAAGGTAAAAAAATGTTGTAGAGAATGTGAGCAAGTAACAGAGAGAGAGAAAGAGAGATTTCTGTGAGGGCTTCTTGGGATTCTCAGGGCCGAATGAAGGAATGGAAGAGAGAGAGAGAGAGAGAGAGAGATAGAAGAAAAAAGATGGATTTATAAATTATAGTATCGGGTATGGTTAGGGTTTTTTTTTTAATAAAACGGCACCCTTTTAGGGTTAGAAATGGGGTGGGTTGAGGGTTCTTGTTTTGAAAACAGTATCATTTTGAAGTTTTGGGCTGGGCTTTGTTGCTGAGTTTGGGCCTAGCATTAGGCCGGATTTTTCTTTTCAAATTAAAAAAAAAAAAAAAAAAAAAAAAAAAACTCATTATTACATGTTTGTAGATCTAACTACTGGCACACAGTTTATTTAAATTTTTTCACTTTGTATTTAAATTGTACATAAATTTATATTAAGAATTTAAAATATTGAAAAAAATCAAATTTACATTATTGTAAAACTTTATTTTTAAAAATTTATGCTCTAATATTTATTCCAAAATTAATAATAATTTTTAAAAAAATTTTGAATTTGTTAGTGTCCTATGGGGAAATAAAAAAATACTTGGTGATTTAAATATATATATATACACATTAGACCCTATTACAGATAATTTTGAAATTTCAACTCCAAATTCATAAAAAATTATATTAAAATTATTAAGAAAAAAAATTTGTAACAGTATTAATTTGAATATTACACAACTCTCACTTCTGATCATAAAAATTTTATACTATGATTTCTCGATGACTTAATGGTGTCGTATCGCGTTGCAGTGAGCTGGGCTATTAGCTTAATTTAATTAAAAAATTTGCTTGATATGTGAGATATACATAACTTGGAGTGGGCTAGGCTAGACTGGGTCTTTCATAGGAAATTGGCAAAGAAGGCTTCGGCTTTTTTTTTTTTTTTTTTTTTTTTTCTTTTTCTTTCTTCGTATGTAAGAAATAAATAATCTTATAAATAATTTTGAACTTAACTATTAGCATATAGTCTGTTCAAATTTTTTTAAAATTAATATGATAATTGTTCATAAATTTGTAGTAAGAAAATTAAATCTTACCTTTTTTTTATATTTATTTTTGCAGTGTTTTATTTCCTTTAATTTCTACTTTAATAATTAGTCCAAATTTAGTAACAATATTTGAAAACTTTTACAATTTATAATTGGGGCTTGGGTCGAAATTAGGTACTGAAGAATTGGGCTTCGTCCCTAATTGTTTTGGGTACATGTTTAATTCTACCATTTGTTGTTGCATTGTATACATAGTAAACAACTTATCTAAAAAAGTTTATTACATTTCTCATTTAAATCAAATATAAATTTCATGTTGGTTTTTAATAATATATTATCATATATGTCCAACATATATTATCTCCTGTTTTATTTTTTTTTAAGTCAGGAAAAAATACATTGTTACATGTCTGTGGACCTAGCTACTAGCACATGGTTTATTTAAATTTTTTCATTTAGTATATGAATCTTGCTTTTGATCGTAAAAATTCTATGCTAATTATATGATCAGTTTTGTTTAGATAATATGACAAATGTTCATAAAATTTTAATAAATAAATATTAACAAATTAAATTCTAATATGTTAATATAGTTTTATTTAACAAATAATAATATATTATTGAAATGATTATCGAAATTAAATTCTTCCATCTGCTGTTACATTGTGTACATGGTAAACAACTTATTTAAAAAAAAATTGATTCCATTTCTTATTTAAATGCCTTATAAATTTTATATTGTCTTCTTCACTAAAAATGTATTTTCTCTTGTTTTGATGTTTTACTTTAATTATTAATTCAAATTCTCAAGGTAGTACAAAACGATACATTACTGAAAAAAATAATTGAAAACAATTTTGGATCGGCTTTAAGCAATTCCATTGATCCAATCATAAAAATATTTAAAATTGCAGAAAGCCTCATATTTGCACTAGCAATGACGATATAATTTTATTTTTTTAAACCAAATATCTTATTTTAAAAAAATAAAATTTCTTTATTTACCCTTTTTTGAATGATTTTGTTTGTTTTTTATATTTTTTTGAGATATGGAGATTGGAGATTTGGTTGGGATGAAATGGAGATGAAGAATGAGAATTTCTGAATTGTGTGTTGTGAATTTCAAAATGTGCATATGCTTAAATTTAAAATGTTGATTATTTGTTGGGTTTAGTTCATGTGATAATGTTTAATTTCGAATCCCTCTATACGGTGTCATTTAAGTAGAGAAAAATAAACCCTACAGGTCCAATCTATGTTAAGTCATACAATAAACTTTGAAAATTTTAATTAAAAAATTTTAATAAATTTGAAAAACCCTACAAGTTTAATTTGTTAGGTTTAACAAATAATAATTTATTCACTACTATTAGGTGTCGAGTTTATTTAGATGTGTATGATAATAGCGCATCAACACCAATGGTTATTTTTGAATCCTTAGCAAAACAAATTTTGGGTTGTGCAACAATTGATCTTATAGAACATACACGCGAGGTAAAATCTATACATTTAAATACATTTAAAAAATTTAATACAGTATGTTTTTATATGTTTTCATCGTTACAAGAACACCTACCATATCTTGAGGACATTGCAAATAAAATCCAAGATAATGAATATATGATAGTATTGGGCGCACAAATGAATGTATCTGGAAGACTGCGGCTTTTGTATTGTCTGTTAATAACATCCCAGGAAGAGTAGGATGAGTATTTAGACCTTTTTTTTTTTTAACTTTCAATTATTGTAATATATAAGTACAAAGTATTCATATGTAGTTGTAAATATATTTATGGAAGTTCTATGTTGTTATGAATATTTTGCAGATAATATGTACAATATTTATTGAGCAAAAATATTTGTTAGAATATAGATAAAATTCTGCCCGTGTATAGTTAAAGTCGAAAATTTTGAAGTTCTAGAATGTAGGAAAAATATCAACTAGGTACACGTGCATCGCACGTCCTCTTTTTCTACTATATATGTATATATATATGAATAATGTAGACAAGCATCAAAACCCATGCCCCCAAAAGCATTTTTTTTAAGGATCTGGTTTCCGATAAATAAAAAAGAAGAATTTAAGGCAAATGAGTATAAGTGAGCTTTTAGTTTTTATTCATTTGTATTTATTTATTTTTCTTGATTTCATTATTCATTTTTGTATCTGGAAGGAGAAATATGAAATGCGGGCAGTATATACTAGGTGAAATTACAATAAAGCATGATCCTATGCAATTGAGCACCCCAAAAGAAAACATGTACACATAGGAACTTGGGCTACCAGATTCTAGTGAATAGTGATGATAATTATTATCTGAGTGTGAATTATTACTGATGAAAAAGATAGTGCACAAAGAAATATTGCTTAGGCCATTAATTGGCGAGTGGAGTACACCAATTAGCCAAAGACATGAGCTAACAACAAAAGCATTGGCAATATGGACATCTGATGTCTTGAAAATATGCATGCATCAACAACTACCCCTAACTGCATAGAGCAATAATAGAAAACAGAATCAAACGGGAAATGAATCGCTACTTGATGCTATCAGTGCTTAAATTCTAAACTATTTCTACTTCTATGTGGACATATATATATATATATATACATTCCTTCGGGAGAAAGCATATACATAATATTGTTTTGTAGCATGTAGCACGAGGATGCTCCCAGTACAAGGGTTAACAAATACAGTTGAAACTGGCTATTCATGAGATGAATTACAAAACGAGGAAAAAGTTTGTACCTTCTATCGCTTCTCTTTTATGGGCCCCCCTCCGATGACCATTCAAATTTGGTGTTTTCTTGGCTTCTTTTGGCAAGGTCCACTAGATACCGCCTCACAGATTTCTGATTCATCTCAAACACAAATGCCATTTCTCTAATCTGCACATTCATCATTTATAATAAATTTCATTTTGTTATCAATTTTGAGCACGAGCATTTCAATGCCATAATAACTTGCCCACACTAAGAAAGAATACAATGGCAAATTCTGTTTTGTTGGAGAATCACATAAAGGAGGGAATCCAATTTACATGAATTAATGACACATAGAAAACTGGTGAATTTGAACGGCATCAAAGAACTCCAGGAAATAGTGGGCATTACAGCACCAAAAGATGGGAAGCCATTTACCTCAATCAAACTACCAGTATTAAGTCTCAGAAGCTGTCCCCGAGAAACTTCTTTGCCATTCAAAAAGATTGATCTCTTGCCAAGATTCTTCAGAAAGAAAGAACCATCTTCTTCCATCTTTATAAGAGCCTAGCACAATAATGAACACCAGTTATAATTGAATACCAGGAGAGATTCTTTCTAGAATCCCTGAATTCAAAGGCAATGAATATATTCTGAGAACATTAACCCATTGCAAGAGTGCTTAGGGAAGCCCAACCAACATTGGGACCCTTGACCTTTTCTAGTTAGTAATTATAAATAGTTTGGCCCCCATTTCCATCATATCATTATTTTCTTTCCTGCCTGCAATTTAGCAAAAGATATTTTTTTTTTTAAATAAATTCAGGAGTTGCCTTGCTAGGGAACTGACATCCAAAATGTGACTCACTAAACTCACTTTGGTAGAAAAGAACACGTCACCTCTTTTATGTAGGATTGGCAAATGATATAGACTCAAGAAAACTCTTACAAAGCATCAATACTCACAAAATATGCAAAACATTGCATCGAGAACACTCAAATAAATCCCACCTGCCGTCTAGATACTTTGTTAGCAAGTCCTTCTCTTCCCAAGTCAATATCAACTTCAAAGTCATTTGTTGCTCTGCCAATTATAACCTGTAATACAGAAACACATTGCACTAAGAACAAGAGAACAATCACACATGAAAATTTACAAGTAAAAACACATTCAGCCTATTGTACTGATAGTATGCTCAAAAATCCTGTTTGAATAGTGCTGAATTTGTATCAATCATCCGTATTGAATTTTAGATCTAATTTAGACCTCTATGGTCACTACAAAGCTAAATTCACTTGGACTCTAAGTGCAATTTAAGAGTAGTATTCTGAAATCTCAAGGGGCTGACTCAAGCGGTAAAAGCCTTGGTCTTGGTAGTATGCTCCCTCTAGGTCTACGGTTCGAATCCTTGATGCAAACAATTTATAGGGGCTATCGAACTAGGGGAACTTCCCCTTAAATAACATAAGGTGCACTTGTGGAAAACTCCATAGTTGAGGGCCTATGCACCCCCGGGATTAGTTAGGACTTTGATCCCCCGACACTCAGTGCCAATAAAAAAAATTAGTATTATGATGGCGCAGCATAAAAAGGAAAAACTCCTAAACAGTACCCAAATCTCTCTGAAGCTAGTATAAGTTCACAGGAAGATGCACTAAACCAACAGCAGATCAAACTTTTGTATGATGTACTAAAACTGCATAAAAAGATACTAGTATATATTGACAATTCGGCAAAAAAATATGAAAAACATCAGATCTCCACTGTAAAAAAGAAGAAAATTTAACTAGAGTTAAGTCCATGATGCAAGCAAGCCGTTCATTGACCATAAATGAAGCTAACTGAATAATTCAGATGGTCAAAAGTCAGAAACTGTACCTCAGTCTTCCTAATATAGTGTTTCAGATGGTGGCCATACATAATTGCAAGTGCACCTCGAGATGCAATGGCTCTCTGCATAGAAGATCGAGCACACTGTTCCAGCCTTATGATTTTCCTCTTCGTATCCTGATGCTGATAACGTAAGACTGGAAATGAAAAAAATTAAATCAAATGCAAATTATGATGAGAAGTGCAATATATTTCCTTTCTCATCTAGAACAATGAACTCCTTGATATTGATTGGTTGGTGGGTTGACTTTACAATTAAACAAAAAATTGTTGATAACATAATAGAAGCAAGTCAACTAAAAAACAATCTGTATTAAAGATATGCTCGTATGTATATGCATATGAAATCTGTAACTATAAAGCATCTACAACCACGAATCATTGATGCCTAGAAACTCAAGTAAATTCCTATACATCACCTGAAAAGCAAATTTCTCCAGATTAAGTTTGTTCATAAGAAAGAAATGCATGCACAGAACAAATAACCTAGTTGGACCTATTACCTTCTCTACTAACATATGGATCCTGATCACCTGGACACAAGTCCATTTCAAGTATCTGAAAGATAACATCAATAAACTATCAGAGGCAGAACCTCAAAGTTAATTAAATAGAGTATCATAATAAATTTCCTTAGACACAACCATTAATTTCTTACCATTGCCTCAATATCAAAAAAGGAAGGTACGTAATCATCATCATCAGATTCTTCCTGGTCCAGTGTTGGCGAATTTGCTTCTGGTTCAAAACCTGGTTGAGTGGAACCTGGCCGTGCATGTAGTTCTGAAGCATTGGTTTCCTGTGTACAACAAGCATTCTAAGGAAAAGCATTTGGAACAGGCACAACCATGAACTTGCTGCTCTATACAAAGCAACCAAACCTAATTAAACCGAGCTCAAATGGTACTCCCTCCCCTGGTTCCAAAAACCAGGTGGCGGGTTCAAGACCTAAAATTGGATTCATTAGCTTAGCTACATATGAAAGTTACCAAAGAAGAAATGCAGGTGCTATTTATATCATAAACGAACTTAATTTTGACATGCACCTTTATTTTTAGAGCTCCATCCATGGCTGACTTTGGAGTTGCATGCGTGGATCTGCCTAGTTGGCTTGGGTCAATAATGATGCTCTCCTGGGAGTCCACGGCAAGATGGTTACCATCAGGCCATCCAGGTTTGGTTCCAAAACCAACAATTGGATGCTTTGAACGAGTCTCTGGTACTGGTTCTAGAGCCACCATGCGAGTTAAAGATGGAGAAGAATTTTCATCTTTTTTCTTCAAGTTTATTTCACGTTCACCGTTCGTTTGATGGGTAGAGGAGGATGGTTTAGTGGTCTCCTTATAATTTGGCCATATAGAAGTATAAGCAAATGCAGTAGATAAGCATATGTGGTCATTGAATGGGATTTCCGGATCCTCGGTATTCAATGTGCATTCCATCTCTCCGTCGTAAAGTTTTGGACGAAGATGATCAGGCACCGATGTAGACGAAGTCATACCGACTACGGAGGAACAAAGACTATGCCGATCAATAAGACCAGATTGAGCCGAATCAGCAGCAGCATCCAATCCCGCATTTAAAACCAATGTTCGAGGTTCACAAACATCAGTTACAACATAATCTTCATGAGCCTTATTCAGACAACTCAACGGAATTGAATTATCACTATCGCAACAAGGCTTATTCGAGGCGTCTTTTGCATCTTCGTCCGCGAACGGAAGCTCGTCCTCATTTGCGAGGTTCAATAGACAATCCGAAAGATCCACAAAACCACTGGCATTTCCATCTTTCAAAATTGGCTCCGAATGGACAATATGATACACGGATGAACGTATTTGCTCCCCATCCACATCATCGGGAAGTATCATTTTCTCGCCCGCACACTGTTCCTCACCTCCAGGGCTCATACTTATCGGCATTGCAGGAGCTGAGACGTCCTCGATCGTTCTCCAGATAGGCATATCTGGAATCTCATAAGGCGGCCTTATATCCACAGCGCCTGGGCTATTCCCAAAATCCTCAACTAAACTATCTTTCAGCGCATCGTTCTGCTTAAAAATTAATTCAGTGCCACTATTTGCTATGGCATTTGCCGAATTCACATGCCTCCTTATGAGTGGAGGAACATGATTCAAAATCTCACCACGCGGATTCTGAAAACCTAAATGGCACTCAACACCATGGACAATCATAGAACTCCCAGGCGGAGCCTGGCAACCACTTCCATTGCCGAGGAGGCGATCATCCTCATTCAGCGAACCTAGAAAACTTAAATCAAAGGATTGAAAAGCATGATGGCCGCAGAGTTTCTTCCGCATCGCGTAGTACTGTTCACGGACGCTGTCAGCTTTTCTTTTGGCCGGAGCCACCACGCTTTTATTCCGCAGGATCGCCGACGATGGGTTACCGGAAGCAGAGAGTTCGTACTCGACCATGCGAGCAGAAGCTTCCGCAGAAACATCGTTGTCGTAGAGGAGAGAACGCCAGCGATCTCGCAATTCACGAACCGTAAATCGGCGGGAGAAGCGAACAGCACCTTTGGCAAGCGCCTCCAGAGAGGCACCTGCCTGTAAATCGGAGAACACAACGGAATCAGAGCAACAAATTTGGAAGGTAAGGTTTAACATACAAGCTCTCGCACAAATCATAAGAAAGCTAACAGAGAAATTCTAGCCAAGACAACGGAATTTAATTGAATTCGATTTGAGGGAGGAAAAGGAGGGGATAAAATTGGAAAGACAAGGGGTACCTCGAGAGCGTTCTTCAACAAAATATCGTCCTCCGGGATCCATTTAGGGACTGAAGCTATAGCAGCCATTAATGAATTTAAAACAAACAGAGCATGCTTCTTCTATTGTCGTGTTGGATTTCCCAAATTTCCGAGATGCGAGCTCTGCTCTGGGGAAATTGGAGTCAAGCTTTCTCTCTCCCTCAGAGGCTTTATCTAATGAAATACACAGAAGGCTTAAGACATCCTCTATTTCACCTTCGTCCTGCTATCGTTTCACCTTCACTGTGCTGACATCTTTTCAAATATCAATGGGTAATATAATTTTTTAGAAAAATGATATTCACATAACATATTTTATAATAATTTATATAATATATGTTATAAAATAAAGATATTTTATACGGTAATATTAATTTTATAAGATAATTTATAAAAATATCCCTCCTTTTAAATATTATTATGTAAAATATTGTAAAATGTAACTTGTGTTTATCATTTTCCTCATTTTTAACCTTTTTTATTAAAAAAAAAAAAAACGCATTGCGATCCTTTAACACATGAGAAGTGATATATTTGTAGAAATAAATTTATAAATTAGCTTGTAATTTTATATAATTTTTTTATTTATTTTATAATAAAATAATTTTATAATTTGACCTATCATATTAGAGACATTAATTTATAAATTTATTTTTATATAATTATTTTATAATTAAATTATTTTTCTTAATTTATATATTATATTTATCTCTTTTTATATTTATAAAAAAGTCTTTGAAAAATAAAATAAAATGATTTTAAAAAAAGAGAGATAAAAATATGAAATAAATTTTAGGTGTAGTTTTTGCTTAACATTGAATATTTTATAATATTATAATATATTTATTTCTCACTTCTAGATATTAATTAAAGTTTTAGGGCATCTATTCTGGCTTTTACCCCTTGTCTGTAACGTTTGATGGATGAAATTCGCGGCATATTCCTGTGATACGGCTTGTGTAACAGGTCAGGCCGGTCAGGGACAGCGACCTGCTCTTTTTTCTTTTTTTTTCTTTTTTTCTTTTTCTTAGTCTGAATAAGTACTGTTTTGACAATGATATCTCAAAATTACGTTAATGATAATAAAATAGTTTTAGTTTAAGATGTTTTATTTAATTTTTAAAAAATGAGAGGAAAAAATTAACTAAAAATATTTTAAAGTAAAAAGAAATTGTTTGAATATAATTTGTATTTTGAATTTTATAAAAGTTGTATTAAATTTTGTATTTTATTTTAAAGTTTATAAAAGTTATATTGGTTTTTAGATTTATATAATGATTAAATCAAAAAGTAAAAAATTTGAAATTAAAAAATATTTTTATCTCGGAGTAATATTTAAAAACAAAATTACGAGAAATTTTAAAAAATTCATGTCTCATCTTTATCCAAATGGCCCTAAATGTATGTAAAAGGTATAGACAAGCATGTGCATTTCTTTTATTTTTAGAAAATGACTTTCTTTATTGATTCTCTTTGGAGCAAAGAATGAATATAATGAGAATAATCTTCTAATTGAATACTCTCCTCAGAGTCCTAGAACAATATTTGCTAATAAGTGTGCAACATTATTGACTCTCCTACAAACATGCCTTACAAACCAATGGTTCACCTTTTCTAGCAGTTTGACATTTCATACAATCATCTCCACTCTCCTCAGAACTATTAACGGCATTAACCACTATCAATGCATCTCCTTAAAAAAAAAAAACTTGTTGCAAGCCCATGTCAATACAAAAAATAATGGCTTTAAAAACTGTAATGGCTTTACCCAAAAGAGCATCAAGATATATATCTCTAGTGGATCTCAATGTTTCTATGACCCTTCCTTCTTAGTTTCTTACTATAACTCTTATTCTCACTTTTAGGCCTGTTCATCCGGGTTTCGACTTGGAAATCTGTGTGTACCCAGACCAAAATCTGGATATTAAATCTGGGCCAAAACCCGCACCGAATTAGCCCAGTTCTAATACGGGCCGGAATTCGGATAAATCCGAATTTTTCAAAACCGGATTCCGGGTTCCGGATAAAACTCGGGTGTGTGTTTTGTTTTCCAGAAACAGAAGAACCCCATCGTCAACAAGAAAGAGTAGATCTAGCAAAAAAAAAAACGGCCATGAAGAAGACAACGGCCATGAAGAACAGATCTTCGATCGGTAGAGGAAGAGTGAATGAGAGACGACGGCCGACGTCTAAGGTTTCGGAACTCAGTAGAGGAAGCTAGGTCCCGGCACTAGACAGGGCTTCCGAATTTCGGCGATGAGAGAGATGAAGACGATTCAGCAATAAAAGAGATGAAAATGACTCAGCAATGGGGTCACGATGATGGCTCACGCCATCACGAGGTCAGTGGCACGACGAATGAGGTTAGGGTTTGAAGTTTCTTCTGAGCTCGTAACGAGAGAGAGAGAGAGAGAGAGAGAGAGAGAGAGAGAGAGAGAGAGAGTTGGTCTATCAGAGATCAACGAAGCGGTTTTTCCTTTTAAAGGATGCAGGTACTGGATTATTAGGGTTTTAAAACCCATACCCGGACCGCATTGGTCTTTCGTAATCCGGTTTTCGGCCCGTATTTGATCCGGATCGAAAACCGTAACTGGAACCCGGTTATCTAGCCCGTATGAACAGTCCTACTCACTTTGCACTGAACTTTGTTAATAGATGCATCCCAATTGATTTTGTAGTAGCTTGAGGGAGGTACTTTCCATTAGAGATATGTTGTAGTGTTTTTTCTTGCACTCTTAGGAATTTGTTGATGGTATCTTATGTAGTTACTATTGCTTGGATTGATTAGCTCACCAGTGCACAGGGAAGTGTAAATTTTCCTTCAAAGATGTAGGTATTTCGTCTTTTCCATATTTGTTGAGCTATTAGTGATATCTCTTCAAGTTCCTATTCATTCATGTATGAGCAAAGGAGCAAGAACTTCCCTGAAAGGTTTATCCTGCTTGATGCACTTATGTAATCTTCTAGAGCATAGCCCACAAGCATCTTGTGCTAATCTGCAATTCCAAACAGCATGTGCCACATTTTCAGGATATTCCATACATATTGAACAATTTGGAGAATCCACCACCTGTCTTTTGAACAAATTGAGCTTAGTTGGAAGAGCCTCATGACTAGCTCTCCAGATAAATACTTTAACAACATTAGTCACCTTGAGCTTCCAAATCTTGCACCAAATCTCTAAGTTGAAACTATTATCTTATGATTGCCCATTCCTTTTATATGTTTTTTTCTCTTCAATGATGATATGCACTTTTAACTAAGAACTTATCATCTACTGTACACCTCCAGGTTAACTTGTCTGAACTATTGCAAGGACTTATGGGAAACCTGGTGATTATCTCAGCCTCAGAGTTAAAGAACATGTCTTTCATCAAATATATTCCAATGCAAAACTTGATTGGTGCAAAATTACAAATGCACAGTATCGTAGTTTTATAATAAAGTGAAAAGAAGAATATCGTCATCAAAGATTGGTAACTTACTTTTAATAAGAATCGAAATTATACTAATTTTGACTTTATTTAGAATAGTCACTAAAAATTTGTGATTACAATTTGAAATAAAATCAATTTAAAGAAAATATTTAAAGGACAAGAAAACTGTTATTTAAAGATCAAATTAATGAGAATGAAAACTTCTAAGAAATCGATTTCACTTAATTCCTCACTATACTTTACACATCTAACTAATTGAATTTAATTCTCTCTGTTTGTTAGCAAATTTCTAATTCATCTAAAAGTCTCTTTCAATAATCAATTGACAATTATTCTTGTTCATCATTTTACACAAAAGTATACAAATTAATAAAACAAGAAAGCAATAAGACCAATGTTTTTAATATTACATAGGTTCATACAAGTTTTTCGATCTCTATATTTACTTATGCCGAAATATTCAAGATCTATCTTATAATTTTCTCTTTCGATAGCAAATCATAATATTAAAATTATCTAATTAATGGCCAGTTAATTAGAAGTAATAAGCTCAGAATAAATCAGACAAATAAAGAAAGAATTACTTTAAATTAGCATAGAAAATCAAGTATAGTTCGAAACTAGATTATATCTTTTTCCTATAATAAAGAAAATTTAATTCATATTTAAAATTAAATTTAACAAAAACAAATTCACCATAATTTTTTCTAAGAATAATGGAAGGAAAATGAGATTGAAAAATGCTCCTCGCAGTCGCACAACATCGTTCTTCAATGTTCCTTTCCGTTAGTTGCCTCTCGCGTGTTTTTTTTTTTTTATCTTTTTTTTTCAAATCTCCATCCCAGCAATTTGTTGCGTCTCGCTACCTCTCAAAGTCCTCCCAGTCACAAACCGATAAATCTCTCTTGTGTATATCCGTAACTCATGCTAGCATCTAAAATTCAAAATTTCCTGTTGGGTTACGTCCGTCAGCTCGCATGTTGCTTAAATAAGTTTTTTGTCCCGCGTGTCACTTGCTAGCCTAGCGTACATGAGTCCAGCTTGCACACGATAAAGAAAATATTCCTAAGGACCAAGTCAATCTAAAGAAGGGAGCCCCTTCTTTTCTTTTTCATCATTTTTGTTTTTTTTTTCTTGTTAACTGCACATGCACATCCTACGTAGTAGGTAAAATAATTGCTTCAACCCCCACTCACTTCATTTTCCTATTTTGAATTTCAATCTTCACTTTCGTCTGTACATGCGTCTCGCGTCCAAAAGCCTTCCATCCATGCGACATCTTGCCTTTTATCAAGTCAAACCTTTAACTTCGAATCTCACTCAAGCATAATGTGACGCCCCCAAATCCCCACGCCCGAACACGGGAAAATTGAGACGTCCGGATGGTGACAACCCGGGTCACCATCCCATCGACGGGTGACAAGTGTGTGCAAAGGCAATAAATGTGCACGAAAGAACACGCAGCGGATAACGAAAGTCATTACTAAGTACTAGAATTTTCTTAACGTAATACAAGCTGTTTAAAACGTACATAGATAAAATATTACAAAAACACAAATACAGCTTTAAACAAATATAACACATAGCATCAGCAACCCGGCGGAGCCGCATCCTCGGGCTCAGCCTCCTCCTCTTCGTCCTCTAACTCTGCACCAAAAGCTACGGAACCAAAAATGGTACTACAGGTAAGTAAAACCCAAACACTACCAAATAATAACACATATAGAACTCAAACAATATGCATGAACCATGCCTAATGCACAAACCCAAAGACACAGTTTTCCACACACGCCAAAAACCCATTTGGCCCAAAAACACATCTTTTCCGAAAAACACGCCAAAGTCACATTTTATCCGTATGCACCATGACCTCCCCTAGGGGTCATCCGCACACCCTGGCTCCAGTGCCACACCGCAGAGTACCACCACGCATGTGACACCTAACGAGCGATGCTCAGTTCCGTGCCCCGCACGTTCGTAGCCAAACATCCTCTAGCCCTCACCAGCGAAGGGCCATGGAGTCGGTGCGTAGAGCGATGCCCGGTTCCGCGCCCAGCGCGTTCGTAGCTAAGCAACCCCTAGCCCCCGCTCCCGTCGTCTAGCGACAACTCAGGGGACATCACTCAGTTTATTCCGCTCCCGAGTGACCAGAGGAGCTCCACCGGGATAATACCCCATCCCGGCTTGGGGTCGTGATACACACACACCCATAAGACCACTTACGCCAATACACAGGCTTTTCACACATAAACAAAAACACACGTGCATGCACCATGTAATGCCGTATCAATGCATAATAAAATAGCCAACCAACATAAATCAATAAAACAAATAACTCCGTCCTCCATCCATCCGACCCCCGAACTCCTCGGACTCAGTCCGGAATCAACCAACCAGCAGATAAAATAATTGAATGAGCAATATATATTTAAATCTGAAAATAGGGTTTGGAAAATACTTACAGCGCTATATGGCAATTTTAGAAAACACGAGGCGTTGTAAACGGCGGCGAAAAAGCAACGTCACAGTGAAAATTCACTGTGGCCGTGGGTTGTGAAAAACCCACTTTTGAACGGGGACAAACTAGGACACGAAATTGATAGGGAATGGTCTAGAGATGATTGTGAAGCTATTGGAAGTGGTGGTTGGCCGTGGGTGGCGGCGGAATCACCGGAAATAGGCCGGAAGATGCAAATCGGAGATCAAGCTCGTAGGAGCTGTTCTAGTGGTCGTTGGAGGCCAAAAATGGGTGGGTTAGGAAGGCAAGGGACCGGTGATGAAGTGGTGAAGAAATGGTGGCCGGAGGTGGAGCGACGGCGGCGGATCGGACGAAAAACTGTGGGGCTTTGAGGAGGATTTCCGGCCAAACGGCCGGCCGGCAGGGGGAGATATTTGGTGGGAAGGTGCGCCGGAGGGAGGGGGTTCGAACGAGACCGGCGGTGAGCCAAACGGTGGCCGGACGGCGGCAGTCTGGGCTGAAGAAGATTCCGACCGTGGGTGAGGAGAGAGAAGAGAGAGAAACCGGGGGGGTGCTCGAGCAGGAAGAGGAAAAAGAAAAAAAAAAAGAAAAGAAAGAAAAAGAAAAGAAAGAAAAAAAGAAAGAGGAAAAAGAAGAGAAAAATGAAAAGAGATATAGGGAAGAGATGAGGTCCAATCCTCACTCCGGGAAAACAAAACAAACCGCCGAAAAGGGATTAAAAACCACAAAACATCTAAAAGAAATAAAACACAACATCAAATAAATTAAAAAACCAAATTTTAAAATGCAAATAAATTAAAATAATAAACTAATATATTAATTAAAATAAAAACAATTATTTCAGCGAAAATACACTCAAAAGCGGGTCATCACATCCTCCCCTCCTTAAAAACAATTTCGTCCTCGAAATTGCAGATCAACCACCAACTCAAAACAAGCCACAAGAAAGCACATAAACCATCTGTGATCAAGATTAAGACGCATACCTTCCTTATTCGAACAAATACGGGTACTACTCCCTCATGTCCGCTGCTCGCTCCCAAGAGAAGTCTTGAGCTAACGGATCTCCCCAAGCTACTTTAACCAAAGGTATCGTCTTGAACCTCAACCGTTGCTCCTTCCAATCCAAAATCTGCGACGGAACAACTTCATAAGTGAGATCCGGTTGCAACTGAATACCCGCTGGGTCGACGAAGCGTGGCTCTTGCTGTCCAAAGCTCTTCTTCAGGGATGATACGTGGAAGACGTCATGAACATCCCCAAAATAATCTTGCAAGGCAACTCTATAGGCGACGGATCCTACCTTCTCCAAAATCTGAAAAGGGCCGACGTACCTCGGATCTAGCTTCCTCTTCTTACCAAAACGCTTAACACCTCTCATGGGAGAGACTTTAAGGTAAACCCAATTACCAACTTCAAACGACAACTCTCTCCTCCTGGTATCAGCGTAACTCTTCTGACGACTCTGAGCTGCCGCCATTTTATCTCTGATGATCCGGACTTGGCTTTGCATCTCTTGAATTAATTCGGGTCCAATTACCCTACTCTCCCCAACTTCATCCCAACACAAGGGCGACCTACACTTTCTCCCATAAAGAGCTTCATAGGGAGCCATCCGAATGGTCGCATGGAAGCTGTTATTGTATGCAAACTCGATGAGCGGCAAATGGTTTTCCCAACTTCCTTGGAATTCCATGACACATGCGCGCAACATGTCTTCCAGAGTCTGAATGGTGCACTCTGACTGGCCGTCTGTCTGCGGGTGATAAGCAGTACTGAACTTCAACTTAGTACCCAAAGCTGCCTGCAAACTCTTCCAGAACTGAGACGTAAACCTCGGGTCTCGATCCGACACTATACTCTTTGGTACACCGTGTAGCCGCACTATCTCTTTGACATACAAACGGGTCAACTTACCCAAAGAGTCGGTGTTATTAACAGGCAGAAAATAAGCACTCTTCGTTAACCGGTCCACAATCACCCAAACAGAATTCTTCCCACTAGGCGTTCTCGGCAAACCCACTACGAAGTCCATCGTGATGTCATCCCACTTCCACTCAGGAATAGGGAGGGGTTGGAGCATACCTGCAGGTCTCTGATGCTCGGCCTTCACCTGACGGCACGTGTGGCATTTCTCCACATATAAGGCAACGTCCATCTTCATTCCATCCCACCAGTAATTTTTCTTCAAGTCTCGATACATCTTTGTACTGCCGGGATGAACTGAATACGGGGCCGCATGAGCTTCCGCCATGATCCGTTCTTTGAAATCTGAGTCCTTTGGGACAACTCTGCGATCTCAGAACCGAAGTATCCCATCACTATCCATGCTATAGTGCAACGGCCCTCGAGATTTTCTGACTCTCTTCCTGATGTTCAACAGCTTCGGATCCTTTCTTTGCAGAGTTTTCAATTCTTCAAAATCTGTTACCCGAATATCAAGAACTGAAGACAAAATCTCTACTTGCTGCGAACTCTCTATAAGGAGCCTTCTCATCCCACAAAGCAACGAATCCACTTCCGACGGCTCGGCTTCATCTTCCAAATGAGACTTCCGGCTCAGAGCATCAGCAACTATATTAGCCTTCCCCGAATGGTACTTGATCTCACACTGATAGTCACTAATTAGCTCCAGCCATCGCCTCTGCCTCATATTCAGATTTTTCTGGGAAAACAAATGCTTCAAACTCTTGTGATCAGTAAATACCTCGCAAGCTTCCCCATACAAGAAGTGCCGCCAGATCTTGAGAGCAAAAACAATCGCAGCCAATTCTAGATCGTGCGTCGGATAATTCTTTTCATGGTCCTTTAGCTGACGAGATGCATAGGCTAAAACCCGTCCTTCCTGCATAAGGACACAACCCAAACCAAACTTAGACGCATCACTGAAGACTACGAATGGCTTATGCGGTTCTGGGAGTGCTAACACTGGTGCCGTCGTCAACCTGTTCTTTAATTTCTGGAAGCTTCTCTCACATTTCTCTTACCAAACAAATTCTGTATTCTTCCGAGTCAAAGCTGTGAGAGGTCCGGATAGGCGAGCAAAACCCTCTACAAATCTTCGGTAGTAACCAGCGAGCCCCAAGAAACTCCTGACCTCGCGCACTGTAGTCGGGCGCTGCCATGACAAAATGGCTTTTACCTTACTAGGATCAACAGCCACTCCGCCCCGGGAAATTACGTGCCCAAGGAATTTAACTTCTTCCAACCAGAATTCACACTTGCTTAGCTTGGCGTATAGCTGGTGTTCTCTCAACCTCTCAAGTACCAGACTAAGATGATACACATGCTCCTCCACATCTCGGGAATAAATCAATATATCATCAATAAATACTACCACAAAGGAATCCAGATAAGGTCGAAACACTCGATTCATTAAATCCATGAACGCTGCAGGGGCATTAGCTAACCCAAACGGCATCACCTTAAATTCATAGTGTCCATACCTCGACCTGAAGGCAGTTTTAGGCACATCTTGGTCTCTGATTCTCAGCTGGTAGTATCCCGATCTCAGATCAATTTTAGAGAACACGGCTGCTCCTTGTAACTGGTCAAATAAATCATCAATCCGCAGGAGAGGGTATTTATTTTTTATGGTCACCTTGTTCAATTCCCGATAATCAATGCACATACGGAGGGTTCCATCTTTCTTTTTAACAAATAAAACTGGTGCACCCCACGGCGACGTACTAGGCTGAATAAATCCCTTCTCTACCAGTTCTTGCAACTGAGTCTTCAACTCTTTCAATTCAGCCGGTGCCATGCGATAAGGAGCTTTATGCACAGGAGCCGCTCCAGGTTCCAAGTCTATAACAAACTCCATCTCCCGAACAGGGGGTAGTCCGGGCAAGTCATCCACAAACACATCGGGGAACTCTTCCACAACTGGAATGTCTGCCAAAGATTTCTTCTCAGACGGCGTGGACACCATCTGTACCAAGAATGCATCCGCTCCCCATGCAATCTCTCGTCTTGCCTGAATCGCCGATATAATTATCGGTTTTTCTTTTAATCTACTCCCCACAAATTCCAGACAATCACCATCTGGAAGCTGAAAGCTAATTATCCGACTTCTGCAATTAATACTCGCAGAATATCGGTATAGCCAATCCATCCCGAGGATGATATCAAAACCCAACAGCTTGAACACCACCAAATCAGCATCCAAGAATCTTCCCTCAAAATTTAACGGGCATCCCAAAGCAACCTTGGAACACCACACCATCTCACCATCGGGTAGAGCCACTACCATAGACTTCGGCAACGGCTCCGTGACCAAATTACACACCCGAGCAAAAGTGGAAGATACAAACGACCGTGAAGCACCGGAATCAAACAAAGTACAAGCATAAAACTCATACAAACGGACTCTTCCTGAACCGAACACATCAACCCATGAAATCCAAAAAGCAAAGAATAAATCACAAACACCAAAAATTAAATCCAACTTAAAATTAAATTAAACCATACCTGTAATTACTCCAGCATCATGGGTCGCTGGTGCCTCATCATCCACCTCTCCGGGTGTGACAGCATAAACCCGGGCTTGCACTGCTTGTCTCGGGTTGGTTCTTCCACCGTGTCTACCTCCACGGCTTTCTTGAACTTTGACGGAGCAATCCTGAGCGATATGTCCCACTTGGCCGCACCGGTAACACTGGGGTCCGCTACTCATCCGACACTCGCCCTTATGAGCTCTATTACAAGCTCCACAAATAGGCACCCGTCCTCCCATACGAACACCTGAGGATGTTGGAGGTCGAGTTCCGGTCCGCTGAACAAACTTCTGGGGTGAACCCGAGCTGCTTCCTTCACTAGAAAAACTCCGCCTCTTATGCCCTGGAGGGGAACCCACACTCAGATTATTTTCCCGCTCCACAAGGGTAGCCACATCCACTAATTCCTGAAAAGTGGATATCCGATGGCTGACCACCATACGGCGTATGTCATGACGCAGCCCCTCCTGGAAACGATCTGCTCGCATCTCCTCAGTGGCGACAAGGTGAGGAGCAAACCGCTCAAGTTCTATGAACCTCTGGGCGTACTGTTCCACTGTCGCGCCCCCTTGGACCAGATTGGAGAACTCTCTTGCCTTTTGCTTCCTTACCGATGCGGAAAAGAAGCGGTCATTGAACTCCTTCTTGAAACGCTGCCAGGTCACCGCAGCGAAAGATCCCAGTTCAGATTCCAGCAGCACCCTCTTGGTATCCCACCAATCAGAAGCGGTACCTTGTAAGAGATAGCTGGCGTAGAGTACTTGCTGTGCCTCAGTGCATCCACACACCTCAAAATTTTTCTCCAGATCTTTGATCCATTTTCCAGCCTGAAGTGGATCCTCATTTCCAGTGAAGTGTGGAGTCCTATGCGCCAGGAAGCGCTCATAGGTGCATCCGGCTTGCACCATGCTACTGGACCCTCCTGGATACATCCAAGGCCCTCCCTGATATGGCCAAGGACCTCCTGGTTGTGGCCAATACCCTCCTTGTTGCGGACAAGGCTCTCCTGACGGTGGATAAGGCCCTCCTGATGGTGGCCAAGGACCCCCTTGTGGTGGCCAAGGTCCTTGTGGTGGCCAAGGCCCTGCCTGTTGAGACCTCGCACTCTGTTGCATAAACTCCGTCATCTGCCGAATTGCTTCGGCTATGGAGTCATCCCTGGAGGTATTGTCCCGTGGCTCCTGAGTATTTTTCCTTGGTCTCCCCATAATCCTGCCACAACACCACTCTTGACCCTCCTTTAAGAAAACAAAAAAAAATATCATAAAACCAACAAAAACAAAACCAACACCACACAGCAAGAAACAACAGAAACCAGCTTGCAAAAATATAACTAAATAAATACAAAAAACCAAACAAGCTCAAACAAATAAAACAAATAAAACAACTATATTTAACATAATTTTTAAAACACAACTTTTAAAAAAAAATATTCTGATACTGCCTACGGGACATGTGGTTTTACCCAGAGCCAAACCGCTCTGATACCACCTGTGACGCCCCCAAATCCTCACGCCCAAACACGGGGAAATCGAGACGTCCGGATGGTGACAACCCGGGTCACCATCCCATCGACGGGTGACAAGTGTGTGCAAAGGCAACAAATGTGCACGAAAGAACACGCAGCGGATAACGAAAGTCATTACTAAGTACCAGAATTTTCTTAACGTAATACAAGCTGTTAAAAACATACATAGATAAAATATTACAAAAACACAAATACAGCTTTAAACAAATATAACACATAGCATCAGCAACCCGGCGAAGCCGCATCCTCGGGCTCAGCCTCCTCCTCTTCGTCCTCTAACTCTGCACCAAAAGCTACAGAACCAAAAATGGTACCGCAGGTAAGTAAAACCCAAACACTACCAGATAATAACACATATAGAACTCAAACAATATGCATGAACCATGCCCAATGCACAAACCCAAAGACACTGTTTTCCACACACGCCAAAAACCCATTTGGCCCAAAAACACATCTTTTTCGGAAAACACGCCAAAGTCACATTTTATCCGTATGCACCATGACCTCCCCTAGGGGTCATTCGCACACCCTGGCTCTAATGCCACACCACAGAGTACCACCACGCATGTGACACCTAACGAGCGATGCCCAGTTCCGTGCCCCGCACGTTCGTAGCCAAGCATCCTCTAGCCCTCACCAGCGAAGGGCCACTGAGTCGGTGCGTAGAGCGATGCCCGGTTCCGCGCCCGGCGCGTTCGTAGCCAAGCAACCCCTAGCCCCCGCTCCCGTCGTCTAGCGACAACTCAGGGGACATCACTCAGTTTATTCCGCTCCCGAGTGACCAGAGGAGCTCCACCGGGATAATACCCCATCCCGGCTTGGGGTCGTGATACGCACACACTCGTAAGACCACTTACGCCAATACACAGGCTTTTCACACATAAACAAAAACACACGTGCATGCACCATGTAATGCCGTATCAATGCATAATAAAATAGCCAACCAACATAAATCAATAAAACAAATAACTCCGTCCTCCATCCATCCGACCCCCGAACTCCTCGGACTCAGTCCGGAATCAACCAACCAGCAGATAAAATAATTGAATGAGCAATATATATTTAAATCTGAAAATAGGGTTTGGAAAATACTTACAGCGCTATATGGCAATTTTAGAAAACACGAGGCGTTGCAAACGGCGGTGAAAAAGCAACGTCACAGTGAAAATTCACTGTGGCCGTGGGTTGTGGAAAACCCACTTTTGAACGGGGACAAACTAGGACACGAAATTGATAGGGAATGGTCTAGGGATGATTGTGAAGCTATTGAAAGTGGTGGTTGGCCGTGGGTGGCGGCGGAATCGCCGGAAATAGGCCGGAAGACGCAAATAGGAGATCAAGCTTGTAGGAGCTGTTCCGGTGGTCTTTGGAGGCCGAAAATGGGTGGGTTAGGACGGCAAGGGACCGGTGATGAAGTGGTGAAGAAATGGTGGCCGGAGGTGGAGCGACGGCGGCAAATCGGACAAAAAACCGTGGGGCTTTGAGGAGGATTTCCGGCCAAACGGCCGGCCGGCAGGGGGAGATATTTGGTGGGAAGGTGCGCCGGAGGGAGGGGGTTCGAACGAGACCGGCGGTGAGCCAAACGGTGGCCGGACGGCGGCGGTCTGGGCTGAAGAAGATTCCGGCCGTGGGTGAGGAGAGAGAAGAGAGAGAAACCGGGGGGGTGCTCGAGCGGGAAGAGGAAAAAGAAAAAAAAAAAGAAAAGAAAGAAAAAGAAAAGAAAGAAAAAAAGAAAGAGGAAAAAGAAGAGAAAAAGGAAAAGAGATGTAGGGAAGAGATGAGGTCCAATCCTCACTCCGGGAAAACAAAACAAACCGCCGAAAAGGGATTAAAAACCACAAAACATCTAAAAGAAATAAAACACAACATCAAATAAATTAAAAAACAAAATTTTAAAATGCAAATAAATTAAAATAATAAACTAATATATTAATTAAAATAAAAACAATTATTTCAGCGAAAATACACTCAAAAGCGGATCATCACACATAAGTTTAGTGTCCAACTCTCTCTTAACTTTTATTTTTCAAAGTTTCTAACTCTTCATTAAATGAGAGAGAGTCTCTAGACGATAGATTGCTAAAATTAAGATCTTCAATTTCTTCAAATATGAAATAAAATTTAAATAATAATAATGAAGTCTAAAATCACAAAAATAAATAAAATTAAATTAAAGTTTAAAGTTAAGAGTGATAAAATCTATTGAAGTATGTAAGTCATCAAATACTCCCAAATTTACAACTTTGTTTATCCTCAAACAAAAATAAAATAAAATAAAAGACCACTATAGGCAATATCAACTAGACCCCATAGAAAAGTATCATCACTCACCAAGTCATGATCTGAAATTAGATTTCATCACTAGTATCTTACTCTTTTAATATCAAAGATAGCAGGAAAATCAATAAAAAATTTAGTAATTTTTCAAGTAAGAGTTAAGCGTCTACTTCAATCTAAAGCTAAAACCTTGAGTGTGTGTGTGATATAGTCAATTTAACCTCAAACCATCTGCAAATTCAGATAAAAGTATAACAATTAAAATCAGAAGAATTCTCTCAAAACTTAATCTCATAAATCCAATTTTCAGAAATCCTCTCCACTAATGTAGTCAACACCAAAATTAAAAATCAAAAGGTCTTTAATCAGGTTATAATGACAGGCCACAGGGTGAGGGCTAAGAAAGAAATGGATATAGAAAATCAAAACAAACTGAAAAAATACTTAGTGAAAAAAGCAATAAAAGAGAATTCCATAGGATTCAAACCATAATTCTTTCTCAACTATATGCTCATACTGGTGATATTATTTTTGCTGTAATCAATGAAGCAATACCAACTACTCTTTTAACAAAATCTGAAGTGATACACACTCCACTTATTGAGTTTTTTTTTTTTCTTTTCAGCTTCTTTGTTCTTTCTTTCTTTCTTTTTTTCAGCCACCTCAATTCTCATAACATTTTTAAATTTTCAACCACTTCAGTACTTTTTTTTCCGTTCACTTTCTTTTTTTCACACTTTGATCAAACAGAGCAAACATAATATTGATAATTTTCTTTAAACTAACTTTCTCTTTAAATGTAAATTTTCACCAAAATATTTTCTCAAACTATAAAAGGTAAATTCATGGTTTTTCAGGCTTAGAACAAGAATGGTTTATGTAGTTAAAAAAAAATACTTATATAAAATAAAGTTTAAGGGTGTTGACTATGGAAATACACCATGCAATGATGGCATGATACTTAGGATGGCTGAGAAAACTTTTTGGTTATGACAAAAAAAAAATTGTCTAGATCATTTCTCTAATATTTGGTATCAATTAGGATTTCACCTTAAGGATCCATCAACGAATTCTAGAGCAAAGCAAGATTGAACTTCCCTGACCCAATTAATTCAACTTTTTCTCTTTATAAACAAAATGGAATAAAAGAAAAATGACTATGTGTTCAATTATATTCAAGGTTAAAGATTTAAATCAAAATACCCACAAAACTCCGTTTGACATAAAAGAAATTTTTAAAAAATTTCTCAAAACCATCCTCAATCACAAATTTCAGAGTCATAGAAATTTCAATCATACTCAAATGCATGCTTGGTAAGAGAATCAAACAACTTAAAACTTATAAAATCACAAGTAAAATAAAATAAATAACAAACAAGAAGACCAAATGACTATAAGAGTTTACACCCCCAAACTTAAACTAAACAATATTCTCATTGTAATTGAAAAGTAAAAAGGATTGAATAAATGAAAAGAACTTCCCTTGTTTCATGGTGAATCAGCCGTAATTTATGATTTTTAGCTCTTTATTCATGCTAAATAAACCCGCATCAAAATCTAAATTATTAAAAATAATAATAATAGTAATAATAATAATAATAATAATAATAATAATAATAATAATAATAAAGATAATAAAAAATAAAAGAATGAAAAAAAGTTCTATGAGTTGCCTCCCATAAGCGCTTGTTTTAAAGTCTACAGCCAGACTTTTCAATCTTCAGCAATTAGGATCTCCAAGAGAAATAAATGCACAGTTTATCTCCACTTCATTGCTAAGTGGTGTATCATACTGCAAGGCTCGTTGTAGGTGATCGGCTGGTGCATCTACTTTAAAGGCCTCTTCTTCACATTGCTTAATGCCATCAACCTGAAAACAAGTGCTTGGCTTTTCTGAAATTCTCATGGTTTGGTAGATGTTAAACAAAATATCTTCCTTATTTATTTTCAATGTTAAATCACCCTTTTGAACATCAATTAAAACTCTTTCCGTAGCCAAGAATGGTTGGCCAAGAATTAGTGGGACTTCTTCATCTTCCTCCATATCTAAAATCACAAAATCAGAAGAAAAAATAAATTTATCCACCTTTACCAATACATCTTCTATGATTCCACGTGGATACTTGATGGATCGATCTACTAGTTGCAAATAAATGGTTGTTTGTTTCATCACTCCAAGTCCCAATTTCTTACAAACAGAAAGTGGCATAAGATTAATACTAGCACTAAAATCGCATAAAACTTTATCAAAAAATGAATTTTCAATCGTGTAAGGTAAAGTGAAACTCCCCAGATCTTTTAATTTTTGGGGTAATTTCTTTTGAATAATAGCACTACATTCTTCAAAAAATTTCACTGTTTCAAACTCATCCAATTTTCTTTTCTTAAAAATGATGTCCTTTAGAAATTTGACATACTTTGACATTTGTTCCAAGGCATCTGCAAAAGGAATAATTATGTGAATTTTCTTAAAAATATCTAAAAATTTAAAAAATTGTTTATCTAATTTTTGTTTTTGAAAACGTTGAGAATAAGAAAGTGGAGTAGAAAGAATATGATGATTGTCAAGAAATGAAATTCTCTCTTAGTGTATCATCAATAATCTTCTCTTCTTCTACATTATTCTTGCTTTGGCCATTGTTCGCAGCTGTAAAGGTAGACTTGCTTTCCTTTAATAGTGACCTCTCAATTCCTCTTCTACTCCTAAGTGTGATGGCCTTACATTATTCCTTTAGATTCACTTCTGTGTTGATAGGAAAAGTTCCTCTTTGTTAGGCATTGATGGTCATGGTCAATTGCCCAATTTGCACTTCCAGATTTTTCGTAGTGGCTTCCATATTGCTACAATGAGTGTTAATGTTGTCCAACCGTGAATCAATTTTTTTAAACCTTGCATTTGTCTTCTGAACAAAGGAAATCATGGCATTCGCAAGTGACATCTTCTTCTCGCTGGGTTACCTATCAAATCCTGAAGGAGGTAAAGGTTGCAACACCTTCTTTGTATTTCCATATGACAAATTCTCAAGATTTCGAAACCCTGGATAGCAGTAATTTGGCATATGATTACCATAATAGTTGTAGTTCTGATTGTTGATGTATTGAACTTGTTCTTAACTTGCTTCATTGCTCGGAACTGTCATACTTGTAGCTGCAACATATTCTGTACTTTGTGGTATTTTTTGGGTTGTCAAAGCTAAAATCTGATGAGATAGAGTAGCAAATTGAGCTGAAAGGGTTACTAACGACTCCAATTCATGAATTCCAGCAACTTTCTTAGCCATAGTTCTTTCAGTTGGACATTGATAGTTGTTTGAAACCATTTCTTCCAAAAGAGAAGTACCACCCTCAACTATCTTTGACATCAAAGTTCCACCAGAAGTAGTATCAACTATAATTTGAGTTTGCCCATTTAACCCATTATAAAACATTTGAACTTGCAACCAATCCAGTAATCCATGTTAAGGGCAGCGTCGAATCAAATCTTTATACTTTTTCCATGCTTCATAGAGTGACTCGCAATCAATTTGCTTGAATTAACCAATCTCACTCCTGAGTTGAACTGTTTTTGTAGGTAGAAAGAATTTATTAAGAAACTTTTCAGACATATACTGCTAACTAGTGATGTTTTCCAGTTGTAGAGATTGTAGCCAACCTTGTCCCTCAAAGAAAAGGAAACAATTATAATCTAATGGTGTCTTCAGTAACATTATTAATATTTATAGTATCGCAAATCTCTAAAAATATCGCCACATGAATATTGGGATCATCAAGTGGCGATCCGCTAAATTGGGATTGTTGTACCATGCTAATCAAGGCTAGTTTGAGCTCAAAGTTATTAGCATTAATGGGTTGACGTCTTGTACATGAGTAGTTGTCATTCACAATTGGCCTTACATAATCCTTCAAGGCGTGCGGCAGTGCATCATGTTGTCCGTCAACCATGGCTAGTATTTTATTTTTTTCTTCGTGATCTAAGAGTTCTTTCAATCTTTGGATTAAAATGAGCAATATCACGAGTTCTAGCACGGCAAATCCAATGTCAAAACCACACCTATAGAGCAAAAAATAAAATATAAAAAAAATACAATTCTAAATTAAAACAAGATTACTTTGTATCGATATTGGTAAAAATAAGAATAAATCAATCCCCGGTAACGGCGCCAAAAACTTGATCGGTGCAAAACTGCAAGTGTACAGTATCGTAATTTTATAGTAAAATGATAAGAAGAATATCGTCATTAGGGATTGGTAACTTACTTTTACAAGTATCGAAATTATACTAATCTTAACTTTATTTATAAAAGTTACTAAAATTTTTGTAATTACAATATGAAATAAAATCAATTTAAATAAAATATTTAAAGGACAAGAAAACTATTATTCAAAGATCAAATTAATAAGAAAGAAAACTTCTAGGAAATCGATTTCACATAATCTTTCACTATACTTTACTCATTTAACTAATTGAATTTAATTCTCTCTGTTTGTTAGCAAATCTCTAATTCATCCAAAAGTCTCTTTCGATAATCAATTGAAAATTATTCTTGTTCATCATTTTACACAAAAGTATGCAAATTAATAAAGTAAGAAAGCAACAAAACCAATGATTTTAATACTACATAAGTTCATACAAGTCTTTTAATATCTATATTTACCTATGCCAAAATATTTAAGATCTATCTTATAATTCCCTCTTTCGATAGCAAATTTCAAGATTAAAATTATCTAATTAATACCAAGAAAGAAAGAATTACTTTAAATTAGCATAAAAAATCAAGTATAGTTCGAAACTAGATTACATCGTTTTTCTAGAATAAAGAAAATTTAGTTCATGCTAAAAATTAAATTCAACATAAACGAATTCACCATAATTTTTTTCTGAGAATAATGAAAGGAAAATGAGATTGAAAAATACTCCTTGCAGTCACACAATGTCGTTCTTCAATGTTCCTTTCCATCAGCTACCTCTCAGGTGCTTTGTTTTACCCTTTTTTTTTCAAATCCACGTCCTAGCAATTTGTTGCGTCTCGCTACCTTTCGGAGTCCTCTCGGTCACAAATCGATAAATCTCTCTTGTTTATATCTGTAATTCATGCCATGGTTCAAAATTCAAATTTTCTTGTTGGATTGTATCTGTCAGCTTACGTGTTGCTTGAATAAGTTTTTTGCCCCACGTGTCACTTGCTAGCCCAGCGTACATGAGTCCAGCTTGCACACTATAAAGAAAATATTCCCAATGACAAAGTCAAACTAAAGAAGGTTGTCCCTTCTTTTCTTTTTCATCATTTTTGTTTTTTTTTTCTTGTTAATTGTGCTTGCAGGTCCTACGTGGTAGTAGGTAAAATAATTGCTTCAGCCCCCACTCACTTCACTTTTCTATTTTTAATTTCAATCTTCACTTTCGCTCGTGCATGCGACTTGCGTCCAAAAGCCTTCCGTCCATCCGACATCTTGTCTTTTATCAAGTCAAATCTTCAATTTCAAATCTCACTCAAGCGTACGTTTAATTTCCAACTCTCTCTTGACTTTTATTTTTCAAATTTTCTAACTCTTCATTAAATGAGAGAGAGTCTCTAGAGGATGGACTGCTAAAATTACGATGTTCAAATTCTTCAAATCTGAAATAAAATTTAAATGACAATAATGAAGTCTAAAATCACAAAAATAAATAAAATTAAATTAAAGTTTTAAGTTAAGAGTGATAAAATATATTGAATTATGCAAGTCATCACTCAGCCTCAGAGTTAAAGAACATGTCTTTCATCAAATATATTCCAATGCTTAGTGTCACTATTAATTAGCTCTTTCACCTTTGCATCTTCACCTAATATGCCAACTGGTGTTTGAATTTTGAAAGTGGAAGGTTTGGGATCCATTTGTCTTGCCATATTTTTACCAATTCTCCATTTTCTATTTTCCAAATCATGCCTTCTTGCAAGAAGTCTCTCGCTGCTAGTATACTTCTCCATATGAATAAGGCATTGCTTCCAAGTTTTGCTTTAAAGAAATATGTTTGAGGGAAATATTTAGCATTCAAATTCTATGCTGCCAACGAATTTAGATTCTATGTAATCCTCGAACCCTACTTTGCTAGTAAAATAAGATTAAAATTTTCAAAATCCTTGAAGCCAAGTCCACCTGCACTCTTTGCCTTGCCTAATTG
Source organism: Carya illinoinensis (assembly GCF_018687715.1). Classification (NCBI taxonomy): domain Eukaryota; kingdom Viridiplantae; phylum Streptophyta; class Magnoliopsida; order Fagales; family Juglandaceae; genus Carya; species Carya illinoinensis. The sequence continues at coordinate 8,450,433 of NC_056758.1, read as the reverse complement.
TTACCAATTTAAATAGTGAAGTATTGATTTGTTTTCCTTTTCCCCCACCAAAAAGTTTGCATTACTCTATTTATCTCTTTCAAAATAGTCTTTGAAATTTTGAAAATGTCCATGATGTAAGTAAGTATGGCCTGAATAATTGATTTGAGAAAGATTTCCTTGTCTATTTGTGATAAGAATTTCACCTTCTAATTACTCATTTGACTTCTATTCTTGTCCAAGATTGAGTTGAAAACTTTGGATTTGTGTCTACCTATGTAGGAAGGTAGCCCCAAATATTTCTCATAAGATGTTGATGCTCTAATTCCTGTTGTGGCCAAAATGAGTTCCTAAACTTCTTTACTAGTATTGCTGCTGAAGAATATTAAAGTTTTTTCCAAATTTAATCTTTGGCCTGATGTTTGGTCATATGCTTCAAGAAGTCTGAAAAGTCTCATCCATTTTGGTGAGTTGGCTTTACAAAAGATAAGGTTGTTATCTGCAAAAAAATAAATGTATAATGTGTGATGAGCCTCGAGCAAATGAGATTCTTGAGGTGTGTCCTTGCTGCTCAACACAATTCAGGGTAGAGCTTAATGCTTCATAGCATAGGATGAACATAGAGTGAGATAAATGATCCCTTTGTCTAATTCCTTTTTGATGGCTTTAAAACCTTCTTGTGGGATTCCATTTTGAGTATAGAATAACTGACAGTGCTTACACACTTCATATTAATTCAATTCATCTACTGTCAAACCTCATTTTCTGCATAACAGCTTCTAGGAAATTCCATTCAACTTTATCATAGGCCTTACTCATATCTAACTTGAGGGCCATGTAGCCTTCTTTTCTTCCTCCCATTCGATTTTGCATAGTATGCATAGCTTCATATGCCATAATAATATTATCAAATATCAATCTACTTGGCACAAAAGCACTCTGTGTTGGAGATATTATCTCTAGAATAATAAGTTTCAATCTATTTGCCAATACCTTCATAATTAATTTGTAGAAAACATTTCAAAGACGAATAGAGTGATAATCAAACACTGTCATGGTGGATTGTCTCTTTGGAATTAGGACTTTGAAAGTCTTATTCACATCATCAAATCTTATCCTTGTACAAAAGATTTCCTTAATTGCAATAGTGACATGACTCCCCACTATATTTCAGTGATCTTAATAAATAAATAAATAACCACTAGAAACCGCTATGGTCTTAAAGAGCTCAAAGAATTCATAACAAATATAGCATTTTCTATCTCTTCTCTAGAAAAGTCTTTCAACAAAGCCATATTTATCTCTTCAATTACTGTTGGACCAATTTGTACAAGTGCTTCTGTAATTCCTTCTAGTTGTGATGTAGTAAACAGATCTTGATAAAATGATTGTAACAAGCTATCAATCTCCAATTGTCCTGTTGCATAAATCCGCTCTCCATTTGATACCTTGTGTATGGCATTAGCTTGTTTTCTTTGGGTTGCACACATATAAAAATTCTTAGTGTTCCTTGTGGATTTCCTCTTATGTTCTATAAGATTATTATTATTATTATTATTATTATTATTATTATTATTATTATTATTATTATTATTATTATTCAACTAGAGAGATGAGAGTGGAAACTAGTTCCCATTTTCCTAATTTTAATTGTCTTGCAAGTTACAATTCATGATAAAAGATGCTAACTGATAGTTTTAATAAAATGAATACTTAACATATGTTGTATCTTGTTAGTGCAAATTCAAATTCCCTGCATCATGATAGTAAAACCTCCAAGAATAATCCAGTCAACTCTCCCAAGGATAAAGCTCCAGCACATCCCATGAATAAAGTCACAGATCATGAATTCATTGTTTGTACAAATCATGCGAACAACTAGCTCCTTTTTTTTTTCTTATCTTTAGTGTCAACATATTTTCTCCCTTGATTATGGGATTTGGCTAGCTTACATCTGTATATATTAGCCACCGCATGTTGTAAATCAATTTATAAGATACTTAATTCCTTAAAATTGTTTTATGATATCACAAAGCCAATATTGACCAACGTCACTATCCTTATTCTTTTCTTCCATGGCATATTCTTCTTCTTCAACTATGAGCTCCTCCTCTGCTTCACCTACATCAACTCCTCCTCTGATCAACATCAATAATCACATCACTATCAAACTTAATTGCGAGAACTGTCTTTTATGAAGGGCTCAACAGGTTCCCTATTTGAAGCGTCAACACTTGTATGGCCTTGTAGATGTGGATGGCTCTACGCTAACACCACCCTTGCTTCTTCCTGCACTAGCCAATGACAGTACTAGTGGTTCTGAATTTATTCCCAACCCTAATCACCAACGATGGCTGTAGCAGGACCAACTTCTTCTTTTTGCAATAGTTTCCTCTTTATCTGAAGAAGTTCTAGCACATGTCATTGGTCTTCATACTTTCCGTGATGTTTGGAAAGTACTTGAAAATGTGTTCTCTATGCAATCCAATGCAAGAATTATTAACTTGCGTGCTAATTTATCTTCCATGAAAAAGGGCAATAACCCCATTGTCGAGTACTTCCAAAAAATAAAATCTTATACCAATACATGCACTGACCTACTATAAACTATTGGATTGCTGTCAAAAGAATTATTCGATATCTCAAAGACACCTCCATGCATGGTCTACACATCACTCCCAGTTTTTTCAACCTCTTACAGGCATATGCTGATACTGACTGGGTAGGCTATCTTGATGATCGCCGCTCCACTAGTGGCTATCTCATTTTCATGGTAGCATCTTAATTTCTTGGAGCTCTCGTAAGCAACATACAGTTGCTTGGTCAAGGACTGAAGCTGAATACAACGCCTTAGCCAAGTCCACTGTTGAATTAATCTGGTTGCAAGATCTTCTTGGGGAATTTGGTGTCTATTTACATCAACCTCCCACATTGTAGTGTGATAATATTGGAGCCACTTACTTTTCTGCCAATCTCATTTTCCATGCTCACACCAAGCATGTTGCTATTGATTTTCACTTTGTTCGTGAAAGAGTAATCTTGGACAACTCCAAGTTCACTTCATCTTCGATAAAAACCAACATGCGACGTTCTTACAAAACCCTTGGTTGCACCAAAGTTTTCTGCTATTTTTGCTATTTGTACCAGGCCCACTATCCTTCCCTCCCTGTTGAGCTTGCGGGAGAATGATGGTGCAAATTCAAGTCCCTTGCATCATGACAGCAAAACTTCCAAGAATACTCCAGTCAATTCTTCCAAGGATAAAGCTCCAGCACATCCCACTAATAGAGTCCCAGATCATGAAATCCTTGCTTGCATAAATGACAGCTAGCTCATTTTTCCATCTTTAATGTCAACATATTTTCTCCCTTAATTATGGGATTTGGTTGGCTTACATGTGTATATATTAGCCACCGCATGTTGTAAATCAATTTATAAGTTACTCATTTCTTTAAACTATTTTATATCTAGAGCGTGAGGTTTAAACTACATCTTTTACATTTAGATTAGTGCGTTAAGATTATTCAGTATCAATTGATATATATGTCATATTTTAAATAAAGTCATTTATAAAAGTAATTAAAATATTTTACACCAATCGCTTTGATTGAAATACTTTATAAAATTTAGTACGAGGAATAGTCTTACTTGATCGTTTTTCATTCTAACAATAATACTTTAGACATTGATCTCTTGCACATTAATTCATCTTGCTACGTTATCATCTATGAACTTGTAATTCGATTGATGCATCCTTTTTTTTTTACTAGCAAAAGGAGAATGGAGTCATGGGTTTCAATTCCCACGTGGAGAATATCTTCTCTTTGTAGAAATTGAAAAAAAAATGTATTCTTGTTTTTCATAGATGAGAAGTGATAGCGCTATCGTGACAAAAAGATTTTATAATAGAAATAAACTCAAAAAATGACATGATTTCATACTATATATTAGATTTATTTTATAATAAGAATAATTTTACAATCTAATATATCACATGAAACTATAATAATTTCTTGTTAAATTAAACATTTCTGGAAAAGATAGTACTAAATGTGCAAAGAATGTAGTTACAATGAATTGAAAAGACCTGATAAAAGAAAATTATGATGAAGTTCAATATGAATTTAATTCTTTACGTTGTGTATATATATATATATATATATATGGCTTTATATATGATTTATCTTCTACAATTTGCTAAATATATATTAGAAAAATCTAATTGCAAGCACAACTACGTACTAATATGTACACCAATCTAATGTGATTGGTCAGAAAGTAGATTTTATTGAAAACAATACTAATTTAAATTTTAAATATGAATAAATCAGTATTGATACGCAGATTAGTACGCAACTTTGTTTATATGTAGCAAAACTCATATATATTATATGAGTTTTGCTACATATAAACAAAGTCGCGTACTAATCTACATATATACCAATGCCGATTTCTTCATATTCAAAATTTAAATTGGCATTATTTTTAATAAAATCTATTTTTTGATTAATTACATTAAATTGATGCATATATTAATACTTAGTTATGTTTGCAACTAAATTTTTCCATATGATTTATATTTTTAAAATTTTATTTTTTGTTTTAAGATATAGATCTTGATAATGACCTAGTCGTGCAAGTTACTTAATGATAGACATAGAGGCCAGATGTTACCTCTTTAATGATCAATAATAAATCGAGTTACCTCTTTTTTAGCATATATATGGTATTTGTGCCACTACATATATTATAATTATCGAAAAATTACCATTTTTCAGTTGAGATTGATAATCGCATTAACATATGAAAATATACTATGGTTGATTAATGTCTTAATATTTTCGAAAGAGATTTCCATACTCCTAATACTTCTCAATCCACGTCCGGGGAATGCAAGAATATAGATAAATACCTGGGATTAAAAAGGATTAAATAAATCCCTAATAACGTGAGGCTCACGTGAGGTGGGTTGGAAAGGTGGTTTATAATTTTGTGTTTGTGAATTGCTCATATACTAAACGTGAGTTATTTTACTCATTATTTTTATACCACACACTTAATAAGAAAAAAAATAAAAAGATAAAAAATAAAAGCAATTGTGTATTGTTAGGATGATAAATATAGTTTTTCATAACCGAATTGAGCCAAACTCGAGTTTAACCAAGCTGATTTTTTACGTCTTGCCGAATAATTTTATTTCTTTAAAACATTAATTATTGAGTTGGTAAGACAATAAGATGTTTGAAAATTAAGATGAGATGAAAAATTTATAAAAATTAATTAAATAATTTGAATTATGATATTTTATAAAATATTGGAAAATGAGATTAAAAATTAATAAAATATTTTTATGTATTTTATTTTCATTTTAAAATTTAAAGAAAAAAATTATTTTTTATATTTTATTTAAAAATTTTATCAAATTATAATAATGATGAGATAATTAGATAAAAAATTTAAAAATTTAAAACTGAAAATTACGTATTTGTACATCACCAGCTAATTTTTCAATCATATCATATCTCAAGATTTTCCAAAGAATTGACCACTTCTGTAAAATCACTAGTACTCGCTGATCATCACGACAACAAATCATCATGAGATCGTACGTACGCATGCATGCAGTACTCACGCAGCTTAAAGATAAACAGTTTCTACGCTAAAGATAACGCCAGTCTTTAGGATCTAGAAGATGATTTTTATGTGTAAATTAATCGTACGTGATTAGCTAGGAAGACTCTAAATATATGTCCGGTCGCCAATTGCCTTTCTGTGCACTAAGCATCCCTTCTTGGTTCTTGGAGAAGGTCAAATGAACCTCCCAATGCAGAGACTTGAGCAAGTTCTCAACTTCCCCTATTGTGCTCGACTCATCACGAACAATCAATTTACCTCCTGGTCTTACGATTCTATCAACCTCTGCCATTATCGGATCAAGTCTACACCTGAAAAGGACGCCCAAACAAAACCCATTTATAGTCATCATTTGGTTTAACTACACAATAATAATACTTGCTGGAAGTGGAAGAATCACGTAACAAACCCATGTAATTTCTACCTCTTTTCCAGCTTTGAGAAAAGATGATCGGCATGAAGTAGATCATAACTACGTGGGTAAGTGCTGAAGGATTCACACCAATCATGGTATATCCCAAAAAGGCCTCGCTCATAGATAATGGGAAGTGTGTCTGGAGAGTCTACATTCACCACGTTCAAGACCCACACTCGGAGGTCTCTCAGAGCTGCAGCAAACCTGAACAACAGTACCCATATATGGGATAAACCACCGTCAAATTATGATCGGCATATAAAAATAAATATATTTAAAAATTATTAATTACCCTCCATAGACAGCTCTCATGTCCATGACATTTCTCACATCAGACCAACTGATCCCCAAACTGTTCATGTATGAATTTTTCACCACTTGCTTCCAGTGTTCATGATCTGCTACAAAATCTTGAGGAGCTGGTTTCCCGTAAATGCCCATCTGAGAGCTATTTAACCAGTAAGGAGGTGCCTGCAGTCGAAGAGGCCAAGCCTCAGGCCATCGGGTTCCTCTCTGAGTCTCATCAACAGGTATACGATGCATGCATGACTGCAAAGGCACGTACCTAGAAATGGCCCATCAAAAGAAATAACGTTTATAACACAAAAATAGTATGTCAAAAAAAGGGAATGAGCCAGCACTGTTAGAAGTTAAGAACATTAAAAAGAAAGAAAAAAAAACAAACAAACCAGGCGGCATTCGGATCATCGTCATTTTTGCACATTGGTGGACGTTTATGCTTTCTCTGTTCATAGCAATCATTTGAGCTGGGTTTGCGATAAATGGCAGCACCAATTGAATTTAATTTATCCTTCTTGATGGTGACAAGGTCCCAACACATGGAAGCCGTAAGTGAAGACATTTCTAGAAAATCAGCTAATATGTCAGCATAATCCAAAGTATATAACTTCAATATGCCCATAGATGATGATGAAGAAAATATCGGTATTTCCTACCCTTCCAGATTTCCACATCTTCTTGGAGGGTTTGGTAAACAGGAGTAGCTGACCAAACAAAATAACCTCCTGGCCTCAGAACGCGGTTCAACTCCAAAAGAAGCAAACCACCTACATGAGTACCCAAGTTTAATTAATATGATTCTCAGCATGAAAATAAATAAATAATTAGACATGAATTAGATCATGTCAAAGTAGTCAAAACCTTCTGCATGCCAAGGCACTCTACAACGTGCACAGTGCACAATATCAAAGACCCTACTCGGAAATGGAAGGCGTTGAGAACCCATGACAGCTGATATTGCGGGTATGCCCCTCTCGAGCGCAAACTGAACTTGGGCCTCGTGTTCATCTTTGGGAGCAAAAGACATGGTAAGAACGTCTCTTTCGAAAAGATAACCCCCAAAGCTGGCAACCCCGCAACCAACATCCAAAATTACTCGAGTGTGCTTCCCCCAAGCAATGCCAGGTACCGACTGCAGCCACCATGCCAAAACCAAAACGTACAGTTCAACAGTTTGCATGTAGTATATATATATCCCCATAGTTAATAAGCATAAATATTATGAATTAAAACATATATATATATACATATGGTCTGTTATAATATCGTTAGTTGAGTTACCTGTTGAATAAAATCAATGTAGTGGAGCGCGCCATGTATGAATTGGGTCCCACCACCTGGAAAAGTCAAGAACTCACCCATTACCTTAACCCAGTTTTGGTGCCCCTTTACCTCCGCAAGCTTCACATGTGGTACGTTATGGTACCAAATCTGCTAGGACCACACACAGTATATAAAATAGAGTAAAAAAGAACTTTGAGAGAACAATCGCATTCTTTATGTTATCGAGAGAAGGACACATTTTGATAAAGAATAAATGAAAAAACCCAACCAAGCGGTTCAAATTCATTCACCATACCTTGTCTCTGCTTTTAGGCCACAAGATGGGCTTTTTGTACCCCTCCGGCAGTGTTACTAAGCACGTGGGTCCCTCTTCGGGACAGTGCCTCTCTCGGTGCTCAAAGTGTCCAGTTGTGCGCAATTTTCTCAGAGCTTTCTCATTGTCCAAACAGGGTATGTAATCAGGACCGGCCGTGACGTTACATAGCTGCCATGTGTACCCGTAAATGCTCCCCATGACTCCCGATCCTTCCTTGCGTCTCTCTTTCTCGTTCTCCGACTGGGCTGCCTGAGTCGACCATGACTTCTTTGACTCCTTCGACTCTCGTGGAATCCCTGTATTCCCCCCACCGGGGAATGACTCGCCCGAGTTTGAGTCTGCGGGCTTACCTTCAGTGTTATTCTCCTCTCTGGCTTCTTGGTTCGCGTCATTCTCTCGTTGTTGCTGAACTTCTTGAATTCGTGCTTTGTTTTGTTGAGATTCTGGATCCTCTTCTGCTTCCTGGGATTGTGGGTGTTCATCATTAGTCACATCTTGAAATTCTTGCTGTTTTTGTTGTTTCTGTCGAGTCTCAGAGTTTTCTTCATTTTTTACAATTTCTTCGTCTTGTTGTTTTTGTAGTTGTTGATCTTCATCATTCTTAGAATCTTGGGTGTTTTCACGGTTTTCATCTTCACGTAGTTGTTGTTGTAGACTTTGTTCTTGATCTCGATTTGATATCCGACTCGGAAACTCCCGAATATTTTCATCTTGGCTTACAACATATTGTTGTTGTTTTTCCGTAGCATGCTTTTGATCTTCACCTAGCTTTTGGTCCTCATCAACCTTTTGATTTTCTTCGTTTTCTCCATCACTTGTTTGCTGGCTTTCCTCAGATATCTGCTTCTCGTTTTCTTTTTGCCTTTCCTGCTCTTCAACAGATTCTTTTACACGTGAAGTCTCTTGTTTATCATTTATACCATCATCACCATCCTCGGCCACGTTCGGGTCCTTCGAATTACCAATCGAGGACGACTCCGACTTCTGATCTTGCTGAGACTTTCTGTCATTGTTAGATTCCTCATCAAACTTGATGATATCATCGGGGAGATCACCGGGATTGTCTTCAAAAGCAGGAGGATCTTTTTTAACGTTGGATTTGGTGGTTGCAGTGCTACTGCTGGTTTGACGAGGAGCTACAGAGTTGGAGGTTAACATCCATATAGCCAAAACACACAGTGCTAAAAACACCACTGTTGTTATTGTCGATGCGTATGAAGTTGATGATGAGGATGAACGTTTGCTACTTCGAGACTTTCCTGGTGCCATAATCTCTGTTAGCGAGAGGCAGAGACAGAGAAGGCAAGAGAGAGAGAGATTTGGGTTATGTCGGTTGAGGAACATTAATGGGGAATTCCTTTGTAGAGACGGGAGAAACATTCCAAGTTGGAATGTCTCAAGATCCAGAGGAGTCGGAGAAGGGAATTTGTTAAAATTACATTTTGTCCGAGCAAAAACTAGCTACGATGGTGTAGAATAAGAAAAGCCGATGTGATCATTTTTCTAAGCTTGACAGGCCACTTTCTTTTTCTGGGCGAGCCCAATAGATCACATTCTTCAGCCTGCTGAAACTTTGGCATGGGCTAAGAATTTTAATCTGAGCTAGAGCAGTTTCTTGTTTTGTTTTGGTCCCCTGCTCTAGTTAAGAGCTGCAAGAAGAACATCATGAATATTGGGCCTCCAATATTTATTTTGTTATTGACTCGGTTAAACGCCTGTATAAACTAGGTTAGCAAGGTGGGGAGACCATTAGCATCAAGCTAACAATTCCCACTTGAATATAAAGAATTACTGAAAATTTTCCTAAACATTTATGCAGAATTCTGAATCTTTTCTATTCCTAAAGATTGAATCTAGATGCTATTTATCACATAGTCTAAGTTGTTCCAACTCAATAACAAATATAAAGCCAAGATCCTTTGGACCAGATGGTATCCAAATGGAAGAACCAAGTTCGAACTCCCCACTCCATGAACCACATAAATTATCCCATCAAGTGTGCCTATTGAGCAGCGCACTAGTGTACTGCGATTATGAAATGGTAATTCTGTTGTTAATCCTTTTCTTTTCCTTCAAATTAATAATTCAGTTTGGTTCCTTTTTTCTTTCATTTTCAATTGGTCGAGAGGTTATATTAGATTTTGAATCTACCTCCATAAACCCCACTTAACCTTAAAGGTTAGTCAAGTTTTCAACAACAGATTCAATTACTAATCATATAGAGTCATAGACGGTTATAAGATTTAGAACATCGAGAGATATATGATTCTTCATTTTAGATTTTATCATCTCTGATCACACTTACCATGTAATAATTTTTAAGTAACTATTATTTATGATATTAGCATATGAAGTCATTTAAAATATGTCCCATAAACAAATATCATGATTAATAGTGAAAACACTTAAAAGACGATATGTAGCATTATTCTTGAAATTATGACGAAAAATTATGACTATTATGGAGGGGAAAAAAGGCATTTCTATTCTTCATGGTAGCATTATTGCGAGCATCTAATAAAATAATCAAAGGGGTTGCATTTACAAAAGAAAAGCGTGATGATGTTGCCATATTACTATTTTGGGCGGTGCATCGCTTTCACCATGAGAAGAGACTTTGGTACATTTTGGGTGGTTATTTCTACTTTGCTTGTCCAATCGAGGGAGCTTCAAAATGATGAAAATTCCAAAGGAACACATCCACCATGTTACCCACACTACATTTTTACATTATCCTTTTCCTTTTATGCTTAAATAATAATTTCTTTTTGTTGATAAGGAACATATAATACTCTTAATATAGGACTAGACATCTCAAGTTTCCTTGAGAAGAGTTGACATGTAGATAATAGCAAACATGAAAAGAAAAAAAAATAAAGAGAAAAAGATCATTATTTAGACCTTTAGTCATGAAAATGATAGGAGCATTAAACTTTTGGAACTATAATAATCAACAATTTCCACAAAGTTATTCTCTTGGGAAGAATTTTGGGTTGGGGTAAATGTCAGTACTTTTGTGTCTATATGGCTATATCTATGTTTGAGTGACCATTCTTTATATGCTTTGTGACCGAATCACGAACTAAATTTATGGCAATGAAGATGTAGATATTAAAGTTTGTGTTAGGTTTCAGTCTTGTTTAAGCATTTGGGGTCGTGGCTCTCTCCTTTCTACTTGGCATCTGTCTCCTCTTTCATGTTAGAAGCGTGAGGAAAAGTAGCATGCATGTAGACAAGAAGAATATAGGTAAAAGTTCTTCCTTTCTTTGTTCCTTTCTTTTTCCCCCCCTCGTACTCCCTTTTCTTCAAAATAAAATCAATAGGAATGGAGTTGCCCATTTATAGGTCTAAGATCCTCTTGGAGATATTTTAAATAGTATCAACTAAAACCCATTTACAGAAGACATGCACTCAAGTCTTTCATAGCATTCAACATCAGGCCTAGTAAAAATATGTTTTCTTAGAGCAATTATAGGGAGCATAGCCACACTCAAAAAATCCCTCCCTCTTCCACAACTCTTATACTACTTGTCCAATGATAAGCTACCATTTCACTTAAAATTAATTGACTTTAGGGAAGATATACTCGAATCTTCTTTGGATTCCATATATCACTCTGGAAGTCTTTTTCAAAAGAAAAATCATATTCACAGTTGATGTAGATGACACACTATCTATACTGCTAACATGGCAATACTTGATTTCTAAAAGAATTAACTCTGAACTTCTTTTGATCGAATCTTACCATGGTAGCAGCGTATCTGGTACACATTCTACACCGACTAGCAAGTAAAAAGATTTTTTTAAGAACGGTCTTAAAGAGTCGTATTATGGACACACCCTAACGAATAAGAAGCCAATTTTTTTGTGTGAGAGAGATATACAACATGTGGCTCTTATATCATCTAATATTGTTCATATGGAAGCCTAGAATGATGAATCCCACATATTGTATCTATCCCTCTCCTTATTTGGCCATTGAATTGTTCAGAAAAAATGATTAGAGAAAATCTCAATCATCTTTGATTACTATTAGTTTTCCTTTGAGTAAGTAGTCTGGGCGGATGGTGTGATCAAGTGACAACAAACAATTGAAGCAATGTGTGTGTGTGTGTGTGTGTGTGTAAGTTTTTTTGCAATAAACCTTCATTCTGTATTCATTATCAGTTGATACAAAGTTTATCCTAAATGACAGTGCTAACTATATCCTCAGGTACACTTTCTATCCACACACATTCATCATTTACATTCAAAGAGTATCTAGCTAGATTGTGAGCTACCTTATTACATTCTCTGTATGAATGTTGTACCACCTAATTGGGTCTATTCTTTAAGATCACTTTAATGTCTTCAATCATCTGTCGAGTCCATTCCCAGTTCTCCTCCATTCCATTCACAGCTTTAACAACGTGTGTGTAACTTGTTGACTTGGTTTATGCTCATAAAATTGTTACATCTAACCATCTTGTTGGTGTTTATCTCTGTTCATCCAAATTGTATCTCATGCTGCTGTGGCTATATATATAGAGTGAAAAGGTAGTAACAGCTTCATTTACCTCCAAATTAATGGACAAGAGAGATCTTGTTCATCATTCTCATTTCTATAATTGTCGAATATACTACACTAACTACTGGGAAGATATGCCAAGTGATTTTCTTATAAAGAAATATTATTCACCATCTATTTTACTATAATTTTTTCATTAATATTCTTTAATATGACATCAAATAAATTTAAATAAATAAATAAAATATTTTGTCAATATATAATTTGATGTCACATAAAAATATAAAGGATATTAAATGGATGATGAGTGGCCCTTTTCCTATGTTATAACCCATATATAGCCTACAATTAATATTATTAAGAAAAACTCTAATAATTATAGATTAATTGACACTATAGTACGTACGGTGGGACTTTAATCATGTCCGGTTACTTTATTTCCAAACCATCTATTCTTGTTTTTCTCTTTTTCTTTCAGTTTTTTTCTCCATTTTCTTAATTGTTCTAGACTGCAAATTTTCTTGATCCAACGTGGAGACAGACAATTTATGTACCTTCGATTCATGACTTGATGTTTTTGTGAGATAAAACGCTTTAGGAAATATATATTGAGCCACTTTTCTCCGATCTCATACACGTAAGTGACGTACCATATCAACTTTAGTCATCTTTGATCCTATGTGAACCAAACACCATGTCGATCACAACAATATAGAAGTGTTTTTGCTCGACCAGATTTTTAATTTGTCGAAAAAATTAAAGTCATGTAATTAGCCACGACCAACAATAAAAATATTGAGTAATGATACCAACACAACACATTTCACAATACATGTTTTAAAATGAAGGTATTTTTATAAAGTGATGTTACTTTTATAAGATATTTTACAAAAATACCATTCATTTAAAAACATGATTGTATAATATGTTGTAAAAAGTGTTGCATATTTATCATTTTTCAAAAACATTTACATGCAGTGTGTTTTTACTTGTTAATCTTAAGGTCCCATTTGGTTGTTGAACTCAACTAATTTCAAATCAATTCAGTCTAATTTTAAACTCATCTCAATTCAAAACTTCTTTACACATGAGACTCACAACCATTTTCAACTTAACATGACATCTTTATAGATGGGACTCTTTTCAATTTCTTATAAATAATATTAAATTTATATTAACATCCGAACACATTTAAATTCATTTTAGATGAGTACCACATAACTCTCTCTACTAACTCAACTCACTAATATTTATAAAGAACTCAATTCAACTCAGCTCAACATTCAAAAGCAGCCTAAATCATATTCGTGTTGAGGCAGAAATTTTGAGACAAAATTCATGCTAAAAGCGAGGGAGAACATGATGATGAAGATGAAGATCTACAATAATGCATGAACATCATGAAAATTATTGATGGATAAACCTGCCCCGAACCCCACCTTGATGGAGTTTGCTAGGTAGCTAGCATTCATATGGTCCTCACAAAAATAATTAGACGAGAGAAAATGAAGTTGGTTCCAAAGTTATTATAGCCATGTGCAGATCGCTATTATGAATGCATTATGGTAGAGCTATTATTAGTGAATTAGGTGCAAAGACGAGTAAGTCGATCAATGGGAGAAAAAGATAGACTTAGGTATATCAATGATAAAGCTACTATTCTTACAACTTTTATACAATTATACAATAAGTTAATAATTTTCTTGTTATTTTACCTGAACTTTGATTTTGATGTGTTTGAATTCAGAAAAATATATAGCTGTGAATTAATTGTAACGGTATAATTTCTATAGCTAGCTATAGGGAACTGATGATAAGGTCACATACGTACGCCCAGCTAGTTAACCGATGACCAGTCATTTCGGTCCTTACACAGATGACATTGAAGGGTACATGATGAAGTTATGAACCTTTCATCTATAGTGTGCTTGCCTTCCCATAACATTATATATATATATATATAATATATATATATATATATATTCGTAGCCACATCCACTGAAGCTAGCTCTTTTGTTCGTGACATGGACAAGTCAAGTCAATGATTCCAATATTTTTCATACAATCTTCTTAAATTGGGTCAATATCATTCACCGTTTGGTAGCTCTCTCTCTCTCTCTCTCTCTCTCTCTCTCTCTCTCTCTCTCTCTCTCTCTCTCTCTCTCTCTCTCTCTCTCTCTCTCTCCCTCTAATAATACCAAAGATACAAACTAATGGCTCAAAGTTCTTTTTTCTTTTCTTTTTTGGTGTGGTGGGGGAGGGCGGGGGGTAATTCTTGATGCAATTGTGTTAGATGTTAGTGAATCATAGCATACAATTAATGAGAATAATATTTACAGTTTTAAGATATACAAATCTCGTACATCGCATTTGAAAATAATGGATAAATCTATAATTCATATAAAAAAAATTTATTTTTTTAATGATGAATCTCACTTTTTTTTAAATGAATATGTGGATCATATTTGCACCGTCTAAGACTCTATCTATTTAGCAATATTCAAAAGTAAATCCTAATTAATAATGTATGATTGCTTTTACAATATGGTAAGTAAACTATTATGCGCACACATATATATGATCGATCGTATATATTTGTTCAATAACACTATTCAATTAGTATAGTGTGACACAATTTTAAAGGACAGATTTTAAAAAATGTGCACAATATAATTTCTTAATAGTTTAAGAATATAATGTGTCGAAAGTGATATTAATTAATTTCTAAATACCATATTTCAAAATAGATGACATTTGGAAAAATGGTAGCCTACCATGAAAGCCATGGTCCTCTAGGAGAGCAACCATGGGAGACTCCCTTCACTTGATGGCCATGATGAGAGACATGATCATATCTCCCAAGGCCAATTTCTTATTTTCTTTTTTTGATTAGGTGATAATTAAATATGAGCTTTGTTATTCATAAGCCTCATACACCACACACCACATAATTTTTTATTTTTTTATTTTAAATTTTTTATTTTTGTTTTATTCTTTTTAAAATAATTGAATTCTTCTACTCATAATTCATATACCACACATTTAATAAGAGAAAAAAATTAAAAAAAATAACAAAAAGAATGGTGTATGGTATATGAGACTTATGAATAGAATTTTTCATTATACTATATCTTTTTAAATTTATCATTTTTACCTACATTAAATGTGTTTGGGGTGTTAGATATTTTCCCTTATATATATATACCTCTTTTATTTATTTATTTTTTCTTTCTTTCTCCCTTTCCTTGTTGTAGGAGGAAATAAACTCAAAAACTTTCCTGTTTTCTACGCATTCTAAAAGTCGAAAGGCTTACAAGAATGAGACACAATAAGGAGACCACCGTTGACTAATGATATATATACCGTTATTATACAGTAAATAATGTAATAAAAAAACAATAATAATAATAATAATAATGACTTTGTGTAGGTATATTCTTAGTTCTTACCCCACATCTACAAGAATGTAGGATATGGGCCATTGTTGACGCTTAAAAAAAGATAAAAAAGAACACTGGGTCCGCATACACTTTTTGGGCTCCATTTTAGGCAGAGGGGATTCATCAAAAGCTGTTGCAAAGTACTTGCGTGTTGGACAACCTTGAACTTCTTCATATACAGCCTGGATCCTATGCAGGAAGATGTCCTTAATTAGACCGTTACATTTAGACGTTGAAGTCATCTTTGATGATTAATAAATAATAATAAAAAAAGAGTGAATAATTTGTTAATAATTAGTAGTAAATTATTTATAAATAATAATGAACTAGTACATCACTTACTAAACACATTCTAATAGTTTCGAGTCTTTCCTATTTTTTAAAAGAGTTTGCATTAAACGCGCGTGCCCGAGATCCATATATAGTCTATTTTCTTTTTACGTTGATGATTATATACGTAAGAATCAAAAATTTAATATGCAGTTATTTTTACGTATTTTTATTTTATTGATATAATTGACCGAATCACTTTTTTAATATAAAATAACTGATTTGGTCAATCACATTAATGAAGTGCATAAAAAGTATAAAAAAATGGACTAAAATGTAACAGAACTGTGTAAGAATTGATCACAAGTCTCACAGTTAGGTCAATAATGGCTATATGTAATACAAACATTAATTGAAGTAAGTATGGGGTTGGTAAGGGGGAATGAGTTTGAAGATAATATATGCAAAGTGATAAAAAGGGGAAAATGAATGTGATATTATGTGGAATAGTTAGTCAAATAAGATGAGAATACAATAGGTGAGCAGACAAAGTTTGATTATTCAAATTCAATTTGCTAAAAAACAAACTAGTGTTCAAAATCACGGTAAAGCTGATTGAGTTTAGTCTTTCCCAACTTAAACCTCAACTTGCTTTGCTATATATTAACCTAAAAATATTGGAAGACTTGACTTGTTACAATTTTCCTGCAAAGCTTATAAATTTGGAGTTCAAATCACTCCATTCCATAGAAAATAAAACAATTTAATCAATAAATAACATTAACTTTAAGGAAACTATTATTGTAAGTAATTAGTGGGGGAATTTTTCTTATTTAATTTTTAACAAATTGTCACTAAACCAGTGAAAAACAAAAAGAAAAGAAAAATAAATAAAATTAGGAGAAAAAATAAAACACTGAAGACTGGTTTGAGTCTTTGAGATGGTCCTACCTAAAATTTTTTAAAGAAAAAGACAAGGAAAGATGGGTCCAAAAAATAACTACAGTGCATACGTGATCTTACTAAGTTCCAACTTTCCCTGCAGAGTGCAGAGACCGGAGAATTGGGATCTCTTTATATCCAGAATCCAGACACCAAAACAATTCTCCCTTTCTCTCTCTCTCACTGCTCTGCTCTCTGGAACTAACTGATGAGAGGGGAATGTAATCTGAGTTTTTGGCTTAGGTAGGAGGCAACCAAATCTTTTGCAACTTACGTTTGACTAACCCAACATCACATGCTTGCCTGCTTCTCCCCCCACATTTATTACCCTGACACTGACTTCCCTTCGTCTTTTACGACAACTTCACACCACCCATATTATACTCTCTCTCTCTCTCTCAAGTCATGGAAAACAACATCTTGTGTTAATGGCCTAGTTGAGCACTCCAATTTTATTATCCCGTGTGTGGACGGGCCCCTTTGCCCTAGCTGTGGCTCTGTGTTAGGTTTTGCCAGATATAGAAGTTGATGACAACATGAAACTGTGAAGTAATTGGCAAAAAATAATATTGTAAAAATATATACTGCCTCTGCCCCTGTGTGAGTGAGGCTGTGACCCAAGATTGGGGAGTTAGTTAACGTTGGGATTTGTGGTTTCTTGGGGTTGCCCTAAATTCTAATCTCTCTCCCTATTCAAGTCCACAGCTCTAAGCAACCTAAAGCGGCCCATTTTTCGGAAGAGTCACAGATTTAGTCTAATAAATAAAAACAAAATAAGAAAAAATAAAAGAAAAAGTAGCGTTGGTTCCTTCAGTTCTTTCTCTTTTCTCTCTTGTGAAAAAGTTATCATCACTCTGTAAACCATAAAAGCTGATATAAGGTGGTAGTCAACCACGGGAACAAACACAGGGCTCGAGAATGACAACCACAGGTACAACAATTATTGGGACTCGCACACATCATTCACTCACTCACTCCACTTTCTCTCTCAGCCAAGAAAAAGAAAAAAACGTTAAAAAATAAAGATGGAAACTGTAGCACTTTTCTACTATTTAGAGCCTGGGTTTTGGTTTTCCAATTCTTCCTTAAAGCGCGTGGCAGAGAACTTTCACCATTGCAGACATCCAATCAGTTTTGGTCGTTTTCATTCATCCAAAAATTCTACCACTGATGACTTACAGCAAAATAATAGTAAAGTAATTGGGTGGGGGTGGGGACTGATTGGAACGTCAAAAAGTTTCTACTCTCCTGCTAAAATTATACACTTCATCATCATCTTTTTCCTTCTAATAAAAAGCAATCGTGTTTGTTTTTATGACAATTATTCCGTACTTGTTGTAATTTTCACTAAACAAATGGATTAACAATGATCTCACATGTTGTTTATGCCCTACCAGACCTCGATTTTACCAGACATGTAACCTTTTAGAATTGTATTTTGTCGGATTTAGACTTGTTCAAAGAAATCAATTTTGTTTACGAGTCTTTAATTGTCTTATTAAGTACATAGCGAGATTAGTTCATTTCTCTCTCTCTATATATATAGAGAGCTCTCTTGTCGAGGCATTTACTGTGTGGCATATTTTGCTTTCCTGAATGCATGACTCTATATTCTATATTCTATGTCATATGCAAGTTTTTAAGATCCTGGCCTGCAAAGATTCTATATTCTATATCATACACCGTTAGATGATTTTTGTTTTATTCTTCTTCTTTAATAGCAAAAATGATCTACCAAGTGAAAGTGTAAATTCTACCTGCTACAGTCTCCTTGTTCAAAGCTTTAAGTAAGATAAAAGATCATACCAATTAATAACTGAAAGGTCAACTATATAGATATCTTATTTATGTTACAAGATCCAATGCAATGGTTGTTCATGACTTGGTTACCAAGTATATATATTATTGTTGTATATGCTTAAATACCTACGACGTTCACTCTCATGACTTTCCTATGTTTGGCATAGCCAGGAAGCCTGATTTAGCCAAATTTAGACATATATTTTAAAACGATTAATTAATAATATAGTTGAAACCTTGTCGAGATAATTATAAAGAAGAATAATTTCTCATTTTTAATTTTTAAATAATATGAGATCTCGTATATTATCTATATTCATCAATTATTATTTTCTCTTTAATAAGCTATTGACGTTATTCTTTTTAGTATTTATTTTACGTATATATCTCTCTCCCACGTTAAGCCTTAAAATTTAGTCATACCAAAGAAATATTCAAATTCCACTTACGTACTATCGTCTAGTATGATCTGTCCTGAAAACATGAATATGTAGAATTTTTTTTCATTTTGTGCGTGATCGGTTTAAATCAGCGAGTAGAAAAAAATGATCTCAAAGCAATATCTGACAACAAATTACGTCTTTTATTTTAGAAGATTATTATTGATACAAAAAGATTATATTAAAAAATTTTATAAATTGACTTGATTTATCTTATTCGTTAGTTTTATTTTATAATAAAAATAACTTTACAATATGATGAACCACATGAATTCATATCAATTTGAATGATTACTTTTCATATATAATTTACTTGTAGTTAAAATATTTCTTTTGATTTTATATTTATTGTTTTTCTTGTGTATATATTGTATCAAGACATGTTTAATAGAGCAACCGAATGTAAAAACTTGTGCAGCGAAGTAAATAATATATTTAATGTCCATCGTTAAATGCCGTTTTTAACTTCTGTATTTTACAATATTAGTTTTTAGAAGAGTTACCCACAATATAATATGTGAGTAAATTAAGAATTCATCGTCGGAATCCAGCACATACCAGGTGAGTACTACTTGGGGGTTGCTCAAAGTCTTGAG
This sequence comes from Carya illinoinensis, assembly GCF_018687715.1. NCBI lineage: Eukaryota > Viridiplantae > Streptophyta > Magnoliopsida > Fagales > Juglandaceae > Carya > Carya illinoinensis. Next base: position 8,430,510 of record NC_056758.1, on the reverse strand, counting down.
CGTCTCGAGTTTCGACTTGACCTAAGTCCTCGGTCTTATCTGGACCGAATGACGTTAGACACGCAGAAACTTGGTGTAAATCTGATTTAGATTGTGTTTAGATATTGAGTTTAGTTGAATTAAATAGTAATAAATTAATGTGATAAAGTTAATTTTGTAAAACTATGTAACGTAAATTTAGATGTGTTTAAATATTAAGATGAATATAGATATATTTATAAATAATTAAAAAATATTGTGGATCTTGTATATAAAGATATATTTAATTAAAAAAATTGTAGATTTTATGTATAAAAAGATCTTAAGTTGAGTAATATTTAACAATTTAGAAGTTATATATTTGAATGTTTAACTAGACTAAAATCTGAATTCCACTTAGATGAGCTGAGCACCTTCAATGTTCCAAACGTATCGGATATTGCATATGTAAAAAATAAAGCTACTTTTTCAATTATTAAAGATAAAAGCCACTATAATGGATTATCCATAGTCAAATATTTTAACTTTAAGCTACAGTAAATATAAAGAAAAAAAATAAATTTGATAGTTACTGTTAAATAAGCAAATTTTTATTTTATTGTTTTTGTAACTCTCCCTCTCTCTTGATTTATAACCCACAAAAAGCCACCAAACTCAGGAAAATGATCTTTGGTAAAATAAAATATGGAAAAATATGATAAAATAGTAAAATAAATATTACTAATAAAATATAATAGGTAGAATAGTAAAATATGATAAAATTAAATAAATTTATAATTAAAAAATTAAATATTTTTAAAATTATTAATTAGTCATTATTATATAATAAATATTAATGAGATTTTTTAGACCAAATTGTTGATTACATTGAGGCGATGGATGTTGCATGCAATCATTGCTTCAGAGAAGAAAATTATGTGGCGGACGCTTTAGCTAAGGCTAGTGCACAGGGCGTAGACATGCTCTACTCGGATATTCAAAGTCTTTCTTGTGAGATTAGAGGCCTTGCGAGACTTAACAAATCGGCAATTACTTACATTCGAACCTAGTTTTGTTGGTGCTCTCGAGGTTGGTTGATGTTGCACGTCTCGGGCTCTCTCTAGGTATGTTTCTCTTTGCACTGTGTCCTTTATTTTCTTACTTTTTGATTGTGTAGATTTTTTACAGGTTGCTGCGTATGGTTTTTATTTTCTTTGAGTCATATGTATTGTGGTTGTGTTTTCACGGTTTTTTCTGTTGGGAGGTTTGGGTTTTGGTTTTTTTTTTTGAAATTTTCAAATCTTGGGTTGTAACCACGGTATTCCTCCATCATAAGTGGAGATTTATTAATAAAATAAAGACGTAGCTGTTATGTGGGTGGCTTACGGCTCTTCTTAAAAAAATAATAAAAATAAAATGATATCCAATGTACAGATTTGATGTAAATAGTCAAATTTAAATTCATCTTATATTTTTTTATTGTTATATAATGAAAAAATAGTTATTCTAATATGAAGAATAATATAAATGAAATAATTTAAATTTAAATTTATCTTAAATTCATCAAAAATATCATTTACATTTACATAATTCAATAACAATACTCTTAAATATAAATAGAAGAATCTTGCTAAATACTCGGACTAAGCATGGAATGGCGCACGGACATCATGTAGCATGAATAGTAAAAGATTTTGCACATATCCGTCCGTCCATCATTCCAAGATTTATTCCATGCGCATATCATTTTCGATATATGTAAATAAAGAGACTCCTCTCACATGTTTATCCGTTTACTGCTCCTAGTAGCACATCGGACTGTGCAGATGATGCACCAGCCAGCGGTAATATTGATATTTGAAGGAGAAAAAGATCAGCGTGGATTTTCTAACAATCACATGAATTAGCGAGATCACGCACATATATAACAATTAATAAATGAATAACATAGAAATCTTTATCGATAAAATGAAAAATACAACAATTTTAGGCCTTCGGCGGCCTCTTCTAGAGTATATGTATATATATAATCATCCATCTGCACGGAAAGATCTTTAATTAAAAATAAATAAATAAATCCCTTGACCTACGACAAAAGATTAGCAGAATCGAGGGTCCAAATATTAAATATAATAACATGACGTTAAGAATGTGATAATATTCCTAATTTGGCTGTTTAATTGGATAGGGAAAAAAACGATTCAAAAACCAGCTGTAACATTGAAAGTTGACAATGACACCTTAACCTTATTCTAAATACAATGGAAAACTCACCCTAAAAGAATTACGTTCATCTCACTCAAAACCAAAAGGTTATTCTCTATTGCCATTTGTCAACCGAGCGATTCATATACGTTTTTAATTTTAATTTCATTTTCCTCAAATTAAAAGTAACTCCTAATTTAATCTTCTGTCGCCAATCAACTGTACAATTCGATATTCAAACAAGAGTTTGGCGCAAGAAATTGCACCGCCAAAATCAAACAAAATCTATCCCTTTTCAATATTTCACTGTACGTTGGGTAGATTTTTTGGTAGATTTTGATGGAGCTCTGATTTGATGAAACAACTCCATAAAAATCCATCAAGATTTTTTGGTTGATTTTGAAAATGGTAGATAGAAAGTTTGATTTATACGCGATAGAAAATTGGTTCGACATATGCTAAACATGTCGCTCGAGTAAATATCATAATAGAATTTTTTTAAATAAATAATTTAGTAATCGTGAAATTAGAATTTCTAACGAGCAATCTTAGAAAATATATAATTATGAATAGTATGACCTATTTATAATATAATTGTGATTGATTTCTTGTCTTCTTTACTTGCAGGCCAATTATTTAACACTAAATCAAAGAATATTGAGAAAATAATGAAAATTAAAACAATAAATTATAAAATTCTGCTTTGCATTTTCACTATTTTCTTTCTTTTGTCACTTTGTGTAGCTAGCAATTGGTATATAGTACATCTTTCGAGTCTTTTGTGGATCAAACTTCAAATATCCCAAAGAGGGCTTAAATAATTAAATCCTTGATTTGACTCAGTAAAAAAAAAAAAAATCTCTTGCATATATATAGACTTGACGTTCTCCAAGTCTCCAAATTTCCAAAAGATCGGATGTTGCCGGTAATATCGACAAGAACTCACTCCTGCTAACTCCTTTTATATTCTCCATTTTTTTAAAATAATAAAAAAAATAATCTGACATTAATTAATTAGTATGTCTTTGACAATAACCAACCGATGAGATGCGATTGAATTATTGAAAGATCAAGTACTTTGCTTATAAAAATATTTACTGTGATGTGATGCTATCTTTTTTGTTTCGTTCTGATGAAGCAGTGAACTGACTTATTTAGGGTTTACGTGGAGAATAAGAAGAACTCATCACGTCAACATGTACAATGATATATCATGTCGATCGATCGATCGATCGAAGCTGGGAACGTGGAAGATGAGGCCACCGCGCGCGACAATATTTATAAGCGTGACGCATTTGTTGTAGTTCTTATGGCTTGTCACCGTTTTTTGAAAAGAAAGTAGTGATTTGCTCACTCCCTGATCATTCACCATCTCATGCTGGATCAACTCAAAGTTCATGTGACGCATGAATGAGAGCGATAGGTTCATGAGTTCATTTGAACGATCGATCGATCGAGCTAGCTCGATCTGGCAGCTCGCTCGATGGATATTGATGATGATCATGATCTGTACGTAGGACCATCCTAGCTATCTAGTGTACAAGTTTTTTCTTGCTTAATTTATTAATCTTGTTGAGATTAAAACCTTATATACTTGACTTTCGGCAACAGTAATGTTGTACTCTTGCTGCTATTTCTCGTGACTCCCTAATTGAGGTGTTTGGTGGTCCTAATTTAAAAGTTACAACCTAACACAACAGTAGTTTAGATGAGGCCAACAGTAGCTTGATTGTTAAATTAAACAGCATAAGGTTCACGTGGGATTAGTTTGGTTACATATTTCATCTCATCTCATATAATCATTATAATTTTTTTAAATTTTTGAATAAAATATAATAAATAATTAAATTTTTTCAAAATTCTAAAACAAAACTAATATTAGAAAATTATATTATAACAGTATTTTATTCAACTTTTAATAAAACATTTCATCTCATTTAAACTATGTAACCAAACGATGTATAAAAATTCGTTTGGATTAAGAAACACTCTCAATCAATCTCATCTCATTTCATCATTACAATTTTTCTAAATTTCTCCATAAAATATAATAAAAAATTCAATTTTTTTAAATCTTAAAATAATAATAATATTAAAAAAATGATATTCTAATAATATTTGATTCAACTTTCAACTTTTATCTAAAACCATCTCATCTCATTTTATCATCCAAATAATATCTTGAGGTCAAACAATCAAAAAATAAAAAAATAAAACATGTTATTTATCGTGGTTTTGATAATGGATTAAGGCTTTTTGTTAAGTTCTTGACCGAACTTGAGTGCCTCAAGTGAGAAAAGGTGGCACATGAGGCGTGTCTTATAATATTTAATTACGTTTGTATAAATATTTTAGACAATATTAAATAAATAATAAATTATGTAGGGTCTATTTATCTCGCTCTCTTTCACTGGAGGCTCTCAAGTTCTTGCTAGATCTTTGTAATATTATTAAATGACATATGATGAGATAAGGAAAAAATAATAAATAAAAAGATAATAATATAAAATATTAATATTTATAGATCAATTCAAAACATATGAAACCATCTCATTGTCCAAGCTAAACCAAAGAATAATGATACTCTTTATTTTAGATTTTATTTATTTTTTATTGACGTCATTTATTTTAAATATGTAGCATTAACCGAAAGTAACAAAAGCTTGCTGATTCGTCCAATTCCCAGACAGTATGGTCATTTGATCTGCAGTGATTTGGGTTTTCTTTCTTTAAATATATATATATATATATATATATATATATATATTTATATATATAAAAAGAAGAAAATGCCACTCGTGTCATGGCGCAGTTAATAAACAGAAGTCCATAACTCACGTGGTTGTGCAACAGTATTTTCTAAGGATAAATAGAGATGATTATATATGACACGGTTTATTAATTTAATACGAATATGATATGATTATAATAAGTTTGAATTTAGTATTAATGAATTCGAGTTAAAATAGATTGATCCGTTAAAATACGAATATTTAATGAGTTGATAACGGGTCAATCCATTTTGACACGATATAATTAATTAAGAAAGTAAAAATTATAATTATATTTTTATATTTAAAAGTAATATTTTTAGAATTTTAATTTCAATATTTTTATATTTTAGATTGTAATTTTAGATTTGTAGTTAGTTTTATAATTTTTATATATAATGTAATTTTAATATTTATATAAAATTATATTAATTTAATTAGGTTAAACCAGTTAATTTTAAGTCTATTCAATCTATTTATATAAATTGGTTAAAATTAGTTGACGCAACATGATACAACTTATTATGTTAATGGATATTGTTAAGATTTGATATTTTGACAAGATAAACTAAATAGGTAAAGTTTAAATTTATTCATATAGTATAATATACATAGGCACGATATAAATATGATCTATTAATATGATTTGACACTTACGACGTAAATGCGTAGATTTCTCGCGTACTTTGCAGAATTTCGTCGATCCAATGGAATCAGGAAAAGCAGGGTTAATAATAAAAGAATGGGAGAATGAAAGAACGGAGGATTTATAGGGATTAATTGCAAAATCTCTGACGAGTATTTTCTGGGATCTTGATTCCTTTACTTAAGATTTGTTTGGATAAGGAGCTATTTATCAGCTCCAACAATTATATAATATTGTCACTCTAGCTCCAACAAGATCCCAATGGAAAAGCAGTTGAGACATGAAAGGTAACGATCGAGGGTGATTTGCTTTCGTGGCCTTACTTCCATATATCTAGATGTCGATTTCTGCCCGAATGTTGCCCGAACAATTTGTGTATAAATAAAACTTGACATTCAAAGCCAAATATGCTGATTTCGCCTAGCCTTTCCTCTCTAGAATATCCTAGCATTCTGTCAGAGTCACCTTATTTAAGCGCCTTAGAGTCTAGAGAGGAGTTATGACACTTGAATAGGACTCTTATGCAAGTTTATCCATAGAAACTTATATATATATATATATACACACACAACATATGAGTGTTACAGCATAGCCATGTAACACTCATAAAATGTTATTTTTAGATCCAAAGCATGTCAAAACGAGATTTGTATAAGAGTCGTTATGTTGTTCCAACTGGATGTTTATCATTCCTATTTATTTCCACGATTAAGATGATGTTTAACAAAGGTCTCGAACGTTGAAAGAGATATATGCAAGATTTTTAGTTGGAGCCGACACCAAGCATACGTCAAGTGAACTCTTTATTTTACAAATTTTGAATCGGTTTTGCAAGGGAACCCACTCCAATTAATCTTTAAGTACACTTCATTACAATTCTAATGACAGAATGCCTTGGCATTAACGACTTCCATTTTAATTAAAGAGTTTGGCTAAGTTTTTTTTTTTTTAATATCAAGGCCCCATTGATTGAAAATGATCTTCTATTAAATGTTGAGAATGAGAATTTTATTGGGTCAAAACTCGAGTGCCACAAAAAGAGTGGTCGCAAACAGCAAACGGTCTTTAATTTTTCTCGTAGAGCCTATATACATTAATATTATTAGTAGAAGTTGACAGAGGGATCCCACACATAAATATTAACGTAGAGGCTGTGCAAAGTTAAGACACTGTTTGGAGTTAGACAAAACTTTGACCAAAATACAACAGGCAATTATATGTGTGTATATATATATATTCTCAAATGGGGCCTAGATTTTAATGGAGCATTATAATCTAGGGTGCGTCTCAGTATCTTGTAGAACACCATTCATGGACTTCATCTAACCCTAGCAAGAGAAATTCTAGTCTTTTAATGAATCTACATGCTCCATTCTCGATATCAATTTCTTTGCAGAGGTAAGTAATTATTGTGTCACAAGTGTCAAAAGGATAATCAATTGATGAAAAGGAAAGACATTAGTGTTTCTCGCTAAAATGTCCCAATTTCACTAATCCCGGCCTTGGGGGAGGTATTCTGCTCCCCAACTACCAACAGGCACTATTTAAAAAAAAGAAAAAATAAAAGAAAAGCATTTCTAACAAATTATACGTGACAAAAATATTATTTATGATTAAATAAATTTATTTTGATAGAAAATAATTATTTTTATAAAAAATTAATTCGCTACGATAGAGCAAATTTTTTATGGTGATGTAATATATATAAAAATAATAATTACAACATAGAATAAAGGAATATAGTTTTTAGATGAGGTGACCAACAAAATAGATAGGTACGTATGTAAAACTATGAGATAGTGTTGCAAAGACTTCAGTATTTGTCACTAGAAAATCTATGATTATTGGAAACCAAATCAAACCAAAAATCTTGCAAATATTAAAATAAAAGATTAAATAAGTTTTTCTTTTTTTCGTGTCATCTTCTAATGAGCTATTAAATTGCATTTATATTTCATTAAAAAGTTGAAATGAGCTAATAACACATGCAAGAGAGTTGGGAATCCCTCCATTTCCAATGCCACACCTCCCTCTTATCTTGGAACAAGATTGGAGTGCCAGTTAGCCCATAAATACATTGACAAAAGGAAAAATCTAAAGAGCAAAAGAGTTGAAGATGAGCACCATTGAGGGTGGTGGTGGCGGCTTAGTGTTTAGTTTGACAATGGACACTAGGTCCTAGGGTGGAATTTCCGCAATGAGAAGCATTCAAGATTATTGGTAACCCATTAACTTATAGATCATTGATGCCGTCGTGAGGTTAGGGTTAGGCTATGGCTTAAATTTGACTTGTAGGGAGCACTTATAGTTTTTGCCATCTAAGCCTCTCTTGTCTAACTTTCCAACTAGTTGGATGCTATTATAGTCTCGTTCTGGTAGATAAGTCATCTCTAGTTGCCCTCTCCTACCATTTTACATTTAAAAAAAAAAAAAAAAAGTTAAAGAAGAGCAGCTTGGTACACCGAATGGACGTATAATCAATTCGCTTTTGGCAAATTCCTACTCCATATCTTAAGTTTTGAGGTTAAAACTTTGATGGATGGGTGGATGGATACATAGCCACAAAATCTTGGGTCTTTTGGGATCCAGCTTTCCTTTACTGTCCCATATGTTTTGTTCCAATGTCAATGTTAAATGCAAGCTGGGTTTCAAAGGCACCAAGCATGTGAGCTTGAAATGACAACTCTTCTAGTCCTTTCAAATTGATGGAGTACATACATCAAGGAATCACAACTATTTGTACAACTACCCCCGTATTGCGTATAACTCTTTTGGATCTTCATATCATTTTAATGAAATGGTTGAGATTTTTTTATAAAGTATTAAAGTCAATAATTATTACTTTTTACGAGCAACATAACATAAAATTGAAATAAATGTACCAAATGAAGTCAGCATGCATCCGGCCATCACAATATAAATATTGTAGGAAAATGTAATAATTTATTTTTTATTTTTAAAATACAATGAATTATATTTTAAAAAACCTAGTAATTATTAATGACGAGGGTAACTTTTAATGTTATTAAGATTTCTAAAGCCATTAAGCGAAAATAATTTAATTGGACAAAAATACCCTTTTCTATATTTTAATATTTATTATTATTCATATAATTATTTTAAATAATTAATAAATATTGTAACACCCGGATGTATTATTTAAAAAAAAAAAAATCCTGAGGCCATGTCTGCACAGTTTGGTTTGGTTGCTAACCGGCTTGGTTTCCTCCGTGAAAACACAAACTGCAAGTGAGAATCACGCACCGCAGTTGCGAAAGTTGAACAAAGACGAAAAACGGTACGGCCAACAATCCCTGTCATAGGGCCTCATCCACCGGTATTGCAGGCCGGCGGAGTCCGTAGCCACATTTATCAGCAATATTTGTCGACGTTATATGCATCATAATTATTATTATTAATAATATAGAAAGACAAAAGTAAATTTTACACTCGAGAGGACGAAAACACCCTCCTCCCTCCCTCCCAATAGTCAACTCCAACATCCATATCCCGGTTAAATTTAAATTAATAATTGAAGAACCAAGCCAAAATATTTTCAAAAAAAAAAAAAAAAAAAACAACGAAAAAAAAAAAACAAAAATGGTGGAAAAAAGTACGAGGAGGTGGCGCTGTGTTCCCCCTCTGCAGCACAACATGCAATGCAAGATATGATTATCTTGTAGAAATTCGATAAAAATACTACCTGCCTCTTTTTCACTGCCCAAATCTCTCTTACCTCGTTTAACTATTTCCTTTTTTTTTTTTTTTTTTTTTTTTTCCAATTTGTTAATTAAAATAAAAAAATAGTTCTCTCTCGGACGTATGTAGAGGCCAACCTATTTTTTAATAAAATATTAAATTGTGTCTTTATTTAAATAAAAATTACTGTCTTTTAAACCTTTATCGAGAATATTAACAATATTAAAAATTTGACCAATCACAAAAAATATATATATTGATAGAGTTTTAAATATATTATTTTTCATGATGTCATATTTGATATAGAGATATCACATAATATATCTAATCATAAATGTAAGTTTTTCTGATAACTGAACTATTACAGTTTCCCTTTAAATTTAAAAAAAAAAAACCCAAACTTGGTTTTAATTCATTAAGCCTAGAAATTATATTATTTCATTTATTTAGAGAAAAATAAGTGATGCGCATCATATTTTTCGTAATCATACTTTTAAATATGAAGGTATATATAATAAATGATATTATTTTTATAAATTATTTATAATTTAAAACATAATTATAATTTATGTAAAGGCCCTCCATGTACATAAAATTTGAATGGTTTTGGGTATTTGATTATGTCATTAAGCATGGTATTATTTAAGAGTCTACTTTAGTGCCGTATGGAGTACGTTATTAAAATTCGGAGTAATTAGTTTAATTTTGTTTTGTAGGTCATTTTTGTGGACTTGTTGGGTTCTTGATTTGGTGCATTTGCATTATGTCCCCACTTTCAATTATGAAAAATTAGAAATCACCATCATTTAACTTATTAATATACATTTTACATATAAGACCCTAATGCCATTTTCTACAGTTATAAATGTTCATAAAGTCTTTAAGCGTCAGCTTTTATCTGCATTGTGGAATTTAGATTCAACTTCAATGCTTAATGCATAAGTTTGAGTCTAAAGCTGTGTTTGGTAATTGAAGTAATCTCAACTACTTCACTTTATAAATAATTTATTACTTTTTTATTATTATTTATAAATTATCTAAAATCATTTCAATATCCTAACGTAAACTTATAATCTTAATTGTTCACATCTTGTAACTATTATTCATAATGATAAAAATAGAATTTGAAAGGATGAATTATTTATTGTAAGCGATTAAGGATGGATTTGATTAATAAAAATTATTTTATCTCATATAATTGTTATAATTTTTTTAAATTTTTATATAAAATATAATGAATAATTTAATTATTTCAAATTTTCAAATAAAATTAATATTAAAAAATTATATTATAATAATATTTTATTTAATTTTTAACAAAATATGTTATCTTATCTTATCTGTATTGCGTAATTAAATAAAATTTAAAGATGTATGAATTTTTTTAAAAAAGTAATTTTTTAAATTTTAAAATAGAAAATGAAATTAAAAGGACTTTTGGGATGAGTTATACAATATTTAATTAAAAATAATTTTATGTATGTGTTTTATTTAATTTATATATTATAGATTTTTGAAATTTTCATGAGATGTAACCAACTTAATAGGGGAGAAAAAATAATAATAAAATAATAAACCGAAACACAAAAAAAATGTTCACTAAAGAGGGGGGGAGTCACGAAAAAGTAGCGGGTTTTCCGGTGCAAAGGACGAATAAGGAAAAGCAGGTGCGGCGACACGTGGCTCGTGTTTGACCGTTAGATGGAGCATGCGAATTTATGAGTGGCTGATTCAGTCGATTTTTAAAGATTAGATAATAAAATCCATAGCAGAGAGAGAGAGATGTTTTGTTTTACGGACACAATAGGCACTGCTCAGAGCTAAAAAGCCCAGCACCTGCAAATTAATCAGAGATAGAGAGAGAGAGAGAGAGAGAGAGAGGAGGCAAAGGGATGGATTGGGAGACTTAAATTGAGGCAGCTGCTCGGTGCAGAGAGAACATGGCGGCGTTGCAGAGATAGAGAGAGACACACACAGAGATAATAGCTGTTGATTTCCGCGGCGTCTTTAAATGCTTCCTAAATTCACTCTGTAGAAGAAGAAGATGGAAAGAGAGTGAATTCAAGGCAGCGATTAACAACTGCCAAACGCAGACCGACCGTCTCTATAACCCAAGTCTCTAGGGCTGCCTGCCTGCAATTAACCCCTCCCCCAACTACACCGCTATTACCAGAACCACCACTACACAAACTCACACAAGCACACTCTTTGAGAACAAAAAGAAAAAAAAAAAAAAAGGAAAAAAGGGGAGAAATATTACACGCCCTTGTATGCAACACACACACACAACGAGATAATTCCGAGGAAATACGGTAAGTTAGCACCACACCCACGGACCCAACCCTCCCTCGTCCAAGCCGCGGGACCCAAAAAATACAGATTCGAGAAATATACCCATTTCGTTGTTGGGTACTGAACTTGGGTGAGAGTGGAGCTTCTGATATGGATTGTCTGTCACAATTGAGGTGCGGGTCAGGCTTAGAGGAGGAGCAATGGCTGGGTTTTTCCCATTAGGTGGAGGAAGATCAGGTACTCCGAGCAGCCAGGAAGATCATCGTCAGCAAAGCGGCAACAACCCGCCAACGGAAATCCCGCCGGAGAACTTGTTTTGGTACAAGAATGAGGAAGTGGCGTACAAGCAGGGTTTCGAGCTATGGCAACAGCAGGAACAAGTACTTTTACAACAACAACAGCAAGAACAACAACGGCACCAGCAGCAACAGCTACAGCAAGATCTCTACGCTTCAGCGGCTGGGTTAGGGGTAGGGCCCAGCAGGAGCTCAATCAACGTCTCTGATCATGACTCGCCGTCGAGATCGGCGTTCATGATGATGAGGTCCGCAGGTGGAGGGATAAGCTGCCAGGACTGCGGGAACCAAGCCAAGAAGGACTGCGTTCACATGCGGTGCAGGACTTGTTGTAAAAGCCGAGGATTAGAGTGTCCAACCCATGTCAAAAGCACTTGGGTCCCAGCTTCTAAGCGCCGCGAGCGTCAACAACAACTCGCTTCTATGCAGCAACAGCACCATGAACTTCAGCTCCGCGGAGAGAATCCCAAAAGACAGAGAGAGAATCCAACCACTTCCTCTCTCGCTTGCACTCGTTTGCCCACCAGCGCGTCAGGTACCTTCGTTTATTTATTTATTTCTAAAAATATATAATATCTCACAGACACACTCACAGTTCTACTGATTGACTCTTCGCAAGAATTCCTTTGACGCATCCAAGGAATTCTGAAAAGAGAGAATGTGTGGGAGAGAGAGAGAGAGAGACAGATAGACAGATGGAGGGTTTTGGATGTATACCCAAATAAGACCACGGTACCGATTGCGTGTGATGGAAATCGATCTCCATAGTAAAATCATCAACTTTTCTTTCTTTTCCTTTTCTTTGTACGCAACACTATTATTTAGTAATTCTGACGAATAGATTGACAGGCCAGGAAGAGATTATTTTTCCTGTCTGTGTCTCACTCCTTTGTGCCGATATATATGTGGCTATGCAGCTAGGGTGTGTGCTTGCTTTATAAACACATAATTGCATTTCATTTCTCTTCCAAGTTGACATGTTTATCGTCTAAACTAACATCCGAATGGCTAATGGGATATATTGTAGGGTTAGAAGTCGAACATTTTCCAGCAGAACTGAGCTCTCCCGCTGTTTTCCGTTGCGTACGAGTGAGCTCCGTTGACGATGCGGACGATCAATATGCGTATCAGACGGCTGTGAACATAGGAGGCCATGTTTTTAAGGGCATCCTCTATGACCAAGGCCCCGAAACTAACTACTCGGCTGCCGGGGAGAGCTCCTCCGGCGGTGGTGGAGTTCAACCTCTTAACCTCATTGCTGGTACCACAACTGCCAGCGCCACCACTGCTAGTGGTGGTGGTGCAGACGTGGGTTCTTCTGCTATGACACTTCTCGATCCTTCTTCTCTATACCCAGCTCCGCTTAACACCTTCATGGCTGGTACGCAATTCTTCCCACCCCCAAGATCTTGAAAAAAAAAAGACCCCACATTCTTCCCCACCTCTCTCTCTCTGACCAACTTTTCACTTCGCCAGCAATATTTTGATATCGTTGTAGCAGTAAATTTGATAACCATTGATCAAGTAGGAGTAAAGGAAAAAAAAAAAGGACGAGAGGAAACGCGGAAAGCTGTTTGGTTTTTTTTGTGCGAATCTGAAGTTCTCAATGCAAGTTAAATTATTGATATTGTTCTTCACTTCCTTAAAATGGGAATTTGTTCCTCAGTTTCTGTACGAGATTAGGTGTGCAGTCCAGCGTAGTGCAGTGAGTCTGTATGTTGTTTCTATTTTGTATTTATTTTTCTCCACTGGGTTGAATTTTACTACATTTTCTGGTTGTTTTTGATATTTCTATCTGCTTTTTTCCTGTTTACCCGTATGCTTGCCGGTTTGAAATTGGGACGGCTTTAATTTGTTTTGTAATGGTTGGACAAACTACGGCGAAAACATCTTTTATCCATTTCGGTATTGGCGGTCCAGCCATGCATAAGCATTCAAGTTCAGAAGGTGAAGGATATTTCCCTCTCCTTCGCCCATCCTTCTTCTTCTTCTTCTCTCTCTCTCTCTCTCTCTCTCTCTCTCTCACACTCACACACACACACACACACAAACGCTCACACACGCACAGACTCGATATATACAAATTGATCATTGCTTGATTAAGCATGCACGAGATGTGGCTTTGAGCCTCTGATGGGAAAATGAGTAGTGTTTCTTACCATCTACTATTGTTTAATGTACCTAGAGGAACGTATAATACATATTGAAGATGTTTAATTATGTATGTTGAGAGTGTACAGTACATAAATATGAGACTGTTTCTTCTCGAGTGAAAAATTTCACATGTAAACGAGATAGTTTGTAAACAAACTGACATCTAGTATTTCATTTTTCATAATTAATGTCCTCGGCAAGAATATATAACTAATTTTCACACTTCCCAATAGAGCGTTTATATTGTGCAAACTGTCATTTATTTTATTTTTTTTAGTATTATTTTTATAATCAATATTATTATTAAAACTTGAGGTTGCTTATTTGGTATACAATTTAGTCAGTGGGGACGCATCATGAGACTGAGCTAGGTATCTTCTTCCTACTGAGCTATCCAAGGAGGAAATAAATCCCTATATATTCCAATATTATTGCTTCACTTAGGGTAACTTTGATGAAATGTGTCTTCTAATCATTTGTGCTGCTCCCTAAGCATTGAGCATTTTAGTTATTTTTGGCCCCTATTCATAGTGCACTCAGAACTTGCCAATGGCATAACCCCCAGCCTCTAGAGTGGAGGCATGGAGTTCAAAAGTCCCCTCTCCCAAATGTATCCAAAAAAAAAAAAAAAAAAACTCAGAACTTGACACTCCTAAATGGAGTGTATACTTTGGGATTGAATTTAGAGGCTCCAGGAAATGTAAACAAAAAGTTAACTAATTATCAGTTTCAATACTTCTCAATGTTAACTTGACATTATTTTATATATTTTAATTTTATACTTGTGGGCAAAGTAGGCCCCAAGATGATCACTCCAAATTAAGCCTTAAGGCAAGAAAAGGCTTTTAATTTCTTGTGGTCAATGTTACCAAGTGAAATTGATTTGAATTTTTGCTTGGCTAGTTATATTTTTCTGAAGATGTATAAGTTTGTGCTACGATAAGAAAATGTTTTGATTTGGGACTTGAATTAGCTTCCAATTTTGATTACTTGCTGAACCTAGTGATGTATTTTGGAATTGATTTAATTGCTATAGACCTTTAGTGGAAAAAATAGGAGCAAGTTATGTTGAGTTCAAGGAAGGTATTTAGAATATGTCAAGTCCGGCCTGTTGTGTTATGTAGTTTGCAATCAGGAAAACCATCAGGTGTAAGGTATGTGTCTGGTTTCTTTTAAATCTCCTCATAGGTTTTTTGATACATTTGGGGGATGGGGATTTCGAACTTCAGACCTCCATTTTGGGCAGTTATGTCAATTAGGCCACAGGCCTTTGACACCAATCTCCTTATAGTTGAATTGATTTGTATGTATTCATTAATAACTAAGCAATTAAAATGTATGTATACATATATATTTATATTTATATTGTATATATGTGTGTGTGCGGGTGTGTGCGCTCTATCCTTTAAGTAGAAAAACTCCATTTATCTTTCTTTTGCTCTCTCTGGTACAAAAAGTAAGTATAGGATTATATAAGTAACAGTATTGAATCTTACATGAAAGCATTGATATAAGGATAACAGAAGGAGATGTTTCCCATTTTAGTTAGGGCAAGCTGGAATGTTTATCTAGTGAAGGATCAAGGAGCTAAGACCAAGCTGAACAGTTAAAAATAATCAGCGGGCCTGTTGCAATGTTTTATAGAATTTTCATCATAATATTTTCTATAAATGCATGTAAAAATTTATATTTCGAAGTAATTGATATATTTATATGGTTGTTGACTCAGATATATGCATAATTGCGGTATTGATCCATTTAAAGTAACATGACCATCATAAAGAACCTTGAATTTATTTTGGTACATCCTTCCTGGTTGGTAATATGTTTCTTCCATTTTTCTATCTATATAAGCATACAGCAATTTGTTATATGAGAATCTTTGTACGTACAAGAACAAATCAAATGATTGACAGAGAGGAATTACCTGTATATTTGACTGTTACTAGAAGCTATATCCTCTAGCACCCATTAATTCCTTGCATGCAAGTCTGTCTGCCCCTAGTTGATCTTCCATGTGACTTGTTTTCTTCGAAATGGTTCATGCACTTGGAAGTTTTCTAATCCCGGTCAGTAATTGATTTTTTTATATATGTAGCAATCATTTTACATAAGCATATATGAAACTAATATATTATTCTTTAACCATGCACAATTGTTTATCAAGAGGGTGTTGAACTCTTAACAGTGATAAACCAAGCTGAATTTTTCCCAGACTTGCATAAAACAGAATAACTCAATTCTAACCCCAAGGGGTTGCCCCAAGTGGTGAAGGCCTTGGTCTTGGGGTATCACTCCCTTCAAGATCTATGGTTCAACACCTAATAGGTGCAAACAATCATTTAGGGCCACACCCTCCTAGTTAAAAGTCAGCGATTTAACTAGTTCTTTGTAGGAAAACTTTAGAGGGTGCCACACAGGATTGGGGTATACTCTACAGGGTGGGTCCAAAGGGCCCTGCATTGGAGAAGTTACTCGACATAAAAAAAAAAAAAAAAAAAAAAAAAAGAAAAGAAAAGAGAATAGATCAATTCTCTTTAAAGGATTTGATGGTTTCATTATGAATTTCTGCTTGTATTACACAGCTTGTTGGAAGTCAAAACAATCATAATATTTTGGGTGATGTACTTTCCCTTTATGAATGGTGACGCAGTGTGCATGATAGTCTGTTGGTTTACTATGATCCTTATCTTTATGCATGCTAGTTGTCAATTCCTTAATTTCTTGTGAGGAAAATCTCTTTGCAGAAGAGAGATCAGAACAATTTCTTTTTCAGTAGCGCATTATAGAACGACTAAAATCTTAAAATGTGTGGACTTTGGCTGTTTTGTGTGATAGTTTATTGTGCCATGACTGAGAATGATCTCCAGTTGCAATTCGTTTATTCTGTCATTTCCTTTTTGTCGTGTGCTGCTTCACCATGGATTCCTTTTGTTTTAGTGCAAGTCTCTTCCTGACATAAAGCTGGAGACACGTTCATTTTGGCTTATAACAATTTAGAGAAGAGAATAGCTATTCATGCCTATCTGAGACCCTCCCTAGCAGACTTTCTTTAATGTTATAGGAATCATCGCAATTACCCCACACGAACACATCTCTATATAGAGTGCTGAATTAGAAGAAAGCTGTCCTGAAAAATGGTCTGAATTGTACAATGTATGCAAGATGTTTTATTATACACATAAGTTATTTTGTCTGGCAAAGACTCGTATAGATCACCACAAATACTCGGATATATATATATATATTTATATGTAACATCACCATTTTCCAATACAAATATAATTGAAACCAGTTTACAGAGATGATGATGATGAAGAGAATGACTCCCGTGTTTTTCTGCTATAAGAAAAGCATCCACTTTTTTCAGATTCTCATTACATTCATCCTGAGCAAACCCGCAAGTACTACCTACATGAAATTGTCCGCTTATGGTATGGAAAGGTGCTCGTTACATAATTTGTTAACTACTGTTTGATGGAAAGAATACGAATCTTTCCCCCCCACCCCTTCCCAGAAATTAAACTTTATTTTTTATTTCTCGAAATTATCACTCATTTTGTAATAAGGCAGGCCATATGTCATTAGTTACCATTTGGACCCTTAATGTAAAAATAAGTTGTAATTTATGTACTTAATTTCATAAGATCTGACGTCCATAATTAATTTATAGATGGATAGATCGTAAAGTAACTAAGCTAGATAATTAAGGTAACAAAATCTCAATGATTGCCCACTAATTAACGTAATCATGTTACAATAACAAATGGAGGTTTTTTGAGGAGTACTTGAAACCCTAACACTTAGTTTGTTTGTCATGGAATATAGTTTATATCCTATTAAGAACATGCTAATTATTTATACGCATTCCAAAACCCACTTAAATTTGTTACTTTCTATTTTGGATGAAACGTCGTTGTATCTTAATTAATAATCAATAGCAAGAATAATGAAAGAATGCATGCATGGAACTTTATACATGAGCTACATATTAATATTATGTGGTAATTAATTAACAAACTAAGTGGAAATAATGTACTGATCATACCTCGATGTCACGAGTCTACTTGGGTACGGATACTTTGGATTCTTTTGCGAAGAGCCTGCAACCCAACATGCAATCTCCAATGCCAGCCATTATATATCAGTGTCCGTCCAGACTCCCATGCAGCTCGGTCGTTATCCAAGCTCAAAATCATGCCTTTGCCTCACACACCAGCCAAATATATATATAGCTATTCCAGCTTTCTCCATTTACGTATTTCTCGATCTTTGGTGGCTCCTTTTGTTTTGGGGGGCAACCCCAGAACTGTGTTATTTGGCAGTACTCTAGGCGCAGGAGGGAGGAGGTTCTCTTTAAATGCCCGAAATAATGCCCGAAATATAGATCAAGGCACTTAATTTAGTATTTTATGAGAGAGAGAGAGAGAGAGAGAGAGAGAGAGAGAGAGAGAGAGCATTTAAGCATGTGAAAAAGGTTTCTGCCTTTCCTTTCATCGATTGGAAGCCATTGCAGAAGGCAAAACCATAGAAAATAATGCTAGCCTAGGGTTTTCATGGTATTGGGGCAGTATTAATATAGGTGGTGGGTTGGCAGCAGATTGAGAATGTATGTATATAGGGTGAGCCCAGATATATAGGGGAGTCTGATGCAGCATAATGCATTTTGTTTTTGTTTGTGGGCATTATTGGTGTGGTCCCAACACCACCAATAACAAAGCTGTCAAAGCCGTGTGTGTATATATAATATATATATACAGAGAGAGAGAGATGTAGTCTCGGGCTCTGCTGCTGCTGCAAAAAGGGTGGCTTTAATCTACTCTACTACAGTTGCTGTTCTCTAATTTTGCTTCTGAGCAAGTAGGAGAGACAGCTGCCTGCAGCCTCTATGACAGAGCAAACTGTACACTGCCCTGCAAAATGGTTCAAGTTTTGATTGTACGTTGCAGCACGAAATTGGGTTTCAGAGCTAGCTGTGTGTGTGTGTGTAGAGCAAAAGAAAAAGAAGGGTGCAAGTTTGGATTATATGGTGTAAAAACTGAGGGAGATAGCTGTGACGTTGAGGTATATATTTTGTTTTTAGTAATGTTAAATATAGCAAATTGCGGTGCACTCTTTTTAAAAATTAATTTTTTTTAAATGGATCATTTATTTATTTTTAAAAATTTTTTTAAACTATTTAAATAGTAAAATAAAATAAAATGAGATGAAATAATTTTAGATAAAAGTTAAATAAAATATTATTATTATTTTAAGATTTAAAAAAATTAAATTATTTATTATATTTTATATATAATTTCTAAAAAATTATAATAATAAAATAAAATATTTTCACTAGACACGTTATGATCGGCATATATTTTGGGTTTGGTTTTGGTTGGGTTGTTGGTTTGGAAATGGAGGACAAAGCGTGTTCTGATTGTATTGTCGCTTCCAATAGGCTAGCATTTGTTTGCACGTGCTATCTGTACTATGAGCCTTTTCCCTTGTCTTGCGTATTTCTCGAGGGACATTGGCCCAATTACTAATACGTATCAACTTCCCAAACTTATTTCTTCCTCATAAATTATATTTGTCAGTACAGATCATGCAAGCCATCATATTTATTTTAAAATATTTGAATAAAGTTATAATTTAGATAAAAAATTAAATTTTATTTTAAAAAAATAATAATATATCGCACTTACATAATTCATAATTGTTTTTAACATTATTTGATTAAGTCATGACTCTATTTATGTGTCTAGCTTCTTAGGAGTGGCATTTACAGCCACACATAGGCTCCCACCTATGTAATTTTTTCATGTATTTTTTTAAATATATATATTTTTAAATTCATAATATTATTAAAAAATATTTTTTAGTCATTAAAAAAAAAAGAGAGAGAATACCTTTCGAGAACCCATGTGTGGGTCTCGATTTTGAAGAGTTGAATCATATAATCATATTTGTATCTACCAGCTTGTAAAGAGAAAATAATAAAAATAATATGTATTATATATTGTATATGTAAATTTAAAATTTGGATTGGGTCAATCGCAGCAACAGTTTCTTAAAAGATATTTCGCATCAAGTTCAGGCTGAACGTAAATCTGGATGTGACACATTTAAAAGAAAGTTATCACCCTCATCAATATTATTGGGAGAATTATTTTAAATATATATATATATATATTATTAGGAAAATAATGGGATCCTGCTGGTGGATCCGCTGGAGCTTATCACTCCTTATTTTTTTTCTTATTTTTAATGTTATCTAAATGACTAATACAAGAGAAGATGTGAATTGAATTGCATAAAAAAAATAACAATTATAAATCAAATATATAATATAAAATATAAACAAAATATGAAATAACAATAAATATAAAGAGTAAGAGTAAGAGAGAAACAAACTCAGTATGTTAACGAGGTTCGGCTCCACTGCCTACGTCCTCGCCTCAAGCTACCCCTTGAAGATTTCCAAATTCACTATTCAACCTCCTTCAGGTGGAGATAGAAACCTATTACACTTTTAAACAATACAGCTACAAAGGATCCGTGTAGAACACCCTCTACACTTGCAATCACCTTACACGTGGTGATTCAACTATTCCCCGTGTAAAATACTTTCTACACACACAAGGGTTATATACACCCTTTTTCTGATACAAGAGCTGATAGTGGGTAGGTTATCAGAAAACACTCCTCAATGAGTGAAATAAGAACAATACAGCGCAAACTATATCTCTCAAAATGAATAAGGATTAAGGCTCAATGCTTAGAGAAGAGAGAATGAAAGCTTTGAATGAATGTTGTATGCTCTTGGTGTTGTGAATGTGAAGCTCTCAATTGATCTATTTATAGGCATATGAGACTTCATATTCAAATTTAAAAAGATTCACATGTCAAAGACAACATCATTCACTTTTTCAAAAAATTCAAATAAAAGGTTCTTCTTTTTCAATTGTCAAAGACAACATCATTCACTTTTTCAAAGAATTCAAATAAAAGGTTCTTTTTTTTCAATTGTCAAAGATAACATCATTCACTTTTTCAAAAAAATCAAAGCTAATCTTTTACTTTTGGCATATGACAAAATGAGCACACTTTCATTTTCAAAAAATTCAAACCTAATCTTTTACTTTTTGTATAAGTCTAAAAAAGCATCAATCACTTTTGAAAATATTCAAATAAAACATGCACATGTGAAAGATGACAATCAATCATCTTTAATATTTTCAAAGTTCAACCCTTTAATCAAGGTATGCACATGCAAAAGATGACAATCAATCATCTTTCAAAATTTTCAAATTTAATTTTCAAAAATATTCATGCACATATGAAAAATGTATTTTAATGCTTTATGATAAAATATTAATTTTGAGCATTAATCCTAATTTCAAATTTTGAAGAGATTTACAACATTACTCTATAATTTTAATGTGAACTTGTTCCCTTCTTGCTCATGCTTGTTTCCTTGATGTGCTTGACTCCATTGTGTAGACAACTTGAGTTTGAGACTTCTTTATTCTTTGAATTCATTTGTTATCATCAAAATCCATGTGTAGATTTATAATCACATGAAACTTGAAACCTTGAGTTCAACAATCTCCCCCTTTTTTATGATGACAAATATTTGATAGAACTTGAAACCTGTATTAATACTTAAGCTCCCCCTGAAAATATGCGTTAGTTTTTCAAGCAAAAGTATAAATATAATTCCAAGCATATATAACAAGTTTAGCAATTTAAACAATATTAATGTTCTAGTATAAAACTTCTCCCCCTTTTGGCATCATTAAAAAGGATCGGCAGCAAATAAATAGACTAAAGAAAACGATGCATTTAATAGTCACTGTAGATAGTTGAAAAATGGAGCCGTCCGTGACCCGACAAGTGCTGCAAAGCCTCGAGGCCTAACTCTATGAATTTAATACGGCTGAAGATTTAAACAATCGCCTAATGTTGTTGACAAACGGGATTGAAGGCTCCGAGTTTCTATAAAAAAAAGGATCATTTTCATCTATCGGATGCCAAAAAAATAATCGCTTCTTGACCTGAGTTCTGTTTTTCCACAACGATAGAATGACTGAGCAATTCTCTTCCACTAATGTTCCAGATTTGAATCAGGAACCCTTGACGCATCAATCATCAATCTTCTTTCCTGAGGCCGTCAATACCATGATAGGAGCAGTGAACCGTTTTTCTAGTAAGGCTGATTCTGAGATTATTGCAGAATCAAGAATGCTCAGTAGTCAATATGCTGCCTCTGTTACGATCTTGTCTCGAAGGTTAATGGCAAGGGTGAGTGAGATTGATCATCTTAACATGCAAATATCTGAGTTACGACAAAAGCTTGCTAATAAGGATAGTGAGAATAAAAGGCTAAAGCAAGAAAACCAAGAGCTGAAAAAATTTACAGATTGGTATGCTCATGATCTGCAACCACGAATAGAGGAGCTGGAACGAGAAAGGGTTCATATACAAGGTCAACATCGGCAGATAACAGCAGAGGTTCACCGTTTACTAGAAAAATAGGGACAATCTACTGTTAATCTCGCTGGGTTAGTAAGAAAACTTTTGACAATGTGTGTCCAGCATATCTTTTATTTCTTTTGATTAAATAAGATTTGGAGAGAAAATAGTTTGTCTTATTCTTTATGCTATCTCTATAAAATCAGTCCTGAAGTTCATCCAATCCGCATCAAGTTTTCATCTCATCTCTATAACTCATCTGCATTCCTTCAGCATTCTCGTTTTAAGCCTTCTATTTTTTTCTCAATGGCTCATTCTTCTAACATTTCTCTAGATCTATCCATGAGGCATTCTGCATCTCAACCTCCTGTCTTTTCTGCAGCTGCCATTTGTGCCATGTTGCAGCAAGAAAATAATAATCTGACTAATAAGTCAGATTCTGATGCTATTTATGACTTGGTGAGTCTTGGGACTCGCTACTCTTCCTCTATTGTTGCTTTTTCTCAGCGGCTACAAGCCAAAAATCATGAAGTTGAAAGGCTTAAAGAACAAATTGTTGTACTTCAACGAATTGTTCAAGAGTCTCATACAAGGGAATGAATCATTCGGCAGAAGAATAAACAGTTAAAATCTTTATTAGATTCTTCATTCCGCTTGCCGGTTCCCATGAATAAGAATGACATGATATTGTATGAAGAGAATGAGTGTCTCAAACATGAGGCTAAGAATCTCAAGTTTATGTAAAAGTATTTAAAAAATCTATCTCTATTTTTATTGATTCTGGTCTATCTTTTAAGAGATATTCATAACATGCATCATACCTATTTCTCTTCTGATCATACATAATCTATCTTCTGGTAAAGGTTTTGTGAAAATATCTGCTAACTGATCGTGTGTGTTTGTGAACTCTAATATTATATCGCCTTTTTGCACATGATCTCGAAGAAAATGATACCTTATTTCAATATGCTTAGTTCTAGAATGTTGTATTGGGTTCTTTGAAAGATTTATAGCACTTGTATTATCACATTTGATTGGAATGTGATTATACTTGAGTTTAAAATCTTCAAGTTGTTGCTTCATGTAGAGAGCTTGAGCACAATAACTACCCGCAGCAACATATTCTGCCTCAGCAGTAGATAGTGCAATAGAATTTTATTTTTTACTAAACCAGGAAACTAATGCATGACCTAAGAAATGGCATGCTCCACTAGTGCTTTTTCGATCTATTTTACAGCCAGCATAATCTGCATCTGTGTAGCTGATTAGATCGAAAGATGTGTGCTTAGGGTACCATAACCCTAGGTTAATTGTACCACTAAGATATCTAAGAATGCGCTTAACTGCAATTAAATGTGATTCTTTTGGAGATGATTGAAAATGTGCACATAAGCACACACTAAACATAATATCTGGTCTACTGGCTGTTAAATATAATAAGCTACCAATCATACCTCGATATATCTTCGAGTCAACTGGCTTACCGAATTCATCTTTATCAAGTTTAGTTGATGGGCTCATTGGTGTTCCAATTTCCTTAGCATTTTCCATCCCAAACTTCTTCAGTAATTCCTTAATATATTTTGATTGATTGATGAATGTCCCACTTTTTGCTTGCTTAATTTGTAATCCGAGAAAGAATGTAAGTTCACCCATCATGCTCATCTCAAATTCTTCCTGCATAGTCTTAGCAAAAACTTGACACATATTTTCATTAGTAGCACCGAATATTATATCATCAACATAAATCTGAATCAAAAGAATATCATCATTTTCATATTTAATGAAAAAAGTTGTGTCGATTTTTCCTCTTGAAAAATTTTTTTCAATCAAGAAACCACTGAGTCTCTCGTACCAAGCTCTAGGAGCTTGTTTAAGTCCATATAGTGCTTTTGTGAGTTTGAAAACATGATTTGGGAAAATATGATTTTCAAAACCTGGAGGTTGCTCAACATATACCTCTTCATTTATAAAACCATTTAAGAAAGCACTTTTAACATCCATTTGAGAAAGTTTGAAATTTTTATAACAAGCATATGCAAGTAGCATTCGAATAGCTTCTAATCTTGCGACAGGTGCATATGTCTCATCATAATCGATTCCTTCTTCTTGATTAAAACCTTGGGCTACAAGTCGAGCCTTATTTCTAGTAATGACTCCAGACTCATCTTTCTTGTTTCTAAAAACCCATTTTGTTCCAATAATAGTATGATTTTTGGGTCTAGAAACAAGTGTCCAAACATCATTTCTTTCAAATTGATTCAACTCTTCTTGCATAGCTAGAATCCAAGATTCATCAAGAAGTGCGTCATCAATATTTTTGGGTTCAATTTGAGATAGAAAAGCAGTATGATTACAAATATTTCTAAGAGATGATCGAGTACTTACACCTTGTGAAGGTTCTCCCAAAATTTGTTCCACTGGATGATCTTTCACAAATTTCCACTGTTTGGTTGCATCTTGTATTAAATTTTGATGATCTTTCCTGATGGCTCCATGTTGAACTTCCTCTATTGCTTTCTCTTTGTTGAGATTGAGACTTTCTGTGTTATTTATACATTCTGTTTCTTCATCAATAGATTTCTTGGAGAGTGGAGAATTAGATTCATCAAATACTACATGCATAGATTCTTGTACAGTCAAAGTCTTTTTGTTGAATACTCTATAAGCTTTACTATTAGTAGAATACCCGAGAAAGATACCTTCATCAGATTTTGCATCAAACTTGCCTAAATTATCTCTGTCATTCAAAATAAAACATTTGCATCCAAATACATGAAAGTAACCAATGTTGGGCTTTTTCTCATTCCAAAGCTCATAGGGGGTTTTATCTAACTTAGACCTTAACATAACTCTATTTATAACATAACATGCAGTACTTACCGCTTCGGCCCAAAAATAACTAGGCAAGTTATTCTCATTGAACATTGTTCTTGCCATTTCTTGAAGAGATATATTTTTCCTCTCTACTACCCCATTTTGTTGAGGAGTTCGAGGAGCAGAAAAATTATGTACAAAACCGTTTTCATCACAAAATGTTTCAATATTTTTATTAACAAACTCTTTTCCCCTATCACTTCGGATACTTGAAATAGTATAGCCCTTTTCATTTTGAATTCTCTTGCATAACTTGGTAAAGGCATTATGTGCCTCATCTTTATGAGTAAGAAAGATGACCCAAATATATCTAGAGAAATCATCAACAATAACAAATGCATAATATTTTCCTCCTAGACTTGCAACTCTATTTGGTCCAAAAAGATCCATGTGTATCAGTTGCAATGGTCTAGTAGTGGAAATATGTTTCTTAGTTTTAAAAGAAGTTTTTGTTTGTTTACCAAATTGACATGCATCACAAATTTTGTCTTTAAGAAAATATGTTTTTGGTAAACCTCTCACAAGATTATTTTTTGAAAGTTTGGAAATAAGTTCCATGTTGGCATGACCTAATCTTCTATGCCATAACCAACTAGTTTCATTTTGAGCTGACAGGCAAATAGCATTTTGTGAGGTAATTTCTTCAAAATCAATTGTATAAACATTATTGTTTCTAAAAGCAATAAAACAAATATTACAATCATGATCATTCAAAATAATGCATTTATCCATTTTAAAAGTAACTGTAAATCCTTTATCACATAATTGACTTATGCTCAAAAGATTATGTTTTAAACCTTCAACAAGTAGAACATCTTCAATTATGAGAGAAGATTTATTACCAATTTTACCTATTCCCACGATCTTCCCTTTCGAGTTGTCTCCAAATGTCACGTGTCCTTCTTCTTTAGATCTAAGATAAAAGAACTTAGTCTTGTCTCCCGTCATGTGTCTTGAACATCCACTATCTAAAAACCACTTATTTTTGCTTGTGGATGACTTCATGCATACCTATAAAAACAATTAAAATGATTTTTCTTGGTACCCAAGTTCTTTGGGTCCTTTATTTATTAGTATTAGAAGAAACAAGATTTTTAGGTACCCATATGGCCCTAATAGTCATTGTATGATTTCTTCTAATAGGACAAGTATGATAATTATGACCATTTCTATTACAAAAATTACAAATAGCATGTGACATATATGAAAAACTTGAATGATTATAATAATATCCTTTTTTGACAAAATTATTTTTATGAAAAGAATTTTGAATATTAGTCTTTGAGGTAGAATGATTATCAAAGAAATTTTTATAAGGTTTGTATTTTTGTTTTGGCATATATCCCAAACCTGCCTTGTCAAAAACACATATTTGACTACCAAGAAGTTTTTCAAAATTTCTTTTTCCATTCGTAAAGTTTTCAACAATATTTTCTAAATCGGTTTTCTTCTTATTCAATTCAAGATTTTCATCTTTCAAAATGATACTTTCTTTTCTTAAAATTTCAATTTCGTTTGTTAAAGAAGAATTTTTCTTTTTCAAAGCAGTATACTTGATACCCAATTTTTTAAATTCCTCATAAATCTCTTCTAAAACATTTTGCAATTCTTCATATGAAGGATTTTCAATATTATCAAGATTTGTTACCTCAATGTCATCTTTAGCCATAAGACAAAGATTTGCTGATTCTTCATTGCTTGCTTTACTATCTGAGCTACTTGAATCATCATCCCATGTAGCTTTCATTGCTTTCTTGCCCTTGTTTCGATCTTTCTTTAGCAGAGGACAATCTGGCTTGATATGACCAGGTTTATTGCATTTATAACAAATTAAAGTGTCGTTTTTACCTGAATCTTTCTTGGAAAACTTTTTGAAAGATTTCCTCAGAGGAGTTCTATTTTTCTTCAAGAACCTCTGAATTCTTCTTGTTATCATCGCAACTTCTTCATCTTTATCGACATTTTCCTCATCTTCATCACTTTCACTTTCATGAGGAACAGCTTTAAGTGCTAAGCTCTTCTTTGGCTTTCCTTCTTCTTCTCCTCTTTTCAATGTGTACTCATGGGTGATAAGTGACCCGATGAGTTCATTGACTTCGAGCTTCTTGAGGTCTCTAGCTTCAAGAATCGCTGTAACTTTTGATTCCCAACGTTTTGATAAAGAGTTGAGAATTTTTCTTACTATCTCCACCTTGGAATAAACTTTGCCAAGAGCTGTCAAGCTGTTTATGATGTTAGTAAAACGAGTGTGCATACTAGAAATAGATTCATCATTATTCATCTTAAACATTTCATATTCATGAGTAAGAATATAAATTTTTGATTTCTTTACTTGCGAAGTTCCTTCATAAGTTACTTCCAAGTTATCCCAAATTTCCTTTGCCGTAGCGCAATTCATTATTCTATTAAACTCATTTCCATTAAGAGCATTATATAATAAATTCATAGCAGTTAAATTTAAAGTATAAAGTCTATCGTCTTCACGATCAAACTCTTTTTCTTCCTTTTTGACCTTTACTCCATCAACCACTTTTGTTGGAATATAAGGTCCATTTACAATACATTTCCAGATTTCTCTACCTTGAGCTTGAAGAAATATTCTCATTCTAACTTTCCATAATGAGTAATTATCTCTACAAAAGAGTGGAGGCCGACTGCTAGATTGACCTTCACCAAATGAAGCTGCAATGTTAGCCATAAGATCTTAACTCAAAAGATAGTTAATCTTATAATAGAGCTCTTAGCTCTGATACTAATTGTTACTGATCATAGGCCCCACCTATGTCACCTAACAATTGTACCTACCAGACTAGCCGACCACCGTCTCTACCGGTGCACCGTCACCCATGGTCGGAGAGTCTTGCTTCGGTGACACAGTCACAAGCGAGAGTTCCCATGAGTGATCTGCCTGTATGAATAGTACAGGTCAACTAGCTCTGATACCAATTGTTGCCCAGATGACTAACACAAGAGGGGGGGTGAATTGAGTTGTATAAAAAAAATAACAATTATAAATCAAATATATAATATAAAATATAAACAAAATATGAAATAACAATAAATATAAAGAGTAAGGGTAAGAGAGAAACAAACTCAGTATGTTAACGAGGTTCGGCCCCAATGCCTACGTCCTCGCCTCAAGCTACCCATTGAGGATTCCCAAATTCACTATTCAACCTCCTTCAGGTGGAGATAGAAACCTATTACACCTTTGAACAATACCGCTACAAAGGATCCGTGTAGAACACCCTCTACACTTGCAATCACCTTACACGTGGTGATTCAACTATTCCCTGTGTAGAATACTTTCTACACACACAAGGGTTATACACACCCTTTTTCTGATACAAGAGCTGATAGTGGGTAGGTTATCAGAAAACACTCCTCAATGAGTGAAATAAGAACAATACAGCGCAAACTATATCTCTCAAAATGAATAAGGATTAAGGCTCAATGCTTAGAGAAGAGAGAATGAAAGCTTTGAATGAATGTTGTATGCTCTTGGTGTTGTGAATGTGAAACTCTCAATTGATCTATTTATAGGCATATGAGACTTCATATTCAAATTTAAAAAGATTCACATGTCAAAGACAACATCATTCACTTTTTCAAAGAATTCAAATAAAAGGTTCTTTTTTTTCAATTGTCAAAGATAACATCATTCACTTTTTCAAAAAAATCAAAGCTAATCTTTTACTTTTGGCATATGACAAAATGAGCACACTTTCATTTTCAAAAAATTCAAACCTAATCTTTTACTTTTTGTATAAATCTAAAAAAACATCAATTACTTTTGAAAATATTCAAATAAAACATGCACATGTGAAAGATGACAATCAATCATCTTTAATATTTTCAAAGTTCAACCCTTTAATCAAGGCATGCACATGCAAAAGATGACAATCAATCATCTTTCAAAATTTTCAAATTTAATTTTCAAAAATATTCATGCACATGTGGAAAATGTATTTTAATGCTTTATGATAAAATATTAATTTTGAGCATTAATCCTAATTTCGAATTTTGAAGAGATTTACAACATTACTCTATAATTTTAATGTGAACTTGTTCCCTTCTTGCTCATGCTTGTTTCCTTGATGTGCTTGACTCTATTGTGTAGACAACTTGAGTTTGAGACTTCTTTATTCTTTGAATTCATTTGTTATCATCAAAATCCATGTGTAGATTTATAATCACATGAAACTTGAAACCTTGAGTTCAACATTTAATAATTAAGAAAATATTATTTAATAATATTCTAATTATTTTATATTTTTAAAAATGTTTAAAAATATAAAAAACATGATGTAAAAAATAAAAATAAAAAATAAAAAGTCTAATTGGAGCTCCCAACAGTAAACGTTGCAGCCCCCATATTATTAACAAAGAATATATATCTCTCTATATCTCTCTCTAATATATATTTGTTTTGAAATTTATGCTGTCGTTAAGAGCCTGAATGCATGTTAATCCCGATTTTATCGAACGAAGGTTACTCCTGATTTTATCAATAAATAGATAACAAGATTGCCACCTCTTTTAATACACAAAAAAGGTGTCAGAAGTTCATAACGCAATCATCTGAGACACACAGCAGGGTATTAATATGACATGCCATCCGGAAAGAAAAGCCTACCTATTAAGCGCAAAATATATCATATTGCTCACATGAAAAATCTACTGTTGACACAGACCCGTTTATTAAATAGCATTAAAATTGTTTATATAATCACTACTTTTTAATGTCATAAAATGAGTATCGAGTTTCGCGTCTCTCTTCTCCATAACTCTTTAATAATTATTAATTTTATGATATAAATTTTATATTTATTATTTCTTTTATAAAAATATATTAGATTTATATATTTTAAAACTGTAAATATTATTTAAAAAAAAAAAAAGAAAAGAGTTCATAGCTGATACACCATAAGATTATATTTAACATTAATAGTAACAAAAATACATATTACTAGCCCACTATTCAGTAATACATGGGTAAAAACTGGTAGTGCGGCTATTACAATCAGCTTTTTTTTTTCTTTCTTTTTTTTAAACAAAATTTTAACATTTTTTAAACATCTAAAAAAAACACACACAAATTAGTATTGATAATTTTTAAACATTTTAAATAAATAAAATACACTAATGGTCTACCATTTTCCATAAATTTAAGAGAGAGAGCCAGGAGAAACTGACATTTTCCTTGCCTATATTCTAAAAGAAGATCCTACAGTACTGAAGCACTGCAAATCGAATCAAGCGGGTTCCAGAGCTTAATTGCTTACCCTGACAGAGGAAGACAAAACATGCTACGTTCTGACACAACGCACAGACACAGACGCACAGACATCCAATACCAATAATCACAGCAAGTAAACGTATTGTAGTTAAGTCTACGATCCATGGAAGATATTCATTAATTATATTTGGAGCGAGGCAATGGGTGATACAAAGGGAAATAGTACATTTTTAAAAACCCAAAATTTTCTAGGGGATTGAGATTCTTCACTACATGAAAACTCAATTCCCAAAGTGAAAGATCTAGCTTTCTTTAATCAACGCTGGCAAATTTCATTCAGTCAACGCGAACCAGATGAAGCACGAGGTTTCCCCTTCATGCAATTCAAGTGTTGGGTGACAAATATGACTCCCATCACAAGAATAAGGCAACCTACCAGTGTGCTGAAGAACAGGGCACCTGGCTGCCTTGTTTGGACAAAGCCATACACCCCACTCGAAGTCACAAGAATAATGTCAATGAGTCCATCATTTGAAAAGTCCTCACAGATTAGGGCATGCGTTGGTGCCCCGGGAAGATCAATTGATGTTAATGGACTTCCTCCTGGAGATATCACCACAGCTTCTTGATCTCCTGCTGCTAGGATCACTTCTTGATTGTCATGCATGCGCAAGGGAAATGCCTTCAGTGTGGGGACTACCATAGTAGCTTCCATCATACCAGATGGGGATGGAAGATTTGACCATGTAGCACCAGTTGAGAGATGCCATTGCCAATCAGCACCATGCTCATGCGAGAGGGGGGAGTATGAAGTTACCTAAAAGGCACATAAAATTTGAGCTTCCTATACAGTTAAAACAGTTATGCAGGATACAATAAGAATCCTTCTGTTGATCATATCAGAGGTGTTCAAATATCACTCTGTATGCTATTATCCCATTCTGATAATCATGATGAGCATATTTCCCTTGTAGAGCATAATTCATAAGATTCCACAAATGAAATTACGCCAATTTTATGCTAACAATTCTTAGATGCAATCAAATTTTAGGTGCAACCTCCCTGCCCTGGAGGTTGTATTTCTGCACCCATTGTGATAATGAGCAAAAACAGAAAACTTATTTTGGTTTGTTGCCTGAACTAGAACCCCTCAATCCAATGTCAAGGTATCCATCCATAAGAGATTGCAATGGATCAAAATTAATAGCATACCTCCCCTCGATTTGTCAAGAAGATAACATCACCATGGCTTCCCTTACGATGCCTATGACCATCACTTCTTGGGATTAGAATAGGCGTCGCCACCTCTAAAGAAGTAATATCTGGTGTTCGACCATAGTATCTGGAGAAATCTCCATGCTGGAAAAAGTTCGAGTGGCTATACTGACAGATTGAAGCATTGAAGAGTTGCTCTCGTGCTGGTACACCAGAGGTTGCAACAGCCCAACATGGTCGCAAAACTTCCATGGATCCACTAACAACAGTCTGCTCAGCACCATTTCCTCCAACAGCCTGAAGACAGCAAAGATTTGGCATTTATTGGACCAATATACAGCCAAAATTTTGTAATAAATGGTTCTATGCATCTCTCATTATCACCGCAGTTACTAAACAAAATAGACATCATCTCTTTGTACTTTGGCTGAATTCAACAACACGATTTTGGGAGAAAGCTAACCACATCCAAGGTACAGGGCAAAGCATACCACAATACATGTGTACTTCAAAGAAGGGGTACTTGAACAAGATACGACTACAACCACCATGGATCAGATACATAGATACATAGGGTTTGAAGAACCTATTGAAATAGTGACTAGACCAGAGAATGAAAAGAAACAAATATGCACCTGGACATGGTCTAGGACTCCGTCACCATTGATATCAGCATGAAGGCCACCTTCTTGAAGATGAAGCTGCAGAGATCATCACTATCAATGATGAAGCATGTTAAAGTAAAAATAACAAAAAATACAACATAGCTCAAGTGCAATGAAACCAGCTTGTTAACACTTGTTAACTGCAGCTTGTTAAATATAATACAAATATGCATATTGTCCAGATATGCTGCTTTAATAAACAAGTTCCTTGGCTTTCCAGATGTGAATAGCTTCCGTGTTGTACTGCAGCATTTACAACTACTGTAGCAAGTTTAATATCTCTTGAAAAACTTCACATTAGCAACTGTCATTAATACAAATTTTTCAATCCATCCATTGACTTTCTAAATGAACAAAGCTTGATAGAATGGGTAGGCTAATAACCTTACACATGGTGCGACCTGATGCCAAATGAATAACTATTATCCCTTCCTTCTGATGAGCCACAACAACATTTGGAACCCACCAAATCTTTGTGTAGGTTGTTATGGTAGGAATATAAGGTGGTGTCTGCATCCAAAAGCAAAACAGGTTATAACAAGGCAATTTATAAAATAGAAATCTCTTCTGTAGTTCTGATAGGCAAGACATAAAGTTAGAAATTAAACTTC
Source organism: Carya illinoinensis (assembly GCF_018687715.1). Lineage (NCBI taxonomy): Eukaryota > Viridiplantae > Streptophyta > Magnoliopsida > Fagales > Juglandaceae > Carya > Carya illinoinensis. The sequence goes on along the minus strand of NC_056758.1, from coordinate 8,397,425 downwards.
CCAGAGGAAAATTAGTGATCACTACTTTCACAAAAATGTAGCACAACATCTCAAGGGATGCAAGCAGCAAAAGCAATTGAGGGAACATGGTTGAGAAACTCTCAGTTCACCTCAACATTCTAATAGTCAAAGCATGCATATCGAGAAAGATGTTTACATAGTTGACTATTAATTGTACATAACTGAGTATATGTAAGTATATAATATTAACATAAAAATAAAATAATAAATACAAAATTTTCTAAAATTTAGAAATATAATAAGATAAAAAAATAAGTGCAAGGAATGTAAAACTAAAGAAATAGAACTTTTCATCATTCTACATGAAATATATAGATACGTATAATCATCTCATTTTTTTTCGGCAGTGTTTATTTCATGCATGCACTATAAGAACATTTTTTTGTTTTGTTTTTTGATAAGTAACAAGTAATTGTATTGATAAAAATAGGCATAGCCCAAGTGCACCAGAGGTATACATGTGAGTACACTAAATTAAGGACTAGAGACTGTTACAAGAAAGTCTTGGAAGCTGAGACCATTTAACTCTAGAGCAATGGCCCACATAAATAAAGTCTTCCAAAAAAATCTCCTAAATTCCTCCGAGGATCATTCCTGATCCTCAAAAGATCTATTATTTCTTTCTCTCCAAATACACCAGAAAATAAATAGGAACCATCTTTCACACTGCTGCAATCTGTGATGTCCCTGTGATCCCTCTCCAGCTAGCTAGTAGTTCCACCACCCTTCCCGGCATTACCCAAGTTAGTCCCATGCTGCTGAAAAAGTAATTCCATATTTCCCTTGCGAAATCACAATGTAAGTGGTCTACCATTTCCCCACTATTTCTGCACAAACAACACCAGTCCATCATTATAAGTCCCCGCCTTCTTAGATTATCAATGGTGAGGATCTTCCCTAGGGCTGCTGTCCAAACAAAGAACGCAGCCTTGGGAGGTGCTTTACTCCTCCATATGTTCTTCCACGGAAACTTGGGCCTAGTTTGAGCTGAAAGTGTGTCATAGAAAGAGTGTACCGAGAATTTCCTATTCTTAGAAGGTCTCCATTCCATCTTGTCTTCAGCTGGAACCCCAATGGAGCTGTTTTACAGTAGGTTGAAGAACTCCCCCAGCACACTCACTTCCCAATCTTGAACTTCTCTAGTGAGATTGATATTCCATACCTGAGAACCATGACTAATTGTCCTCCCATCAGCCACCATAACTTCCTTAACTAGTGAAATTCTGAAAATATTAGGATAAGCATCCTTAAGAGCCATATCTCCCACCCACACATCAACCCAAAAGCTAATTCTGCTGCCTTCCCCCAAACACAGCCTAGTGTTACTTGAATACTCCCCCCACCCTTGCCTTATATACTTCCACAACCCGACCCCATAAGCCCCTCTCCCCTCATTAGAGCACCAACCCCCCTTTGCACTCCCATACTTCGCATCAATCACCTCTTTCCATAAGGCTTCCCTCTCATGATTATACATCCACAACCATTTTCCTAACAGAGCCTTATTAAAGAGCCTAACATTACAGACCCCCAACCCACCATCTCTCAAAGGGCTACACACTCTATCCCAACCAACTAAATGAAATTTAAACTCATCACCTAGACCACTCCACAAAAAATCACGTTGGAGTTTCTCTATCCTAGATGCAATGCTTGTTGGAAGGGGGAATAACGACAACAAGTATGTGGGAAGGTTAGATAGAGTGCTCTTTATAAGTGTGATCCGCCCTCCTTTCGATAAGTATAACCTTTTCCACTCGGCCAACTTGCGCTCTAATTTCTCTACCATACTGTCTTGGCTTTAAATGCTACTTTTATTGCACTTGTCCCTAAAAAGGTGGGTGCAATAGAGGCACAAGATTTCAGGCCTATTAGCCTAGTGGGCAGTATGTACAAGATAATTGCCAAGGTTCTTGCCAATTGGATGAGCACAGTTATGTATAAAATTATTTCTAAGTCCCAAAATGCATTTGTGAGAAATAGACAGATATTGGATTCAGTTCTAATAGCTAATGAATGCTTGGGCACCACAGTTAAGTCGGGAGTACCGGGTATTTTATGTAAACTGGATATGGAGAAGGCCTATGACCATGTCAACTGGAACTTTCTGTTTTATTTGTTGAGAAAATGTGGCTTTGGGAAAAGATGGCAGGGGTGGATCATGCATTGTGTGTCAACGGCCCGTTTCTCGGTTTTGGTAAATGGTGATCCTATGGGTTTCTTTAATGGTTTGCAGGGGCTACAACAAGGTGATCCACTATCACCACTCTTATTTATTTTGGTGATGGAGACTCTTAGTAGAATGATATCGGCTGCTGTAGAGGGGGCTTTTTTTCAGGATTTTCAGCGGGGCTTGCAAACCATGGCTCCACCACTATTTCTCATCTCTTGTTTGCAGATGATACACTGCTGTTTTGTGGGGATAAGGCAGGACATATTCAATACTTGAAGGCCATCTTACTATGTTTTGAAGCGGTATCTAGATTAAAGATAAACCTTGCTAAAACGGAGAAGGTCTCGGTGTTGGGGGGGGGGGGGGGGGGGGGGGGGGGGGGGGGGGGAGAAACATTAGTGGAATCGCCAACATATTGGGATGTGTGGTCTCTTCGCTGCCATTGAGGTATCTTGGTCTTCCGTTGGGAGCAACTTTCAAAGCCAAGACAGTATGGTTTAGTAAACATAGAATACTATATAGTGCACAAGTTACTGGTATGGAATCAAATAATGAATGAGATGAGTCAGGTCAGGAGATAACTCCCTGCAGGAGCCATGCTTCTATTCACCCCTGATGATGGACCATGATATTTTAGGTGAGACAGTTTCACCTGGAAAGGGGGTAGAAAGCTTTTGGATGACAATAATGATCATTATCAACAAATCAAAAATCTAACAAGGATAGCGAATCACAAATACTTTTGTCTTATCAGTAAGTGAACAAAAACGTGATGTGTCTCGAATCCACGACCTCAATATCTACCCGTTTCTTGTGGGGGCAGGAGGTGCCACTTGAGTTACAGCTCATTGGCAAAGGAGCAATGTTAGATGCCTATTGAAAAGAATCTAAGGAAGATGCTATTACTGGTCATATGTATTTCTACAATGAACCAAGTTAACAACTCCAGCATATTCTGTTGATGGGGTTTGCTAACCAACAAAATAAGTGAATGAGTGAACCTGTAAAATATGTTTAATGAAATGCATACAGATATGAATAGTGAATTTAACCTTCTTAGACTTTGCTGAACTAGCATAATCTGCAGCCTTTCCAATCAGGTTTGAAATTTTTTTTCTTGTGTCTTTCCCTGGAGGATGGTTTTCCTCAGGCTTGTGAAAAGGGTAGTTTGTGGTCTTTCCAGATGTTTTCTTCAAAGTTTTCCTTTTGTGCCGCCTGAAGTGTGCCAGCTTCAACACAGTATCTTCTCTCCTATCCTGAATAGAAATAATATCAATGCTGTCATCACTTCCAACTATTTAAGAATGAATACATCTATTTTTTCTTACATACTTACCCAGTGATGTGGCATTACTCCAAGAATAGACTCTCGGAATTCCCTACACTCAAACTATCACATGAAGAAATTAGGAACAATGTACTTCTCTAAATGAATTAAACCATCCAACAATAAATCCCACATGATGTGGGAAACACCAAAAGAAACCATCCAGAAACCATCCAACTGGTATCAAATAGAATGGTGACCAGAGTGAGGAGCTGGACATTTATAAGTAGGTAATGACTGGTATTATGAAACATATTGACAGTAACAAACCAAGCTTAAAAGATACCTCTCCAGGATGATGATTATTCAGAGTATGAACATCAAGCTTATAGTTATGCTGCGGAATTAACTGTGATGCATCGGAAGAACGTTCTTCAGTACTCTAAACCACAAAAAGATGAAATAAGTAGTTGGATGAGCAAATAAGCTGATGGAAGTATTAATAATCAACTTGATGCCAACAAGCCGCACCAACAGCACTAAAATATGAGCCTACAAGAATTTGCTACAACTTAGATGTGAATGAAACAAAATTTGAAGTGAATAAAATCAAAGAGATGTGATTGGAGTAACAATCTCTCAAGGAAGAGCTATTGAATCAGAGTTTGAGATATGATAATGTGTTGGATGCTGAGAAATAACATACAATAAACAATAAAAATTGATCACCTCATTCTTACTACTCCATCGGTTTTCACCAGATCGACCAGCAAATGCGAAAAATACAAAATTGCGTAAATCAACAGCTCCCAGGTTATCAGAAGCCTATGCAGGACAAACAAAACACGGAATTGATATCAAGCCTTTACTACCAAAACAGAAGAAAAAATTTCACATACACCTATTAGGTCGTGTCAAATGAATTGTACATTAAAAAAAAAAAAAAAGTAGTACACTCAACTGAGTAAACTGAAATTCGAAGAAAGCATGGCTTTCATTGTAGGAATTGAATTGAAGTTACATGTATGTTGGCAGGGAGAAGTAGTATATGTATGGAGGAAGGGTATTATGCATTGAAGTTGATTTCATTGTGTAGTTTGGATGGAATTGTGAAGTTTAGAGAGATGCATTGTACATCTTCCCTGAAAAGATAAGGCGAGATGCTGAAAACCTCTAACAATTTTAAAAACACTTTAGACACATGTTTACCTAACAATAAATAGCTTTTTAATAGTAAAACTTTTTAATCAAACTCTATTGATAAAAGCTCTACAATTCAAAACTCTATTACCCACAGCAATCCCAAATTGGCCTTTGATATTGGAAAACCATAAAGCTCCAATGCATTTTAATTTTGATATGATGGTTTGATGATGCTTTTGTTGAAGGATTGAACTAGTGAGGGCTAGAATTAGAATGGCCGTGAGGGGACTTGTGAATTGCTCTTGTCAAAACGATGTCATACAAATTCCTTGGTGAGAAAAATGTCAATACCTCTTTTTCACTGGCACTTCTTCTATGTTGCTCAGCATTTTTTTCAGGCATCCCAATTTCTTCAAAAGGATCCATGGCAATCTGAAAGGGTATGAAAGATAGTTGCAAGCACACCGATAAGGAAATATATTGAGTCTACAATTTTGCACATCACAGAGCATCCATATTTGCAAGTGCACTGATAAGGAAAGAAATTAATAGGTAAGAGTATATTTGGCTTTCATTTTCAGGAAGAGATGAGTTCTCAAAACAAGGACTAAAGGGACAACAATCTACAATCTCATTAGCATGCACAAATCAGAAGAGTAATAGGCAATCAAATTTAGCAACCGTGTCCCAACAACCCCTAGGGGTTGGCTCAAGTGGTAAAGGCCTCAGGCTTGGGGATATGCTGACACCCAGTGCCAATAAAAACAAAAAAAAAAAAAAACAGCCCAACAGCCTGACGTTTGCCAAAACCGAAAAAGTTATATCCATCTCCACGAATAAATAAGACCAATCAGGTGAAGCAGCACTAGTGTTCAACTCCCAACAGTACAATTTCCTCAATTTCTTTTTGATAAGTTTCTTTTTTAAAATTTTGATAAAAAACTTCCTCAAATTTCATGATGTATAAGTTAAAAAATACAGTAGATGCCAATCATATCTTTTAATGATTCTTTTGAGAAAGAGAAAAAAATTGCCCTTGCAAACTAGGACACAATCTTCTCAGCAGGCATATTGATGAGGCCATGCATGTATTTGTCGCTTCTTAACTCTTCTGTTCACATTTCTTGTTCCTTAATCAAACTGATAAGTGGAAGGTTCACCAGATTGACTGCAATTTTTTTAATCCTCAAAGAATATTACACGTGGCTCATAATAAAGTGTGGAAAGAGAATTTTATAACTCTTGATCTACTAATTTCTCAGCAAGTCAACAAAAGTGTAATACCATGCATACTACATCCTCTAAAAACAAATAAATAAATAACTAAACAAAACATACATGAGGTTGCATTTCCATTCTCCCACCAACAATCACTAATCCAGCATCCCCATGCTTAATGGTGTAATTGCTTATCAAGATTGCAATCTCCCTATGATGAGCATTATGCGGGAAATCTTCCTGCCAATAAGTAACAAGAATCAATACTGACAAGAGACCATTAGTGGTTGATCCTTACAAATAATTGAATTAAAACAGTACCACAAACCTGCAAATTGTTTTCCCACAGCTTTTTGAGGTTGTGATCGAAGCACATTACGGACCAACCTGAAGTAACAACAACCAGGACCTGCTTCGGCTTCTGTTCGGGTTTACCTCGATCAACAAGGCCTGCAGCCATTGCTACAGGACGCCTCCCAGAAGAAATCCTGATTTTGTCAGGCAACAAGCTCACCTCTGCGAGCACACGCGCATCACTGAACCCTTCATCCACACGCCTGGAGTGTGGCTCCAAAACCTTATAAAAATCCAACATAATTCAAGATCCCAATAGCTAACAATGACAGTGGAGAGCATGACATATAAATATTCCATAAAACAGCTTAAAAATTACTATTAATATCATTGCTATCTTTAATATTAAAAACTTTACCAGTAAAAGATTAATATAAAGATCGCGATCATCATGAGGCACCAACAGCATTCTAGAATAAGAAGAAAGATTTCGATTCATAGATATATATTTTTTTGATAAGTAATACACTTTATTCATCGAATGCAACTAGGCAAAGCCCATGTACACAGGAAGTATACAAAGAGGCACCTAATTACACTCTAGCAAGCTGATTTCGATTCATAGATAATGAAATAAATACTCTAGAAAACCGAAGAATAATTTCTCTAAATTTCCTCACCTGAACTTTTAAAGGTGCTGAAATCAAAGCTAGCGGTAAGAGAGTTCAAAATCACCTGAATTTTGGCGTCGTGGGTGGCCACGAGAACTTCTTTCTTTCCGTCACCGTTTAAGTCGGTTACGATTGGCGGAGGGAGGCGCTCGGCTTCGTATTTAAGAGGGTACTCATCGGATAGATGCATCCATGCCTCTCTGAATGAAAAATCGCCCTCGTGCTGGAAAATCCAGAAATCAAATTAAAAGAATTTCAATCATAAATATCAATGTCCACGAAAGAACGAAATTGAAATTGTTAGGGTTTGGGGTTTATGAGAAATAGAAAATGGTTCTGCTCGTGATTGAGGTGTTGGGAAGTAGTAGTGTGATGGAGAAATGTGAAGGACCTGAAGAGAGAAGAATATAGCAAAAGCGGAGAGCATAAGAATGGCCAAGTCTCGCTTCCTCATCTTCGATCTTCTTCTTCTTCTTCTTTAGGCGGTGGAAGATCAATTTCTCGCAGTGTCTTAGGCCCAGCAGCTGCTAGAGAGAGATCGAGACGCAGGGCTGGGTTCGGTTGGTACCATAAATATTGACAGAAACTGCCGAGCCGGTCGAGGACTTTCGTTGCTTTTCTTCCGACCTATGTTATTACACACCGACCTCTTTGTCATGCTAAATTATAGCAAAACTCTTTAATAATTTTATATTTATGTAGTTTTCTTTATATAGGATGGTTGTTTATAAAAATTAAAAATTAAATAAAATATTAATTTTTAATAATATTATTATTTAAAAATTTAAAAAAATTAAATTATGATTTAAAAATTTAAATTATTTATTATATTTTATATAAAAATTTAAAAAAATTATAATAATGAAATGAGATATATTAAGAATATTTTTCAATCTAAATAATCTTTAAAAATAAATAATAAAAAAATTCCATTTACAAATTAGTGCGAAGATTGATTATATGATAAGATTTAATTTATATTAAAATTTAATTTTCAAATCTCTTTTTATAAATTAGATTGTGTCATATTAACAACGTGAAATAAGTGTCTTCTATATCAATTCGTAAAGAGTAATATTTTAGTGATTTAAGTATAAATTTTTTTTTATAAAAATATATTTATAAGTTGATGTATTTTAACATTATATTAAGTAAATTATTTTATTTACTTTGAGGCAAAGACGTACCGCTTCGTGAATGGAAGTTGTAGAATAATTACTTGTTTTTTTTTTAATCTAATTCAAGTAAAATAATCTCTAATGCTTGTATGGTGGATGCCCACGAACACCTTGAACTGTGACTCTTGTGAGTGTCTACTCAGTTATGTAAACTCTACTTGGATGGAAAAAATCTTATAATTTATTTAATTTAATTTTATCTAATAATTATAATTTTTTTAAATTTTATATAAAATATAATAAATAATTTAATTTTTTTAAATTATAAAATAATAATATTAAAACATAATATTCTAATAATATTTTATTCAATTTTCATTCTTTTCCTTTTTTCTTCTCATTCTTCTTCTTTTTTTTTTTTTTTAATTTTTATTTATTTATCTCCACTTACTATGGTTGGATTTAGGTGTTGAGAAATATTGAAGTATATTGCAAATAGTAATAAAAAATAAATAAAAAATAATAATAAAATATTAAATAGTAGTAAAAAATAATAAATAGTAATAAAAAGTAAGTAAAAAATAATAATAAAATAATAAATAATAGGAAATTACGTTGAAGAAACCAGAACACAGCAAACCGCCCCTTTAACAACCCTTCTGCTTGAGCTTGAGTGATATCGGTTTCCATTATGATGTCTGCTTAAGAATCAATGGCGGAAGCGGGTTCAGTTTCTGCTAATAGGATTTGTACGGTGACTGAACGTGCCAAGCTGCACTTGGCCATGACTGTCTGCACGTTAGGTTATAATCTTGGAACCGGTGTTTAACATGGGAACAAACACGATTGTTTTTCTGCTCCCCTTCGCATACTTCTCAGACAAGTAAGCGGTTAGGTTGTATTATATCTGAAGTATTTCATTGTATCTTTTGTGTTTTTCAACTGCACATAGGAGTAAAAATATTTTTGCTGCTTAAACTCCTTTTGCAGCGCTTATAGCCTTATTCTTCTTCGTTTCTATAAAAGAGACAGACAGACCACCATTAAAGTATTTCTGTTTTGGTGCAGTTCTTCTTTCTGGGTTTAATCGTGTATTTGCTTTTTCCTTTCCTTCTTTTTCAAAGAAATTCTGTTCAATATATGATTGAGAATTTATCAAACTTGCAATTTTGGTACTCATTTATTCACACTAATGTCATTGATTTGTTATTTGAATAACTTAATGGAATGAAATCAACCACAAGTTTTGCCAATGTAAAGAGAAGCTTCACTTTACTGTATTGTTGTCCTACAAGCTCATGATCTAAATCACTTTAGGATCATCTCGGTAAAGTCAACTCGGCTCGATTGCCTGGTTACTTGACTACAGGTCCTCTCTCAATTCTCCATTTACAATAATGGAATTGGTGATTGCAGGGATGGGTGGCTTCGGAAAATGACATTACTGGTAGCTCTAATGGAATCTATTGCATTAGGCAAAAAATTCTACAGAGGGTAGGTCTCCAAAACCGAGCTACCAATCATTTTTCCTTTGAACTCTCTCCTCTGCAAAAATTTTACCATCTCTTAATACAGTTAATAGAGGCCAGGCTTCAAGCTAAGGGACAATTAGCTTAACCAGTAGGCTCCTGACTGGCATTTCAAATGCTTGGTTGAAGCATAGTAGACTTGAACAAAGTCAATAGCATCCTACACTAATGTTTGATGATATTCTTTTCATTCGCACTTTCAAACCAGAGTTTTTAGTAACTTGGCATACAGATTACTTTTAGAAATCTTTAAGGTGATAAATGCCATATCATTGATAAACATCAATCGCAAATGCTTTTCAGTAATTAAATTGTTAAGTAGCAAGCTGCAATATCTGTTTATCCAGGAAAATAACGTTTGTATGATCTCATTTTTCTTTGTTCTGATTTGCAGGATTATTGGAGCAGTGTTAATTGTAGCCGGACTATACATTGTTATGTGGGGGAAAGGCAAAGAGAGAAACATTGGCATGGAAAAGTCTGAGATTCCTGGTGTCTGAAAACAGAGATGGAGGAAGTTCTGGCAATGCCACTCTCAATCAACCATTACTTCCTACCTCTAACAGTGAATTTTATGAAAAGAATTAAGAAGAACAATTAAAAGTATGCCCTACAGTGCATCCCACTTTCTACCAAACTTTGAAATAGGTACTTCAGCATTAGCTATTTGTTGAAAAGGAAAAGTTGTTTTGGGGGCTCTGAAGAGATTAATGAAATAGAAATATTGGAGAAAGCCAAGGAGTCGAGCAATGTCTTCCAAGTTCCAATAATTGAGAAAGATAACGCTAGATTGGGAAACCTGATTATTTGACTTCCAAAGATTGAGCTGCTGGTTACCAAATTATCTGACATATATTCTAATTAGCATTATAAATACTACTAACCAGCAAAACTCAACTTAACAATAATTAAAACCGAGCCATCTAAACATGAAAAACCAAGCTCGCACCAAATTGGCGGTCAAAATGAAAAATGGACTAGGACTTTAGTGCTTCCTAATTAATGACTAAGCTCTTCAACTGGATAATAGTGCCTGTTGTATAACCAAAGAGAATCAGCAGCAACAGCATTACTATCTTGGTTACGGTGCCAAGTATAGTGGGCATGGGTCCTATTCTTTATAGCGAGAATTGCATGCCCAAAGCTTGCTTCCCGGAATGCAGAATAACTTGGTTGTTGGTCAGTAAAACTGCAGAAAACAATAGAGACATAAAAGAGTAAGGGAGTAGCAGATCGATACGGATAATTATCCAATTTTACTATATAGCAACTGAAATGAAATAAAATGAATGAACCACACCTGTTAGCTAGGCCCTCAATATTACCCCCATCACCAATTGTTATGTATATTGGTGCAGATTGGTCTTTTATTGGCGTACAGAGTCCATCTGTTATATTATACCTCACATTCGATATCCGCTCCTGAAGTAATACATTAGAAAAATGATTTATTCACCATTTGACATATCATGTTCTAATGTAATAAAGAACTAAGGAGGCTTACTGAACGCTCATAGGCATGAACATGACCGGCTAACACAATGTCAACTTTGCTTTCAACAAACCAGGATTCAAAAGCCACTCTCATGCTTTCTCCTTCCATAAAATGGTAGTTGTTGCTGTTATACCATGGTGAGTGAAGAAGAACTATAAGCCATGGAGTTTCAGCTCGATTAACTTTGGTGAGCTCCTGTTTGAGCCAAGCGTATTGAGGAGTGTATTTACCTGTACAAAAACAGAAAGTAATGTACGTCATGATGAGGCCAGGCCACTTTGCTTCTATAGATACTATTCTGTATTGCAATATATAATGATATTATTGTGAGTGAGAGAGAGAGAGAGAGAGAGAGAGAGAGAGAGAGGGAGAATTTCACTATTCATACCATATGCTGAGTAAGAAGAGAGGACAATGATGTGTGCAGATGCACGCTTAATGGAATACCAAAGTGGGGATGTACTTTGCGATGATCTGTAGGGCACGTGGTATCTTTTCATATAGGGCTTGAAAGGAGCATATTCTTGCTGATATTACATAAATACAAACATGTTAATGTGGTGAAAACGGCACTTACAGGATTCAGAAAATACTGTTCAACGACCAACATGTCCCTTTAATCTTGCTCTGTCTCTCCCTCTAGCCTAGAGGTCCAGTGATTGTACATTGAATAATAATTTTCATATAAAATTTTGTTACAACCAACCAATATGATAAAAACACTTAATCTAAACTAATTACTTTATCCTAACTACCTCATAATTGGGGTTTGAGTTACTTATTCTTATAATCTGATAAATCTTGAGTAGTAATCGAAATATTCTTGACAAGATCAAAGAATATTCTCACTTTGAATATCAACCACCAAGGCTACGAGGATGGTATATTAAAGAGTACGTTTTGAACTAGATACCTGAGGTTAGTGAAGATGATCTTGCTCTCAAGTTTTACATTTTCAGTGATTGCATCAGCTAAAAAGGCCTTAGGAAGAGAATATTACTCAGAAATTCCTTCAGCCAAATGTTGCTACTTCAAATAAATTATACCAGATCAAGCCTAGACATGATGTACTCTCATGCAATTAATGGCGCCTGATATTTTTCTGTTAACCAATTCTCTAACATGGTACAATAAATCAATACAGCATCTCAAATTCCATATCTGGAAATACTAAAGAGGACAAAATCCACCATGTCAGCTAGAGCTTCGCTTCATTAATACATTACAATCCATGCAGTAAGCAATTTTATACGAAAAGGCAACGGAAAATAAAATGAAAAAATGACACTCATTTTTCATTTGAAATGTTAAGCAAAATACCATAACAAAAATAAGGACACATGTCATTGTGGTAAATTAATTAGATTCTTAACACCTAAAGGTAGAAGTCTTACAATTTCTGGAGCAAAATCAAGTTCATGATTGCCAGCAGTCCAAATCCATGGCTGATACGCAGCACTCTTCTCAATAAACCGCCCCCATGTGTCCCATCTCTCATTGTCATGATATGGGTGATCATCTGCATAAGAAAGATCACCCGCAAACAACATAGTTTGCGCAGTCGGGTTGGAAATATAGTGCTCAAGCGTCTCATTAGAATCAATTGTCTGTCCCAAATCACCTGCAGATTAGGCAGATTGCTTCATTAATTATATGCCTATATATATATAGCTACTGCTAAAATAACCAAACCAAACAAAAAGATTTCTTTTGTTTCTGGGATGCAATCCTCGGTACTGACCAATAATACCAAATGTGTATGGAACATCTGGCCCTAGTTTGGGAGGAGTTCTGAAATGGAACAGACGGGCACTCTTGCCAATCCCAATCTCGTAAAAGTATTTAGTGTCATACTGAGCACACAAAAAGAAGGAAAAAATCATGTCAAGTATGGCCTAAAATGAGATTAATATAAATTGCATATCTACTTCGAGTATGAACAAGTATTTTATTGTATATAGATTATAGATACATAATCTCAAAGATGAACTAGAAACTATATAAAAAACCATTTACTTAACCTCTAATCTTTTAATGGTGGCATGATGAATGTAACCAGAAGTATAATTAAAGTATCTGTACGAGGTGATTTTGGCCGGAGCAGTAAGCTTATCATTCTTGAGCTTGCCCTCTGCAGCCCAATAGGTCACAAAATTCGGATGCCTCATTAATGGTGTAACCCATGAAATAATCACACCCCGTCCTCCACGATCTCCTTGGGTTATATGAACCTGCACACATAGCAAATTTCAGAGTTTTAGAATGTTAATTATTAGACTAGTGAAGACGTTTTTGATTTCTCAAGGCTGGGGAGATGCATGCAGACTCATTAACAGAACAATATTGAGATTGATGCATCACGTAGAGGGTAAAGGGTTAACACCTGCTCTGGTGCATTGAATCCTGGAGGAGGAGGAAAAGCTTCTTTCGGCAAGTCAGGAGATCCCTCAGCTTTCCTAACATAACTACTGGTAACACCACCATGACAGAAATCAACAACGCTCAGAAGAAGAAATAGGACTGTTAGCAAGCACAACGCAGTACTCATATTGAACTGCGTGCACGTAGAGAAGAGAAGGCAATTTTCTGTGGGGAATGACTGTACGTACGTACGTGAACGATGTGTTTAAATATAGGAAAGAGTGGCGGAGATCAGTTTAGAGATCCGATAAAGGAGAGATGTAGTAGTGTTTTGATGATGATAAGGATTCTCTTTCAGAGTAGAAATTAATGATTAAATAGTTATTGTAATCCAGAAAAATCTTAATTTGAGAAAAATGCTGAAGGCAGTTGAGAGTTCAAATTACATTATTTTATTTCTAATTATCCATTTACATTTACACGAGAATAATGTCATATGTCAGAGTCTTATTCCACTTTCATTTCACTATAATTAGATATGCATGGCACATTTATCACGCACCAGCTAAGTGAAAAACATAAAAAAGATATAAAATAAAAGTAGATATGTGTTGTAGGGCTGTTGAGTAGAACTTTATAATAAAAATAATATGACAATTTGGTGTATAGACAGACTAAGTGAGTGAGGTAAGGAGTGTGTCTTGGCCTATGGACATGTGAGGCATGGAGAGAGGAAGATTGAAGGTCTTGATTGTGAAATTAGTGGTACAAGGCAGGAGTGACAGGACCGTGAGTGCCAATTCTAAGTAGATGTTCTTTCACCGAGCATTGCTTGAGGATAGAAATGTAGAGACGCTGGATCCTTCTTGGCCAAGACTCCAGGAGGAAGTTCATAAAGGCCATTTCTAAGGTGGCCCTTGAGGAGCGGTTGTCGGGTATGCGAATCCTTCACAAAAAAAGAATTGGAATGAAATTAAAAGAAAACTGAATTATCAAGACAAAATTGACGCACGGAAAGTAAATTGCGAGTAATAGAAGGAACATGTAAGAGTGTGTGAAGTAAGAAATTGCTAGAGGGAGTGTACAAGTGAGCGGAACCAATGTTCTGAATGGGGAGAGTGGACCCATCTCCAATGCTGACTTGGTCGGATCCTTGATAAGATGTTGCATCCAAATTTAGGTTAGCAAAATCTGTAATAAAATGATTCGTAGCCATGATATCTGGAAACCAAGAAGTGGTGTTTGGAGCAGGGGCAATGGTGGCATAATTAGCAGAGAATGAATTAGAGGGGGAATGGTATAGCCCTGGTCATAATGATAGTAACAAGTTGCAACTGTGTGACCAGGTTTTTGACAAACCTGGCACACTGGGCAACCTTGAGATCAATTAGGAGGAATATTAAAATGACCCCTAAATGGGTCTTAACCACGATGTCCACAAGTAAAGGAGCCGCGACCTCTGTTGATATTAGAAGAAGGTTGTCTGGAAGTGGTATTAGAAATGATGGTAGTGCCTGAGAGCAGGGAAGATGTCTGATGGGTTAGCCGTGACTCATGATTAAGTAGGTAACTAAAGACCTGGTGAGTGGAGAGTGGGTCAGGCCGTGTGGTTAAAGAGGTCACAAGTGATTCATAATCACTTCCAAGACCAGTAGGGAGATAAATCATGAACTCAAATGAGGAAAGTGGCTATCTAGCACCTGATAAAGTGGAAGCAAGAGCCGAAACTTTGTGGAAATATGTAGTGATAGAATCTAACCCGTTCTTTAATGTGGCTAGCTGAAAGTGAGTTTGAGGACTAGGTGGAAAACATGGTTTGAAGGGTGGACCAAACCTCAAAGGAGGTGGAGCAAGAGAGAACCTCCGCTATAATGGTATTCGATTAGGAAGCATTAATGGTAGAGATGATGAGTTGGTCTTGCAAAATCTAGTTTGTATAGTCCGGATTTGGTAAGCCGTCGATCGTGCCAGCTGGTTGTAGAATAGATCCGTCAACATATCTGAAAAGTCGATGCCCCTTGAGGAAAGGCACAATCTGAGCCTTCCACAAGAGGTAGTTTTCGGTATTCAATTTGATTGTAACAAAATGTAAAGAAGTGTTGAGGGGGGTGGAGTTGATAGATGCTGGGGAAGAAGAATTCTTGTTGATGAGAGTGGGGTTGACAGATGGTGAGGAAGAAGAGTTGGGAACACTAGAGGACTTGGGATTGGCCAAGGATAGAAAGAAGATGGGCGTTGGTCCTTAAAGGCTCTGATACCATACTGAATTAAAGCATACAAAGAAATAAAATAGCACATCAAATGTTTGACAAAAGTTTCCAAAGAATTGGAGATTTTGTATTCTGTTTTCTCATATTCATTTCACTCACAGTATTACAGCACATGGGTCCTATTTATACAGATTTCTCATAGATGACAGATTTAATCATACAGCTCTAATTTCTCCATTCTATTACATAAGAATAATTTGAAAATGTGACAAGTGTAGCTACTTCATTGGTCAATTGAAGATTCTTCTTCTAGAAGCTAGTGACCTAAAGATCCTTGTGTACGTGTCCTCTACTTGTGAGGTATTGTTGTGGCAACGATATTCTCTTGGTTGGTGATTGCCTTAATACTATTCAACACATGTGGGTGACATTGGAGGGATAGTCGTTCACCTTTTTCTTTTTCTTTTTTTCTTTACAATTTCTATTGTTTTGGAAATGAATAAGTATAGACCTATAGTTATTTTATAAAATTTGATAAGGAATGTATGATTTAATAAAGTTGAAAATAGAGTACTACAAACAAGGATATATAGTAAATTTGAAAACATTCGAATTTGTACAAACCAATACGAGTTATTTTGAGTTTTATAGAAGCTGTATTATTTAATAATAGAACACGATTTTATTATTTTTTTTAAAGAATAAACTTTCATTCATATATTCATGTATTACAAAGTTTTTCAAAAGTAATACATGCATAATCACTTCTGGTCCCTCTTCAATCGTCGCAAGCTCACTATCACAAGATAATGCAAATTTGGTTGCTTTATGAGCTACTTTATTACCATCTCTAAGCACATCCCCCTCAAAAATGATATTCTATATCCTTAGCTCAGTACACAGCTCCATAGCTCTATCCGGTGCTAACAACTCAGCTTGCAAAGGGTTATCTACAAACAATTTTGGCATGCAAACAACAACCATTAAATCACCCTCCTAATTCGTAAGCACAATGCCTCCACCAATCTTGGATCTATTACTCTCTAAGGCTCCATCTCCCAGTTAACCTTATACCAATTCATCGATGGTTTTTGCCATCTAGTAGGTACTAATTTGGTCATTTGGTTTCCTTCTTCAAAAACTTTGTTTTTAATAACTTGTACTTGGTGGAACTCTTCTCTTTCATCCCAGGCCTTCTCCCACATTGAGCTAAGACTTTCAAACTTCTCTTATAAAACAAACTTATTCATTCTTAACTAAATTCTTCTCATAACAACTCTTCAATATGATTTTTCTACAATGCAGTTATCATATCTTCCCAAATATTATAAAAGCTAACAGATTCACAATTCCACTTTTGTAAACAACTAGATGAGTCTACCCAAATATCTTAAGCCGTTGCACAACTCCATAACAAATGAATGATAGTTTCCTCAAGTAGCCCATAGATAGGACATACATAATTAGCCATAACTTTCCTTCTAAGAAGATTACTCTTTGTGGGAAGTGCATCACCAATAGTTCTCCACATAAAAACTTTAACTACATTTGGAATATTCATATCCTAGATGGTCTTCCAAGCCTCAGAGCTATTAAGATGGATTGGTGACTTACCTCTGCAACCCCTCTTTAACTGATATGTTAGATAATAAGCTGATTTAACTGTAAGGAGACCAGACTTGGTAAGGCTCCAAACCAATTTATCTTCTTGTCCTCTTACTAAGTGGGAGTCTCTTAATTATATATGTCTCATCCTCATTCAACACTTCATTTATTAAATCAACATTATAACAACCTTACTATCAATCAGTTCATTAATATTGGCATTTTGATGCAGCAATTTTATTGGAGATTAAATCATATAAGTGGTAGGAGTAGGTAACCACTTATTACCCCATATTTTTATATTATCTCCATTTCCCACTCTCCATCTCATCCCTCTCTTTATTAAGACACCTGACCCCCAAATACTCCTAGATTGAGTGGAAATAATATGAAAATTGAGCACGAAAACTAAGGTCTTTTAGTCTAAAAAAGTCACTTATGCACATTCATATCCTACATTGCAGAAGAAGCATCACAGGGTCAAAATGGAAAAAAATGCATGTGAAATATTCACTCTGCCACTTAACTCTCATCCGGCACTTAGAAGAAATGGGAAAACAGAACCTTCTCGAGTGCCCTAACCTTTGTTACTCTACATTACAGACTCCACACCTCAGAGAACTGCATGGAATTGGAGGGAGTAACAACTTAGAGAGAAAGTGTAACAGAAGCTTTGGAGAAGATGAGGGAAGATATGCTAAAAGGAGAGTGGTGGGGCGTGAGAAGGGCACGGTGGATTTTTCTGGCGAGGCTCAAAAAAATACTCAGAGAGGATTTTGCTCTCAATCTGGATTTTCTTTGTTTCTTTTCGTTTTCTGGTGTGATGGATCATCTCTTTTTTGATTTTAAAAGTTTATTTTCATATTTGATGAAAGAGTAGTTTTTGAGTAACCTAGGTCAAGGGAATCCTTTGCACAGTGGAGCACTTGGTGGTTTTGGTTTCAATTCGTACTCTTATGAATTTCTATCAATTTCATAGACATCAAGTTTAGGGTCTCATCTGTAATCCTTTTTTGTCTCATTGTTGACTCTGGGCACGATGGATGCTCAAGGGACAACTACCTTAATTTCGAATTACTAAATGCCTTATGTTTGATATGAAATCTGTTGAGGTTATTTAGAAAGTGTTAGTTAGTGCTAAAATCATATACATTCTCCATATGCTTTGTTATTAACTGAAATTGCATGTAATTGTCATTGTAAATGCCAAACCCCATTGAAATCCATCAGTGCAAAGAGGACCCGTAGCCTAGGTACTTGTTTAAAGTTTCTTTTTTAGAAACCTAGTTCTAAATACTTCACTTGACTTCCTTTCTCCATGCACATAGCTTAGTTTCTCACCTATTTTCATTATAAATTTCATAGTGTTTTAGAATACACCACATCTTGTTCTCATTAAGCAATTCTAGAGGGGTAGCATGCTTTATTTTCAAATCTTTAAGTTACTATTACCTAAACTTGCCACGTGGTTCTGAGTAATTTTCGGTCAACTAATACTCTACCTTCTTGACTTTATTTATTTCAAGACAATCAATTGCAAAAAAAATGGAATTGCCCTGATCCCTGTGAAATTGACCTTGAACTCCCATTATACTCAAGTTGAACACCTTCTACAGATGGAAGGCAATTTAAAAGAAGAGCCACTCCTCCATATTTGTGATGGCCCACAACCCACTTTTGAATTCAAAATATCCTCATGTTTATAATATTTTTCCTTCATAATCTTAGCAACCAAGTAATCATGTTTTGTTAGCAACCTCCAGTATTGTTTAGCTAACATAACCTGATTAAAACTTTCAAGATCCATAAAACACAACCCACCTTGACTCTTTGATAGCCCTATCTTGCTCCATTTTTTCCACTAAATTCTTCTATCTTTATCCATATATCCCTATCAAAATCTTGCCATCATATTTGATATTTCCTTACACAACAATGTTGGCAACTTAAAAACACTCATTGCATATATAGGGATTGCTTGTATAACTGATTTAATAAGTATTTGTTTCCAGGCTTGTGTGAGACAATGATTTTCCAGCTATTGATTTTCTTCTACACTCTCTCCTTAACACCTTTAAAAGTTATTTATTATTTGAATGTCCATTATTTGCTATAAGATATAAATTGATTTATAAGATTGATACTTAATTTGCAATATTAAAGTATCAATGGAATTAATATTGGATATGATACAAGAAGGCAATTAAGGAATTGGTGATATCAAAAGTTTAATTGCATATTCTAGGATAAGACATTGCTTAGAAGATAAGATGACAATAGTTGTCCAAAGATGTTTGTGAATTCATGATAGCAATGAAGCTTGAGATAGTCCTATATTCAGGTGTGAACTTTGGACGATGTGGCGAAAAGTGGTGGACACACTTGATCCTCTCATTTCTTCAACCTACCAAAAACGAAATGAGCCCTCTTCTTCCATTTCAGATTGTGAGACATATTAACATTAAATAAAATATAAGTCCCAACTATACACAAAATTGTCTCGAGTGAATGTAGGCCTTAGCTTTATTGAAAATTGATCATAAATTGAGAACTAAATAAGAACTTATATACAACTATGTAATAAAAATGTATTTTATAAAACTTTATAATAATTTTTACTTTGGACAATGCTAGGGATTGAGAAAGGTTGTAACACCCAGGCCAAACCATTTTTTAAAGTCATTACATCACCCAGGAGTGGATCAAACATTTCAAAACTTTACCCAAAACCCAAGCCCATGAACCAAGTAAGATTCCATGCACGTCTCTACACTATGCACATTCCTTTCCCACTACATTTATGACAATAGTTTCGTGTATATAGATATATATTCACATATAAGCATGTTGTTCATTAGTTTTACAAACTAGGGTTGCCGCACCTTCCTCTTAGGTTTTAGGAAACAAACATCCAACCAAGAGGTAGCAAAACATCGCTGCTAACCAGCAACAAAACAAATGAGCCTCAAGATAACACACTGCCCAAAGCCACCGCGATACCTTTCTTGCACACCACCCCCACATGCTGAGATCACTTTTGTACGGCGAAAGCCACTAGCCCCACTGCTCAGCCCATGTGAAACCAATAACCACCTTGACTCTCCAATAAAATTGTTGTTTGAATGTAACAATTTACATTCAAATATAATAATTATTGTTCGAACCTTGACGACGTCCAAATGATTTGGTACGTTTCAAAAAACATACTTTTAGTGACAAAAATCAATTCTAACCAAAAGTTGGTCACGTTTGAACATTCAATTGAACATTGAGTTACAAAACTGATACAAAATATTTTTTGTGTTGGTTGAACTTCAAATAAATAAAGAAATACATGAGAGAAAAGCATATTGACTAGTGATTATGAAGCCTTAATTGTTGACTAAAGGGGATACCAAAAGCCTCTACCCTACCCTCCCTCTCTATCTATTCAAGGGATGTAAGGGCAGAGGCCTTTGGTTTTTTCATGTTGTCATTGACACATCTATTTGGTGACGTGTTTGTTGTGTCTATAGGTTGACAATATTTTTCCATCACACAAAAGATTTTGTATTGGTTTAGTCTCTTTTTTGGTGACAGTTGTGTTTAGGGCTTTATAGGAATCGAGAAAATGGGTCAGAAACCGATCAGACTGGTCGCCAAAACAATGAACCAGCTGAAACGAGTAGAGAACCAATCGGTCAGCAGCAAGAATTATGCAAAACCAACATCGACCGGTTCGGTCCTAATTCAACCCAATGAAAAACTGTTAAACCAGCTGATGCCATATATACCTTTTTTTATTTTTATACCTATACAGAAACGACGTCGTTTAAATGTCATTTGGAGTTGTTTAAAGCCAAACAGCTCATTCCAAAACGAGATTAAACGAACCCCTCAGCCCCTATCTTCTTCCCAATCTTCTTATTCCTCAGTCTAGGATTTCTATCTCCTCTACAAGTGTTCTTCACACACTCATGACAGAGTTGCAGATGATGCTCCTCCGTCATTGAGATGCTGACGGCAAACCGAATATCGCAGTGAAGCACGTCGAGACTGAGACTATCGGTTTTCTCTCCCCCAGTCGACCGGTTTCGGCCAGTTCTGAGCATCATTCTCCAACTTCGGTGCGGCATCGGTTTGGCACCAAAACCGCGCTGATCCTATTGGTTTTCACTCGTAGTTGTGTTTGTCACAAATGTTACGATTTGTTGTAGCATGTGAATCCGATATGAACATGATACAAAATAAGTGGGTTTGAATTTGAGTTAAAATAGGTTGACTCAATGAGACACAGTTAATAAACGGATAAACCTACAAAATTTGCAATCAACCCCTATAACATAAATAAATTATATTTTCAAATTTGACAAATATTGTCTTATATATTTTTTGTTGTTGAGAATATGTAATATTAGTATTATTATTTTGGTTATTTATATCTATTAACTTTTTTTTCGGTTAATATCTAATTTTATTTTATGAAAATATTAATTTTCTTCTATATTATTGGTTTGGATGTTAATAATAAAATATTTTATCTTGAATCTATTTATAATTGTGAATTATTTATATAATTATCATTGGATTATATATAAAATTGTATTAATTAGATTAAAAAATAAATATACGACCAACTCAACCCATTATATGAAATGGGTTGAAATGGTTGTCCATTCCAATAAAATTAATAACTAAACCGATTAAGCAGATCGTGTGATGTCACTCATTATTTATACAGGTCATATTAGAGTTTTAGAGTTTGACTCATTTAATTAAACGAATTGCGTTCAGATTAACTCATATAGCCTATTCTTATAACTTGACACGATACGAGCATGAATTACAACCACTTATGTAGAAGAGAAGGTAGAAAGGTTTTCTGAATTTTTTGGAGAAGGTGGCAATGGACTCTATCCACCCCCTCTCTATGGGGGTGATCGCCATTCGCCACTCCTCTAGGATGACCATTGTAGATGGGAGAGATTGCCATGTGGAACCACCATTGCAATAGAAGAGTGAGCTATAATGTATTGTGTTAGTTCTAAGTAATCAGAAGTGTAAAACACCTATTAGAAGGTGAAATATATATTTTTGCCATCCCTTAATTGCAAATTGCTTCTCCACCGACAATATTTTTCCCTCTGGCTAGTGGATTCTGTCCGGCATTTGCAATCTTTGACAAGTAAATAAATATCTTGCCCGCCAAATACTTGCAAGGAGCTTTAAAAAGTAAAAAATAAAAAATAAAAAAAAAAGAAAAGAAAAAAGCTTGCAACGAAAATGATCTATACAATTTTAAAGTATGCAACTTCCACACATTCCATATCAAAGAAAAAAAAATCTAGGACTCACATGAAAAAAATCAACTTTTTCATGATATATCCCACTTTTTTAAAAGAAGTATAAAAGACTTACTAATCTTAAAACTATGTCTAACATTACTCTATATGTAAACCGAATTGCAAATATTCAGAACTAAAAAATAGGTAAACATTTAATACTTTGTCCATCACTAAATTCATGTACTTCTCGGGCAGCCTGTTGGAATTCATAACCAAATTACATATATGTAAAGAGGGTACAAATTGCAATACCTGAGGGGCGAGGGCTCGCGGTGAATGGGAGATCTCAGGGCACCTGAAGTCGGACACGCAAAAGAAATGGAATTCTGCTATAGTAATTTTGACTTTCTTGAGCCACTAAAATGAATTACAAAATTGGTTTCTCGGTCAATTGTGTATGTTTCTGTATAATACAACAATTATATGCTAATGCTCGCGAAGCTTGATAAAAGTTTCAAGCCAATGAAAACAAATATCACCCTTCAAGGTATCTGGCCATAGCAACATTATTTGTGTTGTGACAGCAACAATTGACTATACCTACTAAATTACGGATATTATCTTCTCGTCATTATCTTCATCATCCAACCCTCTCAACATTTGTCAACTCTCTAAGGTCAGCCATGTCAATCAGAATAATCATCGGATGAAGCTGCATAATTCTTCAGTCCAGATCCAGACTCTTTTTCATGGACTCGTAAACCATGTATGTAATACTTGCAGACGGGACGACTTTTAGCAAATTAGGGAATAGTCCTTTGTAGAACCCTCTCAACCCTTCATGTTGAAAGGTTCTCCTAAATACATCAGCCATCCCCTGATAAGCAGCATCAGCATTAGCACGCTGAGCTTGCATTCTGGCAAGCAGTAGCAAAATTAGCCTCATCTTAAAAAGACCAAATTGAATAGAAGTTTAATCAGGACTTAAGCAATAGCCAAGATAGTGAAAAAACCTTGATTTACCTTGTTCTGACAACCTGCAATGGATAAACACATGTTGCACCAAGAGCTCCTGATATTGTCCCACATCCCAATTGCACAAAAGGACCAGGTTCTACAGAAAATCTAAAAAAGTTCAACATACGAGATAAAGGCAGACTTGGAATAAAACAAACACGCACAAAAAGGAAAGAAGAAAATGGAAGAGAAATGGAAAGATTGTGAAAAGAAGCTAGCCGTATAAAATAGGACCTTACCACCGTCATGAAGAATATACTTCTTGGACATATCTTTCAAGGTTTCATATGCAGCAAGATCAATCCCAGCGTAAGGGATAATCCCAAGCAGAGATGGAACAACGCCCCTATAGAATGCCCGGGGTCCCTCATGTACCCATATATCTCTTGACAGAGTTCCAAGACTAGGAACTCTTCCACCTTCACAAGTGTATGTTTGTAATCTAGTTTTTACAAGATCCATTGGATAAATAGTAGTCTGTGCAACGGCACCAGCCAAACCACCAGCAAACAGGCGCCCAGCAGTGCCAACATCAGCCTTACTTCCTTCCCCTCCTGCTCTAGCATTAACAATGAATTGTTTCAGCATTTCGTAAGCATAGAACCTGATGGCACTTTCAGGGGCCACCTTCAGAACATTCAACCCATTCCCTCGGAAAAAACCCAAGAAGCCACCTTCTCTCCAGATAGTCCTTATTGCTGGCATGATACGAGCTCGTGTTGTTTGTACTTGCAAAACAACCTTTAGACGATCAAGAGGTGCAGTAGCTGTACGGGATGTTGCTCCTGCTACCCCACCTGCAATAAGATATCTACTTGCATGGATATGTTGACTGATGCCCTCTGGGATTACAGTCTGTTCCCCAATATCAACAAGGCATACCCTCTCTAAATAATGATAAATGTTCTCAATAGTTGCCTCGTGAGGGTAGAGCAGAAGAAAATCCCTCCACTCTTCAAATGTAATAACCCCGTTGTTATCTTTATCAACACGCTCAACAAAACGGGCAAGTTCCTCATCATCAATTTCAATCCCTACAAAAGAGAGACTGAAGTGGCTTATAGAGGGAAACAGCCCACTTAAGAGAAAAACCATGTCTGAAAACAGGGATTTTAAGTGCTATGCATACACAGATGGTACCATAAGCCGACATGGTTACAGGAAGTAAATTGCAATCTAGCACTGAAGCTTTAGGTGCCGTTTGAATAGTGAGTTGAGATGAAAGTTGAATAAAATATTGTTAGAATATTATTATTATTTTGGGATTTGAAAAAGTTAAATTGTTTATTATATTTTGTGTGGGAATTTGGAAAAGTTGTAAAGATGAGATGAGATGAGATGAGATGAAACACTTTCACTATCCAAACGGGGCCAAGCATTTACTATTAGACCAAAAGGGGAAAGAAGTAAATTTATGCAATTTGCCAAAATATTTACTTACTTAGCCTAATGAAGGTTGGAATGAAAAACATAGTTACATAAATATAATACAACTACATTGGTCTTAGTGAAGTACAACAGCTGTACATCTGCAACAATAAAGAAGGCAGTTGGTCAGCTATCTCAATTTTGTCAGAAATTTCAATAAATTGAAAACTCTTGTTCTCGGATATATTTGCCAGTCCAAGTCATCATTACATGTGAAATTGCTTGGAAATAGGCATTAAATGTTAAAGAGGTAATCACGTTGGGTTTTTCTTTTTTTTAATATATATTTGATATATATATAGATTACATTTTATTAATGAACCTTAAGTTGCAAAAACTGTCAGAATACTCGGCTAAGCTAAAATGTAAAAAGCACTACTAACTTTGACAAGAAACTGAACATTCTACTTTCCAAATTAACTTAGCTATGTTATTTTCTCTAGGGGTTATAGAAACTAGAATGGGAGGATGCAAACTTGATTCCCAAACAGAGATACATAGGGGCATAACAGGTATATTATAAATATGTGGGCTAAAGCTCGGAACCCAGCATCCAATAACCCCGAAAATGGAAACATTGCGGAAGCATTGAG
Organism: Carya illinoinensis; assembly: GCF_018687715.1. NCBI lineage: Eukaryota > Viridiplantae > Streptophyta > Magnoliopsida > Fagales > Juglandaceae > Carya > Carya illinoinensis. Next base: position 8,372,018 of record NC_056758.1, on the reverse strand, counting down.
ACAGTTTGATAAAAAATACATGCAGAAGTTGAAAATAATAATAGGAAGAATAAATGGAGTTTGAATTTACCCGCCCTAATAAGTGCATCCAAGAGCTCTTCAGGTGTAATGCAACCATTGTGTTCAACATCTATGGCTTGAAAAATGCAATAAAGCTCAAGTTCCTTGTCATCCATGTACCGCTTAAACTCCAGGTAATCGACACGACCATCTTGATTGGAATCACACACACTTAACAAATCCTTGGCATACTTGTACTGGGATGGTATTTGGAGTGCAGAGAGGCCAGCCTCAATCTGTGTATAGTCCAAATACCCCACATTTGTGGTGTCAAAGAAATTGAACAGACTGCGGATTCTCAGGTCCCTCTCTTCTTTGGTCTCTCGCAGCGCCAATAGGACATGATCCATTGAAACAGGCCCTGGTTTCCTCACCGGATTGCAGCACTCTTTCTTTGGTTTTGCATCCATCATATAGAAACCAAAGCTGTAATGCCCAAAATCCAAATTCTGCTTGATAACCACTGTAACCGTAGTGCTCTTGACTTGCAATTAAAATTTACCGCAATACATGCTAGAGCAACTAATTTCACAATAACAATTTATCATCAACAATACCAAGCCACAAAAAACGTATTAAAAAACCTCCAAAGCAAGACAAATTATAAAATTGTCACAGTAGTAAAAAAATATTGAGTCTAAAGTCCCTAGTGCCTCCACAATCATCTGCTTGAATAAGTTGTACTTGAACCAGAAATGTTATCTAATTAAATGAGAAAACTTAGTAAGAAGAGATAACTACCACCAGAGTGGGATCGAGCCATTTTCCAATCACACTTTTATACAGAGATATGTAAAAACAGTTCTATATCAAACCTTTCAAAAGTAATGCAGTCCATAAACCTTCAATTTAAATTTCATCCCACTTTGGGCAATAACATCTAATATAATGTTACAAAAACCAACTCCCAAGGCATTTCCATTCTTGTCAAACACTTTCTCCCCTGTAAAAGAGATGCACTTTGGAGTCTTTAGCTATGAGCCCATATTACACAAAAAGTCTACCGATAGCCCAATTCAAGAAACAACATAGTTACACAATCCCCATTGCAAATCTATTCTTCACGCCCTTATAATAGGACCAATCTATCACCTCACTTGCTATAGGGAGTATTTACAGTGCTTACCGGCATGTATAATTAGAAAAAAGTAAAATAAGAATAAAAAACTATAACCATATCTATACAGATACAGCCAAATTCACTTTGCACCTTTGCTTTTATCCATATCTCATCACACTCCTTTTCACATAAATCCGAGGCACAATTCAGTTTATCATTTCCAGCATGTGCGCATCACACAGAAAAAATCAATTTATCCTTTCTCAAGGCACCACTATACACAGCTCAAAATATTCCCATATATAAAAATTCAGCTCAACTCTCTTCTTTAAACACTATTAGGAGATTTCTTTTATAAGAAAACACTATTAGGAGATTATCAGCGGGGAACTCATAGATTTAGTAAGGTCCTTCATCTCGAGTTTTAAATCTGCTTTTCTCAATTTTGAACCTAGCCATTTTGGATGAGGACAAAAGAGATTGCAAGATCGAGCGTGCTTATTGGTGTTCATGTAGTAAAAACATTTTAAGCATCAAAGATAGATCAGAGACAAGCATAAAAAATATAGTAGAAGTTTCATTAAATTGCGTTCAACCTTAGACATTAAAAAAACACAGATCAATGGAAAATTCTCTTTAAATATATCACCAAATACATATTTCGTGTCATTATCCATTTTATAGAAAACATTGCGTTTAGGGTTATTTAGAAAATCTGGGCTAACCAAATCTGCTTAGCCAGCGTGTGCACACCAAATATCAAATTTATACACGTTTCTTAAATCAGTTTTACGCTGTTCTACACATAAAATATGTATTTTAATATTGAAACCCAGAATAGACAGTTACCATTCCTAAATTTACCGAATCTCTCATTCCTTTATACTTCAGTTCTTCAAATTAAACCCCCACCGATACAAACCAGCACCACTTGTAATCTCTGATAGCCTAGTCAATCTCTCTATGCATTCGATTTTCTCAAATTCTTCCAATTTAATCAAAATCAACATAACTTAAAAAAAAAATATCCACATAGCAAAAACCCACCACATTTTCGGATAACTAAAACCCTATAGTCAGTTTTCTCAAATGATTCCTATTCAATAAAAATTAACTAAATTTAACATCGGAATATCGCGATTTGGTCGAATTACATACCTAGAACACACCAATGTGATGAAAGTGCCCAAAAATTCGAGATGGGTGAATCTGGTCTCGCCACCTCAATTAGACTCCGGGCACCAGCTCTATTTTCGGCTATTTTAGGGGGCGGCAGGAGGCGAAACACGGTGCTCTCGTCTCTGTCTGTCTGTCTCTCTCTCTCTCTCTCTTGTTTCGGTGGCTTCAAAATTGGAAAGAAAGTGCTGTCTTGTTCTTTTCTCTCATATTTTTTTTTATTTTTTTTCACGGAGAGGAAACATTGGCTGGGAGAAGGGACACGTTTACTTCTCCTGTATACATTTAGTTATATTTAGGGAGAAAATCTATTTATCATTTATTTTTTTTAATTTTATTTTATAATGTATCATTAGATAATAAATTTATAAATAAAATATAATAAATAATTTTATCACTCATCATATCACACACTATATTTTTTTAATTTTTTAAAATTTATTCATTTTAAATGAATTGAATTTTTTTACTTATTATCCATATTCTAAATATTTGGTAAAAGAAAAATAAATAAATAAAAGTGTAGTATGTGATGTGTGGACTTATGTTTAGAATTTTTTTATAATAAATAATCTCTTATCATTTAATATCACATCATAAAATGATGAAATGAAGATGAGAATTATAATGATAGTAGCATTAAATTCACCTGAATATATTCAATCATTTCCTTTAAAATTCTTAAATTTTTCAAAAGTTAATATCATTAAGAATATATTTTGATTGAAAAGGTTTCAACACAAATATTTTTTTTAGAATCTCAAAAGTGATGGAATTCATTAACAATATGTCTAATAAAATTATGAGTTTTTAATTTTATGAAAGTTTTATTTATTTGTCGTTAAATTAGGGTAAAATGTATTAATGGAAATTCTTAAGATTTTAATGTAAAGATATTAATTTTCTGAAAATTTTAGGATATGTTTGGATAGTGAGATAAGAATTTTTTATTTTAGATAAAAGTTTAAAATATTATTTTTTAATATGATTATTATTTTAAAATTTAAAAAAATTGAATTGGAATTAAAAAAAATTAAATTATTTATTATGTTTTGTATAAAAATTTAAAAAAATTATAATAATAAGATGAGATAAAAATTTGTATTTCACCCCACTTGCTAAACATACCCAAATCCTTTGACAGCACATCGTTACTATCATGAGCATTAAAAGCATTAGATCAAGTCATTCTTTGAAAAATATAATATTGAAAGAAGATTTTCTACAACTTTCTTTCCAAATAGAAACAACAAAAATATTTTTAATTATTATTATTATTATAGGTGTCCGTTCTTTTATTTTTTGTTGTTGAAGAGAATATATCTTTTGTGAAACTTTATTTATTTATTTTTTATACGGGGTGGGGGGTTTTGCATTCAAAATTTTTATTTAGAGAATCAGATTATGTACTATCAGGCCATTATTGTGAATCAATGAAAATAGAGAGAGAGAGTTCCAAAGACAGAGAGAAAATGAGAGAGAGAGGTTTTCATATAATCTCGTAATCTGAACTTAGAAACACCCATATATATAAGAATACAAAAGTATTAATTGACGACTACAACCTGGTCAATTACGACGGCTAAATGTGGTCATACAATACAAGTTGGTTTATAACACTTCCTCTTTGAATGACCATATTTAAAAAATATGTCTCGTTAAAACCTTGCTAAGGAAAAACTCTGTGAGAAAAAACTAATGGCGAAGAAAAAATAGTACAGTATTCATGTGTACCGTCAAGTGCTTTAGGATTGCCTCATTAAAATCTTGTAAAGAAAAACCCAGTGAGATAAAACCTTAGTAAAGGAAAAGAGTACAATCAGCACAAGTCTTCAAGACATTACTTCCCCTGAAAAGTGCATGATAATAGGTCTTCAAGTATCCGCATTCCAATGTTCTGCACAATCTTCTTAAATGTTGCAGTTGGTAATGCTTTAGTGAATAAATCTACCAGATTATTACTTGACCGTATTTTCTTGACATCAATTTCACATTTCTTTTCATGAATTGCAATGATCTTCTTGTGGACTTGATCTATGTTGATAAAATAATCACATATTGAGGGCTTCAATTGCACTGAGATAAGATACCTCAGGACCAAGAATTTCTTCATCGTCTTCACAAGGATGAAATGGATCTTTCTGCTTATCAAATAATCAAGCAACCCTTAGGGTACTCAGGGAATGAGTTTTATCCATATAAAAGTGCTTCAAGACTTTATAGTGAAACTCACCATATTGATTCAAAATTATTTTAACATTAAATTCACTACTCTTCTGGAGTTGTGCTCTTCTGGAGTTCTTGTAAATAACAAAGTTAGTAGAGAATTCATCAAAATTAAGCCGTTAACCTCCTTTTTCAACAAAAACGGTGGCCAGCGTTTTAGACCAGACAAGCATCGCAGGCTTTTTCAGCTCTTTTGTAGCTGTCAGGCACCACAGAATTATGATACTATATCTCTTATAGAGAGATGCTTCACTAGAGATGCTGTGAAACAATAGAGATGTTTTGTCATAATTTTCTCTATAAATGAGATATTCAGCTCATCTACATTCGCATCTCATCTTCTTCACTTTTCTGTAATTATACTGTATTCTTACTCTGCAATCTCTTTCTGCATTCTTACTCTGCAATGGCTCAGCAATCTCTTATGGCCAATATATGAGGTATTCTACACCTCGTTCATCAGCTGTTTCTGCTTCTACCACAAATATTATAATGCAATACAATAATGATCTGACTAATAAGTCAGATAATAAAGTTATCTACGAGCTTGTGAGTCTCGGTACCCGATACTCATCATCCATTGTCTCATTTTCTCAGCAACTGTAATCTAAAACTTGTGGGATTGACAAACTCTACGAGAATATTTCTATCCTTCAACGACTTCTTCTGAAGTTCAACATGAAGATAGGAGCAATAAAGTAAGAGAATAGGAATTTAAAATCTTTACTTAAATTTTCTTTTCGATTGCCTACTCCTTGAGATAAGGTTGCCATGCAAATTCTTGAAAAGTAAGAGCGTTTAAAGAATGAGGCGAAATGCCTCAAATTTCTGTAATTTTGCTTCAAGATAATAAAATAATATTTCACAAATATTCATATTTGTGTTTTTATCTTCTGATAGATATTCTGTATGCTCCATTTTATTTCTCCTTTAATAATACACACTTCTTACAAAACCGTAATATGAATCTAAAATACTAATTGTATTTAAGAGATGGTATTTCAGAATTAATAATATCATTCATCTCCCCCTTGAAGCTGCAAGGATTTCAGATTTATATTTTAAATATTTGCAGTTTTCATGAGCTCTTCTAGAGACTCAATGACATTTAAATCATCTATATAAACTGCAATAATAGCTTGTTCCACGTGCGTTTAGATTGTTTTAGATCATATAAGGATTTTTGAAACTTGATAGAATACATATTTCTAGATGTATTTAGATTAGAAGTTTTAGGCATTTTCTATCATTCAAGAATTTTCATATATATATATATATATGTCTTGATCCAATGATCCATATAAATATGCAGTGAATCATGCATATCCAAACTCTCGGTAACTTTCAACCTAATAAAAATTTCAATATAATTTCAACCACTTTAAAAGTATATCAATATTGTTTCTATGAGAAACCGACTTGTGATTTACATATCACACTTTCAGATTAAAAATTTCAGGCATTTTATATCATTTATATAAATATTTATTGATATTCAAGAAGCATCACCTATTTAGGTGTTTGGACTACGAGTCCATATGTATCACATTTTACTAGTGATATCAATTCTATAGGAATTGTCTGCGAGAAACTGACTCGTAATTTATATATCACATTTTCATTCCCTTTATATAAATACCTATTGATATTTAATAAATATCACCTCTTTAGGTGTTTGGACTACAAGTCCATATGCATCATATTTTACTAGTAATATCAATTCTGCAGGAATTGTTTCTTTCAAATTTGGCCAATATTTTTACGTCAGTATTCTTCGACGGTTCTTGATTCACTTTCTTCATTACTTCTGATAATGTCAATTGCCATCTTATATGAAAATATGTTGTCGACAACGGTTTTATTTCTATCTAAAATTTCTCCAATATTCATGAAATGTATCAAGATCTTGTTATTTTCAGGTACCTGTCCCTCTTCAAGGGAAAACATTTCATGAAAAAACCTTTTTAGGAGGCACTCTTCAAGAGATTATATGGGAGAATTTTATAGAGAAAATTTGGATGGATCTTATTACTTGTTTTGTGGGTATGACCTCTTCAGGAGCACAAAATTATTTGTTCTTTTTTTCTTTTGAGATGCTTTATCTTTTGTATCAATAGGTATCACATGCTTTTAGACATGTCTTATGTTCATTAGACTGCTAAATTTCTTAATTGTCTTACGGGGACTTCAATCCATGCTGGGATTTTAGCAGTTAGAATATGAGACATTTTATCTTATTGCATCTATAATTTAATTATCATCTGAACTTCTAGTTCACCTATGATAATCAAAATAACGTCAAATTATTTCATTTTATTTGCTTCTAACAAATTTTTCTTTTCACTCCTAGTGGTAAGACTTTATAGTAAAAGAATCTTCTGGTTCTTTTATGGACGTCCATATGAAAATTTATTCGATTTATAGTAATTGATTTCGGATGATCAAGATAATTATGAAAAAGATACAAATATTTTGAATCATATCACTTTTGATGCATCATAATATTTGATTTAATAGTTGTATAATATCATCTCAAAGAGAAAACTGGTAATTTTTTCAATACGAGATTCTGTCCCAAAATCATAAAAGTATTATAAAGATATTCATTATCATGTCCAAGTTCTTAGTTTCTTTGAATAAAATGCATCATTCTCTTTACTTCAGGGAATAAAATGATATAAATCTAATATCATTCACTTCAGGGAATGATGTAGAATTATTAGGATGTGACTAATGATTTCTTATCAAAAACTCATTATTTTGCTTAGCTATTAGAAGACCAGATATAAATTTAGAATATATTATGAACTTTTATACTTGATATTGCTACTTTAGGAGCACATTCGATATTGCTACTTCAAGAGCACATTCGAGACATTCATTTTAAACATATATTCTTTAGTGATTTTTCTCTACACAATTTCAATTATGCAACTTCAGGTGCATTAATCATAATGAGCTTTTGATACACGTGTCACTCATTTATGAGATACTCAATAAAATTATTGATTTAGAGTGATCCTTCAGTGATACTCAATTTCTATTTCAAAATGAATCTTATCATCAATAATTCATAACCAGTATAAAGATAAATAGGACTTGTATATAAACTATGTGAATAAAAATTTACCACAGATATAACTGAAATGTAAATTATGAAAATTTTAATTCACCATAGATATAACTGAAATGTAAATTATGAAAATTTTAATTCATCATAAATATAACTGAGATGTAAACTATGTGAATAAAAATAGAATTTTATCAAGTAATAATAATAAATATAATTTTTAATACTTACCTTAGAGATTGCAAATAATATATTGAAAAACTTATTTGAAGTAAAATACCACTAACTTCATAGTCAACAGAACCTCGGGCGGCTCTCCATGAGGACCTTATCATGTAAGGGCTTTTTACGTGTGTTACCAACTCCACTTAATGCTCAAAAGCTTCCAAGAAAAGTCCAACTATCCAGCTAGCCGCCCCAACAAGCATAATTAAGAAAAGTCCAACTATCCCGCTAGCCGCCCTGAATTTGGTGGCCAATATTGACGATAAAAGCGTGGGGAAACGGTTTGACAGTAATCCATTCGTCTTTTCTACGGACTTGAAGGCCAGGAACTTGATGATCTGGAAGGAGCAGCGTCATGCCACCTATATGAATTGAACATTTGCACAGCGCCTTCTAGGTTACTACCTATCCATTCTAACAATGACTTTGAGAATCCAAGTTCAATCATATGACTCACAAGCTACTTTCGTGAAGGGATTGATGAAGGCAAGCCCTGTAAAGTCAGCAACACCTTCTCAACTTCCCCTCACTGTTTTCAGGGTTCACCTCACCAGGCACGGAATCTAGTACCCACAGTTGTTCTGTTCGGGCAAAGCGACAAATCCACATAGTCACCACGAGCACAACTCTCTGAAAACTGAAGCGCAACCTTACCACCTAGGGAGTGGCTTGTAACAACATCAGGCCAAGCCCATCCTCGAGCTTTTATTAAATTAGCCAAATCATTGGTCGCATTGACCAAGTCATGAGGTGGTTCTAGGCCTTCTATCCCAGCTGATCTCCCATGGTTGAGGATTTGGAAGAACCCCCACTTTCAACAAGCCTCAGATATTTGGCCAAGTATGGTGGCACAAAGATCATCATCTCCGTCCAAGCCTTGAAGATCGATTTTCCAGCTATCAAGGTTCCAAAAGGATAAGAAACCCAGCACCCATGGGTTTGGATGATGTCAACGCAGGATCTGGGGGGCTCCGGTTCTTCTTGGATTTGGGGGGCATTCCCGTGTCCTTAACGGATTTCATTTCTGGGAAATCCTCGCTTGCACCCAGTCGAACTCACACGGTGTGAGAGAGTGCGAGCGTAAGCCTGCACCCAGTCGGACTCACACGGTCCACCTTCTTCGTCTGATCTCCAAATCAAAAGGTTGCGTTCCTTCAGTTGTTTTCGATCTAATGCCAACCTGCAAAATCCTCCGAGCATAACCACCCTCCATGATTCGGGCAAAAGGAGAAGCATGTGAATACTAATTTCCTTCAAAGTCATGGTAGAGATCCTGGTGATCATCAAGATGAAGAATATCTACAGGACCCCCGAGTTTCTCTTAATTCATCGAAAAAGCTAATAAAACGCGCAGAAAGACAGAGAGAGCTGAGGATGGCGAGCTAGGGGGAGGAAAAATTTTTCTTGCATCGTGCTGATAACGTGTTGTGAATCAATGAAAATAGAGAGAGAGAGAGAGAGAGAGAGAGAGAGAGAGAGAGAGAGAGAGAGAGAGAGAGAGAGAGAGAGAGAGAGAGAGTTTTAAAGACACAGAGAGAGAACGAGAGAGAGAGGTTTTCATATAATCCCATAATCTGAACTTAGAAACACTCATATATATAGGGGTACAAAAGTCTTAATTGATGACTACGACCTGGTCAATTACGACAGCTAAATGTGGTCGCACAATACAAGTTGGTTTATAACAACCATTAAATTTTTGATGATTTTTGTGAAACTTTGTTAAGTGCAAGAATATGTTGGGTCTTCTTCTTAAATAGTGATCCAAAATTTGTGGTAGTTTGTCAATTGAACCCAATATTAAAAGGGTTGATGATATTTATGAATTCAAACTTTGATCAAAAAAGTTTAATATATATGATCCTAATAGTGAAATTTATGATTTTCCATTTTTTATAAAACTAGGATGGAAGCAATGTGCAAAACACATTTGTCTAGTTGAGTGAAATGGTTTTTTCAGAAAAATAATATGTTTTTTTATAAAAAAAAAAAAAAATTGATCAATCAATAATTTAATGCATAAATAAAAAGGGGTAAATTCTAGCCAATATTTTTGCATAATAATAGTTAAGTTGAGTATAATAATTACATGTTTGTATATATTAGAAAACAAAAATATTAGTTCAAAATACACCATAGTTTCATATTGATAGTTTTAGTAAACATGTTTAGGACAAGTTTAATACAAGTGTAACGGGATTTTTTCCCTCGAAACGAAGGCTTAGTATGAAGGCCCAAATATAGGGAGCCCAGGCCAGTCAGATGACATGTAGGCCCCTTAAAGGCCCCTAGGGACAAGAATGAGGTTGGCCTATGGTCGTAATCGCCTGGGAAATCCCAGGAGGCGGGGAAGGAAGGTACACGTCACCCTTACCTCCCCTTATGGCGCCTAACCCCATAGAACTTGTGCAAGTAGGTAGGCGAGAAACACGGGGAGCCCTTAATTTCTTAATAACAAGTAAGGAGGGGTTTGACGGAGTGCACCTGCTACAAGGCAGAAGAGACAGAAAGCCACGCCGTATTTATTGTGCCACCCCAGAAGGTCACGCTACATTAAAGGACTGTAACCAAAGGGATAGCTGAGGTGACATGTATCCTTGACACAGGGTAGGGGCAATTGACCCACAGGTCCAGGTATATAAGCCAGTCCTCGGGTAAGAAGAACTTTCTCTAAACTCTCTATTCACTCGCACAAACTACTAAGACAATATTAACTTAGGCATCAGATACTCATTGGCCTCTACCAAGGCCCCCGTGATGGGCACTAAGATGGACCTAATCTTAAAGATCATTTAAAGTTCCAGATAGGCCAATTACAAGATCAAGAGTTAAGAATATCAAGGAAGCAATACAAGGATTGGTGCAATCTACTTGGGATGAAACTAGCAAGAGCCCAACATTTAAGATGAGCTTGAAAGAAGGAAAACTAGTTTTGATCCACTTGACACAAGTTGTAGAAGACATGACTTAGAGTTATTGTTTGAGCCTATTGTTATTGAAGGCTTTCAATTTGTTTAATTTATTTAAATGATTTATTTTATTAGTTTAGAATAATTGGGTTTGAGGATGCTTGGCCCACATATGTCTTATTTTTTATGAACTATGATTTTTGGGAAGGCCTTGTATTTTTGGCCAAAGGTTTATTGGGAAAGTTATTTTAGGAATTAGGGCATTTTTGGGAAACTTAATGTGTTAGGCGCCTAGGGTTAATTGGGGTTTGGGTGTTTAAATACCTTGTAGCCGTCCAACACAATTTCTTTAGCTTATTGAATAAATTTTCATTATGAGTTGCGTTATTTTCTTTTGTTCTTAATTGAATTTTTGAACTTATTAAAGGTAAATCACAACTTTTTTAGCATTCATTCTTATAATATGGGTTCTTGAGACAGGTTCTTCAACGGGTTTAGATTTTCATATAATCTAGATTCTTGAAATGAGTTCCTTAATGGATATAGATCTTTTCATTGGCTTGATTTTGGCTTTCTTGGGTGAATTTTCAAATTGATTATGGGTTCAAGGAATTCCATTCATGCGGGTTCATATCACCCCGTCTCTTTGTGTTTTCTCTGTATTTGCAGGCCTAAGACGGAAGACTTGAGTCGCTGGAGCCTGGCCCAAATATGTGCGAAACACGACATCAACAATGACATCGTCTTTGAGATCTCTTTATAAACTTCACGTATCCTTTGTATACCTATGGCAACTTATTCTTAGATGACTAGAAAGTGAACCGAAATAATATTGATAAGCAAGGAAGCAAGGTTTGTGGCAATTGAATAGCTAGAATAGAAGGATAGTGAGGCACTTAGTAGAACTAGCAACGAGTTGGAAAATAACGTGGTGCCACACAACGGCGAATGCAAAGGCCCCAAGAATGTTAGAGGGAGAGCCGATCCCCGATGAAGAAAGGAAGAGCGGGCAGGATGTCCTCCCACTGCTACCCGAGTGCACCCGAATAGATTGCGAGATTCAGGATGAGCATGCACTAGGAGTAACCAAGTGGTTGTATCTTGCACAAAGAGCTACTAGAATTTCACCCTCAAAATCTCTTACAATTATTCCAAGCCCAACCATTTTCTTTTTCACATCCACTGATGCACCCCAATTCACCTTCACCTCATGCATCCTAGGTTTTTGCCATCTCGTTTTGCCTTTTGCATTTATTGCTTCCCATGTATCTCGAATACAAATTCTTGGGCTTGCTGGAAATCCTCAAGGATTGCAATGACTACTGAAACCATTTTTGGACTTTCAAAATGATTTCTAAAAACAAGAGCATTCCTTCTATTCCATATTCTTCTCGTAATAATTGTAACCACATAAAGCTTCTCTTTTTTCAACTCCTTAGTTATCTTCTTCCATAATTCAAAGAAATTTGTATATGCACATGGCCATTTACCCATAGGGCTATTTTGCTCAGACCAGACATCACTAGATGCAAGACATCTCCATACAGACTCTTCTTCTTGCAGACATACAGGACATAACGCATAATCAATTACGTTTCGAGCATAAAGGTTCATTTTTATAGGCAATATTTCATGAAATGCCTTCCATATACAATTTTTTACTTGTCCAGAACCTTTAATCCAATATATGCTGCCATACATCAGCTTTTTCATGCAATCTTGATGGCTTAACTCTCAATTTCTTTTTTCTTGATAACTCAAAATGATAGACACTTTTAACTGAATATTTTTCATCTTTTGTAGATGTCTAGAAATTCTATCTTTAACTCTCATTTTACTGATAGGGAGACTATAGATTGTATCAACCTCTTGCGAGTTAAAAGTCTTTGTAAATGTATGTCTCCTTCCAAGAACCAGTTTCACCATTAATAATTTCAGCCACTCTTGCATCTTCTGGTAACATTATAACAAGTGATTGTACTTTGAAAGTGGATTGAATTGGTAATCACTTATCACACCCATATTTTCCATACCAAACCATCACAAAGTAAGTATAGTCCAAAGAATTCTTCATATCATTAATGGCCCATTCCCAATCTTGGCTTCCAACAGTCCCATTTTTAAAATATTTTTTCTTCATAATATAAGTTATTGAAGAGGATTGATTAGAAAACAACCTTGAACATTGTTTGCCCAACAAAGCAGTACTGAAACTTTCAAGATCTCAACACCCTAAGCCACCTTTCTTCTTTGATTTTTGCCCAACTTATCAATTTAATCTTTTTCTCATCTTTTTGATGGCCCCACCAAAATTTAGAAATCATCAATAATATGTCTTTGCATTAGCCCTGCAACCTAGCCTGCCCAAGGACTTTTTTTGGTTGACCCAGCACAATACGACATTCGTACACTACGGCTTGACCCGACTGTACCCAACATATTTGGGTCAAGTAAAATTTCAATTTTTTTTCTTTTTCTTTTGAAAAAAAATTAAGGAATCACATTTATAGCTATGGCCACATTCGAAAGCACATGAACTGATATTGGTTGTAATGTGTGCCTGAAATTGGAGCAAATAACAAACTTTGTAGGCCTTAATACTATTATGACTACTTGAAAATTTTCTGTATCATGGTGACAATTGAAGCACTGGTGATCAACCAACAAAATTTGAAGCCATACAGACTAGTGACTTCTATCTTTTGAACTAATCCATTGCTCCTCAAAACAACAAAATTCATGATTCTCTGAAACAAAGTTTCCATACAAACATTCCACTAAACTATCAAAGAAATAAACCATACAAGAAGCAAATTTTAGCAACATAGAGTTAGAAATCTTTTCTTGCTTGTGTATCATGATTTTTCCAATGATTGAGAGTTTCTCTGATCGCTTTAGATTTTGGTGAAGTCTCTCAAGCTCATTTTTCTAACTCCAGAACAGTCATTTTGTCATCTACATGATAACAAAACAATTAGGAGGCATAAAAGTCAATAGCTAAGTGGGACATGTGCTCTTTACATAAGGGTTCCTGGAAGGAAAAATTAGATGACACGAAACAATATATGAGAACATTAATGATAAAACTAATGTTATCTAGCTTTTCTGAGAAAAGTTGAGTGCCAAATCTTTCATTTGTTAAGTTGTCATTGATGCCTATTGGACCATCTCCAGCTTGAACATATGAAAAAAAAACTAAATATTGCATCATAACACCAAAGATCATGGAGAACAACAACTTATTAGTAGAAGCTAACATTATAATTCAACTCAACAACTGCCCAGTAAATAAACAATTCAAACTCTAAAAAGACTAAACAATTCAAACTCAACAAAGAAGTGAAAATGAAAATCATACCATCATGTAAATTGTAGGTCATTAGCCTTGAGTCAATCCTCATCAACATAAATAAAGTTTGGTTTTGGATCAAACTCTAAAAAAAATATTATTAAATGATATAAAAATAAACATTATGAAAATTTTTAATAAATATGTTAATAAAAATATGTTCATTACCTGATTATTCCTCAAAACTTTCAACATTATCCAAGAAGGCATGAAGATCAACCTATCTCTGACAACAAATTATATGAACCTGCAGAATTTAAATGCTTTAAACCCACAATCAATTTGAAGACTCACCCAAGAAAGTCAAAATCAACTCAATGGATAAAAGAATCTAGATTCGTTAAGGAACTCGTTTCAAGAAACTAAATTATATTAAAATCTAGACCCGTTGAAGAATCTGTCTCAAGAACCCAGATTATAAAGGAGGAACGCCACAAAAGTTGTGATTTACCTTTAATAAGTTCAAAAGTTCAATAAAGAATAAGAGGAGATAAAACTCGACTCACAATGAAATAATCACTAAATTTTCTAACCAAAAGTGCTGCATGGCTACAAGCTTAAATAGACCCAAAATAAAAGAAACCCTAGCCAAAATGAAGCCATTTTTTCCAAAAATACCCCTGAGTGAACAGTGTCGCAGATACAGTAACTCGGCTATAGTAACTTCTTGAAACCCTAGTTCAACAAAATAATAACTTTTCCAACATACTCTTAAGTCCTTCTCATAATAAACTCAATTATTCTAAACTAATAAAATAAGTCTTTTAAATTAATTAAATAAATTGAAAGTCTTCAAATGCCCAAAGCCTTTAAGTCATGTTGCTCTCTTCCATAACTTGTATCAAATGGATTAAAATTGGTTTTTCTTCTTTCAAACCTATCTTGAGTGTTGGGTTCTTGCTAACTTCATCCCAAGTAGATTTCACCAATCTTTGTATTATCTCATTGATTTTCTTAGCTCTTAATCGTGTAATTGGCCCATTTGGAACTTGCGACAGATCTTTAAGACTAAGTCTATCTTGGTGCCCATCAATCTTTTAACCAATTTTAAGTACAAACGAGTGCCTCAATCGTTGTTGGAGATAATGAACAACGAATGGGTCAAGTACAAGACCCCTTGCACTAAAGGCTAACTCAGAAGAAACAATTGAAATGAGAATGACCATCACATCCTGTGCAACTCTCGCCAAAATAGGATAGTTTATTTTATTGATCTTCCACTCATCCAAAATATCCAAATTTGGAACTCGTGCCTCACAACCATGTTCCAAATATTAATCAATCTCTAGTTGGTTCTTTAGATTATATTCAATAATTTCTTTCTCATACTCAACCCAAAGACTCTGTTGAGAATCAAAATCAATTATACTAGGATTAACTGAGGAAGGAGGCTCAAAATTTGAAACTCCACTTGAACTCCCATACATAACACTATGCTCCCCATACATGTCAACATCAATTATTTCACTTTTACAATAATGTTTTCTACTAAATTACCACCATATATGTTCTTGAACCAAAAATGCAAAAAAGTAATTTTATATTTTGGATCAAGAACAACATCAATGAATATAATCAAATTAGTCTTTTCAATTGATCCACAATATTTGTCATACTTACTCTTCATGCTTGCAGCCATACATCTTAACATTAGATCATTACTTTGACTCATTTTTTTATAAATGTGATTGGATGCCACAAAGCTCTTGAAATATACATTAGATGTGACATATGAAAAGTCAAAAAGTCTCACTATAGCATCATAAAAAATCTTCAAAAACTTTTCTATTACTCTTAACTCTCACCCAATCAATAGAGTTTGGGGGGCTCAAGTCCACACTATGACAATAGTGAGAAAAATAATTATCATCATTCTCTTATATAAAAAATGGCATTTCAAATGTTTCTGCAACTTCTAGCATGAGATAAGTGGAGTTCCATCTTGTGAGAACATCAAGGTACACCAATTTTGAATAATTGATTTTCTCTTTCTCTATACACTTTTTGAATTTTTCCATTCTTGTAGGAGATGATCTAACATACTAACTGCATTGCGCACCTTTATGATTGAATCATCATAATCATTTAACCCATCATTCACAATAAGGTTCATAATACGGGCGCAACACCTTATGTGAATATATTTTCCCTCTAACAAATGACCCCCAAAAACCTTTTCAAGTAATCGATGGCAAGGAAGCATTGTCAAATATGACAATAAAGATATTTTCAATACCCCAATCTTGTAGACATGACTCTACATACTTTCTAATAGTGTCTCTCCTTTGTGATTAGGAATCAAACAAAAGTTTATAATTTTTTTTTTGTTATGTAATTTCCCTTCACAATCAATAAAGTGTGCTGTAAGACATATATAATTTAAGTTATGAAAGGACGTCCAAGTGTCAGTAGTTAAACTAACTTACCTAATTGCCTTAAATACTTTCCTCAACTTCTCATTCTCTTTTTTTAAATAGTTTAATATAGTCTCTCGATGCAGTGGTTCGAGATGGCACTTGAAATCTTGGTTCTAGTGATTTACATACTTTCCTAAATCCTTGTGCTTCCACCACCCTAGACGGAACCTCATCACAAATTATTATCTTTGTAATTGTCATTCGTATCTCTTCTAGAGCAAACATATGTGTAGTTGCCATGTCACTCATATTGTTATCTCTCTTATGACTCGTAGTTTGATCCATGGGTTTGATTCTATTAGAGTTTTTTCTACAAACATCAACATGATGCAGCATACTTGATGTACCATGTTTTTTGGGGTGACATGCATAAGTCTTGTGGCAGTAATTACATCCCGCTTTTGGGTCAATTAGTGAACATCTATCTACTTTTGTGAAGTGCTCCCACACTGTTAAGGTGTCATTACTTGCCTTTCTTTTGGGAGGGAGACTAGTGTTACTATAATTAGACAAGTTAATGTTTGAAGTTAAATGAGTAGTAATCTCATCATCTCTTAAATTTGTATGAGTGTCACTTTTAAAGAAATCCATGATATGAACAGAAAAATAGTTAATGACAAAAATATGTTTCATCTAATGTATAAGTAGAAGAAAATATATAATATCTCAATACAGATGTTGGTAGTAGGGCCGTGCATCCGAATCTGGATCCGGATCCAGCTTTTTAAAACCGGGCGAATATCCGCTGAATAAACCCAGTAAAAACACAGGTGGGTATCGAATTTGATTTTGGATACCCGGATTTTAACCGGATCTGAATTTTTTTTTTGTGCATATTTAAAAAAAATTAACACTTTTTAAACTATTTTTTAAAAAAACCTTTTTATCACTTTCTAAAAAAATCCTTTTCAAAAAATAATTCTTTTAGCACTTTTGAAAAGGATTTTTTTTTTTTAAAGACATCTTTTATACACTTTTAAAGCCTTTTAAAAAAATCTTTTGAACACTTTTTTAAATTTTCTAATAGGCCATTATGTTTTTTTTATAGGCATTTTTTTATATAATGAATATCTTTATAGGCATTTGAAACTTTTTATTGCCTATTCAAATTTTTATAAAAATAAAATAAAAATTAATAACAGATATCAACACACACAATACATTGCGTATTACATTGTTGTTTACATCATAATGCAAATCATCCACTTAACGAATAACAAATAAGAAATGCCTCCCATAATTCAGAGTCATCATTCTGCAGATTTGGAGGTAGCTCCATTGTTTGAAGGACTTAGTGCCAGCTTTCCTTGAAAAACAAAATGAAAACAAATCTGGGTTATTTTCTTCTTATAGTGTGATATTGAATATAAGCAAGTGAATAATGAACTACTAATTAATCACATACCAAGATTCATTAGATAAAAAAGACATGAATTACACATCTAATGAAAAACAAGAGATTTCATCCAATTGGATGGGAAAAAAGAAAAGAAAAAGTAACATTTTAGTAATGAATCAAACACCTACCATGCATGCTTGCATGATCTTCTCAAAACTTGACTTGGAGATAAAGTAGATTCATGTTTGGTTTTTCTCATTAAGCTCATGTCATATAGAAGAGATTGAGTTGTATGAGAACTCAATGGAACCAAAACTCAAACATATAATTAGGATGAAGACAAGAAGATAAGATCATGATAAGACTTGTGATTTGTGATGAGTATAGAGTTAGACAATTATAATAGGATACTGATTATATGCAATTGTAATAAAATACTAATGGCATAAAATTGTACTCCATAGACATAAATCAAAATCCAACATCATGTGCTCACACCTCTACTTGTCAAATAAAGAAGTGTTATATATATATTTTAAATATATATTATAATACTATGTTCGACTGGTGTGGTGTGCAAGCTGCCATTGTGAACTCCCAGATTCTCGAAGAGGTTGTAAGACTTGGAAAGGTCCCTTGTAATTTGGTTAGTTGGAATTTTTTTAGTAAACTTTTTTGTTGGTGAGCAGGCATTGAAGTCAGGTCAGGTTCCTGTAGATTTGAAAGCTTTGGTCGAAAATACTGGGGAAAATGTTATCAAACAAAAGGATGATTGATAATATGGTCTCCAATAGTCAAGATGAGGGAGACAATGAGCCAACATACATGGAGGTACAAAGGGATAATGAACGCATTGCCTTCCCACTGATTCTGTGAATGTGTTAAGTCTGAGCAAAACTCTCCCTAGTCCTCCCCCCTTGCCTTCCCGTCTACCCATCTATTTTTTTAGATTGGGTAGATCGAAAGAAACTTCTCTCTATTCCATAAAATTAAGCAATGAATCATTACTTTAAATATGTTAACCTAGTGCAAGAATTTTATAGAAAAAAGACCCATAGACATCCCTGCAACGAAAAATATACTTCTCACACCTCCAAGTACAATCAAAGTCATAATACCCATATTTGGGCAAACTACAACTAGATTTAAACAAAAACACAAGAACCCATATTCATATTTAGAACTCAAAAAAATTATCGAAAAATTGAAAGGACAGAACAAAAAACCAAAACAAAAATGTAAAAAGTGAGAGATGCTCACCTGAGTATGGAGTCAAAACAAAAATGTAAACCCAGATCTCCAATTTTTTTCATGTTTCTTAGAATGCATATTGGATGGTTCATCACATGGGTGTATAGAAAACAAAAATAAGATATGGGAAACAGACGAAATACCCACTAAATCTGACAGCACAAACAAAACCTAGACAATAAATTAGAGGCGTGAGATAAAGAAATCAAATAAGATGGGGAACAGAAAGGGGAGAAGACAGACCTCTTTCTTGTTGTGCTCTAGGATGGTGAAGCGTGCAAGGCTGTCGATCTCAGTGCTGTTCTGAGATGAGTTGGTCGTCGACGAACTTGAACACTGTGCCATGATGGGTCTGTGCTGATGACTCTACAAGAGGGAGAGACGATCGAGACTAAAGAGAGGGAGAAGATGTGACGCCCCCAAATCCCCACGCACGAACACGGGGAAATGGAGACGTCCGAATGATGACATCACGGGTCATCACCCTATCGACATGTGCCAAGTGTGTGTATAAGCGACGAATGTGCACGAGAAATACGCAGCGAAAAGCAAGTCAATAACTAAGTACCAGAATTTTTCTTGTTTAAAACAAAGCTGTTCAAAACATACATAAATAAATATTACAAGACACAAATATTGTTTTAAACCAAATACAAAACATAACATCAGCATCCCGGCGGAGCCGCATCCTCGGGCTCAGCCTCCTCCTCATCATCCTCGATCTCTGCACCAAAATCTACGGTACCAAAAATGGTGCCGCAAACTCCAAACACCACCAGATAAAAACATATAAAACTCAAACAATATGCATGAAAGAAAAACCAATGCATATGCGCCATAAAATCATAATTTTTTCATGCACGCCAAAAACCCATTTGGCCCACAAAAACATATCCTTAAAACCAAGCCTCGCCATTATCCCAGATAATGGCCCAAACCAACATTTTCCTAGAAAATAGATCAGAAGCCTCGAAAACCAAACATCGCTATTTTCCCAGAAAATGGCCCACATCCGAAAACCATAAAAACAATCCGGTTATGCATGCACCATGATCTCCTCTAGGGATCACCCGCACACCCTGGTTCTATGCCACACCGCAGGTAACGACTACGCATGTGACACCTAAACGAGCGATGCCCAGACTCGCACCCCGTGCGTACCTAGCTAGGCCATCCTCTAGTCCCCGCCACTCTAGGGACCACGGAGTCGTCACGACAGCGTTACCGAATCGTGCGATCCGGTCGTCGCCCTGCGACAACCCAGGGTGTAATAGCCCGCTAGAAATTCAATTGTGAAATTTCTATTAACTTTAGAAACCTCGTGAAGACCCCATAAGTTTTCACGAATCCATTAATCGTATAGGTTTTTGTCTAACTACATAGTTAGTGTTATTATTTACTATGGTATCAGAAGTGTGTTTTTAATTATTGGAGATAGTTAGAAGTGTCAAAATGTATTATGGCTTGTGCCATTAGACTCGGAGTGTTATTTAAGATCTTATGGCGCAATAACATTTTTTCATATTTTCGGACAAAACGTTTGTTCAAAACTGTAGATATTATTGGATAAAAATATCTTAAACTAATTTTATGGATATTATTAGATAAAAATATTTTAAGCTAATTTCATGGATATTATTGGGTAAAAATATCTTGAATTGATTTTTGTAGATATTATTAGGTAAGAGAGTCCTACACTTTACTCTCACTCCGGGTAAGAGAGTCCTACACTTAACTCTCATTTTAGGTAAGAGAGTCCTACACTTAACTCTCACTCTAGCCTCATCTTTTCCATATCTCATCCATAAGTATCTCCAGCCACCTCTCCCCACGAAATTATTTTCATTTATACTTTCAATTAAAAGAATATCAAACACTCTCTTTCGGATAGCTTTTAGGAGTTCTTTTGCACTCCCATTTCGAAGCTTTTGTAAGTATTTTATCATAAAGTCTCCTCCATATAAGTTGTTTCTTTTTGAGTCTAGTTTATATGGATATCTTATTAGCCCCATTTGAAGATCATTTGGTCAGTCAAATATTATATAAACTATAAAAAGGTCATTCTGGGAGATAAACTGGAAAATATGTTATAGTTTGGAGTTTTTGACCAAGCTAATGGATAGATATTGGTCCGAAATTTTTATGGAGTATTGTTAACATGTATATGTGACTATTGGTTGAGGATTTTTGCATAATTAAAGGTTTTGATGAAAGATTTTCTTAGATTTAGAAACTTAGAAACTGAAAGAAGAAAAACAGTTTCTGTTTTGAGAAAGTTTAACTCTTTGGTGGTCTAAACCTATTCCAATGACTTTAATAATTTTATTGGAGGATCCTAAGCATCTTATATACATGTTATATTATTATTTTGAAGATATTTGGTGTTAGTTTCAAAGATATGAAATTTTATGCAAAGAGATATTCAGATAAACCAAATTGTGGATATTCTTGGCTAAATTTATGTTTTGGTTAATTTCTAACCATGTGATCTTGAATTAGAAGCTTATATATGTTTTAGGACATATTTTTAAACCATGTGATGATTTGGTTTGAAGATCATATATTTATAAGTCATAGATCAAGAGATTTATCAAAACTAGTTGAGAAAAAAGTTTCTGTTTTTGGACAAAGTGTAAAACCAAAAACTCCAAATGTTATTTTGTGATTTTGGTGACTTTAGTTTGATGATTTAAAGCATGGTTGATGTTAGGATGATATTATGAATATGTTAGAAGTAAGATTTGATTTTTGAAATTCTTGGAGATGTTTTGATTTAAAGTCAAAACTTGTGATTCAAGTGCTTGGATCTTTTTACAAAAAAGTTTGGTGTTGATTATTAGCCTTTTCTAAATGGATGTTTTAAGTATGGTTTTGAACTTAGGATTGGAAGATGTTTGTTGCAAAATTTTGGTTTAAGTATGAGTTTTGAAGTTGGAAAGAATTGCAACAAAAATCAAGAGAAACGGCCTATGGATGTTTCGGCCATAGTGTGTTTTCCATAGTTGTGTTTTATTTTAAATTTTTTTGAGTTGATATTTAAGTTTAGGATAAAATTTACATGAGAAATGTAAATTTTGGAAACTTTTAGAGTTAGTATGCAAAATCCTTAAGTTATGGGTAAAACGGTCATTTTCCCACATGTAGAGAGTAAAATGAAAATTTTACTCTTTAAGTTATTATTTTCCATATTTCAAATTATTAATGATTTAGTTCTAACTTTTAGAATCACTAATTACAGTTCCTCGTGATCGCACTTGAAGTTTTATAAGAAACACGGAGATCGAGATAAGTTAGCTTTTAACTTACTAGCAGTCTACTGTGTATGTGTGCTAAGTAAAGGAACTATAGTGTATGTATGTGTGTTATCATATATGTTATGCCATGCCAAGTTATCACGTAATTGTCTATTATACAGAATTTATTTTGTCATCAATTTTTATCTGTTACATAATATATTTTGTCATGTATTACTGTACCTTACAAGTACGTCATGCTAAGTATGCCATCTATTACATGTATGTCAAGTCATGTAATATTCACTGTTGTAAGTATGTCATGTTAAATATGTTGTCTATTATATGTTATGCCATGTTACGAAATATTTCTATCTCAAGTTGGTTATGTATTTCAAGTTATGTTCAAGTCACGTTATGTTACGTCAGGGCTTCAGTCCTTTCGTATTCCAGTCATATTTCATCTTGATTACTTATGTATGGGGTCACAGCAATTGTGATGCATACACTACGTGAGACACAGCAATTGTGACACGTAGAATACATGGGGCCACAATAATTGTGGAGTGTGTATTTACACCTAGAATACATGGGGCCACAACAACTGTGGAGTATGTATTTACACGTAGAATACATGGGGCCACAACAACTATGGAGTATGTATTTTTCATGTTAAGTCAAGTTTCAGAACAAGTTCATGATAAGTCAAGTTTCATATCACGTTCATGTTAAGTCAAGTTTCAGAATAAGTTCATGATAAGTTAAGTTTCATATCATGTTCATGTTAATTCAAGTTTCAGAGCAAGTTCATGCTAAGTCAAGTTTCAGATCAAGTTCATGTCAAATCAAGTTCAGTTCATGTTTCAACTTAAGTTATGTCAATTATGTTATGTTGTACGCCAAGTTATGCTTTAATTACTTATGAATTTGAATATGCATTTATGCTTTTACTGTCATCCATGTATCATTAGCTTGTGTGGAAGTTTTTTTGTTAACTTACTGAAATTTTTAATCAAACCTCACTTTAGTAGTCCCAACTACCATTCCCCCCGAATGGTAGATCTTGTTACAGGACATGAAAGAGAATCAGGAGCTGATCAACTAGACACAGTTGACTAAGCGACGGTGCGACATCAATGTTAATATAGTAATTAACGTAAATTACTACTTGTACGATTGAGTTGCATCTCTAGTACTTTTTGGATCATAACCATTTTGAACTAGTGTTGTGATCTTAGTTGTTCAATGGGTTTTTATGTATGAAGTATGTTTTAAGTATTTGGAATATTTTCAATTTGGTGCATAGTATTGCTAAAGAAAAAATTTATCCGCTGCGAATATTGCATATTATTAGATGCATCTTAGGAACATTGCATCTTATATGTCATGAACAGGGGCAGGTAACCTTGTGTTGCATGTCTCGACGCTTCAAATGTCTGTCCGATCCCAAACGAAATTTGGGGACGTCACACAGGGGATGTCATTCAGTATTATCCACTCCTGAGTGACCAGAGGAGCTCCACCGAGATAATAACTCATCCCGGCTTGGGCTCGTGAGACACACGCACCCAAAACCATTTACGCCGATAAAACAGAATTTTCTCGATTAAAACAAAATGCACATAAACACAAAATGCAACTCATGGCTCAAATAATCAAGCAATCACAAAGAAGCAAAACCAAACACTCCGTCCTCAATCCATCCAACCCCCGAACTCCTCGGACTCAGTCCGGAATCAACCAACCAACAACAATTAATTATTGAATGAGCAAAATATATTTAAATCTAAAAGTAGGGTTTGAAAAATACTTACAGCGCTATATGGTATTTTTAGAAAACATGTGGAGTTGCAAACGGCGGAAGGAAAGCAACGTAACAGTGAAATTTCACTGTGGCCGTGGGTTGTAAAATACCCACTTTTGAACGGGGATAAACCAAGGCTTGGGATTGATGGAGAATGGTCTAAGGATGTTTATGAAACTAAAGAAAGTGGAGTTTGGCTGTGGGTGGTAGCGGAAACGGCGGAAAAAGAGCCGAAATACCCAAAACGGAAACTAGCTCGTAGGAGCTGTTCCGGTGGCTGTTAGAGACGGGAAATGGGTGGGTTAGGACGGCAAGGAGTCGGTGATGAAGTGGTGAAGAGGTGGTGGCCGGAGGTGGAGCGACGGCGGTAGATCGGAGCAAAAATCTGTGAGGCTTGCTGGGCTTTTTCCGGCCAAACGACGGCTCTGTTGGCGGTGAAAATTGGTGGGGTGGTTCACTGGAGGGAGGGGAAGATTTTGGTGGGGGTGGTGTGCCACACGATGGCCGGCGGCGGTGGTTCTAGGAGGTTGAAGCTTCCGATCGTGAGAAAGAGGAGAGAGAGAGACGAACTGGGGGGGTATCGCGCGGGAGAGGGGAGGGAAAAGGAAGAAGAAAAAGAAAAAGAAAAAAGAAAAAAGAAAGAAAAGAGAAAAAAGAGAAAGAGGAAAAAGGGAAAAGAAAAGATGGAGGGAAGAAATGAGGTCCAATCCTCACTCCGGAACCCAAAACAGATCCGCTAAAAACGACATTAAAAACCATAAAACGACTAAATAAAATAAACACCGCATCAAATAAATAAAAACCAATTAAAATACATTAATTTAAAATAAATAAACTAATATATTAATTAAATTAAAAACAACCATTCAGTGAAAATACACGTAAAAGCGGGTCATCACATCCTCCTCCCTTAAAACAAATTTCGTCCTCGAAATTTGCAAGATCAACCACCAACTTAAAACAAGTCACATAAAATCACATAAACGATCTGTGACCAAGATTAAGAAACGTACTGTCTTTACTCAAACAAGTATAGGTATTGTTCTCTCATGTCCGCTACTCGCTCCCAAAAGAAGTCTTGAGCTAACGGATTTCCCCATGCCACCTTAACCAAAGGTATCGTCTTGGACCTCAACTGTTGCTCCTTCCAATCCATGATTTGCGACGGAACAACCTCATAAGTGAGATCCGGTTGCAACTGAATACTCTCTGGGTCGACAAAGCGTGGCTCTTGTTGTCCAAAGCTCTTCTTCAAGGACGATACATGGAAGACATCATGAATATCCCCAAAATATTCTAGTAAAGCAACTCTATAGGCGACGGACCCTACCTTCTCCAAAATCTGAAAAGGGCCTACATACCTCGGATCCAGTTTCCTCTTCTTATTAAAACGCTTAACACCTCTCATGGGAGAGACTTTGAGATAAACCTAATCACCTTCTTCAAAAGATAACTCTCTCCTCCTGGTATCAGCGTAGCTTTTCTGGCGACTCTGAGCTGCCGCCATTTTATCCCTAATGATCCGAACTTGGCTTTGTATCTCTTAAATTATTTCGGATCCAATTATCCTACTCTCCCCAACTTCATCCCAACACAAGGGCGATCTGCACTTCCTCCCGTAAAGAGCTTCATGGGGAGCCATTTGAATGGTTGCATGGAAGCTATTATTATATGCAAACTCTATGAGCAGCAAATGGTTTTCCCAACTCCCTTGAAATTCCATGACACATGCTCGCAACATGTCTTCAAGGGTCTGAATGGTGCGCTCTGATTGGCTGTCTGTCTGTGGGTGGTAAGCAGTACTGAACTTCAACTTAGTACCCAAAGCTGCTTGCAAACTCTTCCAGAACTGGGATATGAACCTTGGGTCTCGATCCGACACTATACTCTTTGGTATGCCATGCAGCCGCACTATTTCTTTCACATACAAGCTAGTCAACTTACCCAAGGAATCGGTGTTATTAACAGGCAAGAAATGAGCACTCTTCGTTAACTGGTCAACAATCACCCAAACAGAATTTTTCCCACTAGGCGTTCTCGGCAAACCCACTACAAAATCCATCGTGATGTCATCCCATTTCCACTCAGGAATAGGTAGGGGTTGGAGCATACCTGCGGGTCTTTGATGCTCGGCCTTCACTTGACGGCATGTGTGGCATTTCTCAACATACAAGGCGATATCCCTCTTCATTCCATCCCGCCAATAATTTTTCTTCAAGTCCCAGTACATCTTCGTACTGTCGGGATGAACTGAATAAGGGGCAGCATGAGCTTCTGCCATGATCCGCTCCTTGAATTCTGAATCTTTGGGGACCACTCTGCGATTTTGGAACCAAAGTATTCCATCTTTATCCATACTATAGTGCAACGGCCCCTGAGATTTTCTGACTCTTTTCTTGATATTCAGTAGCTTCGGATCCTTCCTTTGAAGAGTCTTCAATTCCTCAAAATCAGTTACCCGAATGTCAAGAACTGAAGATAGAATCTCTTCTTGCTGTGAACTTTCAATAAGGAGCCTTCTCATCCCACAAAGCAAAGAATCCAATTCTGACGGCTCGGCTTCATCTTCCAAGTGTGATTTTTGGCTCAAAGCATCAGCAACTATATTAGCCTTTCCCGGATGGTACTTAATCTCACACTGGTAGTCACTGATTAGCTCTAGCCATCGTCTCTGCCTCATGTTCAGATTTTTCTGGAAAAACAAGTGCTTCAAACTCTTGTGATCAGTGTATACTTCACAAGCTTCCTCGTACAAAAAGTGCCACTAGATCTTGAGAGCAAAAACAATCGCAGCCAATTCCAAATCGTCATCGGATAATTCTTCTCATGGTCCTTTAGCTGACGAGATTCATAGGCAACAACCCGTCCTTCCTGTATAAGGACACAACCCAAACCGAATTTAGACGCATCGCTGAAGACTAAGAATGGCTTATGCGGTTCTGGAAGCGCTAACACTGGTGCCGTCGTCAACCTGCGCTTCAATTCTTGGAAGCTTCTCTCACACTTATCTGACCAAACAAATTCTGCATTCTTCCGAGTCAAAGCTGTGAGAGGTCCGGATAGGCGAGCAAATCCCTCCACAAATCTTCGGTAATATCTGGCAAGTCCCAAGAAACTTCGGATCTCGCGCACTGTAGTCGAATGCTTCCATGACAAAATGGCTTCCACCTTACTAGGATCAACAACCACTCCGTCTCGGAAAATCACATGCCCAAGAAATCTGACTTCCTCTAACCAGAATTCACACTTGCTGAGCTTGGCGTACAACTGGTGTTCTCTCAATTTCCCAAGTACCAGACGAAGATGATACACATGCTCTTCAACATCTCGGGAATAAATCAGAATATCATCAATGAATACTACCACAAAGGAATCCAGATAAGGTCGAAATACTCGATTCATTAAATCCATAAAAACAGCAGGGGCATTAGCTAACCCAAACGGCATCACCTTAAATTCATAATGCCTATATCTCGACCTAAAAGCAGTTTTGGGCACATCCTTGTTCTTGATCCTCAGCTGGTAGTATCCCGACTTCAAATCAATCTTCGAAAACACGGCTGCTCCTTGAAGCTGATCAAATAAATCATCTATCCGCAGGAGAGGATATTTATTTTTGATGGTCACCTTATTTAATTCCCGATAATCGATGCACATACGGAGGGTTCCATCTTTCTTTTTAACAAACAGAACTGGTGCACCCTACGGCGAAGTACTAGGCTGAATAAACCCCTTATCTACCAGCTCTTGCAACTGAGTCTTCAACTCTTTTAATTCAGCCGGTGCCATGCGGTAAGGAGCTTTACGTACAGGAGCCGCTCCAGGTTCCAAGTCTATAACAAACTTCATTTCTCAGACGGGGGGTAGTCCAGGCAAGTCATCCACAAACACATCGGGGAATTCTTCCACAACTGGAATGTCTACCAAAGACTTCTTCTCAGACGACGTAGACACCATCTGAACTAATAATGCATCCGCTCCCCATGCAATCTCTCTTCTTGCTTGAATTGCCGATATAATTACCGGCTTTTCTTTTAACTTACTCCCCACAAATTCCAGACAATCACCATTTAGAAGTTGAAAGGTAATTACCCGACTTCTGCAATTAATACTCACAGAATATCGGTATAGACAATCCATCCCGAGAATGATATCAAAACCCAACAACTTAAACACCACCAAATCAGCATCCATCAAAATTTAACGGGCATCCCAAAGCAACCTTGGAACACCACACCATTTCACCATCGGGTAAAGCCACTACCAATGACTTTGGTAAAGGTTTCGTGACCAAATTACATATCCGCGCAAACGTGGAAGATACAAACGACTGGGAAGCACGGGAATCAAACAAAGTGCAAACATAAAACTCATACAAATAGACTCTCCCTGAACCAAACACATTAACCCATGAAATCCAAAAAAAAACAAAGGAGAAACCAAATACACCAAAAATTAAATCCAACATAAAATTAAATTAAATTAATCCATACCTGTAATTACTCTAACATCATGGGTCGCTAGTGCCTCATCATCCACATCTCCGGGTGTGATAACATAAACCCGGGCTTGCACTGCTTGCCTTGGATTTGTTCTTCCTTGAACTGGTCTTGGACACTCACGGGCAAAATGACCCTGCTGACCACAATTATAACATCGAGCCCCACCAGAAGGGCATTCACCCACATGGGCTCTATTACAAACTCCGCAAACAGGCACACGTCCTCCCATGTGAACACCTGAGGATGCTTGCGGTTTAGTTCCGAT
Source organism: Carya illinoinensis (assembly GCF_018687715.1). Taxonomy (NCBI): domain Eukaryota; kingdom Viridiplantae; phylum Streptophyta; class Magnoliopsida; order Fagales; family Juglandaceae; genus Carya; species Carya illinoinensis. Next base: position 8,343,132 of record NC_056758.1, on the reverse strand, counting down.
CTGCTGAACAAATTTTTGAGGCGAACCCGAGCTGCTTCCTTCACCAGAAAAACTTCGCCTCTTATGCCCTGGAGGAGAGCCCATACTCAGATTATTCTCTCGCTCCACAAGGGTGGCCACATCCACTAAGTCCTGAAAAGTGGATATCCGGTGGCTAACCACCATACGACGTATATCAGGGCATAGTCCCTCCTGAAAACGCTTAACTCGCATCTCCTCTGTGGCGATGAGGTGGGGAGCAAACCGCCCAAATAAATCTTCGGGCGTACTGTTCCACTGTCGTGCTCCCTTGAACCAAATTTGAGAACTCTCTTACCTTTTGCTTCCTTACAGAAGCGGGAAAGAAGCGGTCGTTAAATTCTTTCTTGAAACGCTGCCAGGTCACAGCGGCGAAAGATCCCAATTCTGATTCCAGCATCACCATCTTGGTATCCCACCAATCAGAAGCGGTGCCTTGCAACAGATAGCTGGCGTAGAGTACTTGTTGTGCCTCGGTGCAACCACACACCTCAAAAGTTCTTTCCAAGTCCTTGATCCGCTTTCAGTTTGAAGTGGATCATCTTCTCTAGTGAAGTGTGGAGTCCTATGCGCTAGAAAGCACTCATAGGTGCATCCGGCTTGCACCATGCTACTAGATCCTCCTGGGTATAGCCAAGGCCCTCCTTGATGTGGCCAAGGACCTCCTGGTTGCGGCCAAAGTCCTCCTTATTGCGGACAAGGCCCTCCATGTGGCGGCCAGGGACCCCCTTGTTGTGGCCAAGGTCTTCCTGGTTGTGGCCAAGGCCCTGTCTGCTGTGGTCTAAAATTCTGCTGCATGAACTCCGTCATCTGCCGTATTGCTTGGGCTATGGAGTCATCTCTTGATGCATTGTCCCGTGCCTCCTGAGTGGATTTCCTTGGTCTCACCATTTTTCCTGCCACCACAACCTTGACGCCCTTTAAGAAAACAAAGCAAATAAAACCAACAACAAACAAAAACAAACACCAAAGACTAACACCACATAACAAGAAATAAAAGAAACCAGCTTGCAAAAACATAACTAAATAAATAAAAACAAGCAACCAAGCTCAAACAAATAAAACAAATCAAAACAAATCAAATAACAACTTTACTTAACATAATTTTTAAAACACAACCTTAAAAAACATTCTGGTACTACCTACGGGACATGTGGTTTTACCCAGAGCCAAACCGCTCTGATACCACTTGTGACGCCCCCAAATCCCCATGCATGAACACGGGGAAATGGAGACGTCCGGATGATGACATCACGGGTCATCACCCTATCGACGTGTGCCAAGTGTGTGTATAAGCGACGAATGTGCACGAGAAATACGCAGCGAAAAGCAAGTCAATAACTAAGTACCAGAATTTTTCTTATTTAAAACAAAGCTGTTCAAAATATACATAAATAAATATTACAAGACACAAATATTGTTTTAAACCAAATACAAAACATAACATCAGCATCCTGGCAGAGCCGCATCCTCGAGCTCAGCCTCTTTCTCATCATCCTCGATCTCTGCACCAAAATCTACGGTACCAAAAATGGTGCCGCAGGTAAGTAAACTCCAAACACCACTAGATAAAAATATATAAAATTCAAACAATATGCATGAAAGAAAAACCAATGCATATACGCCATAAAACCATAATTTTTCCACGCACGCCAAAAACCCATTTGGCCCACAAAAACATATCCTTAAAACCAAGCCTCGTCATTATCTCAGATAATGGCCCAAACCACCATTTTCCCAGAAAATAGGTCAGAAGTCTCGAAAACTAAACATCGCCATTTTCCCAGAAAATGGCCTACATCCGAAAACCATAAAAACAATCCGGTTATGCATGCACCATGATCTCCCCTAGGGATCACCCGCACACCCTGGCTCTGTACCACACCGTAGGTAACGACTACGCATGTGACACCTAAACGAGCGATGCCCAGACTCGCGCCCCGCGCTTACCTAGCCAGGCCATCCTCTAGTCCCCGCCACTCTAGGGACCACGGAGTCGTCACGACAGCATTACCGTATCGTGCGATCCGGTCGTCGCCCTACGACAATCCAGGGGATGTCACTCAGTATTATCCACTCCCGAGTGACCAGAGGAGCTCCACCGAGATAATAACTCATCCCGGCTTGGGCTCGTGAGACACATGCACCCAAAAACTATTTACGCCAATAAAACAGAATTTTCTCGATTAAAACAAAATGCACATAAACACAAAATGCAACTCACGCCTCATGGCTCAAATAATCAAGCAATCAAACAAGCAAAACCAAACACTCCGTCCTCAATCCATCCGACCCCCGAACTCCTCAGACTCAGTCCGGAATCAGCCAACCAACAACAATTAATTATTGAATGAGCAAAATATATTTAAATCTAAAAGTAGGGTTTGAAAAATACTTATAGTGCTATATGGTATTTTTAGAAAACACGCGGCGTTGCAAACGGCGGAAGGAAAACAACATAACAGTAAAATTTCACTGTGGCCGTGGGTTGTAAAGTACCCACTTTTGAACGGGGACAAATCAAGGCTCGGGATTGATGGAGAATGGTCTAAGGATATTTATGAAGCTAAATGAACTGGAGTTTGGCCGTGGGAGGCGGCGGAAACGGCGAAGGAAGGGCCGAAATGCCCAAAATGGAAACTAGCTCGTGGGAGCTATTCTGGTGGCTGTTAGAGGCCGGAAATGGGTGGGTTAGGACGGAAAGGAGTCGGTGATGAAGTGGTGAAGAGGTGGTGGCAGGAGGTGGAGTGACAGCGATAGATCGGAGCAAAAATCCGTGAGGTTTGCTGGGCTTTTTCCGGCCAAACGGCGGCTCCGTTGGCGGTGAAAATTGGTGGGGTGGTTCACCGGAGGGAGGGGAAGATTTTGGTGGGGGTGGTGTGCCGCACGGTGGCCGGCGGCGGTGGTTCTGGGAGGTTGAAGCTTCCGACTGTGTGTGTGTGTGTGTGTGTGTGTGTGTGTGTGTGTGTGAGAGAGAGAGAGAGAGAGAGAGAGAGAGAGAGAGACGAACGGGGGGGTATCGCGCAGGAGAGGGGAGGGAAAAGGAAGAAGAAAAAGAAAAAGGAAAAAAGAAAGAAAAGAGAAAAAAGAAAAAAAGAAAAAATGGAAAAGAAAAGATGGGGGGAAGAAATGAGGTCCAATCCTCACTCCAGAACCCAAAACAGATCCGCCGAAAACGACATTAAAAATCGTAAAACGACTAAATAAAATAAACACCGCATCAAATAAATAAAAACCAATTAAAATACATTAATTTAAAATAAATAAACTAATATATTAATTAAATTAAAAACAACTCTTCAGTGAAAATATACGTAAAAGTGGGTCATCACATAAGACGGCAGCCTTTACTTAGGGTTTTGGCTAGATAGAGCAAGGGAGAGAGCGAGGAAATGGTCTTTGTTGGTTTGTAATTGTTGCTGGAGGTAGAGACGAAAAATACTTCTTGACCTAATGTAATTTTTTTTTTAAACAGTGCGGTCACGGTAAACCGCATGGCCAAACCAGATCCAGACATTGATCCGGGCGGTTACAAATTTATTTTAACTGCCTAGTAACAATCCGGGTGGTTTAACCTCTCAGATCTACAAGTATCCAGTTTTCAGACCGGATTAGATAAAAATCCGGCTCAGATGCACAATCTTAGTTGGTAGGGGCTCATAAATTGAACTAGAAATGTTCTTCCTGATTGATGGCATATAGGAAGCATATTCCTATCTCAAAACTAAAAATTATTTCACTTTGGTTCAGCCACATCATTAATAATTAGAAAGAGGATGATCATTTCTACTATATATTCAATCTATCCAATTAGCAGCAACCACGCCGCCAACAACAATAGCACTAAGCAACAAGCAATGTGTTTCTTTTTTATTTTTATTTTTCTCAAATTCAAAAATATCAACTTTGGAAACTTAGTAGGAACTCCTGCGTATGAAGCAATGTTAATTCCCATTAATCTTGCCCATCATGACGCTTCTAATATTGACTGCCATGTAGGTTTCTACTGGAAGCCTATTGCAATATTAAAATGAGCATGGACTAACAAAATTATGTTTATTTCTCTCTTTCCCTTCCATGTTCTGACCGAATAAAGAGATCATTTAACTTTCCCTCAGATAAGTAAAGGTATGAGATAATTTTGTTCCCATTTGTTAATAAGCTGAGCAATTTGAGAAAAAAAATCAATATTGTTGTAATTACTCACTGAAAATATTGAATAGTCAGGCCACAACTATTAGAAAGAGAGTATAAGTATCCTCTTACTTATTATTGCAAAAGATCAAGCATAATCACAAGATCTCATAGATTTGTTGAAGACCGCATTTGAAAACCATCTCGCATATAACCATCATATAATATATTATTAGTAGCATATATGTTACCACTATAGTATTAGTAATTATACTATATTATCATTGACATATAGTATTAGTATAGTATTACCAATAGTATTACTATATACTAATAGTATTACTAATATTAGTATAAATATCATAGTATAATACACTATATAGTTGATATTTATATATATTTAGTATAAATGTATATATATATATATATAATATGCTACATGTATGCATATATTTAGTAGGTATATATTTTAGTATGTATACATTATATATATATGTATGTTTAATTGTTTATATATATTGTATTAAATATGTATATATCTAGTAAATTATATGTATATAAAAAAGCCCAGCGGGCCAGCAAGCCCAGTAGAATTAAAAAAGCCCAGCTGCCCAAAACACTTAAACGCCAAACGGCGTCTGTTTAGTAAACACCCAATAAGACCGACCAATCGAAACGGCGTCGTTTTAAGGGTAGTAAACGATGCCGTTTCAACGTTGTTAGGGTAATAACTAAAGAAATATTCTACGTAGAAGCCACTATTTCAGTGCATCCATTGCACACACGACGTGGCTTAGTAAAATGACTAATTTCTCCCTGCAGCTGCACGTTCCCTCTTACCCATTTGAAACAGAGTTCTGTCTGCACTTTCCCCCCACCCCCTCGTCTCGCCTATCCTCTCCCCCACCCCCACCGCGGCACCTAGCCCTCAATCCGCCGAATCTCTTCATAGCTTCATCTTCCGATTTACCCGCACCTCGTCCGATTTCCCACCTCATCTATATTTTCCTCTCTGCCTAGAATCTCATCACAGGTAAATTTCTAGATCTTCTTTTCTTCTTTTTAGGATTTCTGGTTGGGTACGACCATGTGAAAGGGAGGCTTGGGGTTTTGTGATTCTGTGAGGTGGGTTTTGAAGATATTGGGGCTTAGGGTTGTCTGCTGTGTTGTGTGTTGATGCTTAAGTCTGCTTTGGGTATTGTTGTAGTTTTTAAATAAATAAATAAAACTGCAAAAAATTAATTGAAAAGGATATGATCGTGGATGCAACCAAAGAATCGATTACGAGATTGCATGAGATATGATCGATACCATCAATAAATCCGTTTACTTGTTGAACCTATTTTGTTGGTTGTAAATATCTGTCAATTCTTTAACAAAGAATGGTGGGTTCTATCTTTGTAGTGCTGAGAAAATCTTTCAATCAAATTTCTAAGAAACTTTGTAGAGCAGAGAAAATTTGTGTTTTGGCACAATAGGATTATCAGTGTTATGGTTCCAGCTTGGGTCAGGACATGTAATAGAGCCTAGAGGCATAACATGATCTTATTGCCTGAGCAAGAACTGATTTCTCAAGTTTTCTTATTGCCCACCTTCTTAAATTTTTATACAATGCTTCTCCAACATTTTTGGCATTCATCCTGAAGTTGATACCTAGATAAAATAAATGCTTACCACTCCCCAGTTGAGATTGAAATGTCTCATGTATGGTATTGATACTAAACTTTGGGGGAATAAATGCTCAACAATCAAATTCATGATCACAGTATGCAACTTTTTCCAGCCTCATGTCCAGTATGTGTTATTGAAGTAAGTCTGTTGATAAGAATATTTAATTTCTTCAGGTTGGGCCTTCCACCTTCTTCAGTTCAAAACAGTTTGAAGTTTTTGATGTGGAGCTGCTTAGCGTTCAAGACTGTCAAAAGAGGACCATCAGTTTTTACTCCGATGTTGTGTGCAATTAAGTGAAATTAAGTGATGGGACTATATTGTTCCTATATAAGTATCCCTTTATTTTCTAAAATAGATAGGTCATCTTCATTGTAATGCATTTGAGTGAAGAAATGGCATCTTTATTGTAAGGTAGATTTCTCTGGAAGTGAAGTATTTATCATGTATTGAACAAAGAATAAATAAAGTGTTTGTTGATAAAGGTGTGACCTTGTATGTATATGATTGACCCAAGCAGGGGAAAATATTGATTTTATATTAATTCTCAAATGACATTCAAGAAGGTTATGCCATTTTTAATTGGCATTTTTCTGCCCCAAATTTAAGGGGCTTTTCATTTATGGGATTTTCCAATAAAACCATGTCAAATAACAGTATGGTTTGCTAAATTTATACTGTGTTGTATTTACAGTTTTGTTGGATGTAATGTCATTGGCAGTACCCCAACAAAGAATCAATAAGTCTAAATATCTGCAAACTGCCATTATAATCATAACCTATTCGAGTTCAAGGACTTGGTTTTCCAGAGTCTAAAACAGAGCACGTTCATGTGCTAAACCAGCCAACAATACTAACAATCACAGCAAAACAGTTGACTAGCATAAGTGAATCTTTACAAATTAGAATGATCCAGACATGTCTGTGCTGAAGCTCTACATAAACATTTGGCAAAAACATTAGTTCCTATTGTACTTTAACTCTAGGAAAATAAGCTAAGCACAACAGCTACCGAGCAGGGCTAACACCTTCTTTGAAAATCATATTGGCCACTTTTGGAGGGGTCCACAAAGAATTGGTAACATTTTGGCCATCCATGCCACTTCTATTTGTATTGAACTGGCCTCGTGCTTCTGTACTTTTGCTCTCCCCATTTTCTTTCCAATAAAGATTCCTAGCTTCATGGCTGTAATTAAGCCTAATGTAATCAGAAGTGGTCTCACTGCCAGGTGAAAATCCTTCAGGTGTTGATTCTTCCTCACCATACTTTGTATATTATTTCTCTCACATAACCAAAGATATCCATTCATTCCACCACTGCAAAAGGACAACAGGTACAATTAAGGTTTGAAACTAGAGAAGGTTAGGTGAAAAGGGTCCATCATATGCAAGCAATTTTGTATTACCTGGTTCTGATTCTTTTGTATTACCTGGTTTTGATTCCTTTGTAACATAAAGCTCATTGATTATATGCTGGATTATGTCATGCACATGCTCATTAAATGAACGTATAACATTTGAACAGCTTTGTAAAAGCAACTCTGATAGATCATACATACATTGATCATTGTCTGAGCAATGTGACCATCTATTTTAGGAGGTGCAGACAAAGACTTAAGATACATTCTGATGTATTTCAATAAGATTGGTAAGAAGACTAATTGCAAAAGACGAAGCACATAGGACATGTTCCTTTTAAAGGATAGTAATCAACACAACATGCAACAGAAATGATGTATTTTTTACTGTTTAGAAAAAAAAAATTTCCACATTAAATGAACATACATAGTCCCAAAAAAAAATACTTTTTAAGCAAAAATTGAAAATCTGATAATATTATAAAAGAAAAAAATAATTAAAGAACTGAAACTTGAATTTTCTGCATAACAATTGAGAATTCGATTGATGACATCCCTAAAGTTCTTCCCAAAAGTTTGTGATACATTAAAATACAAATAAGATCAAACAATGGGCCATACAAATAAGCTCCAACAAATAAACATCACAGAAAAATTATGAGATTAGAAGATAATCAGCAGAAAACCAAAATGATATCAAATGAAACTGCGCACTCATCAAATTATGTTTAAAATAATTTAAGTTAGACAGTATGTAGTTTGATTTTTTTCTTACCCTAATGTGTTAAGTTTTCGCATCAACCAACAAGACTCCAAAAAAAGTGAATACAATTGAAATACCCAAAAAGAATTGAGTGTAACTCAAGAGATCCACAAAGAGGGAGGAAAATGGGGGGCCGACGACAAATGACTACTTCGAAGGCTAGCCTAAAATAGAGACATAAATAAAATTAAAACAAAGAAACAAATATTTTCAAAAAAGAGGGTTCCAACCTCAGTATATTTCTTGAAAAACAGGACGGTGATGGCTGAAATTTACAAAAAGGAATCAACCAAGAGAACAGACCCTGATTTCAAGCTAAACGAAGCTTAGCATCGAGCATATAATCGACTAAAATACATTATGAATAAAAAAATGAAAACTGAAGACTCAAAGGATGTACCTGAGCTTTTCTTTCGTGGATCGGACAAAGAAGAGAAGGCAAATGAACACTTTAGGAATGAGCAAGAAAATGCAGAGAAATCAAAGTAGAGAGAGAGAGAGAGAGAGAGAGAGAGAGAGAGAGAGAGAGCTCAAGGACCTTCCATGAAAGTAACGAAAACTTTAGGCCGTGTTAAACGAGAAATCCGAAGCTTAGGAGTGGCGGCACTGGGGCAGACAGAGGAGCGTCGCTTGGTGTCGTTGGACAGAGAGTCGGCGTCGCCGGCTAGCGCTGGGCAGGGGAAGGTAGGCGACGCGAGCGAGGGAGGAAGTATTTCGCGAGGCAAATTCGAATGAGGGAAAATTTGAATGGGGGAGGAGAAAATCAACGGAAAATGAAAAATGAAAACACATGTTTTGTTTTACGGAAAAAAAAAAAAAAAAGAAGCCACGTAGTGTGTGCATTGTGTGCACTGCTACAGTGGCTTCTCCGTAGAAGAACTCATAACTAAAATCCCTACCCCTTTCTGCCTTTCACCGTTAACTCTCACGCTCACCCAGCCCTCCCCTACCCTCACCCGAGTCCCCTGTCACGCAACCCTCCCCTCTCGCACCGTCGCACGCAGCCCCTCTCTCACGCAGGCGCAGCCACGCATCCCCTCTCTCTCCGGTATTTTCTCTTCCTCTCTCCCGCATTTCTCTCCCTCTCTTGGACGATTCTTTCCGCTCTAGACACCCTCCTCTCACTCGCATCTGATTTTGTACTTTTATGGTGCCTATTTTTTATTTGTGATGATTTGACTTTGGAGATTTAGAAATATATGGTTGAATTTTTCTGTATTCTAGGGTTTATGCATGCTGTTCTCTACCACATTTTTATACTTGTTTTGGTTGCATTGCTGGGTTCTTCAATAAAATCAATAGCTTGTGGTAAATTTTTAAGTTTCATGGCTGTCTGACTGCTTGTTGAAACCCAAAATGGTTTGGTTTTGGTCATTTCAAAGTCTAGGGGCTGCATTTTATATAGGGGCCGAATGCTGTGTTCTTGTTTATGATGTAAACACGCATAAATCATTTGATCAATGACCACATAAATATTTGATTAATCCATTTTATCTGGTTTTTGTTCTTACCAACCACCATTGATCTCTTTTATGCATTCTTGGATTTTTTTTATCCTCAAAGCTTGGACTTGAATTAATGACTTTGAATCGTTATTATTGTTCACATATATTCTTTTGAAGTTCATTTTGATGCATGCACGGAGCTTTTTTGTGAAAAAGCTGTTTTTGTAATTTTTGGTAACCTTTTGATGTATTTTATTGATTCACTAGTCAATTTGTCTAAGTTCCTGAACAAAGATCTTCTTCCTCGTGGTTTCTTCATATACTTTGGCATGTTTAAATGATTTCTTTTCATTTCTTTTGGAGAAATATTGAAATAAAATTAATAGACTAGCCAAATTGTTTTGCTGTTCTGTTTAGTTATAAGTTACTAATTAATATTGTTAAACAAATGAATATCTGTTTATATATCAGTTTTTTTTTACACCAGATTTCATTTGTACGACAGTTTTTTTATAGCAGTTTTTTTTGTAGCAGTATTTTTACAAGAGCAGATTTTTTTTCTGACACATTGGCACATGTTTAAAATCGGAAAACAGACCAAACCGGACCATTACACCCCTAAGTCTGGTTAGTTTAGTGTTTAAACCAAGTTTGCTTTTCAAGAACGAATAGTTTTTTAAACGAGCCAAGTTTAAACCTTTTATTAACGACTCAGTTTGGGCAAGGAATTAGTCTTTTTGTCTCAATTTAATTCTCTGCTTGGACTTGCTAAAAAAATAATTGTTTGTTTTTCGTTCTCAAATAGATTGGGCGAGGGAACTTTGATTTGAAGGTTAAATTAATTCTTTTGTCACATTTTATATTTCTAGGATGGGCTGGATCTTATTGTGAATAGAGCACTAAGATTATAAATTTTGTTCTTGTCCCTTATGGCGATTTCCAATTATCTGTATCCTCAATATCTGAGAGTTTCCTCTGGAGGTCGTCTTTGCATTCATAGTAGTGGGTACAGTTGGGGCAACCGAAAGAAGCAGATCCTTCGTCTTCTCTGTGCTTCCGCTGAGAAACCGGTGGAAGGCCTTTATGTTGAATCCAAGGTACACTACTAATTTAATGTAAAGCTATTGTATTTTTTTTTTCATTTTCTTGCACATTAATCATCTGTTTGTATTTCGAATTGTGAGTCTCATTGGCTGTTGAAATAGGAGAGTTGGCAAGGTTTGCTATGTGGCGTATGTGTGAACTAAATGTGCTTGTTCAGAGTTTTATATTGACTTGGGTAAACTGTTCATGCTTCTTCATTTGAAATATTCAATTGGTGTCATTTTTTATTGCAAGCATTGGGTTGCTCCTCGGGGCTCAGAATTGCAATGATATGATCTTCTAAGTACCAAGGTAATACCAAAATCCAATGGTTTTAAAGTGTCTTTATTAGTAAAACATGATGAAGGCCTAATCATGTTAACTTTTGGATAAATGAACTAATAGCTTCAAAAAAAGGCTTATGGCTTTGCAGCCTATGCAGGGATTAGCCCTTGGTGGCTAATAAGTGAGCTAGAATAAAATGAGAGGAAGAGTTGTTCACATCTTAGATGACTTTCTTTGATGTTCCTGAACTGGAGCCTTGGCATAAGTTGTCAACCAGAATCTGCTAGGAACCTTCAGCATCTAATCATCTAATCTCTAAATAAATCTTTCCAAGTGTATGTTAAATCTAATAATCTAATCTCTAATCATCAACCAGACGTTGTGAGGTTTTAAAAGTGTGGCCACCTTGGTAGAGATTTAATACATGCCTTGAAAACTGATGTCAAAGGAGGAATTTGGTGGAGTGTTTCCCATTCTGATGATAAACACCTCTTGAAGCTGATTACCATTGCCTGATTATATACTTTAATTGTAATGCAGGCCACTTCAAGGCTCTGTGCATCCAAAATAATATGGAATCCGAATCCTAACATCCCCTTCTCTCAGACCTTCTGAAACATAATGCGATTGTGACACTATATCTATACAGTGTCGAAACTAGCAATTGTGTTGAGGGGGGGCCAACTTTTCTACTGTGTGACACATTTATATAAATAATAATGCTAGATACAGTCTTAGGGTATGCAAACACTAGGCACTCCATTTGAAAAAAAAAAGTGGAGTCTACCATTAAAAAATGATTTTTTTATTTAGGTCTAGATTTACTTTTTTTTTTTCAAAGGAAGTGGGCGGGACTTGTACATCGTAGGATTGCAAACATCATTTATCTTATGTAAATTAAAAAGAGATTGAAAAATCATAAAAATATAACTACAAACTATTTTTCTTATAGATCATCGACTTTAAATAATCTTTCTTGTATTTTCATTTTAGATTCCATATTAAGAAACTCAATATTGCATAACAAAAATATTTGGGATCCATATTAATAAGTTTATTATTTCTCCTGAACTTAGTTTTGATTTTAATTTTGGAGAAGCCACATCCTTGAAAATAGATAATATATAGAAATTAAACAAAAATTTGTGACTATTAAAAAAATTGGAGAGACATATTTCTAGGTATATTAAAATTTTAAAGATTATGTGGAAATTATAAAATTTTTTGGGGGGGAGGGGGGGCATTTTCTATAGAGAAATTCTATTTGCAGTCCCCACTTGGGGACTGTATGTGTAGGCCCTTTATTAAAATAGAAAAAACATCATTTTAAGGGATATTTTAGTAATTTTAAAAAATTTTAAAGATAAAATTGTCTATGCCTGCATTGCAGTTCCCAAATGGGGACTGTATGTAGCATTGCTCTTTTCTATATTTGTAGAATTATGTATAAAAAGTAGGGGAGTAATTTATGTTTTCACAAAGTTTTTGCCCCCATACCCCCCAACCAACACACAACCCCCCAAGGACAATGTGGGTCTGCCATGTATCTATATAACTAATGGTATTGTGCACGAATGATTGCCTCTATAGTTTTTCAGACAAATGCTTGTTAGGTGAGTATTTTGGTATTTATCAATGCACCAACATTAATTGTCTTCTGTTGTAATGAAGATAATAATAGAGATAGATGTATGTGCATGCACAGGTCCATGTGCACATCCCTGTCTTTTAATGTTTCTTTAACCAGCAGTCCCTGCACCTTGTCTGATTCTAAACCGTTTTATGTATATTAACCTGACTTGGTTAGGTCCATACTATTAGTCATAGTAGTTTGGACCTTTACATATCCAACAAGGAAGAAAAGGAACGACAAGTTGAACCACTTGTTCTGTTGGGTTTCTTTTTAAGGTTTTTACCCTTGCCCATGATCGGCATTGAAATGATCATGACAGCTACATGTTGAGACTAAGCTCAATATTGCCATTGACATGGTAAAGGAACTGTTCCATGAACTGTTGAGATGATATGTCAATAAAATAGTGAGATACTACTGAAAAAAAATAGTGAGATGTTGTAGGTTGAGTTCCCCCTGCAATTGATGGATAGAGAAGTTTTATGATTTAAAGAAGTGCAGTATACTGATTGGTAGTTGGAGCTGTATAAGACCACCCCCTTATTTGCAGTTTAATATAAAAAGTTGAGGAAGTCTTTAAAGAGATTTATAACAGTAAGAATTCCACTCCTTTTTTTTAAATCCTCATACTCATTCATTCTTTATTCTCTAATAAGGAGAAAACTTTGTGTATCACATATAAATGAGTGTTACTAAATGGTATAATTTCAGGTTCAAACTTTGTTAGACAGTGTAAAATGGGATGAAAAAGGTTTGGCAGTGGCAATTGCTCAACATGTTGATACTGGAGCCATACTAATGCAAGGCTTTGCAAATCAAGATGCAGTCCTTACAACCATTTCTTCTCGGAAGGCAACATTTTTTAGCAGGTCACGGTCTACATTATGGACGAAGGGAGAGACCTCAAAGAATTTTATCAATATTCATGATATATTTCTTGACTGTGATCGTGACTCTGTATGTGTCGGAAGACTTTGAGTTGGAACATCTGTTTGCATATATATTATTTTTAGTTTACCCAATATGTGAATCATCAGTCTCTTGGGTTTCTTATAATTTTAACCAACTATTTTTCAGATAATATACCTTGGGAAGCCTGATGGACCTACCTGTCATACGGGTTCAGAAACTTGTTATTACACATCAGTTTCTGACTTACAAGAACAGGTACAGGTTTTCACCTTCAACCATTTCATGCGTCATTGTCACATACCTATTAGCAAGACTTTTAGTGATCGGATCATTTTTGGCAGGTTGAAGGAAGTAAATTGGCATTAACCACTCTGTACTCATTAGAGTCAACAATCTCCCAACGCAAAGTAGAACTAGCGGCAGCACAAAGCGGAAAACCCTCATGGACAAGACGGTTATTACTTGATAACCACCTTCTATGCTCAAAAATCAGGTAGAGCATTGGATTGTCAATTTGCTTTTAATGGACACCTTTCTACTGTAAAATTGAAAAAACCTATAAAAATCGGAGAAGATCTTTAAGAATTTCAATCGTAGATTTTTATGGATCTGAATTTTTCTTTGCAGGGAGGAGGCAAATGAGTTGTGTCAAACGCTGGAGGAGAACGAGGATAAGTCACGAACTGCCTCAGAGATGGCAGATGTCCTCTATCATGCCATGGTTCTTCTGGCAGTTAAAGATGTGAAGATAGAAGATGTTATGCAAGTTCTCCGGCAGAGATTTTCTCAGTCAGGTATCGAGGAAAAGAGCAGTCGGAGATCAGAAGGCTAGTCATGAGCTATTTAGGCTGCCCAACCCTTGGGTTTAATCAATTCGAGTGCCACCTGGACTTGGTGTTATCCCAGTTCTTGTATCCTCACCTCAAGTTGCTGTAGTCTGGCTCTAGGTGAATTTTGCATAAACCTTTCTGGTAAAGACAAATTTGTTGTAACATTTTTCCTTTCAAATAGAACAGAATATGCCACTTTTGAGAAGTTATATTGCGATCGTTTACTTATATTGCTTTGGGTGAATCGCTCATTCTCATCCCTTGTATCTGGCCTTTTTATTTGTTTCTCCCCATCAACCGAGGTTTCTTTGCAATTATGGAGTCCTTTTGTGCCCTGATAACTTGCTCCTCTGCCATTTTTGCAAGAAAAATTTATTTCTAACCTTGCTTATTGATGCACTAAATAAACTAGCGATGTAGAAAATTTGCTTACCTTCTTCCTGCAAATTTCGCTGGCATCACAAGATTTAGTTTGCATAAAAAAAAAATAATAATAATAATAAAATTATGTCACGTATCAAATAATGTACAGGATTCGGAATATGCTACAAATAGCAAAAGTAGAACTCGTGTTTTATTTGGTTACACAGTTGAGAAATATATAAATAATAGTTAAATATTTTAAGAATAATAATGAAATGATTGAGTTAAGATGTTTTATGTGATTTTGAAAAATGAAAGGAAAAAAATTAAATAAAAATATTATGAAATTAAATATTGTTAAAATATAATTTTTTTAAAATTTGAAAAAGTTAAATTATTTTTTTATGTCTTATTTGAAAGTTTAGAAGATTTGTAATGATTAGATAAAAATTTAAAAATTAAAAAGTATTTATATTTAAATGTCAAGATAGATAATATAGAATGAGATGATATGTGAAATCGCCTTTGCGAAAATGGAAACCCAGATGAAAATGTCTATTTACAGGAAAAGTGCTCCGCTTCACTGAGAGCCAAAGAATACCACAAATGATAATGCCTAATTGATAACATTTTAAATGCTAAATAAACGAAAAGAAATGCTCAAAACATATACCTAATCCTTCGAACTATCAAATTGGTCACGGGCTTAAGACACCGACATTTGGGTCCCTCCTAATTATCTCACCTTTGTGTCCGACTAGTACCATGAGTCTTTAAATGACCAAGAACTCCAACAAACATTCAAACCTAACGCTGAAAAAACAGCGCAACATCAAATTACGTTGATACATACTCGCTTCAACTCCTGTCTGTTTTCTCTCTCTTTTAGACAGCATATCCCAGCTGAGAGTCTGGGACAATCAAACATATACGCAGATGTGAATGAAACTTGAGAACTAACAATACCGCGGGCACACGTAGGTGGGACTTTCGTGGAGAAATTTGGCACCATATCTACCATCTGTTAGAATAGCCTAACCCATAGCTCACGTGGCCACCATCTGCCCCGGTCATTCAACCTACCCCCATCCCCTCCTACAAAAATTCAGTTCATATAAATGGTGTTCCAACTGATTCACGAGTACTACTGCCATAATTTCCAGTAAACTTGGTACTACTGCCCCGTTCATTAACAAGCACGAACGTACGACCCTTGCTATATATAGAAATTAAGAAACTAGGGTCAAGCAAGAGGCATGGCGTCCATGGAGGAAATCCGAAAGGCTCAGCGAGCACAGGGTCCAGCCAACATTTTGGCCATTGGCACAGCCACTCCCTCCAATTGCGTCTCTCAAGCTGACTATCCTGACTTTTACTTCAGGATCACAAAGAGCGAGCACATGACCGAGCTGAAAGAGAAGTTCAAACGCATGTGTATGTGTCTACATGCATCTATATATGATTAGATTATTATAAGAGAAATGCACATATATATAGACGTAATTCTCATCATCATCTCATTAATTTTATCATATATTTCTTGAAAAAACTTGCAGTACTAGCTAACACAGAACAATTTTGAGTTATATATTAACAGGTGACAAATCGATGATAAAGAAGCGTTACATGTACTTGACTGAAGAAATTCTGAAGGAAAATCCCAATATGTGTGCGTACATGGCTCCTTCTCTAGACGCACGTCAAGACATAGTGGTTTTGGAGGTGCCCAAGCTGGGAAAGGAAGCGGCATCCAAGGCAATCAAGGAATGGGGCCAGCCCAAATCCCGCATCACCCACCTCGTTTTCTGCACAACCTCCGGCGTGGACATGCCCGGTGCCGATTACCAACTCACCAAGCTCCTCGGCCTTCGACCCTCCGTGAAGCGTTACATGATGTATCAACAGGGCTGCTTCGCTGGCGGCACTGTGCTCCGACTCGCCAAAGATTTGGCCGAGAACAACAGAGGTGCACGTGTTCTCGTGGTCTGCTCTGAAATCACGGCCGTCACTTTCCGCGGCCCCTCCGATTCTCACCTGGACTCTCTGGTCGGCCAAGCCCTCTTCGGTGACGGCGCTGCTGCTCTTATTGTCGGCGCAGACCCCGATACATCGATCGAACGTCCACTATACCAAGTCGTGTCGGCAGCACAGACAATCCTACCTGACTCCGACGGTGCAATCGACGGACACCTAAGAGAAGTTGGCCTCACTTTTCACTTGCTGAAGGATGTGCCCGGATTAATATCAAAGAACATCGAGAAGAGCTTGGTGGAAGCTTTTACTCCGATCGGGATAAGTGATTGGAACTCAATATTCTGGATAGCACATCCGGGAGGGCCAGCCATTCTCGACCAGGTGGAGGCCAAGCTCGGACTGAAAGAAGAGAAAATGAGAGCAACAAGACAGGTTCTGAGTGATTATGGGAACATGTCGAGCGCATGTGTGCTGTTCATATTGGACGAGATGAGAAAGAAGTCGGCGAAGGAAGGAAAGGCAACGACAGGTGAAGGTCTCGAGTGGGGTGTTCTCTTTGGGTTTGGACCAGGTTTGACGGTCGAGACGATCGTGCTGCACAGTGTCAACATCTAAGCGGGCGCTACGGTCCGGCCCCGATCGTGAGGAGTACCGAACATGCTTATATATTGGAAGAAGATTCATATCGGAAAAATTTCAAGTACTACTGAATTCGTTGCCATATTAATATTCATCGCGTGCGCTTAGGCGTAGGAATATGCGTGTGTATGCCTGTAACTGTAAGGGCTTTGTTTTCCGAATAAAAGTATCAAATTTCAATGATCATAATATTTCTATACTCTTTTATTCTTTTTTATTTTTTATTTTACGTATTTCAATTCAAGTTTGTATTTTTTAATATTATCTTTTAATACCATTATCTCTAATTTTGTTTTTTAATGTTTTCAATGTATATTTATTTTATAAATTTCTGGACTCTAATTCTTCCACACACACATATATATATACAATATATACATGATAATACAATGACATACTTACATATATATATATATATAGAGTTAATCTCAAAACATATTAGTACCAAAATATTATTTGCATCGATCCTAAGACTTGGGTATGGTGATAGTTAGAAGTAATGTTTTTGATGTGCGACATTAAGGTCTGATGTAGTTATAAAAATTAAATGATTTCATCTCATTTTATTATTATAGAAAAAATTATACATAAAATAAAATAAATAATTTAATTTTTATAAATTTTAAAATAAAAATAATATTTTTTAATAATATTTTATTTAACCGTTAACATTTGTTTCATCTTCTCTTTATAACTAAACCAAACCAATACTTGGGACGACATCCAAGAGTCTAATTCCTAGAAAAGTAGACGCAAAGGCACATCAGCATCCACCAAAAACGATGGCTGGTTTGTCCTACACCTGAATGTGGACTCATTTTGTCTTGTAGTGACATTATTCTATCAACTAACTCCTTTTACTAGCTAACCTCTTAACTCTCTTGCTCAATGTTCACTTCACCTAGCGCCAATTAATTATTGTAAAGAAAAATATAGTTATAAGTATAGTTATACATTAATCTGTATATTAATATAATATAATTGATTAAAAAGTAAATTTTATTAAAAATAATGTTAATTTAAATTTTAAATATAAATAAATCAGTATTGATACATATTAGTGTGCGACTGTGCTTATATATAACAAAACTCTTATTGTAAACTCCAATTCAAATAAGCTTATATTTCACCTAAAAGCATAATTAATTCTATAAATAAAATTATAAAATGAACTATAACAAATGATGCAATTTAGTATAATATATTAAATGCATTTTTAAATATAAATATTTGAATAATAGAAAATACAATTTTAAGCGTCCAAGTCTCCATACATCTTTTGAAAAAAATGATAGAATCAATTATAAAAAATAATAATAATAATAATTTATATGCACTTTAAAATTATATAAATTATTTTTTAAAATATTTTGACAATCTATCACATCAAAGTTTCAAACAACTTGCTTCGTAAGATAGTTTATTCTCTGCATTTTTTTAAATCGATAATTTATTCTCTCGTAGGCATATCCACGTGTGACGGTCATATAAATAATTAAATATTACAAAAAGAGATAAAAATATACTCCCGCCCAATTTTTCTACAAAAGTTTTTGTATTAAATTATATTTTTATTTTTATTTTTACTTAACGGATTAACGAAATATTTTTTTATTATGTTTGTGATTTTTTTAAATGATTTAAAAAATGTTAAAAAAAAGAAAAAGATATTTACTTAAGTATCATTTAAATAATAAGATAGTTTTAGATAAAAGTTAAAAATTAAATAAAATATTATTAAAATAAATTTTTTAATAATATTATTATCTCGTAATTTAAAAATTTTAAATTATTTATTTTATGTAAAAATTTAAAAAAATTTAAAAAATTATAATACTAAATAAAATACTTTCATTTTTTCAACAGTGCCTTATAAATTTATAATAAATGCTATAGTCGGCGAGGATCTTGCCGACGTGTACCTCTGTTGGGAAATGATTTTTTAATGAATTATTATTTATTATTTACTATATCCAGCAGTTTTTCGCCCCTTTTTTTGCATCCTGGGATTTTCCGTGCGTATGGCGTGTCGCCGTGTCCTCATCTTCGATGGCAACCTCGTAATTCAAATCAGAACCTAAGGTTCATGTTTTAAGGATACAATCCATTCACAGTTGCTTATCTATATGACGAGAAGGGGCGTTTCATTTTGCGTGTTGAGTCTGTTTTGCGAGAAAATATTTGGGGAAAGAGAGAAGAGTGTGAGAGAAATGGCAGCAGAAGAAGGGCAAGTGATCGGTGTGCATACTGTTGAGGCCTGGAATGAACAGCTCCAGAAGGGCAACGGCTCCAAAAAACTGGTTTCTTCCCTTTTCATTTATTATTAAACATAATTTACTATTGGTATTTACTTTTGGCTTGATTGATCTGTATTATGGATTTGACTTTGTTAGTGTTATGGTTTTATCTGTGTTATGCGTTTTTGGGTATTTTGGATATTCCAAATATTGGATCTAAGTTGTTTTATTCTTATCTGACTTATCTAGCTTAATCTGGATTTTGCGTCTGTTATAATAGGTCTTGTGTTAGTGCGTACGTTACCATTTTTTGTTGGGTACATGTGTTTGTGGTTTCTAATAGAACCATCTTGATGCCGTAATGGGTGACATTTATCTGATGAAGTTTTGAACTTTGGTTTCATTTTGTTATCTTTGAATCGGGTTTTCATCCGAATATGTGCCTCTACAGGCCTGTTTATCTGTTTTTTTTTTTTTTCCTGGATAATTCTGTTTGAGTTTTCTTTTGTTACGAGTCTTTGTTAGGTCGATATCTCTGTACGTCTATCTCAACTCGTTCTGTGTTGCTTGGATGATGAAAAGTTCTACTTTTGTTTCTTTTTCGTTTCCCATATCTTCTGAGAGCTAAAGAGAGATTTTTTAAAGATGGTTTTGGAAGTTGTATTTTGTCTTTGCCTTGATACTTTCACGTGAATCTAGCTTTGGGAAAACTCCAGAAAAACAAGTTTTGATGGAATAAAATATGATAGTGGGGTCTGCAGGACGATTTTTATCATTGTGTTGGCAACTTAATGATGGGGCTCTGGTTTTGTGCCATAGAAGTGAGATACAAGAAAAATTTTATGGTTGCCAATTTGTTGTGTTGGGGATGAACCTTTTGGTAGTTGGGGTTCTGGCTAGGGTTGCAATATATACATTAACATAGTTATTTTAATGGAAATGTGATCACTGATGGAAATGTGGTCACTAATGGAAATGTGATCACTGGGATTAAAAATTTAAAACAAGGCATTTGGTTCTTTTAGTGAAGTCTTTTTGAGTTGGCTTGAGCATTACTCGCCTAATTTTTGTAACAAATATGTGGCGCGAATTTTGTAATATTTTATTATCCCATTGTCAAATGTTTCTTTAGTTTCTAACTTGACATGGCTGAAGGTTGTGGCTAGGGAAAGAGATGGTCATCTTCTACAACAGAGACAGAGTACGGCCTGTTGTAAAATTTTAAGAAATAAATTGAGAGAAAAATCTTTCTACCTTTGGGTCAATTTAGTCATGTTCTTTGGCGCTACTGGTTGAGTTTGGATCTTGCATTTTAAATCTACTTATTTGATGCAGATGGTTGTCAATTTGACAGTTTGGTGGCGTGGACCATGTGTTTCCCATTGATTTCACATCTTTTGTCATTTTGTTGCTTTCTTGGCATTGTACCCATCTCTCTGGTTGATGCAGATGGTTGTTGATTTCACCGCTTCCTGGTGTGGTCCATGCCGCTTCATTTCCCCATTCCTGGCAGAATTGGCTAAGAAATTGCCAGATGTTACATTTCTCAAAGTGGATGTGGATGAACTGAAGGTAATGAAAATTCAAGATGTTGTCATGGAAAGCCTTCTCTTCAAAATGGCAAGCATTCATTACAGAAAAAAAAAAAAAAAAAAAAAAAAGCAAGAAAATTTCTCGCCCAATAATTAAAAAAAAAAATATATATATATACACAGCTTTAGAAACATTTGCTACATACTGCCACTCCTATAGGACAATGCTATATGTTAAACTCTTCTTTCCCTTTTATCCTACTTTGTTGATGTGGTAGTACCCATAACTCTTGCATAACTGCATGGGACCGGGATTTATTCTATAGGGGTAGGGCCCTTCGGCCTTGGATAGGCTCCCAGACATCAAAAAAAAAAAAAAACTCTTGCATACCTTTTTTATTTCTCTAGAAAAAATTCAGGGGTTAATCAACAAATACGACACCAACATAATAAGATGAAAGTGGAATAAATATAATATATCTCATAATTAATTTCTGGTTTGCAGTCGGTTGCTCAAGACTGGGCTGTGGAGGCAATGCCAACTTTCATGTTCTTGAAAGAAGGGAAGATTGTGGACAAGGTGGTGGGAGCAAAGAAAGAGGAACTGCAGCAGACTCTAGCAAAGCACTTGGCTACTGCATAAAACCTCAATAGTGATGCAGTTGAATCTGTCTGAACGGGGTTTATTATACATCTCACCATTATGCTATTATATGTGAAATCTTGTCAGTTTCTTGTTCCCATTTGTATCGAATTCCGTGGTTTTACTTGTTTGAACTTTGCACTTTTAATACGGTAGAGTGCCTTAATAATGTTAGATTTCGTAAAATGCACTCGCAGTGTTTGGATGGATACCTATGGAGGTTGAAAGGCATGCATAATTTAGGAATCATGAGTATATATAAATATGCACAACCCTGATATAAATTCTAGATTCATTAGGTCAGGTTTGTCAGTTCGGAAAAAAATTAAAAAAAAAAAAAAGAAAAAGAAAAAGAAAAAATATTCCTCGTTCAAACGTAAATGAAAATATTTATTTGGTTATAAATACAATATTTTCGCATTAAGAGAAACGAAATATGAGGAGAATCTCTATATATATATAAGAAGTTTGAAACGTTCGTCTTTTCCTGTGTACTTTCTAAAAATGTTAGACCAACTTTATATCTGCTAATTGCATGGTAAATCGCAACACTTTAACATGGTATATTGCAAGTGAGTGCTCAAAATTTTTTTTTTTTTTTATAAAAAGAATAAAAAAGGCTCATTTTCATAGATTTTAGAATAAGGTATTTGATCCCCACTTTTGACGAAATTGAAGAGAAAAAAGTCTGAGAAAAAGGTACCACCATGAAGAAAGATGGTCATGGAATTGGCTTTAAATTAATCAATTGCACAGAAAACACGGGCCATACATACTAGGATCCGCTCCCAACATGAACCCAAATTGGGGTTGATTTTTCCCCATTATTTTAATACAAACAGAAATACAGATCACAGTAAACAGAAAACCACCACCTCTTTTCCCAGTTGCCCATTTCCAGTTAAAAAGGTAGGGGACTGGGGCTCTAAATTTAAACAGAGGGACCAAATTTTAGGACCCCTGGCATTTACAAACTCCCCTACTAAAAATCACTATTTCACACTAAGTTCATTAACCTCACTTAAATTAAGAACTAATTGCCTTCGGCAGCAAGCACTTTGGCCAGAGCTACCATCCACCTGACAGACTATATGCACTCCAACTAAACAAACTAGAATACCTTTTTCCTATACCTTCTTTTTATTCTTCTTTCCTTGCTTCTCTTGCCCGTAGGATGTAGTTAAAAATCAGATACAACATTTATAAGCAGTTCTAGCCTCTTTTACCTGATTAATTACCCCAATTTGTAGTAGCCATGGGAGCACAAACAGCTTCAACTGATAACCTCTTCAACACATTTGGACATGGGTCTTGCCCGAAGTTACTGTTGGATATGGTGACTGTGCATCTCTGCTTCCCTATACACTTCTGTGGAAAGTTAAATAAAGAAGATTAAATATGATCATCAAAACAAGGCATGTATTCTATTGGATTGTAAAAGATGAGAACCCACTGTTTGAGTACCTTCTCTAAGATAGCATTTGAGGTTGTGGCATGGCATGTTCCTTGCTGGTAACTCCCACAAGTTCCTAGAGGAGTTCCAAAGCTGGCAAATTTAATTGAAGATATAGTCTGCCCCTGACTACACTGCAGGTGAACTTTGGGTCTTTGGAACTCTTCTGATTTTCCAGAGCTTTCGATGTGCCAATTCTTTATGGTTGGATGGTACTCAGAGACCTCAGCACAAACACCAGTCATCGATCTCTTCACAAGAGAAATCCTTGAGGGATCCCCACCAAGTTCCTCAAAGAGAACCAGCAGATTTTGTGTTGGCTTCAACCAAGATCGAGGCACATGGTACCTGAAAGGGAAATATTGTTAGGGGTTAATCAAGAAATTGTCATTATTCAGAATAATTGAGTTTATCATAGATTTCCTTTTTTAAGTAGTTACCATCGTTGGGTGGGCTTGCCACAACCAAGCTGACACTTAGGTGGTTTAAATGTTCCGGCATAACTGCACCCATTGCAATTACCGCTAGCATATGCAGTCCAATATCTCCCAATGCTCTGTCCGTTAATCCATATTTGACCTTTTCCCATGCCCTCCATGTCCAAGGCCAGTGGTTCATCTCCTTCTGGTGCATTGAAATATGTCTGGCAAGTAAAGAGAGAATTTTAATTTCAATACCAACAGATTGTTTTCCACCATCACATTGACTGCATTTGCTTTGTTTTATACCTTATGCCAAGTCAATGGCTGTTGTTTCTGTGCAGCTAATGATCCACGTGTCCATTCAACAGAGGAAATTGCATTTGTAGAAATAAGATTCATGGCCTCTCCTTTTAGCCCTACCTGTTTAGGGAGAAAGCTGTCAGGTAAAACTCTTTTGAATCAACAATATATTGCTGACAACTGGGAAGCAATGCACAGCTACCTGGTAGGTCCATTTCTGCCAGGACAAGTCCCACTTTCCCTGATCAAGTCCATGCAATGCAACTGGACCAAGGATTCCTGTGTCCCATGTCTCAAAGTGGCCACCAACGTTCTTGAATGCGTGACAGAAAAGTTAAGTCCGCAAATAAATAAGAAAAGAAATAACCATGCAATCAAAAGTTAAACGTCTACGCAATATGATCTGAGTTTCAGTATCTGAGAGTTTTGCTTAATAAGTAGAATCCGAGATTAATAAAATGGTTTAATTACATTGTTGTTTGGACTAGGCTTGATGTAAGGCAACCAAAACTAAAGAGCACTAAGTCTATTGCGTATGATTTGAATGATTTGATCAATGAAGCACTTGAAGATTACATTTTACTTCAGGATTTGATTTCATCAATAAAGCACCCAAAGAGTTCTTTGAATTTCAAGATGACTTAGTCCACACAGGATTCCTAACCCTTTTCTCATCCTGTGTTGATTAATTAGATCAGTTACCCCAGAATAGAATAGCCTGATGATAAGTTATCATAGGTTGAGCTATCTCCTATTAGAACTGTAGTAGCAGACACCACCTTTACTAAATGGTTACACAATACTGACTTGTTCTTTGTTTACCAGCTTACAATATTACCAGGGTAGAATCACGTAAACAATATAGGTGGGGAAAGGGAACTAACTGGCAAACCAACAGCAACACTCAGTAGTGCAATTCTGTTTGTTCCTGCACGCAGATTGACCTTGCCAGTATAAGTGAATCTCCTCATCTCCCTTGTCCCAAAGGCAGATCCTAACATAATAAAACAATCTATGTTGAGTTTATCTTTGCTAATCAGATTAAAAGGGAATCCACAAGAAAACAAATTAAATATGTACCTGAAAGTTCTCCATTAATAAAGACATGGACAGCATGGCCTGTTGATTGAACAATGAGAGTGGGAAGTTCACCTCCACGCAGGAAGGATTCAGACTGGCCAATCTCAACACTGCAGCCAGATTGAAACGAAGATTTGGTAATAACATGTAATTGTAAGATCTTTCCAAGACCATCCATTGAATTTCATAGATAAAATAATTAGGTACATGTAGCACACTAACAATAAATATCAATGCTGTTTAGTGCATGTGAAAATATTTTTCTCTTAAGGTTTAGAAATTCACTGGTATTCCGTTTCCCCAGTTGTGGGGTTTCTAGGGAGAAAAAAAGAGTTGATGATCTGCTGCACCAGCACATGGAAAAAGATGCATAAAATGGACATTGAAATCACTGAAGACGGATTTATCCTCACCTTGTTATATACCATAGATAATCGCTAGCGTCCCTTGTGACATTTATCTGCTCCAAAAGACCATGAGCTGTAATTGTTGAGCTCTCATCCAGAGAAGAAATATCTTCATCGTAGCTCTCCCATGAGAGCATCTCAACATTTGTTGGCAACATTTCCAATTGTGATGTTTGAACTCCAACCTAAATGGGGAAATGAGAACCAGATACAGAGCTTTCTTAGGTTTATAATAAAATAAGATAAGAGAAAACCTCAAGTTCATACAGTACCAAGAATGTTAAAAACCATTAGATGAAGTTCCATACCTTTGCAGTATTGAAAACTACGTTTCTGCAATCAGGAAGGACGCTGATGGACCAAGGGGGCACATTATAGTGCTTGTTATTGAACATCACTCTTGCAGCTGACTTTGTTTCATAGTTTGCAAGAAAAGCTGCACAGTGTCCTGATTTTGACGAATATACATAAGCCTGGACAATGACAAAAATCGACTTGAGTCAGTGAACATTACTAATCACACATTGCCAGAAGCAAGAGGGTTTAAGAATAGAAATTAAGACCTGTTGAGAGCTCCCTAATGAAGTCACAATGGGATCGGCTGAAACCAAAGCTTGCTCGCACATTTTAATTGCCCTGTGAAGCTCCTTAAGATGATCATACTTTGGTTGCCTAATCAAACCTAACAAGTTTGTGCAGTAAAGCTTTCTCAACGAGTGGTATAAAGAGTATCAGGGTGATATTACAAGTACATAAATATGCATATATAGGTTAATACAGTTCCTCCCATGAACTATCATCCGATTCTCATTTAAAACTATAATATTTTAATCATAATAAATCAGACTTCATGTTTAAGTATTGGTATCAATTCTTCCCCTCCATAAAAATGACTTTTATTTTGTATAGAAATATGTGAAACAAAAACAATTCGAAATGTCCTTGACATTAAAAAACCTTCCAATGATTGTGAAGGCTAATTTTATCTTTAAAAAAAAATTGTAGAAGTTAATGGCGGTTTTTATAGAAGGGAATACCTTCTATAAAAAATTTTGCACAAGCGGATAGATGGTAAAGACCTGCAAGTGTGCAAATACATCCACTAGAATGCTCCCTAGTTACCCATTGAACAAGTCAGACAAACAAAGAATGGACTTAAGACTGGATTGTATCTCACATGCCCATTTACATTCCTTGACTACACTCAGCTTTCCTTTCTTTTGGTTGCAACAGTCTTCAAGTAGAATTGCTCAACAATACGAACTACGTGGAGAAAGAGAACTGAGAAATATTTTCCATTCTTACCATATTCATCTATGGGAGCATCATAGTCATAGCTTGTAGTGATGAAAGGGCCCCCAGCTGTACGTCCAAAATTGGTTCCTCCATGGTACTGTTTTATACACAACAGGGAGAAGTCAATTATACTCTCACAGGTTCAACCTTTAAATTGCAAATATCCATGGAGGAAAATTAAATGGAGCTAACCATATAGTAGTTAACAAAGGACCCTCCTTTCTGTATGAATCGAGCGACTGAAAATGCCAAATCCTGGACTGGTCGCTGGTGGATTGGACCACCAAACTCCGAAAACCTAATAAAAATTATTAAAAGGAAGTGAAATGGAGTACTTTCAAGTTATAGTAAACCTGCATGTTGTGGCCTGTATACAAATAATGAACAATTTATATGTAACATACCAGCCACTCCAAGCCTCTGTCCACATTGTGGGCTTGTAGGGTTTGTTGGGAGTGAATGAATCACAGTAAAAGCCATTGCACGTGTTTATCTATGAGCAATGAACAGGAAAAGGAGCTTTTAGACAACCAACAATGTCTCTCGTAATTAATTTAAAACTTAATGAGTTGCTATCACACTTTGGGTTATACATCAAAGGCCAAAAATGAGTGAAGTAAAATTGAGATATGCTGGAAAAGAGAGTGAATATGCTGACCACCGGATCTGGGGCATCTTCTTCCTTGCACATAACCCATGGGACCCCAGTTCCCAATTTAATAGCCATATTTGCCGCCCAAGTGACGTAATCGTGGCCAGCAGCCCCAAGTAACTTACTCTGTGCCCCATACTCATTCTCAATCTACATAAACCACAATTTACACAAATCATTATTGTAACCCAATCTAGATTAGTCAAATTTACGGGCATGAGAGATGCATCTGATCTTTCTTCCTTTACCCAAGGCAATTACAAAAACTTCTATATCGTTCACATATGGTTACTGTTCTAACACAAAGCCAAGACACAGTGTCGCATAAATTTTTCACTTCCAAATGGAGAAGGGACAAAATGGAAAGTTCAAAGACCTAAACCTTTTACCTGAGAGAGTATGATGGGGCCACCCTGGGACTCGAATAGTTTTTCACTCTTCATCAGTCCAACAATCTTCTCAGTGAATCCTTGCATTGCCCTCTGCAACACCCACATGCGTGCGCTTAATACAACAAATGGTATACAAAACAATGAAATCATGGAATTTCTATTTGCTTCATTGATTTTTCATTTTTACTTTTGATACAATTCAATGCTTCCTAGGTTTAGGAATTTTGACCTTGAAAGGCTCATTGTCTGTTCTGAAGCTGATGCCTGGGACATATTTGAGCCAAACAGGAAACCCTCTGAACATATCACAAAAATAGAAATTGAAAGCCGCGTGAAACCGTAGATAAGAACTGTAAAGATCAGAAGGAAAAAGTACGCGGAAAAAAAAAAATAATGGTGAGACCGAGTGTAAATCTAGAAAAAAAAATGGTGGGTACCCAAAATTCCACTCTGCACAAACATAAGGTCCAATGCGGAGATTAGCATAGAGCCCGGCCTTTTGTACTGTCTTTATGAATCTCACCAAATCATATCTCCCTTCGAAATTATACTGAAACCCACTCAAAAAACAGCGAACAAAGCACAATTAGAGATAAAATACTGAAGAGAAAAACATAACTCCAGCTGTTTAGTAAACAAATTCGGTGAGAAAGTAAAGTACATTGCCAGGAGAAGGCTCATGAACATTCCAAAAAACGTAGGTCTCAACCACATCCAGACCTCCATCTTTTGCCTTCTGTATCAGATCCTCCCACATCTGCACGCAGCACATTGCCCAAGAAAGTCACAAACACAAGCAGTATTCACCCCGAACACACGCAAAGACAGAGAAAAGGAAACAATTAGTGTACCTCGGGAGTGCTTCTGGGGTAATGTATAGACCCAGAAAAGAGAATTCTCCTCTGCCCATTGATGACAATGGCCTTCTTATCGTAGGTGACGCCACAATGAATCGGCCGGAAACCCAAACTCAGGAACCAAACCAAAACACAAAACAAAACCAACTTGGAAACGGAGTTAATTTCCATTGCTTTCTGTACACTCAGCTGGGCTCTTTGGCGAGAAGGGAAAATCACTTAAGCAGGTTATAACACGTGAAATGCAGAGAAGGAGACGAAGTTGACGGGGTTTTCGTATACTCAAGGGTGCGGTGGCGCGGCAACCTGGTCCATTCCATTCTGTGATTTGGACTCCACATTCAGGTCCTTCCTGAGTAGTCCCAGCAGAGCAATTTATAAATATTATACTACAAGCTTGACAGCTTTCACTTCCACTCGCAAGTGGCAACGGCCAAACCACTTCGTGGCTGCAAGCCACAAAACAAGCAAAATTACAAGTCAATAAGCCTGACAAACAGGAAAAAAGAAGGAAAACAGAATAGTAAATTTAGGGACTTTTGTACAGCTCTTAAGGCTGAAATTTGGGTGACCCTACGATGACTCTCTCACTTTATCCTAACTCCTTACTTTCTCCGAAAAAAGAAAATGTAAAAAAATCAAAACTTAAATTAACATGATTTACTGTAAAAGACTATTTTACAGTAGAATAAAAAATTATTATTATCATTCTTATATCACATATTATATATAATTTTTTATTTTTTTATTTTATTAAATATATAGTATAAGAATGATGAGTAGAAAAATTGAATTAATTTAACAAAAATAAAACAAAATAAAAATAAAAAATATATAGAAAAAAAATATAATATATAATATGTAAGATGATAAAGTAACAAAAACTCCTTTAGCATAAAACAAAACACTTTTTCTTTCTTAAAACCTCTCATTCTTCTCCTCTTTCTTTACTTACAGTCAGAAAAGGGTCACCTTTTGACTCACACACCACACCATCGAAATTTTAAGATATCTCAATATATATATATATGAATAATAAAAAAATAATTTGAGTTAAAATATTTATTAAATTTTAATAAATAAAAATATTAAAATTTTACATAAATATAATTTTTTAATATAATTTTTATTTTAAAATTTGAGAACCTATAAAACTAGAAGTGAGGCCACCAAACTTACACGTGAGGTTTATACACAACCTCAGTCGAGCCTGTCTCATATTTATGTAAGGAGTCGAGGTTTCTGTCATTTTGACACCTACACGCATAGCATTTCTCGACGAGTTTTGCTTATCAGCATCTCGCACACTATATTATTTGTTATTTAAATAATAATATTTAATTTATAAAATATTTAAATTTTAAATTTTATTATAATATGTAAACACTTTAATAATTTACGCCGACTTAAAAACAAAATTCTGTTTGACAAAAAGTTGCTGTAATTATTTTAGTTTTCAGATCACGCTTTTTCTTTTTCTTTTTCTTTTTCTTTTTGAGAGATATTTTCCTGTCAGCGTGGTGTTTGAGGTGTCCACATGATCATACTTAAGACTATAATCATTAAAAGAATAAATTAAACAGGAAAAATTCAATATGTAGGTACGCAGTTACCAGCAGGAAATGCGAGAGTTAAATTGCGTAATCATCTCACCACGTGTATCTTCTCTTCGTGACAATTAATAAAGGAATGGAAGATATGATGAGGTCTACTCACGACTTTATAAGAATAAATTTATTGTAGAAAGAAATAATATAAATTATAAAAAAAATATATATTACACGAAAAAATAATTACAATAAAATTCTACACATTGTATGAGAAATTAATTAAAATATAAAATCAAAAGATACATGTCATGCCCCATTTGCTACGTACTCTCTTCTCACGGCAACGTGTTTTAATATAGAAAAATGATATAGAAATTGGATCATAGGCCGGCGTTAAGCTATAAGCCTCTTGTAAGTTTTAAATAAATATGTCTCGTATTTTTTTTTTTAAATAGACTCTATTTTATATATAATTATTTTTATATATTCTTTTATATATTTTATTGATGCGATTGATTGTATTTTAAAAAAATTAATATAACTAATTATATCAATAAAATATATAAAAAATATGTAAAAGTGACTTTATGTATAATTATTTGTACTCTAAACTGTTCTTTATTTTTATTTTTTATCAATTTTTTAAGCTGTTGGGAATCCAGAAACTCCATTAATTTGGTGCCTCATACCCCACAAGCTGCTATATTAATAATTGAATTTTGTCACAATTCTTGCTACATCATACATACATATCCTGCAAAGACCGGCAACTTTTCTGTCCCTCAAGTCCTGTTTATAATAGTACTCATGATCCGTAGATCCGGTGTTATATACATTGTCGAAGACCACAAGCTGCTAGCTGGAAGGAGCTGTCACTCCAATAATATCAATACTAAAGCTGGTCATGTTGTCGCCGTTTCATTTAATGCATGGTTATAAATAAATGCTCAAATTTCTTGTTTTTATCTGCTCAATTTTTATTTTATTAAAAAAAATTTATTTACAGTCCTCACTTGAACACTATATGTGCAGATTTTTTATTAAATAAGAAAAAATAATATTTTAAAATAGATATTTTTATAATTTTAAAAAGTTTTAAAGATAAAAGTGACTAGACCTGCATTGTAATTTTTAAATAGAGATTATATGTAGCATTACTCTTTATTTAATTATTAAAAAAATTATTCACTCATTCATTAAATTAAGGTCTAGTTTGGTTATTAGAATGCATTGAGATCAACTCAATTCAATTTGATTTTAAACTAAATCTAACATCTAAATATACAATTATCAAATTATTAAATTCATCTCAATTCAAAACTTTCTTACACGTGAGACCTATAACTTTTTTCAATTCAATACCTCTTTATATGTGAGACCCATAACTTTTTTTAACTTCTCATAAATAGTAATAAACTCATTTTAACATCAAAATATATCTAAATTCATCTTCGATGAGTCCTATAGAATTTACTCTACTATCTCAACTTATTAATATTCATAAAGAATTGAGTTAAGCTCAATATCCAATCACAACTTAAAGATAATATAGGCGGCTAACAATTACAAATGAGTAAAATATATTAAAATAATAACCAACTGATCATATATTCATTATGTTTCATCTATATATATATCAAAAATTTTATATGGAGTAACATTTGGGTCAAATGATCTTTGCCAATAAAGCTTGTAAGTAGTGATCTAGTACTTAAGATCTTCGCAAACTTCTTGCTTGGTAAAAAAAAAAAAAAAAAAAAAGAAAAGTGCTACTAGCGGCCCTGATCAATATCTTTCGAAAAAGAAGAGGTAAAAATTAAGGGAGTATGCATGTTGGGATTGCTCCAAATTCATTGAGAAAGTGGAAAATGGATCATCATCACCAACAATTAAGCAAGCGGGGTGGGTTTTTGTGTTTTCATGTTCCATTAATGAATAGATAAGTGTTCGATCGGCCACCTTTCCAGTTTCCCCATCCATTATTTTTCCCACCACTAACAAAGTAATGCTTTAGAGTCGGTAGCAGCACTAAAGGGAACATATACATCGTTCATTTCTTTACCTAATTTCTAGGCAAATGATATATAAAAAAAAAAAATGGTCAAAGAAAGGTGGGGCTGATCAATTAAAAGGTTTAAAAAAAAAAAAAAACCAATTAGAAATGTTACGAACAACAGCAAAACTAAAAAAGAAAGAAAAAAAATATATATAAAAGGTAACGAAAATATCTAGGGCCAAATGAAAGAATGAATTATTATATGATCTCGTATTTTCTTGAAAGGTTATCGATACCAAGAAAAATATGCATTAAGGAAGGTGGTTGATTCAATAACTCATAATTAATGTTGTAGACCATCACTTTCGAGTTGCCTAGCCACTACATTAATGGGGGCCTTTCAATATGTTATTATGTGGAGCTAGCTTCATGCATATTGAGCTTGTGTAAATTGTTGTTGGGTGTGTTTTTTAATAAACCCACTTAATTTATTGTAATAGGTAAAAAGTATTATTTGTCTAAAATTAAAGATCGACACCTTCATAATATTCAAAGGCTGGTCCAACACATAAAGCACATATATCTTCATCAACCCTAAGTAAAAATATAAAGAAATAAAAAGTCATTCTATGTACAAGTCTATATAATAAAAATATATCATTTATATTATTGATGTATTATGATTTAATTTATAAGATTTAAATTTATAAATTTTTCGTGAGCTAATTAAATTCTCTCAAATCAGCTCACATGCCAACCTATAAATAGATTTTTTCAAATAAAAAAAAAATTATTAGAAAAATATTTTATAAACCTTAACAGAAGGCTGATGTAGGTATGTCTCAATAAATACGAAAAATTGATGTATGTTAAATCAATGGACCCCACTAATCATAGAATCATTATTACATAAATTTTAAAATTATTATTTATATTAAAATTTCAATAATATAACATTTAGTAATAAAATAAAAATATTGTATCGCTCATAATTCTCTTGAATTATCTAATAAAAATGTTGGATTGTTCAGGAAGAAATTATTAATTATAATTTTCTTTTTAAACAATAAATTCTGATAAAAAGAAATATTTAAAGAACAAAATTTTCGATTTTCCATACATATTTCGTTTAAAGATAAAGGAAGGAAATAATTATTGTGTAAAAAAAGAATTGGAAAATAAATTTTTAGACAACAAATTATTAAAAGAAAATAGAAAAACCAGAAAAATCTTGTGGACAGCTAGTCTCTGGACAGAGAGAGACAACCTCAAATCACATTATTATTATTAT
Source organism: Carya illinoinensis (assembly GCF_018687715.1). Taxonomy (NCBI): domain Eukaryota; kingdom Viridiplantae; phylum Streptophyta; class Magnoliopsida; order Fagales; family Juglandaceae; genus Carya; species Carya illinoinensis. Next base: position 8,309,919 of record NC_056758.1, on the reverse strand, counting down.
TATTATTTAGGCTAAAAAAAAAAATGCAAAACTTGTCCCACAGAAATTAATGACCCTATTATCAACTCAACATATTGTCTGTTTCTATTGTTATCTAATTAAAACAAAACAACAAAAAATAAAACAGAAATTTGAGAGGTTTTCTTATCATTGGATGGCCCCGCCACCGATTAGATTGAAAACAAAATAAAATAGAGGGTCAGTGCACGTGGCGTGCGTGCTTGCCGGAGGATCTCGAGAGCTCACCGCCATTTTATTATTTTTTTAATTGTCTTGTTATATTCGACTTAAGGTAAGGAAAATGTTTGGTACATTCAGGTTCGGATAGCTCTTTCCGATGCGCGTGAGTTCTGGTTGGTAAATAACCTGAAAATTTTGAATTTAAGATAAAATATATATTTTAATATTATTATTATTTTGAGATTTAAAAAAAGTTAAGAAAAAATTAAATGATTTATTATATTTTGTATTAGAATTTAAAAAAATTATAATGATAAGATAGAATTTTAAATTTGAGATGAAAAATCTAAACAGCCAAACCGAACCCAGTTTATTCGTTTTATACAAATATTTTTTAAATATATTTAAAAATTTAAAAAAAATTCACTAATATTAGTTCTGTTAAATATTTTAAAAAAATAAAAATATAAAATAAAATGTACTAATTACAATTTTAAACGATACATTTGAGGAAGCTAATTAGCATTTTTCTTAAGGTTTTATCCACATTATATAAATTTATGCCTATAAATAAAGAAAAATGCTTTAGACTTTAGTTATAAAAAATTTTTATAAAATAAATTTATAAATTGATATAATCTATGTCGTATTATAAAATTGGTTCTATCTGCAACACTTTTCATAAACAAACAAAAAAATTGGATACACGATTAATTCGGACAAATTTAATTTTTATATAATTTATTTATTGAATAAACTATTAGTGAATATATAATAATAATTAATTATGTAAAATAAATATATATTAATATAAACTAGGTAGTAAAATTAATCTTCCATGAGCCACGTGGCTCCACAAAAATGAAGAGGAGCAAAAGATAAGTAGATTAACGTTCTAAAAACCATGATTGATTAGCAACATATAAATTTCTCTATATTCCCTCGACAAGACTACACTTGTAACCCAGAATATTGGATTCCTCTTATCTTTAATTTTTTTTCCTCCCTTTTTTTGCTTTGGCAGGCCATAGCCAACAAAAGTACTTGGCAAAGCCGTTTTTTTGCCACCAAGCCAATTTGATAAAGAAAAATTTAACACATCATTTCTATACATCACATTTACTTTATTAGAAAATAAGGGTTTGAGAAACAAAATAACTTCTCTAATGTCCCTAACTTTTAAGACATTCTGTTTGTATGGGAGGTTTAAGAAGAAAACTATGGAATTTTGGGTGGATATGCCAACTTTGGGTTAGGATGATCACTTTCCTTCTTAGATCTTCTAGCTTTGTGCAAAAAGGATTTAGATTTCTTAAACTTTTACTCGGACTTTAACCTCTATACTAAAATAGAGGTAAACAAATAAAGTAAGTCTTACAATATTTATTAAATATTTAATATTATTTGAAAAATTTATTTAATAATTGTAAATGTTATTGAACTTACATAACTGATTCTTATTTTGCTTTAAAAAGTGATATTTGCAACCCTACAATGGGCCAACCCCATATATTCTTTTTGAAAAAAGTAGATACGTATGAAATTCATATAAAAATTTAATTGTAAACCATACTCTTATTTAAAAGGAATATACGGAACTTGTATATTCTAAAACTGTAATTAGCCTTTCTCACTTGTTTTAGGCATTAGAATTCGAGTAAAAATTCTAATAAATCCAAATTCTTGCAAAAATGTCCTGTGGAAGAATCGGTGGAACGTTGATCTTAATATGGGAAAAAAGTCTAAATATATACACGATTGTAGCTAGGTTCCATGCCATACAAGTACCACCCACATGCATTTCATGAATAGAAACTCCTTAAACTTAGGCTACATGGTAGATCCTATATTTCCTGCACTGTGTAATCTTGTGATTTTGACATTCATTACTCAAACGGTTGGATGATGATGTTGACTGGCAACGTTACTTAACCTAATAATTAATATCATTTAGGTCATATGCCCAAAAGCTTTGAACTAGCCGTTACTTTACCATTACCACGAAAAGTTTTACAATATGAAATTTTTTTTTGATTTATAAATGAATTAATAAAAAATATATAAATTGAAGTGTCTTGATATGATTTATTAGATTATAAAATAATTTTTATTATAAAATAAATATATTGTAAATATTACGATATGATAAATTCATGAAAATCTATTTTTTAATTGTAAAATTTTAACCTCTCGGATAATACATCTTTGTCTCATAGAAATTAATACCACTTTTAACTGATGATGTCAACTTAAACTTATGATCTGTCCAGAAATAAAGACGTAAGGCAATAATCGGGCTACCTTCAACAAAGCTGGCTCTAATAATGTTGTTTTGGTTCTGTCATCCAAAAGTTTAACAGTGCCAACAAAAGAAAGATTAACAAGTAATAGCCTCATCATTTACAGATAATTACGTGGCATCCAATCCCAAAAACCAAGCTGGGAGTAATCATTTTCATTAAGTTCCATGCTCAACAAACTGCACAGTATATACCTACACCTACATTCACATATACTTTTAATAAATAAATTAATAAATAAAACCCGAAACCTGAGTTGGAAAACTTTCTAACATCATTAGTCACGATTTATATGTTGGGTTTATATGTTGGGTTTATAGAGCCTGCTTTATTCTTACAACGGTTTGATTTGATAATCTAATTTGACAAAGATTCGTCATAATTTTTTTGTAAATTTTCAAAAAAAAATTTGACCCTATTTGTGACTTGAGAGTCATTATATAGAAAGTTCACTTGACGTTCGTACAACTGGTTGCTTTAGTAAAACTTAGGCAAAGAGTTTGCTCGACATTTACTCAACATGTTGCTTGAGTGAACATCAGATAGAGAGTTCGTTCAAAACTCTCTTGACGAATAATCTAGTAATTATGAAATTAAGATTTCCATTATATAATCCTATAAATATATAATTAATAAACAATATGATTGTTTGGAATAGTATATTTTTGCATCACAGTGTACTTTGTCATTTCTTAAAATAATAATGATTTATTCTTATGACGGTCTAATTTGATGACCCAACTTGGCAAAGATTCGTCATGATTTTTTGGTGAATTTTTTTTAAAAACATTTGACCCTGTTTGTGATTCAAGAATTACCATATAGAAAATTTACTTGACATTCATATGACAGGTCGATCTAGTGAAACTCAGGCAAAGAGTTTGCTCGACACTCACTCAACATGTCATTCGAGTGAACATCAGACAGAAAATTTGCTCAAAACTCTCTTGAGCGAATAACCCAGTAATTATGAAATTAGGATTTTCATTATATAATCCTATAAATATATAATTAATGAACAATATGATCGTTTGGAATAGTATATTTTTGCACCACAGTGTATTTTGTCATTTCTCAAGATAGTAAAATTCTCTACAGTTCCATAGACGTAATCATATTGTCAAATCACATAAATCTTTATGTCGTGCGATTGATTTTTTATTTTACTTTACTTTTCTTGCATTATTTTTCATAATATTATGTAGTTTTAAGCTGTACAAGTATCGCATATTTCATCTAAAAATATTAACAAATATGAGACTCACACGAGGGAAATTCAATTTTTAACAGTGAGTTCTAATTTTTTCTAAAGAGAATGTGCGTGATTTGAATATCTTATAACTGTATCTATCATTAATCTCAATTACTTTAACCTAATTAGAAAATTAAAACCATCATTTGCTATTCCATGTTGTGTGTGTATGTATATTATATATATATATATAACAAAATTTGTTGTTTATTCAACATACGTAATTTAGGCAATAAATGGGTTTGGTTACCTCTGGTTGTGCATACTCAAAAGGGTTCTGATTATTAAAATTGGATGAGACCAAGATCAAGCATACTGGTCCATCCCAAGCCCACGTGTTCGGTGTTTCTAACATACACACCACTATTTGATTAGGTGTAGAGGCCCACAGCATGTTTGGTCACTATAAGGTACTCATTGCTTCGTCACTGTTGAACACATCCTCTTGTCTTTAATGTATTGAAGGACCTTTCGGTTGGTCACACATGTTTTGCAGAACAAGTTGAGGTGCCCCGCAGGTCCCTTTCATCTTTTCTCATACTTTTAGCTACGACCCATCTGAGCTTTATTTCTGGGTGGGCTGGGCCCTGTTACTGATAGCCGAGCTGACTGGATTCTAGGGCCAATCCGAGTAGCCCATAATTTGGGCCTATTCCTTATTAGCCCATTACATTGAACATCCTAAAAATTCTTGTCCAAATTTAAGAATTTAAAAAGAGAGTAAACACATTAAAAGAACCTTACAATATTTTTTTTATTTTTTAAATAGTATTAAATACTTCATAAATATGATAAAACTCTATGGTAAAAAGAGGTGAGAGGCGATTCCAAGGCAATTTGGTGTTTCTAATTTTGGAGGTTCCGATTTTCACGAGATGTCCTTTTTTTATTTCTTTTCTCGAATTCTACTCCTAGGGCTGCCTTGGTCGGCGCCCTTGCTCCTCTGATGGCATTGTCGTTGGCGGGGATTGTCGTGAATAATGGTTCATCCTATGCTTAGGTAGTGATTAAATCGGCAGAATCCTCTGATTTTAAAATTCCTATGCATTTCCCAATGGATATCAATGGTGAACTGGGGTTTATTTTTATAGAACTTGAAATGGTGAAGGTGGCAAAAGATTTTCATTTTGCTCTCGTCATGAAGTTTATGATTGTTCGTCCTTCTATTGACAATATTCAGTTGGCAGTGGTTAAGACTTGGGGACTGGTTTAGATTCCTACGATCAGTATTATGAATGATTTTCATGTGCTTATTCAAATGAAAAATGAACGTGACTTTGTGCATGGATGGGCATGTGAAGGTCGAACGATGGAGGGCTCTGTTTTTCGACTGTTCAAATGGACGAAAGATTTTGATTTTGCTAAAGAATCACCGTTGGCTCCTCAATGGATTTATTTACCAGGTTTGCTGATGCATCTATATTGAAAGGATTGTTTGCAAATTCTAGCTACTCAATTTGGACGCTATCTTGGGATGGATAATGCAACCCTTAATTGGACTAGAGCATTGGGTGCAAGAATTTGTGTAGAAGTGGATTTATTAATAGAACCAGTGCAGGGTTCCCATTGTTTTATCTCCCATTAAGTGTATTTGGCAAAATGCACGATATGAAAAAAACTAGGTTCTATTGTCACAAATGTTTCCGCCAGGAACATACTTTTGTGGTCTGTAGGGTTGGTGAGAGGCGCAAGGCAGATGTTCAAAGGAAAGAAAAACAGATTTAGCAAGCGATAGTTAAAACTGGTACGGGTGAGTCTCCGAAGCTTTAGGCCGATTCGGTTTAGGATGTGCCTAATGCAGAGGGTCCTAAACAATTAATTGTAGGGGAGGCTGCGAGGACCTTTGTGGTTAATGGCCAGGCTGTGAATGATGTGCAAGATAATGTACAAAATGATATTTTATAGAATAATGCATCGACTAATGTGCAGAATGATGTGCCTAAGGAAAAGAACAAGGGCGGGATGGTGCAAGATAATGTGTAGAATGTTATTTTGCATGAGAATGTGGTCAATAACTCTTAGTGCAGTGAGGAGGTTTGTGAGGAGGTTAGGTGTGTTGTCGATTTGGGTATTTTTGTTTTGCTGTCTCCGAGTGAGGACATGATGTTTCTTTTATCTTTGGTGCCTTCGAATGTCACTGATAGCAATGTAGAGGCTGTGAATGTGTTGCCTCAGGATGAGGAGGCTCAGGGCGTTGATGTTGTGTAGGGTTTTGTTTCTGATAAAGAGGAAGGGGAAATTCTGTCAGTGTTTGGGAAGAATAAAGGATATGATCTAGATATGGAGCCAGGTCAAATTTCTGGAACATCAAAAGAGTTTATAGGTAAGGCAGCGCACAAATATAAATGGGTTTCCACCTGGTCTCAAAAATTTAATTTATGATCGGTACTATTTTTTTCTGGAATGTGCGGGGATTGGGCCGGTCAAGAAAAAGATTGAAGAGTTTAGTATAAAATAATAATGCTTATCTGGTTGCGATCTTGAAACCTTTTGTGGAGGAGACTTGTATGTTCGCACTTGGTAATTTCCTTAATTTTCCTCATTATTGTTCTAATGAGGTATAGGGAGGAAAGCTATAGATTTTCTAGAGGGCCCATGAGGCATTTGAGATTTTACGTTGCTTACCTCAAATGATTACTGGTTGGTTTGCTTTAGATAATAAAAGAATTCTCGTTTCTTTTGTTTACGCTAAATTTTCTCAAGTTGAAAGAGGAGTTTTATGAAGGGATTTAGAAGAGGTACAGGTGGTGGAACATCCCTAGGTTGTTGTGGGGGATTTTAATGCTATTCATAATGATTCGGAATGCATTAGCGGCAACCCTCGCCCGCTGGCTTCTATGTTGGAATTTAATGATTGTTTAGATCAGTGCGACCTTTTTTATCTTTCCAGTGGTGCGAATCACATGTCTTGGTGTAATGGGCACGAGGGAAGTTCTAGAAGCTGGGCAAAATTGGATAGGGTACTCAATCATAATGCTTACACCACTCAATTTTTGTTTGCGCATATGGAATATTTGAGGAGGAAAACCTCCAACCATTGTCTGGTGGTAGTGCATTTCGATAGGCCTCATATGTCATATGGTCCATCTCTTTTTCGGTTTCAGAATATGTGATGCTCACATGATGGTTTTTTGGCTTGTGTTGAAGAGGTTTGGAATAGACCCGATTCGACAACAGGGCTTTTGAAACTGGCTATCTGACTTAAGCGAACCAAGTTGGCCCTACGAGCTTGGAATAAAAATACTTTTGGAAGAGTGGAAGTTATTTTAAAGGATCTGGAGGCAAGGTTGGATAATCTTGAACATCAACTTTAGCTTGGGTACTCCTAGGAAGTTGAAGCTGAATATTTAGTGACCAAAATTGAGTTGCAACTTTGGGAGGGAGCATAGAGAGGCAACACGTCTAAATCAAATTGCAAAGAAGACTTGGATGCTTGAAAGGGACCATAATACTCACTTTTATCACTCGATTATAAATCAGCGGCGCAAGCAAGGATTTATTTCCCACATGATGCTTTCGGATGAGAGGGTTTTAGAGAATGTTGAGGCTGCACATCAAGGTGCCACTAATTATTTTCATTATTTTCGTACAGGGGCACAGGGGTGGACAATGTAGATTTGTCTTCGCTGATTAGTCCCACTATCTTAGATGTTGAGAATGTGATGCTTTATATGGTGCCGTCAGAGGATGAAGTAAAAGACGCAGTTTTCTCCATTCCTAAGCAAAGCCCAGACCCTGATGGTTTTGAATCGGATTTCTATATTGATTATTGGGATATTGTTAAACAGGATGTGATTGAGGCATCGCAAGATTTCTTTCGTGGGGTGCCACTTCCCAAGTTTTTTTCCTCCTCCTTTATTGTTCTTATTCCAAAAGTGCAGGATCCATCGAGTTTTGATAAATTTCGTCCTATTAGTTTATGCTCAGTGGCTTATAAGAGTTTTTAGAAAATCTTTGTTAAAAAAGTGACATGGACTATTCATAAGCTGGTTTCCCTCGAACAATGTGCTTTTGTGCCAGGTAGAAGCAACTTTGAAAATATTATGCTTGTACAGGAAATGGTTCATTCTTTGAATAAGAAAATTTTGGGTGGCAATGTGATAGTGAAAATTGATATGGCCAAAGCCTATGATTGTGTTGATTGGGGCTTCTTATTAGAGGTTTTAAAAGCTTTCAGTTTCTCTTCCAATTTTTGTCATTTAGTAGGGGAGTGCATGAAGTCACCATTGTGTTCAGTGATGATGAATGGAACCTTTAAAGGCTTCTTCCAACCAACTTGTGGTCTATGGCAAGGAGACCCTCTATCTCCTAATTTATTCATTGTGATGAAAGAGGTCTTGACGCGACTGCTTAAAAAGAATTTTGAAGAAGGTAGGATTGGAATGTTTCATCACCCGGTAGTGGCTCATTTGATCTCACACTTATTGTATTCGGATGATCTTCTGATTTTTTGTAAATGGTGGTAAATGGTCTATTAGAAGACTTATTGAGATTCTTGGCATTTATGAAAGTTGATCAGGGTAGTTGATTAGCAAAGAAAAGTTTGCTCTTTCTTCGTCCAAGCATATCTGTGACGCCCCCAAATTCCGTTTGGGATTGGACGGACATTTGAAGCGTCGAGACATGCAACACAAGGTTACCTGCCCCCGTTCATGACATATAAGATGCAATGTTCCTAACATGCATCTAACATTATGCAATATTCGCAGCGGATAAATTATTTCTTTAGCAATACTATGCACCAAATTGAAAATATCCCAAATGCTTAAAACATACTTGATATATATAGACCTATTGAACAACTAAGATCATAACACTAGACCAAAATGATTATGATCCAAAAAGTACTGGAGATGCAACTCCATCGTACAAGTAGTAATTTACGTTAACTACTATATTAACATTGACGTCGCATCGTTGTTCAGTCGACTGTATCTAGTTGGTCAGCTCCTGATTCTCCTTCAGGTCCTGTAACAAGATCTACCATTCGGGGGGAATGGTAGTTGGGACTACCACAGTAAGATTTGATTACAAATCTCAGCAAGTTAACAAAAAACTTCCACACAGGCTAATGATGCATGGATGACAGTAAAAGCATAAATGCATAATCAAATTCATAAGTAATTAAAGCATAACTTAGCGTACAACATAGCATAATTGACATAACTTAAATTGAAACATGAACTGAACTTGACTTGATATGAACTTGATCTGAAACTTGACTTAGCATGAACTTATTCTGAAACTTGAATTAACATGAAAAATACATACTCCACAGTTGTTGTGGCCCCATGTATTCTATGTGTAAATACATACTCCACAGTTGTTGTGGCCCCATGCATTCTACACATCATAATGCAGTTAAATACATACTCCACAGTTGTTGTGGCCCCATGTATTCTACATAAACTTGACTTAACATGAAAAATACATACTCCACAGTTGTTGTGGCCCCATGCATTCTACACATCACAATGCAGTTAAATACATACTCCACAGTTGTTGTGGCCCCATGTATTCTACATAAACTTGACTTAACATGAAAAATACATACTCCACAATTGTTGTGGCCCCATGTATTCCACGCATCACAATTGTAGTTAAATACATACTCTACAGTTGTTGTGGCCCCATGTATTCTACACAAAGTGAATGTACTCAAGATGAAACGTGACTGGAATACGAAAGGACTGAAGGTCTGATGTAATATAACGTGACTTGAATATAACTTGAAATACATGACCAACTTGAGATAGAAACATTTCGTAACATGGTATAACATATAATAGACAACATATTTAACATGACATACTTACAACAGTGAATATTACATGACTTGATATACATGTAATAGATGGCATACTTAGCATGACGTACTTGTAATGTACAGTAATACATAACAGAATATATTATGTAACAGATAAAAATTGATGACAGAATAAATTCTGTATAATAGACAATTACGTGATAACTTGGCATGGCATGACATATATGATAACACACATACATACACTGTAGTTCCTTTACTTAGCACACATACATAGTAGACTGCTAGTAAGTTAAAAGCTAACTTACCTCGATCTCCGCGTTTCTTATAAAACCTCAAGCGCGATCATGAGGAACTGTAATTAGTGATTCTAAAAGTTAGTACTAAATCACTAATAATTTGAAATATGGAAAAATACTAACTTAAAGAGTAAAATTTCCATTTTACTTTCTACATGTAGGAAAATGATCGTTTTACCCATAACTTAAGGATTTTGCATACTAACTCCAAAAGTCACCAAAATTTACATGTCTCACGTAAATTTTATCCTCAACTCAAATATCAATTTAGAAAAATTTAAAACTAATCACAACTATTAAAACTCCATAGGGCCGAAATTCCCATATGTGATTTCTATTGATTTTTTGTTTCCAACTTGTTTTGATCAACTTTTTGATCTATGACTTATAAATATGTGATCTTCAAACCAAACCATCACATGGTTTAAAAAGATGTCCTAAAATATATATAAGCTTCTAATTCAAGATCACATGGTTAAAAATTAACCAAAACATAAATTTAGCCAAGAACATCTACACTTTGGCTTATCTGAATATCTCTTTGCATAAAATTTCATATCTTTGAAACTAATATCAAATATCTTCAAAATAATATTATAATATGTATATAAGATGCTTAGGATCCTCCAATAAAATTATCAAAGTCATTGGAATAGGTTTAGACCACCAAAGAGTTAAACTTTCTCAAAACAGAAACTGTTTTTCCTCTTCCAGTTTCTAAGTTTCTAAATCTAAGAAAATCTTTCATCAAAACCTTTAATCATGCAAAAATCCTCAACCAATAGTCATATATACATGTTAACGATACTCCATAAAAATTTCGGACCAATATCTATCCATTAGCTTGGTCAAAAACTCCAAAATATAACATATTCTCCAGTTTATCTCCCAGAATGACCTTTCTATAGTTTATATAATATTTGACTAACCAAACGATCTTCAAATAGGACAAATAAGATATCCATGTAAACTAGACTAAAAAAGGAACAACTTATATGAAGGAGCTTTTATGATAAAACACTTACAAAAGCTTCGAAATGGGCGTGCAAAAGAACTTCTAAAAGCTGTCTGAGAGAAAGTGTTTGATATTCTTTTAAAGGAACGTGTAAATGAAGATAAGTTCGTGGGTGATGGCTGGAGATGCCTATGGATGAGATAAGGGAGATGATAAGGCTGGAGTTGAGAGTTGAGTGTGGTTTTCTCCTACCCAAAATATCTATAAAAGATTATCTCAAAATATTCTATCCAATAATATCTATAAAAATTAGCTCAATATATTTTCCAAATGTGGAGTAGACTTGGAAGAGTAAGGTGGCTAAAATCTTTCCATGTGTATTTTAAATCTCTATTCTTAAGATATTTTCCAAATGTGTATTTTGCTTAGGTGTCATGATCTCACACCTTGATTTCCTTCACAATTCTATCTAATGGTTTCTCTTTGTGCCAAGTATCTAATACTATTCATTATGTGTGGTTAAGATCTTGCCAAGTGTCCAAATAAAATATCGCTAACCTAATTTGGACATTTCACACTGTGATTTTGAAAACACTGCGCTTAGTACATTTACCGAGGTTACTATTCACTCCAAAAATAAACGTAATAAACTTAGTATTGAAAAATCCTAAATATTCAATTAAGCCTAGTGGTGTAGACTATAATGTATTCTGACACTTTTAATTATCTCAAATAATTAAAATCGCATTTCTGGCACCATAGTGAGTGATAACACTAACTATGTTGACAGGCTAAAATTTATGCGATTAGACGATTCATGTAAACTTACAGAGTTTTCACGAAGTTCCTAAAGTCAATAGAAATTCCTTAATTGAATTTCTAGCGGGCTGTTACAATATCTCCTATTCTTGGACTCGCACACTGTTGAGACTAATTGGCTTTCGAGAGGGAAAATCTTCGGTTACCTATTTGGGTGCACCTCTTATGTCGGGACAATTAACGACTAGAATCATTGAATCTTTTGTGGAAAAAGTCAGGACAAAGGTTGTAGGGTGGAAATTTAAGCTACTTTCTCAAGGGAGAAGATTGATTTTGCCAAGACATGTGCTTGCGAACATGCCTATTCATATTCTCTCAGTGATAAATGTGTCGTTGGCTACCATTGCTCGTATAAATTCTCTTTTGTCTAATTTTTTCTGGGGGAATGTCAATGGCATAAGTAAGATGAAATTGTGAGCTTGGTCGAAGCTGTGTATGCCTACAGAGGAGGGTGGATTGGGTGTGAGAGATTTTAAGGAGGTTCAACGCTCACTTCATATGAAATTTGCATTTAGATTGATGTCTACTAACTCTTTGTGAACTAATTTTTTTTTTCTGTGCAAAATACATCAAGGATAGCCATATTTCTTTAGCTAATGCGAATCACTGGGGTCTTGTTCTGGAAATCCATTCTCTTAGTCTTACATGAAGTCTCTGATAATGTCAAAGTTTTGGTGAGAGGAGGCAATGCTTCTTTTTGGTATGATATGTGGCTAGCTTCAGAGCCACTTTCTGTGCAGGTGGAGGAAATTATCAACACTAAGCTTTGGATCAATGAATTTTGGCTTGATGTCTTGGGATATGGGACAATTGACAAAACTAATTAGGGAGGAGGCTACCTTGGAAATACTGCATAAATCCCATGAGGGTAAATCAAGGCCTGATATATTTGTTTGGACACCATCCAAAGATGGAAGATTTTCTACTTCCAGCGCATGGGAAGTGGTTAGGAAGAAAGGTGAACAACTACAAGGGAAGGAATGGATTTGGCACTAATTATTACCTAAACGAGTTTCCCTTTGCATTTGGAAAGCCTATTATCGCTGTCTTGTAGTAGATGAGTGGGTGTAGGCTAGAGGTGTTGCACTTGCTTCTTCTTGTGACTGTTGTGTTCAGAAATCTAGTAAGAGTATTGATCATATTTTGTGCAGTGGAGAAGTGGCGATGAAGGTTTAGGAGATTGTGAGCAATTTGTTGGGCGTCCCTTGTATGCCTAGATGCAATGGAAAGCAAGATTATCGATGTGGTTCCGTTGTGCTAAAAAAGCTTTTATTAAAGGCATCCTTACTAGGTTATTACCGTGCTTGATTACTTGGCAACTTTGGATGAGAAGGTGTAAAGCTAGAATGGAAGGGGGTGCAAGAAAGTGCTACTCGGGTATGATGGCCAATTAAGTACTGGTTTCATTATCTCACTGGGGAGCTTAATGCCTCTACCTTTTTGGGTGTATAGGTTATGAAGATTTTGGAGGATTTACAAATAGACCTTCCAATCCAACGGTTACGTCAGCATCTAGTGGTGGCTTGGAAGAGACCTCCTGTGGGCTGGTTTAAACTAAATTGTGTTGGAAATTTCCATGGAAATCTAGGGAGTTATGGAGGAGGGGGAGTGATAAGAGATAAGTTGGTACGGTACGGGGAGCCTTCTTAGTTCATTTTGGTTAGGGTACTGCCTGAGTTAAGGGTTATTACTGAGGGGATTGTTTTATGTAAAAGGCTAAATCTTTTTAATGTGATTCTAAGGTGGTTGTGGTTTGGCTTCGTGCGGGAAGGTGCACTTTGTGGTATTTATGAGATTATTGGGATGACTTTCTTATTGCTCTTGAAGGAGTCAACTTTATGATTGTGAGTCAATTTAGGGACGCTAACCAAGCAGCGGATTTTCTAGCACGGCAAGGCGAGTTGTGACAGAATTTTATTTACGAAGGGTATCAAAATTTGCTATGGATTTTGAGAGGTATCCTTCATCTCGAAAAATTGGGCTTTCCCTATCTCAGGATTTAATTTATTTGGGGTTGGTTTTTGGTTTTTTAGTTTTTTTAACCTCTATACTAAAATTAGATATAAACAAGTAAAGTAGGTCTTACTGTATTTATTAAATATTTAATATTATTTAAAAAATTTACTCGATAGTTGTAAATGTTATTGAACCTACATAATCTATCCTTATTACACTTTGAGAAGTGATATTTGCAACCCTACAATGGGCAAGTCTTGTATATTCTTTTTGAAAAAAATGGGTACGTATGGAACTCACATGAAAATTTAATGGTAAATCACACTCTTATTTAAAAAGAATATGTGGAGCTTGTATATCCTAAAACTGCATTTAGCCTTTCTCACTCGCTTTAGGCATTTGAGTTCGAATAAAAATTCTAATAAATCCAAACTCTTGGAAAAATGTCCAGTGGAAGAATTGGTGGAACATTGATCTTAATATGGGAAAAAAGCCTAAATATATACATGATTGTAGCTAGGTTCCATGCTATACAAGTACCACCCACCTGCATTTCATTAATAGAAACTCATTAAACTTAGGCTACATGGTACATACTATGTATCCTGCATTGTGCATTACTCAAAAGGTTGGATGATGACGTTGACTGGCAACGTTACTTAACCTAATAATTAATATCATTTAGGTCTTGTGCCCAAAAGCTTTGAACTATCCGTTACTTTACCATTATCATGAAAAGTTTCACAATATAATTTTTTTTTTGATCTATAAATGAATTAATAAAAAATATATAAATTGACGTGTCTTGATATGATTTGCAATATATTATGATATAATAAATTTCATATAAATCTATTTTTAATTGTAAATTTTTAACCTCTCGAAAAATAAATCTTTGTATCATAGAAATTAATACCACTTTTAACTAAAGATGTCTCTAGTTACCAACATGATCTGTCCAGAAATAAAGACATAAGGCAATAATTGTCAACTTTGTGGTACAAAGCCTAATCCAATGGGCTACCTTCAACAGAGCTAGCTCTAATATTGCTGTTTTGGTCCTGTCATTCAAAAGGTTAACAGTGCCAATAAGATAAAGATTAACAAGTAATAGCCTCCTCATTTACAGATAATTACGTGGCTTCCAATCCCAAAAACCAAGCAGGGAGTTTTCATTTTCATCAAGTTCCATTCTCTACAAAGTATATACCTGCACCTACATTCATATACACTTCTAATAAATAAATAAAACCCCAGACCCGAGCTAGAAAACTACCTAACAGCATTATTTTCTTGGAAAATGACTTAGAGCATTCACATTGGTTTAAGCATATGCATATACAAAATCACATTTTTTAGAGATCCAATTTGCCATACAAGCAAAATTTTCACATTGGTTTATGCAAATTTGAGATAAAATAATAATAAAATATTATCATTTTATTTTTTTTTTGTTTTTTTTAATAGGGTTTGATATTCAAATATGTAAAATATTTAAGTAAAATATTTTTTGGGGAGTGAATGAGTAAAATATGTAGTAAAATATTTAAAGGTAAAATATGTAGAAAGAGAGTGGGAGGAGAGAAAAAGAATGAATAAAATATGTTTTGGAGAGTGAATAGTAGATCTTTAAACATGTAAAGGTACTGTTCATAGATATGCAAATATTTGAAGATGCATAATCCAATGTAGATTAATTTAGGCTCATATTATGCAAATATGACTTTGCATATGCATATGCATAGACCAATGTGAATGCTCTTATATAGTGAGTTTGTGGAGCCTGATTTATTCTTATAGTGGTCCAATTTATTGACATGACTTAACAAGGATTTGTCACAATTTTTTGGTGGATTTTCAATAAAACTTTGACCCTATTTGTAACTGGAGAATCATCAAATAGAAAGTTTGCTTAATGTTCATGAAACAGGTCGCTCAAGCAAAGTTTAGGTAGAGAGTTTACTTGATACTGGCTCGACATGTCATTTGAGCGAATATCAGACAGAGAGTTCGTTCAAAACTCACTCTAGAGAATATTAGAGTTTCCGTCCTACAATCCTTATAAATATGCAATTAATGAACAATATAGGAGTATGGAATAGTCTATATATATATATATATATATAATATTATATATATTAAATAAAGCATTTGTTGTTTATTCGATATACCTAATTTAGGCAAAAATGGGTTTGGCTACTTTCCGATTGTGCCTACTCAAAAGGGTTCTGTTTATTAAAATTGGATGACACCAAGATCAAGCACGTTGGTGGAACTCAAACCAAAGTGTTTCTCACATACACACCAAATATGTATATATATTATATTATGTATGTATATGTATATATATATATATATATATATATATATGATTAGGTGTAGATGCCCAGAACATGTTTGGTCACTGTTCCAACTCCATTTATTTATAAGGTATTTATTAATGCGTATTGATCACTGTTGAACACATCCTCTTGTCTTTAATGTATTAAAGAATCCTTTGTTGGTCACATGTTTTGCAGAACAAGTCGAGATGCCCCGCAGGCCCTTTCATCTTTTTTCATACTTTTAGCTACGACCCTTCTGAGCTTTATTTCTGGGTGGGCTGGGTCTTGTTCCTGATAGCCGAGCTGACTGGATTCTATGGCCTATCCTAACTAGCCCATAATTTTGGTCTATTCCTTATTAGGCCATTACATCGAACATCCTAAAAACCTCGTCCAAATTTAAGAGTTTGAAAAAAGAGAGAGAAACAGGTTAGAAGAACCTTACAATATTTATTAATTTTATTATTTTTTTAAAAGTATTAAATAATTCATAAATATGATAGAACTTATCTTGTTGAGTCATACTGATCATCGTAGGTGTGGGCTTTTTTTGTCAGTCCAGTGAGCCCACCTTTGAGGCCCAAATCTTCTTCCCCGAACCTGAAACAGGAAAAGTAATTCCGTTCTTGTGGTCATACCAATTCTCCCTTCCTCTCTCCGTCTGCGAGGTTTTACTCGGTTGCTTTCAACAGAGCTTCTTCGTAGCCGGCCAATTCGCCGTGGCGTCCACAGCTTAATATTCGGCAAAAAAAAAAAAAAAAAAAAAAGTTCACAGCTTTAGTGGTGTGTTATCACATCTTGAGCTTGATAATGGATCATTGTAAAGTTCAATCTCCCCATAGCCTGATCCAGATCAAAAGGAATAGTATTGAAGAATCTAATTAATCATGATAGCTTGTGCTACAAAAATTTGAGCATTGTTATATATAAACGTACACACCACGTACCATATTTAAAAAACTTTTTTTGGGTTTATCATTCTTAAACTAATTGTATTCTTCTACTTATTATCTATATACTAAACATTTGGTAAAAGAAAAAAATAAAAAAAAATGTAGTGTGTGAAAATGATGAATAGAATTTTTCTATTGATAAGTATATATTTGTATTATTCACACCCACTCCATGGGATGTCACCCCTATACTCTCGTCCAAGCACACTTAACTCTTGAGTTGTGATGGAATTTATCAATTAAGAAATGGTTGCCAAGTTCTGATGGCACATGAGCTTGGTCAAAGGGTTGCTAAATCACTCCGGTGTAGCAACATCATCAAGGATCTTGTCACACATGACTCGTTGTATTGGACCCACACTGGATTTGATCCCCCATAAATTTCTTTTGTACTCTGTACTGGATACTCCTTTTATCTATATATATCTTGTTTGAGGAAAAACAAGTTCTAATGGGACCTGATGCATTAATAATGGTCGTATGATTGCACGGTGCACCGGATATTCACACCAACCCATTCATAGCCTTCATCGGATTTCTTGTTCTTTAAATGTATAATGAAAGAAATCAGATTTCTCTTCCAAGCTAGTGTTCTTTATTGAGTTGATTCTTGATCATTTTTTAACAAAACTTTTATATAGTTTGAGATTATTTCCCTGGCCCACTTGCATAAGCTTTGTGAATAGATAGCCTCTTGAACATTGGATGTAAATTGCTTACCTTGCATAGTTGATTGTCATCTTTAATGCGATATGAACTCTAGGCATGTAGTGTATGAGATCCTACATTGATTGAGAATAAGAAGTTCTTATTCATTATGATATTCTAATGGGATTTCAATTGTATCATTGAATAGTACTCATTTTGGAGTTTAGGTCATGTAACTTGGAGCTTCCATTGGGGTATCATAAAAAGGATTAAAAGGCTCAATTGCATTGTAGGAGGTTAAAAGGAAGAGGATCATCAAAAGGGTAGATCGTAAAATGACTGTCGTGGCAAGGGAAAGAGCATGGGCTCAAAGATTGACAGAGGTGCAGCACCTTGAGGAAGAGAAGAAAATAACCATGGCTGAATACATCGATCCTTTTGCTCATCCTCTTTTAGAGAGCAAAATCTCACTCTATCTTGATTAACTTGGACTTGCTCCTTTGAACGGTTTATGGTTTATTGAACTCAAATTCAGTACACCCATTCCCATTGTGGGTTGCAAATGTAGCAAAAAAATTCACTTAGATTGCTTAAAACGTCGTCATATTCCTTGCAACCCATTTATTTGCTTATTGATAAAAAACACATAGGACTGGACCATATTATTAGCTCCATTTTCAATTTTATTCACACTATAATTGCTTTTATGGGTGTATTATACCATGTCTTGTAGGGTTTATGGAGTCTGGTTTATTGTTATGGCATCCTAACTTGATGATCCGACCCAACAATGATTCGTTATAGTTTTTGAGTGGACTTTCAATGAGGGTTCTGTTTTTGACTTAGGAAGCGCCAGACAAAAAGTTCGCTCAATGTTTAGTTCGAGCGAAGCTTAGACAGAAAGTTTGTTCGACAGTCGTTAGACTTGGCGCTTGAGTGAAAACTAGACAGAGAGTTCACTTGATGCATGCTTGACACTCCGCTCGAGCGAATATTGCAGAAAAGTGAAAATTAGGTTTTCCGCCGTGTAACCCTATAAATATGCTTATTTTGAACAATATGATCATTATGAACAATAATATTTTACTCTAAAGTGTATTTTGTGATTGCACAGCATAATAAAATCCTCTGCAGCTCTATGGATATAGGAAAGTTGCTGAACTACGTAAATTTGTGTCGTGTGATTGATAGTTTACTTATTTCTTGTTTACTTTTGCTTTATTGTCATCGTTTTTCACAACAATTGGTATAAAGAGTCAAGGTTCAGGTTCGAGGGAGAAAGAGGACTGGGAAGAAGTGAAGGCATTTGGGGTCGAGAAGTTTGACGGAATAGACTTTGAATATTGGAGAATGTAGGTAAAGGACTACCTTTATGGAAAGAAACTCTATCTTCCACTATTGGGGAAGAAGCTAGATGGCATGGAGGATGCTGATTGAAACTTGTTAGATTGATAGGTCTTGGGCATTATTTGGCTAGCCCTCTTGAGATTCGTTGCACACAATGTTATTAAGGAGAAGACTACAATGATATCATAATGGCTTTGTCAGGTATATATAAAAAGCTGTATGTGAATAACAAAATGCACTTAATGAAGAAGTTATTCGATCTAAACATGACAGAATGTATGTTTGTTGCCCAACATCTAAATGAGTTCAATACTATCATAAATCAATTATCTTCTATTAAAATTGAGTTTGATGATGAGATTCGGGCATTGATACTGTTAGCATCATTGCCAAAATAGTTGGGAAGCCATGAGAATGGGTATTAGTAATTTTGCCGGGAAGATGAAATTTAAATATGATGATATTCATGATTTGATTTTGGTTGAAGAGGTGCGCATGAGGGATTTCAAAGAGATCTTGGGGTCGAGTTCCACACTGAATGTTGATTTTCGTGGGAGAACACATGACAGGAACTCAAATAGAGGTAGATCAAAATCAAAGAAAAGGGGAAAGAGCAAGCCAAGGTCTAGACAACAGGCAACTTGCTGGAAATGTGGCAAGACTGGTCACATAAAAAGGAGCTGTAAAAATCTAAAGAAGATGGAGAATGATAGTGCAAACATGGTAACTGAAGAAGTATATGATGCAATACTACTTGCAGTTCACAATTTGATCGATGATTGGATATTGGATTTAGAGTCTTTGTTTCACACCTCTTCACATTGAGAGATCATGCAGAACTACATTGTTGGTGATTTTGGAAATGTATACTTGACTGATGGAGAGACACTGAATATGGTGGGAATAGGAGACATTGATGTTGTGCTCCCAAACAGGAATGTGTGGACCTTGCAAAAAGTTAGACACATTCTTGAGCTAAAGAAAAATCACATCTCTGTAGGATAGCTCGACGATTGTGGCCATTCAGTAGTGTTCTACGATAGTATGTGGAAGGTTACTTGAGGAGCCATGGTGCTAGCTCAGGGTAAGAAGATTGGTACTCTGCACATGACATTAGGATCGAGTGACACTATTGCTACCATTGCAGTAGAGAGCACTGTAGAGTTATGGCACTGCAGACTTGGCCATATGAGTCAGAAGGGTATAAAAGAAGATTGTTGAAAGGCAAGCTAACGAGACTAAAGTCAGTTGATCTAGGTATGTGTGAAAGCTGTATATTGGGGAAGTAGAAAATCCAGTTTCTTGAAGACTGGTAGAGCACTGAGATCAAGAAAGCTAGAACTTGTACACAGACTTGTGTGGGCCTTTTGTTGGTGCTATCTCTTGGAGGCTCCTGATATTGTAACGCCCGTCCTTACGGTGGGTCCTTTTCATAACGATTTTGATAAAAATTGACGGGAATTACAATTCATTTGAAACTTCTTTTCCATTTATGCCAGGATACAAAAGACTCCATGTCATAAATAAAATTCATTTTTTTTAATTAAAAGATTACAACGGAAAACATGAAACTTTTATAATTAAAGTTTCTCATATAAAAGATCTTGCTTAGGCTTTCGTGCTCTTTCTCTTGGGCTGTACTCGTCCTGACCTGTCATGCTCATCTTGTGCCTGGAAGGGCACACATAAAAACTAAAATGAGTCGATGACTCGTAAGTATTACTTCATACAGTCAAAATATAATAACATAGCTTTTCAGTCATGCAGTTAGCATTCCGTACATACATATCTTACATAGCATGTATAAGTCTTTCAGTTCGTTTGAAAACGTTGCGAGGTGGGGTTTTTTCTTTAAAAACATGCTTTCTTCTTTAAAACAGTTCCCCACACATCGCTGCCTTCATTTCTTAAAGAGTCTTTTCATGCATTTATCTTTTACATACATTCATGCATACATCCATACATTAATGCATTCATCTTTTCTTACCTACATACATTCGTGCATTTCGTTCATCCATACATACATGCATTCTTTCTTAACATGCATCCATTCATTCTTATCACTTTCATTGGCCATAGCACACTATTACACCCCGTGTGCTGGGGTTAGCGGGACCTAATTCCACCCGTGGCCACGGGTTGAGAATCCATTCAGTCAGGGTGCAGCATTGGGTGCACTACCAGTACTACTTACCCGGCATTGCAATCTGCCCAGTCCAGTCCAGTCATTTGGTACCATTTCCATTTTAGTCCATGTGGCCCTTACGTATTTTCATACATCATACATTCATTTCAGTCCGTTCATTCCTTTACAGTCCTTTCCTTTCCTTTACAGTCCTTCAGTCCTTTACAGTTCTTACAGTTCGTTTCCTTCATAAAAGTCATATTAAAAGAAACTAATTTTCATTAAAGTCATTTTCAGAAAAAGTCTTCTTTCATGGCATCATTTAAAGTATCGTCTTTCATATGGACATTTTAAACATAGGGCCGAAGCCTCACTTTCAAAGGGACATTTTAAAAACACTTTCTTCGCGTCATTTAAAGCCCGGTTTTCTTTCTTTTTGTAAAAGTTGTTTTAAGAGAAGTTTCTTTAAGAGAAAATGGTTTTCTTTCTTTTTCATAAAAGTTGTTTTAGAAAAAGTTATTTTATTTTAAAAAAATTAGTTTTCTTTCTTTTTCGGTCCTTACAGTCCTTAATAGTTCTTACGTCTTTTAAAGCTTCATTTCGTTTCTTTTTCGTGAACGTACATACAATACATATCACTTATAGCATCCATTCACATGCATACACGTACATACTTTGGGTGCGTAAAAAGGGGTTGCCAAGGAAGGCCGCTACGTACTTATACTTGAAAACTTAAGTTTCATTTTCCTTTTAGAGAAAAACTTTCGTCTTCTTCTTCGTTTGTATAGAGAAAACTCTAGAAGAGTATGAACGTAATACTTACCTGGACTTCATGCCATACTCATTCTATGCAGTCCATTCGTGTGCGTGTCAGATGACAACCTACATGCATACATATAACCTTACATCATCATCTATCTAATGCATAAAGAACTATTCTTAAAATAGAACTATGCCTCACTTGGAACACTCTCCGTCCATCCTGGGCTCTCGCGTGCCATTTACTATACTAAAACTTTTGAGTTCTTATTCCTTAAAGTGAACCTTCGTGATTCACCTTAGGGTCAAGATACTAAGACCTCAGTCTCGTTCTTCTATTTCCACAATCCAACGCATGATTCCGATCGACAGAGTCATGCGTCCCAACCTTAGACTATATACTCGTTACTACCTTCACGTACCCTAGCTCATACTAAATTCTCATTCCCAATCAGTCAGGCTACATGAATTCAAGCCAACTTTGGGGCTAAAATACCATGTAGCTATACTGAGGACAGTTTACTCATTACATATGGTAAACCTATCCGGCACATGTGTCTTGCCAGAGACACTTGTATCTCATCCCCTTTTATCACTTAAGAGTAACTTATAATTCCAATGAATGCCCGCTTGTATAAACAAACTCCATACTCCAACACCAACTTGCTCAGACCCGGTTGATAGGACTTTTCCTACTTCCTGGCCCTGTACAAGTTCATTCCAACACTTGATAGGAGAGGACTACATCCACAAATGCACCTCTGTCACATCACACAGCTCGAGACTAATCTTGTGTCACGTCACGACGCCCATCATGCTTCTGCTGCATGCTCTGATACTTTTCCACCACTTCCTTATATTCTTAGTCATAGTCAACCACAAGGTGACACTCGTCACCCCTGACTACAGGCTATATCACCACTGCTTGGGAACATTGTTACACAGTTCCCGCCACTTAACAAGAGGACTGCATCCAAAAATGCACCTCTGTCACATTATGCAGCTCGAGACAAATTCCCGAATAACAGCACGATACCCATCATGCTTCAGCTGCACTCTCTGATACTTTTTCACCACTTCCTTATACTCTTAGCCACAAGTCAACCTCAAGGCGACACTCGTCACCTTGGATTACAGCCACATCACCACTGCTTCGGGACACTATTACACAGTTCCCGACACTACACCATACACTCCATGCTTCTCTGCTACGCCATCCAACCCTTCGCGACATACCATCTGGTGTATCATGACCTAGTATAGAGTACACTCACGTGAACTCTCTTCCATCTACACTATGACAAACATCACTACGATACACGTCTCAAGGTGCATCGCTATGCGACATGGAGTAATCGTCACGTGTACTCCTTTCGCTACAACACTTGTTATCGTGATGCACATCACATGGTGCATTGCCATACAACACAGAGTACGCTCCACGCGCACCCCCTTCATTCTACGCCACACGTCATTACAGTGCACATCACACGGTGCGTCGCTACACTATACAAAGTACGCTCCACGTGTACTCCCTTCGCACTTCACGCCTTATCAAAATTACGGCATCCATCTCACATCCATACTCACAACAGAGTCCACAATACTACACAATCAAGCCCAACACTTCACTTCACAACTACGCAGCGAACTCCACAATTACTAATTACACAGTCTATAGTCCAACCAATCAACTACTATAAACATAAATAACTAAGGATAGAGAGTTATACCATCGACGGGATAACCTGTGCGTCGATCGCTGCACGTCACGATCAAGCGTCGAAGGAGTCGTACGTGGCGGTAATACCGCTTACGGTGGCTGTCCACCATGTAAGGTGGCGGTTTGGGCTTGAGAATAGCTATACGTGGTCTTGGAAAGGCTCAAGGTGGCCTCGTGGTGGTCAAAGGTGGCGAAGCACGGTGGCATCATGCCATGAACAGTAAATTCTAAATGGTGGGAGGTTGCTTGAGGTGGATGAAGGCCATAGAACTTCATGGGAAGCTAGGTGAAGGTAGAGGAAGATGTGGTGGAGCTGTGGTGGCAAGGT
Source organism: Carya illinoinensis (assembly GCF_018687715.1). Taxonomy (NCBI): domain Eukaryota; kingdom Viridiplantae; phylum Streptophyta; class Magnoliopsida; order Fagales; family Juglandaceae; genus Carya; species Carya illinoinensis. The sequence continues at coordinate 8,286,184 of NC_056758.1, read as the reverse complement.
GGTGGCTCACGGCGGCGGATCTGCCTCTGGAAGTGGATTTCATGCCGTGGAGAGTGAGGGAGAGTGAGAGCTGTGTACAGCTCCATTGGCCATGAAATTTGTTGGGGAAGGTCGTGGTGATGAGAGGAACAAGATGGTGGTGGTGAAACACCATGGGTAGCTGTGTACGGTGGTGCATGGCGGTGCAACCGTATGATTGACCTGAAATATTGCGTATTTTAGCTATTTAAAATCAATGTATTTTAAATTTTCTTGACACTATTATTGGTTTTAGATGGAAAAATGGTTAATAAGCATAAATACGAGTTTTGATTTTTAATTGATTGATATCATGTTTATGCTTAATTTTATAATTATGATTTAATTGGACAATATTTCCTTACAAATATAATATATTTTTGATAATCTATTTTTCATTTTAATTTATTTTTGAGTGCTATTTTTATCTACTTATTTTCAGCTTAAATAAAATTCACATAGGATCCGGGTGGAACTTTTGACCAAAAGCGCATACTAATTGAGAGGAATGAAGAGAAGGAAGGAAGCGGTGTACTTGGGCAGCTGAAAAAAAAAAGACGAAGACTTTCGGTGGTGACTTTCTTACCTTGGTTGTTCATAGATGCACACGGTGAAGAAAATGGTTTGCGGTGGACAAACACATGCAACGTCAAAGTCAAAGAAGGGGGCTGAAACCAAGTGGAGGCATGTTGAAAAGCAAAACAAGTGAAGGACATGGAGGTGGGTGGTCTGGACGTATATAGAAAGGAAAAGAAAAAGAGGCTGGCTAGTGGTGAATTTTGGACATTTATGAGAAAAAGGCAAGAGATATTATATTTTTTGAAGCAGGGTAGGTGAAGACTGAAAGTGCTTTTGGACTCGTAAGTGTCTTTTAATCTTCCTCCGGTGCTGCAAACGTATAGTCAAGTAGAATCAAATATTTGATGTCGGTTGGTGCAGCTAAAGCGGACTTGATTGGATGATATATTCACGTTGCAGCTGGAGGAGCTATTTAATTTTATATTGCTGGCTATCTTTTCTGGGTGGAACGAGAAACGTCTGGCATCTTGGAGGTCCCAGACCTTCGGCTATTTAAGATTATTTTCCTTACTCGGTTAAGGGACGTGTAGTGACGGGGTAGTTTTGAGTGTGGACGTTTTAGTCTGTAGGGAGAGGGAGTTTGATTGGGGGTGATTTATTAGGCGGTGAGGGAAAGTAAAGTGGGTGTCGGTCATTTGATTTTTTTCTGGAGAAGAGGAGAGTCGGTCGGTTTCATTGGAGGGAGTGTCGGTCATTTGGATTTTCTGGAGTTGGGAGAGTCGGTTGGTTGGAGTTTTATTTGGCTGAGAGTCTAGGGATGTGGGAGGGAAAGAAAGGCGAGTCAGTGGTGATATATTGGGATTTGAGAGAAGTCGGAGGGGATTTGAGGGAAGAGTCGGTCGGTTGGGATTAATTTTCTTGGAGGGACATTGACGTTCTGGGATTGGTTTCTTAGAGGAAGTCGGCAGGCGGGGAATGAAATTATTTTTGTTGGCTTTTTGTTTTACGTTGGGTTGGTTCGGACGAAGAACAGAGGAGCGGTTGGATTTATTTCTGTTTTCTGCAGTACAACGACAGCGTGGGTTTTATTCTCTTGGCGTCGGCTGGGTTTCAGATTTTATTGCTTCTAAGTTGTTTTCTAGTATTTCTTGTGTTTTATTTTAGATTTCTAATGGAAAATATTTATGTGATTTCTATAGCACTTGTGATGAACATGGTTGGCTAAATTTTCATACTAAGGTTAGAGGTGAAGTTTAATGATTTAAATATTGTTTTCGGATCAACATAAAATTTATTTTGTGAGTTTGATCGATTGAAGGATTTTATTATTGGATATTTTGATTATCTATATATTTATCTTGATTCATTGTGATTTTCGAATACAGTGAACGCTTGAAGAATCCTTATGATATTCAAATAGTTTTGTGAATATTTTAATCATCAATCGTTCATGCTCAATTATTAGCGACTATTTTTCTTGATCTTAAATGCTAAATCTTCCAATTAAACGGAATCATTATTTTAGTTTAATTGAAGCAAATCGATCGGAAACAATATTATAAATTATTAGATGAATCCTCAAAACCGTAGTCTTACTCCATATCAATTCATTTTATCATTTTAGTTTTATTCAGTTATTTTACAAGTCTTCATCTCAGTAATTTTATTTTATATTCAATTGCACGTTCATTTTAGTAATTTATTTTATTTGTTTGAGTTTATTTTTTTCATCACATAAGTCAATCCCTGTAGATTCGACCCTGTTAGGTACTACAACATTTGTATACTTGCAGGTAAAACTGCACTAAATTTTTGGTTCACTAGTTTGAGTCAAAGTTTAGGCGCAACACCGTACGTGTGTGAGTTTAGACCCATCGGAGAAAGAGAGAGAGTTAGGGAGAAAGAAGAACATGGGGAGGAAGCCCATGACGTGGTGAAGCCATTGGTGGTGCTTAATGGCTGTTTCAGCCGTGTATGGTGGCTTATGGAGAAGAAAATGGGTGTAAAACCCATTTGCTTGGAGGGAGAAAGAGAGAGATGAGGTTGCCGATAAAGCTCACCACCGGTGAGGTAGGGGTCGCCGGTGGGGGAGGATCATGCCGGAGGTGGAGGTGGGGCATGGCGGCTGGAGGTGGCATCGACTGGAAGGCTTGGACCGAACGGTGGAGAGGAACAAGGCATGGGATGGACGTGCATGGGAGAGAATGAGAGGAAAGAGAAGAGAGAAAAAGAAGAAAGGAAAAAGTGAAGGAAAATGGTAGGGGCCTGGGTATTTAATCCCAGTTCTTTACTTCGGGATCTTCAAAACGATCTAACGATTAGTTTAAATACTGATTTGAAAATGCGTAAGTGTTTTATTTAAAATAAAACACTTGTATAAAACACTAAGAGAAATTAAGATAGAATATTATTTTATAAGCTAAAGTTTATAAAATAATACTTCTTCATCATTATTTAAAATGATAAAGTATCGTTAATTACTCAAAAATGATAAAATCATTTAAATTAATTTTAGAGTTTTCAACATAAAGTTAAATCTCTTAATATTTTAAAACAAACTAAAATATTTAATATAAGTAATTATCCACAATTATAATATTTTTAGAGCTCATTAAAATATTATAATTGTGTTACTTTAAAAACAAGCTTATCTAATAATACTGGAAATATCTCCTATAGATATTTCCATAATATTTAAAATATCCGTAAGCTTTAAAATATCTATCTTACTTTGAAATCCGCTAGATAACTTTCGGAACACGCCATCAAGGTACAACACTTACGATAAGGCTCAACACGTAGATCAAAGCTCGACATGTAGAATGAGGCTCAACACGTAGACCGAAGTTTAACACGTAGATCGAGGCTCATACTTAAAGAAGAAGAAAGAAGGAGCAGATATTACAAATACTACATCATGTTCATTGACGACCACAGTAGGAAGATATGAGTTTACTTTTTAAGATTAAAATCTGACGTGTTTGATGTGTTCAAAAAATGGAAAGCACTAGTTGAGAAAGACATAGACTTGCAGCTGAATTGCTTGAGGTCTGACAATGGTGGAGAATACATTAATAGAAGGTTCAAGGAGTACTACATAGCTCACAATATCAGAATGGATAACTCCATCCCCAGAACCCCACAATAGAACGATGTTGCTGTGCGCATGAACATAACCATCAATGAGCATGTTAGAAGTATGAGGCTACATGTTGGGCTAACATCTACATTCTAGGCAGATGTAGTTAGCACTACTGTTTACCTGATAAATTAAGGACCATCAGTTCCATTAGAGTGTAGACTACCTGAGGAGGCTTGCAGAGGAAAAGAAGTTAAATTTTCTCATCTCAAAACTTACATTCATGTAAATTCGGATGCTCATAGTAAGCTTAAGGCCAAGAGAAATACTCTGGCCACAAAGCGATTGCACAAAAGTAATCCTACAAACAGATGTGGCTTAATGTGGTTTGTCAGATTGTAAAATTATTTTTATTATAATGCATATTTGATAGATTTTATGAAAACACGTCAATTTGTAGGATTAGTTTTGTGTAATCCATTTGTGGCTATAGGACTTCTATAAGGCCAAATTAAAAGATATTCTTTTATTAGTTATAGAGATGAAGCATTTGGCTATTGATTTCGAGATGAGCAAAGTTGAAAAATCATCAGGGGAAAAGACGGTAGGGAACCGTAGAGCTATGAGGAGACATGGCAAGATGGAAATTTGAGCAAGTGGAAGTCAATCATGAAGGATGAGATGGATTCCTTGTTAGGGAATTGGATATGGGAGTTGACAAAACTTCCACTAGGGAAGAAGGTATTGCACAACAAGTAGGTGTATCAGGTGATGACTTGGCATGATGGCAGTAAAAGGCACAAGACAAGACTTGTTGTGAAAGGTTTACAATAGAAAAAGGGCATTGACTACTCTGAGATCTTCTCTCCTGTGGTGAAGATCATGACCATCATGTTAGTATTGACAATGGACGCTATTGGAGATTTGTATCTTGAGCAGTTAGATATGAAAACAACTTTTCTTCATGGGGATTTGGAAGAAGACATCTATATGAACCAACTTGAGGGGTTCACAGAACAAGGAAAGGAGAGTTTAGTTTGCAAACTGAATAAGAGCTTTTATGGCCAGGAACAAGCTCTAGACAGTGGTCCAATAAGTTTGACAGTTTCATATGCAGTTTAGGGAACATTAGATTTCAATCGGACCATTGCTGCTATGTTAGGTACTTTGACAACTCTTATATCATTATGTTGTTGTATGTGGGGGAAGCATCAAGTGTTTCTATTTTCATGCACAAAGGATTTGAAGCTATCAATAAAAAGCAGCTTAATTTGCTGAAATTCACGTACAATTAAACTATCTTCTCTCTCTCTCTCTCTCTCTCTCTCTCTCTCTCTCATCTTTTTGGGAATTTTCTTGGAGTGGGATTAAGCAAGACTGATCGGATAATTATATATAATATCATCATCCTCATCAGCAATCTCTTTACGATCGTTTTATGAGAAGATCATGATAGAGATTGCAAACTCATTGCCCCCCCCCCCCCCCCCCCAAAAAAAAAAAAAAAAAAAAAGAAACCATATCTTCCTTAACAAGCAAACCGATGGATCCAACAATATTTCCACCCATATAATATGTATGATAACTCATGATCTTTTATTGTGATCAGTTTAATTCCAAACATGTCTCTCTAAACCCTTCTCTTGACAGATCATCGATCGACTTATGCAAATATTAATCCATATGAAGGCCCCAATATTTACTCCCTAACATTAATCACCTCTACTGCTCTCTTTTTCTCTCAGTCAAACCCTTGGTTGATTTTTCTCCTTCCCTTCATTGCATTACTCTACGGAGAAGGGTGAGAAATAAGCTTCACACTTCCAATGGTTCATGCCTGATCAAAACCCTATTGACCCTTCTTCTATTTCACCGCGGGAAAGCCACCGCCTTATCGTTGCTGATTCCCTATAAAAGGATTCAACCAGTGAATTAAACTAAACTTTTTCAGTTGTCCTCAACAATGGAATTCTCAAGAGACTTAAAATGGAAACATCATCTAACCTTTTTATGCCCTTTGATGGTTTAATCATTAGATTTAATTCATGCAACCATTTCACAATTTTCCAAATAATGCAACAAGTAGTCTTGATTCTACTTTCATATTTGGCCGAACTTCTTCCTAGCCACAATTCCCAAAGTATTGAACATGGAACTAATTGAGCAATTATATGAATCTGATTTGTCCTATGGAAAACTGACCACCAAGTTAGCAATTTATCTCTCCACCCCAAAGTTGAAAGATCTAAAATGCCAAAAATATGTGAGAAGTGATGCCATACATATACAACAAGATCACAATCATCAAAAACATGTAAATCAGACTCTACATCCTTGCAGCCACAACTACACTTAGAGGCCAAGCTTATGTCACATTTTTTAACATTATGACCAAAGGTACCCCATTATTCCACATTATCCATACAAAAATAGAAATTTTCAGTGAAAGATTCTTAATCCAAATATATTTAGCAGTAGAAAATCAAGAATGATGGGTTCTAAGAATGCTCCATGTTGATTGAGTAGTGACTTTACCATCATTGGTATGCTTCCAATATCTATCATCATCACCACTTTTTGGTTTTATTTGAAAACTAAGAACATGATGCATCAATACAGAATTTTGAAAAATTCCAAGCTTATCTCTCCACCAACCAGCTGCCAATCAGCTTCAAGACATAAATAATTTAATCTCAGATTTAGTAAAGTGCTAGGAAAACCCAAGGATGCAATGGACCCATTACCCATCCAGTTATCATACCAAAATAGATATTACCACTTCTAATATTCCATTGACTTTCGGATTGTATGAATGACATATATATACATATAGATCTCCAAATATGAGAATGTCATGATCTTGTTGAAATTGATTCTAATGGTACAACATTTGAAAAATACTTTTGCTCCAAATATGAGAACTTTGCAATTGCAGCTCGCATGTCTACCAGGACTATTTGACCCTCGAAGTGGTTCTCACCCACTTTGAATTATATTCAGCTAACAGACGGTGGGGAACTGCAGAGCTATGAGTAGACATGTTAAGATGAAAATTTGAACAAGTGGGAGTCAACCATGAAGGATGAGATGTATTCCTTGTTAGGGAATCAGACATGGGGGTTGACAAAACTTCTCCAAGGGAAGAAGGCGTTGCACAACCAGTGGGTATATCGGGTGAAGACTGTGCATGATAGCAGTAAAAGCCACAAGATAAGACTTGTTGTGAAAGGTTTTCGATAGAAAAGGGCATTGACTACTCTGAGATCTTCTCTCACACGGTGAAGATCACAACTATCAGGTTAGTACTAACAATGGTGGCTATTGGAGAATTGCATCTTGAGCAGTTATGAAAACAACTTTTCTTCATGGGATTGGAGGAAAACATCTATATGCACCAACCTGAAGGGTTCGCAGTACAAGGAAAGGAGAGTTCAGTCTGCAAACTGAATAAGAGCTTTTATGGCCTAGAACATGCTTTAGAAGTGGTCCAATAAGTTTGACAGTTTCATGTGTGGTTTAGGGTACATCAAATTTTAGTTAGACCATTGCTGCTATGTTAGGTATTTTGACAACTCCTATATCATTCTATTGTTGTATGTGGGGGAAGCATCAAGAGTTTCTATTTTCATGCACAAAGGATTCGAAGCTATCAATAAAAAATAGCTTAATTTGTTGAAATCCACGTACAATTAAACTATCTTCTCTCTCTCTCTCTCTCTCTCTCTCTCTCTCTCTCTCTCTCATCTATTTGGGAATTTACTTGGAGCGAAATTAAGCAATACTGATTAGATAATTATATATAATTTCATTATCATCATCATCAATCTCTTTACAATCGTTTTATGAGACGATCATGATAGAGATCGCAAACTCATTGGGCCCCCCAAAAACCATATCTTCCTCAACAAGCAAACCCATGGGTCCAGCAATATTTCCACCCATATATATATATAAATATAAATATAAATATATATGTATGTGATAACTCATGATCTTTTGTTGTGATTAGTTTAATTCCAAACATGTTTCTCTAAACCCTCATTTTTACATAGCATCGATCGACATACACAAATATTAATCCACATGAAGGCCCCAATATTTACTCCCTAACATTAATTGCCTATACTACTCTCTTTTTCTCTTAGTCGAACCCTTGATTGATTTTTCTCTTTCCCTCCATTGCTTTACTCTACGGAGAAGTGAGAGAAATAAGCTTAAGACTTTCACTGATTCATGCTCGATCAAAACCCTATTGACCATTCTTCTATTTCACCGAAGGAAAGCCATCGCCTTGTCGTTGCTGATTCCCTGTAAGGGGATTCAACCAGTGATTTAAACTAAACTTTTTCAGTTGTCTTCAACCATGGAATTCTCAAGAGACTTAAAATACCAATCTTTTTATTCCCCTTGATGGTTTAATCATTAGATTTAATTCATGTAGCCATTTCACAATTTTCCAAATAATGCAAGAAATATTCCCGTCAGTTTTTTTTGTGGCATGTACAAATTCGAATGAAAAAAGGATTTTTCTTGTAGTGATTATTATATGATTATTAGCCAATGAGTTATGCAATGTCCTTTACAAAATAATTGCCAAAGTGTTGGCCAACACATTGAAGCTTATCCTTCTAGAATTTATCTCTCATACCTAAAGTGCATTTGTGCCAAGAAGATTAATATTTGATAATGTTGTAGTTGTCTATGAAGCCATACACACAATGAAGCATTGAATGAGAAGAAGGAACAAGTTACTTGGCCCTTAAACTGGACATGAATAAGGCCTATGATAGAGTTGAATGGCCTTTCTTGGAAGCTATTGTGATTAAAATGAGATTCGACAGTAGATGGACAGACCTGATGATGAATTGGGTGATAATTGTCTCTTACTCTATTCTCATCAATGGAGTCTCACAAAGAGGGTTTAAACCTTTCGGAGGAATAAGACAAAGATCCACTATCTTGCTACCTATTCATCCTATGTTCGGAAGTCCTCAGCTTTTGAATCATGCAAAGGAAAAAGGCTTTATCACAAGAATTCTCCTAGCTCAATATTCTTTATACAAAAACCATCTTTTTTTGTTTTGTATTTGTTTTTGCAGATGATAGCCTTCTCTTTTACAAGGCCAATTCATTGGAGTGGAGAAGACTTTATAGCCTCATTGACTCATATGAGAAAGGCTAAACCTGGGCAAAACTTCTATCTTTTTCAGCAGCAACACCAAAAACGAAGTTAAAGAAATCATCCTGGACATAACAGGGATTAAAGCCTCCATCTCTTAGGAAAAATATCTGGGTCTTCCAACCTTTGTAGGCAGACCTTGATCTAAGGCATTCTACTCTATTATAGACAAGATTAGAAGTAGAATGAGTAACTAAAAGGTGATGTTCTTATCCCAAGCAGGAAAGGAAGTTCTATTAAAACAAGTTATTTAGGCCATTCCTACATACAACATGGGGTATTCAAAATAAAAATAACTCTTTTGATGTAACTCTTTGTTTTCTACGATGCTTGTGTGTGATCACTGATCAGTTCATTGGTGACTTGCTTGCAAATGACATGACTAATTTTTATGTAGTAGTTAACTTAAATAAATGGGTATAAAAAATGAGAGAAAATTACAAACAAAAGTGGTAGGATGTATTGAATTCCATTAATGAGTCCTATATATGATTATTTGCCACAAGTATACCTTGCCACAAATACTTTGCACTTGGTGGCACGTCAAATACATATTTCCAAAGAGAAAAAAGTGCTGGAAAACAACTCATGGGACGATTAACCAGGGTTAACATTTTTTGGGCAAAATTTTGGGACTTTTTCTGGCAAAAGAAATCGTTGCAAAAATATGTTATTCGCGGCTCGTTTTTGTTTTGTCGTGGAAAATTCTCAATTATGACACCATGAATGTCATGACTTAGGGGTGAAGGAAAATGATTAATTGCGGCAATTTTCAGTACTTTTTGCGGCAAATCTTGTCGCTACAACAAATAATATTTCTTGTAGTATATATAACTAGAGAGAAATTATCTTATAGATAACAAATTCGATTGATGCTAGTTGTTGTTGTCAACTGGCTGCTATGGTCATCTTGTGGTAGCAAAAAGAGATGAAAGTTGGCAAATGCTTAGAATGTTAAAGAACATAACCGAGTTATCTTGGTTGTGCATGGAGGAGTTTAATGAGATAATTGCTCAAGTGGAGAAGGTTGGAGCAGCTGAAAGACCATACAGTTAGATGGAACCATTTAGAGAGGCAATTGAAGACAGTGGACTTAGTGAGTTGGGTTACAAAGGATCTAGATTCACAAGGCGTAACAACAGGGAAGGAAAGGAGTTAACTAAGGAAAGATTGGACACAACATTGGGGAATAATGAATGTCATTCCTTATTTTCAAGTACTGAGGTGAATACTCTGGGTGCAGAAAATTCTAACCATAGTTTGCTCTTTATAATTTGTAACAATCAAGAAAGAGAAACCAAGCCTTGGAGGAAGGTTTTCATATAGGAGGTTTGTGGCGCAAAAAGGGATGACTGTTATGATGTGATTAAGAATGCATGGATACCTCATTCCATCATTACATTAAAATGGAGATTGCAAAGGTGGGATTGATCAGATGCAGAAGAAGCTTGGTTAACTGAAGCAAATCTATCAATGAAAATCAAAGAAGATCGATGCATCAGAAGAGAGAAAGGATGAAAGAATTGACTCTAATTCAGGAGGTTCAAATGGGATTATCAAAGACCTTCAAAATGAAGTAGAAGCTTTGCATGAGGAAGAGGATATTAAATGGTGCCAAAGAGATAAACAAAGGTGGATGAAAGATCGAGATTGAAATACTAAATTCTTTAATATGTGTGCAAGTCAAAGAAAGCAAACAAATGCTATTAGTAAGATTACAAAAGATGAAGGTCAAGTTGTAACAAGGCAAGGGGAGATTAGTGGGTAGTTTCAAAGTTTCTTGAAAGATCTTTTCACCACATCTTATAAGAGCACTCCCAATGATGCTCTATAATGCATTTTTGTTTAAAATATAAAGAAATGATCCTAAAGTTACCTTCCATTGGATCTTCTATTTTAAAGAGACTTTACATTTTGCTACAGGGAAGCCGCTACATCTGAAGGAACTTGTTCATGCTTGCAAACATTTTTAATTTATTTCTCACATATCTCAAGGAAGCCCATCGTCTAGGCCCAGTGTTGGAATGGTAATATTTTTAATAATGTGGGTATCAATTATTTGGTTAGTGGTGATATTTTAATAAAATTGAGCCTCACATATCACTTATTTAATAAAATGGCAATTATCGAGAATGGATATTATCATAATATATTTTGAAAATATTTTCATTATATAATCTTTTTTTAATTAATTTATATTTTGTTTTAGCTTATAAATTTGGATTAATTTAAAACAGTATATAATTATATGACATTGTATATGTGGAGATATTGCAAATATCAAAAGATATAAGGATATCATTGGTAGTTAGAGAAAATATTTGAAATGAATAAAAAAGATTAAAAAGTATAATATTTAAATGATATGAAGGAAAAATAGATAAGCTGATGTATAGTATATTGTAAAATTCAATATGTAAAATAGAAAAAGTGAGTTTTGGTAATGTATTTTAAAGGAGAAGATGAAGAATCAATTGGGAGTGCTCTTAGCCCATTGGAATTACATAAACATAAGCACTTTGTTCCCTTAATCTTATTATGATTGATGAAATGAATTAAACATTGATGATAAACTTTTCAGTAGAGGAGGTTGAAAAGGTTATATTTGAGATAAATCCCATTGAGTTCACCAGGTCCAGATGGGTCTTCAGCAGCTTTCTTTCAAGAGCATTGGGGTGTAGTGGGGAAAGACATCACTGCAGCAATTTTGGGACCTTAACCAAAGAAGAGGATTAGAAGGACTAAATGAGACATTTATTGCTCTGATTCCTACGAGAAAAGACCCAAGATTAGTATATGAGTATCAACCAATGAGTTTATGCAATGTCCTTTACAAAATAATTGCCAAAGTGTTGGCCAATAGATTGAAGCTTATCATTCTAGAATTTATCTCTCCAACTCAAAGAGCATTTGTTACAGGAATATTAATATCTGATAATGTTATAGTTGCCTATGAAGCCAAGCACGCAATGAAGCACTGAATGAGAAGCAAAAACAAGTTACATTACCCTGAAATTGGACATGAGTAAGGCCTATGATAAAGTTGAATGGCCTTTCTCGGAATCTATCATGATTAAAATGTGATTCGACAATAGATGTTCAGATTTGATTATGAATTGTGTGATAACTGTCTCTTACCTTACTCTCATCAATGAAGTCCCACAAAGAGGGTTCAAACCTTCTGGAAGAATAAGACAGGGACCCACTATCTCCCTACTTGTTCATCCAATGTTCGGAAGTCCTCAGCTTCTGAATCATGCAGCGGAAAAAGGCTATATCACAAGAATTCCCCTAACTCAAGATTCTTTATACATAGCCATCTCTTTTTTGCAGATAATGGCCTTCTCTTTTGTAAGGCCAATTCATTAGAGTAGAGTAGACTTTATAGCCTCATTGACTCATATGAGAAAGCGTTAGGTTAAAGGCTAAACCTGGACAAAACTTCCATCTTTTTCAGTAGCAACACCAAAGAAGAAGTTAAAGAAATCATCGTGGCCATAACAAGGATTAAAGCCTCTATCTCTTAGGAACAATATCTGGGTCTTCCAACCTTTGTAGGCAGACCTTGATCTAATGCATTCCACCCTATTTTAGACAAGATCAGCAGCAGAATGAGCAACTAGAAGGTGAAGTTCTTATCTCAAATAAGAAAGGAAGTTCTTTTAAAACCTGTTATTCTGGCTATTCCTACATACAACATGGGGGTATTCAAAATACCAATAACTCTTTTGGAGGAAATAAACATGGTCATGCAATGGGGCACAAGGAAAACAGATCCAAGATTCACTATATCAATTGGTAGCATCTAAGAAAAGAAAAAAAAAAAAATGAAGGTGGAATGGGCTTTAGAGAATTTGAAAATTTCAACTTAGCTTTGCTTGGTAAGTAGGGTTGGAGACTCATTCGAAACCCAAGCTCCTTGGCAGCAAAGATTCTAAAGGCAAAATACTTGCTCTGAGAATATTTCTTTAATGCTAAAGTTGGCAGCAAAACATCCTATACATGGAGAAGTATTTTGGAAGCTAGACAACTCTTAGAAGAATGATTGATGTGGAAAATGGGCAATGGGAACCGAGAGAAGATTTGGAAAGACAAATGGCTCCCAAGACTAATTCTTTTTAGATTTAAAAACTCTACACCATAGGGTTATAAGATGAAACAAAGGTTAAATATTTGATTGATAGTGGCACAAACCAATGGAACGTCTCTTTGCTAAATGAAATGTTCTTTGAATCTGAGATCGAAGACATTAGAAGAATCCCTATCAACCCATACAATAGTTTAGATCAACTAGCCTGGAGGTATATTGGAGATGGTAAGTTCTCTGTAGAGAGTGCTTACCACTTACAATGTACTATGGTGGAGAGACAAAAGGGGCAGACATCGAGCAATATTAATCATTCTGTGATTCGGAAAAATGTTTGGAAGCTTAGAGTGGCCAATGCTGTTAAGTCTTTCTTTGGAGGGCCTGTTGGGACTTGTTTGGTTACATAATTCAGATGAGATGAGAAGAGATGTTTTGTTAAAAGTTAAATAAAATATTATTATAATATAATTTTTTTAATATAAGTTTTGTTTTAAGATTTGAAAAAGTTGAATTGTTTATTATATTTTATGTGGAAATTTAAAAAAGTTGTAATGATTATATGAGATGAGATGAGTTGGTTTTGTATAACCAAACCAGCAAGGTTTTTCATAAAGCATGTGCCCTATCTGCCCAGATAACATAAAGCATGTGCCCCATCTGCCCATACATCCAAAAATGTGCCATTGTTGATAAGCCTTCGAGGCAAGTTCTATAATTTTTCTGTTTAAACTTGAATGCTGAGGAAATTGAAGAATTTGCTGTCACAGCTCATCGGATTTGGAAGAGAAGAAATAGATTTGTATTTGAAGGAATTTTTTTATCCCCTAGCTCTTTGGTGAACCACTCAAAACAGGCCTTAAGTGATTACAGTAGCATGCAGTAGAAAGCTACAAAAGGTGCAGCAACTGCTTCCACAATTGATCAGCAATGGATACTAGCTCCTTGTAACACCTATAAGATTAAATGGGATGTTGCAAATGAAAAAAATTCATTGTAAAGTAGTGAATTGAGTGATAGTGAGGAATTGGGATGGAGGAGTTATAGCAACACGGATTAACTCTAGATCTTTACCCTGATGCACTTTTGGCTGAATCCATTGCTGCATTAAAAGCTTCCATCTTGTGCAGTGAATTGGAGTTGATACATGTTATACTTGAAGGGGATGGTTTGACAGTTGTGATGTCATGAGTCGTATCTCTCAGTGTTTCTAACTATTTTATATTTTAGTCACTCGAAATGGTTCCTATTGCTCATTTCATAGAATCAAAAATACTACACTACCATGCATGCACTAGAAGAAAATAGGTCATTTCCAGCGATTTTAAGATTGCTGAAAAAAAAATCGCCGCAAAAGGTCCTTATTTATGAAGATTTCTAAGTTGCCGTTGAATTCCATCGCAAAAGTGAAAAATGCTGTGGGGGATTTACTGTTTATTTTTTGCGGCGACTTTGATATCTATTGTGGTGATTTTTTTTCGTGACAATAAAATATTGTAACTGTAGCGGCTTTTAATACTTATTAGTGGCGAATAAAAAAAGCCAGAAAAACTAATCAAATTTAAACCCCCCACGTTTTCCCTTCTTCACTTTAATTCCCTCCAATCATCTCCTCTACCCCTCTCGTCTCTCCCCAATCCCTCTTCTCCCTCGATCGCCTCTCTTAATGCCTCTACATAGCAACCACTGCATGCCGTCATCGACCCATCGTCACTGTCCACTTCCACAGTCGCTGGCCAACCAAGCCAAGCCCCTCCCTCGCGGCTTCTCTCTCTCCCGTAGATCTCTCTTTCTCTTCTCTCTCGGATTCCCAGTGCCACCGCGTCCATAGCCGTCGCACCACCTATAGCCACCAGCGTAGCTAACACCCCCCCCCCCCCCTCCCCCCTTTTTAATTTATTTCCATTCTTGTGTCTTTCTGCTTGTTCCATTTGAGTTTAAGTTATGAGTAAAGAAGATTTTTTGAAGATCTAGGTACTCTTCCACTCAGTCATTGTACAATTTTATCTACTTTCTTGTTCTTTTGCTTAAAGAGCATTGCTTCAGTGTGAAAGAAGATAAAAGCTCTCATATTTCTTTTTATATTTTCATTGAGTACTCATCGTATAAAATGTGTGCTCGTTTCGTTAACAGGCATGGTATTTGATTCCATTTTAATAGTATTTACCTTTGCATTATGTTTTTTTTTTTTTTTTGGCTTGCTTGTGCATGCAAAAATTTGTTCTCAAAGTGAACATCCATTGTGATGGATGTGAGCAGAAAGTGAAGAAAATCTTGCAAAAATTGATGGTACAAAACTTTGAATATAGTGGTACCAAAATTGGTAGGAATTAAATAGAACCTATTGCATTTTTCTGATTTTTTATTTATTTAATAGCCCCAAGATTAATGAATTTGCAAATATTAGTATTTTCTCTAAAGTGAAGAAGATTAGCTATATCTAATACCATCTCTGGTCATTTGGAATTTGGATTGGCTGTTTATACTTTTAGAATATGAACTAATAAATCATGATGATCACTAAATTCATATACTATTATCAATTTAACTTTTTGAAACAATCCATTTTTTGGTTAGCTGAAAGAGATAGGTCCACATAGAATATAGATCAAAAGGATATAGAAAGCAAATTTCAGCATATACTCAGTTTTCATTTTCTGATAAGCATGTAACTTCATTCCCTCATTTTTCATTTCATCATTTTTTTTATGCTAAAAAATATTATGATCCTTGTTGTGTAGCCAAAATATGGTGGTATGATAGTAGATATTGTATCAAGAGAAATCAAAACTCTTGAATAGCAATCAGAAGCTCTGGATGCTATCAAGGACACCATATTGGATATTGTGCTTATAGTGGTCATTGGTTATGATACTCTCAAATTTACAGAAACGAGAAAAAATAGTTTCTAGTAACAATAAGTTGAAGGAATGTGTACATGTGTGTGTGTGAGTGTCATCAATAGAATCCTTGTTTTACTGAAAAACAAAATGTACAATGTCCAATAAACTGAAGGATATTTTTCTAGAACAGAAGAAAAATAAGATCTCCATGGTTTCCTACTCTTTTTTCCTTCCTCAGTAACAACATAAGTTTCATGATTTGAAAGCATTATTTTTAGCAAGAACTTCTCTGTAGAGATTTTTAGTCTGGAAACTCAACTTTGGTAAGAGTTTTACTGAAATTGTGAAAATTTTTGCTATTTCATGCTTCTCCTTAAAACAGGGGCTGCCTTGTCCCAACTGCCTTCAGTGTGGCTCACTGGCTTGTGCATCCAACCTTTTGCTCCATTTCTTTCACATAATCATCATATGGAGAAAATAAAAACATCATAAAACTATACATTCATTTATCTTATTTTCTTTCCTTTCTCTTAATTTTCATGACCTTGATATGAATTACATACATTTCATTTCTAATGATATATCTTCATGATGTTCAGTGTTGTTATGGAGGTCATGACTCATGAGGATGCAATCAGTCCATCATTTGCTGAAGCCCATTCTAGAGCCTCTGATTCGTAAAGTGGTAAGTTTATCTTCTTTGCTAAGCTTAACCATGATAATGGGCTGGACGGTTATATATTGAACTTAAAAAAATTGTGTTAGAAAACAATTCTATGTGCATGCCAATTTGTTGAAATATAAGATTAATATGGTCCTCAATATAGACCCTTTCTAAGCATCGGAGATGTAATATGCTACCATAGTACCATGGCTTTGTACGTTGCAGATAACATGAATGTCAGCCCATTTTGTGATGACCCTTACAATTTTCTGCCACAAGTATCCTTCCAGCAGCGTGATGACTGTTCTCTTCTTCCTAAGAATGGCTTCAAAATTGGAGGTTTTAGGGAGTGCAAATTGGAGGGAAATGATTGTTCTACAAAGTTTGACACGGAACCAGTAGCATAACCAAAACCATGTAATTCTGCATGATATATCATCTGGTTAGGTTAAAAAATGACAAACCTTCTTGAAGAATTCACAAAATCTTTGTGAATTCTATCTCTCCGTCTCTTTCTTGTTTGGCTCATCTCCATCATTAAGGGTTATCCAACTTTTGTCTGATCATATTATATTAGAAAATGCCACTAACAATGTTATAAATTGCTCGATCACCCACTTTTTATGTGAATCATGTTCTTCTTTAATATCTGCACATGTTCTTCTTCTTCTTGAAAATTTTGAAAGATAATTAATTGTAATCTTTCACATATGCATTACATGATTAAAGGTTTGAACTTTGAAAATATTAAAGATGATTGATTGTCATCTTTCACATGTGCATGTTTTATTTGAATATTGTCAAAAGTGATTGATACTTTTTTTGACTTATGCAAAAGGTATATGTTTTTGTTTGAAAAATTTTAAAAGTAAAGTGTGCTCCTTTTGTCATATGCAAAAAGTAAAAAGATTAGGTTTAAATTTTTTGAAAAGTAAAGTGTGTTCCTTTTGCCATATGCCAAAAGTAAAAGATTAGATTTGAAGTATTTGAAAAATGAATGATGTTGTCTTTGACAATTGAAAAAGAAAAACCTTTTATTTGAATTTTTTGAAAAAGTGAATGATGTTGATATTGACATGTGAATTTTTTTAAATTTGAATATGAAGTCTTATATGCCTATATATAGATCATTTGAGAACTTCACATTTACAACATCTAGAGCATACAACATTCATTCAAAGCTTTCATTCTCTCTTCTCTAAGCATTGAGCCTTAATCCTTGTTCATTTTGAGAGATATATAATTTGCGCTGTATTGTTCTTATTTCACTCATTGAGGAGTGTTTTTTGATAACCTACCCACTATCAGCTCTTGTATCAGTAAAAGGGTGTGTATAACCCTTGTGCGTGTAGAAAGTGTTCTACACAGGGAATAGTTGAATCACTACGTGTAAGGTGATTGCAAGTGTAGAGAGTGTTCTACATGGATCCTTTCTATCTCCACCTGAAGGAGGTTGAATAGTGAATTTGGGGATCCTCAAGGGGTAGCTTGAGGCGAGGACCTAGGCAGTGGGGCCGAACCTCGTTAACATACTGAGTTTGCTTCTCTCTTACCCTTACTCTTTATATTTATTGTTGTTTTGTATTTTGTTTATATTTTATATTGTATATTTGATTTATAATTGTTATTTTTTTAAATACAACTCAATTCACCCTCCCGTTTGTGTTAGTCATCTGGGCAACAATTGGTATCAGAGCTAAGGAAATTGGAACACCAATGAGCCCATCAACTAAACTTGATAAAGATGAAATCAGTAAGTCAGTTGACTCGAAGGTATATCGAGGTATGATTGGTAGTTTATTACATTTGACAGCCAGTAGACCATATATTATGTTTAGTGTGTGTTTATGTGCATGCTTTCAATCATCTCCAAAAGAATCACATTTAATTACTGTTAAACACATTCTTAGATATCTTAGTGGTACAATTAACCTAAGATTATGGTATCCTAAATACACATCTTTCGATCTAATCAGCTGCACAAATGCTGATTATGCTAGTTGTAAAATAGATCGGAAAAGCACTAGTGGCGCATGTCATTTCTTAGGTCATGCACTAGTTTCCTGGTTTAGTAAAAAAATAAAATTCTGTTGCATTATTTACTGCTGAAGCAGAATATGTTGCTGCGGGTAGTTGTTGTGTTCAAGTTCTTTGCATGAAGCAACAACTTGAAGATTTTAAACTCATATATAATCATATTCCAATCAAATGTGATAATACAAGTGCTATAAATCTTTCAAAGAACCCAATACAACATTCTAGAACTAAGCATATTGAAATAAGATATCATTTTCTTCGAGATCATGTGTAGAAAGGCGATATAGTACTAGAGTTCACAAACACACACGATCAGTTAGTAGATATTTTCACAAAACCTTTACCAGATGATAGATTATGTATGATAAGAAGAGAAATAGATATGATGAATGCTATGAATATCTCTTAAAAGATAGACCAGAGTCAATAAAAATAGAGAGATTTTTTAAAATACTTTTACATAAACTTGAGGTTCTTAGCCTCATGTTTGAGACGCTCATTCTCTTCATACAATATCATGCCATCCCTATCCATAGGAACAGGGCTGAGCACCGACGAATCGGAGTCGGTATTGGAGCCATCCGACTCCGACTCCGATTTTATCGGAGGCCGAATCTGGCCTCCGACTCCGCCTCCGAAGGTGTTAGACTCCGCTCCGGCTCCGGCTCCAACTTGTCGGAGCGGAGTCGGGACGGAGTCGGTGAGAAATCCTCAAAAAACAAACCCAAACGACGGATTCGGCAATCGGCGCAGGGGGAGGGGAGGGAATCAAAACCAAAAAACGAAAATACAAATCAAAACCAAAACCAAATCCATAACAGAAAAGAGAAATCAAAGAGTGAGAGAGAGTGATTCGGCGCAGGGGGAGGGGAGGGAATCGGGGGGGAAGAGGGGGGGGCCGGGAAACCTAATAATAAGGTTTTGAGATGAGAGGTGAGAGAGATCGGGATGAGAGGTGAGAGGTGAGAGAGGCAGAGAATCGGGGAGGGGAGGGAATCGGGGGGGAGAGAGAATCTGAGATGAGAGGTGAGAGAGGCAGAGAGGGATTCGCTGCATTCGCATTCGGCGCAGGGGGACTCGAAGGGATCGGGGGGGAAGAAGAGAAAGGGGGGGGGGGCAAAAAGACCTAATAGCAAACACTGAAACGGCGCCGTTTGGGGCTATTTTCACCCCAAACGGCGCCGTTTCAGTGACAGAAATCTGAAAAAAAATAAAGGGTTGCGTGAAACGGCGCCGTTTCACGCAACCCAGTTTCCAATAACGGCGCCGTTTAAGACTTTCTACTTCTAAATTCTACTTCTAAACAATAAAAATAAATTAATAAATAATAAGTGAGTAAAAATATATTTTAAGTTAGTAAAAATAAGATTAAGTAACAATTTAATGTGTATTATTTAATTAACTCACTAAAAAAATCACTAGTTAATTATTACTTTATTAATTATTACTAACTTAGAGAGTTATATATTAGAAATTTGACAAATTTTTTTTATTGTTGTTATATCCAAGGGAATATATTTAATAATTATGTAATTATATTGTGATATTAATTTAATATATATTAACTAATAGTATACTATTATATATTATATAAATATAGTTAATTAGTAAGTTAATATATAACTATATATATTATAGTATATAAGTATAACTATATATATTATATAAGTATAGTTAATTAGTAGGTTAATATATAACTATATATATTATAGTATATAAGTATAACTATATATATTATATAAATATAGTTAATTAGTAAGTTAATATATAACTATATATATTATATTATATAAGTACTCCTCCAATATCTTATATAAATATAGTTAATTAGTAAGTTAATATATAACTATATATATTATAGTATATAAGTACTCCTCCAATATATTATATAAGTATAGTTAATTACTAAGTTAATATATAACTATATATATTATATTATATAAGTATAACTATATATATTATATAAGTATAGTTAATTAGTAAGTTAATGAATAACTATATATATTATAGTATATAAGTATAACTATATATATTATATAAGTATAGTTAATTAGTAAGTTAATATATAACTATATATATTATATTATATAAGTACTCCTCCAATATATTATATAAATATAGTTAATTAGTAAGTTAATATATAACTATATATATTATATTATATAAGTACTCCTCCAATATATTATATAAATATAGTTAATTAGTAAGTTAATATATAACTATATATATTATAGTATATAAGTACTCCTCCAATATATTATATAAGTATAGTTAATTACTAAGCTAATATATAACTATATATATTATATTATATAAGTATAACTATATATATTATATAAGTATAGTTAATTACTATACATAGTATAGTAACTATATACTATACAAGCCCTTAATATATATAGTATATATATAACTATATATTATATATTGACTTATAGTAAACTAGTAATGTAAAATATAAAATAAGCTATAGTAACTTATATAGTAACTTATAGTAAATTAGTAATGTAAATTAACTATATAAGGTATAGTAACTTATATAGTAACTTATAGTAAATTAGTAATGTAAATTAACTATATAAGGTATGGTAACTTATATAATAACTATATTAACTTATAGTAACTTATAGTAAATTAGTAATGTAAATTAACTATATAAGGTATAGTAATTAGTAACTTATAGTGTAACTAATAACTATATTAACTTATAGTAACTTACTAACTTATAGTAAATTAGTAATGTAAATTAACTTATAGTAACTATATTAACTTATATTATTCATTATAATGTTTATAGATTATTATTTATTAGATGTTAATATATTGATAACAAATATTTTTATAAAATATGCACAATATCGGAGTTGGAGTCGGAGTAGAAGTCGGAGTCGGAGTCGGATTGGAAGTCGGAGTCGGAGTCGGAGTCGGAGTCGGTGTGTCGGAGTCGGAGTCGGATCGGATCGGAGTCGGGACACCTCTACCTCCGACTCCGACTCCGACTCCGACTTCCAGGGGGAAAAAAACTCCGACTCCGACTCCGACTTGTCGGAGTCGGAGCGGAGTCGGAGTCGGAGTCGGAGTCGGATTTTCGGATTTCTGCTCAGCCCTACATAGGAACTGGCAAGTGGAATAAAGAATCCAATAGAGATTTCAATTGTTTATTCTTCTGCCGAAGGATTCCTTCCCTTGTGTGAGACTCTTGAACAATTCGCTGAAGTACAACAATTTGTTCTTTAAGCTTTTCAACCTCATGGTTTCTGACTTGTAACCGTTGGGAAAAAGCAACTATAGAGGAGGAGTAGCGAGTCCTGAGACTCACCAAGTCGTAAATAGCATCGGAGTCTGACTTATTAGCTAAATTGTTATTTTCTTACTACAAAATGGCACCAATGGTAGCTGCAGAAAGGACAAGAGATTGAGGTGTAGAATATCTCATGGATGAATCCAGAGGAATGTTAGAAGAATGAGCCATTGAGAAAAGAATTGAAAGCTTAAAGCGAGAATGTTGAAGGAATGCAGATGAGTTATAGAGATGAGAAGAAAATTTGATGCGGATTGAATGAACTTTAAGACTGATTTTATAGAGATAGCATAAAGAACAAGACAAGCTATCATTCAAGTTAAAGAGCAATATGATTTTTTTTACCGATGGGTGAAAATGACATTTTTTTTAGAAACTCGGAGCCCTTAATCTCCTTTGTCAATAACATCAAGCGATTTTTTCAAATCTCCAGCCACGCTTGTCGGGTCACGGGCGGATTCATTTTTTCAACTATCTACAGTGTCTACTAACACACCGTTTTCTTCAGTCTATTTACTTGCTACGGATACTTCTTAATGATGCCAAAATGGGGAGAAGTGTTAAACTAGAATATTAACATTGTTTGAATTGCTAAACTTGTTATATATGCTTGGAATTATATTTATACTTTTGCTTGAAAAACTAACGCACATTCTCAGGGGGAGCTTAAGTATTAATACAGGCTTCAGGTTTTATCAAGTATTTGTCATCATCAAAAAGGAGGAGATTGTTGAACCCAAGGTTTCTAGTTTTGTGTAATTATATATCTACACATGGATTTTGATGATAACAAATGAATTCAAAGAATAAAGGAGTCTCAAGCTCAAGTTGTCTACACAATGGAGTCAAGCACATCAAGGAAATAAGCATGAGCAAGAAGGGAACAAGTTCACATTAAAGTCATAGAGTAATGTTATAAATCTCTTAAAAATTCAAAATTAGGATTAAGGCTCAAAATTAATATTTTATCATAAAACATTAAAATACATTTTCCACATGTGCATGAATATTTTGAAAATTAAATTTGAAAATTTTGAAAGATGATTGATTGTCATATTTCACATGTGCATTACATGATTAAAGGTTTGAATTTTGAAAATATTAAAGATGAGTGATTGTCATCTTTTACATGTGCATGTTTTATTTGAATATTTTCAAAAGTGAATGATACTTTTTTTGACTTATGCAAAAGGTAGATGTTTTTGTTTGAAAAATTTGAAAAGTAAAGTGTGCTCCTTTTGTCATATACAAAAAGTAAAAAGATTAGGTTTGAATTTTTTGAAAAGTAAAGTGTGCTCATTTTGAATTTTTTGAAAAGTAAAGTGTGCTCCTTTTGCCATATGCCAAAAGTAAAAGATTAGGTTTGAAATATTTGAAAAATGAATGATGTTGTCTTTGACAATTGAAAAAGAAGAACCTTTTATTTGAATTTTTTGAAAAAGTGAATGATGTTGTCTTTGACATGTGAATCTTTTTAAATTTGAATATAAAGTCTTATATGCCTATAAATAGATCATTTGAGAGCTTTACATTTACAACATCTAGAGCATACAACATTTATTCAAAACTTTCATTCTCTCTTCTCTAAGCATTGAGCCTTAATCCTTGTTCATTTTGAGAGATATTTAGTTTGCGCTGTATTGTTTTTATTTCACTCATTGAGAAGTGTTTTCTGATAACCTACCCACTATCAGCTCTTGTATCAGTAAAAGGGTGTGTATAACCCTTGTGCGTGTAGAAAGTGTTCTACACAGGGAATAGTTGAATCACTACGTGTAAAGTGATTGCAAGTGTAGAGGGTGTTCTACACGGATCCTTTGTAGCGGTGTTGTTCAAAGGTGTAATAGGTTTCTATCTCCACCTGAAGAAAGTTGAATAGTGAATTTGGAGATCCTCAAGGGGTAGCTTGAGGCGAGGATGTAGGCAGTGGGGCCGAACCTCGTTAACATACTGAGTTTGCTTCTCTCTTACCCTTACTCTTTATATTTATTGTTGTTTCGTATTTTGTTTATATTTTATATTGTATATTTGATTTATAATTGTTATTTTTTTAAATACAACTCAATTCACCCCCTCTTGTGTTAGTCATTTGGGCAACAACTAGTTCATTGCTTGTGTAGTTGGGATTATAGTTGAAGGAGGGGGGTTTTGAAACATGTATACAACTAACTTATTGGGTTACCAAGCTAGTGCAGAAAATTTGACATGACTTTAGCTTTGATTCCTCTTAAAGTTCTAGCCCCTTAGTTTGCCTTTATCTCATCTCTTTAACTCAACCTCAATATGTGACATTAGGAATACCAAATGACCTTAAAATCTCAAACCAAAACTAGCTCTAAGTAGCTGGAACTGAGAGGAACATCAACACACAACTCCTCTCTTTTCTTTCTACACTGATTCCTCTTAAGTTCTACCTCAAAAGGGGTTGTATTTCTCCTTTCAGGCTAGTGGCCATCTTGATGGGTCCTTATAATTTTTTTTTTTAGGAATTTTATATTCTATAAGCTGTATTGTGTACATGATAATATGGGATCATGTGTTATTTATGCATTAGTTAAGCTACATAATTTCTAAACTTTATGCATTGTTGGAGGTTGCAGTAGTTATAATTTTGTCATTTATTTTTCTAGTTTGTAAACAATATCATGTCCATGTGCATTGGATCAGTTCTAGTCTATGGAGGTGAGATCATTGTCTAATGGGGCTGGTTTAACAAGCTGTGCATTTTGGTTATGGAAAAGTTATTGGGTCAATCACTTTACCATATCTTCACAATTTTGGGTTGGATGTTTGAAGTTAATTTTTATTGTTCCTTTTCACATACCTTAAACTTTTTATTTTATTTTATTTTGATTTATAGGATCATCTTGAGGACTCTAATGTGCAAAGAGGTGCATATTGGAGAAGCTGCAATATATGTCCTCTTTGTCGGTTATTTCTCTAGCTGCAGAAACTGTTGTCGTTGCGTTGAGATATCAATGCTGTCTTATTTCGTTATTAGTCTATACTTCAATTCTATAAAGTTATCTTCTGCAGTAATGTTAGTACTTCAATTTTTTTTTTTTTTTAAAAAAAAACAAGGATATCATACCAAATAGTAAGTTTAGATTGACTTGGGAACACACCATATGGTCAATTTGCTTCTCCATGACAATCAATTTTTAGAAGGGGGGACCTACTAGAAGATATTAACTTTGTTTTTTAATTTTTTGGGTAGTAACATGCTTAAAGAATGTTCAAGTGAGATTTCAAGCATGCGGTTAAGAACACCATCTTAGCACTAATTTCTGTTTCTTTATGAATCTCTAACTCTTTCCTAGCATGCAAATATCACTTGTCCAATAAGAATTATCAAAGCAGTTACATTTCATTTATGGTCATTCCCATGCAACCCGATCCAACAGTGTTCCCTTTTATCCCAGTGGGTAAAACATTAGTGCTGAAGGCTAATGTTTCCAGTATTTTCTCTTACCTAGCAAGAATTTTCAACTTTTAAATTGGAACTTGTTTTCTTCAGGCACATTTTCTAATGTACCTCTTTGTTGTATTACTAATTGGAATGATACAGGTTATTGAGATCACAAAGGAAAGTAAATATGAGCTTGACAAGAAGACATGACTAATTAAGGAATTGACCATTTCATCCTCAAATGGAAGATTTTAGTGCTAGTTGGAAAAGTATATTCTTCTGGCTTTGCTTTGAAGCATACTTAACTAGAAAAGGTTGGTTCAAAATGCTTCCAATCCAAATATTTTTTTGGGTGTTTCTGATGAATGAGGACTGTAAGATCTTTGGAATGGTTTTTGAGTTCTATCTCGGGAGAATCTTAGTGCCCATGCCACATATACTTAGAGTTGCAAAGACTCATTTACCTTAAGATTGCTGTTATCTAGAATTTCTACTAATTAAAAGGTTAAATGGATAGAGAAAAGGTTGGATTGGGTCTCTCAATATGGGAAGAAAGAACTGCATCTTTATGACATTTGTTCTATGAACCATGAAAAATTACTACTGAATACAGTTTCAGTAGTATTTTTTTTATTTATTTTGTAATTGAGTATTTCCAGTGAATTTTAGTCGCCGCAAAAATCTATAAACTCATCCCAATTACTCTATTCCAATGATTTCTATGCATTGCAAAAAGTTCAACTGCAACGAAAAGAATAGATCGCTGCAATAGACCACACATCAGTTGCAGCGATTTATGTATCTATTGCAACAATTTTTTTCGCTTCAATTGATCTTTCTCAACGATTTCTCCTTAAATGGATCACACAATTCCCAGGGATTTTTTCGTTATTTGCAACAACAAAAAAACCGTTGGTAATATTATTTTTCCTAGCGATTGTTTGTTTATCGCTGAAACTTATTAGAAAAGACGCGTTAATTTCGGCGAACGTGCAGCGAATTAAAAAGCGCTGCAATTGATCTAATGCAGTGATTTTGAGAATTTTTGCGACAATTTTGAGCAATGCAAAAGGTCTGATTTCTTGTAGTGAGGTTTGATGTAACTCCGTTGATACCCCTTTATTTTCTACAATGCCTGTGTGTGATCAGTTCATTGGCGACTTACTTGCATATGACGTGACTAATTTTCATGTACTAGTTAATAGAAACAAATGGGTATAAAAAATGAGAGAAAATTATAAACAAAAGTGGTAGGATGTATTGAATTCCATTAATGATCAGTCTCTTAAGATCTGTAGACGTCTGTAGCCCGACTAAGGGATTTTATTTAGTTGTTAACCAATAATTTAGTACCTAATAAACGTAATTTCAATACATAAGATAATATCACAGGATTAAAAATATATATGAATAACTTTTGACCATAATAATATCAAGCTGATTGCATAAATAAAACATAAATCCAACAGTTTCCAACCCTTATATATATATCAAGGAAGGAAGATGACGTTACATACAACTGACCCATTTCGAAAACATAAAAATAGTTATTGGTACATTGATCCATAATAGTAGTCTCAAAGGATGAACACGTGGTATCCCATTATATGACAAGATACTATGCCATTAAACATATATTAGAATTTATGTAACTATTTTTAATAGCATGAGATTTTGTAATAAAATATGCGTACCATGTCATTTAAATAGCGACCTTACAAACTTATTGAAGGGGAAGATAGGGCCAATAAAGAAGATTAAACCCAATCCGAAGGCTGAAGAAGCAATTTTCGGATAGAATTGTGCCAAGACTCCATATGAGCCTGTAGAATAAGCTACCACCAATGCATGAATAGCCCATGGAAGGATTAGCCTGGAGCAATAGTGTAATTTTGAGAATATATCAGTGGCTTCTTCGATTCCAAAAGCCTCGAAATGGAAATACATTGAGACAGTGGACAAAACAAATGAGATGGAATTCGCAATTGCAAATGCGCCGAAAGCCAACTTCTGACCAGAAGTTGCACCATCCTTTATATAAGGCATGGTGAAAATAGCTGCAAAGGTGACAGTGGCAACGAAGGTTGCTACAAGTAAGTTGACATTAGCCTTCTCCTTCATAAAAGAACCGTTTGCCCCTTGTTCTGTTTTCCCATGAATAGATGAGTCATCTTCTTCTTGCTTTGATGTTTTTCTCCTCTCGATTTGTGGTTCGCTGGTCCCAGTAGTTTGTACTTTGATGGTTCTTCTGGGAAACGCTGCTTGTAAACGTGGTAGAAAGCCATAAGGCTCAATTATACTCGTGATGATTTTCTGTAGGTTTTTGAAACAGGCAATGATCAGTAATAGTCTGTATTATAAAGACATTAATGGATTTCCAAGATTATTCTGTCTTCTTTTCAAGATGTGATACATATTGTCCTTTAAATCAAATAGCATTGGATTTATTTATTTATTTATTTATTTTTAAAAGTATAATGTATTATGTTGGAGCCACTAACTACATTTGGATACAAAATTGATTTCAACTCATCTCA
Organism: Carya illinoinensis; assembly: GCF_018687715.1. Classification (NCBI taxonomy): domain Eukaryota; kingdom Viridiplantae; phylum Streptophyta; class Magnoliopsida; order Fagales; family Juglandaceae; genus Carya; species Carya illinoinensis. The sequence goes on along the minus strand of NC_056758.1, from coordinate 8,258,514 downwards.
TTTTATCATTATAATTTTTTTAAAATTCTAACACAAAATAAAATAAATCAATCAATTTTCTCAAATCCTAATACCATAATAATATTAAAAACTATCTCATTTCATTTCACTATCCAAACCTTAGCTAGCTGGGTCAAGATCTTAAAATTGGTCAAATTCTTTGTTCGTGCGTTTGGATGAAGGGATTTGTAGTAGGATATGGATTTGAATCTTTAAAATCCAATTTCCTTGAATGGATTATGTAATAAAACTTGGATTTGGATTTGCACTAAAGCTAAACAAGCCTTTTAATTAAGTTTTCCAAAATCTTGGTTTCCAATTCATGGTTGATTTCAAAACCAAATCCAAATCCAAATTCAAATTCTATACAAAATGCTTAGTTGCTATTCATTAAGTACGGAATATTATTTTGAAATTACTGATCACACGTTAATTATTTATAAAACCTACACGGCTATGTTAAATGAATTTATAGTAGGATATATGGGTCATACCTCAATAGACGGTCTCGCCCTAATCCTTGATTCAAGAATTTCCAAGAAGCTTAGGCCTTCCTTGTTAACAGCCGCTTTGTCCACTCTTATATCGTTCGACAGTGGAAGTAGTGTTTTGAAATGTGCGTGGACAGCAGCCAGATGCAACGGCGTGTTGCCACTGCTATCCTGCTTGTTTATGAGATCATCAGGCACTTTCGAAATCAGAAACCGGAGTGTGAAAAAGCTTTTCCCACTTTCCGCAGCCACATGGAGGGGCGTACGGCCTTTATTGTCCAATAGTTCGTACGTACTAGCAAATTCTGAAACCACCTTCTTCACTACCTTGAGGTGGCCTTGCTCGGCTGCAATGTGAAGAGCAGACATTCCTTCCTTGTCCTTTTTGTAAACCGCCGAAGAACCTGCATGATGTAGTAACAGTTTCATGACTTGCACACTGCCGTAGCATGCAGCATAGTGCAGAGGAGTCCACCCAAAATCATCGGCTTCCGAGGCTAAATTTGGCTCTCTTTGTAGCACCTCCGACAGAAAATCTACAAGAGAACAAAAGGAATTGTTAACAAATGAAGAGAGATAATAAGGCCTCCTTCTCAAGAAAATTCTTCACAGCCTCCGCCAATATTCTTCATTGGCAAATCTCAACTAAAGGTGTCCTCAAAAAGAACAATGCTACGTACAGTCCTTAAATGAGGACTGGCAGGTATAGATAATTTCATCTTTAAAAATTTTTAAAATTACTAAAATATTCATTTTAAAATGCAATCCCAAATAGGGACTGCAAATAGAAATTTTCCCTCAAAAAATCAGATCAGATTTTCAAGTGCTATTCTCATGCAATGAGCAGCCTATTACTTTAAAGATTAAATAGTTCGATTTTACTGAATTTATGTCCTTTATAGAACAACATTGTGCCACCAACTCTCAAACCCAGGACCGGAAACTTTTGAAATAAGAAACAATACCCTACAACAATCTGATGAAATTACCTGCTACAATGTGATCTTCCATGGTTATTGGTCGAATTCGGGAGGCAGGGGGCGAACTGCTAGAATAAGGAAGACAAGCGAAAACCCACTTTATAAGGGAGGCCGCGAACCTTCTCATAAAGGCACTAAGTAAGTCCTGATCTTGACTCTCTGGGATAGCGAGGGGATCGAGAAAAAAACAACAGAAACATGCATTTAGCAATAATAATACTTTATACTACAGACAAGAGACAGATTAAGATGATGGATTTGTAACATATCAAAATATTTTCTCACCTTACTTAATGCGATAGGATCTCTTGTTTTCTTTCTATCTGAATACAACCCACTATTATATACCACAAGATGGGCTTGTAATCAGAGATGGAGCTTAATTCCTTGGCCCCAAGTTCGGTTTTGTGTTTTTTTAATATAATACAAATATTATATATATATATATATATAATATTATTCGATTTAGCATATGAACGTATAGTAGTGGAACTAGCAATTGTGTTGAGGGGGGGCAATTTTTTTATTGTATGACATATTTATGTAAAAAGTAATGCTAAATATAAGGTTTGCAAGCACTACGCACTTTCTTTGAAAAAAAAAGTGGAGTCCACCATTGGAAAATAATTTTTTTCAAGTGGATTTCAAATTTATCTACTTTTTCAAAGGGAATGGGTGAGACTTGCACATGGACCTAGTACTACAAACTCCAATTCTCTTCTATAAATTAAAAAGAGATTGAAAAATTATAAAAACATAACTACAAACTATTTTTCATATATATAGATCATCGACTTTAAATAATTTTTCTTATATTTTCACTTTGAATTCCAGATTAAGAAAACCTAATATTATATAACAAAAAATTTTGGGATTCATATTTATAAATTTCTTATCTCTCCTAATTTTAATTTTAGAAAAAAAAGTAGATAATATATAGAAATTAAACAAAATTTTGGGACTATAAAAAAAAAATTGGAGAGGGAAATTTCTAGGTATATTGAATTTTTTAAAAAACTTAGAAAGCATATAGAGATTATAATTTTTTTGGGCCGTTCATTTTCTATATGTATAAAATTATGCATAAAATCTAAAGATTATTATATGATTTGAAAAAGTTTTTTTGTTGTGGGGAGGGGGTGGGGGTGCCCAAAGTAAATTCGCCATTATGGAGTGCTTTGATTTGCTTAGAATGCTCATTCGATAACTAATAGAAGTAATAATAATGTTACGTTAAATCAATAATTAAGCTTTGAGATTGAGATGCGAAAATGTGTAAGGATAGAGTTTCCTAACATCGTGTCACTGTCTAAGTTTATATGATGCCTCCTAAATCTGCTAAAAGATTGTTCCTATGAAGTTATATATGATCCTTTAGCTTGGTAAACCGATAAGTTATATAAATGATCTAAATTTTTCTACATTGTTATATAAGGTATACTCTAGGAAATCCAGTGTAAATTGTGCTGGCATGATGTTAAATATTGTGATTACTTTTTCTTTTCCCAACTTCCTTTCACAAAGCACAACTAGTACTTAAAAAGTATGAAATGAATCATGCGTCCCAAACGAGGCCTTATTCCTTCTTCTTTTTTTCCCGTGTTTTCTTTGTTTTTTGCTTAGTTCTGGTAACACTCTAGTTGAGTTACTGGCTTGGTTCTGCTTTCTCTCCCAGGGGTTAAGGGGAGAAAATTTATGGTTGATTATCTGTATGTGGTATTCTAATCATGAACCTTGGGTTTAAATTTCTTCGTGCAGGTCAAGTTTGTGTCTACCATGTTTTCACAGTGACTAATAATGTTTAGTAATAAATGCTTATGCTTCCTCCAATTCCAGAGATACAATTTTAAATTAGAAGATGCAACTGCATGTAGTAAAACCTCAAATTGCTTCTGCATGCAGCTCATGATAGTCAGATACCTTGGTTTGTTTCTCAATTGGCTAATAATTAGGTTCCTAATTGGATCCTATATTGCTACAAGAGAAATGGTTTTTTGTGTCCAATTTCTTTTGCATCAACGTAATGTTGGATGCAAAAGGCTAATTTTGTGCATTTACGTCGTTTCAAGAGATCTACTCCGATTAATTTCAATGTTCCTTCCAGTTTCCCTCCCATGTTTGCAGTTAAACATGCATCGCAATCATCAACAAATTCATATGAACATATAATTGAAATGAACAACATTGGTTTTTGCACTTATTCTAAAGACAATTGGGGCATCAGAAGTTAATGATTACTAGCTTATTAGCCTTGTGAATAGGGTATATAAGATCATTTTCAAGGCGCTTGCAAATCAACTAGGAGGAGTTTTGGGGTAGATCATTACGAAACCCTAAAATGCATTGGTATGGGGAAGACAGATTCTGGATTCAATTCTCATTCCCAACGAATACCTTGACAGTAGATTGAAATCGGGAAATCTGGGTCTCTTATGCAAGTTGGATATGGAGAAGGCTTATAATCATGTCAACTATAACTTTATATTTGCTTTGGAGATGTGGTTTTGGAGAGAGGTGGTGCATATAGATGAGGAGTTCTCAGTTTTGGTGAATGGCTGTGTAGTTTGCTTTTTTAATGACTCCTGAGGCTTAAGGCGATGGAATCCCTTATCCCCACTTCTATTTTTCATAACCATGGAGGCACTTAGCAGAAAGATTTTAGCGATGAGTAACTGTGGGTTTTTTGCTGGCTTTTCAGTTGGTCACACACATAAGTACTATCCACATTTCCCATTTATTGTTTGCAGATGATACCCTTATTTTTGCAAGGCAAATCTAAACTCAATTCAGGCACTAATTAAGGGCATTTCTACTTTACTTTGAGGCGGTTTTTGGGTTGAAAGTAAACTTATCCAAGTCAGAATTGGTTCCAGTTGACAACGTTTGTAATATCCGGTTATTAGCTAACACTCTTGGCTTTAAGATCTCTTCTTTCTCTATACCTTGGCCTTCCTTTGGGGGCCAACTCCAAGGCTACAACTATTTGGGATGCAGTAATTGAGAAGATTGATAGGTTTGAAGTGATTATATTTGTCAAAATGTGGTAGGATTACTTTAATTAAAAGCACTATTTCCAACCTATCTACCTTTTTTTTTTTCTTTCTTTTTTTTTTTTTAAATCTTTGTTCCTAATTCATGCGAGTGTGGCGACACGTATTGAGAAACTACATTGTGACTTCTTTTGGTTAAGTGGGAAAAGATATGCTCCCAATCTATTCTGGTGGCTTGGGAGTTAGAAACATGAGGGTGTTCAACCGAGCTTTACTTGAAAAATGGTTATAGTGTTATAATACAAAACCCGAAGCTTTATAGAAGTTGGTGATTGATTATAGATATAGATGCTTGTGGGGGATGATGCTCTAAGGAGGTAAGCAGTGTTTATGGCGTGGGTCTATGGAAGCATATTAGATGATGGTGGCGAGTCTTTGCTTGTCATGCTAGAATGTGATGGGAGATGGCACAATAACTAAATTCTGACATGATATATAGTATGGAGATAGAGCTCTCAGGGACTTATTCCCTACAGTGTTCATACTTGCACGTGAGAAAGAAGCTTCAATGGCAGAGCTCATGGAGAGGGGTGATGATTTACTCAAGTGGAACGTGAGCTTCACTAGGGTGGTCTAAAATTCGGAAGTCAACAACTTTGAAGATTTCTTCCAGGTCATATACTCCATAAGACCATGCATTGAAGGAGTTGATAATTTGTGGTGGAGACCTACCATAAAGGTACATTTTCAGCTCACTCTTTCTATAAGGCCCTCACACAACCGTAGAACAACAACTTTCCATGGAAAAGAATTTGGAGAAACAAAGCCCTTCCTAGGGCGGTATTTTTGGCCTGGACAACATCTTTGGGGAAAACTTTGACAACGGATAACTTTTGGAAATGCCTAGTGGTAGTGGTACAATGGGGTTGCATGTTTAAACAAAGTGGGGAGACTGTGGACCATCTTCTACTACATTGCAAGATTACTAAAGCATTATAGGTTGAGCTAGCATGGGTTATACTGGCTGCAGTGGTCAAGCTTTTGGCATGTTGGGTGAACCTCGGCACCATCCAACAAATTTTAGCCGTGTGTTAGATGATTCTCATATGTCTTCTATAGTGAATTTGGAAGGAATGAAATGACAGGACATTCGAAGACAGGGAGTGTTCATTGGAGGAGATTAGATTATTATTTGTTAGAACCATTTTTCTTTGGGCCAAAGATGTAAATTTCATTGACCTCGATTTTCATGATTTTCTTTTTTCTATTTCTTTCTTCTAAATAGGAGTTATCTCTTGTATACCCCTATGTATTTGGGCCATGCCTATTCATATTAATATAATTTAACTGTTTACCTAAAAAAAAAAAAAAGAAAAGAACATTGGGTTTGACCAAGGTAGGTAGAGGATTAGTGAACTTACTTGCCTCCATCCGAATGATGGCTATGTGCAACACATTCATGTGGTCTCTTCCTCCATAGTGTATTGATTCTGGAGCAGCATTTAAGATGAACTTAGCAGTATGGTAATTGTTTCTTTCTACAGCAAGAAAGAGTGCGGATTCTCCAACTTCATTAACCATCTTAGCTAGCGCTTGATTGTGGTGAATTAGTAACTCCACAACTGAGTGTTTATCATTTCTCACAGCAACGTGCAATGCCGTATCCTTGTCTATGTTTACTGTCTCCAAAATACTTGAACTTGAACGATCTATTAGGAGTTTTGTGATGCCCCAACACCCTATACTTGCTGCAACATGTAGTGGAGTGTCACCTTTCTTATTTTTCTGATTAATAAGTAATTGGTTCAAGTTGATGAGTTTTTTAGCAAATTCTTCTCGTCTGAATTTTGTTGCAACATGTAGAATGGAGTCCTCATTGTCTGTTATCGGCATGAGAATATTCTCAGAACCGTGTAGGTAAGACTCGATCTGGTTAAAGAATGCAGCATCATTTTTAGCTACAGCTCTATAGATATTTGCTGGATCCATCACCTTGAGTTGCAAAACTATATCAAATAAACTAATATTGCTGATGATGAAGCTAATTCAACGGGCTTTCTCAAATCCTACGTAGAAGCCTTCCTTACAAATAAGCAATATAAGAATTAGATTTAGGAAGTACACTCAAGCATATACTGGAAGTAAGTGAATTCTATAGTCATATGATGTACAGTAGCATACGCATCTTCTGTTATGCCCGTCCTTGTAGTGGGACTTTAAGAAGTAGTTTTAGAAAATGACACGAGCATTACTAAACTTTTTATGACTTTTCATTTTCTCGCCAAGATATAAAAGATTCTATAATTAAAAATTGAAACTTGCTTTGTAAATTTAAAAGAGAGTTTACAACGGAATTCATTAAATTAAATTAGAAAGTTCATTATACAAAATATGATTTCATATGTCACATATAACATGCATAGGTTTCAGTTACATTTTCCTGAGTCATGTCTGTCCTAACCAACACTTCCCACACATAGTAATGCTTTTCTTTGTAAAGAAAAATCTTTTTACGTCATTTCATTTTCATTTACATAAGAACATTAAACATAGAACTTGCATAAAACTACTATTGACTTAAACTTCCTTCACTTAAACCAATTCAATTATCCAATAAACCTTCTTCAACTATTTACTTGTATACTTCCTCATAATATTCATAATTGTACAAACTTAAACCTCTACGTATTCATAACTTTCATTTCATTTCACTTGTTCAAACCATCATTCAATCTTTGAAGCATAGCCATTTGCATAAATCTTAAACCTAAGCTATAAACCTAAAGGTCCAACTTCATTTCTAACTAATGATCACACCATCTTTGAGTCCTAACTCCACCTCACCTTCCTTAGTTTCATTTTCTTAAATTCCAAGACCATGACTTAGAGCCCATTAAGGTTACAACTCTCCAATACTCAGCATTCAACTTCATGGCTTATCACAGCATTTGCATCCATTCAAATCAACTAAAAAATGCCCAATATCCTTCCTCCATAAATACAACATACCAAATCTATCCAATGCATACAACCAACCCAAACAACTCATACTCAATTCATCTATCATTCAAGTTCAACATAAACCCACCACACAACCATATAGTCCCACAAACTTCACACATACACAATGCAAGCCATAGTTTGTGACCCACTTGAGGTCACCTTTCAACTTCTTTCATCCAACTTCATGGTCTTATACTTTAAAGTGAGTCTCCATGCATCACTTCAAAGTCCCAAGGCACCAATCCTATCATTTCCATCAATCTCTTTCAAACCATTATTCAATCCTTTAACCATAACCAGTTTCATTTAATCTTAAGCCTATCTACAAACCTAATAGCGCAACTTCATTTCTAACTCATAATGTTAGTTCCCTTACTTCACTTTTAACATTCAAAGCATCACTCATGCAACTTACAAATTAATCTCACTTCAGCATGAGATACAAACTACAATTACAACACCCTTCCACCATATATACACAAACAAATCCAACACCAATTCAAGTCCCCATTCACTTCCTCACATACAAACATATAACACAATCCGAACCACATATACATACACAACCAACCAAAAACAAACATTGACATGGCTTCCCAAGTTTCATCCATACACAATATATTCAATATAAATAAAATCTTTCCACCATAAAAGTTCAACTAAATACACACTATCTTAGTCCATATGCCAAAACATCTTAAACTAACTCAATTAAGTAAGGATAGAAGGACTCATTAACGAAAGTTGCTATCCAACATTTAGAAACCAATACAACCATCATACTTTTCTAACTTCACTACAACTCTATCATTTAATCTCAACACTTCAAGACAATCCATCTCAATCCAAACTTCATACATTAAATGCATCTCAATATAATTCAATTATGTAGCATAGTCCAAAATCAAGCATAATCATGCAATTACAAACCACTTCCATTCTCAAACATCCAATACAAGGGAAGCCAAAGATTAAATATTAAATCTGTCCAATACATGCAGCCAAGCAAAATTACACTTGTACTCTACCCATTTATTACCAAAGATTAACATACAATCCATTCAAAGCACATACTCTATTTAGAAACTTCATCCTTGCACAATATACACGATACATACAATTCTGTCCAAATTCATACAATCAACACCAAGATACACATACTCCATCCATCAATCACTTAAGCTCAACGCAAATACATCACACAACCATTGTTCATGCATGACACACCCAACATATTCACATTTGTCCAATCAACCTTTACGAACACTTTAACCAAATCCATAAGCCTCTTGAAAATATATACAAACACACATCCGCAATCCATAGTCCACTTAACTCCACATAGACCAGACCAACGCAATCCCATACTTCACAATGCTTATGTTGTACTTACAACTCCATTTCAATCCCAACTACACATCACTTCTTCTGAGCTTATCAGAATCAACACATTCAATAAATATATATATATATAAATCTATATAATCTGTCCATATATTCAAACACAGCACCATTTAATTACATAAATTTAATATTCCTTGAGATAAAGAGCGGGGTTTATAACAAAGTTTAGGGCCTAAGAATGTTTCAAATGGTTGCTGGTGGTGAAACCCGTTAGGCCCCAACTTCCTCTCCAACTGGCTGTGCAAATAGGTGCTCAAAGTTTTATAACAGCGAAAGCAACTCTCGTTCTTCTATCCATTTCCTTTTCAGACACTACTGAGATGAGATATGTGTGGAAACAAACAATTCACTAGTACATTTCATTTTAAATTATGATATTTGGTATAGACTTAATTAAAGGATGGTTAGTTACTATAATTTAGTTCAATTCCTTGGCTTGGACAACCTGAGCTACGACTTGGTCACCTTTATTCTATTTTGTAGCTATGCTATCCAAGCATTCAAGATTTCTTTTTATTTTTCCATTTTTGCTTTTGATCTTTGTCGATGAACTTTTTTTTTTTTAGAAGAGTCGGAGCCACCTGTCCACGAGCAGCCATTTCCCACTTTTATTCATAAACCCTCATTTATGGCGGAGGAAAACCGTGGTTACAAACTAGCGAACCCCACCTAAGTCCAAAGCAACAAACAAAACAAGACCAAAACAAGAGACCAGAGAAAATTTCTTTAAAAAAAAAAAAAGTAAATGTAGAAAATTGGAATCTTTAATCTGATTTAGAAAATTTACGACTTGATTAAATTTGATCAAAGTTGACGACAATAATAATTATTGGTTACAACAACTCATGTAACGCCCTAGTCCCGCGTGGGTTGGAGAATTACTTCTCGTCACTTAATATCATATTTCAACCATACAGTCATAGAGTCCAAATTCTCAATGATGCATAGGACTCTTTGTTTCAAATCAACTACTCCAATATAATTATTATTAACACAAAAAAAAATCTCAAAATAAATATCAACTTTCCAAAATATCAAGTTGACAAATCAAAACAAAATTACTGAATAAAATTCTCTAATAACCAAAGTACCCTTTTGTACTTAATCCACTATGCTTACGTAGCCTCATGCATACTTTCAATTTTTGATTCTCAACTGAAATATTCAAACATTTGAAAATATTGTAGAGATAAGGGTTGAGTTATTAAAAGCTCAGTATGTAAAGAACATATACTAGCATGTAAACGTGAGTCTTTTCAAAGAGTTTAGTATGAAAGAAAAATAAATTTCATTTTCAGAATGCATATTCCAAAAAAATGTTATCAAAACATCATAGCGACATTTTAAACTATTCATATTCAAAGACCATTTGGCATAAAATGACTGAACATTTTCATCTTATCACATTATTTAATATCATATCGTATAATATTATATCATATCATATACCATGTTTAACCCTTATGGTAGGGTTGTGTTATCCCCGGTAGCCAAACTAGGCAGTATCAGAATGTGAAACTTTCCCTTATTCATTTTCAAAGCCCCGAGTGTGCACACAGGAAAAAACATGCAAAAAAACTACTTTATTTCCAAAGTGGGTGCACTCGTATTAGAGATGTTGGTACCAACCATATAAATAATCAGAGCCATCTTATCAGAACCAAAAACGAAATCAGAAAGTCATGCCAAAAGTTTTTCAAATGCCATATCATATCAAATAGAGATCTGAACATTTTCATATCATTTTCACATAATCAAAATGGAATCATAGCATCTTCAAATAACATGTACGAAAATTCATAAATTTAATACTTGTTCTTTTACACATTTCAGAAACATGTCAAAATATTGTTCATGCCTATACTAGTTATGTCAGAAAATTATTTCTATTTTAAACAGATTTCATGAGTAATGCAAAACACATAATTAAGATTGTTTTCACATTTCTTTTCAAAACATATCATGCACATTTTTCATAAATCAATCTCAGTTCATTTTTTTTATGCAAAGTCTAGTGTAAGAATCTCGCTTACCTGGACTTTTTAACTTCTCTGAATTTTCTCAAAACAGTGTCAAACGAATATCACTCGTCACCTATAAATACGCACGTAACTTGCATCAACTTCCAATCATGCATGAATTTCTAAATAAGCATGTACTTTACAATTAAAAACCCGAAATGCTTAAATAACTCATAAATCCTAAACCTAAAATTTTCTTTTTAGCCTAACTCACTACAGAATTTTATAGTGCTGCCCCGCCATAATTAAAAACCATTCCAACTTAAAATTCTAACTCACCAGAGAGATCAACATATTTAAAATATTGTATTTAAATATATTAAATAATAGTAAAAACTCGTTTCATAAAATAGGCTTATTCATATTTTAAGTGTTAAAAAAAAAATTTACTTTTATTATTTACTACTAAAATTTTAATTTTTAAAGCTAATACATAGTAATATAATTTAAACCCATAACATTTTATGTATAAATTCAAAGATTTAAAAATCGAACCCATAATGCTGGTAGAAGAATTAAACAATAGTTCGGAGTCAAGATCAACTTGAGGCAACTTAGTTTATGAAGTGAAAGAGTTGATAAAGAGAATACCAAGATGTTCACGCAAATGAGGCAGCTCACAACTTAGCAAAATATGCTAAGCATCTAGAAGATTTGATAGTTTAGTAGAATTCTTTTCCTGAATGTATCTCTCAAATTATTTAGTCTGAATCTATGATGTAATCTGTTACTGTTTAATGAAGAATGTGCTATGTTTGCTATAAATAAAAAAATAAATAAAAAATCAAACCCACCACTAGTAGCCCAAGGTAAAAATGAAGCCCAACTTAAATGAGAAAATCTTCAAAGTGATCAATTTGCTGAAGCTCAAATAACAGCCTTCTAATGATATGTTGTCATGTCACTCATCCATTTCTCATTTTGGAAAATTCTTCTTATCATCTTCACACTTCACACACCACATTTATTTTAATTTTTTTTTATTTTTTCTATAATAAATATGTAATGTGTAGATGATAAATAGAATAATTTAATTAGTTTAATAAGAATAAAATGAAATAAAAAATAAAAAAAATAAAAAATATTATTTTAATATATAAAGTGTGTGGTGTGAGATAATGTGTAGCATTTTCCTTCTCATTCCATGGACCTGTCTAGCAGTGATAAGTGAAAAATCCCCAAATAAAAACCATTCCTCAAATTGAAGCCTGCTCGTCTCCCTCTTCAACCGAAATCTCCCCATGTGAAAAATCTCATCCTCTCCAATCTACTCACTTTCTCCTGGGACCGGCGCGGCCAAATCCCCAAGTAAAAATTTTCTGTTGCCCTACAGACCAAGGGTAATAAAGTAAGAGAAATGCTACCCTGCCGCTTGCATATATCTGCTCCAACTGACCGCTTGACCTGGCAGCTTAATGAATAATATTATATATAATTATTTTTATATATTTTTTATATACTCTATAATTAATTAACCGCTTGACCTGACAGTTTAATAAATAATATTATATATAATTATTTTTATATATCTTTTAAACACTTTATAATTAATTGGATTAATTTTTTTTAATACATAATTAATTATATTATTAAAATAAATAAAAAGTCTACCAAAATGACTAGACATCACATTTTTGCGTCTTGATTGTAGCGCCTGATGTGGCATGAAGAAATAAAATAAAATATCTGCCCTTTTCACGTGATGAGTTCCTGCTCTTTGTGAAGACCGAACCCTATCCCCATCCACCTACCCCCCTCCCCCAAGGCGCCGACCACCATTCTCGGCCCCATCTCCGGCAAGTTTTTCATCTACACACAAAAACTCAAAACCATGCCCCCTCCCTCTCCCTCCCCCATCCCCCAAATTCGACTCAACAAACTCCACGCGACGCCCCCGATTTGACTCCACACGATTCAATTTGCTGTTATTTAATTTCTTATCCATTTGCTGTTACTAAGTTGATGTGTATTGGGTGGATAATGGTATGTTTTTCTGGGATTTTGGGTTGATAGTGATCTTGGTAATGCTGATGCTCTGTTTTTGCTTGTATTTTCGGCTTCCACAACTGGTCCAGCTACTCCCGGTGGCTGGAATGAACTTCCAGGATCTAAGGCTAGTAGAGCTGAAAAGAAAAGGAAGGTGTTCGTGGGAGCCAGTTTTAGAAATGGGTACGAAGATGAGGGACTAAAATCTGCTTCAGAAGCAAGATTGGCTGATGGAAATGCTAGTAATGGGCATAATCCCAAGCTTAACAATCCAAGTGAGCTTCCAACTAGGCGTTCCTCTATTGCACCTGCATTTGATGCTAGAAAGTTGTTGATCGAAAAGGCAAGGACAGAAATTCAGAAGAAATTGAAAGAGATGAAGTTGGTGGCAGAGGCAGCTGTTCCAGTTAAGGAGAATGCAAAAGCACAGACACAACTTGATCGATCCGGACTGGAGATGCACCTAAAACAGCTGATTTAGTCCATTATGCTCTGCAGTTAGAGCTGAAGAAAACCATACCAATCTCAATAACAGTTCCTGACCCTGACTTCCATGACTTTGACAAAGATAGATCAGAGGAATGCTTCAAGCTTAAACAAATATGGGCTTTATATGATGAAGAGGATGGTATGCCTCGCTTGCACTATCTGATCCGTGAGGTCATCTCAGTTGAACCATTTAAGATTCATATTACTTACTTGAACTCTAAAACTGATAGTGAGTTTGGGTTAGTGAACTGGCTGGATTGTGGGTTTACAAAGTCTTGTGGAAATTTTAGAGCGTCCAATTTGGATGTTGTTGATCAAGTTCACGTTTTCTCTCATGTTCTTACCCAGGAGAAAGCTGGTAGGGGAGGCTGCGTACGGATATACCCCAGAAGCGGAGATATTTCGGCGACGGAAGGCACTCGTGGAGGAGGGAGTGGCATTCAGCGACGGGACGGCCACGGGACGTCGAGGGGACGGCGGGCGAGCGAGCGAGGGCAACGGGAGGGCGATAGGAGAGTCTATGATGAACGCACCGAATGTGTTCAAAATGTAGTCGCGAGATTTTCATTCAGCCCCTTTGCGTTTTTTTACATATTAATATTATTATGTGACGTGGCATGACATGTGTCATGACACGTCAGGCAGTCAAATGCAGCGGCATACACTAGCACCACTCATAAAGTAAAGAGTAATGCTACGTATACTCCACTGATATGATTGGTTGGATTAATTTTTTTTTAATACACAACTAATCATATCACTGGAATGCACAAAAGATTCAGGAAAAATGACTGCACATAAAATTTTCCTAAAGTAAATGAGCATTATCCTTACAGAAGACTGCACGGCAGCATCACTTGTGGAAGAAACTGGCTGTGCGACAAGGAAGGTCCGGTGGAGCTGGGTGCGAATCGATGGCGCTGCAGGTGAGGGTTGCTTCAGCTCGTGGTGGAGTACAGAGAGAGAAGAGAGCGTGGTGGCTTAAGCACCCCGATGGGAAAAACTACTCTGTTTTTGGCAAGGGAAAACAGGGGACGTGGAGGCTTGTTCCGTGGTAGTTGATGGAGGAGAACAGCGGTGCAACTGGACTTGTGTTGGACGTGGGCGACGGCTGGACAGAGGGGCTCGAAGTGTTTCGCATGAACTGGTTTGGACGTGCACTTGTCGTTGGCTGAAGACGGTGGTGGCTTACGGTTCTGCTTCCAACGTAGGGCGGTAGTGGTGGCTTAGGGGTGACATCCAGTGTAGTAACTGGCCAACAAGAGGTTTTAAGCGGCTGGTTCGACGAGGTGTGCGATGGCGGTGCGTTTGGTTTGGCTAAGAACGGAGGGTTGCGGCTGGAGGTGTTGCTGAACTTCACCGTTTACGACAGTGAGGTCGTGGTGGCTGCTTGTTTTCGGCTGGCTAGAACGGGGCTTGCCGTGTGGGGAGGGTTGATGCTTGGAGGAAGAAGCTCACGGTGTGGAGGAGAAACTGAATTGGTTGGTTGCAGAGAGAGAGAGAGAGAGAGAAGTAAATGGGGAGAAGTGAGGCTCAGTGAAAGGGAGAGGAGTGGTTATGGAAAGAGAGCAAACCGTTGAGAGATATTAGGCACATAGAAGGAGGGAAAATAGGGGAACGTGCGAACTAAGGGGAAGGGGGAAGACAGGCATCGGCGCAGGTAAGTTTGAGTAGGGGTGAAAACGGTCCTGTCCGGTCGGGTTCGGTCCGGTCCGATTCGGTCCATCATTTTTTCGGTCTATCATTTTTTCTGGACCGGACCGGACCAAACATCTACTCGGTCCGTTTGGTCCAGTCCGCATTCGGTCGGTCCATTCGGTCCGATCTAATTATTCTTTTTTATTCTTTTTTTTCTAAATAAATCAATTAAACATTTTATTTAAATTACTAAATTAAAATTAAGTAAATTATTAATGTATATTATGTAACTAACTCATTAAAAAGAAATTTTATATAATCAATGATACATATTATAAATTATATATACATACATAATACATATTCTAAATTATAAATTATAATATATATATACATACACATATATACATAACGGGAAATTGGTATTAGGTTAGTTAATTTATAATTTACCAATTGTTTTATATTTACTTACAATTTAGGTATTTTACAAAACATTTATCTAATAACTTTAATTAGATACAGATGTAGATGTTAGTAATTAGTTAATGGTGAATTGGTTATAATTAATTGATAATATACACTACTTAATTAATAGAATATTATTTTGTAATTACATATTTAAAATTTTATATTATAAATGGGAATAGATTAGATGAAAATTACATAATTAATTATATAAAATAATATATATATAAAATAAAAATATATATTTTTAATTCGGTCGGTCCGGTCCACTTCGGTCTGTGGAATCATGGACCGTGGATCGGACCGAACTAGTTCGGTCCAAGGAATCATGGAACGAACCCTAACCCTATATTTTTCGGTCTGGTCCGGTCAGTTTTTCCGGTCCGGACCGACCGTTTTACAGCCCTAAGTTTGAGTGGGGGTGACTGTTTAAACAGGAGTCGGCTTAAATGGGTAGGACTATTCATTCGGCCCGGATTTTATCCGACCTGGCCCGAATTCTGGTTTTACCGGATTCCGGTTCTGGGTTTCGGACCGGATTTAATCTAGACCAAAACCCGGATTGCAAAACCTGGACCTATGCGGTCTGGGTACGGATTTAAAATCCAGGTACTGGATTAAAAACCCGATACCCGGTTTCCATTATCCCCCCCTTTTATCTCTAATTTCGCTCGCTCGCTCGCTCTCTCTCTCTCTCTCTCTCTCTCTCTCTCTCTCTCTCTCTCTCTCTCTCTCTCTCTCTCTCTCTCTCTCTCTCTCTCGTTCATTGATTCTGAAAACCCTAGCAGCCTGCCGCCGCTCCAGACTTCTTTGCCTCATTCTTTCTCTCTCTCATCAGGTGAGTAATCGCTACCCTTCTCTCTCTCTCTCTCTCTCTCTCTCTCTCTCTCTCTCTCTCTCTCTCTCTCTCTCTCTCTCTCTCTCTCTCTCTCTCTCTCATTCATCTTAGATTCTGAAAACCCTAATTGCCGCCGCTCCAGACTTCATCTTTGCCTCATTCTCTCTCTCTCATCAGGTGTGTAAACGCTGTCCTTCTCCAGTCGAAACTGTCATCCCTCTCCATCTTCCCGTTCTCTATTTTTTTATTCTCTCTTCGTGATTTTGAGTTTTTTTTTTTTTTTGTTTCTTTTTAAGGGAATGTTTGAATGTTTGAGAAGCATTCGGTTGTGATGGGTTTTAGAGTTTGGGTTTTAGAGCTTGAGCTTGTCAAGCACTGGTCTTTAGCCTTGGATTTTTGGAGTTATAACGCAAATCTGACTAGCATTGTTTCTAGGTCGTTACATTTGTTCTGTTTCTCTATTTCTTTTGTGGGGTTTCTTGAAAAATGTTCACTGTGAAAGACATTCCGTAAAAAAAAAAAAAAAGCTAACTGTGAAAATACTTGTTGTCTTTTAATTTTGTGATTATATTTGGTTATTCTCATGATATATAGATATTAGTTTAATGATACATGAAATTAGTAGTTGGTTTGAGCCTTATATTGATATCAATATCTGGTTTGTGAATGGTTTCAATCAATATGATGCAAAATGTGTTCAATGTTTAGGTAGACAGAGGGTCAAGGTTTGGGAAGAGGGGCGCTCGGGGGGAGGGGGGGTGGTGAAGTTTGGAAAACTATTGTGCTTGCAAGAAAGATACCCTTCTCTGTTTGATGTTTATTTTTTTGGGGGGTGGGGTTGGTTGTAGAAACATGGCCCTCCTATTTGGAATATTTTTTACAAAATTGAGGCTCAAAATGAGGTCAAGGTTAAAAAGAAGGATGTAAATGCGTAGCAGGTAATCATTTTAAGACTTCTGGTATTGAGTTGATGGTGTCAATAGGGACCAGACTTAGATGGAGATACCAAAATAAATATTTTGTTTTAATCCAATATTAAATATTGAGTAATTTCTATAGGTTGTCGACTCTATTGTTGCTCTGCTGCATTACAAGTACTACTAATTTTTTGGTCGTCTGGGTCACTGTTTCAGGAATTGGGTTTTTGTCTCCTGTATTGTTTTTCTGTTTCTTTATGGAATTTGGTTTGGTTTGAAATTGGGTATTAAGGGTCATAGATATTCTTGGTCTTTATAATTCGTCGGTGGGTTTTGAGCGGTGAATAGAGATTGAGGTAGTTAAATTGGTTGTTGGGTTTTTGGTTTCAATTCACAAGAAAATTGGTGAGTCCCAAGAAAGCAGTAAGGGGGAAAGCTCAGGGTCTCAATCACCACCACCATGTAAGATCTTGTATAAGCGCATCATATGGTTCATTTTTATAGATTAAGATGTGTTTGGTAAATGCAGAAATCTCATATTATTTCACTACAATTTATAAATAATTAATTATTATTCACAAATGATTTATTAATTTGTTACTATTATTTACTATTTTTTATTCCTATTAACTATTTTTTCAATACTGTTCAGACTATTTGAGATTACCGCAACATCTAGCCTAATATTCATTGGTTGGGAATTAGGTTCTATTCTTCTTCTTCTTTTTTTTTTCAATAAATGTTTTAAAAACTGGGTTTTAAAAACTGGGTTCTACAAGAAAAGAGGTAGATCATAATTTAATGCACGAACTCTGACTTGCTAACACAGTTTGAAGTTTGAACTTTTGAACAGCAATAGCATAAAGGAAAAAATAGCAGTAAGATCCAAGAGAAACAGAGAAAGCATTAAAAAGAGAGAAAAAAGTTGGTGCAGCTTTGGATTCTTGTTTAGGAAGGGAAAATCAAGGGACCTTTTCTTGTAGGAATTGGAGAGATGCACGGTGGTGGTGCTGATCTCTGGGTTATGTGATGGAAGATGAGTCCCAACCACTGTTTCGTGCAAGTCAAGTGCAGGCCATCTTTTCATTGCTTTTGTTCTATGGTCGTGTTATAGTTTGAAATTTCTGCTGATTGCAGACACAGGGTTGAGAATAGTTTAAGCTAGTTGGTAGTGTTCCTTTCCATGATTTGTGTTTTTCTTTGTTAAAATACATTCTTACTCTTCAGTTTGGGTGGCTGCAGAGAATATACTAACAATTCAATGTGGCAGTTATCTTCTGTTTGGGTGGCTACAGCGAATATACTTGAAGTTTTATTTGGTGTGATTAAATCACATGGAAGACTATGTCATTGATATGTAACTCATGTAATATAATATAATATGTAGTGGATTGCATACATTTTAGTTTTTCATTTTTATATATTTTATTATTCTGGACAATGTTATGCTTTTTAACATTACCTCCTAGAAAAATTTTCACAAAATATAGGCTTTAAAAAAAAAAACAAGGATGATTTTCAACATTTTTTTAAAAATTTCTATAATAAATATAGGCTTTTACATAAAGAGAATTATGCTTTTCAACATTGATTTTTCTTAAAAAGTCTTTAATATAATATAGGTTTTTATTAAAAAAAATTATGCTTTTAAAGCGGAAAAAAAAAAAAAAAAAAAACCGGGTTTTACAAAACCCGGGTTTATCCGGGTTCCGGCCCGGATCTGACCCGGACTAACCCGGTCTGGGTTCCGGTTTGGGTGTACCCGGGTTCCCGAGTCGGAACCCGGATGAACAGCCTTAATTGGTCTCATGGGCTGGTTGCTACAACTCAAGCTTGAACACAGATGATATTTCGGTACGAAGCGTTAGGAGATTTATTTTTACGACTGGAAAAGAATCCTGTCAATATTGTCTCTTTGAAAAGTATGGAAAAATAACAAGTCACTGTTTTATTAGCTCGTGTAAAACATGACTTTACACCGATCCGGTTCAAAAGGTGGCTCAAGTATTAAACGTATAATTCAAAATTTAATTTTAACACCAGCCAATACAAATTTGCCATATAGGATATGTACCAAACTAAAATTCACACCTATATGTACATGATTTCATTTTATTTTTCCATCTCTCCCTCCCTCACCAACCCCCGACACCTGCAACCCCCTCTCTCTCAAGGATGTATATAAAATGATAATGTATTGCTATGAAACATTTTGATTTGAGATTGTCTAACATTTTTACAGCTTCACAAGGAAAATAGCCTATCCAAATAGCTATCTAATTGCAATTAGAAAGAACAGGAGAACCAAGTAAGCCTCCAGAACAATGTAAAGAAATCACCTGAGCTGAGGAAAAGGCTGAAGGAAAACAATGCAAGACGTCGAAAAGTGGTAGCACCCTTCCCTTCAAACTGGTCTGGAACAATGACATGAGAGAAGCTTAAGATATATCTTGGACTAAAAGAGAAGCACCAATAGGTTTCATTTCAAAGAAGAGTTCATCTTTTCCCAAAGCCTCGAAATCATAGTTATATATAAAACCCAGAGAATCAAAGATTTCTTGGATGGTAGAGAGATGAAAAGAGAGAAGAAAGAATATAAGAAAACTTAAGAAAGGAGGAATTGGCTTAGAGAGGAAGAATCTGTCATGCATGTGCTTTGGAAGTGTCAAGCAGCAAATGATGTATGAGCCAACAGTTTGAGTAGGGTACAAAAGTGGAAAAGGGATAGAGGGGGAGTTTATGTAGTTATGGGAAAAGCTGTTAGATAGACTTGATAAAGATAAGCTAGATGAAGTGGCAGTCCAGATTAGAAAAGTATGGTTGAGAATGAACACTTTTGTTTTTTAGAACAAACTCACTTGTCTGAGAAGGTTGTTATTATCTGCAATAGACTCTATAGAGGATTTTAAGAAAGCAAACAGAAGGCAAAGGGCAGAAACTCAGCAGGAACACAGACCAAGCAGTTTGGCAATATGGGTTAAGCCTGTAGCAGAGTTTGTAAAGGTGAATTGGGATGCCTCTCTAGATATTAAGATGAAGAAAATGGGTATGGGGGTGATTATGAGAGATGAGAATGTGGATGTTTTATTAGCAGTATGTGACAGCAGAAAGAACGTACAATTAGCAGAGGTAGCACAATGTCATGCTCTATGGAAGGCATTGCAGGTGTGCAGTGAACTTAATGTACAGAAAGTTATATTCGAAGGTGATGCAAAGGCAATAATAGAGACTGTGAAGAATACAGAAGAGAATTGGTCTGCTATAGGTAATTTAAATTAAGATATTAGGAATGTTTTGACAAATAGACAGGATTGGTTTTTACAGTTTGATTTTAGAGAAAGAAACACAGTGGCACATAATTTGGCTAAGGCTGCTTTGAGTTTTGATGAGGAACAAGTTTGGATAGAAGAAGTTCCAGCTTGTATAGTTCATTGTCTGGAACGAGACAGGCGATGTATGCAATGACTTTATAAATGAAAGTTGAGGTTTATTTCAAAAAAAAAAAAAAAAAAAAAGAAATGAGGTATTAAGTAGATGGAAGCTTCAAGTAAGAGAAGCCCTGTCCTTATTGACTTAAATCTGGGATCCAGGGTAGATTTGGGAGTAGAAATGAGAATTTTAAATTTGAGATGAAAATTTAAAATATTATTTTTTAGTAATATTATTATTTTAAAATTTAAAAAAATTGAATTAGAATTTGAAAAGGTTGAATTGTTTATTATATTTTGTGTGAGAATTTAAGAAAGTTGTAATAATGATATGAAAATTTTAAATTTGAATTGAAAATTCTTATCTACAAAACCTGCCAGACCCAGACCCTCATGACGATGATATCGTTTCAATAGGGTGATTTTCTTTTTGTGTCGTGGTAAGCTCATTTTAGAAAGAGAGAGAGAGCGTATTTTAGAGAGAGAGAGAGAAAAAAAAAGCGAGAAGAGACGAAAAGATAAAGTGAAATCAAGTTCATGTGAGTATAAATTTTAGTTTGGTACACATCCTGCTACGTAGCGAATTTGTATTAGCTGGTGTTAAAATTAAATTGATACCCGACAGCATGAAGCTTTTCCATTACACTTTCGTGTAAGAATTTTGTAAAAAGATAAATTATTACAATATAAAATATGATTTTAAACTTGAACAACAATTAAAGCTACTTTGGTTTTTTTTTTTTTTTTTTTTTTTAAAGAACAAATTGCAAGAGACATTACGAGCATTGGTACGTCGTGATTTGAGATAACAAAGTGACATTTACAATCATAAAATGAATAAATATTGTGCATTACTTGTAAAAAAAAAATAATAAGTAAATATAAAATTTATATAAAAATAATAATTTTTAATAGTAAATACCTTTTTCTAACATTATTAGGCATTAGAAAATAAAAAAATAAAAAAATAAAAAAAGAAAGAAAGAAAAGAACACTGGCAAATTGACAGCTAGTGGTCGCAACGAGCACAGACACGAAGTTCATAGGTAGTCCTAATCTAACAACTGTTCAATCCAAATCGCTGCTAAACGTCCACTCCATTATTTTTAGCCCATCCATTGGGTTGTAAAATGAACAAGTTACTTAACAGGTAGCACTAACTCTAGTTATTCAACTCGAGTTCGACTAGAAACGAATATTAAATGGGCGTTTACAAATATATAAATAATCTTAATTATTAAATAATATAAACTCGTATAAAGCTCGATCGGCTCAATTAATATTCGTGAGCAAACTCGTATGAAGCCTGACTTGACTTGTAAACTCAACTCGTATATATATATATATAAATATATATATAAAATAAAATATATATAATTTATAATATATATAATTATGTATACAGACATATAGCCACTACATATACTATATATAAATTTATAAATTATAATATTATCTTCTAGTCTTATAGGACTATAAGTTATGATGAATACACGAGTCCAATAAATATATAACATTATATATTTACAAATTACATCATATGGTCCATATTATATATATTCATATTAGTATATGTATGTTAGAAAGATGGTATATTAATATTAGAAATAGTATATGTTTGTTAATATATTAGTGGTGTTAGAAAGATGATGCATTCATAATTTCATATATTATTACTAATGTATGGTGGTGTATTAGTATAACATATACTAATATTAATATGAAAGAAAGATGGTGGTTTATTAGTATAACATATTAATTAGTATATATTACTATGTATGATGATGGATAATATTAACATATCCTTTTAGTATTAGTATTATAGTATATACATATGGTGGTGTGTTAATAAATATCTACTATTATAAATTATTAATTTATTAATAGTATAGTCTTACATAATATATAACATTATAAATTTACAAATTACACCATCTCGTTATCATATTAGTATAATAGTATTATAGAGTCATAGACTATAGTAATAAATTATAATGTTTGATAAAATATAAAGTTTATATATATATATATATATATATATATATATAAAGTTAGACAATGTTATCTTTGTCAGGAGTACCAATATTTTTATTCATTTTAAAAAATATAATTTCTTGTAATAATATAAATTATATTGTTTGATAAAATATAAAGTTTTTTTTATAAAAATAAAATAAAATAAAATATAAAGTTAGACAATGTTATAAACTTATATATGTATGATTGTATATAGTATAAATATATAGTTTTATAGTATAAATACATGTAAATTTATAGTATATAACATATTTTACAGTCCTAATTCTTAGCCGTTGGACCTATATAACTAAATCCGAGCCATTGATTATTTAGTTACAACCCTAACCCCAGCCACCCTCGAGTCATTTCTCCTCAATCCCGTCCTTTAGGCTTCAGCCATTTCACTTTTAGTATTTCACGCACACATTCACACTTCCTCTCAAACTCATCACGATTCGTGAAACCCTAGCCTTCTATGCTTCATCGCTTACCTTGTGATTTCTAGGGAATGAAGCCTTGAATCAATGCTTGATTCTTGAAGGCTTGGAGCTGTCTATGACTTCTCAACTACTCGAAACCCTAGCATATGAAGCCATCAGTTGGATTTGAGGGGAGCCGTGACTACAATCTCAATCTTAGATATGGTAGTCGGGTCTCGACAAATGGGTCATTAAATGCTAGTATTTATGACTCCCAACCAACTGAATCCCTAATTTCATGGATCATGGTTCTATGTTTGGTCCGTTCATTAGTCAATTAGACACGTTATTTTCCTGTTTCTAACCATTTCGTTGGGAAGTTGAGAGATTTGGTCCTTTGGCAATTTGGAACCACTTATATAATTATCTGAGTATTTTTGAACCTCTTGTTCTCTCCTAACTATTTATAAATTCTAATATTGTAGATCTAATCATGTAATCCATGTTAGTAAAAATCTATACGCTGAAATGGTGTGACAGTGTGACACTTTCCTACCATAGACCTATACATGTTTAATCACGACATATATGATATATGCTTGCTTGAATGCTTCTGTGAGACTGTGACTATCTCTATCTATTACTCCAATCTATTCTATGAAAATGGATCTTTTATTTTTAATGACATCATATGGGCTTTTGGCTCTTTTCCTATCTTGATCTTGATGTTGTTTGCACAGTGCACTTGCACTATATTATTTGTTTCTAGCTTTATAATTGTCATACTGAAAATTTTGAGGGAAAAACCTTCTGAAGAAAGAAACTATAGATCTATGCTTGAAGCAAAATTTCCAGTCCACAATGACTTATTCCTCCTTGATTTGGTTCTTGCTTTATGTCCTTGCTCTAAGTGTTTAAAGATGCTTTCTTTAACATGTTTTGGTTAATTAATCCGATCCTATGATCTACCTAGTTCTTGCTTCAAGTATGAAATGGTGCTGTGTTTATGTTCTATTATGTGTTTATGTTCTTTTCTGTGTTTATGTTCTATTCTGTGTTTATCCAATATTTTTTGTGTTTATGTTCTTGCTTCAAGTATGAAATGGTGCAATGTTTATCTTTTTTTGGTTATTAAAATATTTTCTTTATTCAAGTATGAAATGGTGTTGTGCTTAATATGTTTTGGTTCATAAATCTTATCCAATATGTTATGTGTTTATGTTCTTGCTTCAAATATGAAATGGTGCGATGTTTATCATGTTTTGGTTAATAAAATATTTTCTTTCTTCAATTATGAAATGGTGTTGTACTTAAGAAGTTTTGGTTCATAAATCTTATCCAATTTGTTATGTATTTATGTTCTTGCTTCAATTATAAAATGGTGTTGTGTTTATCATGTTTTGGTTAATAAAAGATTTTCATTCTTCAAGTATGAAATGGTGTTGTGCTTAACATGTTTTGGTTCATAAATCTTATCTAATCTGTTCTGTGTTTATGTTCTTGCTTCAAGTATGAAATGATGCTTTCTTTAACATATTTTGGTTGCTAAATATGGTGTTTGTTTAACATATTTTGGTTGATAAATCTTATCCAATCTGTTTTATATGTATGTTCTTGCTTCAAGTATGAAATGATGTTGTGTTGAACATGTTTTGATTGATAAATTTTATCCAATCTGTTCTATGTTTATGTTGTTGAGGTGCCTTGTTTTTGGAGGCACATCGAGCCACTAAGGCAAGAGTATATTAAGTCAAAATTGTTTGACTTTGACATATTTTAGTTGATTAGTATCAAACTATATTAGCCTTGCCTTCTAGAGGCACATTGAGCTATCAAGGCAAGACTGTATAACAAAACTGCTGGAGTCAAATTTTTTGACTTTAACATCTTTTAGTATCCTTGCTTCTAGAGGCACCTTAGCCATCAAGACAAGATTGTTTTCATTTTAGTTGATTAATATAACCTGTATGGTCAATGTTTATATGCTTATTTTATGTTTTTGGTTTTGTGTTTAAAAAATATTAGATCCCAACAAATAGGTGATCGTATGAATTTGGTTGATCTGGTGGAGGAGTATGAAAATAAAAACTCTATTGAGATTAGATTAGTAGAGCCAATATTTGATGATGATGGCGACATTGTAAATACTCAGGCCCCTATCACTATCTCTAGACTCTCTACTGAGGGCCCAATAGAAGTTTAAACGGTAGCATATGAAAGAAAGAAGAGAAATAGGACTTCTGTTGTATGAAATGATTTTGTTAAAATTGAACGAAATGGGGCTAAACAACCTCAATGTGAGTGGTGTAACACTTTGTTTAAAACATCTCGATCTAGTCCTACAACTACACTAAGTAGGCACTTGCTAACTAGTTTGCCATACATGGGGTTTAAAAAAAAAAAAAACCAAAAGTCTTAACAATTGAGTCAAAGGAGGCAGATGATGGCTTCACTGTCTCAAACTTTACCTATGATTGTAGTAGGGTCCGAGAGCTTGCCTCTCATATAATACTTTACCATGAATATCCATTCTCTTTAATGGAGCATATGGTATTTAATAAGTTCATGAGTACAAACACTATATTGGGAAAAAATGTCTCAGGCTACTGCAAAGAAGGAATGCTTGAGAACTTATGAGACTGAAAATACAAAGTTAAAGGCTTTGCATAAACCTATTAACAATGTTTGTATCACAACTGACATGTGGATTTCTTGTAAAAAAACTTTCATATATGGTAGTGACATGTCATTTTATAGATACTGATTGGCATCTTCAGAGGCGTGTGTTAAACTTTTGTAATGTACCACCTCCATACACTGGCCTTCTTATTACTAATGCTTTTGAAAATTATTTTCAAGTTTGGGGAATTGAGAATAAAATTAGTTCAATTACTGTTGACAATGCAAATTCTAAAGATGTTGCCATTAGGATCATGAAAGATGATTTTAGACTAA
The DNA here is from genome assembly GCF_018687715.1 of Carya illinoinensis. NCBI lineage: Eukaryota > Viridiplantae > Streptophyta > Magnoliopsida > Fagales > Juglandaceae > Carya > Carya illinoinensis. The sequence continues at coordinate 8,232,471 of NC_056758.1, read as the reverse complement.
AGAAAATATTGTCTACTAGAGGGAAAGTGTTTCATGTACGTTGTTGTATGTATATAACTAATTTACATGCGCAATTTAAACTTGGGGAGATTAGAGAGATTTTCGATCGTTTGAAAGATGGTATAAAATATCTGGTAGCATTAGAGTAGGCTAAAACAGTTTAGTAAAACTGCAAAGCAGTTGCAATTGCCCTTAAAGAAGCTGATTTTAGATGTGCCTAGAAGATGGAACGGCATATATTTAATGTTGGATGCTGCAGTTCAGTTCAAAGAAGTTTTTCTTAGATATCAATAGAGATAGCAGTTATCAATGGGTTCTAACTATTGAAGAGTGGGGGCAAGTTGAAAATATTTGTCAACTACTTGCTATTTTCAATGAAGAAATCACTATTGTATTCGGAAGTGATTACTCAACAGCAAACTTATTTTTTTATGAAGTATGGAGAATGAAAGACATCTTAGGTAAGAAGATTAGATATGAGAATGAGTACATGAAATCAATGGTAAGAAAAATGAGAGTTATGTTTAAGAAATATTGGGGAGTGTTGGGAATGGACCGAACAAACTAAGACTAAGTTGAAGTAAATAATAGCGGAAGCAACAAATAAACAACAATCACACAAAGAACACCAAGATTTAAGTGGTTCAGCTCAATGTGAGCCTACGTCCACTGTCGGGGTCGGTTTCAATGATTTCACTATGAACAAAGATGGAGTACAAGAGTATTGATCACAAAATCCTCAATCCTAAAGCCCCAATACACTCAATGGACTCTTAGGATTGTATACAAAATGATTCTCAAAACTCTCTCTTTCTTGGCTTCTGAACACCACCCAAAAATGAAGAGAAAATGATGTATTTATAGCACAAGGCGCTAATTCAGAATATTCGCTCGAGCGGACGTCGAGTGAAGTGTCTAGCGCACGTTAGGGTTACATTCTCGCTCGAGCAGACAGTTGAGCGGAACTCTCTGGATGAGTTCGCTCGAGCGGACTGTCGAGCGGAGGTTGAGCGGAACTCTCTAGAAGATTTCGCTCGAGCGGACTGTCGAGCGGAGGTCGAGCGGAACTCTCTGGATGAGTTCGCTCGAGCGAACTATCGAGCGGAGGTCGAGCGGAACCTTAGCTCGAGCCACAGTCAAGCCAAGCCCCAAAAAAACACATTTTCAGAAGGAAATCAAGCCAAACTCAACAAATCTCCACCTTGGCTTGAATTCCGTCAAGCCTAAACAAAAAAAAAAAAAACCATTAACCAAGAAACCGAACCCCTCCACCAAATCCCCTAAGGGAATCACATACCCCGAACACCAATCAATTCCAAGCAAAGTTTGAACTTGTATACTGGAACTGGCTTTGTCATCATATCTGTTGGATTCTCAGTAGTAGCAATCTTCTGAATTTCTAACCCGCCCTTTGTAACAACTTCCCGAAGGAAATGATACCTGACATCAATATGATTTGTCCTCTCATGATACATTTGATTTTTGGTCAAATGTATTGCACTCTGGCTGTCACAAAACACTAAAATTGCATCCTGTTGTAATCCCAAATCACTGATCAAACCTTTCAACCAAATGGCCTCCTTAACAGCCTCAGCTGCTGCCATATACTCTGCTTCTGTAGTTGATAAAGCAACAGTAGATTGTAGTATTGCTTTCCAACTAATAGCAAAGCCACACAGAGTGAAAACATACCCTATTAATGATCTTCTCTTATCCAAGTCCCCAGCATAATCAGAATCAACATAACCAACCACCCTTGAATTGTAGTCAGCTTCTCTATCAAATATTAAACCAAGGTTTGAAGTACCTTTCAGATACCTGAGTATCCATTTCACAGCCTGCCAATGAGCTCTACCCGGGTTAGCCATGTACCTGCTAACAACACTCACTGCCTGTGAAATATCTGGACGAGTACAAACCATTGCATACATAATACTGCCAACTGCACTGGAATAAGGAACACTAGCCATGAAGCGTTCCTCCTCATCTGTCTGAGGAGATAGGGATGCTGAAAGTTTAAAATGTGTAGCAAGTGGTGTACTTACTGGTTTGGAATCAGACATTCCAAACCTCTGAAGAACCTTCTCAATGTACTTTCCTTGGGACAAATACAACTTTCCAGCTTTCCTATCTCTGTGGATCTCCATCCCCAAAATCTTCTTTGCAGCACCTAAGTCTTTCATTTCAAACTCATTTCTAAGTTGGGTTTTCAGTAAACTAATGTCAGATATGCTTTTAGCAGCAATAAGCATATCATCAACATAAAGTAGCAAATAGATGAAAGACCCATCAGATAACTGCCTATAATAAACGCAACAATCATGGCTACTCCTCACATAACCATGATCTATCATAAAAGAGTCAAAGTGTTTATACCATTGCCTCAGAGACTGTTTTAAACCATACAATGACTTCTTCAATCTGCACACATGATCTTCTTTGCCTTGAACAATGAACCCCTTCGGCTGATGCATGTAAATGGTCTCCTCCAGGTCACCATGCAGGAACGCTGTTTTAACATCAAGTTGCTGTAGCTCTAAGTCATGTGCTGCCACTATGGCAAGCAACACCCTGATCGAACTGTGTTTCACAACTGGAGAGAAAAATTCATTGAAGTCGATGCCTTCTCTCTGACTATAGCCTTTTGCAACCAAGCGTGCCTTGTACCTTGCATCTGCAACATCTTGGATTCCCTCTTTCCTTTTGAAAACCCATTTGCAACCAACAGTCTTCGTCTTCTTAGGCAACTTAACCAAATCCCAAGTTTGGTACCAAATCCCAAGTTTGGTTCTTATGAAGAGACTCAATCTCCTCAATCATTGCTGCGCACCATTGTGCACACTCCTTACTTTTGACAGCTTCTGAATAACTGGAAGGCTCTTGACCATCTATGTCCTCGGCTGTAGTAAGTGCATACATCACCATATCTGCATGAGCATATCTTTGAGGTGGCCTGATCTGCCTCCTTTGTCTACCAGTAGCAATACTGTAATCTTGCTCACCCTGTGCGCCATCATCAAAATCAGGATCATGCTCATCTGAAGTGACATGATCTTGGGTGTCGTCTGGCATCCCCTTTGAAGCCTCAACCTGTGACTCCACCTTCTTGCCATTACTCTGCTCTTCACCTGTAGACACAGTAAACTCCTTCCTCGAATTAAGCATGGATTGTTCATCAAATACTACATCCCTACTAATTACAAACTTAGGTGATTTGGGATCAGTACACCATAACCTGAATCCTTTCACCCCACTAGCATATCCAATGAATATGCCCTTCTTTGCCCTTGGCTCAAGTTTTCCATCATTAACATGGAAATATGCAGGACAACCAAAAACTGTCAAATTTGAATAATCAGAGTGAGTAACTGACCATACCTCATTTGGAGTTTTTAAACCAATAGCTGTGGCTGGAGAGCGATTAACCAAATAGCAAGCTGTGTTGACTGCTTCAGTCCAAAAATCTTTAGACAAGCCGGCATTTGAAAGCATACTACAGGCTCTCCCCAAGAGAGTCCTATTCATCCGCTCAGCTACTCCATTTTGTTGTGGAGTATGTCTCACTGTGCGGTGCCTCACTATGCCTTCATTTTTGCAGAATTCATCAAAATCACCTCCGCAAAATTCCATACCATTGTCGGTTCGGAGTCGCTTAACCTTCTTGCCTGTCTGATTTTCAATCAAAACCTTCCATTGTTTAAAGTTAGCAAATACATCGCTCTTATGTTTCAGAAAATAAGTCCAAACCTTCCTTGAGTAATCATCAATAAAGGTAAGCAAATACTGGGCTCCACCTTTCGATGGAACTGAAGATGGACCCCAAAGATCAGAATGAATATAGTCCACAGTACTTTTAGTTCTGTGAACTCCTGTAGTAAACTGAACCCTGCACTGTTTTCCAAACACACAATGTTCACAGAATTCAAGTTTTCCTATCTTCTGATTGCACAACAAATCCTGCTTACTCAGGATAGACATCCCCTTGTCACTCATGTGACCCAAACGCATGTGCCATAGACGGGTGTTGTCTGATTCTGAATTATCTGAAACAGACACTGCAGTTGTACCTGTCAATGTACTGCCCTGAAGGAAATAAAGACCATCTGTCATATCTCCTCTTATTACAATCATGGAGCCCTTACTGACTTTAATAGCTCCACCTTCACCGGTGTACCGGAAACCTAAAGAATCAAGAGTGCCCAAGGAAATAAGATTTTTCTTCAAATCTGCTGGGATGTGTCGAACATTAGACAATGTCCTGACAATCCCATCAAACATCTTAATCCTAACTGAAACAATCCCAACAATTTTACACACCATATCATTTCCCATCAAAACGGAGCCACCGTTGACTGACTCATAGGTAGTGAACCAGTCCTTCTTGGGACACATATGAAAGGTACAAGCTGAGTCCATGACCCACTTGTCACCATAGCGACTATTTGAGCCACTAATTGCTAGAACAATATCTACGCCGTTAGACTTTTCATCAGCAATGCTAACAGCATCAGAGGAACTAGTGCCTTCCTCTCTATTTTTCAATTTAGAACACTCATTTTTGTAATGACCAAATTTATGGCAGTAATGACATTTAACATTTTTCTTGTTAAATTTCGACTGTGAACTGCCCCTGGATTTACTCCTGTTCTTCTCTAAACTTCTCTCATGTGATCTACCCCTGCTAGATGAACCCTTAACAAACAAACCACTGGCTTGATTATCCGTGCCTTGTACACCTAATTTTGTTCTCAACTCCTTAGAGTTCAAAGCAGATTTTACATCTACCAAAGAGATGGTGTCTCTACCATACAACATCGAGTTTACAAAATTTTCAAATGATACCGGCAACGAACACAACACAATTAATGCTTGATCCTCATCATCAAGCTTAATATCGATATTCCTCAAATCCATGATAATCTTATTAAATTCATCTAAGTGTTCAGAGATAGGAGTACCTTCCTTCATTTTGAGCGTGTATAACCGTTGCTTCAAATACAAACGGTTGGTGAGCGACTTTTTCATATACAAGCTCTCAAGCTTGGACCAAAGACCGAAAGCGGTCTCCTCATCGGCAACCTCCCTCAAAACTCCATCCGATAGTGACAACAAAATGACACTATGTGCCTTCTCATCTTCTTCTCTTGACGGTGCAGGAGAATCCTCGGAGACCTTCCATTCCAAAGCTTTCGACAAGCCTTGTTGTCATAACAAAGCCTTCATATTGATGCGCCATAAGCTAAAGCTGTTTTGACCGTCGAATTTCTCCACTTCAAACTTTGCCATAGCCATTCCTCAAAACTTTGTAAAGAGTTTGACGCTCTGATACCAGTTTGTTGGGAATTGACTGAACAAACTAAGACTAAGTTGAAGTAAATAATAGCGGAAGCAACAAATAAACAACAATCACACAAAGAACACCAAGATTTAAATGGTTCGGCTCAATGTGAGCCTACGTCCACTGTCAGGGTCAGTTTCAATGATTTCACTATGAACAAAGATGGAGTACAAGAGTATTGATCACAAAATCCTCAATCCTAAGGCCCCAATACACTTAATGGACTCTTAGGATTGTATACAAAAGGATTCTCAAAACTCTCTCTTTCTTGGCTATTGAACACCACCCAAAATGAAGAGAAAATGATGTATTTATAGCACAAGGCGCTAATTCAGAATATTCGCTCGAGCGGACATCGAGCGAAGTGTCGAGTGCACGTTAGGGTTACATTCTCACTCGAGCGGATAGTCGAGCGGAGGTCGAGCGGAGGTCGAGCGGAACTCTCTGGAAGATTTTGCTCGAGCGGACTGTCGAGCGAAACTCTCTGGATGAGTTCGCTCGAGCGGACTGTCGAGCGGAGGTCGAGCGGAACCTTAGCTCGAGCCACGGTCTAGCCACAGTCAAGCCAAGCCCCAAAAAAACACATTTTCAGCAGGAAATCAAGCCAAACTCAACAGGGAGATTGTAATCTATTAATGGCAATTACTGCAGTGTTAGACCCTAGATTCAAAATGATCCTAATTTAGTTTTGTTTTCCTTTAATTTATCAAGAGTCAAATAATTCTAAGAATATTGAGTATGTCTCTCAAGTTTTGCATGAATTATATGATGAGTATGTTCAAGAATATAATTCTACTCTTGAGGCACAAATAGAGCAGGACAATGCTCGAATAAACGCATCTTGTTGTTCCTTAAGTGCTGGGGGAAGCATGCAAGGTGGCTAGTCATTATTTAAATCTTTTGTTAGAAGTGTTGATACAATGTAGCCTATAAATTAGAACTAGATGATTATTTAGATGAGAATATATATATTTGTAAAGAGGGTTCAAATGCAAGTTTTGATGCATTGAAATGGTGGAAAGCAAATAGTCTTAAGTTTCAAACTTTGTCTAAATTGACTTGAGATATATTGGCTACACCAATTACCACAGTTAGCTCAGAATCAACATTTAATATAGGAGGCTGAGTCATTAATCCTCATCAAGTTTCATTGTCAACTAAAACTGTCCAGATGTCGTTATGTGAGTCTGATTGGGTTAGAGCATTATATACATCAACTCATTCTGTAAGTGTTACATTTATTTGAATTTTAAATTGCTATTTTACTATTTCATAGACCAATTATTTACATAAATACTAACTAATCTTTTTTCTTGGCAATGAAGGATGTTCCATCAGAAACTTAGATTCTCTTTACATAGTCATAGGCCCATAGAGACTAAAATTCAAGTGAAACTAATATTTCCATAGTTTGTATTGTTTAATCTATCTAATATTTGGATAGTTTAATTGTTTTATCTGGTTTGTATTGTTCAATCTATCTGATTTCCTATCTAATATTTGGATAGTTTAGTTGTTCTATCTGATTTTATTTGGGATGATATGAGTCATGACACTTTAGGTAGTCTAAGTTTTAACTCCTCACCATCTAGATTTCCTAAATTTTGTAGATGACAAATTAAATTTTGCATTGCTACCTAACATGTAACGCCCCAATCCTATAGGGGTCGAAGAGTTACTTTCGGTAACTTAAAACTCACATTTCATCAAAATATTTACAGACTCCAAAATTTAAAATCATCAGAATACTGAAAAATCTCTTAATAAAATCTACCAATTCTCAGAAATCTTCTATGAGTAATCCATTATACTTAAACAATCATTTCACCCATACTCCATAATCCTGATCCTTAGCTGAACTATTCCAGAATTATCTGAAAAATATTATGGAGATATGGGGTGAGTTATCAACAACTCAGTAAGCAGAAAAAATATACTAGTGTGCAAACATGAGTATTTACAGAGTTCAGAATGCAGAACAAAATATTTTTTACTTTTAATTTTCAGAGTGCAGAAGCAAAAACATGTTATCAAAAAAATGTCAGAGCGAAAGTTGAAAAATATTCTTATTCAAAATTCTTTTGGCATAGCATAACTGACCACCATCATTCCAGAACATCATATCACATCAGAGGCCATATTTAACCCCCGTGGTAGGGTTGTGCAAACCTAGTAGCTAACTGAGCAGAAACAAAATGTGAATTTCCTCTTATTATTCTCGGAGCCCTAAGTGTGTGCACAGGAAAGACCACTAGAAAAACCATTTTGTGTTCCAAAGTGAGTGCACAAGAAACAGAACAATTGGTACCAACCTAAACAGAAGCCACTATTAACACCTGTGGTAGGTCAAATAGATCACTATCCACAAACTACATCCTAGTTTAGAATGTCATGCCAAAAGTTTTCAGAAATCACATCATATCATATTAGAGTACAGAACATCTTCGAAACATAACAGAACAGATCACAGAAATATAATTTATGCACAAAATTTCATATTCGCTCTCTTTTGCACAATTTAAAAATTAAATGCTAGAAAAATAAGCTCACGTCTACATCAATTATGACAAAAATGCTTCCTCTTCCATCAGAGTTCATGAATGATGTCGAACAAATAATTAAGGTTTTTTTTCATAATTCTTTTCATAACATATAATGCATATTTTCATAAATCAACCTCAGTTCATTTTATTTTTACGCAAAATCTAGTATATGAACCCTGCTTATCTAAACTTCTTAGTTTTTCAAATATTCCTCACAATAGCGCTCAACGAATAATGAATCATCACCTATAGAAAATCATATAACTTAAATAAATCTTCAATTGAATACGTAACTTGTAATCGCACTTGAAATACTCAAATTGCCTATTTTAATTCCTCAAAACTTAAATTTCTCTTAACCAAAAAATATTATCATTTCCCAAATTCCTCAATATCCAACTTAATCTCTAACTAAAGTATTAATGTCTAACTCATTTATTATTGAGGTCTAAAAATAAGATATCAAAATCATTATAAGTAGAGAATTATAAAATCATAATTTTGGTTAAATCAAAACTATTCTTTTACAAGGATTCAAAATAAAATTTTGTTCTTTATGTTCACTTCAAAAAAATTCATATTTAATAATATTATTCAACTATATATTTATTTGCTTTTTAAGCTATATATTTAAAAAAATAAAAGTTTAAAACTCTTATAAATTGAGCCTTGGACTTATAAAAATAAAACTCACCTAAAGGGATGTTTTAGGAAATAAATTGGAAAGTTAAACTCATCTGAAATAGAAAAGAACCCATTACCTACATAAAACTAAGCTCATCGAGAGAGAGCTGGATCAACTGCGACAAGTGCTTGGAGCTGGACGTTGACGGAGATGAATAGCTGAGATGAAATCGCCGACGAGCTAGGAGGCAGAGCACTGAGAGGGAGACAGCGAGATGAGAAATGGGGAGAGTGTTGTATAATGGGTGGCAGAGGTTACCAAGGAAGGTGGGGTCTAGGTGGCGAGGGGTATTCGGTAGCTCATCTGCGCGGATGGTGATGACGGCATTAAGCCGTGCTCGACGTGAGGAGCTGCTGGGACACAGTTGCTCTATTTTGAGTGACTAAAACAGGGGAGTAAAATATAGGGTCTTTCGAGAGGTTGAGATGTCTGAGCAGAGGTTTAAACTGCTGCGTGATGGAGGCTTCGTGGTTGTCGTGGCCTTGGATACGGGAAGGTTGAGTTGCAGTTATGTGGTTCTCCATGGGAGTGGGTGGATTTGCAGTGGCTCATGTGAAGAAACTCTGTGGTTGCTGGGCATTTCCTGGACATGGAGACATGAGGGGGTGATGTGCAGATCACTAAGGTGGTGGGTTGGCTTCTGTGTGCTGGGGTGTTGCTGCGTACGGGAGGGAGTCAAGGTGATAGGGAGGTGAATACGATAGGGAGCGGCAACCCTAATATTTGAGGAAGATGAACCTACGTGAGTGATCTATGCATATATATATATATATATAGGCGTTTGAAAACCAAAAAACCCTAGAGAGGAGGGAGAGGAGAGACATACGTGCATGGGAGTGGGAAGAGATTCGTGTGTGGTTGATTTCTAAATTTATAAAAAGCAATCCGTACGAGGGGTTTTATTATGAAAAAAAAGATAGGATGCTAAAAGAGTTTGAAGTCTTAACACTCACGGGCTTCGGCTTTTTCTCTGAAATTTTAAATCTCGACTCAATCTAAAAAATACTTTAATTTATAAAAAAAAAAAAAAAATTATCTCAACCCATAAAAGATTTTTAACTTTTCTGAAATAACAAAACCGAAGGAAATCTTAGTTCACCAAAAGATAGACTTTAAGCCCGCAGTCTATTTAAAATAAATATATACTTAAAAACTCAAATGAGCTTTTCACACTTAAATCTTAAAAAAAATTTTAAAAATAGTTTGGCACTAGACCCGGGTGTTATATAACATCCCTTGATAATATTACTAAGTTAAAATAACTTGAGTAATGATGCAAGGAATTAAAAATACTAACTAATATTTTTTAGTCTATTAGTGTATGCAGGTTGTGTCAACTTGTCATGGTGATTTTGTGAAGAGTTTGGGAACTTGCTGACTTTTGTTGTGGTGATTTCAGATTTTGTATAAATTTAGTAACTTTTTGTCATTGTGATTTTGTTGAAGTTTGATACCTTTTGTGAACTTGTCTACATTTATTTTGTTTTGATTTGATAACTTACTAAGTTGCTAGTGTCAGCCTGTCATGGTGATTTTGGCCAAGATTGATAACTTCTTGTGTCATGGTGATTTTTGAAGAGTATGGAAACTTGCCGATTTTGTTTTCATTTTAGCCAAAATTGGTAACTTGTGTCATGCTAATTTCTGTAAGAGAATCTAGTTTAGTAACTTGTCTATGTTTATTATCTTATCTGGCTGACATTGATTCTTCAGGCAAATTAAGTTTTGCATTCCGGTAAAACATCTATTGACAGTTTACTAAATTAAAAGTACTTGAGTAATTATGCAATGGATTAAAAATAAGCTTAATTTTTGACTCCATTCATGAAGATTGAGAACTTTACTAAGTTTACTCCACATTTTTTGTTTTTTTTTTTTTTTTTTTTTTGTTTTGAAGTTTAATGTACTTAGTTTCATAATTTTTTGTTGTAATTTGTAAAGTATTTGTTGATTCACTTGTTCCATTAGGATGTCAATATCATTTAATATACCACAGCCATAATAGACTATTGAAGGATTCATGAAGTAAATTTATATTTATTTTGTTATTATACTGGTGAACATATTTTAATCTTTTATTATTTATATTGGAAAAAAAATTGAAATCTCAAGTTGAGCTGAACTCGAGCTTAGCTAGTTAACAAACTGAGATTTGAGCTTAGCTCGAGTTTGCTTTGCACGTAAACAAGCTGTGTTTGAGCTTTCGCATTAACCTGACTTATAAATGATCTGAACCCAAGCTCGCTCGTCTAGTGAACCAGCCGAGTTCGCACATCCCATACTCGTCGAGCTCGGCTCGTTTACAGTTTGCTTACCCATGTGGACACGTATTCTATCGCAGTTCTGTGTTTTGCGTTCGTGCCCAGTGAAAACGACTTCTTAGCTAAAGGTCAAACACTTTATACGCTGCATCTTGACGTGGATATCTTGGGACCCTTCCATGTACGAAATCAGAGATGATCCCCACCGTTGATATAAAATCCAAGTCAAAAGAAAACAATCAAAGTATCTTCGTTCGTACCATTAGCTTTTCTAGAGCGACGGGGCAATCACTGAGAAATTTGACAGCTAGTGTCATAGCCGTCGGCATAGTTTCCTTTCCACGGACCATCAATTCTATAATTATAATATTCCCAGCGATGAAGTCAGGTGGTAGGCGTTGGATCTCGCTTGATTCTTCGATATCCCGCAGTAACACGTCCACAAAATCAATTATTGCATAGAAGAAGAGAGAGCTTTGGCCATACGTGTGTCATGTGTTTATGTGTGTACTTGAATTCACTTCAGACATTATATTATTGTCCAGTCTGGCTCCAGGAAATCAGTCATTTACGGAATTATAAGTTTATTTGATTGGTAATCAGCCACCTCTTAAAAATATTGGATGCATGTAACAGGTAACTAGAAATGTAGAATGATCATATCCTTATTATATATATCTACGATAAATAACATATTTTTTTATAAAAATATTATGCATGTATGCCATTTATTGGAAACCTTTTTTTATATATCAAGTCATGATAAAATTATGAAAATGATTTTATATAAAGAATTATTTATCAAAATATTTATAAAAAGTTGTGATTTTATGTAAAGAGTAGTGCATCAAAAGATTTATGAAAAATTATAATTTTATGTGAAGAAACATGTATCACAATATTTTATAAAATATGCAATTTCCTTTGAAATCTATGATACGATAAGACATGATTTCATTGATATGACAAATATGATTATGATGAAGTATAAATAATAAGATACGTACATAACAACATATGTTATGATATGAAGACAGTACTAAATGTTATGGGTATATTGCATTGCTAGGTTGTACATGTTAGTAGTGCACCCATTATTTCTTCCTTATGTATAGATTCCACAACACATGACCACGGGTAGAAACGGAATCTAGTTAGATTCGCTAACCTTAACTCACGGGGGTTAACAGTGGGTATTGGCCTATGACAAGTGAAAGACAAATTCATATTCATGTTATTTACATATGTATTTATGAGTATGCATATTTTTCAAGAAATTCTATGTTTATTATGTTTATTGTTGATGTGTTGTTTATTGAGTATTCAATTAATTTTTTTATGTTTTTATGTCTTAACCATCCCAGGTGATATTATTTATAAGAATGGGGCTGCAAGACAGGACTTAGTCAGGGAGGTGAGGCAGAGGCCTAGATTGTATATGTTATGCTCGGTTTTATGATTCTAGTTTAATAAGTTGTTTTGATAAGCATATAAGACTTTATTGATTTTAAATAAGTGCTTTTGTAGACTATCTTTTGGATTTTAAGTAATTAATAAAGATTGAATTTATTTATTTATGGAATCTTTCTATTTAGCGCTTCATTAGAATAAAAGTTTTTAAATTCAAGTTTAGTAGCACACTGGTTCCCGAAAGCTCAAAAAAAGACTTTATTAAGAAGCGGGGCATTACAAGTACCAAGGTTAATTATGTTGCATAGAGATGCTCTATTCACATCTCAATTCTAGCAAAGTTTGCAAAACCTAATGGGCATGAAGCTAACGTTTAATAGTACTTATCATCCTCACACGGGCAGACAAATAGAACGAACAATACTGATGCTCAAGGACTTGGTTAGAGCCTATGTCTTAGAGAATAAAGGTGATTGGTTGGGATAGATACCTTTGATAGAGTTTGCTTATTGTAAGGGGATTTTTCCCCTCGGGCCAAGACCCAGAAGATAGGCCCAAATACGAGGAGCCCAGGCCTGCTGGATGGCCCCTCGGCCTGTTAAGGGCCCCTGGCCACAAAGCTGAAGTCGACCTATGGCCCTAATTGCATGGGAAGTCCCAAATTGTAAGGAAGGGAAGGGATACGTCACTCTGACATCCCCCTACAACACCTAGTCTCAGAGAAGCTGTGCAGGTGGGAAACGCAGGGGGCCCTTAATCTTCTAATAGCAAGTGAGGAGAAGTCTGATGGAGTGCACCTGCAGGGTAAAAGGGACAGGAACTCACGTCGCATTTATTACACCACCTCAAGAAACCACACCACATTAAAGGATTCTGATCAAGAGAATAATTGAGGGGACATGTGCCCTTGACATGGGGTATGGGCAGTTGACCTCCAAAAACTTAGTATAAAGGTCAATCCCTAGGTACGAAGAACTCTCTCTTATCCCTCTACTCTCTCGCACAAACTACTAAAGTGATACTGACTTAAGTATTGGAGACTCCCCTACCTCCACCTAGGTCCTTGACTCTCCATCTTTTCTTGAAGTGTGCAGATCTAAGATCGAAGACTCGAGTCGCTAGAGCTTAACCCAAAGGCGTACGAAATACAACGTTAATAGTAGTGTCGTCTATGGGATAAGTATAAAATTCCCGTGTCCATCGTATACCTACGAAAACCTGTTCTTAGAGGCAAGACTCGTGGCGATGGAATAACTGGTAAGAAAGGAGAACAAGGAGCTCGGAGGGCCCACCAATGAGCCAAAAAATGATGTAGAGCCAAACAATAGCGAATGCGAAGGCTCCAGGAATGTTGGAAGGGGAGGTGACACCAAGGAAGAAAGGAAGAACATGCAGAACATCCTCCGACCTCCATCACAGAGCATCTTGGTAGATAGCGAGATTTGGGGCAAGCAAGCACTTAGGAAGGTAGAGCCAAACGAGCTGCTAGAGTTGGTCCTTTTGAACCCAAGCTACCCGGAAGCCACCTTCAGGATTGGCACCGGAATGACTCTTGAAATGAGGGGCACTATGCAACAGTTCCTCATGGAGCACCGAGATGTTTTTGCCTAGGGCCACGAGGACATGCCTGAAATCAACCCGGAGGTCATGCAGCACCACCTAAGTGTGGACCCCAAGGCTATAGTGTAAGGCAGAAACACCAAAACTTCAACGCTGAGAAGAACACCGCCATCGCCACAGAAGTCGACCAGTTACTCCCAGAGGATTCATACAAGAGGCCCATTACCCAGACTGGCTGTCTAACATGGTGTTGGTGTAAAAGCAAAATGGCAAATGAAGGATGTGTGTAGACTTCACCGACCTAAAAAAGGCTTGCCCGAAGAATAGCTTCCCACTTACCCACATCAACTTGATCGTTGACTTCACGGTGGGTTATCGTATGTTAAGGTTCATGGATGCCTACTATGACTACGACCAAATCCACATAAACCCATATGACAAGGAAAATATGTCGTTCATCACCAATCGAGGGCTATATTGCTACTCAACCATGCCATTTGGGTTGAAGGACGCAAAGGCCACCTACCAGCAACTGGTTAACTACATGTTCAAAAATCAGACCGAGAGAAACATAGAGGCCTATGTAGATGATCCACTGGTCAAGAGTGAAGCTCTTGGGCAACACCTAGACGACCTCTGTGAAGCCTTTGTTGTGTAGAGGCAGTACCAGATGAAGTTGAACTTAGCGAAGTGTGCTTTTGGTGTAGGCTCCAGGAAATTCTTAGGCTTCATGGTGTCAAAACGAGGGATTGAAGCCAACCCGAAGAAAGAGGAAGCTATACTCGACATGCCCTCCGCTCGGAGTATAAACAAAGTATAAAAACTAGCAAGTCAAGTAGTAGCCCTTAACCATTTCGTATCGAGATCCACCGACAAGTGCCTTCCATTCTTCAAAGTGCTGTGAAACGCTCAAACATGGGATGGCGAGTGCGACCAAGCATTCGATGCTCTCAAGAAGTACCTCACCAGCCCTCCGTGGAGGGCTACTCAGCCAGACTAGATGTATAGAAGTTCTGGTCTTGTATCTATTAGTCTCCCCACAGGCAGCCTCCTCAGCCTTGGTACGAGACAAAAGTAGGGTCTAAAGACCTTTGTACTACACCAGTCGAGCTTATCAGGGAGCGGAGGCCAAATACTCGTGCATAGAGTAGCTCCCATTCGCCTTGGTGGTAACCATTCGGAAGCTATACCTGTACTTTCAAGCTCACCCAGTAAAGGTCCTCAACGAGACCCCCATGAAAACGATCCTACAAAGACCAGAAGCCTCAAGCTGCCTCACGAATTGGGTCATGGAGTTGAGCAAATTCGACATTGAGCATGAACCACGAACTTCAGTGAAAGGGCAAGTGTTAGTTGATTTTGTAGCAAAATTCACTGGCTTCCCAGAGAAGGTGAACATGCACCTCCCAGCTTCCTGGCAAGTCTTTGTTGACAACTTGTTTTGCTAGGATGGAGCGGGAGTGGGGTGTACATTATTACAGATAAGTGTAAAGAACATAATTACGCCATTAAGCTGGTGTTCAAAACTATGAAAAATGAGGTAGAGTACGAGGCTTTGTTCTTTGACCTAACGATCGCCAAGTCTTTGGGTACGAGCCAACTACTAGCTAGTGAGTACGGGGGGAATTCGTGGCAAAACGTAAAAATTTGAGAAATTATTTAACATTGATAGAGGCCGAGTGCACCCACTTCAGATACTTCTAGATTTAGCAAGTCCCAAAGGCTGAGAATCAAAAGGAAAACAAGTTAGTGAAAGCAGTGTCTGGGCAAGAAAATTCTCCCCTCCCTAATCGAAAGATGATCAGGATCATCGAGATACCTACCATAGGAATTGAGGTAATGGTAGTCAAACCGGGAGCCTCGGAGTGGGCACTGGATATTATCAAACACATAGATGCCAATGAGGTACTCGACGACAGGTGGGAATCCAGGAAGATCAGGAACAGAGTAGCGCATTCACTATAGTCGATTGCGTCTTGTATCCAAGGGGTTCTCCACACCCCTCATGAGGAGCATCTCATTCGAAGAAGCCCTATACGTGCTAGAAGAGGTGTAAGAGGGAATCTGTGACAACCATTCAGGAGGTAAGGTGTTGGCAGGCAAAGTGATTAGGGTAGGGTATTACTGGCTGCACGCCCTTCAAGATGCCGAGGAGTACGTGTGGAAGTGCAAGAAATGCCAAGAGTATTCCAGAGTGCCTAATCGCCCGCGGGAAGAACTGACATCGATCACTTCGCTCTTGCCCTCCACCCAGTGGGGAGTTGACTTGGTCCTCAACTTCCCAACAACTTACCTTCCTTGTAGGCGTCAACATGTGGGAGCGGGTTTAGTCCCAAACTGTTCAAACAACCTACCTCCAGCGATGGATCAACAGGCTGGTCTAGCCCCTGCAGCTGCCTAACCTCCCCCACGAAGGAGAGTGGATCTAACCTCATAGCTGCCCGAACAACTTGCTCCGACCTTCGCCACGACAAAGAGGGGGATCAACATTAGCCTGACCCTCACTTACCTTTCCTGTAATGTCAACAACCTACCTCCTCACGAAGCAGGTCCAGCCCTTATGGCGGCCCGACCTCCTCCATGAAGGAGAGCAGGTCTAGCCTCTCGACTGCCCGAACAACTTACTCCGCCCCCATCACGACAAAGTGTGGATCGGTTGCTCAGCTGTCCAACATTTACCTTTCTCCCGAGGCACCAAAGGGATAAGTGTAATGCCTAAGATTACGTTATCCCTCTTATGGCGAAGTGCAGGCCAGTTCTCGACTACCCAACAACTTACCTTCCTTGTGAGTGTCAATAGGTGGGAGCGAGTCTAGTCCTAAACTGCTCAAACAACTTACTTCCTCGTGAGGATCAATAGGTAGGACCAGTCCCGTGGTGACCTAATCTCCCCATGGAGTAGAGTAGGTCCAAACTCTTGGCCACTCTAACAACTTACCCCGATCTTTGCCACAATGAAATGTGGGATCAATGCCACCCTGACCCTCACTTAACTTCCTTGTGATGTTAACAGGAGGTAGCAGGTCCAGTCCCAAATAGCCCGAACAACCTACCTCCCCCAAGGAGGAGAGTGGGTCCAGCCTCTCCGCTACCTGAACAACTTATCACGTAGTCATCACGGTGAAATGTGGACTGGTTTCTCAACTGTCCAACAGATTACCTCCTCGAGGAGACCAAAGCAGAGGGCTTAGCCTAAGGCATCCCTAACCCTTCCCCAGCAGAGTAAGGGTTTAGTCCTTCGACTGCCCGACACTGCTTTAGAACGCCATCTCTTGCAATGGAACGCCAAAGACCTTCGCTGCACTTTAGCAAGAAAAATCAAGTTTGCGAATTTCAGAGATTGTTTATACTAACTGGTTTGACTTTTGCTGTATGAGAAAATATCTCCTACTTACCTTCCCATTGAGGACCAATGAGTCGGTTCAGCCTAAAGATGGCTTGACCTGCCTCATAGTGAAGTACAAGTTCAGTCTCTCGACTGCCCAATGTTGCTCGAGGCGAGTCCAGTCTTAACGTGCTGCTTAGCCCCCTTGCCATGCGCAAGGGTCAACAAGGCGAGTCCAGCCTAAACGCGCTACTCAACCTCCTCTGAAGACCTAGGGCTAGCCCAGTCTTATGAATTGCTTGACCTCCGTCACTCTAAAGAAGTAGGAAAGGTAAAGGATTTCCTGATCTCCCAAGCAAGAAAGGTCAAGGACCGCCCGACCTCCTAGACTACCCGACTACTCAGCTTGTCGCTAGTCCCGTAACAAGTTAACAGGTGGGAAAGTCAAGGACCGTTTGACCTCCCATGTGCCCGAATGGGCAGGCAAATGTTGCATGCCAGCCCAACCACATTCGTACACATGCTCTATGTGGTTGAGACCACCTCCTGCGTAACTCTAACCATGTGTTAAACTTCCCAACTACGTGACAACTTTCCCTTTGGGGAGACTAAAGAGGATGGGTTAGCCCAAGGCTTCCCAGCCTCCCTCCCCATGGAATGGGGGCCTGGTCTTTCCACGACAAGGCTCAAATCCCTAAGAGTTCCACCAGATCGAGGTAACTCGACTACGTAAAGAGGGCAAATTCTGTTTATGAATTGCTTGTAGTACAGATGACACCAGCCCTCACCCAATATGCTCCCCCAAAGCACTCAAAATGTATAAACAAACTATGAACAAATGGAAGCGAAGGAGATGAACTCAAAAGGGGCCGACGAGAAGATCGGGGAGTCAAGTATCGTGTCTCCACGGACTTGCCTCAACCCTTATCTCGATGGACTAGTCCAACTAGGAGATTGAGACCCCATTAGACTCATTAGGCCGACCAGTGAAAAAGCAAAGGAAGAAACAAGTTAATGAGCACAACAAGACAATGAAGAAGAATGCACGTTTATTTACGATTGAAATCTTTACAGAAAGAAAAGGAAATTTATTACATTGTTACAAAGAACTTTGCAATGAAGGAAAGCAAATTTATACATCAGAAAAAGGAAAATGTTCAGCTGGCAAGTTTGGAGTTGGCAGGGTTGTTTGAGACTATGCACGGGATTAGCTCATTCCCTATCGAAGCACCTCGCTTTAGGGTAGTCAGATCAGGAAGGAGATCTCATAGTTCAATGACCTCAGATTACTTCGGGGGTCCAAGAGCATGTGATCCCTAATCCTCTCCAAGCCCTCCAGATAGTCGTAATTCTAGGCGTAGTCACGAATCAAACAGACATGAGACAACTCTTGGCGTAGTTAGGGAAAGGTGGCTTTGGCACTGTTGAGGCGAGAATGCAGGTCCCGAATGGTCACCTTATGAGAAACTATCGCCCGACCACCTCGGTCTTCTTGAAATCCAAAGCCTTCACTCTCTTGGACCGCTCCTTGAGAGAGTCTTGATTCTCTTGGAGAGATTCCATGGCACCCTCGAACTTCCACTCGATCCACTTATAGGATCAAGCATTGGAGTCGTGCTGCTCGTTTCCTGCACCACCTCAACTTGAAGCTTTTTCAGCTCCTCTTGCTAGTGATCGAAGAACTTCTGAAGGTTGTCCCTCTCCTTTTCGAGAGGACATCTTCCGGGTGGGCCTTCACCGAAGCCCAAAAAAGTTCGATAAGGTTGACTTCTTTGGGAGTCGTTGTGGGCCTAGTACTTTTGTTGTCCTTCATGACCCCCCAGATGGCTTGAACAGAGTATCCGTGCCGGTTGGCCTGCCTGACGTGGAACTACCACCCCTTGCCGGACACGAAGAAGAAGCACTGGCTCCATCCCTTCACCCTATTGTATTGCAACTCTAGATGAGCCAGTGTGTGGATAGAGTGGAAACTGCAGGTGCACCAAATCCTATCGCCACAACAAATAATATTTCTTGTAGTGCATATAACCAGAGAAAAATTATCTTATAGATAACAAATCCGATTAATGCTAGTTGGTGTTGTCAACTGGCTGCTATGGTCATCCTGTGATAGCAAAAAGAGATGAAAGTTGGCAAATGTTTAGAATGTAAAAGCCAGAACAGAGTTACCTTGGTTGTGCATGGGGGAGTTAAATGAGATTATTGCTCAAGTTAAGAAGGTTGGAGCAGCTAAAACACCATATAGTCAGATGGAAATATTTAGAGAGGCAATTGAAGACAGTGGACTAAGTGAATTGGGTTACAAAGGATCCAAATTCACAACGTGTAACAACAGGGAAGGAAAGGAGTTCACTAAAGAAAGATTGGACACAACATTGGGGAATAATGAATGGC
The DNA here is from genome assembly GCF_018687715.1 of Carya illinoinensis. Classification (NCBI taxonomy): domain Eukaryota; kingdom Viridiplantae; phylum Streptophyta; class Magnoliopsida; order Fagales; family Juglandaceae; genus Carya; species Carya illinoinensis. Next base: position 8,212,955 of record NC_056758.1, on the reverse strand, counting down.
ACTCCTTATTTTTAAGTATTGCGGTGAATACTCTGGGTGCAGAAAATTCTAACCGTAGTCCGCTCTTTATAATCTGTAACAATCAAGAAAGAGAAACCAAGCCTCAAAAGAAGGTTTTCATATATGAGGTTTCTGGGAAAAAGGGGATGACTGTCAAGATGTGATTAAGAATGCATAGGGTACCTCATTCCATCAAAACGGTAAAAGGGAGATTGTAAAGGTAGGATTGATTAGATGCAAAAGAAGCTGGGTTAATTGGAGCAAATCTGTCAATGAAAATTAAAGAAGATCAATGCGTCAGAAGAGAGAGGATTAAAGAATTGCAAAACTCTAATTCAGGAGACTCAAATAGGATTATCAAATACCTTCAAAATGAAGTAGAAGCTTTGCTTGAGGAAGGGGATATTAAATGGTGCCAAAGAGCTAAACAAAGGTGGCAGAAAGATCGAGATCGAAAAACTAAATACTTTTATATGTGTGCAAGTCAAAGAAAGCAAGCAAATGCTATTAGTAAGATTACAAATGATGAAGGTCAAGTTGTAACAAGACAAGAGATTAATGGGCAGTTTCAAAGTTTCTTTAAAGATCTTTTCACCACATCTTAGCCCACTGGAATTACATAAACATAAGTGCTTTCTTCCCTTTATAATGTTATTGTGACTAATGAAATGAATTAAACATTGATGATAAACTTTTCAGTAAAGGAGGTTGAAAATGTTATATTTGAGATGAATCCATTGAGTTCACCAGGTCCAAATAGGTTTCCAGTAGCTTTCTTTTAGAAGCATTGGAGTGTAGTGGGGAAAGACATCACCGCAGGAATTCTAGAAATTCTTAACTAAAGAAGAGGATTAGAAAGACTAAACGAGACATTTATTGTTCTGATTCCTAAGAGAAAAGACCCAAGAGTATATGATTATTTGCCCATGAGTTTATGCAATGTCCTTTACAAAATAATTACCAAAGTGTTGGCCAACAGATTGAAGCTTATCCTTCTAGAATTTATCTCTCTCACTCAAAGTGCATTTGTGCAAGGAAGATTAATATCTGATAATGTTATAGTTAACTATGAAGCCATGTACACAATGAAGCATTGAATGAGAAGTAGGAACAAGTTACATGGCCCTTAAACTGGACATGAGTAAAGCCTATAATAGAGTTGAATGGCCTTTCTTGGAAGTTTTCATGATTAAAATGGGATTCAATAGTAGATGGACAGACCTGATTATGAATTGTGTGATAACTGTCTCTTACTCTATTTTCATCAATGGAGTCCCACAAAGAGGTTCAAACCTCTCGAGTTATAAGATAGGGATCCACCATCCCCCTACCTATTCATCCTATGTTCGGAAGTCCTTGGCTTCTAAATCATGCAGAGGAAAAAGGCTATATCACAAGAATTCCCCTAGCTCAAGATTCTTTATTATTAATATCTCTTTTTTGCAGATGATAACCTTCTCTTTTGTAAGGCCAATTCATTGGAGTGGAGCAAACTTTATAGCCTCATTGACTTATATGAGAAAGCATCAGGTTAAAGGATAAACCTGGACAAAACCTCCATCTTTTTTAGTAGCAACACCAAAGAAAAAGTTAAAGAAATCATGCTGGCCATAACAGGGATTAAATCCTCTGTCTCAGAGGAAAAATATCTAGGTCTTCCAACCTTTGTAGGTAGACCTTTATCTAAGGCATTCGACTCTATTTTAGACAAGATTAGAAGCAGAATGAGTAACTGGAAGGTGAAGTTATTATCCCAAGCAGGAAAGGAAGTTCTATTAAAGCCCGTTATTCAAGCTATTCCTACATACAACATGGGGCTATTCAAAATACTAATAACTCTTTTGAAGGAAATAAACATGATCATGCAATAATTTTGGTGGGGGCACAAGGAAAACAGATCCAAGATTCACTTGATCAATTGGCAGCAACTGGGAAAAGCAAAACATGAAGTTGGAAAGGGCTTTAGAGAATTTGAAAATTTTAACTTAGCTCTACTTGCTAAGCAAGTTTGGAGACTCATTCAAAACCCAAGCTCCTTGGCAGTAAAGGTTCTAAAGGCAAAATATTTCCCCCAGGCATATTTATTTAACTGAAGTTTGCAACAAAGCGTCCTATATATGGAGAAGTATTTTGGAAGCTAGAGAACTCCTGGAAGAATGATTGATGTGGAAAATGGGCAATGGGAACTGAGTGAAGATTTGGAAAGACAAATGGCTCTCAAGACCAATTATTTTTATATTTCCAAACTCTACAATAGGGTTATAAGATGAAACAAAGGTTAAAGATTTGATTGATATTGGCACAAACCAATGGAACATCTCTTTGCTAAATGAAATGTTCTCTGAATATGAGATTGAAGACATTAGAAGAATCCTTATCAGCCCATGCAATTGTTCAGATAAACTAGCTTGGAGGTATACTGGAGATGGTAAGTTATCTGTAGAGAGTGCTTACCACTTACAATGTGCTATAGTGGAGAGACAAAAGGGGCAGACATCGAGCAATATTAATCACTCTGTGATTTGGAAAAATGTTTGGAAGCTTAGAGTGGCCAATGTTGTTAAAGTCTTTCTTTGGAGAGCTTGTCATGAGGACCTCTTAAAGTCTTTCTTAATGCATGTGCCACATCTGCCCAGATAACATAAAGACAGTGGCACATGCTATTTGGAGTTGCAGATCAACACAGGATGTATGGGGGCAATGTTCCAAAAGAATAAAAAAAATGTGCCATTGTTGATACGCCTTTCAAGGAAGTTCTTTCCTTTTTCTCCTTAAACTTGAATGTTGATGAAATTGAAGAATTTGCTATCACTACTCATCAGATTTGGAAGAGAAGAAATAGATTTGTATTTGAAGAAAAATTTTATCCCCTAGCTCTTTGGTGAACCACTAAAAATAGGCCTTAAGTGATTGCGGGAGCATGGAGCAGAAAGCTACAAAAGATACAGCAACTACCTCCACAACAGATCAGCAATGGATTGCAGCTCCTTGCAACACCTATAAGATTAATTGGGATGCTGCAGATGATAAAATTCATTATAAAATAGGGAATGGAGTGATAGTGAGGAGTTGGGATGGAAGAGTTATAGCAACAGTACTAAGATCAACTCGAGATCTTTACCCTGATGCACTTTTGGCTGAATCCATTGCAGCATTATTAAAAGCTTCCATCTTGTGCACTGACTTGGAGCTGAGACATGTTATATTTGAAGGGGATGCTTTGACAGTGGTAAATGCTATAGAAAGCTTTGAGGAGCAGTGTTGAAATGATTGTTAAAGACATCAAGATTAAGGGAGACAGAGAGGCAAGAGAACTTATATACTGCCTTAATTAGAAGGGTAGCCGCTTATGAGAGAAACCAGATTTTCTCTTCTCTTCCTAATGCTAGTACTCGGCTCCCTGCCTCCCAAATTCTACCACCAACCAAGAAAGATTACAATGTACCAGGTAATTTCATCAGCGTGTTGTAGGGTATTGTTTTTTATTAATTTCTTGATAAAAGGACAGTGTTTGAGAGTGTTGGTGGCACATTGTTGTTACACAAAGGACAAATTAATTTAAATCGAACTATCTACACTATTAAATAAAAGGGCTATTCATTGTCTATCACATTTTTTCTCTTCTGTAAATCAAGATCCATAGTTATTCTTCGTGTTAATTTGTTCTTTTAATTATCTCCAATATAGAAAGGCTGTCGTATTGTTTTTATACCATATTAATTATCATTACACATAAAAGAAAAAATCTATACAACCTCCTACAATTCACACAATCTCTACACACTACACTTTTTTTAATTTTTATTATTTTTTTCTTTTATCAAATATTTAATATATAAATAATGAATAGAAGAATTGAATTAATTTAAGAAGAATAAATTCAAAAAATATTAAAAATTTGAAAAAAAAAAAAAGTATGGAGGTTGGAAAGTTGTACAGCATTTCTCTTCATAAAATAAGGCATTTAATATACAAGATAAAAGAAAATATATATTAGTTGTCATGTCATGAGTCTTATCTCTCGGTGTTTCTAACTATTTTATATTTTAGTCCTTTGATAGCATAAAAAACACAATGTGATCAGTTTGATGTAATTCCGTTGACACCCCTTTGTTTTCTACGATGCCTGTGTGATCAGTTAATTGGCGACTTACTTGCATATGATGAGAGAAAATTAGAAACAAAAGTGGTAAGATGTATTGAATTCCATTAATGAGTCCCCTAAGATCTGTAGCCACGACTAATGTACTTTATATAGTTGTTAACCAATAATTAGTACCTAATAAACGTAATTTCAATACATAAAATAATATCACAGGATAAAAAATATATATATGAATAACTTTTGACCATAAATAATATCAAGATTGCATAAATAAGACATAAATATTCCAACAGTTCCCAACCCTTATATGTCAAGGAAGGAAGATGACGTTACATACCATTTCGAAAACATAAAAATAGTTATTGGTACATCGATCCATAGTGGCAGTCTCACAGGATGAACAAGTGGTATCCCATTGTATGACAAGATACCATGCCATTAAACATTTATTAGAATTTATGTAACTATTTTTAATAGCATGAAATTTTGTAATAAAATATGCGTGCCATATCATTTCGATGCCCACCATACAAGTCTAATGAAGGCGAAGAGAGGGCCAATAAAAAAGATTAAACCAAATCCGAAGGCCAAAGAAGCAATTTTCGGAGAGTAATGAGCCAAGACTCCATAGGAGCCTGTAGAATAAGCTACCACCAATGCATAAACAGCCGATGGAACGAGTTGCCCGGAGTAAGTTAGGAATCCTGAGAATGCATCGGGGGCTTCGCCTTTCCTTCCAAAAGCCAAGAAATGGAGAAACATTGAGGCAGCTGACAAAACAAATGAGATGGAATTCGCTATTGCAAATGCGCCGAAAGCCAAATTCTGACCAGAAGTTGCACCATCCTGTTTGTAAGGCATGGTGAAAATAGCTGCAAAGGTGACAGTGGCAACGAAGGTTGCAACAAGTAAGTTGACATTAGCCTTCTCCTTAATAAAAGAACCATCTGCCCCTTGTTCTGTTTTTCCATTAATAGATGAGTCATTTTCTTCTTGCTTTGATGTTTTTCTACTCTCGATTTGTGGTTCGCTGGTCCCAGTAGTTTGTACTTTGATAGTTCTTCCGGGAAATGCAGCTTGCAAACTTGGTAGAAAGCCAAGGCCCTCTAATGAAAAGATGACGTCCTGTAAGTTTTTGAAACAGGCATTGATTAGTAATAGTCTGTTTTCTAAAGACAAAAAATTCTCATCTTACTATCCAAACCTATCCAAGTTGCTATTCATTTAAGTACGGAATATTAATGGAAATTACTGATCACACGTTAATTATTTATAAACACTACACGGCTTTGTTAAATGAATTTATAGTAGGATATATGGGTCATACCTCACTAGACGGTACCGTCATAATTCTTGGTTTAAGAATTTCCAAGCAACTTAGTCCTTCCTTGTTAATAGCCCCTCTGTCCACTCTTCTATCCGATGCCAGTCCAGCTAGTGTCCAGAATCGTGCATTGACAGCAGCCAGATGCAACAGCGTGTTGCCCCTGTTATCTCGCTTGTTTATGAGATCATCAGGCGCATTCGAAAATAGATACAAGAGCATCGGTAAGCTTTTCCCACTTTCCGCAGCCACATGGAGGGGCGTACGGCCTCTATTGTCCAATAGTTCGTACGTACTAGGAAACTTTGAAACCACCTTCTTCACTATCTTGAGGTGGCCTCGCTCGGCTGCAATGTGAAGAGCAGACATTCCTTCCTTGTCCTTTTTGTGAAATTCCGAAGAACCTGCATATTGTAATAACAGTTCCATGACTTGCTCTCTGCCGTAGTATGCAGCATAGTGCAGAGGAGTCCACCCAAAAGCATCGGCTTCCGAGGCTAAATTTGGTTTTTTTTGTATCACCTCCAACAGAAAATCTACAAGAGAACAAAAGGAAATGTTAACAAATGAAGAGAGATAATAAGGCCTCCTTCTCAAGAAAATTCTTCACAGCCTCCGCCTGATATTCTTCATTGGCAAATCTCAACTGAATGTGTCCTCAAAAAATCAGATCAGATTTTCAAGTGCTATTCTCATACAATGAGTAGCCTATTACTTAAAAGATCAAATAGTTGGATTTTACTGAATTTATGTCCTTTATGGAACAACATCGTGCCACCAGCTCTCAAACCCAGGACCGGAAACTTGAGAAATAAGAAACAATAACCTACTACAATCTGATGAAATTACCTGCTACATTGTAATCTTTCATGGTTATTGGTAGAATTCGGGAGGCAGGGGGCGAACTGCTAGCATCAGGAAGAGAGAATGAAATCCAGTTTCTAAGCCAGGCCGCCAACCTTCTCATAAAGGCAGTACGTAAGTTCTCTTTCCTCTCTGGGATAGCGAGGGGATCGAGAAAAAAACAACAGAAACATGAATTTAGCAATAATAATACTTTATACTACAGACAAGAGACAGATTAAGATGATGGATTTGTAACATATCAAAATATTTTCTCACCGTACTTAATAAGATAGGATCTCTTGTTTTCTTTCTATCTGAATACAACCAACTATTATGAACGTTCAAAATAAATCCGCCATTCTGGAGTGCTTTGATTTCCTTGAGCAATTTATTAATGCTTATGGGATGCTCATTCCATAACTAAAAGAAGTAATAATGTTACGTTAGATTAACCATTAAGCTTTGAGATTGAGATGCGATAATGTGTAAGGATAGAGTTTCCTAACATAGTTTCGCTGTCTAAGTTTATTATATGATGCCTCGTAAATCTGCTAAAATTTAAGCTTGGTAAATAAATATATTCAATCTTCCCATATTATTGTAAGTCATGACTGAAGATTTGAATTCGTGCCATGTAAATGATCATGTGCTCGGTCACAGAAGATCAGGGATCAAATGGGAGTGTATTTAATCTGAAGGCTTGGTGGTAGATTGTCAGAGAATTGGTAATTGACATGTTCCCCTTGAAGTTATATATGATCCTTTAGCTTGGTAAACCGATAAGTTCTACAAATGAACTAAATTTTTCTACATTGTTATATACGGTATACTCTAGCTAGGAAATCCAGTTGTTAAATATTGTGATTATTTTTTCTTCCTCTAACTTCCTTTCACAAAGCACAACTAGTACTTAAAAAGTATGAAATGAATCATGAGTCCCAAACGAGGCCTTATTATTTATTTATTTATTTATTTTGCTTATGTTGCTAAGTTATGGTGACACTCTAGTTGAGTTACTGGCTTGGTTTTGCTTTCTCTCCCAGGGTATAAGGGGAGGAAATTTATGGTTGAGTCTATGTACGTGGTATTCTAATCATGAACCTTAGGTATAAATTTCTTCGAGCAGGTCAAGTTTGTGTCTACCACGTTTTCACAGTGACTAATATGTTTAGTAATAACTGCTTATGCTTCCTCCAATTCCAGATATACAAGTTCTAATTAGAAGATGCAAGTACTGCATGTGGTAAAACCTCAAATTGCTTCTGCATGCAGCTCATGATAATCAGATACTTTGGTTTGTTTCTCAATTGGCTAATAATTAGGTTCCTAATTGGATCCTGTATCACTACAACAGAAATGGTTTTTTGTGGCCAATTTCTTTTGTGTCAACATAATGTTGGATGCAAAAGGCTGATTTTGTACATTTTCGTCATTTCATGAGATCAACTCTAATTAATTTCAATGTTCCTTCTCATTTTCCTCCTTTCTTTTTTTTTTTTTTTTCATCGGGCAAAAGTAGATTGGTTTAAGCAGTTAAACATGCATTGCAATCATCAACAAATTCATATGAACATATAATTGAAATAAAGAACATTGGTTTCTGCACTTACTCCCAAGAAGATTGGGGCATCAGAGGTTAATGATTACTAGCTTATTATCCTTGTGAATGGGGTCTATAAGATCATTTCCAAAATACTTGCAAATCAATTAGGAGGAGTTTTGGGTCACATCCTTACGAAACCCCAAAATGCATTTGTACGCAGAAGACAGATTCTGAATTCAATTCTTATTTCCAATGAATGCATTAATAGTAGATTGAAATCAGGAATTGTGAGCTTCTTGTGCAAGTTGGATATGGAGAAGGCTTATGATCATGTCAACTTTGATTTTTTATTGTATTTGCTGGGAAGATGTGGTTTTAGGGAGAGGTGGCGCATATGGATTAGGGGGTGCAAACCGACGGCGAGTTTTCAGTTTTGGTGAATGTCTATCTAGTTTGTGGAATAATGGAACCGAACCATCTAGTCTAGTTTGGCTCGGGCAGGTTTTCCAGTTTAAACTTTATCCCTAGTGTTTGGGTTGACAGTGAACTTATCCAAATCAGAATTGGTTCCAGTTGGCAACGTTCATAATATCCAGTTATTGGCTAACACCCTTGGCTTTAGGATCTCTTCTTTCTCTATGAATTACCTTGGGCTTCCTTTGGGGGCCAACTCCAGAGCTACAACTATTTGGGATGCAGTAATTGAGAAGCACTATTTTCAATCTACCTACCTTTTTTTCTTTTTTTTCTTTTTTTCCAATTCCCACGAGTGTGGCGGCACATACTGAGAAACTGAATCGTGACTTCTTTTGGTTAAGTGGGAAAAGATATGCTCCCTAATCTATTCTGGTGGCTTGGGAGTTAGAAACTTGAGGGTGTTCAACCACGCTTTACTTGGAAAATGGTTACGGCACTATAATATGGAACCCAAAACTTTATGGAAGTTGGTGATCGATTATAGATATGGTGGCTTATGGGAGGATGATGCTCTAAGGAGGTAAGCAAGGTTTATGGCGTGGGTCTATGGAAGTGTATTAGACAAGTGTGGGGAGTCTTTGCTTGTCATACTAGAATTGTGATGGGGGATGGCACAATAACAAAATTCTAACATGACATATGGTGTGGAGATAGAGCTCTTAAGGACTTATTCCCTACAGTGTTCATACTTGCATGTGAGAAAGAAGTTTTAGTGGCAGAGCTCATGGAGAGGGATAGTGATTTACTTTAGTGGAACATGAGCTTCACTAGGGCAATCTAAAATTAGTAAGTCATCAACTTTGAACATTTCTTCCAGGTCATATACTCCATAAGATTCCGCATTCAAAGAGTTGATACTTTGTGGTAAACAATTACTATAAATGTACATTTTCAGGTCGCTCTTTCTATAATGCCCTCAGATAACCATAGAAAATCACTTTCCATGGAAAAAGAATTTGGAGAAAGAAGGCCCCTCCCAAGATGGCATTTTTTGCCTAGACAATGTCTTTGGGGAAGATTTTGACAATGGATAACTTACGGAAATGGGAGGTGGTAGTGGTAGTGGTAGAATGGTGTTGCATGTGTAAACAAAGTGGAGAGATTGTGGATCGACCATCTTCTACTACATTGTGAGATTAGTAAAGCATTATGGGTAGAGCTAACATGGGTTATGCATGCTATAGTGGTCGAGCTTTTGGCATGTTGGGTGAACCTTGTTGACATCCCACAAATTTTAGCCGTGTGAAAGATGATTCTCATATGTCTTCTATGGTGCATTTGGAAGGAATGAAATGATAGGACATTCGAAGACAGGGAATGTTCATTGGAGGAGATTATTAGTTGTTAGAATCCTTTTTCTTTGGGCCAAAGATGTAGATTCAATGACCTCAATTTTCATGATTTTCTTATTTCTATATCTTTCTTCTAAATAGGTGTTTTCTCTTGTTTCCCTTATGTATTTGGACTATGCCTATTCATATTAATACAATTTAACCAATTACTTTATTAAAAAAAAAGTAGTTTTGACCAAGATAGGGAGAGGATCAGTGAACTTACTTGCCCCCATTCGAATGATGGCTACGTGCAACACATTCATGTGGTTCCTTCCTCCACAGTTTATTGATTCTGGAACAACATCTAAGATGTACTTAGCAGTATGGTAATTGTTTCTTTCTACAGCAAGAAAGAGTGCGGATTCTCCAACCTCATTCACCATCTTAGCTAGTCCTTGGTTGTGCTGAATTAGTAACTCCACAACCGAGTGTTGATCATTTCTCACAGCAACATGCAATGCCGTATCCTTGTCTATGTTCACTGTCTCCAAAATACTTGAACTTGAACGATCTATTAGGATTTTTGTGATGCCCCAACACCCTATACTTGCTGCAACATGTAGTGGAGTGTCACCTTTCTTATTTTTCTTATTAATAAGAAATTCGTTCAAGTTTATGAGTATTTTAGCAAAGTCTTCCCGTTTGAATTTTGTTGCAACATGTAGAATGGAGTCCTCGTTGTCTGTTATTGGCTTGAGAATATCCTCAGGACTTTGTAGGTTGGACATGATCTGGTTAAAGAATGTGGTGTCATTTTTAGCTGTAGCTTTATAGATCATTGTTGGATCCATCTCCTTGAGTTGCAAAACTATATCAAATAAACTAATATTGCTGATGATGAAGCTAATTCAGCGGGCTTTCTCAGATCCTACGTAAAAGCCTTCCTTACAAATAAGCAATATAAGAATTAGATTTAGGAAGTACACTTAGGCATATACCAATAGTAAATGAATTCTATAGTCATATGGTGTACAAACTCTAAGCATCTTTTGTAACACACGTCCTTGTGGTAGGACTTTAAGAAGCAGTTTCAGAACATGACACTAGAATTACTAAACTTTTTAAGACTTTTCATTTTCTCCCCAAAATATAAAAGACTATAATTAAAAATTGAAACTTGCTTTGTAAATTTAAAAGAGAGTTTACAATGGAATTCACTAAATTAAATTAGAAAATTCATTATACAAAATATGATTTCATAAGTTACGTATAACATGCATAGGTTTCCTTTTCTTTTACATAAGAACATTAAACACAAAACTTGCATAAAACTACCATTGACTTAAACTTCCTTCACTTAGACCAATTCAATTATCTAATTAACCTTCTTCAACTATTTACTTGCATGTTTCCTCATAATATTCTTAATTGTGCAAATTTAAACCTCTAAGTATTCATAACTTCCATTTCATTTCAATTGTTCAAACCATCATTTAATCTTTGAAACATAGCCATTTGCATAAATCTTAAACCTAAGCTATGGACCTAAAGATCCAACTTCATTTCTAACTAATGATCTCACCATCTTTGAGTCCTAACTCCACCTCACCTTAGTTTCATTTTCTTAAATTCCAAGACCATGACTTAGAACCCATTAAGGTCATACCTCTCCAATACTTAGCATTCAACTTCATGGCTTATCACAGCATTTGCATTCATTCAAATCGACTACAAAATGCCCAATACCCTTCCTCCATAAATACAACATACCAAATCTATCCAATGCATACAACCAACCCAAAGAACTCATACTCAATTCATCTATCTTTCAAGTTTATGTCCATCACACAACCATATAGTCCCACAAACTTCACACATACACACAGCAAGCCATAGCCTAGGACCAACTTGAGGTCACCTTTCAACTTCTTTCATCGACCTTCATGGCCTTATAGTTTAAAGTGAATCCCTATGCTTCACTTCAAAGTCCCAAGGCACCAATCCTATCATTTCCATCAATCTCTTTCAAACCACTATTCAATCCTTTAAGCATAGACAATTTCATTTAATCTTAAGCCTATCTATGAGCCTAAAAGCCCAACTTCATTTCTAACTCATTCCATACTTCACTTTTAACATTGAAAGCATCACTCAACAAGCCTTACAAATTAATCCCACTTCACCATGAGATATAAACTACAATTACAATAGCCTTCCTTCATACATACATAAACCAATCCAATACCAACTCAAGTTCTCATTTACTTCCTCACATATAAACATATAACACAATCCAAACCACATATACATACACAACTAACCAAAAACACACATTGACATGGTTTCCCAAGTTTTGTCCATACACAATATATTCACTATACATAAAATCGTTCCACCATAAAAGTTCAACTAATTACACCCTATCTTAGTCCATATGCCAAATCATCTGAAACTAACTAAATTAAGCAAGGATAGAAGGACTCACTAATGAAAGTTGCTATTCAACATTTAGAAAACCAATACAGCCATCATACTTTTCAAACTTTACTACAATTCCATCATTTAAAATCTCAACACTTCAAGACAATCCATCTCAATTCAAACTTCATCCATTTATATCCTGTTGAACCCAAGGTTTCAAGTTTCATGTGATTATAAATCTACACATGGATTTTGATGATAACAAATGAATTCAAAGAATAAAGGAGTTTCAAGCTCAAGTTATCTACACAATGGAGTCAAGCACATCAAAGAACCAAGCATGAGCAAGAAGGAAACAAGTTCACATTAAAGTCATAGAGTAATGTTGTAAATCTCTTAAAATTCGAAATTAGGATTAATGCTCAAAATTAATATTTTATCATAAAGCATTAAAATATATTTTTCACATGTGCATGAATATTTTTGAAAATTAAATTTGAAAATTGTGAAAGATGATTGATTGTCATCTTTTACATGTGCATGCCTTGATTAAAGGGTTGAATTTTGAAAATATTAAAGATGATTGATTGTCATCTTTTACATGTGCATGCCTTGATTAAAGGGTTGAACTTTGAAAATATTAAAGATGATTGATTGTCATCTTTCACATGTGCATGTTTTATTTGAATATTTTCAAAAGTGATTGATACTTTTTTAGACTTATACAAAAGGTAGATGGTTTTATTTGAAAATTTTGAAAAGTAAAGTGTGCTCCTTTTGTCATATAAAAAAAGTAAAAGATTAGGTTTGAATTTTTTGAAAAGGAAAGTGTGCTCTTTTTGTCATATGCAAAAAGTAAAATATTAGGTTTGAATTTTTTGAAAAGGAAAGTATACTCCTTTTGTCATATGCCAAAAGTAAAATATTAGGTTTGATTTTTTTGAAAAAGTGAATGATGTTATCTTTGACAATTGAAAAAAAAAACCTTCTATTTGATTTTTTTGAAAAAGTGAATGATGTTGTTTTTAACATGTGAATTTTTTTTAATTTGAATATGAAGTCTCATATGCCTATAAATAGATTATTTGAGAGCTTCACATTTATAACACCAAGAGCATACAACATTCATTCAAAACTTTTATTCTCTCTTCTCTAAGCATTGGGCCTTAATCCTTATTCATTTTGAGGGATATAGTTTGCGCTGTATTGTTCTTATTTCACTCATTGATGAGTGTTTTCTGATAACCTACCCACTATCAGCTCTTGTATCAGAAAAATGGTGTGTATAACCCTTGTACGTGTAGAAAGTATTCTACACAGGGAATAGTTGAATCACCACGTGTAAGGTGATTGCAAGTGTAGAGGGTGTTCTACACGGATCCTTTGTAGCGGTGTTGTTCAAAGGTGTAATAGGTTTCTATCTCCACCTGAAGGAGGTTGAATAGTAAATTTGGGAATCCTCAAGGGGTAGCTTGAGGAGAGGACGTAGGCAGTGGGGACGAACCTCGTTAACATACTGAGTTTGCTTCTCTCTTACCCTTACTCTTTATATTTATTGTTATTTCATATTTTGTTTATATTTTGTATTATATATTTGATTTATAATTGTTATTTTTTTTAATACAACTCAATTCACCTCCCCTCTTATGTTAGTCATCTGGGCAACATATCCATCTCAATATAATTCAATTATGTAGCATAGTCCAAAATCAAGCGTAATCATGCAATTACAAACCATTTCCATGCTCAAACATCCAATAAGGGAAGCCAAAGATTAAATATTAATTTGTCCAATACATGAGCCAAGCAAAATTACACTTGTACTCTACCCATTTATCACTAAAGATTAACATACAATCCATTCAAAGCACTCACTCTGATTAGAAACTTCATCCATGCACAATATACACTATACATACAATTCTGTACAAATTTATACAACCAACACCAAGATACACATACTCCATCCATCAATCACTTGAGTCCAACGCAAATACATCACACAACCATTGTTCATGCATGACACACCCAACATGTTCAAATCACACAACATATTCAAATCTATCCAATCAACCCTTACGAACACTTTACACAAATCCATAAGCCTCTTGACAATACATACAAACATACATCTGCAATCCATAGTCCACTTAACTCTACAAAGAACAGACCAATGCAATCCCATACTTCACAATCCTTAAGCTTCACTTACAACTCCATTTCAATCCCAAGCACAAATCAATTCTTTTGAGTTTATCACAATCAGCACATTCAATATATTATAATATGTCCATATATTCAAACACAACACCATTTAATCACATAAATAGAATATTCCTTTAGATAAATAGAGGGGTTTATACCAAAGTTTAGGGCCTAAGAAGGTTTCGAATGGTTTCTAGTGGTGAAACCCATTAGGCCACAACTTCCTCTCCAACTGGCTATGGCACCACTTAGTCTCATCAAGTTGTGCAAATAGGAGCTCAAAGCTTCATAGCAACAAAAGCATCTCTCATTCTTTTATCTATTTCCTTTTCAAACACTACTAAGATGAGATATGTGTGGAAGCACACAATTCACCAATGCCCTTCATTTTAAAATCATGATATTTGGTGTAGACTTAATCAAAGGATGGTTAGTTATGACAATTTTGTTCAATTCCTTGGCTTGGACAACAAGAGCCACGACTTGGTCACCTCTCTACTTTGATTTAGCTATGCTATCCAAGCATTCAAGATTTCTTTTTTATCTTTCCATTTTTGCTTTTGACCTTTGTCAATGAGCATGCTTTCGATTTTATTTGAATTTCTTCAAAAAAGTAAATTTAGAAAATTGGAATCTCTAATCTAATTTAGAAAATTTATTACCTGAATAAATTTAATCAAAGTTGACGACAATAACAATCATTGGTTACAAAAACTCATGTAACGCCATGGTCCCACATGGGTCGAAAAATTACTTTTTATCACTTAATATCATATTTCAACCATACAGTCATAGACTTCAAATTCTCAATGACGCATACAACTCTTTATTTCAAATCAGTTACTGCAATATAATTATTATTAACACCATAAAATCTCAAAATAAATATCAACCTTTCAAAATACCAAGTCGACAAACTAAAACAAAATTATGGAATAAAATTATTTAATAACCAAAGTACCATTTTTGTACTTAATCCACTAAGCTCACGTAGCTTTATACATGATTTCGATTTTTTATTCTCAACTAAAACATTCAAACATCTGAAAATATTGTAGAGATAAAGGTTGAGTTATCAACAATTTAGTACGCAAAGAACATATAATAGCATGTATACATGAGCCTTTTCAGAGAGTTCAGTATGTAAGAATAAAACATTTCATTTTCAAAATGGATATCCCAAAAACATGTTATCAAAACATCATAACAACATTTTAAACTGTTCATATTCAAAGACCCTTTGGCATACTATGACTGAACATCTTCATTTCATCATATCATTCTATATCATATCGCATCATATCATATCATATACCATATTTAATCCCTATTGTAGGGTTGTGCTATCCTCGATGGCCAAAATAGACAGTATCAGAATATAAAATTTTTCCTTATTTTTTCTAAGAGACCGAGTATGTACACAAAAAAGAACACATTGAAAAATCACTATGTTTCCAAAGTGGGTGCACTCATATCAGAGACATTGGTACTAACCATATAACAGAATCAGATCTATCTTATCAAAACTAGAAACAAAATCAAAAAGTCATGCTAAAAGTTTTTCAAATGCTATATCATATCAAATAGAGAACTGAGCATTTTCATACCATTTTCACATACTCAAAACAGATTCATTGCATCTTTATATAACATGTAAAATTCAGAAATTTTATATTCGCTCTTTTATACATTTTAGAAACATGTCAAAATATTGCTCATGTCTATCAGTTAAGTCAGAAAATACTTTCTCTTTTATAAAGATTTCATAAGTAATGCAAATCATATAATTGAAGTTATTTTTATATTTTTTTTCAAAACATATCATGCACATTTTTAATAAAAATCAACCTCAGTTCATTTTTTTTTTTATGAAAAGTCTAGCATTGGAGCCCTCTTACTTGGACTTTTTAGCTTTTCTGAATTTTCTCACAACAGTACCAAGCAAATATCAATCATCAATATAAATATGCACATAAGTTGCATCAACTTCCAATCATGCTTGACTTTCTAATTAAGCACATACTTTACAATTAAAAACCTAAAATGCTTAAATAACCAATAAATCCTAAACCTAAAATTCTCTTTTTAGCCTAGCTCACTACAAAATTTTATAGTGGTGCTCTGCCATAATGAAAAACCAGTCCAACTTAAAATTCTAACTCTCAAAGAGATCGACACACTTAAAATGTTGTATTTAAATATATTAAATAACAGTGAAAAACTCATTTCATAAAATAGGCTTATTCGTATTTAAAGTGTTAAGAATAAATTTTTCTTTTATTATTAACTACCAATGGCAAAGCCTCATTGTACTTGGCGGGGCGGGGGGGCTATGGCTCCCCCCAAAACTTTTTGAAATCATATAATAACCCCTAGATTTTATGCATAATTCTATAAATATAAAAAATGGCCTCCAAAAAAAAAATTATAATCTCCATCTGCTCTCTAAATCTTTTTTAAAATTTCAATATACTTAGAAATGTCTGTTTCCAATTTTATTTTATTTTTTTTACAATCCCAAAATTTTGTTTAATTTCTATATATTATCTATTTTCAAGGATGTGGTTTTTCTAAAATTAAAATAAAAATTAAATTTAGGAGAAATAATAAACATCTTATTAATATGAATTCCAAAGTTTTTTTTATACAATATTGGGTTTTCTATTATGGAATCTAAAGTGAACATACAAGAAAAATTATTTAAATTCAATGATCTATATGAAAAATAGTTTGCAGTTATGTTTTTATAATTTTTCAATCTCTTTTTAATTTATATAAAAGAATTGATGTTTGCAGTCCTAAGACTATTTACAAGTTCTTCCCACTCCCTTTAAAAAAAAGTAGATAAATCTAAGATCTACAAGAAAAAAATTATTTTTTTAATAGTGGACTCTATTTTTTTTTTCTCAAATAGAATGCGTAGAGCTTGCACACCTTGTATTTAGCATTATTTTTTACATAAATATGTCATACAATAGAAAAGTTGGCCCCCCTCAATATAATTGCTGGTTCCGCCACTTTTACTACTATAACTTTAGTTTTTAAAGCTAATACATAATAATATAATTTAAACCCTTAAACATTTTATGTATAAATTCAAAGAAGCCACCTTTTGAACCGGACCGGTGTAAAGTCATGTTTTACACAAGCTAATAAAGCAGTGACTTGTTATTTTTATATACTTTTCAAATAGAAAATACTGACAGGATTCTTTTCCGGTCTTGAAAATAAATCTCCCAACGCTTCATACTGAAATACCATATGTGTTGAGTTGTATCACCTAGCCCATGAGACCAATCCTGTTTAAACAAACTTCTGTTTAAGCCATTAGGCCCGAGGTGGTAGGGGAAAATGTGCTAAACCATCGTATAGCCCTTAGAGTTTTGTCACCCCCACTCAAACTTCCCTTGCACCTAGGGGAGAGTATCGGCCGGTCCGGATAGGCAAAACCGACCGGACCGGCCATTTCGGACTGAACCGAGAGTAGGTCCGGTCAATCTTAGTCCAAATTTTGGTGGACCGAGTATTTTCGGTCCGGTCCTGGTCTAGGGGTTTTTTATCCAGGACTGGACCGAATAAATAATATATATTTATATAAAATATATTTTATTATTTATATAATATTTATAATTGTATATAATTAATTATAATTTTTATCTAACCTAATAGGTTAATATTTATAATACTAATACTTATAATTTTATATTAATACTAATATTTATACTAAGACTAAATTACTAATAGTCTAAATTAATACTAATATACTAGTATTAGTAATAAGATTATAAGAGACTAAGAGTATTAGTATTAGTTAACTTAATATCTAATTAATATGCTAGTATTACTATATTAGTAATAAGATTATAAGAGTATTAGTATTAGTTAATTTAATATCTAATATGCTAGTATTAGTAATAAGATTATAAGAGACTAAGAGTATTGGTATTAGTTAACTTAATATCTAATATGCTAGTATTAGTAATAAGATTATAAGACTATAAGAGTATTACTCTTATTAATAAATGAATATAGTATTACATAAAGTATTAGTAAATGTGTTGGGTTTGAAGACAATGAAGAGATATAGTAAATTAGTAATAATAGTTATTAGTTATTATCTATTAGTACTAGTGTTATTACATATTATTAGTTATTAGTTATAATATTAGTACTAGTGTATTATTAATTATAATAAATAAGTTAATAATTATTACTAATTTACTATATACTAATAAACTAATAGTATTAGTATTAGTGTATTACTAATATATATAATATATATATAGATATAATAGTATACCATATGTATATATATTAAATATATCATAATATAATTACATAAGTATTAAACAAAATGTCATTGGATTAAAAAGAAAAAAAAAAGGATTGACCGATCGGACTAGACCGTCTCAGTCTTTATGAAATTCAATCCAGTCCAAAGTGAAAAAATCCTAAACCGAATAGGTCCGGTCCGGTCCACAAAATCTCCCCAGACCAGACCGCCCCCCCCTCTCTACTTGCACCAATGCGTGTCTTCACCCTTCCCCTTGGTCTCGCACATTCCCTTATTTTCCCTCACTCTGTGTGCCTCATATCTCTCAACGGTTTGCTCTCCCTCCATAACCACTCCCTCCCTTTCACCGAGCCTCACTTCTCCCTAGTTACCTCACTGTCGTAAACGGTGAAGTTTAGCAACAGTTCCAGCCGCAACCCTCTGTTCTTAGCCAAAACTCGCACACCTCGTCGAAACAGCCGCTTAAAACCTCTTGTTGGCCAGTTACTACACTGGATGTCACCCCTAAGCCACCACTACCACCCTACGTTGGAAGCAGAACCGTAAGCCACCACCATCTTCAGCCAACGACAAGTGCACGTCCAAACCAGTTCATGCGAACCACTTCGAGCCCCTCTGTCCAGCTGTCGCTCACGTCCAACACAAGTCCAGTTGCACCGCTGTTCTCCTCCATCAACCACCACGGAACAAGCCTCCACGTCCCTGGCCTATTTTCCCTTGCCAAAAACGGAGTAGTTTTTCCCATCGGGGTCCTTAAGCCACCACGCTCTGTACTCCACCACGAGCTGAAGCAACCTCCACTTGCAGTGCCACCGATCCCCACCCAGATCCACCCAGTCTCGGACCTTACTTGTCGCACGTTTCTTCCACAAGTGAGGCTGCCGTGTAGTCTTGTGTAAGGATAATACTCATTTACTTTATTACACTTGGTCTGTAGGGCAGCAGCAATTTTGATCATACTTCTTTTTTTTTTTTTTTTATTTGCAATTTTGATCATCCTTGCATGTGCAACTTATTTAAGTTGGGCTTCATTTTTAACGTGGCTTACTAGTAGTGGGTATGATTTTTTAAATCTTTAAATTGGGAAAAGCTCCTAACCCGGTCGGGTGTCAATTTAATTTTAACACCAACCAATACAAACAAATGGGATGTGTACTAAATTAAAATTTACACCTACATGTACATGATTTCATTTTATTTTTCCATATCTTCCCCTCTCCCGACACCTGCAACCCCCTCTCTCTCAAGGATGTATATACACTGATAATTTATTGCTATGAAACATTTAGATTTGAGATTGTCTTGCATTTTTACAGCTTCACAAGAAAAATAACCAATTCAAACAGCTTTCTAATTGTAATTAGAAAGAACAAGAGAACCAAATATGCCAATGCAAACAAATCACCTGGGCTGAGGAAAAGGCTGAAGGAAAACAATGCAAGACGCCAAAAAGTAGTACAGCCTTCCCTCCAAACTGGTGTGGAACAATGAAAGAGAAGCTTAAGATATATATTGGACTAAGAGAGAAGCACCGATAGGTTTTATTTCAAATAAGAGCCAGAAAATCATAGATATATATAAAACCCAAAGAATCATAGATTTCTTGGGTCGTAGAGAGATGAATAGAGAGAAGAAAGAATATAAGAAAACTTAAGAAATGAAGCATTGGGAGAGATGAAAAGAAAGAAGAAAGAATATAATAAAACTTAAGATTAATCTCAATGGATTAGCCAAAGGTTAAAAAAAAAAAATGCCTATTGGGAGCTATTAGGACAAGATACCGTGTGCATTGGATTGGGCAAAGTGCAGGAACAGTTAACTTATGCTACAGTAAATGCAAAATAAAAGTCATACATGTTCTTTATTGTAGATAAACCAAATCTTAAAATAAGATTACTTTTGTTCTACCTTCCGCATTGCATTTCTTTTTCTAGTAGAATATTATTAACCATGTATTTAATCAAAATATGATTACTAATTAATATATATAAATGATAGAATGGTAAAATATGATAAAAATAAATAAATTAAAAATTAAAAAAATATTAATTTAATATTATTTTATTATATAATAAATAAATATATAATCTAATATGGGGATTAGATATAAATGAAATAGAATGTAAAATCATGTCATCTTCGTTAAAACTTGAGTTTGGTTTTAACTATTCCAATGAGAGTGCTTAAAAAATAAGATATTGGGTAGATGGAAGCTTCAAGTAAGAGAAGCCCTGCCCTTGTTGACTTAAATCTGGGATCCTTAGGCCCAGACCCCCACAATGATGATGATACCATTTCAGTAAGGCAATTTCCTGTATGTCGTGGCAAGCGTATTTTAGAGAGAGAAAGAATGTATTTTAGAGAGAGAGAAGTGGACGAGATGGAAAAATAAAATGAAATCTAGTTTGGTACACATCCTAAGTGGTGAATTTGTATTGGCTGGTGTTAAAATTAAATTGACGCCGAGGAACTTTTTCCAAAATGTAAATAGAGAGCTGAGAGTAACATTGCTTCAAACACAAACAAAACAAGGTGAGTGGGGGAGTACGGGCGTTGTACTAGGGCTCCACCAACAGAACGTAGTTCAAAGTACAGCACATGCAAGCAGTGGAAACCATGACCCCATTTAGAGTTCATAACAGCCACAAATGTTTTATCGAAGCAACCAGAAAATTTTTGTACATTTAAAGCTAGATTTCAATAATAAATCTTCCCAACTCGAGGGGTTCAGCTTTAAGGACTGGGGACTGGAGATTGGCCCCAAAAGAGTGTACCCCCTCCTGCTCCTGCAATAAAAATAGACAGTGACTCCGGAGCTAACACAATTATAGAGTTCCATTTGATGGAGAGGCCTCCGAGTGGGTCTGTCCACTTATATATGTATATTTATCCTCCTTTGAGGTTGAGATCGATGCATTTTCTGGGCAGATTCCTTCCTTTGATCGATATGTTGATTATAATCTTCATTAATCTTGTGGCAATCAATAGCTGTAACTAAATATTACTATAGTTAGTTGATCAACAGATCAAGTGCTTATGGGGGTAACTCTGATGGGGAGCTTTCTCTTCATCTTGACCGTTGGAAAGTAGACAATTTCATCTTGTTGTGCTACCCATCTGCACAGTTAAAAGAAAAAGGAAAACGTAAAGCTCAATCGATTGACTGCTTTTCATAAATAGAAGTTTTAGATCTGCACAGAAATCTTACAAAAGCAAACGTAGACAATAATCAATGCATTAGATTTACTTCATGATAAAAAAAAAATACTTTACAATTTGAAATACCATTTCAAGACATGTTAGTTTGTAAGTTTACTTTTGTAAAAATTTCTGTGTAGGTCAAGTATTTCTCATCACAAAAATGTAACTCTATTGAGTTTTATTATAAAGGATATAATATAGAGTGTCATTAAACAATGGCATCTAAAAATAGTGTGTCCATGCAATTATATGTATGTTGTAGGCCATGTATTTTGTCTTTTGTTTGCATGATTTAGTGGGACAGGTAATTTACCTGTAACTAGTGACAAGATGGTGAAGAAATATCGAGAGCTCAAGCCTGGAAAGTTCTAATCCAGGGCATAGCCTCTGTCCACCCCCGAATGGTGTAAAGCAATTGTTATTAACAGCAGCTCCCATTTTCTGCAGACAAAGAATCCCTATATTGTTTAGGATCTCTGTTGATTACACTGATAAACATGATTTTCAAGTGAAAGTACCAAATTAAATAATGCATACCTCCCATCTCCATGGATCGAATCGATATGAGTTTTCATAGTTATTTTCATTCATGTGAACAGAACTAAACGAGGCCAAGACGCACCATCCTTGTGGTATAGAATAACCTGTTGAATATCTCACCCACCATTAGAGTCCTATATAAACACTGAAGAACAATGAAGTCCAAGGAAAAATTGCCAATTCTCTAGAAACTGACTGACCTTTGATTTCTACATCCTTGAGTGCTTTTCTCCAAACCGCATTGATGATATTTGCCAGTCTGAGAGTTTCACTGATGACCTTGCGAAGAATAAGAATAGCAGGTTCTGATATATTAGTATATATTTTTGGTTTCTAGAAGTAGCAAAAATCCCATAATACTTCCAAACATATCTCCTTTTATTCCACTTTTAACATCTGAGACTCACATTTTGAGTAAATTGCATGGACATGTAGTCAGTCCAAGCATAACCTTCAGAGGAATCCGTCTTCTGTTTCTTCAGTTCCATGTTTTCCTCCTGCATACCAACGTTAATTAAAGCAGTGAAGCCAAAGATAGTACCTTAACTTTTTTGTATAAATGCAGTAAGGTCTATTTCAGTACAATGTGGAAATAGGCATCTAATGCACATGATGAGTTTCATCCTAATAAAGAGAGACAGGTTTAGTACTCCATATTTTCCTGAACATATTGATCTTGGACATGTCCTTAATTTCCCAGTCTTCCAAGAAATGAACACTCAAGATCTTTGAGAGATGAAAATACTTTTGCATTTTTAATCCAATGTACTAAAATTGATATAACGAATTAATCATGAACTACAAAATATATAGTTGTAACGTTCACAACTCGTTAAGATCCGAGGTCAAAGTTGCGACACATTACCTATTTTTCATCCATATTAACTGTCAAAATCAGAAAGGGTGTTATTTCTTGTTTTTTTTAGCAGGTAATTTTGAATGTGAATTGGAGAATTCTTAGGTTTGAGATTGCAAAGCGTGTTTTTTATTACTTACCATGAGTACCAAATGCATGTCAATCCAAGTAGCAAGATCAACTTCTTAGCATTCTACCATCAATCATTTTACTAGCTTGGAGTTCCTAACAAATCGTTTTTGCTCATTTTGATGTTTATCATGATTGCATGAGCTTGTATGCATTTGTTCTTTGTAAAAAGTTGAACTCGAGGATCCAATCTTTTAGTTTTTATAAAAATTCTTGAGTTTCTAAATTTTTTCTTTTTTTGATGTCGGAGAACCTCTCCAAGGCAGAGCCCTTTAAACCCACCCCTACAGAGTAAACCCCGATATCGTGCACTGCACTCTCCAAGGCAATTTCTAAATCTTTTATTTTTTTAATGTCAGGGAACCTCTCCAAGGCAAAGCCGTTCATACCCACCCCTACAAAGTAAACTCCGGTATCGTGCACCGCACTCTCCAAAGCAGTTTCTAAATCTTAATCCTGATTCTTGAAACTTTTCAGATTTTACCATTTCAATATTTACAATTCTGAAAAATCACCACCACTTTCCAAAATTTCTTCCATCTCATGATCAAGATCATGTACCGAGTTGAACAAACTTTAAAGAAGAGAATTCCACCATTTACTAACTGAAAACTCCCTAAAATCGATAAATGATACTTTACCTTGAATGTAAGCATGTCAAAACAAATAAATTACTTTTAATGCTCATATTTGGCAAGAATGATCTACTCTCTGGTTAAAGGGTGAAATAAACGATTATATGAAGAAAAAATATACAAAGATTGATAAATGAGTGAATATTCAACAAATAACTTTTCATCTTTAACCATTTTTTAGTAATGATTTGAATAAGCAAGCACGTATAACAGTTTCGTGTAAATCTTTTATAAAAAGGTAAATTCTTACAACAGAAAATATGATTTTAAACTTAAAAAATAATTAAAGCTACTTGGTTTTTAAAAAAATAAGAATAATGCTACATACAGTTACTTTTATATACTTTCTATGCACTCTATTGATGTGATTGATTGTATCAATTTTTTTAATACACGATCAATTATATTAATAAATTACATTAAAAAATACGTAAAACTAATGCATATAAAATTTTTGAAAAATCAAATTATGAGACATTACAAGCATTCGTACATCATGATTTGATATAAGAACATAACAAAATGCACAAATGTCGTGCATTACTTTAAAAATTAAGTAAATATAAAATTTAAGATTAATATAAAAATTTTTACCATTCTTTTATTATTTTATGATATAATATTAAATAATTAAAAATTATTTATTACATTTTATTTATTAACTTATCATTTAATATTATATAGTAAAAATGATAATGATGAGAGGAAGATAATAAAGATGTTGAATGGATTAAAATGAGAAAATAAAATAAATAAAAACACTGGCAAATTGACAGCTATTGGTCGCTACGAACACAGACACGAAGTTAATAGGTGGTCCTAATCTGACAACCGTTCAATCCAAATCATACGGCTGCTAAACGTCCACTCCATTCTTTTTAGCCCACGCGGACACGTACTCTTTCTGTCTCAGTTCTGTGTTTTGTGTTCGTGCTTAGTGAAAACGACTTCTTAACAAAAGGTCAAACACTTTATACGCTATATCTTTGACGTGGACGTCTTGGGACCCATCCATCTTCGAAATCAGAGATAATCCCTACCGTTGATATAAAACCCAAGTCAAAATAAAACAATCAAGTATTTTCGTACGTACCATTAGCTTTTCTAGAGCGACGGGGCAATCACTGAGAAATTTGACAGCTAGTGTCATAGCCGTCGGCATAGTTTCCTCTCCAGGGACCATCAATTCTATGATATTCCCAGTGATGAAATCAGACGGTAGGCGTTGCATCTCGCTCGATTCTTCGATATCCCGCAGTAACACGTCCACAAAATCAATTATTGGAGGCTTCTCGTTTGTATTTCTTAGGGCTGTTTTTCTTTCTTCCACGATCCTCCTCACCACCTTCAACATCCTTTCCTTAGCCTACATGCACCAGGCCACCATTTTTATCAGGACCACCCACTACTGAGCCCTGAAAATTAATGCAAAGAAGAAGAGAGAGCTTTGGCCGTACGTGTGTCATATGTTTGTGTGTGTACTTGAATTACCTTCAGAGATTTGTACAGTCTGGTTCCAGGAAACTTAATAGGTATACAAATCAACCCTTTGAGGAATTCTTCAAATTCTCTTTTCAGAAACTTCATATCCTCACCTGGACCAATGCTCATCAATGCTTCAACCAGTACTTCAAACGTAATCTGAAACATTCGGAAGCCAAAAACTTCATTAGAGAGAGAGATCACAGAGAGGACCGACTAATGGAAACTCGGGTGGTTGGGAGGAAACCTTTTTGGTTTCATCTTGGACGTATATTTCGTGCATGTCCTTCCAAGTAGACAGGGTGAATTTGACAGAGTGTTCAATCTCTTTGGTAATTCGGGCTTTGAGTTGTGGGGATCTCAGGAAACCTCCGATCAGTGCATGCACTCTCTTCTGAAGAGTTCCATTGATTTGGAGTATGGAATTCTTTCCAAATAACTCTGTGATTGATTTGGGATATGCTGGGATAAAAGTGCTCCCATGGTTCTGTAAGATAACCTTGTTGACTTCCGGATCTGTAGAAACTATTATGGGCGTTCCCAAGATGTTTGTTCTGAACACCTTCCCGTACCTGTTAAGAGAGAGACAGAAGAAGGGTTCCTGTTTCATTCCTGCTTTTGTTACTTTCTCATTGATTGAAGGAAGATAAAAAGGGCTTGATACATGAAAAGGAAATGGTCAATTCATTGGGAGGCTGGAATCTGTGAGTATGGTGAAGGAGAATAGGCTGTGGTTACTGACTGCACAAGCAAATAAGAGCTCCAGTGCCTAAAGGTCTAGTTACTGCAGAGCAGGCTTTTCACCCTTTTAACTTCTTGGGGGAGCAGTTGCTCCTTTCAAATTACGTCGTTTTGCAATAGTCACCATCAGTCATGAATGAAAGAAAAAAATCCTCTTCTGCTTTCATCCCAGACAACTCATTGTATCCAATGTTTGGTTTATATAGACCATATATATTTCTGAATGGTTTTTTCTTGATCCTTTTAGTGACAACTTACTTCGATTGATTGAGTCTTACCATATATATGGAAACTAACTTTGCAAGTCTTATTTGTCTCTTTCTTCCATATTTAGGAGATAATTTATCAAAAATTGTTAACTGCTATTTCAGATCATTCATTTAAACATCCAAATCAGCCACACTTGAGGGTTACTAATTCAAAGTATGCCCTTTTACAGTAATCAATCATCAATATTAATTGGTTATGATATTGTAAATAATGTAAAATGAAAAATTTTACAATTCAATATATGATTAATTGATAATTTGAACGAGTTACAAATAAAGCCTTTCATTTGGTGATGAACGCATGGTGATTGTTGGATATCTATATAAATATTACGTCTGAATCTCTGATAGACGAATGACCACGAAGGCTTCCATAGACGGAACATTTTAATGTAATATATATATATATATATATATATAGACACGAGCATGTATAAGCATGAAAGATGGGATGTGACAATGCTATAATTGAGACTGCGAGCCTTTTGTAACATGTGAATTGATTTTTCGAAGACAACAAGAACAAGACAAATAATTTCTAGACAAATGCCTAATTTAATATTATTGTATTTTCATCAATTTTTACTACTCTGTTTACTATATATAGAGAGAGAAGAATTTCAAGGTGATTTGCCAATCTAGGGCGTCCAACATGAAAGAAACTCTAGCATAGCTAGCTAGAAAAGACATATCTGCATTTTGACCATGGGTTCTGAGGAGAAAGAAAACAGAATTCAGCCCCTTTGAACTTAGAAATGAAAATTAAGAGGAAAAGTATCAAAAAAGGGGTAGAATAGAAGAAGAAGAAGAAGAAGAAGAAGAAGTGATGATGATCAGGAGAGATGAGAGAAAAGCTTACAGAGATCTGCGTTTCTCCATGAAGCTGACGGGTCGAGAGGTGTAGCCAGAAGCAATGAACTCGAGAGTTTCTCCTATGAAAGGCCAACCTAAGTTCCCTTTAGGAAGCCCATGCTTGGTTTCTATTTTCTTCTTCTCCTTAATCCAGTACCATCCTACAAGTATACCTATGAAAACCCAACACCCAATAAGCCATTCCATTCTTTAACTGAAAAACTTCGGAAACCCTAGCTAGTTTCTACGCCCTGTAATTCTTTTTCGAGACACACGGGTTAACTTCTCTCAGCAGCAGAACCCATGCAACAGCTTTTTTTAATTCACCGCTCTATGTGTGCGTTTTTTGTCTGCCCTGGGAGTAAGAGAAAGAGGAAGAGGGAGGGATTGACAGGGAAGAAACTCCTTTGTCCTTTTGAAGAGCCAGATAATTTGAATGAGATGGCGATATACATACCACACATACATGGAGAGGGGGAGAGAGAGAGAGATTCTGAGGATCTAGGGCTTAGCTTTTCCAACAATCAATAAATGAGGTGGCCATACTTTTTTTGGTTTTGGGGGGGATTGTATTGCGCCAAGCTTGTGCATTTTTTTGTCTTGACTTCAATTATATAGATAGGAATTCCTTTCCCCGGATCGTTGTCTACTCTAATGAATAATGAATATCTATATAGATCCTAACAAGACCCGACCCACCAAAGTTGTCCATCCTCGATCTTATTCGGATGTATATACGTTGTCTATGTTACGTGCTGGTCCTGCAATCACTGTTCCTGGAAGACCGGTTTCCCTGTCAATTGACGCGAATGATGTGGCACAAACTGTGCATGGTTGAATGAGTCTCATACGAAATATCAATCAGACTTCATCTATATATATTTGTATATATATATATACAGGAATGTTCTACGTTAATTAATAGGTTTCTTGAGTTGTTTAGTTGTTGCTAACTTTTAGGAAGAAATTAACGACGACTGGACTTTTTCCAGCTCTCTTTATGCATAATGCAATTATCTATCTGGTACCGTTTCGGGGTTTCTGGTCGGCAGAGCCAAACTCATCCATCCCAGACTCACTTCTTTCGCATGATTATTATGGTTACAGAAGAAAATAAAGCTAAAATATCGATCTTTTTTAATAAAAAGACTCACCCATTAATGTGTTGATCAGTTATTTATAGTGTTTTTTTTCTTAAATTTGACTTCATTAATGCAATTCCTCACATCCTGATATGCAACTTTGATATGCACAGCTCCCATTTTCTAATTCCTTGTAAAAATAGGTATCAAAAGAGTCCCTTTCACATTACATGGCACATGGCACAAAACGCCTCCTCCCTGTTCACCCGGCCTCATGCACGTTTGTTTTAGCTTGGTATTACAGCCAGGCAGTTCGTTTTCCACTGACTCAATATGGAATGAACATATATATATATATTGAACGTACGTATTTGAAAAAATGAAGTTTAAATCGAGACACATAATATTATAATTAATATTTTCTGATAATATATGTTTACATACACACACACATATATATATCATGTATATGTGTGTCTCTGTGTGTAATTTTTTGTTAATAGAATATGGTCTCCAAAAAATAATAGAGTTATTGTTGTACAGATTCCTTATTGTAGTTTAGTGACAAAGTATACTAATATTTTTTAATGGAATCAATTTTTATTTAATTTTTAATTTTTGTTTGAATTAAGAATGCATTTTATAACTAGTTTTCCATTTAAAAAACTCAAAAAGTAAAAATAAAAAGTAGAAATTGATTTAGTTACAACTCGGTTGCCTTGTACGTTAGTCCAAGTAGCAGTGTCCTTTGTCTCTTAATTCCAATGTTTGTTTCCAAAAATCAACTCATCCTTTCTTCCCTTCCACAAAATTTTGTTGTCTCATTTTATTTCATCTCATCTTATTTTATTATTATAAATTTTTTAAATTTTGATATAAAATAAAATAAAAAATTCAGTCTTTTCAAGTTTTAAAACAAAAATAATATTAAAAATATATATTCTAATAATATTTTATTTAATTTTTATCTCAAATTATCTCATCTCATCTCATTTACAAAAATAAACGATGCCAAAATTTGATATTCCAAAAATTCCTCTTGTAATTTTTTTAATTTATCATATATAATAACCCAAAATATGGTAGGTGGGGATTGGGAATCCTGTATTCCCATCCTTAGCCATTAGGAGACATAGAAAATGATACTTAGGCGCTCTATATTTTTGTTTCCTAAAAGTTATTGGATATTTTAATCTTTTTTATAATGGTAAAGGAATCAAATATTAGTAAAGTTTTGATTTTATTTATTTTATGTTAATGATTAAGGATGCCTAAAAAATATTTTAAAGAAAATGAAAATAAAAAATGTAATTTGCAGTAGTAATAACTTTGAGGAGGCAAATACATGAGGCTAAGTAGCAGCACCCTTTAGACAAAGAGTAAATCCGAGACTCAAATGAAAAAGTTTTTTTTTTTTTTTTAAATGACCTTTAGTTTTAAAAAAAAAAAATAGTTCGCTAAACCTGCAGGTTTCAAAATTGTATATAGCATTACTGATATACAAAATGTAAAAAATATGATGAGGGAAAATTGGAACTGACATAGTGTTCAAGTCTCATGTTCTCTTAACCCAATAGATTGTTACATGGTCAAGTGTGGCAATCATGAACATAGTTTTTGTTGGGAGTCTTTGAAGAGGTCCACCCAAGGTTTCTATTGCAGTCACGGATGTTGCAGTAGGTGGGGAGTGCACTAGTTCTGAATAAGTTTTTGTAATTGAGGAAGATTTTTACTCTACAATCTTGAATATATAGTACAACCAGTAGACTGTAGAAGTGCCTAGTTGTATTCCGCATTAATGTGGGATCACGAAACTTCTTCACTCAATCACTCCTCTTAAGAAGATATATGCAGCTGATCATCTTTGCCCTAATGGCTAAATTGAAAATAAAATTAGGGTTGGTGGTTTTGTCAAGTAGAAATCTCCAAATGGTCTCGAGGGAGATGATGGTAAATGGGTGGCAATGGTTTAATCATATAACTTGTCTTCACATATAAGAAAAGTATATTGACTTTTAGGAAAGTATATGGACTTTTGATTTTTTAAGATAATGGGCATGCAAGAGAAGCGGGGATGGTGGGTCAACTCAATCACCCATTAAAGATAGGCGGGAATGGTGGGTTAGCTCAATCACAATCTCGCAAGCATTCAAGAAGCACATGAGAATTGTATTGACGCATGGGCTCTAGCGTATTGACTGAGAGGGGCTATAAATGGTTAGATCTTGAATATCTTAGATACGAGAATCTATAAATCGACCTCTTTCTCTTTGTTGATCAAAGGTCTAAGAAATTGGTAACGTGGCACGTATCAAATATTTTTGTCCTAATAGAGAAAAGAACACGAAAAAACTCTACATGACTAGGTTTTAGGCCTTGTCGTCTTAATTTTAACTCAACCACTGTTTAAACTTTCTCTAAATGGTCCTAAGGTAAAAAGAAAAAAGGAAGGAAGATGGAGAGGCGCCAAAACTCTTTTTCTCCACTCACATCGGAAGGTTATATGCATGGGAATAACGTGGGTATGACCAATGTTTTTAATACTGTTTTGGTTGAGGTATTAAAATGATATTTTTTTGATATCGATATTATTTTGAATATCGTTTCAAATAATTAATATATAAAAAAATTATATATATATATATATAAATTATATTTCAAAATAATAGTTCAAATAAATTATATATAAATACATATATATATAAATTATAAATAATCTAGCCTGAATTTATAGTAAAAAATGAGCTTACGATTTGAAGAAATGAAAAAAAAATAATAGTAAAGATCAAAATATCAGACGGTACAAACAAAAATATAAACTTGTATAGGCCAAAATATTAGCTAGTACAATCAAAATTCTTACCGATACGAAACTATATCCTTCTCTATAATCATAAATATGAAATATTTCAATAACAGTTGATACCGTACAGAATTCAAAAATATGGTATAGACACCCAACAAAAGCCATGGGATGCCAAGAAATTATAACTCCTAGAAGTTAAGAATATTTGACAAATAGTTGTAAAATTTTATTATGCATAATTAAAGTTACGTATTAATCTGCGTATCAATATTAATTTTTTTATATTTAAAATTTAAATTAATACTATTTTTAATAAAATTTACTTTTTAATTAATTATATTAGATTGATATATATATTAATATTAATTTATTTTTGTAATTAAATTTTTTCCTAATTTTATGACTCTTTGTGTTCATTTTTAGTGATGATTAAAGAGTTATAATACGAGTCTGTCTTGACGATAATATTTAGATTTTCTCGGCTTTTAAGGTGATCGAATAAGACCTAATTAAGTTCTTGGAACGGTGGGAGGTCATTAAAATGAGTGTGCAGGGAGGATGCAAGAAGAGTCCATTGGGCTTGAGAGAGAGAGAGAGGGCGCCGAAATTGTCAGCTTCTTTTGCTTCTCCGCTTTGTGTTCTTGGGACTAACCAAACCATCGACGTCTTGTCTTCATCACTCTACAGTAATCCCATTCCCCACCACCAGTTCTTTTCTCTTGCAGCCTTCCTTTCTTTTAAAGAAATAATAATTCTTTATTATTATAATCGGTTGCACTTTTTATGTTTCTTTTTTCAATTAACTTAAAATTTTTTATTTTACTTAAGAATAATATATATATATATTACAATTTTTGCACAATTTAAAAAAAAACCATTATTAATTTTGAATTCAAACTCATTAAATCAGAAAATTAAAGAAATAATAAGATTTTTCAAAAAAAATTGTTAAAACTAGTTTTATTTATACATTTATGGTTGTTTAAAACATTAAGATTAAAATAAAGTTAGGATCCCGTTGGAAGCTCCAGCTCTTTTTTTTGTTTTTTGTTTTTTTTCCTTAGTTATTATGAAAATATTGTTTAATATTATTATGAATTCTTAATGTTTTTAAAAAATATTTAAAAGTATTAAAAAATAATGTGAAAAAAAAAATTAGCCTAGCAAGAACCCCAAACAGTGGCTTTAGAAGCACATTAAGATTAAGAAATTTAAAGTGTTTAAATGAATGGGTCTGTCATGATTGATTCATGTATAAGATCTAAACTCGACTCGAAAATTAGGAGGTTAGAATAGAGAGATTCTACACATTTAGTTAAATGGATCATATTATAATCAATTCTTACTTAACTTCACTTGACTGTAATCCTAATATGACCCACTACAGTGGAAACTTAATACCTCAACACCAACGATAAAAAATCTTGAATTTAAGAATTGTGAGTGCGTGCTGGTGAGAGTTAAAGAAAGGACAATGAGATGGATAAGATGTAATTTAGATAGTAAAATGAGATGAGATAAGATAATTTTAGATGAAAGTTAAAATTTAAAAAAATTAAATTAAGATTTAAAAATTATTTTATGTATAAAATTATAATGATAAGATAATATGAGAGAAAATATTTTTCTAATCCAAACAAGACCTAAATGATCGAATGGTGGATGGGTCAGGCCGGCGGCCTAGCTTTTGACAAAAATGTTTTCACCCAAACAACTTATCATTTTAAGTAATTTTCCTCTGGCAAATATATGATTTTAAGTCAAGTGGTTGGCAGCCATTAATGTTTTAGAACCAAACAACTTTATCCATTAAAGTGATTTTACTAGGCATTTTATCAAGTGGGTGGCTGCCATTTCCTTCGCCATAAGTACACCAAGAAAGTGGTCCGCTTCTTTGCATGTGAAGAATGTGGTGGGTGAGCGGGGCAGGACCCGCTCTGCTCACTGACCACTTTATACGTGCTGAAAATGCTTATGTTTGACGCAATATGGGCCTGGATGCTGATCACGATAACGCATTACTAGGCCAAACTCGAGTCAGTGACACGTTTGCGTCGATGCCAATGATATTCCAATTATCATCTCTGTTGGGTCAAAAAAAAGAAGGAACTGGGATAAAGCAATTAGCTCAGAGAAGACGTGGGGATGTGCATCCATCCTTGTCGTTTACCACCCAGAAAAGAAATGAAAAGAAGAAAAACTCAGATGTAAATCATCGTTTGCACTTTTTATTTCCTTTGGTTTCTGTAGCTGATGTTTTTTGTAACACACCAAAGTTCCCTTCCTCGTGATGCAAAAAGTTCACACTGGACAGCTTAACAATTGTATTAGTTTTGAAACCTCATTACAAATAGAATCCCCACAATTAGCAATTGCATTGGAAACATATAAACTACAGAATCCACGTGTAGTTAGTAAATGATAGACTAGGATCAAAAAATGGTTTGTGCAATGTACATTGCCTTTTCCATCTGCACATACCAGTTGAAAAATTGCTGAAGCTCTACACTATATGGAAGTTGCAGGTCATTAGCGACAGTTTGAAGCTCAATTGGTCATCATTGCAACCAAATGAGATCTTGATCATCGAGTATGAAGCTTCTCAACCAATGTTAAACAAGATTTATCTTATACATTGCTTTCATGGGTAAGGGGAGATAGAATTACCAATTTAGAACCGGCCAATTTTCAACTTCTGCTTTCACAAGCAACAGCTTCTTCAACCATATTGTTGTAGAATGAACTTAACTTAGTTATAGCGAGTGCCTCTCCAAAGAGCGTTGCTCGCGTAGATTTCAATATATGAACTTCCACATAGTCACCAACTACAGGGTTTCGTTTCCCGTTAGTATTATCATCACAATATGGTACTGGAAGATTAATAAATGAAACTCTATGACCTCTATCACTCTTGCCAATAAGCTCCGTATCAGGAGCTCTCTTATTGGGTCCTTCAACCAGCACTAGTTGTACAGTCCCAATCTGAGAGTCATAACATTGACCTGTACTCTCACGGAAAGCATCGATCAGTTCAGTCAGTCGCCTCTGCTTGATTTCCTCAGGAACATCATCAATGTAGTTTCTATGGGCATGGGTTTTCTCCCTCATACTATACGCAAACATATATGCCATATCGTAACCAACAATCTTAATAAGGCTTAGTGTGTCTGCATGTTCCTCCTCTGTTTCACCACAGAATCCTGCAGAAAAGGAGTAATTTAAGAGGGAATTAAGAAAGCGTCTAAGCTTTCGCAGAGTGAAAGATAGCGATGAATTGTGAATTGTAATTTCAAAGCTGAGGCATGCGAACAGACCATCTATTACCAGAATAACGTTTTACAAGGTTATTTACTTATAAAAAGAAAAACATTTTACAAGGTTCTTTATATCATGGCTATTTCTCAAGCACAGAAAACAGCAAAATTACAGAATAGTAGTAATAGTGAGTAAAAAATTAGGATGTCGTGAAAATTTCTCTCATAGCTCATAAAGCATTACAACAATACAAATGAGGTATGGTTTAAAAAATAAAAGCAATGTCATTATAAAATAATTATAAATACTTAATAATAATGTATTTACAGGATAAAAGAATGTGACTTTGCAAATTTCTAATTTACCTATAAAAAAAAAAGGATAAAGGAATGTGACTGGGACGAGATTGCCTCATGTCACCCTGAGAGATCAAATAATACATCAATAATGAAAGAGTGCAAAATGCACAATGATGGCATAGTATTTGAAATGTAAAATAAGAATTAACATGGAATTTGCAAGCACGTAGGCTGATGATCAATAGATTGGTGTCATTAGCTTAAAGAGAATCAAAATTATCACATGATTGGTCATCTGATCTCCAACATTCTTTTGCAGTAAGAAAAAGACATCCACATAGAGAAGCTTCACTTCCAAGATGGCTGAGATCACTTAATCTTTTATATTTTTATCCTAAAGAAATTTATTGGACACAATAAAAGGGAGGTCTAAAAGTATTCTAAAAGTAAAATTCTAAAACATCATTCACATTTACAACAGGTCCAATCAAACAGTATACTAGCTGATGTTCTTTGAACACTAGACTGCAACAAAACAAGTTTCATAAGTAAGGAAAATACAAGAATCTGATAAGACTTACCACATATGAAATCACTGGTTATTCCTGCATCTGGAATAATTCTCCGTATCTTTTGCACAAGATCTAAGTATGCCTCTCGGGTATATCCCCGGCGCATCCTTTCAAGTACTTTGCTATTCCCAGTTTGTGCAGGTAAATGGATACATTTGCAAATATTATGTCTGTCTCGCATTAGATAGAGTAACTCATCAGGGAAATCTTTAGGATGTGGGGATGTGTATCTGAACCGCATCTCAGGGAATTCTGAGGACAGTCGATTCAAAAGATCAGAAAAACGTAAACCCATTTTTTTGACCTTGCACATACTGGAAAAGCCTTCACTATGTCTCCAATTAATCCCGGGTTCAACTTCTTTTTCATCCACACATGCATCATTATAGCTGTTTACATTCTGGCCAAGAAGCGTTACCTCTTTCACACCTTCTTTCCAAAGCTCCTCCACCTCCTTCACTATAGACTCTACAGGACGTGACCGCTCCCTGCCTCTTGTAAAAGGAACAATGCAAAAGGAGCACATATTATTGCAACCTCTCATCACAGAAACAAAAGCAGTAACTGAATTTTTTGAGATTCGAACTGGATTAATATCAGCATAGGTCTCTTCAAGTGAAAGAAGAGTGTTTATCCCCTTTTGACCGTAGTCTACCTCTTCCAATAAGCGTGGTAAGTCTCGGTAGGCATCAGGTCCACAGACCACATCAACCATTTTGTCTGCATCAAGTATCTTGTCCTTTAACCTCTCAGCCATGCATCCCAAGACCACAACTTTTGGAGGGTGCAGGGAATTTGACCTTCCGATTTTGACATTGCTTTTCCATTCCCTCTTGAGAAACCAAAAGTAATTGAGCCTCTGCCACACCCTTTGTTCTGCATTGTCCCTGATAGCACAAGTGTTGATAAAAATGAGCTCTGCACTCTCAGGATCATCCACCACTTCACTATATCCAGCATTCTTCATGATAGATAGGACAATCTCCATATCATTGATATTCATTTGACATCCGTAAGTCTCATGATAGATACGCCCACTCAAAGTGACTTTAGAAGCTGGTAATTGGCTAGACACATAAATCAAGATAAAAACATAGAGGTATGAGATACAAGTCGTATAATTTGCAATTGGGAGAGAATTTATTTATTTATTTTGATAAGTACATGAAAATTCATTTTACAGTAGAAAAAAATTCTAGTTGCCCCATTATTCTCCCAAAGAAGGAAAGAACTGAGGGAGAGATTCTGAAAAAATGCAGCAACACAATAAAATTAGAGAGAGAAAAATGGAAGCTTTGCACGCTAAATTTGCTAAGAAGTCCATATTGGTGATGCATCAAAGTTGAGTTGGACAAAGCTCAAAAAATTGATATTGGACTCAGAATTGGGGTAGGACTGATTCAATGAATCGGACGATTCAATTTGCTGCATTGGGTGATTAATGAAAATTTTAAATCAGGTATTTAAATGTTAGTAAAAATATTAAAAAAAATTATATAATGCATTTTATGAATTCAAAACTATGTATAAAAGAGTTTAAAATTTGAATTCATTGACTAGCCTTAATGAAAATATCATATGAATCTAAATAGTTTCAATAAGCCTGCAATTCATGGATTCGACCTCAAGTATCCTATTTTTTTGCCTCAAATATTATTGTATACGATGAATATAAATACTCTTAATTTTAACGTCGCAGCAATGGTAGTATTTTGTGGACAGTCAGATTTAATAAAAAATACCCATCCAATCCTAGTTTTTTCTATGTAACTAAATAAAGTAAAGAACTCTATGTTTTATCTTTTTAAGTTTTCTACTCTTCTTACTGAACACTAGAATAAAAATGTAAACTCTGTTTAGTTGTATTTTCACACGAGAATTAAAAAGAAAATTAATTTATCAAGCACAATCTAAAAAAGAAACACAATTTTGAATCGGCTAAAGTAGGTTGTGAAATCTGCTAGAATCGGTCTGAATCAACCAATTGAACCGGTACTATGAGTGATTCAAAGAGTGCACTAAAAGCACGTCTGTTTTTTGAATTGGCTGAGTTTATCTAAATCAAACCGTTTTTTGAGTTGTGTCAAACCACTCTAAAGCTGTGCACAATAAGCCAGGCACACAGCAAAGGAGGAAGAAGTGGCCCAGCCATTGCGTTGCTCTCTTAGTTATTAAGTTATTCATTCTGGTATTAGTTCATACAGAATTTTAATTTTTTTTTTTGTAATTCAAATTCAGATAGACTCTGCACCTTAGGGTTGGGATTTTATTTGTTAATGATTTGAGAGCAAGACAGCAGCCACTAAAGAAATGCTTTGGCAAAACATAATTCATGTGACTATGTAACAATACAATCAATTCCCATTGTAAATCACTAGAATTCTAGAATCAATAGCTTTAACAACGCTCAATAATTGAAGAATATGTCAAAGACTTGATTATAATATGTGAGTGGGAAGACTTACTCGGGCTGGGCTTCGGAGGAGGCAGTGAGAGCAGCTTGAGCAATGAAGTGTTGCAGGAATGGGCCTTCAGGAAGACAGATACTTTTTTGGGAGAAGCTTCTGGAAGAGGGTCCGAAAGGAAATGTCGTTTTGAGTGGCAGTGGCACGCGGTGGTGGAAGCAGCTCCCGACGGAAGCCTGAGGCTTCAGTGGGGAAAGAAAACCGAGGCTTAATCGGCATCTACTGTGGAGCTTCTTGAGGCGGAGCCCGCAGTGAGGTTGGCCGAGAACCGAGGATAACGAGCTGAGCGTCGAAGCCATTGAAGAGAGACACACTCACTGTGTTCCTGTGCAAGGCAGAAGGAGAACCTTGGTATTGGATAGGAAATCAACCAGATCGTGGGCCAGGCCTGCCTGGTATTTGTATTGGAGCCCCCGAACAAGAATTAGGCCGGAGGCCGTCTTAATAAGCCCGAAGTGCAAAGACATACCTTTCTACATTTAAAATTTGAGCTGAGAAAAAAATAAATTGGAAATATTTATAATTGAGAAGATAAATTTTATTCATCATTCTCTTAATTATTATCTTCTTATAAGAAAATAAATAATTAGATGATATATAATAAATGATAGACATTTTTTTAAATTATTTAATATCATATTAAAGGATAATGAGAGAATAATGACATAACGAATAATAAATAGCAATTGAGGAGTGTTAAGATTTTTAAAAAGATTTTATAAATAACATTGCTCATTTTTTTTGAGACATCATATCTACAGTATATTAAAATAATTTTATAATCTGATATATCACATCAATTAATAAGTTTACATTTTATAAATCAATAACTTTTTAAAATTTTGCTAGTCATTATCCCCACACATCACATACCTCACAATATATTTTTTTTAATTTTTAATTTTTTAATTTTATTATTCATTAACTAATTGAATTTTTCTACTCATTATTAATATACCATACATTTGATAAAAAAAAATTATGTATGATTTGTGATATGTGAGAAAGGTGGGTATATTTTTTTCATTTTTTTTATAGTTTTAGGCTCAATGACCATTTCCGTCCACAAAATGATGGTGAAAGTGAAAGAGAAAGAGAAAGAGGTCTCTTATACAATGTGCGGAGGATATTCCCTCTAAATGCATCACAACCTTATTAGGTGGTACAAAATCCATGAATCGGAGGGTCTCTTTTCCGATCATCCGAGAAAATGATATTTTAAAATTTTGATCAAATAAATTTTCATCAAACATTTCTGAAAAAGAGAAAAAAAAAAAAAAATTGGTGTATAGCATTTTCATTTCTAAAATTGATTTCTTTTAAAATGAGGAAAACAACCCCAAGAACTTGGTTCAATTGGTGGTGTATTGGGCTTGAGGATATGCTCCCCTTACGTTTAATGTTCAAATATTTTTTTGTGTAAATAATTTTAATCTTTTTTAGTTTAAATAAGTTTTAAACACAATCGAATGAAAAACTTTTATCTTAAATTATCCGAAATATACTTATAAAAAACTTGTTATTGAGGATCTGTGCACCTTTAAATTTAGTCTGGAGTTGATCCTTAACACCCGATATCAATTGAAAAAAGGAAAATATTTTAATCACAAATAAATTATATAAAAATAAGTTCATAAACTGATATAGTTTGATATAATATGTCAGATTGTAAAATTACTTTTATTATAAAATAGATCTAACGGATTCTATAAAATCATATCGGTTTGTAGATTTATTTTGTATAATCTCTTTATATTTATAACAGTTTTTTATAAAAAAATAAAAAATGTCGAAAACTCTCGACGACTTGTAGTTAAAGAATGGCACGTCCGAGTAAAAGTGTGTTATCGTCCGCGTCATACAATAACCTGAAATTGCTGCGACCTCACCTGGAAGCCAAACGAATTGGCAATGGAGAGGTTGAAAGCTGCGCGTCGTCTCATTCATTACTCATCATCGAAGTTCCTCCTTGGTCCTCGATCGAATCCAACTTCCGCCGAGCATCCGCTACGTCTCTCTTCCTCGGGTAACGTTCTTTCTCACAATTCTCCCTTCGTTTATCCAATTATGTGACGCCATTTTTGTTTCGTGTGCTATATCTTTGTCCGGGTTTTAAAACAGGCGTTTGTTATTGGTGCCCATATATTGCGGATAAAAAGGGGAGATTCGGAGGAACTCTTTGGGATCCTACTGCGGGGACCGGCCTTGGAAAGACTATCAGAATCCAGAATAGACTCTTTGGTTCATTGGCGGCAACGATTCAGAGGAACCCATCATTTTCGACTTTGAATTCCGATGATATAAGCTATTTTAAGGGCGTATTAGGCGAAAAAAATGTCATTCAGGATGAGGACTGGCTTCTTTCTGCAAACACGGACTGGATGCGGAAGTACAACGGGTCCAGTAAGCTTCTACTACAACCGAGGAGAACTGAAGAGGTTCTTCTTTCTTTGTCTTTGCAACGCTTATTAATTTTTTGTTCAATGCTTTTGAAAAATGACTTTTAAGTGAAAAAAAAAAAAAGAAAAAAAAAAAAAGCAATTTAAGTTTAATGAGTCACAAAAAACTCCTTTTTGGCCAAAACTATTGGCTCAAACAATACATTTTAATTTCAAGGTGACGGGGACCTGAACACAGAGGTTTTACCATCTTAATCCACTAAGCATTTGAGTTTGATGCAGATGTATCAATCACTCGCATTTGTTATGACTGATTATTACTATGCATACTTAACCAGCCTCGCTCGTTTACTCCAATATGAGATAAATTTATTGGAGAATAAGTTATCAAAATAAGAGGTTCTTCCATTTCGTTTGTTATATTATTTCATTTTCCTGTTGCAGGTCTCTCGGGTTCTTAAATACTGTAATTCCAGAAGCTTGGCTGTTGTACCCCAGGGTGGAAATACTGGCCTTGTAGGAGGAAGTGTTCCTGTTTTTGATGAAGTAATGTATTCGGTTTCAATTATTGGTTTCTTGGGCAGGTTTGGACACTTGGAGTATCATAATTTTGTGAATAGGAGTGAAATAGTTAGAGTGAAGATGGTTTATTGGGTATTGGGAATGGGGAGAGAAAAAGTTGAATAAAATTTTTATAAAGTTAAAAAATAGTTTGAATATAATTTTTGTTTTGAAGTTTGTAAAAGTTGAATTGATTTTCTTGTTTGAATAATGATTAGATGAAAAAATTGAAAATTTGAAATTGAAAAGTGTTTTATGTTTGAATGATGTTTGGGAATGAAATTACGAGAAGTTTTGAGAATTCTCAGTGTCCAAACATGCCTGTAATTTCACTGCCGGTAGAGATTGAGGTTATGCCTATTACCTTTATTATCTCCATGAATAACGTCTTCTTTCCCATTCATTATCTGACTGAATAGCTTTTTCTGCGACACTTGTACAGGTGATTATTAATATGGCTTCAATGAAAAACGTCGTATCTTTTGACAAGGTAGATATTTCAGAACATTACAGTGTTCTTGTTTTGAGGGATTTCTCCTACTTATATGTTCATTGAGTT
Source organism: Carya illinoinensis (assembly GCF_018687715.1). NCBI lineage: Eukaryota > Viridiplantae > Streptophyta > Magnoliopsida > Fagales > Juglandaceae > Carya > Carya illinoinensis. The sequence goes on along the minus strand of NC_056758.1, from coordinate 8,171,763 downwards.
GTGTTATTAAATTGATTTTGGCCCTCTCTATTCTTCAGTTCTTAAGAGATAGCAGTAGGCACAATAATTGCTCGCCTTTCTCTCCAACAGCTGGACCTTGTCTTACTGTTATAGCTTATTCTCCTTGAATGAAATTTGGAAATCCTAAAGCTAGGGATTTAAAAGCTGACTGATTTAACCATCCAGTTCTTAATGACCCAGTAATTATTTTAGTTTTAGATGCATTTTTGGGTCATTTAGAATTTTTTTGGTGGGGGGTGGGAGAAAGCCCTCTTTCTCACTCAATTTGTGTGAGTGATTAATGATAGATTGTCCTTTGCACCTTTTTCAGGTCAGTGGCATATTGGTATGTGAAGCAGGGTGCATCTTGGAAAACCTGATTTCTTTTCTGGACAACCAGGGGTAATTTTCTGTTAAACCATCAGTTACCTTTCCTCATGAGATATGTAATTTGTTTTGGTTACAAAAATAAAAGGTTCAAATTTCATAGAACCATAGTTTTAAGGGCAGTACTGCATGTATAATTGTGTCACATTGTTGAATTGTTGGTTTGTGTCATGGCTCTTTGCCAATTTACTTTATACAAAATGGGAATTTGGCATGTTTGCTCTTTTCGTATTTAAGTAGTTCATGCTTCCATTCAGATTTGTTATGCCACTGGACTTGGGTGCAAAAGGAAGCTGCCAGATTGGTGGAAATGTTTCAACTAATGCTGGTGGTTTGCGTCTTGTCCGTTATGGATCTCTTCATGGAAATGTACTTGGTGAGGCTAATTGCCTGTTAAACTTTTACACAAAGCGTAATATTGTATGCTTCAAAGTCCATATATGTATATATTTTTCATTAAATATGCAAGTGGCTGGTTATCAATTAATTCATCCTATATTTTTTCATTTAATATGCATGTGGCTAGTTATCAATTATAACATAGGATGAATTTATTAAATCTTTCTTAATCATATTTTACACATTTGTTACAGGTATTGAAGTAGTTTTAGCAAATGGTGATGTGCTTGACATGCTTGGGACTCTAAGGAAAGATAATACAGGGTATGATTTGAAGCATTTATTTATAGGTATGTATTAAACACTTTAAACTGCATTGATACCTTTAATATAAAGAACTATAGCTTTGATTGTATGATGCAAGTGCTTGGATGTTTGCTATTATCATTGTAGGAAGTGAAGGATCCTTGGGAATTATAACCAAGGTTTCCATTCTTACTCCTCCAAAACTATCTTCAGTGAATCTCGCTTTTCTTGCATGTAAAGACTATTCCAGCTGCCAGGTATGACTATTTCAGCACAATACTTGAAACATAAGTTTGATGCTGTAAACGGTATTTTGGAAAATTATGTGCCAAAATGCATCACACACAATAATACAATTTTATTCTGTGTGTGTGTGTGTGTGTGTGTGTGTGTGCAGTAGAACATACTGAAACTAGTGTGGTGACCTTATAATCTGGAGAAGAAAAGAATCCTGAGATTAAGAAAAGTAACCTTCTATTCATGCAGGGCAAGAAGATTATTAGATAAGGTTAAATCAAATAGATCCTGGTTATATAAATCTGAAACTATGAACTTCTCCTTAGCGTTACCTCCATCAGAAAGAGAAAGAAAATGAATTCATTCTCACATAATGTTGAATTTGAAAAGTAGTAATTTATGACACAGCATACCTGAACTTCTACTGGTATGCTCAAGTTGCTCCCAAAAGAATAGAAAAAAAAAAAAAATGGTGTTCAATGTTCACTTAAATTTTGCTTATAACAATTCTGGGGCCTAGAGCTTTGCATGTAATGCCTCAATGGAAGGCCCAAGTAACATGGCTTATACTCCAAAAGAACTAGTCAATGATACAATTCGAGCCCCATTGGAACATTAGAAAGAGCAAGAATTTGTTCCTCCCTAGCAAATGTGGGATCCCCTACACCACCTACCCTTATCACTTATCAGAATGGGGTATCACATTACACTAATGGATTTCCTGTAGATTAGTAGTTATATTGATCTCTCTCATTTATGTTTTCTTGAATGATCAAGGTTTAGTTAGGAAAATCTAGATTTTGACCTTTTTCTGCACTTCCATTCACCCTCCATGTACCTCTTATCTTAAGGTTTAGTTAGGAAAATCTAGATTTTGACCTTTTGCCTTAACCGTTTGTCAGAAACTTCTACTGGAAGCAAAGAGGAGACTTGGGGAGGTTTTATCTGCATTTGAATTTTTGGATAATCAGTCACTGGATCTGGTAATCATTCTGGAATTGGTGTAATTGATGAGATTGTTTTTCGCTTATCTATAGTTTCTACGTATGCGTAATTAGGTGTCTCTTTTGTATACTACCTGTGTACATGGGCTTTTCCTTGTTGCATTTGTTCAATAAAGTTTATTACTTATCAAAAAAAGGTTTCTACGAATGTAATTTTAATGGTCAAATTCAGTGTATACTTTTATGAATGTTTGTTGTATATGTGACCGTTTATAATTAGATTTTTCAAATTTTGTGGGTTTATTTGTGTTCTTATTTATTCTACTTGTAGTTGATGAAATCATTCTTCATTTTGGTAGGCAAGGTTAGAACTTGATTCATACGTGCAGTATTGTAATATGTGAAATTCGGAGGTAACAGCTTTATAATTATCAACTGTAAATTGACAAATTCTTTTAATAAATTCTTTATTAATTCGCGAGTGGTCAATGAACAAGCTTAGAATGTTTTTCTTTAATGCTTTATTTCATTGGTGGATTGTAATAGACTTCAAAGGCATGAATATTCATGACTTATTTGTATCCCTAGCCTACTAGGTAGGTGTTGCTCTTGTATTCACCCCATGTACTTGGCTATGCCTATTTTCTATCATCAATAAAATTATTATTTACCGATAAAAAAAATTATTTCCACATCAAGAAAATGGTCCTGAGGAATTTCTTGTATATTTGAAGAAAAAATGGGTGGCATTTTCTGTTTTATCATTGCATACTTTGAGGCGTACTCATTGTAGTTTATGTAACAGGTTCTGAATCATTTGGAAGGTGTTAGGAATCCATTACCTCCCTCAATGCACAACTTCTATGCTCTGATTGAGACAACTGGCAGTGATGAATCTTATGACAAGTATGGTCCTTGCCTGTTTCTGATTGTTAATTGCTTTTATTCGTACAAAAAATAATCTCTCTCTCTTAATGAGGGCAAGAGAAAAGAAAGTTGTCTTGAACTTTAGTTCTTATTGGCCCCTATTGATTTGCTAATACAATTGCTGGTCATTTAGCATTTCTCCTTCCAAACTTCCAGCACTGGGCAGGTATCTGACTCTGTGCATTGTGTAACCACTTAGCAGGGTCCGGTATTTTTAATAAACAGTTGCTACCCTCCTGTATCAATATATAAAGCTAGTGCACAGGAAAAGAACAAGAAATGGATCAATTTATTTTATTACAGAAGCAATTGAACGATATTGTGGAATTCTAGAAAGGTTCACAAACTGAATCACATCTAGACCCTGTGTAATCTCTGTTCCAACTCTGGTTGTGACTCCTCATTTTTTACATAAAACTTACTGAAAGCTTGTGTGAAATGTGGTTTATAACTGCAGACCTTAGGAGAAAGTGGAAGTGATTCTGTTTTTCATAATTTTCATGAAAAATTACCTCAGATGAAGTTGCAGGGATTCCAACGTGGAATTCTCCAACACAAACCTCATCATATGCTTAAATCAAGTTACAGATTCTCAACCTAACAAGTTCCTCATTACTTTTGTTTTAACAGTTGTTTACACTTTTTACAATATGATCTGATTTTCAGTTAGTTGCTTTATGGATGCCAATAGCATCCTTAGGCTTGTGATATCTAATTTATGCGTGGTTATATTTTTAGAATGTAATTTGATTCTTAAATGTCTTCACAAAATTGTTCACATGTTCCCTTTTTTTGGGGGAAATGGTGGCATCTTCATCTTTCTAAGATCCTATACTTTTATTTAATTTATCCAGAGAAAAGCTTGAAGCTTTCCTACTTCGCTCCATGGAAGGTGGTTTGATTTCCGATGGTGTTCTTGCACAAGACATAAACCAAGCTTCATCATTTTGGCGTATACGTGAGGTGAACATTATTTTTTTATGTTCATTGACTTTCTTTATACATTACCTTATGTTCACACTGTCCTAGATATCTTTTGGAAGCACATCTAACGTAATTTTCTTCTTAAGATGTTATAATAATGTGCTCAGTGGGATTTTTTTCCTAATGATTGTAGGGTGTAGCAGAGGCACTCATGAAAGCAGGAGCTGTTTACAAATATGATTTGTCATTACCTGTAGAAAAGATGTACAATCTTGTCGAGGAAATGCGAATAAGGCTTGGTAAGACAACTTTTTAATGTCTGCCCGAGTTTTGAGATATTGTTTTCTTTCTTGTTTCGGTGGCAAGATGTGTATCCCCCCTTCAGTGATTGGGTAAGATAGGGTGTGGATGTGGACCTTCAGGGTTTCCTGTGCAAAATATTAATTTGAATAGTGGAAACATACATTGTACGTGCCCTTAACTTGTTTTAAGTGTGACCAGTTTCTAATTTGTCAACATATATTCCTGCAAAAGCTCTACTATTTCTTTAGAATAAAAAATTGTTTATGTCGGTGGTATCATGACCTTTCATGTCACAGAACTGGTATGTATTATTAGTCTAAAACTCCAGTTTCTTAATATATTTATTGTCATTTTACTTTTAGGTGATTCATCTAAAGTAATTGGATATGGTCACCTTGGAGATGGAAATTTGCATCTTAATATTTCAACTCCACAGTATGACGATATGGTAATTTCCTTCAGCATACTCCAAAAGGTTGCTTATGTAATACACGGTTTAATATTGATATAGTCAGCAAATTGCAGATCTTAGCTCAAATTGAGCCCTTTGTCTATGAATGGACATCTAAGCACCGTGGGAGTATTAGTGCAGAGCATGGCTTGGGACTGATGAAAGCTAATAAGATTTTCTACAGCAAATCACGCGAAAGTGTGAGCATTTTGTGAAAAGCTAAACATCTAAGATGATCGTCTTCTTTTAACACGTGTAATGTCCAGTCACTTTATAGAGATGTGTGAAAGAAGAATCTGTTTGGACAGGTGCAACTAATGGCTTCCATCAAGAAGTTGATGGACCCCAACGGGATACTGAACCCATATAAAGTTCTTCCACACTCCCTTTCTTACAGCTGAGGTGAGGGACTTGATCTATGATGCTTTTTTCCTCATCCTAGATTATCACACTTTATCATTCCGATTTTTAGCTCGTGAAGAACAATTTCAAAGTTACATATTAAAAAAAGGAGTAATTGCATGGCTTGCTTCTGAAATTTAGAAGGTAGTTGGGGAACGAACAATAGCCTTGTGAATTAAGCCAGTTTTACCTGAAATGAGGGACATGCTTTCCTGGGTAAAGAGGGATAACATTGTTTAATATTCCTTTAAGAAATCTCACGTCACAAATCAATCAAAATCAAGGTGCAGATGAGTTATTTTTTATATCCAGAGTCAAAAACTGCTCAAACCTAATATTTCTTGAAAGCTTTTCAAAATTTTATTCTTCAGAGGATTATTACTATTTATGTTATTTTTCAGCTGATGTGTGTTCATGTTTATCTAATACAGTCCAAAGCTCAATCGACCACACCCTGAGCCTGAGGTAGCAGCCAGCAACATGGTCTGGTCTCAAGTTGAAGAAAGTGGACAGACCGAGCTACAGGCTAGTAGGATGCAAGTCTAACTTCATGGGGTAAACTACAAAAGTTTGAGATGCTCTTTAGAGACAAGTATCTGACTGCAGAAGAAAGTTGTAATACAGACCACTACTGTGGCACTTGACAGATTGCAAACTCCATTCCATGACAATAAGCTGTGTGTTAGGGTAACTGAAAGTGAAAGGTACTGAATACTCAATGAATAAAAGCATGACCTATGAATCAGAGCCACTTTCATGTTTAGATCAAGGCTTCAATCATTTTAAAATTTTTCTTCCATTTGTTGATGCTCGTATGATATGACTTCTAAGAACATATAGACCTTGTTGGCTGTTGGTACAGTGGTTTTACATTAACACAACAGCAGAAGTCAATCTCTTCATGTTGCTGTTAAAATCAATGAAAGGGGTTTGGGCGTGGGCATGTTTTATTGTGGACCTCTGTTCTGCCTACTTTCACGTGTCCATGTTCAGTCATCTTTGACTCAAAAAAACGTTTTTGTTGAAACTTTCCTAGTCCGGACTCCGGATGCCTTTAGCAAAGATGCACTGCTCAAAGGCATCCGAATTTTGACTGGCAAAAGCAACACTCGGGGAATAACTTTTTTTTCACCAAAATCTTACTTCTATTTGTCTTCTTCACGCTGCCCGTGCCAGGCCCTTTCTTTTTCTTCTTTCTTCTCCCCTTTAATAGTCTTTCTTTTATAAAAAGAAAAGAAAAGAATGATAAAGCATCGAAGTCATCAAATTTTAATAGGGAAAAAGATTCCCTTAATTTCTTAAAATGAAATAAATTGATATGAAAGTTGAATAAATATTATTAGAATATTATTTTTTTAAAATTTGAAAAAGTTGATTTGTTTATTATGTTTTGTATAAGAATTTGAAAAAATTATAATAATTTGATGAGGTGAGATGAGTTAAAAGGTTTTTTTTAATCCAAATCTCTCCTAAAATCTCATAGTCGGAGAGAGATAGTCAAGTGAAGTTGGTCATGCAACATTTGTTGATGTTCAATAAAATACTATATGATCTTACTTTATGTGATTGTCTCATTCATATTTGAGACTCTTTAACAATAACTTGAGGATATCTTGATTCGCATTATTTTGAAACTTGTTTCAAATATTCTTAACTTTAAGATTTCCCAATGGACATGCTAGGTAACATCTCCACTAATCAAGGCTGGAATATGCTTATCTTAGTGTGGCATGGCCCTCGAATTACATGCCTTAAAAGATGCCGAAAAGATAAAGAAGATACTTAGAAAAACCCGGGTTCATTATTACGTGTTAGCTGAATAACAAAGAAATGGAACACAAAACAATCTTGCACAAAGCAAAAGGGTTCAAAAGAAAGTTTCCACCCACCTCTCAAATCTACAAGACTGATACCATACTGCTTTCCGACTTTGATTTGTCCTTTGCTTAATCACAACAGTCAAGTTCTTATAAAGTTTATAACTATTTGATCTTCAAAACGGTCGGGCAGAAAGTTATTTACTCTTATTTATTGATTGAGTTTGAATCTCTTCACTACATTGGTCTTTTAAGAGTAACAACTAGATAACTTGAAATTTTTCCCTATGTTAACATTTAGGGGTTATTTGGATAGTGAGGTGAGATGAGACAGTTTTAGATGAAAGTTGAATAAAATATTGTTAGAATATTATTTTTTAATATTATTATTGTTTTTGAATTTGAAAAAAGTTGAATTGAAATTTGAAAAAGTTGAATTATTTATTATATTTTGTGTAAAAATTTTAAAAAAATTGTAATAATGGGATGAAATGATTTTTCAATCCAAATAACTCCTAATTTATTGATTGTGTATAAAAATTATCCTTATAAAAATTAAATTAACATTATTTGATATCGGCTTAGGGCGCTATAAAAGTTCCTATATATGGATTGAAAGTGAATAATGTGTGTATATATATATATATATGTATGTATATATATATTTATATATTCTACAAAAATATATTGATAAATCATATTTCTATTGGAATAGATAATTTTTTAAAAAAATAAAATAAAAAGGGTTAAGACATCATTTTGATATTTTTGACAAATCTTAGGTGTTATACACACTATGTCCTTTAGGGATGGAAACGAGTTGAGTTCAAACGAGTAACCAGTGACCAAGCCTTGTTTGTTTAATTTTTATTTGAATACAAGTCAAGTTCAAATTTATCATCGAGTTAAAATTTATATGTCACGAACAACTTAATTTAATAGTTGACCGGGTTTCGATTTGTTCAACAGTTGCTATTAATTGTATTGTATTTTATTATTTTATCTAAACATATTGACAGACATTTGAACTTTTTGCTAATATTTTATAAAGCTTATGTATACGTATATAGATATAATTATTTTCATAAAATTTCAAGTAATATTTTTAGTATTAGGAGCATTATTTTTTCTATCCTCTTCAAATATTTAAAATATTTACATTATATAAAATAATAAGTTCGAAGTCATTCAAATTTATATGAGCTAATACGGGTCGATCCAAGTTTTATACGAATTGTTTCATAATTTTTATTTTACAGACCATTCATTTAATAAAGGAGTCGAGCCAAACTCGAGTTTAGATGGTGCCTTGTCAGCACGAAGGAAACCTGCATTGGCAGGATAAAGGAATAAAATATAAGAAAAAACTTAAAACCGGATCTGGTGTGAAAGTGAATTTTACACCCTCAAATTGGTGGGGACACCTCCTATTTCTATTGTTCATATCATAGACTCACCTGCAACTGATAAAAGTTATTTTTATAATCTGTCTTTTTACCGGAGAGCCATGAGTCTCTGAAAAATCAAAATCTCATTTATACTACCTTCGTAAAAACAAGTGTAGTAAATTTATCTTATAATGTGGAAATTTCTAGTGATGCTAGAGATGGAACATAGATTGTTGACATGCTGGTTGTATTTGGATAGTGAGATAATTTAAAATATTTTATAAATAATAGTAAAATAATAATAATAAAATAGTAAATAGTATAAAATTGTAGATTGCTCAAATGCCGCACAATCGTTTTTCAAAATGGATAGTACTACTCCCATCGCTAGGTGCTGCTGCTAGTACAATTTGATTTTTTGTTTTTTTTTTTTTGCTTTTTCTTATATGTATTTTTTAACACTTTCTATTTTTTTTTAAATACAACATTATTAAAAAACATTTCCTTAATCACTAAGTAAAAAAAAAAAATTAAAAAATTAAAAATAGAGGGAAGCCTAACACTATTCTTTGAAAAGTGATGAAGTCTACTATTAAATATGTAAAAGACGCGTCCCACCACTGAACATAATCACTAATCTACAAACCAAAGGTTGACAGTGCTGGATGCCTGCAATCTCTCTGATGCCTAAGTCAGCAATGAATAGTGTATAATAACTCAAGTATATGATCAAATGTATTTTAGAGTTACCTGGTACCCATATATATAGGTGTGGAGAAATATTGGATCGGTGCTATGACTAGATTACTTTCACGTAATGCTTGTCTATATATTCATCCTACCCCTAGATAGTAGGAGTAATCTCTTGGCCATATTAGTGCTTATCCGCTTTATTAGCCAATAGAATATCAGGCTTTCATGGGCCTTTAGCCTCCAGTTTGGGCCATGCTCATTACTATAATTCATAGTTGGACCAAAGTACTAATGGATCCTCCAGTTGCCTTGTTAATTCTCTTCGCTCGTAGGCGTGAGGAATTCTTATTCTACTGAATCCATCTTTGCTACCATGCTGATTTATTCCCAAGATATAATTTCATTTTTCATACTGCAACTGACTCTGACCGAATTCTTGGGCTTTTCAACTACCCCACTAGCATGTTCATTAGAGTTAATGGGCCACCCCGCTAGTCTATTAAGTATTTTATCCACCATTTTCAACTTTCAAGAATCAAGAAAAGAGGGTTTGATTGCTCATGATGTGGCGGCGGTTATTGGGTAACATGCAACCGTTCCCATCCAGTTGCATTCTGTTGTCAGGTCATGATGCTAAAGTAGATGGCCCCTCGTATTCCCCACTCGGTTTGTACACTACTATCTTCTCCATCTTTCTTTTCAGTTACTTCCTCTTTCCTGGTGCTTCTCTCTCTCTCTCTTGCGGTTTCTTGCCTTCCCTTGCAATTTCTTCGTTTCTCATCCTACTCTCCTCCTAATTCTTGATGGCCAAACACAGTATTTATGCCCGTCTCATAGACATGCAATCTTCCCATGTTCTGGACGTTCCAACTTATGAAGGGTCTGGGTGGCATTCTACTCTTAGGCCCGGGACCTAAAAACTATGCGATAGGATTTTCACATCTTAGACACTACTTTCTTAGATATTCCTGCTCACGGGTGTGTAAACGAAAAGGGTTTCAGTGGCAAGGTTGCCCTCACTATTTGTGCCCTTGGCTGAGGCTTACATTTTGTCGCCCCCTATGTGACGCCCCCAAATTCCGTTTGGGATCGGACGGACATTTGAAGCGTCGAGACATGCAACACAAGGTTACCTGCCCCCGTTCATGACATATAAGATGCAATAATCCTAACATGCATCTAACATTATGCAATATTCGCAGCGGATAATTTTTTTCTTTAGCAATACTATGCACCAAACTGAAAATATCCCAATACTTGAAACATACTTCATACATAAAGATCCATTGAATAACTAAGATCACAGCACTATTCCAAAATAGTTATGATCCAATGGTACTGGAGATGCAACTCCATCGTACAAGTAGTAATTTAACTACTATATTAACATTAACGACGCACCGTCGTTCAGTCGACTGTGTCTAGTTGGTCAGCTCCTGATCCTCCTTCAGGTCCTGTAACAAGATCTACCATTCGGGGGGAATGGTAGTTGGGACTACCACAGTGAGATTTGATTACAAATCTCAGCAAGTTAACAAAAAACTTCCATACAGACTAATGATGCATGTATGACAGTAAAAGCATAAATGCATAATCAAATTCATAAGTAATTAAAGCATAACTTAGCGTACAACATAACATAATTGACATAGCTTAAATTGAATCATGAACTGAACTTGACTTAGCATGAACTTGCTCTGAAACTTGAATTAACATGAAAAATACATACTCCACAGTTGTTGTGGCCCCATGTATTCTACGTGTAAATACATACTCCACAGTTGTTGTGGCCCCATGTATTCCATACAAACTTGACTTAACATTAAAAATGCATACTCCACAGTTGTTGTGGCCCCATGTATTCTACACAAACTTGACTTAACATGAAAAATACATACTCCACAGTTGTTGTGGCCCCATGTATTTTACGCATCACAATTGTAGTTAAATACATACTCCACAGTTGTTGTGGCCCCATGTATTCTACACAAACTTGACTTAACATTAAAAATACATACTCCACAGTTGTTGTGGCCCCATGTATTCTACAAAAACTTGACTTAACATGAAAAATACATACTCCACAGTTGTTGTGGCCCCATGTATTTTACGCATCACAATTGTAGTTAAATACATACTCCACAGTTATTGTGGCCCCATGTATTCTACACAAACTTGACTTAACATTAAAAATACATACTCCACAGTTGTTGTGGCCCCATGTATTCTACAAAAACTTGACTTAACATGAAAAATACATACTCCACAGTTGTTGTGGCCCCATGTATTTTACGCATCACAATTGTAGTTAAATACATACTCCACAGTTGTTGTGGCCCCATGTATTCTACACAAACTTGACTTAACATTAAAAATACATACTCCACAGTTGTTGTGGCCCCATGTATTTTACACATCATAATGTACTCAAGATGAAATGTGACTGGAATACGAAAGGAATGAAGTCCTGACGTAACATAACGTGACTTGAACATAACTTAGAATACATGACCAACTTGAGATAGAAACATTTCGTAACATGGCATAACATATATTAGACAACATATTTAACATGACATACTTGCAACAGTGAATATTACATGACTTGACTCACATGTAATAGATGACATACTTAGCATGACGTACTTGTAATGTACAGTAATACATAACAGAATATATTATGTAACAGATAAAAATTGATGACAGAATAAATTCTGTATAATAGACAATTACATGATAACTTGACATGGCATGACACATATGATAACATACATACATACACTGTAGTTCTTTTACTTAGCACACATACACAGTAGACTGCTAGTAAGTTAAAAGTTAACTTACCTCGATCTCCGCGTTTCTTATAAAACTTCAAGTGCGATCACGAGGAACTGTAATTAGTGATTCTAAAAGTTAGAACTAAATCACTAATAATTTGAAATATGGAAAATACTAACTTAAAGAGTAAAATTTTCATTTTACTCTCTACATGTGGGAAAATGACCGTTTTACCCATAACTTAAGGATTTTGCATACTAACTCCAAAAGTTTCCAAAATTTACATTCCTCATGTAAATCTTGTCCTAAACTTAAATATCAACTCAGAAAAATTTAAAACAAAACACAACTATGAAGAACACACTATGGTCGAAACATCCATAGGCCATTTCCCTTTATTTTTGTTGCAATTCCTTCCAACTTCAAAACTCATGCTTAAACCAAAATTTTGTAACAAACATCTTCCAATCCTAAGTTCAAAACCATACTTAAAACATCCATTTAGAAAAAGTTAATAATTAACACCAAACTTTTTTTGTAAAAAGATCCAAGCACTTGAATCACAAGTTTTGACCTTAAATCAAAACATCTCCAAGAATTTCAAAAATCAAATCTTACTTCTAACATATTAATAATATCATCCTAACATCAACCATGCTTTAAATCATCGAACTAAAGTCACCAAAATCACAAAATAACATTTGGAGTTTTTGGTTTTACACTTAGTCCAAAAACATAAACTTTTTCCTCAACTAGTTTTGATAAATCTCTTGATCTATGACTTATAATTATATGATCTTCAAACCAAACCATCACATGGTTTAAAAAGATGTCCTAAAACATATATAAGCTTCTAATTCAAGATCACATGGTTAGAAATTAACCAAAACATAAATTTAGCCAAGAATATCCACACTTTGGCTTATTTGAATATCTCTTTGCATAAAATTTCATATCTTTGAAACTAACATCAAATATCTTCAAAATAATAATATAACATGTATATAAGATACTTAGTATCCTCCAATAAAATTATTAAAGTCATTAGAATAGGTTTAGACCACCAAAGAGTTAAACTTTCTCAAAACAGAAACTGTTTTTCCTCTTCCAGTTTCTAAGTTTCTAAATCTAAGAAAATCTTTCATCAAAACCTTTAATCATGCAAAAATCCTCAACCAATAGTCATATATACATGTTAACAATACTCCATAAAAATTTCGGACCAATATCTATCCATTAGCTTGGTCAAAAACTCCAAACTATAACATACTCTCCAGATTCACGCCCAGAATGACCTTTCCATGGTTAAAAATACTTTTGACCGACCAAATGACCATGGAATGATGCGAAAAATACATCTACGGAAACTAGACTCAAAGAGGAACAACTTATATGAAGGAGATGTTATGATAAAACACTTACAAAAGCTTCGAAATGGGTGTGCAAAAGAACTCCTAAAAGCTGTCCGAGAGAGAGTGTTTGATATTCTTTCAATGGAAAGCATAAATGAAGATAATTTCGTGGGGAGGGGTGGCTGGAGATACTTGTGGATAAGATATGGAAGAGATGAGGCTGGAGTGAGAGTTAAGTGTAGTTTTCTCCTACCCAAAAAAAATCTATAAATGATTATCTTATAATATTCTATCCAATAATATCTAAAAAAAATCAACTTAAGATATTTTTATCTAATAATATCTATCAACTCAAAATATTTTTACCCAATAATATTCACGAAAATTACCTCAAGATATTTCTTTTTATCTAATAATATCTACAGTTTTGAACAGATGTTTTGTCCGAAAATATGAAAAAATATTATTGCGCCATAAGACTTTAAATAACCCTCCGAGTCTAATGACACAAACCATAATACATTTTGACACTTCTAACTATCTCAAATAATTAAAATCGCATTTCTGGCACCATAGTGAGTGATAACACTAACTATGTTGACAGGCTAAAACCTATGCGATTAGTCGATTTGTGTAAACTTACGGAATTTTCACGAGGTTCTTAAGGTCAAAAGAAATTCCACAATTGAATTTCTAGCGGGCTGTTACAATCTCCCCTCCTAAAAAAAAGATTTCGTCCTCGAAATCGAAGTAAGTAAGAAATAGCAATTTAATGAGGAGGTGTTGCTTACCAACTTACTGTCTATCCCGTATATATTTGCCTTTGAGATTATGTCATTCATTAACTCTCTTACTTTAATCAACAATTAGATTATACTTCTTTGCACAAGGTTGGCCAAGTTGTAACGACATACTCTCCAAACTTAAAACTTTAAGTAAATAATCTTCTGAAACTCTTCTTTAGAAAAGCATAGGTGATATACTTTAAATGTTCTTGTAAATACCATAGTTAGTAGAGAATTCATCAAAATTAAACCGTTAACCTCTCTCTCTCTCTCTCTCTCTCTCTCTCTCTCTCTCTTTTTAACAAAATCGGTGGCACTCTGTTTTAGACCAGACAACTCTGATCCGCGTGATTTTTATAGGTCTTCTGTAGTTGTCAGGCGCCGCATAGCTATGACACTACTTTGTTCTTCTGAAATTGTCAGGCACCGCAGCTATGATACTACATTGCCCTTGTCTCTTGTAGAGAAATGATTCACGAGAGATGATTCGTCATAATTTTCTCTATAAAAGAATTATTCAGTTCATTTTCTTTCTCATCTCATCTTCTTCACTTTTCTGAAATTAGTCTGTATTTTTACTCTGCAATCTCTTTTTGCTTACTTACTTTGCAATGGCTCAGCAATCTTCTCATTGCCAAAACATGAGGTATTCTGCACCTCGTTCACCAGTTGTTTCTGCTTCTTCCGTAGGTGCTATTATGCAATCAAATAATGATCTGACTAATAAGTCAGAAAATGAACTTATCTACGAGCTTGTGAGTCTCGGTACTCGATACTCATCAGCCATTGTCGCATATTCTCAGCGACTGCAATCCAGGACTGGTGGGGTTGACAAACTCCACGAGAGTATTTCTCTGCTTCAGAGGCTTCTTATGGAATCCAACATGAAGATAGAAGCAGTAAAGCGAGAGAACAGAGATTTAAAATCTTTGCTTAACTCTTCTTTTCGAGTGGCTACTCCTTTAGATAGGAGAGGCATGCAGATTTTTGAAGAGCAAGAACGTTTAAAGATTGAGGCAAAGAGCCTCAAATTTCTGTAATTTTGCTTTATGAAAATAAAATAATACTTCACAAATATTCATATTTGTGTTTCTATCTTCTGGTATATGTTTTATGTACTCCATTTTATTTCTTTCAGGGATTTTCATATATATGACATGATCCAATGACTCATATAAATATGCATTTAATCATGCATATCCAAACTCTCAGTAATCTTCAAGTTAATAAAAACCTCAAGGAGTTCTACTGGTCTAGGACTAACTTACTTCTTTATAACCGCAACAATCAGTCATCTTCCTAGGTGGTACTTTGATAACTGACCAGTTAATAACTTAAACTTGAAACTTTCTCTCTTATGATTGTCATAACTCTTCTATCCATCATAAGTTATCAATTATTCTAACTCTAAATGATTTGTTCCTAATGTTCACATAAATCCTCAAGACCAATATTTTACTCTCCATATAATAGTCTTCAAAAGAAGATCGATCTATGTATCCATAAAGATAGTACTTTGCCAGAAATCATTTACTGGCGGCGTGGTAATACTATTATCATAAATAATTTCTACTAAGGCTAAAGTTTCTCCTAATCAAATTACTCTTCCAAACACAATTTCTATCGTATTCTCCGAATCAAAACAATTCTCCAAATATGTGGAATACCATTTATCAATCCTACATATCCTTTCTCATATTACTAAAAGGTATTCTATATCTACATTGGTATGAACAATAATACTTCTAATGAAAATTGTTACTCTTACCACTAGGGTAACAATTTAGCTTCCAAACTGAATTCTCAAGCACTACCACAATTAATAGAAACAATGACTCGTTTGAATCAAACAATGTACAATTTACCAACCCCAATGACTTGACTTACTCCAAAATAATAATAATGCAATACTACCATCAATTACAATCAGATCAACGTTAACTATGTTTACCTCAACTAATTCTTTATCCATCGGAAAATTCTGATCCTTTTGATTGTTATCTCCCTTAAGATTCCGAGGTATTCTATCACGAGTCATGTGTCCCTTCTTGAAACACACGAGTATATATATATATTAAAACCACATACTACCCTTCATACTTTAAGAAATTCAAGCCTACTGACGACTAAAATTTCAAGCCTAATGTTTGGTGCATTTCCTAAGGACATGTGGATTTACTGCCCAGAGACGTATTGCTCTGATACCACCCTGTGACGCCCCCAAATTCCGTTTGGGATCGGACGGACATTTGAAGCGTCGAGACATGCAACACAAGGTTACCTGCCCCCGTTCATGACATATAAGATGCAATAATCCTAACATGCATCTAACATTATGCAATATTCGCAGCGGATAATTTTTTTCTTTAGCAATACTATGCACCAAACTGAAAATATCCCAATACTTGAAACATACTTCATACATAAAGATCCATTGAATAACTAAGATCACAGCACTATTCCAAAATAGTTATGATCCAATGGTACTGGAGATGCAACTCCATCGTACAAGTAGTAATTTAACTACTATATTAACATTAACGACGCACCGTCGTTCAGTCGACTGTGTCTAGTTGGTCAGCTCCTGATCCTCCTTCAGGTCCTGTAACAAGATCTACCATTCGGGGGGAATGGTAGTTGGGACTACCACAGTGAGATTTGATTACAAATCTCAGCAAGTTAACAAAAAACTTCCATACAGACTAATGATGCATGTATGACAGTAAAAGCATAAATGCATAATCAAATTCATAAGTAATTAAAGCATAACTTAGCGTACAACATAACATAATTGACATAGCTTAAATTGAATCATGAACTGAACTTGACTTAGCATGAACTTGCTCTGAAACTTGAATTAACATGAAAAATACATACTCCACAGTTGTTGTGGCCCCATGTATTCTACGTGTAAATACATACTCCACAGTTGTTGTGGCCCCATGTATTCCATACAAACTTGACTTAACATTAAAAATGCATACTCCACAGTTGTTGTGGCCCCATGTATTCTACACAAACTTGACTTAACATGAAAAATACATACTCCACAGTTGTTGTGGCCCCATGTATTTTACGCATCACAATTGTAGTTAAATACATACTCCACAGTTGTTGTGGCCCCATGTATTCTACACAAACTTGACTTAACATTAAAAATACATACTCCACAGTTGTTGTGGCCCCATGTATTCTACAAAAACTTGACTTAACATGAAAAATACATACTCCACAGTTGTTGTGGCCCCATGTATTTTACGCATCACAATTGTAGTTAAATACATACTCCACAGTTGTTGTGGCCCCATGTATTCTACACAAACTTGACTTAACATTAAAAATACATACTCCACAGTTGTTGTGGCCCCATGTATTCTACAAAAACTTGACTTAACATGAAAAATACATACTCCACAGTTGTTGTGGCCCCATGTATTTTACGCATCACAATTGTAGTTAAATACATACTCCACAGTTGTTGTGGCCCCATGTATTCTACACAAACTTGACTTAACATTAAAAATACATACTCCACAGTTGTTGTGGCCCCATGTATTTTACACATCATAATGTACTCAAGATGAAATGTGACTGGAATACGAAAGGAATGAAGTCCTGACGTAACATAACGTGACTTGAACATAACTTAGAATACATGACCAACTTGAGATAGAAACATTTCGTAACATGGCATAACATATATTAGACAACATATTTAACATGACATACTTGCAACAGTGAATATTACATGACTTGACTCACATGTAATAGATGACATACTTAGCATGACGTACTTGTAATGTACAGTAATACATAACAGAATATATTATGTAACAGATAAAAATTGATGACAGAATAAATTCTGTATAATAGACAATTACATGATAACTTGACATGGCATGACACATATGATAACATACATACATACACTGTAGTTCTTTTACTTAGCACACATACACAGTAGACTGCTAGTAAGTTAAAAGTTAACTTACCTCGATCTCCGCGTTTCTTATAAAACTTCAAGTGCGATCACGAGGAACTGTAATTAGTGATTCTAAAAGTTAGAACTAAATCACTAATAATTTGAAATATGGAAAATACTAACTTAAAGAGTAAAATTTTCATTTTACTCTCTACATGTGGGAAAATGACCGTTTTACCCATAACTTAAGGATTTTGCATACTAACTCCAAAAGTTTCCAAAATTTACATTCCTCATGTAAATCTTGTCCTAAACTTAAATATCAACTCAGAAAAATTTAAAACAAAACACAACTATGAAGAACACACTATGGTCGAAACATCCATAGGCCATTTCCCTTTATTTTTGTTGCAATTCCTTCCAACTTCAAAACTCATGCTTAAACCAAAATTTTGTAACAAACATCTTCCAATCCTAAGTTCAAAACCATACTTAAAACATCCATTTAGAAAAAGTTAATAATTAACACCAAACTTTTTTTGTAAAAAGATCCAAGCACTTGAATCACAAGTTTTGACCTTAAATCAAAACATCTCCAAGAATTTCAAAAATCAAATCTTACTTCTAACATATTAATAATATCATCCTAACATCAACCATGCTTTAAATCATCGAACTAAAGTCACCAAAATCACAAAATAACATTTGGAGTTTTTGGTTTTACACTTAGTCCAAAAACATAAACTTTTTCCTCAACTAGTTTTGATAAATCTCTTGATCTATGACTTATAATTATATGATCTTCAAACCAAACCATCACATGGTTTAAAAAGATGTCCTAAAACATATATAAGCTTCTAATTCAAGATCACATGGTTAGAAATTAACCAAAACATAAATTTAGCCAAGAATATCCACACTTTGGCTTATTTGAATATCTCTTTGCATAAAATTTCATATCTTTGAAACTAACATCAAATATCTTCAAAATAATAATATAACATGTATATAAGATACTTAGTATCCTCCAATAAAATTATTAAAGTCATTAGAATAGGTTTAGACCACCAAAGAGTTAAACTTTCTCAAAACAGAAACTGTTTTTCCTCTTCCAGTTTCTAAGTTTCTAAATCTAAGAAAATCTTTCATCAAAACCTTTAATCATGCAAAAATCCTCAACCAATAGTCATATATACATGTTAACAATACTCCATAAAAATTTCGGACCAATATCTATCCATTAGCTTGGTCAAAAACTCCAAACTATAACATACTCTCCAGATTCACGCCCAGAATGACCTTTCCATGGTTAAAAATACTTTTGACCGACCAAATGACCATGGAATGATGCGAAAAATACATCTACGGAAACTAGACTCAAAGAGGAACAACTTATATGAAGGAGATGTTATGATAAAACACTTACAAAAGCTTCGAAATGGGTGTGCAAAAGAACTCCTAAAAGCTGTCCGAGAGAGAGTGTTTGATATTCTTTCAATGGAAAGCATAAATGAAGATAATTTCGTGGGGAGGGGTGGCTGGAGATACTTGTGGATAAGATATGGAAGAGATGAGGCTGGAGTGAGAGTTAAGTGTAGTTTTCTCCTACCCAAAAAAAATCTATAAATGATTATCTTATAATATTCTATCCAATAATATCTAAAAAAAATCAACTTAAGATATTTTTATCTAATAATATCTATCAACTCAAAATATTTTTACCCAATAATATTCACGAAAATTACCTCAAGATATTTCTTTTTATCTAATAATATCTACAGTTTTGAACAGATGTTTTGTCCGAAAATATGAAAAAATATTATTGCGCCATAAGACTTTAAATAACCCTCCGAGTCTAATGACACAAACCATAATACATTTTGACACTTCTAACTATCTCAAATAATTAAAATCGCATTTCTGGCACCATAGTGAGTGATAACACTAACTATGTTGACAGGCTAAAACCTATGCGATTAGTCGATTTGTGTAAACTTACGGAATTTTCACGAGGTTCTTAAGGTCAAAAGAAATTCCACAATTGAATTTCTAGCGGGCTGTTACACCCTACGCGAAATTCTGGATCCCTTCGACTTGCCCCTACTCAACTTCATCCCTTCACGCTAAGGTTTTTCCTTTATGCTTGTATTGTGTTTTGCATGGCTCTCAAGCCCCTTTGGGAGGTATACCCTGACCTAACTACTCAAGAATTCTTGTCTTTTTATCACCTGCGACCCTTTGATAAAGGTAACATTATGAGCTTTCATAAAAAAGATAAAGGACATACATTGTCTCAGTTCGAATCTCGTCACTCAAATGCTAAGATGTGGACATCAAAATTCTTCTTAATCAATAGTAAGGACTGGGATTTTCCAAGTTCGAAGACTCCTTAACGGGATTTTCTTATTAGGGCTAATTGGGGCAAAACTCCTGAGGAGAAAGGGTTATGGGTAGGGATGGAACTCTTATCCAAATGGGAACTAGCCTGAATCAAAATGGTCCGTGCTTAGGCAGAAAGCCACCCAGATAATCTCTGGATTGACTTCCTATTAACTCCTGCCCATATGGACCATTTCTGGATGTCTATTTTTTTTTAGGCTGTGGTGCCGCCCCCTCCCTTAGGCCAAGCTTTAAAAGCCTCGAATAAATGTACTCACTCCCAGGATGCCTCTTCACCTGCTAAAAAGAAGAAAGTTTTTGAGAAGGAAGTTGATAGTTCTTCAAAAGCTTCAAAAGCCTCTTTTCTTGCTACTCCCATTAGCACTCCACCTTCTACATTCAATACATCACCTGCATGTTTAACTTCCCTTGGCCTTGGTGATGCTGAAGGTTTGGCAAGTCAAGCACTCTCTGACTTGGCAGCCACATTTGAGTTCACAATTCCTCAACAAATGCCTATCTTGGCGTCCAACCCTGTCTTCGAGTTCCCTGTTCCTGAGAACCTGGTAAGGGACAACGAGTTGAGTGCTGACGTTGTTGCCGCCCTTAATTTGGATCTCACTGGTGGCATGAAGGCTCATATGGGTGGGAAGACTGGGTCCTCTCTCTTGGAAAGGGTATTTCTTTGGGTAGCCTTGTGGGTAAAGGCGCCCACTTGATTGAAGTGGACTTGGCCTACACTAGCACTACATGCTCATTGGGAAATCTTGGTAGTCCCTTTGAGGGGGGGTTGACTCGGCTACTCTGACCCCTACGCCCCATTTGCTCAACGGTGGCTGTGATCTCAGGGAGGTTCGGGGCGGTGCTTCCTCTTCTTCTTCCAATGCCCAAGGTGAAGCCACTACCATAATGGTTGGCCGACTGAGGGCCTTTCTTTTAAGGGTAAATTTTGTCGGCTATGGCTTTCCCTTTTTCCTGCTTGTGTGTATGCTGGTTGCTTATTCTATTTTGCGTTTTCCTTTTGCAAGGTGTCATTGACTTAGCAACCTGGCGAGTCGGGCTACTTTAGAGGAGGAAGTTCTAGAGAGGCGTAAGTTCTACTTCTTTGCCATGGCAGAATTCGAGAGGTGGAAGGTTGAGAGGGCAGAGATGGAGGTGCGGTTGGTGCAGACTGATGGTTGTTCCCATGCTTTACAAGGAGACTTGGAAATCCTTCAGGACAAAGTTGTTTACTTTTGTTGAACCCAAGGTTTCAAGTTTCATGTGATTATAAATCTACACATGGATTTTGATGATAACAAATGAATTCAAAAAATAAAGGAGTTTCAAGTTCAAGTTCAAGTTGTCCACACAATGGAGTCAAGCACATCAAAGAACCAAGCATGAGCAAGAAGGAAACAAGTTCACATTAAAGTCATAGAGTAATGTTGTAAATCTCTTAAAATTCGAAATTAGGATTAATGCTCAAAATTAATATTTTATCATAAAGTATTAAAATACATTTTCCACATCTGCATGAATATTTTTGAAAATTAAATTTGAAAATTTTGAAAGATGATTGATTGTCATCTTTTACATGTGCATGCCTTGATTAAAGAGTTGAACTTTGAAAATATTAAAGATGATTGATTGTCATCTTTCACATGTGCATGTTTTATTTGAATATTTTCAAAAGTGATTGATGCTTTTTTAGACTTATACAAAAGGTAGATGATTTTGTTTAAATTTTTTAAAAAGTAAAGTGTGCTCCTTTTGTCATATACAAAAAGTAAAATATTAAGTTTGAATTTTTTTGAAAAAGAAAGTGTGCTCCTTTTGTCATATGCAAAAAGTAAAAGATTATGTTTGAATTTTTTGAAAAGGAAAGTGTGCTCCTTTTGTCATATGCCAAAAGTAAAAGATTAGGTTTGATTTTTTTGAAAAAGTGAATGATGTTGTTGACATGTGAATCTTTTTAAATTTGAATATGAAGTCTCATATGCCTATAAATAGATCATTTGAGAGCTTCACATTCACAACACCAAGAGCATGCAACATTCATTCAAAACTTTCATTCTCTCTTCTCTAAGCATTGAGTCTTAATCCTTGTTCATTTTGAGAGATATAGTTTGCGCTGTATTGTTCTTATTTCACTCATTGAGGAGTGTTTTCTGATAACCTACCCACTATCAGCTTTTGTATCAGTAAAAGGGTGTGTATAACCTTTGTGCGTGTAGAAAGTGTTCTACACAGGGAATAGTTAAATCACCACGTGTAAGGTGATTACAAGTGTAGAGGGTGTTCTACACGGATCCTTTGTAGCGATGTTGTTCAAAGGTGTAATAGGTTTCTATCTCCACCTGAAAGAGGTTGAATAGTGAATTTGGGGATCCTCAAGGGTTGCTTGAGGTGAGGACGTGGGCAGTGGGGCCGAACCTCGTTAACATACTGAGTTTGCTTCTCTCTTACCCTTACTCTTTATATTTATTACTGTTTCGTATTTTATTTATATTTTATATTATATATTTGATTTATAATTGTTATTTTTTTTTAAATACAACTCAATTCACCCCCCCTCTTGTGTTAGTCATCTGGACAACAATTGGTATCAGAGCTAAGAGCTCTATTTTAAGATTAACTATCTTTTGAGTTAAGATCTTATGGCTAACATTTCAGCTTCATTTGGTGAAGGTCAATCTAGCAGTCGGCCTCCACTCTTTTGTGGAGATAATTACTCATTCTGGAAAGTTAGAATGAGAATATTCCTTCAAACTCAAGGTCGAGAAATCTGAAAATGCATTGTAAATAGACCTTATATTCCAACAAAAGTGGTTGATGGAGTAAAGGTCAAAAAGGAAGAAGAAGAGTTTGATCGTGAAGACGATAGACTTTATACTTTGAATTTAACTGCTATGAATTTATTATTTAATGCTCTCAATGGAAATGAGTTTAATAGAATAATGACTTGTGCTACAGCAAAAGAAATTTGGGATAACTTGAAAGTTACTTATGAAGGAACTTCGCAAGTCAAGGAATCAAAAATTTATATTTTTACTCATGAATATGAAATATTTAAGATGAATGATGAAGAATCTATTTCTAGTATGCACACTCATTTTACTAACATCATAAACATATTGACAGCTCTTGGCAAAATTTATTCCAAGGTAGAGATAGTAAGAAAAATTCTCAACTCTCTACCAAAACGCTGGGAATCAAAAGTAACAGCGATTCTTGAAACTAGAGACCTCAAGAAGCTCGAAGTGAATGAACTCATCGGGTCACTTATCACCCATGAGTACACATTGAAAAGAGGAGAAGAAGAAGGAAAGCCAAAGAAGAGCTTGGCACTTAAAGCTGTTCCTCATGAAAGTGAAAGTGATGAAGATGAGGAAAATGAAGATAAAGATGAAAAAGTTGCGATGATAACAAGAAGAATTCAGAGGTTCTTCAAGAAAAATAAAACTCCTCCGAGGAAATCCTTCAAAAAGTTTTCCAAGAAAGATTCAGGTAAAAATGACACTTTAATTTGTTATAAATGTAATAAGTCTGGTCATATCAAGCCAGATTGTCCTCTGCTAAAGAAAGATCGAAACAAGGGCAAGAAATCAATGAAAGCTACATGGGATGATGATTCAAGTAGCTCAGATAGTGAAACAAGCAATGAAGAATCAGCAAATCTTTGTCTTATGGCTAAAGATGACATTGAGGTAACAAATCTTGATAATATTGAAGATCCTTCATATGAAAACTTGCAAAATGTTTTAGAAGAGTTTTATGAGAAATTTGAAAAATTGGGTATCAAATATACTGCTTTGAAAAAGAAAAATTCTTCTTTAACAAATGAAATTGATATTTTAAGAAAAGAAAGTATCATTTTGAAAGATAAAAATCTTGAATTGAATAAAAAGAAAACCGATTTAGAAAATATTGTTGAAAACTTTACGAATGGAAAAAGAAATTTTGAAAAACTTATTGGTAGTCAAAAATGTGTTTTTGATAAGGCAGGTTTGGGATATATGCCAAAACAAAAATACAAACCTTATAAAAATTTCTTTGATAATCCTTCTACATCAAAGATCAATAATCAAAATTTTTTTCATAAAAATAATTTTATCGAAAAACGATATTATTATAATCATTCAAGTTCTTCATATATGTCACATGCTATTTGCAATTTCTGTAATAGAAATGGTCATAATTATCATACTTGTCCTATTAGAAGAAATCATACAATAACTATTAGGGCCATATGGGTACCTAAAAATCTTGTTTCTTCTAATACTAATTAATAAAGGACCCAAAGAACTTGGGTACCAAGAAAAATCTTTTTAATTGTTTTTATAGGTATGCATGAAGTCATTCACAAGCAAAAACAAGTGGTTTTTAGATAGTGGATGTTCAAGACACATGACGGGAGACAAGACTAAGTTCTTTGATCTTAGATCTAACGAAGAAGGACACGTGACATTTGGAGACAACTCGAAAGGGAAGATCGTGGGAATAGGTAAAATTGGTAATGAATCTTCTCTCATAATTGAAGATGTTCTACTTGTTGAAGGTCTAAAATATAATCTTTTGAGCATAAGTCAATTATGTGATAAAGGATTTACAATTACTTTCAAAATGGATAAGTGCATTATTTTGAATGATCATGATTGTAATATTTGTTTTATTGCTTTTAGAAATAATAATGTTTATACAATCGATTTTGAAGAAATTACCTCACAAGATGCTATTTGCTTTTCAGTTCAAAATGAAACTAGTTGGCTATGACATAGAAGATTAGGTCATGCCAACATGAAACTTATTTCCAAACTTCCAAAAAATGATCTTGTGAGAGGTTTACCAAAAATAAATTTTCTTAAAGACAAAATTTGTGATGCATGCCAATTTGGTAAACAAACAAAAACTTCTTTTAAAACCAAGAAACATATTTCCACTACTAGACCATTGCAACTGATACACATGGATCTTTTTGGACCAAATAGAGTTACAAGTTTAGGAGGAAAATATTATGCATTTGTTATTATTGATGATTTCTCTATATATACTTGGGTCATCTTTCTTGCTTATAAAGATGAGGCACATAATGCATTTACCAAGTTATGCAAGAGAATTCAAAATGAAAAGGGCTATACTATTTCAAGTATCCGAAGTGATAGGGGAAAAGAGTTTGTTAATAAAAATATTGAAACATTTTGTGATGAAAATGGTTTTGTGCATAATTTTTCTACTCCTCGAACTCCTCAACAAAATGGGGTAGTAGAGAGGAAAAATAGATCTCTTCAAGAGATGGCAAGAACAATGTTCAATGAGAACAACTTGCCTAGTTATTTTTGGGCCGAAACGGTAAGTACTGCATGTTATATTATAAGTAGAGTTATGCCAAGATCGAAGTTAGATAAAATCCCTTATGAGTTTTGAAATGAGAAAAAACCCAACATTTGTTACTTTCATGTATTTGGATGCAAATGTTTTATTTTGAATGACAGGAATAATTTAGGCAAGTTTGATGTAAAATCTGATGAAGTATCTTATAGAGTATTTAATAAAAAGACTTTGACTGTACAAGAATCTATACATGTAGTATTTGATGAATCTAATTCTCCACTCTCCAAGAAATCTATTGATGAAGAAACATGAGGTATAAATAACACAGAAAGTTTCAATCTCAACACAGAGAAAATAATAGAGAAAGTTCAACATGGAGTCATCACGAAAGATTATCAAAATTTAATACAAGATGTAACCAAATAGTGGAAATTTGTGAAAGATCATCCAGTGGAACAAATTTTGGGAGAACCTTCACGAGGTGTAAGTACTCGATCATCTCTTAGAAATATTTGCAATCATACTGCTTTTCTATCTCAAATTGAACCCAAAAATATTGATGACGCACTTCTTGATGAATCTTGGATTCTAGCTATGCAAGAAGAGTTGAATCAATTTGAAAGAAATGATGTTTGGATACTTATTCCTAAACCCAAAAATCATACTATTATTGGAACAAAATGGGTTTTTGGAAACAAGAAAGATGAGTCCGGATTCATTACTAGAAATAAGGCTCGACTTGTAGTCCAAGGTTTTATCAAGAAGAAGGAATCGATTATGATGAGACATATGCACCAGTCACAAGATTAGAAACTATTCGAATGCTACTTGCATATACTTGTTATAAAGATTTCAAACTTTTTCAAATGGATGTTAAAAGTGCTTTCTTAAATGGTTTTATACATGAAGAGGTATATGTTGAGCAACTTCCAGGTTTTGAAAATCATATTTCCCCAAATCATGTTTTCAAACTTACAAAAGCACTATATGGACTTAAACAAGCTCCTAGAATTTGGTACGAGAGACTCAGTGGTTTCTTGATTGAAAAAGGTTTTTCAAGAGGAAAAATCGACACAACTCTTTTCATTAAATATGAAAATGATGATATTCTTTTGATTCAGATTTATGTTGATATTCGATGCTACTAATGAAAATATGTGTCAAGTTTTTGCTAAGACTATGCAGGAAGAATTTGAGATGAGCATGATGAGAGAACTTACATTCTTTCTCGGATTGCAAATTAAGCAAGCAAAAAGTGAGACATTCATCAATCAATCAAAATATATTAAGGAATTACTGAAAAAGTTTGGGATGGAAAATGTAAGGAAATTGGAACACCAATGAGCCCAACAACTAAACTTGATAAAGATGAATCCGGTAAGCCAGTTGACTCGAAGATATATCGAGGTATGATTGGTAGCTTATTATATTTAACAGCCAGCAGACCAGATATTATGTTTAGTGTGTGCTTATACGCACGCTTTCAATCATCTCCAAAAGAATCACATTTAATTGCAGTTAAGCACATTCTTAGATATCTTAGTGGTACAATTAACCTAGGGTTATGATACCCTAAATACGCATCTTTCGATCTAATCAGTTATATAGATGCAGATTATACTGGCTGTAAAATAGATCGAAAAAGTACTAGTGGAACATGTCATTTCTTAGGTCATGCACTAGTTTCCTGGTTTAGTAAAAAACAAAATTCTGTTGCACTATTTATTGCTGAGGCAGAATATGTTGCTGCGGGTAGTTGTTGTGCTCAAGTTCTCTACATGAAGCAACAACTTGAAGATTTTTAAACTCATGTATAATCACATTCCAATCAAATGTGATAATACAAGTACTATAAATCTTTCAAAAAACCCAATACAACATTCTAGAACTAAGTATATTGAAATAAGATATCATTTTCTTCGAGATCATGTGCAGAAAGGAGATATAGTACTAGAGTTCACAAACACACACGATCAATTAGCAAATATTTTCACAAAACCTTTATCAGAAGATAGATTATGTATGATCAGAAGAGAAATAGGTATGATGCATGCTATGAATATCTCTTAAAAGATAGACTAGAGTCAATAAAAATAGAGATAGATTTTTTAAATACTTTTACATAAACTTGAGATTCTTAGCCTCATGTTTGAGACGCTCATTATCTTCATACAATATCATGTCATTCTTATCCATGGGAACCGGCAAGCGGAATGAAGAATCTAATAAAGATTTCAACTGTTTATTCTTCTGCCGAATAATTCGTTCCCTTGTGTGAGACTCTTGAACAATTCGTTGAAGTACAACAATTTGTTCTTTGAGCTTTTCAATTTCATGATTTTTGACTTGTAGCCGCTGAGAAAAAGTAACAATAGAGGAAGAGTAGCGAGTCCCAAGACTCACCAAGTCATAAATAGCATCAAAATCTGACATATTAGTCAGATTATTATTTTCTTGCTGCAACATGGCACCAATGGCAGCTGCAGAAAGGATAGGAGGTTGAGATGCAGAATGCCTCATGGATGGATCTAGAGAAATGTTAGAAGAATGAGCCATTGAGAAAAGAATAGAAGGCTTAAAACGAGAATGTTGAAAGAATGCAGATGAGTTATAAAGATGAGAAGAAAACTTGATGCGGATTGGATGAATTTCAGGACTGATTTTATAGAGATAGCATAAAGAATAAAACAAACTATTGTTTCTTCAAATCTTATTTAGTCAAAAGAAATACAAGATATGCTGGACACATATTGTCAAAAGTTTTTTTACTAAGCCAGCGAGATTAACAGTAGATTGTCCCTATTTTTCTAGTAAACGATGAACATCTGCTATTATCTGTCGATGTTGACCTTGTATCTGAACCATTTCTCGTTCCAGCTCCTCTATTCGTGGTTGCAGATCATGAGCATACCAATCTGTAAATTATTTTAAGTCTTTGGTTTTCTTGCTTTAGCCTTTTATTCTTACTATCCTTATTAGCAAGTTTCTGTCGTAACTCAGATATTTGCATGTTAAGATAATCAATCTCACTCACCCTCGCCATTAACTTCCGAGACATGATCGTAATAGAGGCAGCATATTGACTACTGAGCATTCTTGATTCTGCAATAATCTCAGAATCAGCCTTACTAGAAAAACGGTTCTCTGCTCCTATCATGGTATTGATGGCTTCAGGAGAGAAGATTGATGATTGATGCGTCAAGAGTTCCTGATTCAAGTCTGGAACATTAGTGGAAGAGAATTGCTCAGCCATTCTATCGTTGTGGAAAAACAGAACTCCGGTTAAGAAGCGATGTATTTTTTTTGGCATCCGATAGATGAAAATGATCATTTTTTTATAGAAACTCAGAGCCTTCAATCACGTTTGTCAACAACATCAGACGATTGTTTAAATCTCCAGCCGCACTAAATTCATAGAGTTAAGCCTCGAGACTTTCCAGCATTTGTCGGATCACGGACGGCTCTTTTTTCAACTATCTACAGTGATTATTAAACGCATCATTTTCTTCAGTCTATTTACTTGCTGCCGATCCTTTTTAATGATGCCAAAAGGGGGAGAAGTTTTAGACTAGAACATTAACATTGTTTAAATTGCTAAACTTGTTATATATACTTGGAATTATATTTATACTTTTGCTTGAAAAACTAACGCATATTTTCAGGGGGAGTTTAAGTATTAATACAGGTTTCAAATTCTATCAAGTATTTGTCATCATCAAAAAGGGGGAGATTGTTGAACCCAAGGTTTCAAGTTTCATGTGATTATAAATCTACACATGGATTTTGATGATAACAAATGAATTCAAAGAATAAAGGAGTTTCAAGTTCAAGTTATCCACACAATGGAGTCAAGCCACATCAAAGAACCAAGCATGAGCAAGAAGGAAACAAGTTCACATTAAAGTCATAGAGTAATGTTGTAAATCTCTTAAAATTCGAAATTAGGATTAATGCTCAAAATTAATATTTTATCATAAAGCATTAAAATACATTTTCCACATGTGCATGAATATTTTTGAAAATTAAATTTGAAAATTTTGAAAGATGATTGATTGTCATCTTTTACATGTGCATGCCTTGATTAAAGGGTTGAATTTTGAAAATATTAAAGATGATTGATTGTCATCTTTCACATGTGCATGTTTATTTGAATATTTTCAAAAGTGATTGATGCTTTTTTAGACTTATACAAAAGGTAGATGATTTTGTTTGAATTTTTTGAAAAGTAATATGTGCTCCTTTTGTCATATACAAAAAGTAAAAGATTAGGTTTGAATTTTTTTGAAAAAGAAAGTGTGCTCCTTTTGTCATATGCAAAAACTAAAAGATTAAGTTTGAATTTTTTGAAAAGGAAAGTGTGCTCCTTTTGTCATATGCCAAAAGTAAAAGATTAGGTTTGATTTTTTTGAAAAAGTGAATGATGTTGTCTTTGACATGTAAATCTTTTTAAATTTGAATATGAAGTATCATATGCCTATAAATAGATCATTTGAGAGCTTCACATTCACGACATCAAGAGCATACAACATTCATTCAAAGCTTTCATTCTCTCTTCTCTAAGTATTGAGCCTTAATCCTTGTTTATTTTGAGAGATATAGTTTGCGCTGTATTGTTCTTATTTCACTCATTGATGAGTGTTTTCTAATAACCTACCCACTATCAGCTTTTGTATCAGTAAAAGGATGTGTATAACCCTTGTGCGTGTAGAAAGTGTTCTACACAGGAAATAGTTAAATCACCACGTGTAAGGTGATTGCAAGTGTAGATGGTGTTCTACACAGATCCTTTGTAGCGGTGTTGTTCAAAGGTATAATAGGTTTCTATCTCCACCTGAAAGAAGTTGAATAGTGAATTTGGGGATCCTCAAGGGGTAGCTTGAGGCAAGGACGTAGGCAGTGGGGCCGAATCTCGTTAACATACTGAGTTTGCTTCTCTCTTACCCTTACTTTTTATATTTATTACTGTTTCGTATTTTGTTTATATTTTATATTGTATATTTGATTTATAATTGTTATTTTTTTTAAATACAACTTAATTCACCCCCCCTCTTGTGTTAGTCATCTGGGCAACAACCTTCATGCCGAGCTTCATCATGCCTAGGAGGCAAAGGTCAGAGATAATTTTTCCTTAAGGTTGCTGGAGTCAAAGTGGGACTCCATTAGGGCTTAATTCTCCTTTGTTCAAAGGGATTTTGAGTTCGAGCGAGGTCGCCTCAACTCTGATCTTCTATCCTTTAAGGGGGAGTTAGACTCTATTGGCTAAGAGCTGGTCGGTTCTCAAGACCGTAGCTGTGAGATTGCATAAGAGCTGGCAACTTTCCTGGAGAAATGGCAACTGGTTGAAGTTGACATCTCCGAGACTCAGGGCTCATTAGCAGAGCTACAACAAAGGCACAAACAAGACAAAAAGAGTCAGGTGGATTTTGATGAGAAGCAAAGGAAGCTGTACTTGGCCATCGTGGCGAATGACACTCGCTTGAATGAGAAGAAGGGCGAAATTACTCACCTATGCTCTTAGTTGGCGTCTGCCCCTATGGCTAGAGATAGTGCATTTGCTTACGGCTATGGTATTGGCGTACTAAGGCTTAGGTCCCACCTGATTACCGATCCTTCTGCCGACTTAACGCACCCTGATCTGAACCTGTTCAAGCCTGACACAGCTTTTTGCCATTTTGCCCATAGATTTGGTTGAATAGAAATACCGACGCCTTTATCGATATTCCTCCTCCTTCCCTGCCTTCTAGAGGTGCAAATGCTTGAGTTTCATTTTGTAATAAGCATTTTGTAACTCCTATGGACATCTATTTTCGTTTTGCACAATTGCATATGGATTGGATTGTGCTTTTCCTTTTGTGATTGACCGCTTTGCTTTTTTCCTTATATTTTCTTACTATTGGGCGACCTTGTTTTTTCCTTATGTTTTCTTGTTGTTGGGCGACCTTTGGGGTGATGCAATTGCTCCCTTTTGTTTCCTTTGTGCTATTTTCTGTTGTTCGTGAGGAATTGGGTTTGCAAAGTCATGTTGGCCTTTGCGACCCCTTTTCTTTATAAAGCTTCTCTTTGTAAAGGTGGGGTAGTTTGTTGGCTTCAGCGCCCTTTGCATAGTGTTGGCCTTCGTGTTCCATTTTCTTTATAAAACTTTTCTTTATAAAGGTGGGGTAGTCTGTTGGCCTTTACGCCCTTTGCATGGTGTGCCACGAGTTGTTTAGACTTATTATTAGTGTTTAAGGGTAGTGTGGTCTAAGGACCTCCGCACTCTTTTTATAGGGCAACGTAAGTTGTTTAGGCTCATTATTGGTGTTTAGGGTGGTGTGGTCTAATGACTTTCTAACCATTTTTCTTGGCACTGTGAGTCGTTTAGGCTCGTCATTGGTGTTTAAGGGTGGTGTGACCTCCGTGCCTTTTTTTTTATGGCACCGTGAGTCATTTAGGCCCGTCATTGGTGTTTAAGGGTAGCGTGATTTGATAACCTCTGCACTATTTTTTCATGGCACCGCGAGTCGTCTCGGCTCATAATTGGTATTTAAAGGTTCTAGCCGGTCACAACATAGTCTCTTTAGGAGATAATGGAGATGGAAAGAACACTTTATTCATAATAAGAGAGAAATAATAATCATGTAGAGATAACGAAGGAGTTCTAATAATAAACAAACACTTTGCAGGAAATATAAGGCTGTAAGAATAAAGAGTAAAATGTCGTCACGGGTAAAATTTCTTCAATTGCTCTGCGTTCTAAGGATGTGGTAACTATTTGCCTTGGTTGTCCTTTAGGCGATAGGTTCTTGGCCTATTGTTAGCTACTACCACATATGGTCTTTCCCAACGAGGTCCCAACTTGCCTTCTTCTTTAGTGGTGACTTCACTTTCCTTTAGGACCAAATCTTCTATTTTGAATGTCTTGGGTTTCACCCTCTTGTTGAAGTATTGCTCAGCTTTTTTCTTCTCGTGTATCATTCTGACCTCAGCTGCCTCTTTTTCCTCTTCTAAAAGGTCGAGGTATTCTTCCATGGCTTTGTTGTTTCAGGGCGCCAAGAAATGGAAGGTTCAGAAACTTGGCAGCCCCACTTCCATTAAGGGTACAGCCTCACACCATACACCAGTGTGAATGGGAACTCCCCTGTGGAGTTCTTTATTGAGGTTTTGTAGGCCCATAATACCTTCAGTAGCTCATCGACCTTCTTTTCTATGAGCTTCTTCTTTAGAATTGATGGTAATGCCTTATTTGTCGCCTTTGCGTGCCCATTTGTTTGTGGGTGCCTTGAAGATGAGTACTTGACTTGTATTTTCAGCTCTGCACACCATTTTCTGTAGTGGTTTGAGTCAAATTGGTACCCATTGTCTGAGATTATGCTTTGTGAAATTCCATATCGTTAGATAACATTCTTCCATAAAAATCTCATCATGGCCTTGCTTGTTATAGTTGCCAGTGGTTCCACCTTCGCCCATTTGGTAAAGTAGTCAATTGCCACAATTATAAATTTTACACCCATTTTTCCCAATGGGAAAGGTCCAACTAGACCCACTCCCCATTAGACGAATGGCCAAGTGGTAGTCATGAAGGTCAGCTCCTTTGGGGGGTGTGGGGAACTGGCGCCTACATCTGGCTCTTGATGCATTTTTTTGTGAAATCCCGGGCATCTCTTAGTGAGTAAGGCTAGTAGTATCCAGCTCTTACCACTTTCTTGGCTAAGGCCTTCCCGCCTGAGTGGTTCCCACATATTTTTTCGTGTATCTCAGACAGGGTATACTATGCTTCTTGTGGAGAGATACACCGAAGTAAGGGGGTTGGAAAACCCCTTTTGTAGAGGACCCCATTGATAAGCATGAACCTTGCCGCCTTCCTTCTTATCCTCCTCGTCTCTTCCTTCCCTTCAGGGAGTTTTCCTATATTAAGGTACTTGACCACATCGCCGGCCCATTCAGGGACGCTCGAGCCTGTCATGCACACTTATGTCCCTATGTCTAGAACTTCTATGATTCTCTTTTTGACTTGCCATGGGAGGGGCGAATTCTTTATCCCTAAAGCTGTGCGCACCAGCTTGTCTGCCACTATGTTATTTTCTTGTGGGATTTAGGATATGCTGAAATACTAGAATCGGTCATGTGCCTTAAATACTTTTTCTCACCCTTTGTGGCATACAATCCTAAAAGTTGGTCAACAACCACATGTGAATCTGATTTTGCATCCACCTTAATTGCCCCCCACACCATGGCTATCAGAAGTCCTACCACTACTGCCTTGTGCTTTTCTTCATTATTGGTCATTTTGAAGGTAAGGGTTGCCATGTAATGATGTTCCAAGTCTTCGGGGCTAACCAAGTGCATGTTTATCCCTTCGCCTGCTCGAAAAGAGGAGTTGTCTATGAAGAGATCCCTTGACTTCCCTGTCGGAGCTACCACAGCTTCTGGGGGGAAGTCTGAGAATTCTGCTACAAAATATGACAGTGCTGGCCTTTTTACTTCCTTTCTTGGCAGATACTCTATATCAAATTCACTCAACTCAATCGACCACCCTACTAACCTTTTTGAGCTGTCTGGTCTTGCAACACCTTTGCTAGTGGGCTTTTTGTGAGCACCTTTATCATGTGAGTTTGAAAATAAGGGCAAAGTCTCCTGGTTGCTTTCACTAGGGCGAAGGCTAGCATCTCCACTTGTGGGTACCTTACCTCTGCTCCCTTCAAGGCTTAACTTAAGTAGTATACAAGCAATTGGATTGTTCCTTCTTGTTTGACCTATCAACCAAAAAGGCATGTGGGGAAACCACCAAGTACGTGTATAGTATGTCACCTTTTTTTGGTTATTTAAGAAGTGGCGTGTTAGCCAAGTGTTGCTTCAATCTTTCAAAGGCTTCGTTGCATTCCTCATTCCAAGAGTGTACCTTGCGTAATACCCTAAAAAAAAGGAAGACATTTGTCCGTCGACCTGGAAAGAAACCTATTTAGGGCGGCCATCTTTCCCTCCAGTCACTAAGTGTCATTTAGGCTTTTTGGTGGCTTCATGTTTAGGATTGCCTCAATCTTCTCAGGGAAGGCTTCAATTCCCCTCTTGGATACAATGAAACCTAAGAACTTTCTTGACCCAACCTCAAACGCATAATTCACTGGGTTTAACTTCGTTTTATATTGGCGTAAGATTGTGAACACCTCCCTTAGGTAGGCCAGATGTTGGGCGGGCTCCTTGCTTTTCACTAATAAGTCGTCTACATAGACTTCCATTGACCTTCCTATCTGTTTTTTAAACATTCAATAGGTGTTGCCTTCGCATTTTTCAAACAGTATGGCATGACTTGGTAAAAATAGAGTCCCCATCCTTTAGGTGCATTCAGATCTGGTTGTAGCTTGAATAGGCATCCATAAAACCCAACATCTTGTGCCCTGCAGTGTTTTCCACGATAACATCTATTTGTGGTAAAGGAAAACTATCCTTTGGGTAGGCTTTATTCATGTTAGTGAAGTCTATACACATTCTACATTTTCCGTTTGCCTTCTTCACAAGGACCACGTTAGATAGCCACTCAAGGTAATGGGCTTCTTTGATGAAACTGGTATCAAGCAAGCATTTCACCTCTTTTGCAATGGCGGCATACTTTTCAGCACTGAATGACCTCTTTTTCTAACGTACTTTCTTGTGTGTTGGGTCTACACAAAGGTGGTACTCTATGATATTGTTATATATTCCTAGCATCTCTTCATGGCTCCCGGCAAATACGTATCGATATTCTATTAGCACCTGCTTTAGAGCTTCTTTGTCTTCAGGGAGACTTGGGTCTCGATGCATGTGGTGGCACAGGAATGGTCAGGATATAATGTCACTCTCTCTAACAGTTCATTGGCTTCAACCTGCTATAGGTTTTGTTCATCCCTAACCTCCACCCCCTCTCCAAGCAAACTAGTAAAGGTGGGGGTAAGAGTGGGGGCAGGATCTCCTGGTTGCTTTCCTGGTTATTCTTTTAGCCGCCGCTTATGATAGTGAACACTTCACTCTTAATACTCCTTAACTCTTGTACATAGCATTCTCGTGCTAAGACTTTCTTGCCCTTTGCTTTCCCTACTCCACCGTCTGTTGGGAATTTCACCTTGAGGTGATAGGTGGATGTTACGACCTTGAAGTTGTTAAGCGTCAGTTGCCTGAATATGGCATTGTATTAGGATGGGGCCTTTAGGACCAAGAAGTCAGTCATGGTGATGGCTATGCGTGTTTCTATTTCGGTTGTCACCGGGAGGGTGATGGCGCCCACAGGTTGTATTGTATCCCTAAAAAAACCTTTCAATGGTGTTAGGGAGCGTCTTAGAAAATATGTTTGCTAAATGCCGTTGTCGATATGTATGTGCCTAGTTGTGTAGTTGGTGACTAGGAGAGTTACTACCAAGGCATAGTCGTGGGGGTACAACACTCATTTTCGATCTCCTTCTCTGAAAGATATGGTTGTTTGAGTGTCAAGCTTCTGATACTTGGGGGACCTGTCCATCACATATACTTCTTCAAAAGGTAAGCAGTTGGGTGTTGGCGCCTTCTACTAGGTATGAATTGAGTTAAAAATTGCTTGGCTAATTCTTCAAAACTGTCTATCGTCCTTGGCTAAAGTGTTCCGAACCATCCTCTCGACATTCCTTTTAGGGTCAGAGGAAAAGTCCGATAGATAATTTCTCCAAGAAAATTGTGTAACGTGATGATGTGTGCCTTAAAATTCTCCAAGTGATCCACCGGTCTTTGGATCCATTGTATATCTCTAATGGTGGTATTTTGAATTTTGGTGAAAGTGGCATGGCCATAATCTTCTCACTGTATGGCAAGTCAGTCCGGTTTAGCAAGCACTCTATCAAGGAAGATCCTCCCATCTTTTTAGTTCTTCGCCATCTCTTCGTACTTCCCATCTAGGCTCTGCAATTTGTCATGCATCTTATTATTCTCTTTATCCCCCTAATTCAGGCTCCCACTACTATGTGCTTCTCCCACACCCTGTTCACTATGGCTGGGGCATGACTGTGTCACTGAGCTCCACGTTCTTTTGCCTCATATCTTCATTTTTCTTTTTTAGAGTCTTCATGGTGTCGTCTAATGCCATCTTCAGTTTTTCCATCTTTGTTATTAATTGTGCCTCCATGGTGGTAGGCAATATCTTTGATTTACGGTTTGTTAGAGAACGAGTTACGATCAGCATGTGGGAACCATGTTGACGTCCAATGAGAAACTAAAATTAAAGAAGACAAAATATCACAGACGACACTACTGTAAGGATGTGTCCCACTACCGAATATAATAACTAATCTGCAAACCAAAAGTTAACGGCTTTGGACGCCTGCAATCACTCCAATGCTTAAGCCAACAAAGAATAATGTATAATGACTCAAGTATATGATTAGATGTGTTTTAGGGTTACCTGGTATCCATATATATAGACATAAAGCAATATTAGATCAATACTATGACTAGATTATTTTCATATGATGATTATCGGTTCATCCTACCCTTAGACAATAAGAGTGGTCTGTTTACCATAATAGTGCTTATCTACTCTATTAGCCAACAGAATATTAGGCTTTCATGGGCTTTTAGCCTTCAATTTAGGCCATGCTCATTATTATAGTTTATAGTTTGGCAGATATACTAATGGATTATTTAGAATAATTAATTTTTTTATGAGAATTTTATATTTATGTATTTTTTAAAAAAGAATTACGCAATAATTGAACACTCAAGATTGTAAACATAATTTCTTTTTGACATTTCAGTGTTTTTAAACAATTTCTGCTTATATTTTTTCTATTTTCTATTTTCAGAACATATGTAAAAAAATATTTTCAGACCGACTTCACCGACGGGCTCAAGTAGAGGAGAGGAGAGGAGAGGAGAGGAGAGAAAAGGGGGGTATTAGGTCAATTCGGATGTTTTGTTCCTACTGTAAATTCAGTGCACTGGATACGTGTCGTCTTTTTATTTGAAGGTGTAAATCGTCCGAAGACACCTCGTCTGGTTGAAGGGACTCTCAAAATACAAATGACTAAATAAATAAATATTAAATAAAAAATAAAATATAAATAAACCTTTGCCGCCGGTCCTTTTCTGTCCATTTCGTCAAACTCGACCACCATCTCTCGCTCTCTCGCTCCCAATTTCTCCGTCATTGTAGAGTTGAGCCATGACCAGCTCCTCCGCCGCCTCTCGCAAGGTTTGCCCTAATCTTCTCACTACACAAATACACTTAATAAATATGTGTTTAGAGAATACGGCAAATAATAGTAATTTTGTATGTCTATATGGGTGGGTGGGTGGTGTGTTTTTCTGATTGTGTTTATTTCTTTTTAATTTTTGATAATCTGATTGAATATTATGTTTTTTATCTGGACGCTTTTAGGCTTTGAGTAAGATTGCTTGCAATCGCCTCCAGAAGGAGCTTGTCGAGTGGCAGGTCAATCCTCCCGCTGGTTTCAAACACAAAGTCACCGACAACCTCCAAAGGTATTTTTCATTTTGATCTGTTGTTAAGCTTTTATGCATTGATCAATACAATTCGACCTCTGCTTGGCTGATGTGAAAACCAAGGAAAAATATTATTACAGAAAGTAAAGTTTAGGGTTCATAATCTGAATTTTATGTCTTTCCATCTAGTTTTAAATTCTTCTCACGGAGTTTCCTTTTTCCTTTTTCCTTTTTCTTCCAGTCCTTTTTTTTTTTTTTTTTTTTAAATTTCTATATTAGCGTGCTTTTGTTTTTTGATAAGTAATTTCTATATTAGCATGCTTTAGTTAGTTTGTTGAAATTGAGTTGTTACTGGGAATTTTGGATCCAAAAGGTGGGTTATTGAAGTCAATGGAGCTCCAGGAACTCTGTATGCAAATGAAATTTATCAACTTCAGGTCGACTTTCCTGAGAATTACCCAATGGAAGCCCCACAGGTTTGCTGAAAGTCCTTTTATTTCTACCCATTTTTTATTTTTTTGATAATGTTTTGTCGTTTTATTTTGATTCTTGTGGCGGGTTTAACAGGTTATATTCCTGCATCCTGCTCCACTGCATCCTCATATATATAGCAACGGCCATATTTGTTTAGGTAATTTTATTGCTCTTGTATTACAGTCTTTCCCCCCCTTGTTAGCATATCATCCTTGCACAATATCTTATTGTCTTATAACAAATGTCTTCATTAAGTGTAGTTTACTTTCCCAAATTGAGTTGTTATGGTTCACTTTTTCTTGGAGGCCTTTGTATGTGGTATATGATTTATAATAGTCACAGCTTGAGTTCTTTTGTGTCTTTTCTTCTGCATTCATTCTATTCACTCTTTTACTGGCTGTGATGGTTGTTCTCGATTCATCTGTAATATTGATAATCAATATAAGAAATCTCTTTTACTCTAGAAGATTCTTTCACATATTTTTCGATACGAGGTTAATTGTTATCGGTCTATAAGAATCTATAAGATATCTCTTTTACTCTAGAAGATTTTTTTCACATCTTTTTTGATACGAGGTCAATGTTATTGGTCTTTAGATACTAAAATCTATGTTATTTTCTTTGTTAAGCAAGACATTAATACCACAATTAATTGCTTAGAAAATGTTGGAAGTGATACGGAATTAATATATGGCATTCTTTTATGATGTGAAACCTCATCAAGCGGGGGCATTTAAGACCCATTCTTGGGGAGTAAACCCCGGATATATGGAGCCTTAAGTCTTTCTGGAACATGAGATAAGGAAAACTTCCTTTGAGACAAGGCTAGCACAAATGTAAATGGTCCTGGAACATACAGGATGAAAGAAAGAACTTTTGAGACATTGGCTTCCTTCTTTGAGCAGTTTAAGTGCTTTCTTTCCTTGAAATTAATAATTTGAAGTCCCATACATAATGAAGGTGAACTGTATGAAATTCTACCTTCTTATTCTTGACTTGTATCAAATGGGCAGAGATGTATTTGTACTTCTCTCTCTCTCTCTCTCTCTCTCTCTCTCTCTCTCTCTCTCACATACACACACTCAGTTTTAAGACTTAGGTGGATAGTTGGACTTATATGTACAGACCTCTGTATGCAGCCGAAAAGTTGGGAATGAATGGCAAGAAAATGAAGCTTAAAACTATTGCAATTGCTTTGCATTGTTTACTTAGATATGAAGGTGTGCGGAATTCAGGGTACGGCTAATTGGCTTTATAATGTTTAGGTGTCTGCAATGTCATTATGTCTTAGCATGAAGTAACAATAAGTGAACTGTGTGAATTTCTACCTTCTTATTCATGACTTATATCAAACGGTAGAGGTGGATTTGTACTTCTGAACATCAACTTTCACTGTTTCGCAATCTCTTTCTCTCTCTCTCTCTCTCTCTCTCTCTCTCTCTCTCTCTCTCTCTCTCTCAGTCACACACACACACACAGAGTTTAAAACTTGGGTGGATAATTGGAATTATATGTATATGCCTCTATATGCAGCCAAAAGGTTGGGAATGAATGGGAAAGAATAAAGGTTAAAATTATTGCAATTGCTTTGAATTTTATACTTATATATGAAGGCATGCATAAATCAAGGTAGGGCTAAGTGGCTTTATAATGTTAAGGTGTCTGCAATGTCATTATGTCTAAGCATGAAGGAACAGTAAGTGATCAGGGTATATTATGTCAGCTGTAGTGCCACTTTTCAATTAGGAGATAGGTATATTATGGCAGATTTGGTGTAACAAGAAGCCATTGAGACGTCATGTCAGCTGTAGGTATATTTCTTCCTGTTATTGGCATTCATAGTACTAACATAAACACAGATTATTTCAGATTTCTGGAATCATTGTTGGAGTTGAGTACAGATCAGAATTGCTAGGTTTGCATTTGTGTTTAATTATGTCTTAGCTTTATGCCCCCTTTTGATCTTTAATATCTACTGTATGCTGGGAACCTTGAAGTTGCTGTTGTTGGTGGATGTCAAAGTCATAATATCTTTTTTGCTATTGATGTTTGTTGTTTACTACTTTTTATTTTTATTTGGCGATAGTGATGACTAATATCTCCCAAAGGAACATTTTTTTTTTTAATAGTATGTAAATTATTCTACTTGCTTGTTAAAAGGAATATGGTTCTTCTTACTTTCTGATCCTGTACCAGTCTGAACAAGCAGGACTACTTAATAATTATAATAATAAGAATGAATCAAATTATATTAAAAGATATTTCCTGCAGAAGGTTTTGTTTTTTGATAAACTGCAGAAGGTTTTGTGGATTGGGTTCTATGGCTTTTTAGTACTTTGGTATCATTCTCCTTCTCTTATTAACTTTATCCAAGTTTGATTGCCTTAAATAAAATGTACAGTACCTTTGCAGCAAGACTGACATTTAATGTACTACTTGAATGTGGCAATTTTGTAGATATTTTGTACGACTCATGGTCCCCAGCCATGACTGTTAGTTCTATCTGTATCAGCATTCTCTCCATGCTATCAAGCTCGACTGTGAAGGTTTGAACGTCATTATTTGTTTCTAACTTTTAGGGCTTGTTTGGAGAAAGTTTCCATCCCAAACTTCTCATCTCATTTCATCTTATCTCATCCCATCTCATCCCATCTCCTGCCCAAACATCACTCAAATACAAATACTTTCAAACTAATTATTATAACTTTCCCAAACTTTCAAACAAAAAATAAAAATAAATTCAATTTTTTCAAATTCCCAAATAAAAATAATATTAAAAACTTATATTCTAACAATATTTTAACTTTATAATATTTTTTACTCAATTTTTTTTCTCTCCTTTCCCAAAACCCCCCAACTCAAATTATCTCACTGCTATTCACAAAATTCTCATCTCATCTCACTCCCCAAGCTTGTCCTTAGGATCTTTTGAATCCTTCGATTTTCAAGTCACTGGGTTGTACTTTCAGTGTGCCGTGATTGGTACTAATTTTTGAGAGCATTCATGTGATTCTGCTAAATTTTTCAAATCAGAGAATGAGCAGCCATTGCCTTGGTAAATGATAGACATGCCCTTTACCTTTTTTGTATATCGATCTTTTTTTGTCATGACCTTGCTTGCAGCAACGCCCTGAAGATAATGACCGCTATGTAAAGAATTGTAAAAATGGCCGATCTCCCAAGGAGACCAGATGGTGGTTCCATGATGATAAGGTGTAACATCACAGCATCTTCTTCCTTCATTGGTTGCTCAAGAAACCAAGTAGATGGCTTGCCTTCTCAAAAGATAGATGAAGACAAAGAAAAGAAGCATTCTGAACCAGGATTTTGTCAAATGTTCAATAACTCATGTAAATTGGCAATGCCTGGTGTTTGTAAAGGAAGATTGACGATCTTGTTTCAAGCAAGGGGACAAACAAACTCATGTCTTTGTTGTTAAAGGTGAGCACTCTCTATGAGATCATCTATTTGAGAACTTAAATCATTCATAAGCTTTGGAATGATTATTAATCTTAATCACTACTTCCCCCACGTTATATGTGCGCGCGCGTTTGTGTGCATGGTTTCTATTTGGTAGCAGATAATCATCATTCTAACAGTTTTCCTCCGACATACAGATAAGGTTGCATTCCATGTAATTGCTTCTTATGGGCATTTTCTTTTGTGCAGAAATTTTCAAGAAATTACGAGAACTTTTGTTTTTAATCTTTTATTTTTGTGACAATGGAAGGATTCTGCATATTATATGTTGTTTTCTGGCAAATTGCCAATAAATCTTCTATTCTAATTTGGGCTTGGTGTATTTTGTGTAGTTTTTCAGAGACTTTTTGGATCATTAGGAGCTCTCTAGTATGGGCTAGATGTTTTTTTGAATACATTCAGTGCATTTGGTTATTCCTATTGATATATATATATAATATATATATATATGTATAATATTTTTACTTAAAAATTTTTTTTCTACTAACTAGGGGCTTAGGCTGAGAGTTTTTCTTTTTGAATTAATTTCTAGTCCTGATGTACAAGTCTGGGGTTGGCCCCTTGAAAAAAGGTGGGACTCACCAAAAGAAATGGAAAAACAGAATTTGGACTCACAATTATCTAGAGAGAGGTTTGCCCTATGATTATGTCTCCCAGGGCTTGTATCCACTATCCAGTGGGGGCGGTCATGGTTTCCACCCCCATTGGATGGATGCCCTGCTTGTTCGGTCCTAATCTTCTCCTTTGTATTTTTGCACGAGAAAGTACTAAAATAATGGTCTTTTGTTCATGAAGATTTGTAAAAGCTCTGCGTGAAAGAATAGAGAATCATAAGAGCATGTTCATAGTCTTAGACGAAACTTTTGGAGTTGTGTTAAAACTATTACTTAGTTTTCTATATCATCTAAAAGAGTGCAGTACGATGTGACATTTTTTTTAGGAACCTTAATTTCTATTCTCTATAGATTGTACTTTTTTTGTTTTGCATCTTAATGGACGGAAGTATCTTCCAATGTGCGGTCTAGCTTTAGCTTTTTCGATTACCATTTCGGTAATTACGCGTTCTTCTTAGATGGTTAAGGACTGCGGGTACTGAGAAATCATGCCTAAACCCTGTGAGGAAAGCCCATCTTCCTTCCATCTGAGCGCGGGTAAGAACCGACAGATCGGCCTTGGCATGACCATTTGTTGTTCCTAATTGCTCTCAAAGCGCTGTATATGTAGTCATCTCATCTCACGTTCAATCGAGGAGTCGCGTAGTCTCGCTTGGTCCAGTGCGTCATTGTAGTATTACAATCACTTTTTGCTTCAAATCAAATTGGAAGATTTTGTTCCATCTTTGCCATTGGCATCCACCGTTTGTTTGGATGAATCTTTGCTTTTATGGGCATTTAACCACTCGCGTTCTTTACTCTTCCTTTTGTCACATGTAAGCCAAATAGGAATCCTCTCTCAATCACATGCAATCTCATAATCTTAAAGAGATACGCCGCCTTTTATCTTTTCCCTCCATCCGAAGATGGGTAAGGATTGACGGTTCTGAGAAATCACGCTTACCTAGTAAGAAAATTGTAACACACTTGAAGATGCTTGATAAAAACACACTAAAAATAGATCACTTCGAGGGGAGCAACCTCCAACAGAGAAGAAGAAGAGGATAAAAGGGAAATAAAATTGTATTCAGATTCTGCTTTCCCCTATAAGAGGAGCGTTCTCTACATATATTCACCGACCTCTTCTAACTCATATAGGCCAAGGGCCGACCCACTAAAATAAAAGGAAGATAACATAAGCCTAACATGTCTATCAAAGTAAGAAGTGGGCCATGGTCCAATCAACAATAACATGCAAATTAAAGTGATGGCCACAGTCTAGCAATTAACCCACAGGTTAAGCCCATCTATTAAACTCTTATTACCCGACCTAAGCCTAATATAGATTTGGACCCTATTGTCACTGTTACAGACGTGAGACAAAAATCGATTCTTCCTTACATCCGTGCGCAAGCAAGAACTAGCGGATCGGCCGACAAATCTCCATGCGCATCTTTGGTCATTTGTTACAGTGGCTACACGGGATGGCGAAATGAGAAATTAATCTTCTGTCTAGTGATAAAATTCAAATCATTTTCAAAGCTACTACTGTTGGGGATAAGGATAGATAGTGGTCCCACTTACAAAACCGTCATAAACTATTGCCTGAAAAGATGGGACCATTCGGCCATACTG
The DNA here is from genome assembly GCF_018687715.1 of Carya illinoinensis. Taxonomy (NCBI): domain Eukaryota; kingdom Viridiplantae; phylum Streptophyta; class Magnoliopsida; order Fagales; family Juglandaceae; genus Carya; species Carya illinoinensis. The sequence continues at coordinate 8,127,514 of NC_056758.1, read as the reverse complement.
CTTGCATTCACTCTCTGATTAGCACAACGAGCACTGAGTAACCAACATGCGACCACTTAGCCTGTCGTGCTCTAAAGCTCGTCTATTGCTGCCTTCCGACAGACAGGGAAAAAACCAAAAAGAAAGTATGCTCTTGCTAAAGATTTCTAAGGAATGCTTATCTCCACACGACCTTACTCAGGATCACTGAGAAGGAAGAAAATATGCTATTTCTTATGATTGTCGAGCAAGGCCGTTTTCACAAGACCTTGCTTGAGATCATTGAGCAGGAAGAAAGTATGCTCTTGCTTTAGATTATCGAGCAAGGTCATCTTTACAAGGCCTTGTTTGGGGTCATTGAGATAGAATAAGGTATACTCTTGCTCTAGATTTTTGAGAAAGACCTATCTTCTCAAGACCTTGCTTGGGGTCATCGAGCAGGAAGAAAGTATGCTCTTATTCGGGATTATTGAGCAAGGTCAATGCTTTGCTTAGGATTCCCGAACAAGGCCTATCTTCACAAAACCTTGCTTGGGATGTCGATCGGGAAGAAAGTATACTCTTGCTTGAGATTATTGAGTAAGACTGATCTTCACAAGAAGCTACTTGTAATAAACGAGCAGAGGAAAAAAATAATCATTTGCTCAGGATCACCGAGGAAGGCAGCCTATCTCACAAGACCCTTCTCAAGATCACTGGGCAGGAAGAAAGTATGCTCTTGCTCAAGATTTCCAAATAAGGCCTATCTTCACAAGACCATGCGCGAAATTACCGAGCGTGAAGAAAGTATACTCTTGCTTGGGATTATAGAGCAATGCCGATCTTCACAAGAAGTTGCTTGGGTAATCAAGCAGAGGAAGAAAATAAGCCATTGCTTGAGGATGATCAAACAAGGCCAATGTTTTTACTTAGGATTCTTGAGCAAGGCCTATCTCTACAAGACCTTGCTTGGGATCATTATCTCCACAAGACCCTGCTTGGGATCATCTAATAGCAAGAAAGTATACTCATGCTTGTGATTTCCAAACAAGGCCTATCTCCACGAGACTCTACTCGAGATCACCAAGAAGGAAGAAAGTATGCTTTTGCTCAGGATTCTTGACTAAGGCCCCTCTCCACAAGACCCTACTTGGAATCACTAAGCAAGAGTAAAGTATGCTCTTGTTTGGGATTATTGAGCAAGATCGATATTCATAAGAAATTACTCAAGATAATCGAGTAGAGGAAGAAAATAATACCTTACTTGGAATCGCTGAGCAAGGCCTATATCCACAAGACCCTGCTCAAGATCATCGAATAGGAAGAAAGTATGCTCTTACTCAAAATTACTGAGCAAGACATATCTTCACAAGAAGTTGCTCGGGATCACCGAGCAAGACCAATGCTCTAGTTTGGAATTACCAAGTAAGGCCTACTTTCACGAGACCCCACTCGGGTTCATTGGGTTCGAAGAAATTATACTCTTGTTCAGGTATATTGAGTAAGGCCTGTATTCAAAAAAAGCTGCTTGGGAAAATTAAATGAAAGAAAAGAAGCCCATGCTCTAGATCATCAAGCAGGGCCAATTTCGAGCTCACGATTATCGAGTAGAAAAATTGAAGCTTTTGCATAATTACATTTGTCCAAAACCAAAATCGCGTCTATGTTCTGTACATAAAACTCTATTCTGTATTGTTGCCCATGCCTATGTATACTCTGCACATAAACAAAATGACTGAGGTTTTGCCCACCAGTAATGATATACACAACACTTTTCACAACACATGATGTAAAATGAAGATATTTTTGTAAAGTAGCGTTACTTTTATATATATATATTTTTTTTGAAGGAAAGAATCATTTCATTAATAAATTTAATCAAGAGAATGAATACATGGTGGACAAAACTCTAAATCAACTATATCCTCATTTGCCCTTAGTGCATTCTTAGCTAAACAGTCAGCAACCGAATTGGCTGCTCTCTTGGTATGAACAGCCTCCCAAACTTCCATCCGAGCCAACAAGTTTCTGATATCCCAGATGATAGGTCTTGTTTTACTACAACTGACTTCAGTCTGATTAATGCCATTGATCACAACTAAAGAATCCCCTTCCAAAATAATCTTCCTTAGGCCAATCTCTTGAGCAAATCTCACAGCTTGACATGCCCCATAGGCTTCTGCAATTAGTGGATCCTGTGTGAACATTCTTCTCATCCTTTTGGCTGCAATTACATGCTTACCATGGTCCCTAACAATAATGCCAATGCCCACCATGTTGGTGTTTTTGCATAAAGCACTGTCCCAATTCACCTTATAGAACCCTTCAGGTGGAGCTATCTAGCTACTGGTGCAGGATGAAGGAACTGGTAGATGGGACTCTGCTGTAACAGTAGCTTCTTGGAAATCCTTCACTGCCTGCAAACTGAGACGCATCAACTCAGAAGGATGAGTAAACTCCTCTTCAAACAGAAGTCTATTCCTCCTCTGCCAAATCTTGTGTGCAATAACTGCTATTACCTCCACTTGATCTTGTCCAAACTGAGAAAACCAAGCCTTTAGTAGCCCTTTAAAGTCACAGACATCGAAGACAGCCTTCTGCAGCTTTTTGAAACCTTGACACCAGACATCTCGTGCAGCCAAACAAGACCAGATGGCATGTAGACTTGATTCATCTTCTGATAGACAGATAGGACACATAGGAGAGTCCACCACCCTGCGTTTATACAGATTGAGCTTGGTTGGAAGAGATTCCAAACAAGCTCTCCACATGAAAATGAGGACTGATCTAGGCACATTGAGATTCCATAGAGATAGCCACAACTGACTTTCAGACCCTGCAGTTGAACATTGTCCTTTAGCCTTTTCAAGTAACTCCATTTGTAGGTGATAGGCACTCCTTACTGTAAAGAGGCCATTCTGGTTGCATCTCCATACTAGCATATCAGGACACCCATAAGTGCTAACAGGTAGTTGGGTTATGAGGTCCACTTCTCTTGCAGAAAACCAACTCCTAATCAGGGAGTAATTCCAGCCCTTTGTCACTGGGTCAATAAGACTTGCCACTTTCTCATTCAGGTCTACAGTAGTAGGCCTACTTTGAATCTTGAAAGAGTCAGGTTGAGGAATCCACCGATCCTTCCAAATGCACACCTGAGCACCATCCCCTATCCTCCATAAGGACCCTTCATACACCAGCTTCCTAGCTTCACACAGGCTCCTCCATATGAAAGAGGGAGAAGAACCTACCTTGGCATCAAACAAAGAACAGTTAGGGAAATATTTATGTTTATAAACCTGACCAACTAAAGAATCTGGAGATTGGAGTAATCTCCAGCATTGTTTAGCTAGCAAGGCTATATTAAAACTTTCAAAATCCCTATAACCAAGCCCCCCCTCTGATTTAGACTTGCCCATTTGCCTCCAAGAAATCCAATTAATCTTCCTTTCACCTTCCTGTTGGCCCCACCAGAATTGTCTCATCATGTTGTTAATCTTACCAAGCAAACCTTTAGGAAGTTTAAAAACCCCCATACAATAAGTAGGTAAGGCCTGGATGACTGCTTTTAGCAGCACTTCTTTTCCAGCTTTAGACAAGAATTTATTCTTCCAATTGCATATCTTACTACTGACTCTATCCAAGATAGATGAGAAAGCCTTAGATCGAGATCTTCCAACAAAAGCTGGTAGCCCCAAATACCTCTCATAGGAACATGATGATCGAACACCTGCTATACTCAGAATCATTTCCTTTGTATCAGAAGGGGTGTTTTTGCTGAAATAAATAGAGGTCTTCTCCTTATTCAACCTTTGACCAGAAGCCTTCTCATAACATTCCAATAGATAGAGCAAGTTGCTCCACTCTAAGGAGGAAGCTTTACAAAACAACAACGAGTCATCAGCAAAAAACAAGTGATTAATGCAAATCTGACCTCTAGCAATAGGTACACCTGTTATAGCTCCAGAAACTTCAGCTTGTGACAGCATACAACTCAGAACCTCAGAACATAGAATAAAGAGATAAGGTGACAAGGGATCACCTTGTCTCAAACCTCTAGATGCTGAGAATTTCTGCTGAGGAGACCCATTCATAAGCAAAGAGAAGGAAACTGACTCCAAACACTTCCTAATCAGGCCACACCATTTCTCATGAAAGCCCATCTTAGACAGTGCAGCAAGCAGAAACTCCCACTCCACCCTATCATAGGCCTTGCTCATATCTAACTTTAAAGCCATAAAACCATATTTGCCCTTCAATCTATTGTTCATAGAATGCATAGCTTCATAGGCAACCATCACATTATCCATAATAAGCCTACCAGGAATGAAAGCACTCTGGTTTGGAGATACAAGAGCAGGTAAAACTTTCTTCAACCTATTTGCAATCACTTTAGAGATAATTTTATAGATAACATTGCAAAGAGAAATAGGTCTATAGTCAGTTACCTTAGAAGGATCTTTCTTTTTGGGAATTAAAACAATAAAGGTATCATTGATGGTGTGTAGATCTCCTCTACCAAGGTTCAAGAAGTCGAGCACTGCTTTACTCACATCCTCCCCCACCACCTGCCAGTGTGCTTGGTAGAACCCTGCATTGAACCCATCTGGTCCAGGAGAACTCAGTGGGTTCATCTGAAAAACTGCCACTCTTACTTCTTCTGCCATAAAATCTTTGCACAAAAAGGTGTTTATTTCTTCTGTAACCTTAGGAGTCAAGGCTTGTAAACAGACACCAATTCCTGCAGGCTGAGAAGATGCAAATAACTTCTCATAATATGCTTGAAATAGCCCTGACACCTGAGTAGGATTAGTATGGAGACTGCCATCTTCCCCTTCAACCTTACTAATCCTATTAGTTTTTCTTCTTTGATTGGCACACATGTGAAAATACCTTGTATTCCTGTCCCCATCTTGTAGCCATCTTTGTTTGGCTCTTTGTTTCCATTTTAGATCATCTTCTGCTAGTAATTGATCTACTGCCTTCTGCTTCTCCTTAATAACAGCCCCAGACTGCCCCATATTCTCCTCTTGAAGCCTCGAAATAACCTGCAAATGTTCTAACACCAACTCCTTATTGTTTTTATAACAGATCTTTTTCCATCTAGTGAGAGCCTTTCTGCATAGTGTCAAGCCTCCCAAGACTGAGTGGAGTTTGCTTCCCCTTGCTGTTTTTGATCTCCATTCTTCTTCAACAATCTTCCTGCATTCCTCCTTCTTGTCCCAAGAGCATTCATATCTAAACAAATGCCTTTTCTGAAAGCAGTTGTTGAGATCATTGGACATGGAAACAAAAAGGGGAGAGTGATCTGAAGATTGAGCAGGAAGAGTGTAAATATCTATGTAACTGAACATGAGAGATAACTGTGAATTGCCCAAGCCCCTATCCAATCTTTCTTTGGTAAACTGGTTGGTTTCCCTGTTATTACTCCAAGTAAACTTGTTGCCACGGAAGCCCAGATCACTAAGACCACAACCATCCACTGCTGCTCTAAACTTCTGCATTTGACCATAAGGTCTCATAGCAGCCCCAGCCTTCTCATGTTGATTCAAAATCTCATTGAAATCACCTGCACAGACCCAGGCTCTACCATTATTTGGCTTCAAAGCCCTCAACAAGTTCCAACTATTCTCTCTTTGATCAACTTGAGGGGATCCATAGAATCCTGTAAGGAGCATTTCTCTATCATCCGAGCCCTTATGAATCATAGAAATATGGGATCTAGAATAAGATTCTAGTTCCAAATTACTCGAGCCATGCCAGAGAAAGGCTAAGCCACCACTTAACCCTCTGCAATCCACAGTGAAACTGTAGTCAAAACCCAACAAATTCCTGACCAGCTCCACCTTCTCTCTACTGCATTTTGTTTCCATTAAGAAAACAAAATGTGGGACCTTTACCTTCACCCATAGATGAAGCTCAAGAACTGTCCGAGGGTTCCCAAGCCCTCGACAGTTCCAACATAACCAGTTCATGGCTGTTGGTGGAGCTGCTGTGCAGCCTCCACCAACTTTTCCTGATCACTGCAGTGAGCAGGATAACTACTAGTCTTGCATCTTTTCTGTCTCTCTCTAGCCTCTCCATAGCCCAATTGGATTGCCCCTCTCTTCTTAGAGTCTTCATTGGCAGCACCCTCGACCCTGCAACCTCCTATCTCACCTCTAGCTCGCCTCTTCCATGTGGCTTTTTTAGTACCAGTGCTAACATACTTAGTAATAGGATTGCCATGACCAATCATATCATCATGTGTCTTAGCACAGACAGGGTGACCACCAAGTTTGACCGTGCTGTCCCCATTAGTGGTGTGTTTGCCTTTAGATATGCCTGCTCTCTCCTTAACCACCTCCACATTATTAGTCAATCCCTCAACAGATCCTATCGGATTATTTAAATGCCCCATCCTCTCGTCCAACCTCATCATGGCAGGGTTTGAATTCATATCCATCAAACCATTTGAATAGATAAGGTGATCAAGGCTAACAACCTTATCACGATTTTGAATTTTGAAAGAGTCCACATTATCCTCTCCCAAACCAAAATTAACAGAGTTTGAGTCACTAACCATATTTTTTGAACACCCCGAGTTTGGTGCCTCAAAACCAGCTACTGGATAACCACCCCCCACTTTAGCTGCACTGCCGTCACCACCACCTGAGCATGGAGGAGACCTCTGACCAGAACCACCATCCCCCCCATACTTTTTGGCTGCAAAAAAAGAAGTGTTCATTGGCTGAGCTTGAAGCCAGCCTCCAAACTGTTGATCAGAGTGTGGATTGCCAGAGTCATTAGAGACCTTGGTTACACACACATTTTTGTCATGCCTCAATATCCCACACTTGAAACAGAAACCTTGCAGTCTCTCATACTTGAAAGGAAGCCACAGGGTTCTTCCATCCAAGCACAGTTTGGTACCTCTAAGCAAAGGTTGAGACAGGTTTACATCCACCCTTACCCGCAAGCACCTTCCCCATCCAATCCCTTCATGATCCACATCCACTTCATGAACACCACCAAACTTCCTACCAATTCTCTGCCCTATATCACAGTTCATAGCAGCCAATGGAACTTTATGAACTTGCACCCAAAAAGGTTCAACAGAAAAAGATATGTCTTGCGCAGCAATATTCCCATCAAAATGTTGAATGGTCATTAAAAATCTATCAAAGAACCATGGCCTCCCTTTCATAACTTTGTCTTTGTCCTGTTTGAACTGAAATTCAATAAGAAATCTGTTATCCCCCACTTCCTTAAAGACCACCCAACCCTCTAGTTTCCATACTTTAGACATGGTGGCTCTAAATGCATCTCTGTTAACACTTTTTTCTGCAACTAGAAGAGCAATCAAACAGTTCTCCCCCCGGGCCTTACTCTTCACCAACTCTTCCCCCGTAACCTCTATAACTTCTATTTCACCCTCAGTGAGATGGAAACTCTCCCATCTCTTTGATAATTCCTCCTCATCCATGAGAACTACAGGCTCAGGAATTAACCTGAGTAGACACCAATCCTTGTATTCCAAAAGGATACAAGGATACTATCACCTTATTCTCCCAGAGAGAAAAGGACTTTGGCCTCGTGTTACTTTTATATGATATTTGATAATAATACCCTTTATTTTAAAACATGATTGTGAAATATATTATAAACAATAACAAAGGTTTATCATTTTTCTTCGCCCATACCTATGCATAATGCAGGGCATGCAAAGACAAGTCAATCTCAAAAAGATGTTGGGCGAGGGTAAAAAGGTGGTTCTTTTTCATTTTAAATAGGTGGATTAGATAGAATGTTCGGTTGATAGGGTCTCACCTATATTGACATAAAAATTGTGAAGTCATCTATTATTAATTTGGGAAAAAAAAGTAAACAACTTAAGCATGTCCAATAATTTAATAAAAAAATTCTATTTCTTATTTTTTAATTCTATCTGATATAAAAAATTTTCAAGTCAATAATACATTACATATGTCAATAAACTAATTTACAAATAAATATATTTTCCATTTAATACGCCCAAGGCAATATAGTATAACAGTTAAAGACTACGCCCAGGCCTAGATAAAATTAAAATGTATCCTATGAAAGTTTTTTAGTTGAATATGTGTGATTTTTTTTTTTCCAGTTTATATTTGCCACAATAATTTGTTGCTTGGGCTCAACGTTTCCATGGCGGTATATAAATAAGGGTAGTTTGATTGTGCCTGGGTTCTGAATTCAGACGAGTTTCCCATGGTGAAGCTTGATTGTGTTAGCAATTAGTTCTCCTTGATTGAAGGAAAATTATACAAACTACATCCTCGTCCTATTCCTATTCCACTATAAATGTGTTTTACATGTTCTTTTTTTTTTTTAAATGAATCCATCTTCATTAATCACTAAGTATTAGTCATTACAAAGCTCTCCCTCTCTACAATGCCACAAATGCACTTAGGTATATCTTCTATCCAAATCAATTCTGACCGTAAGAATAAACTTTCCTTTCCTAATGTATGTGCTGCCTCATTATTTGTTCTATGAGTAAACTGTACTGTCCAATCTGTCCTATACTTCAGAAGCTATTTCATGCCTTCTATCAAACTACCATACAATGATAGGTCTTCAGTAGCACTATTAACAGCTTGTACTACCACTTGAGCATCTCTCTCAAAGAGTCAAATAGCACCTTGTTGAGTCTTAGTTCTCTGCACACATCCAGAGCTTTCCACAATGCATGAGCCTCAGCAACAGCATGTTGATCGACATTGTACTTCTGCCCTTCCACAGCAACTAACAATTCCCCTTCTTCATCTCTAATTATAACACCTATGCCCACATTCATTTCCTTCTTATCAACAGTTGCATCTCAATTAGCTTTCACAAACCCTGATCTTGGTTTTTCCCACTTCAACTCTCTACTGCAACTCCCCTCAGTCTTTCTAACATTTGCCTTTGTTGTTTGTTGAGCCAGTTGATAGTTTGTCAAGTCGTGCTTGGCAATTCTTATAACTTGGCTAAGGGTTTTGAACTTGTCTTAAAAAATGCTTTCATTTCTTCTCAACCATAAGCCCCTCATCACAGCAGCTACCACCTTTAATTCTGATTCATTCAGTTTATTAATAAGTTTTTCCCATAGAGCCAGCAAATCAATTTTTGCAGTCTTCATCATCTGTAGGATACTCAAGGATTCTGACCACACATTACAGGCTGCAGGGCATTGCCAAACCACATGCACAATTGTTTCCTCATCCCTTTTATAGATGGGACAAACAGGTTTGTCTATTATTTTTTTAAGAAATAGATTTTTTCTGGTGGATAGAAACTCATTGATAGCTTCCAAAGAAAAAGTTTAACTTTCTCTGGAGCATTCAACTTCCATATGCTTTCCCATCTTTCATCCCTCTCTTGATGACTTGAATGTTCTCCTCGGTTGGCCTGCTTCCTATCCAGTTCTAGGTGGTATGCACTCTTCACAGACAACAAACCTTTTTTTGATGGCCCCCAGATCATTTTGTCCTCCACTTCCATGCAGCTTAAAGGCATACTACAGATCTGATCAGCTTCCACTTTATTGAAGATACTTCGAATTAAAGGTTCATTCCACTCCCCTCTACTTTGCATCAACTCACACACTCTAGCTTCTTCAGGTAAAATAGAAACTGGAGGTTGTACAGAGAATGATGAATGTGTTACAAGCCATTTATCCTCCCATAGTTTAATTTTTCCCTATTTCCAACCTTCCATCTCAGTCCCTCCCTTAGAAGATTCATTGCATTCCATACACTTCTCCACGTATAAGAGGGTCTGTGACCCAGTTTTGCTTCTAACAATGACTTGTCTTTGAAGTACTTCTCTTTTAGAATCTTTGTAGCCATGCTAGTCTTGTTTTGTAGTAGCCTTCATCTCTGCTTAGCTAGAAAAGCCATATTAAAGCTCTCAATCCCTAAAACTGAGCCCCCCTTTCCCTTTTTGTTTCCCCATCCTCTCTCAGCAATGGACACCACTCCCTTTTTTATGGTTACCCCACCAAAACTTGGCAAGCATGACACTAAGCTCCTTGCATAACTGCTTCGGAAGTTGAAACACACTCATTGTATACATGGGCACTGCTTGAATGATTGCTTTGATTAAAACTTCTTTCCCAGCAGATGACAGAAAAGAGTTTTTTCAATTGCTTATCTTCTTCCACACTCTCTCCTTTATGCTCCTAGAAACATTGTATTTTGAATTTCCTATAACTGCAGGTAATCCCAAATATTTCTTATAGCTTCCTTTCATCATAGCCCCGCCTCCCTGCATTATCCTCCTCTTATCATCCCCTTTTGCATTGGAGCTAAAAAACACTACTGTTTTATCTTTGTTCAAAAATTAACTTGAAGCTCTTTCATATTGCTCGAGCAAATCTTGGATTTTTTTCTCATTCCTCTATCTTGGCTCTACCAAATAAAATGCAATCATTTGCAAAGAGTAAGTAGTTTACCCAAGACCCACCTCTTGAGACTGTTACTCCCCTTGTCTCTCCACTTAAATCTGAGTTGTTCAGCAAGGGACTGTTGAACCCAATGTTTCAAGTTTTGTATAATTATATATCTACATATAGATTTTGATAATAACAAATGAATTCAAAGAATAAAGGAGTCTCAACCTCAAGTTCTCTACACAATGGAGTCAAGCACATCAAGGAAATAAGCATGAGCAAGAAGGGAACAAGTTCATATTAAAGTCATAGAGTAATGTTGTAAATCTCTTAAAAATTTGAAATTAGGATTAAGGTTCAAAATTAATATTTTATCATAAAGCATTAAAATACATTTTCCACATGTGCATGAATATTTTGAAAATTAAATTTGAAAATTTTGAAAGATAATTGATTGTCATCTTTCACATGTGCATTACTTGATTAAAGGTTTGAATTTTGAAAATATTAAAGATGATTGATTGTCATCTTTCACATGTGCATGTTTTATTTGAATATTTTAAAAAATGATTGATGATTTTTTTGACTTATGCAAAAGGTAGATGTTTTTGTTTGAAAATTTTGAAAAGTAAAGTGTGCTCCTTTTGTCATATACAAAAAGTAAAAAGATTAGGTTTGAAATATTTAAAAAGTAAAATGTGCTCCTTTTGTCATATGCCAAATGTAAAAGATTAGGTTTGAAGTTTTTGAAAAATGAATGATGTTGTCTTTGACAATTGAAAAAGAATAACCTTGTATTTGAATTTTTTGAAAAAGTTAATAATGTTATCTTTGACATGTAAATCTTTTTAAATTTGAATATGAAGTCTCATATGACTATAAATAAATCATTTGAGAGTTTCACATTTACAACACCAAGAGTATACAACATTCATTTGAGCCTTAATCCTTATTCCTTTTGAGAGAAATATAGTTTGCACTGTATTGTTTTTATTTCACTCATTGATGAGTGTTTCTGATAATCTATCCACTATTAGCTCTTGTATCAGTAAAATGGTATGTATAACTCTTGTGCGTGTAGAAAGTGTTCTACACAGAGAATAGTTGAATCACCACGTGTAAGGTGATTGCAAGTGTAGAGAGTGTTCTACACGGATCCTTTGTAGAGTTTTATTCAAAGGTGTAATAGATTTCTATCTCCACCTAAAGGAGGTTGAATAATGAATTTGGGGATGCTCAAGGGGTAGCTTGACGCGAGGACGTAGGCAGTGGGGCCGAACCTCGTTAACACACTGAGTTTGCTTCTCTCTTACCTTTACTCTTTATATTTATTGTTATTTCATATTTTGTTTATATTTTTGATATTATATATTTGATTTATAATTGTTATTTTTTTAAATACAACTCAATTTATCCCCACTCTTATATTAGTCATCTGGACAACAATTGGTATCAGAACTAAAAGCTCTGTTATAAGATTAACTATCTTTTGAGTTAAGATCTTATGGCTAACATTGCAGTTTCATTTGGTGAATGTCAATCTAGCAGTCGGCCTCCACTCTTTTGTAGAGACAATTACTCATTCTGAAAAGTTAGAATGAGAATATTCCTTCAGGATCAAGGTCGAGAAATCTGAAAATGCATTGTAAATGGACCTTATATTCCAACAAAAGTGGTTGATGGAGTAAAGGTCAAAAAGGAAGAAGAAGAGTTTGATCGTGAAGACGATAGACTTTATGCTTTGAATTTAACTGCTATGAATTTATTATTTAATACTCTCAATGGAAATGAGTTTAATAGAATAATGACTTATGAAGGAACTTTGCAAGTCAATGAATCAAAAATTTATATTCTTACTCATGAATATGAAATGTTTAAGATGAATGATGATGAATCTATTTCTAGTATGCACACTCATTTTACTAACATCATAAACAGCTTGATAGCTCTTGGCAAAATTTATTCCAAGGTGGAGATAGTAAGAAAATTTTTTAACTATCTACCAAAACGCTGGGAATCAAAAGTGACAGCGATTTTTGAAACTAGAGACCTCAAGAAGCTCGAAGTGAATGAACTCATTGGATCACTTATCACCCATGAGTACACATTGAAAATAGGAGAAGAAGAAAGAAAGCCAAAGAATAGCTTGGCACTTAAAGCTATTCCTCATGAAAGTGAAAAAAGTGATGAAGATAAGGAAAATAACGACAAAGATGAAAAAGTTGTGATGATAACAAGAAGAATTCAGAAGTTCTTAAAGAAAAATAAAATTCTTCCGAAGAAATCTTTCAAAAAATTTTCCAAAAAATATTCAGGTAAAAATGATATTTTAATTTGTTATAAATGTAATAAGCCTGGTCATATCAAGCCAAATTGTCCTCTACTAAAGAAAGATCGAAACAAGGGTAAGAAATCATTGAAAGCTACATGAGATGATGATTCAGGTAGCTGAGATAGTGAAGCAAGCAATGGAGAATCAACAAATCTTTGTCTTATGGCTAAAGATGACATTGAAGTAACAAATTTTGATAATATTGAAGATCCTTCATATGAATAATTACAAAATGTTTTAGAAGAGGTATATGAGGAACTTGAAAAATTGGGTATCAAGTATACTGCTTTGAGAAAGAAAAATTCTTCTTTAACAAACGAAATTGATATTTTAAGAAAAGAAAACATCGTTTTGAAAGATGAAAATCTTGAGTTAAAGAAGAAGAAAACTGATTTAGAAAATATTATTGAAAACTTTACGAATAGAAAAAGAAATTTTGAAAAACTTCTTGGTAGTCAAAGATATGTTTTTGACAAGACAAACTTAGGATATATGCCAAAATAAAAATACAAACCTTATAAAAACTTCTTTGATAATCCTTCTATATTAAAGTCCAATATTCAAAATTCTTTTTATAAAAATAATTTTGTCAAAAAAAGATATTATTATAATCACTCAAGTTCTTCATATATGTCACATGCTATTTTTAATTTTTGTAATAGAAATTATCATAATTATCATGCTTGTCGTATTAGAAGAATGCATACAATGACTATTATGGCCATATGGGTACATAAAAATCTTATTTCTTCTAATACTAATAAATAAAGGACCCAAAGAACTTGAGTACCAAGAAAAATTATTTTAATTATTTTTATAGGTATGCATGAAGTCATCCACAAACAAAAACATATGGTTTTTAGATAGTGGATGTTCAAGACACATGACGGGAGACAAGACTAATGACGGGAGACAAAACTAAGTTCTTTGATCTAGATCTAAAGAAGAAGGACACGTGATATTTGGAGACAACTCGAAAGGGAAGATCGTGAGAATATGTAAAATTGGTAATGAATCTTCTCTCATAATTGAAGATGTTCTACTTGTTGAAAGTCTAAAACATAATCTTCTGAGTATAAGTCAATTATGTGATAGAGGATTTACAATTACTTTCAAAATAAATAAGTACATTATTTTGAATAATCATGATTGTAATATTTGTTTTATTACTTTTAGAAACAACAATGTTTATACAATCGATTTTGAAGAAATTACTTCATAAGATGCTATTTGTTTTTCAGCTCAAAATGAAACTAGTTGGTTATAACATAGAAGGCTAGGTCATGCCAACATGAAACTTATTTCCAAACTTTCAAAAAATGATCTTGTGAGAGGTTTATCAAAAACAAATTTTCTTAAAGATAAAATTTGTGATGTATGCCAATTTGGTAAACAAATAAAAACTTCTTTTAAAACTAAGAAACATATTTCCACTACTAGACCATTGCAACTGATACACGTGGATTTTTTTGAACCAAATAGAGTTGCAAGTTTAGGAGGAAAATATTATACATTTGTTATTATTGATAATTTCTTTATATATACTTGGGTCATCTTTCTTGCTCATAAAAATGAGGCACATTATGCTTTTACCAAGTTCTGCAAGAGAATTTAAAATGAAAAGGGTTATATTATTTCAAGTATCCGAAATGATAGGGGAAAAGATTTTGTTAATAAAAATATTGAAACATTTTGTGATGAAAATGGTTTTGTACATAATTTTTCTGCTCTTCGAACTTCTCAACAAAATAGGATAGCAGAGAGGAAAAATAGATCTTTTTAAGAGATGGCAAGAACAATGCTCAATGAGAACAAATTGTCGAGTTATTTTTGGGCTGAAGCGGTAAGTACTGCATGTTATGTTATAAATAGAGTTATGCTAAGGTCTAAGTTAGATAAAACCCCCTATGAGCTTTGGAATGAGAAAAAACCCAACATTAGTTACTTTCATGTATTTAGATGTAAATGTTTTATTTTGAATGATAGGGATAATTTTGGCAAGTTTGATTCAAAATCTAATGAATGTATCTTTCTCGAGTATTCTACTAATAGTAAAGCTTATAGAGTATTCAATAAAAAGACTTTGACTGTACAAGAATCTATGCATGTAGTATTTGATGAATCTAATTCTCTATTCTCCAAGAAATTTATTGATGAAGAAACAGAAGATATAAATAACATAGAAAATCTCAATCTTAATCTCAACAAAGAGAACACAATAGAGGAAGTTCAACATGGAAATATCAGGAAAGATCATCAAAATTTAATACAAGATGCAACCAAATAGTGAAAATTTGTGAAAGATCATCTAGTGGAACAAATTTTAGGAGAACCTTCACGAGGTGTAAGTACTCGATCATCTTTTAGAAATATTTGCAATCATACTGCTTTTCTATCTCAGATTGAACCCAAAAATATTGATGAAGTACTTCTTGATGAATTTTGGATTCTAGCTATACAAGAAGAGTTGAATCAATTTGAAAGAAATGATGTTTGGACACTTATTCCTAGACTCAAAAATCATATTATTATTGGAACAAAATGGGTTTTTAGAAACAAGAAAGATGAGTCCTGAATCATTACTAGAAATAAGGCTCGACTTGTAGCCCAAGGTTTCAATCAAGATGAAGGAATCGATTATGATGAGACATATGCACCAGTCGCAAGATTAGAAACTATTCGAATGCTACTTGCATATGCTTGTTATAAACATTTCAAACTTGTTCAAATGGATGTTAAAAGTGTTTTTTTAAATGGTTTTATAAATGAAGAGGTATATGTTGAGCAACCTCTAGGTTTTGAAAATTATATTTTCCCAAATCATGTTTTCAAACTCACAAAAGCACTATATGGACTCAAACAAGCTCCTAGAGCTTGGTACGAGAGACTCAGTGGTTTATTGATTGAAAAATGTTTTTCAAGAGGAAAAATCGACACAACTCTTTTAATTAAATATGAAAATGATGATATTCTTTTGATTTAGATTTATGTTGATGATATAATATTCGATGCTAATAATGAAAATATGTGTCAAGTTTTTGCTAATACTATACAAGAAGAATTTGAAATGAGCATGATGGAAGAACTTACATTCTTTCTCGAATTGCAAATTAAGCAAGCAAAAAGTGGGACATTCATCAATCAATCAAAATATATTAAGGAATTACTGAAGAAATTTGGGATGGAAGGTGCTAAGGAAATTGGAACACCAATGAGCCCATCAACTAAACTTGATAAAGATGAAACCGGTAAGCCAGTTAACTCGAAGGTATATCGAGGTATGATTGATAGCTTATTATATTTGACAGCCAATAGACCAGATATCATGTTTAGTGTGTGCTTGTGTGCACGCTTTCAATCATCTCCAAAAGAATCACATTTAATTGCAGTTAAGCACATTCTTAGATATCTTAGCGATACAATTAACCTAGGGTTATGATACTCTAAGCACACATCTTTCGATCTAATCAGCTACACAGATGCTGATTATACTGGTTGTAAAATAGATTGAAAAAGCACTAATGGAGCATGTCATTTCTTAGGTCATGTACTAGTTTTCTGGTTTAGTAAAAGATAAAATTCTGTTGTACTATTTACTACTGAGGCAGAATATGTTGCTACGGGTAGTTGTTGTGCTCAAGTTCTTTACATGGAGTAACAGCTTGAAGATTTTAAACTTATATATAATCACATTCCAATCAAATGTGATATATAAGTGTTATAAATCTTTCAAATAATCCAATATAACATTCTAGAACTAAACATATTGAAATAAGATATCATTTTTTTTTTGAGATCATGTGCAGAAAGGCGATATAGTACTAGAGTTCACAAACACATACGATCAGTTAGCAGATATTTTTACAAAACCTTTATCAGAAGATAAATTATGTATGATTAGAAGAGAAATAGGTATGATGCATGCTATAAATATCTCTTAAAAGATAGACTAGAGTCAATAAAAATAGAGAGTTTTTTTTTTAAATACTTTTATATAAACTTGAGATTCTTAGCTTCATGTTTGAGACGCTCATTCTCTTCATACAATATCATGTCATTTTTATCCATGGGAACTGGCAAGTAGAATGAAGAATCTAATAGAGATTTCAACTGTTTATTCTTCTGCCGAATGATTCATTTCCTTGTGTGAGACTCTTAAATAATTCGTTGAAGTACAAAATTTTTTTTTTGAGTTTTTCAACTTCATGATTTCTGACTTGTAGCCGTTGGGAAAAAACAACAATAGAGGAAGAGTAGCGAGTTTCGAGACTCACCAAGTCATAGAAAGGACATCAGAATCTGACTTATTAGCCAAATTATTATTTTCTTGCTGCAACATGGCACCAATGGAAGCCGTAGAAAGGACAGGAGGTTGAGGTGTAGAATAATTCATGGATGGATTTAAAAAAATGTTAGAAGAATGAGCCATTAAGAAAAGAATTAAAAGCGTAAGCGAGAATTTTGAAGGAATGCAGATGATTTATAGAGATGAGAAGAAAATTTGATGCGGATTTGGATGAATTTTAAGATTGATTTTATAAATATAGCATAAAGAACAAGACAAGCTATCATCAAAGTCAATGAGTAATGTGATATTTTTTTTTTTCCGATCGGTGAAAATGACATTTTTTTAGAAATTCGGAACTCTCAATCTCGTTTGTCAACAACATCAGGCAATTTTTTTCAAATCTCCAGCCACACTTGCCGGGTCATAGACGGATCCATTTTTTCAACTATTTATAGTTTTTACTAATGCACCGTTTTCTTCAGTCCATTTACTTATTGCGGATCCTTTTTACTGATGCCAAAAGGGAGAGAATTGTTAGACTAGAACATTAATATTGTTTGAATTGATAAACTTGTTATATATGCTTGAAATTATATTTATACTTTTACTTGAAAAATTAACGCACATTCTCAGGAGGAGCTTAAGTATTAATATAGGTTTCAGGTTCTATCAAATATTTGTCATCATAAAAACAGGGGAGATTTTTGAACCCAATGTTTCAAGCTTTGTGTAATTATATATCTACACATGGATTTTGATGATAACAAATGAATTCAAAGAATAAAGGAGTCTCAAGCTCAAGTTCTCTACACAATGGAGTCAAGCACATCAAGGAAACAAAGATGAGCAAGAAGGGAACAAGTTCACATTAAAGTCATAGAGTAATGTTGTAAATCTTTTAAAAATTCGAAATTAGGATTAAGGTTCAAAATTAATATTTTATCATAAATTATTAAAATACATTTTCCACATTTGCATGAATATTTTGAAAATTAAATTTGAAAATTTTAAAAAATGATTGATTGTCATCTTTCACATATGCATTACATGATTAAAGGTTTGAATTTTGAAAATATTAAAGATGATTAATTGTCATATTTCACATGTGCATGTTTTATTTGAATATTTTCATAGGTGATTGATGTTTTTTTTTACTCATGCAAAAGGTAGATGTTTTTGTTTGAAAAATTTGAAAAGTAAAGTGTGCTCCTTTTGTCATATGCAAAAAGTAAAAAGATTAGGTTTGAAAAATTTGAAAAGTAAAGTGTACTCCTTTTGTCATATGCAAAAAGTAAAAAGATTAGGTTTGAAATATTTGAAAAGTAAAGTGTGCTCATTTTGTCATATGCCAACAGTAAAAGATTAGGTTTGAAATTTTTGAAAAATGAATGATGTTGTCTTTGACAATTGAAAAAGAATAACCTTGTATTTGAATTTTTTGAAAAAGTGAATGATGTTGTCTTTGATATGTGGATCTTTTTAAATTTGAATATGAAGTCTCATATGCCTATAAATAGATCATTTGAGAGCTTCACATTTACAACACCAAGAGCATACAACATTCATTTAAAATTTTCATTCTCTCTTCTCTAAGCATTGAGCCTTAATTCTTATTCATTTTAAGAGAAATATAGTTTGCGCTATATTGTTCTTATTTCACTCATTGATGAGTGTTTTCTGATAACCTACCCACTAGCAGCTCTTGTATCAGTAAAATGGAGTGTATAACCCTTGTGCGTGTAGAAAGTGTTATACACAGGAAATAGTTGAATCACTACGTGTAAGGTGATTGCAAATGTAGAGGGTGTTCTACATGAATCTTTTGTAGCGGTGTTATTCAAAGGTATAATAGGTTTCTATCTCCACCTGAAGGAGGTTGAATAGTGAATTTGGGGATCCTCAAGGGATAGCTTGAGGCGAGGACGTAGGCAGTGGGGCCGAATCTCGTTAACATACTGAGTTTGTTTCTCTCTTACCCTTACTCTTTATATTTATTGTTGTTTCATATTTTGTTTATATTTTATATTGCATATTTGATTTATAATTGTTATTTTTTTAAATACAACTCAATTCACCTCACCTCTTGTGTTAGTCATCTGGGCAACAAGAACTAAGCCCCTCAGTATATAAAATAAACAAATAGGGAGACAAAGGATCTTCTTGCCTCAAACCTTTCGAGGGCTTTATTCAATCCTATCATAAGCTTTTGACATGTCAAGCTTGATGGCCATGCTCCACGCTTTTCTTTTTCTTTTTTGTAACTTTCATTATGTGCAAAATCTCATATGCTACCATGATATTATCAGTAATTAACCTCCTATATATAAAGGCACTTTGTTTAAGGGAAATAATTTCATTTAACACACTTTTTAGTCTGTTTGCCATCATTTTAGCCATAATTTTGTATGCTACATTACACAGACTGATGGGTCTAAAATCACTGGCCATTTTTGGTTTTGTTATCTTGGGGATAAGTGCAATATAAGTGAAATTTGCAAGAAGAGTTAAGGAATTACCATTTAGCCAAGCCAACATAGAGTTACTGACTTCCTCACCAATTAAATGCAATGCTTCTGATAAAAGCAAGCACTAAAGCCATCGGGTCCTATGGATTTGAGTGGTGCCATGTATCTCACTGATTCTTCAACTTCCTCTTTACTATAGGCTCTGGAAAAATGATCATTCATCCTTCTTGTAACCCATGGTGTCAGGTTCCTCAAACAAGCATCAATAGCTTCTCTACCAGGGTCTGAGGAGGTGAACAATTTATCAAAAAAACACTTGAAAGCCCCTTCTAAGTCTTCTAGACTCGTATGTCTTCTTGCTGCTCTTCTACTATCATATGAATTCTATTATGCTTCATCCTCTGATTAGCATAGTTATGGAAAAATTTAGTGTTTTTGTCCCCCAATTGGTACCAATTCACCTTAACTCTTTGCTTCCACCTCAAGTCTTCCTTCTCCAACATAACCCCTATCTCCCTTTGTAACTCTTTAATGGCTGCAATGTTGTGACTACCTTCATTTTCCTGTAACTTCCTTAACAATTCAATCTTAACTATTGAGGCTCGTTCTAAAGCCATTTGTCTACTCCATGTTGATAGTGCTCCTTCTGTTTTATTCAGTTTATGGGTTAATCCCATAGAAAGTTCCCCATCTAGTGATCCCTTTTGCCATAATGTTTTAACAATTTCTTCACAATTCTCTTCTAAGGACCAGCTAGATTCATACCCCAACCATCTTTTCTATCTCCAAACTTTGTCTATTTTTTGATTCATGCACAGAAGGATGGGTCTATGATTTGAACATCTTGCAACTAACACTTCTACCCAACCTTCTGCATAATGTTCCTTCCATTTTAAATTGACTACAACCCTTGTCAAGTCTTTCTTTTGTAAAAGACTCATCCTTATGCTTATTACTCCAAGTTTATTTGTCCCCTCTTCACCCCAAATCAAACAAACCCCCCAACTCCAAAACTTCTCTAAATCGAGCCATTTGTCTTTTGTTTTTTGCTTCCCTTATCTCATCTCATCATGCACCAATATTTCATTAAAATTATCTATCACATACCACCCCTTTCATCGAGTAGTTTTAAAAAGCTTAATAATCTCCATGTCTCTTCCTTCAAATTAGTGTCTGGTTGTCCATAAAAGCCTGTTAACAGCCATGTAATAGCTCATTCCCTTTTTTTTTATCCAAGCACTAATATGCCATTTAGAATAATTCACCACCTCCACTTCTATAGAAAGATTCCATAACAACATCAACCCACCCTTCAAACCAATTGGTTAAATTACCCAATAGCCTTCAAACTTCAGTCTTCTTCTAATTTTTTCACCTTTAACTTTCCTCAACTTGGTTTCCATTAAGAACACTACATTGGGCCTCTTTTCCTCTACCAATTGGCAAAGGTCTTGAAATGTTTGAGGGTTCCCAAGCCCTCGGTTGTTCCAACTCAAGATTTTCATAGGGATATGTGGGGTTGCTTCACAGCCACCACTAAATCAATTGAGCTTCCCTGCACTGCTCAACTCCACTTCCTTCCACCTCTTTAACTTTTTTACCAACTCTTTTTCTCATTCTCTTTGTCAACCCTCTATCTTAGCAGTCTCTTTGAGGGTGATAGGTCAATAATTAACTCACATTTCTTACCCTACTCCTTGGCTCTTCTTTTCCAGACCCCTTCTGCCTTCTCTATTTTATTATTTTCATGCAAACAACTACTTTCAAACACCCCATTTGCCTTCTCTGAATGTTGCATAGTCTGCACTACTTCATCAGAAACTACATGCCCTTCTCTCTCTCTCTCTCTCTCTCTCTCTCTCTCTCTCTCTCTCTCTCCTCTTTGGTCCCTTCCTCCCCCCTTCTCTCCTCACTACACACCCTTCTCAAGAGCTCACACTCTTGAGTAGTAGGAACCACTTCTTCCCCCACAACCTCTTCCCTCTTTTTTCCCTGCCTATCCTTGTCTGTTTTTTCTCTACTATCCCCACTACCTCCCTCCTCTGTATATTTTTTGACAACCCTCTCCGAGCTCTTCGACCCTTCTCTATATTTGGATGTAACCCCTTCTCTCAACCAAGCACTAGACTAATGCTCTCCTCCCTTCTCACCCTTACAACCCGAATCATCATGCATAATACAACCACAACTAAAACATAAGTGGGTAAGTTTCTCATACCTTATAGGGATCCAATAAGCCTTCCCATTTAGATTAATAGCCCTCCCTCTTGCCAATGGTTTGTGTAAATCAATTTCAATTAAAACTCTAATAAAAAGTCCTCATCCATTCCCATCATCCTTTGTATCGACCTCCACTACTCTGCCAGTCATTCCACCTACAAACTCCCCCTTCTTGTTCATGCATTTTAGGGGCAATTTGTGTAGCTGGACCCAAAATCTCTTAGTATTGAACAACATTTTGTGTGGTGGTGTAAACCCATCAAAGGTCAATAGTAAATATAGATGATTATCAAAAAGCCATGGTCTCTCCTCCATTATTCTCTGCTTATCCTTTTGATTGGCAAATTCTACAACAAAAATATTTGGACCCACTTCATGAAATTTTGCTCTTCTACTAATCGTCCAAATCTTAGCCATTATCGTTTCAATCACTCCTTAGCTAATTTTTCTCTCCACCCATATTTTTCCCACCATACACATCTTCTTTATAATTAAGTTCTTCCGAGTCTGCATCACCACAATCAATGTTCAAAGCTTCCTCTTCTTTCAACTTCAACTTCTCCCATCGATCCTCAATCTCATCCATCTCACCACCACCCGAAACCCACACTCACCCCCTAACCCCACTTTTACCACCAAAATCCATTTCCCTCCGCCGAAAATCCACTCTCACTATTGAAAAAACCACCTTACGCAATCACCAGCAAATGACAGAAAGATACCCCTCCTTTTGCCCCCACTCCCAACCGTCTCTAATTCTATTAGAATCTTAGTGGACCCCACTTCACATCATTTTCCCTTTAGAGAGAAAAAAGCGAGAGAAGACTATTACAAGATTAAACTATGTCACGTATGTGTTTTACATGTTCTAGGAACAGATAGGACACCAAAAATATTTATTAGTTACATATGTTGGGGCTTTGTCCCAAACTTTTAAATTCCATTCCAATGACTATTCTGATTGAGATATTGGAATGGAATATTTTGGTACCTATCTGTTTCGATGTACCGTTTCGAGATAATAATTATACGAATAAATTATATATATAAACAATTATATATATAAACTATATTTTAAAATAACATCAATACAAGTTTTAAATACACGCATTTTTAAAAAAACTTGATAATACTTTTTAGTTCTCAATGCAATCATAAATCTTCATTGCACCCTCATTCAAAATCATCTATCATCACTCAAATAATTCAGGAATACAATGAAGCATGCTAAAACAATAAGCTGGAATTTCAAATGGAAATCCAACTTTACATCTTCCTTAACACATAGTCTCAGAAAACCTCTCACTATCACACATTTCATTAAAGTCCAAACAGGGCTATCTGTATCAAAGGTTTTACATACAATATGAAGTATTTGCTATTAGCATTAAATTATTTTGACTTTTTCAATTCAAGGAAATTTTTATTGCTGATTTGACCCCTTAGGAGAGGGTGCTAAGTGGCCTTGTACTGTTGGCCAGGGGATAAATTCTCCACTTGTTCTAGCCTTTGCCAAACAAGAATATTTGTAGAACTTCTCCCTTGTGACAAGTTGTGAAGTTCTAATAAAATGCATAATGAAATGCTTAAAAAAATTAATATGCAAATTTATAAAAAAGAATACAATAATTCATTCGGGGATTGAGGATTGAGGGAGAGTCAAAACAGAGAGAAAACTTATTTTTGAAGTTTTGAGAACGAGGGATTCGACTATGTCAGGAAGGGAGAGAAGTAAAAATGGACAAAAATGACAATTTTGTCCCTCAATATACAAGATAATTACGAGAATGACATGTATACAGATTCCAGACCGATACACATGTTTTGGCCGAAATAACAAAATCCAGCCGGTACAAACTGAAACTGGTCAGAACAGTTGGAATTTGATCCAGTACGAAATAGACACCTAAATCGTGCCAGTTATTGCTCTAGCACGGAAAATTTTGGCTACTCCAACTGGAACAGAATGAAAATTAAAACCTTGCTTCGTACACTTTCATGAAAAAAAAAAATTAGCTACACATGTGCATCATGAGAAAAATTACTAGTCTTTAGTTTTCTTCTGAAAAAAACTTCAATTAAGAATCATCAAGCTGATGACACAAATATACATAAAAAATCTCATTCTTAGAACCATTAAATTGATGGCGAAATACGCATAAGAAACCTTCAGCTCTGACCCACTGCGATGCCAACACCATGGGTCTCTAGTGTGAAAGTGAAGATATTTCTGATTATTTCCATTACATGTCATGCTGTTGTCAGATTAGGTCATGTCGACGCGATCGTCCATGTCTGTTGCAGCTCACGCCATAGTCGATGAACAAACATGACTATGCAATTTCTCTGGAGAAGAAGAAATCTGAAGTAGAAGGATAAGAGAAATAGCAAAAGAAAGAAGAAGAAAGAAGATGGTAGATGAAGAGTGGGGAGTGCGATAGAAGACGAGGATGAAGTTTATTTTGGAGATTTCTAGTTATAATAAACTGGTTTGATTTCGATCAGGGATGTTCTTTTTAATTTGATTTGATGGAAGTATTTTAGTCACTTCAGATATGTGGTAGTGGCATTTTGGCCTAACCTAGATCTCTTGCAGGGGCACCTAGGTTCAACATCTATAGCAAGAGTATTTCAATCCAACATGACATTTGTAGAGGGACATCTTGACCCAAGTCATCGCATAAATTTCTAACGGATAGGATATTCTAAAATCATACGTACGGTAGAACTTAGAAGTCAATCTATTTATCTTGCTGTTAAAATCAATGAAAGGGGCTTGTACGTGGGCACGTATTTTTGTAGACCTCTGTTCTGCCTATTTTCACGTGTCCATGTTTCAGTAGTCTTTTACTCAGAAATTGTTTTTGGTGAAAATTTCCTTGCCCAGATGCCTTTAACCAAAGATGCATTGCTCAAAGGCATCAGGATTTGACGAGCAGAAGCAATACTTGGAGGAATAACTTTTCTTTCACCACAAGCTTATTTGTATTTGTCTTGTTCACGCTGTCAGATCCTTTCTTCTTCATCTTTCTTTAACTTTAATGGTCTTCTTTTAGAGAAAGAAAACATAAGAATAATAATGCAGCAAAGCAATCAAATTTCAGAAGGGAAAGCGATTTCCTAAATTTTCGAGTAGTCGTCAAATGCTTAATAAATGTTATATGATTATCTTTCTCATAATCGAGGGGATTCACATTCTAGGGAAACATGTTTATTAGTTTCCAATGAACATGCTAGGGAACATCTCCGCTAATCAAGGCTGGAATATGCTTAAAAAAGATACCGAAATGGTAAAGATACTTAGAAAATTTGGGTTCCTTATTTCATGGTAGCTGCATAACAAGGAATTGGAGCATAAAACAAGCTTGCACAAAGCAAAAGGGTTCAACAGAAAGTTTCCATGCACCCACCTCTCAAATCTACGAGACTGATACCATAATACTTCCCAAGTTTGATTTGTCCTTTGTTTAAGCACAACAGTCTAGTTCTAATGCGTATAATGAGAATATTTAAATATTCAAAGAGATTAAAGTAAATTATGTTCTTTACTCCTTAGTCGTGAACATATCACTTGAATCCTTGCAAGTCTAGCTAAATATTGTTAATATATGTAGATACAAACGATGTAAATATATTAAGAAAATGATAGAATTTTTAGATAAAGTTATAAAATATAATATAAACAATCTATTTTTTTAAATAAAGTAACTTATTCATAATCAATAATAATTTTGTATTTATGAACTAATTTTTTAAATTATGTTTTGGTGAGTATTCTAGTTTAAAGTACTAAAACGGAATATTTCACGTATTCAAGGGATCAACCATTTCAAGATTACTATATATATATATATATTTATTTATTTATAAATTGATAATTAATAATAAAAAAGAGGGTATATACCGAAGGCCGTGCCCTAATTGACATTACCATAATCTCTAAAATGGAGGGAATTTGAAAATCCCTTCTCAAATGCATTAAAATTTTTTTTTTTAAAAAAAGGTATACGAAAGTATGTATCATATATATTTTTGAAATAAATCCTATATCTATTGGAATAAATATTTTTTGTTTTTTGTTTTTAAATGAAAAAAGGTTAGGTAAATATGGTGCCCATTAAACGACGTCGTCTTGATGGTGTCTTGTCAGCGACTCGCCATGAAGTAAACCATCCTGATTCCTTGGCAAGATAATATACAAAAAACAAACAACTAAATAAAAGATAAATAAACCGTCGCTAGTCCTCTTGGCTCTGTCCATTTCGTCAAACTCCACCACCATCTCGCGATCTCTCTCTCTCCTCTCTCACTCTGTCTCTCGCTCTCAAATTCTCCGCCATTGTAGAGTTGAGCCATGACCAGCACCTCAGCCGCCTCTCGCAAGGTTTGCCATAATCTTCCCAGTTCAAAAATACGCCTCATAAATATGTGTTTAGAGAATAAGAAAAACAGTTGTAATTTTGTATGTCTATATGGGTGGGTGCGTGTTTTTCTGATTTTTTTTATTTCTTTTTTCTTGATAATCTGATTGTATTTTATGTTTTGTATTTCGATGCTTTTAGGCTTTGAGTAAAATTGCTTGCAATCGCCTCCAGAAGGAGCTTGTCGAGTGGCAGGTCAATCCTCCCGCCGGTTTCAAACACAAAGTCACCGACAACCTCCAAAGGTTTTCTTTTTTCATTATGATCTCATTTAGGATTTTATGCATTGATCAATACAATATGACCTCTGTTTGGCTGCTGGGTAAACCAAGGAAAAAAGATTATTACGGAAGTAAAGTTTAGGGTTCATAATCTGAATTTGATGTCTTTTCGTTTACTTTTATATTTTTCTCACGAAGTTTCCTTTTTCTTCCCGTCATTTTTTTTTTTTAATTCCTATATTTTCAAGCTTTAGTTAGTTTGTTGAAATTGAGTTGTTATTGGGAATTTTGGATCCTTTAAAGGTGGGTTATTGAAGTTAATGGAGCTCCAGGAACTCTGTATGCAAATGAAACTTATCAACTTCAGGTCGACTTTCCTGAGCATTACCCAATGGAAGCCCCGCAGGTCTACTTAAACTCCTTTTAATTTTATAACTTGTATTTAACCTGGATAGAATTAAATTACTATTTTTTTTTCCCTATTTGTGATGATGTTTTGTCGTTTTATATTGATTCTTGTGGCGGGTTTAACAGGTTATATTTCTGCATCCTGCTCCACTGCATCCTCATATATATAGCAACGGCCATATTTGTTTAGGTAATTGTATTGCTTTCCTGTTACTGTCTTTTTTGCCCCCTTGTTAGCATATCATCTTTGGAAAATATCTTATTGTCTTATAACATATGTCTTCATATAGTGTAGTTTACCTTCCCAACTTGAGTTGTTATGGTTCACTCTTTCTTGGAGGTCTTTCGTATGTGGTATATGATTTGTTATAGTCACGGCATGAGTTCTCTTGTGTCTTTTCTTCTGCATTAATTCTATTCAATCTTTTGCTGGCTGTGATGGTTGTCTTGATTCATCTGTAATATTGATAATGAATTAGATATCACTTTTACTCTAGAAGAAGAGATTTTCACAACTTTTTCAATATGAGGTCAATGTTATTGGTCTTTGGATACTACAATCTATTTTATTTTTTCATTAAGCAAGACTTAATACCACAATTAAATGCTTAGAAAATGCTGGAAGTGTTAAAGATTAACATACAGTTTTTTTTAAGATGTGAAACCTCATGAAGGAAGGGCCTTTTAGACACACCCTTGGGGACTTTGGACTTTACCCCGGATATATGGAGCCTTAAGCATGTCTGAAACATGAGATAAGGAAAACTTACTTTGAAACGAGGCTATCACAAACATCGTTTCCATGGTCCTAGAACATACAGGAGTAAAGGAAGACTTTTCGAGACGTTGGCTTCCTTTTGTAACGCCTCAATGGAAAGCTCAAATCATATGGCCTATACTCCAAAAAAGACTAGTCAATGCCCCATTAGAATTTTATAAAGAGCAAGAACTTCTTCTTCCTAAGCAATGTGGGATCTCATACACCACCTACCCTTATCCTTATTATATGGAGTATCATAATCTATCCTCCTTAAATTTAGTCCGTCGTAGGTAGCACGGCTGAAGTCCCACATTTTTTATTGAGATAGGCTCTGATACCCCATATGATATGGATAATAGTAGGTGGTGTATGAGATCTCATATTGCTTGGGAATGAGAAGTTCTTGCTTTTTTTAAGGTTCCAATGGGACTCTAATTGTATCATTGACTAGTTCTTTTGGAGTATAGGCTATGTGGTTTGGGCCCTCCATTGGGGCATTACACCTTCTTTGAGCAGTTTAATTGCTTTCTTTCCTTTAAATCCATAATTACAGGACCCATACATGATGAACGTCAGTTGTATGAAATTTTACCTTCTTATTCACGACTTATACCAGATGGGCAGAGGTGAATTTGTACTTTTGAATTTCAACACTCGTTGTTTAGTCATCTCTCTCTCTCTCTCTGTTTCACATGCACTCACTCAGTTTAAACTTAGGTGGATAATTGGACTTACATGTAGAGACCTCTGTATGCAGCCAAAAAGTTGGGAATGAATGGAAAAAAAAATGAAGTTTAAAACTATTGCAATTGCTTTGCATTTTATACATATATATATGAAGGTGTGCTTAAATCAGGGTAGGGCTAATTGGCTTTAAACTGTTAAGGCGTCTGCAATGTCATTATGTCTTAGCATGAAGTAACAATAATTGATTGGGGTATATTATGTCAGCTGTGGTGGAACTTTTCAATTAGGAGATAGGTTTATTATGGCAGATGTTGTGTAACAATAAGCCATTGAGGTATTATGACTCCACCGTAGGTATATTTCTTCCTGTTATTGGCTTTCATGGTACTAACATTAGCTCAGATTATTTCAGTTTTCCAGAATCATTGTTGGAGTTGAGTACAGATCAGAATTGCTAGGTTTGCATTTGTGTTTAATTATTTTTATCCCACTTCTTGAATATTAATGTCTACAGTATGCTGGGAGCCTTGAAGTTGCTGTTGTTGGTGGATGTCAAAGTCATAATATCTTTTTGCTTATTGATGTTTGTTGTTTACTATATTTTTTTATTTGGTAATATTGATGACTAATATCTCCTAAAGAAACATGGTATGTAAATTATTCAACCTGCTTGTTGAGAGAAATATGAGAGAGTGAGTGTGTGTGAGTTCAAACCTGGTTTTTTCTAGTTTCTGATCTTGTACCAGTCTGAACAAGCAGGAATACTTGATGATGATAAAATTATGTCAAAAAGAAAAAGTATTTCTACAGAACTTCTGATTTGGGTTATATGGCTTTTTAGTGCTTTGATATCATTCTCCTTGTCTTATGAACTTTATCCCATTTTTATTGCCTTAAAGAAATTATTGATTCCCTTTGCAGCAAGACCAACATTTAATGTACTATTTGAATATGGCATTTTTGTAGATATTTTGTACGACTCATGGTCCCCAGCCATGACTGTTAGTTCTATCTGTATCAGCATTCTCTCTATGCTATCAAGCTCAACTGTGAAGGTTTGTACCTCATTATTTGCTTCTAACTTTTAGGATCTTCTGGATCCTTCTATTTTGAAGCCATTTGGTCGTACTTTTAGTGTGCCACCATTGTTACTGACTTTTGAGAGTACATCATTGTCTTGGTAAATGATGGACACGCCCTTTACTCATTTTGTATATTGATCTTTTGCTGTCATGACCTTGCTTGCAGCAACGCCCTGAAGATAATGACCGCTATGTAAAGAACTGTAAAAATGGCCGATCTCCCAAGGAGACCAGATGGTGGTTTCATGATGATAAAGTGTAACATCACAACATCTTCTTCCTTCATTGGTTGCTTAAGAAAAGTAGATGGCTAGCCTTCTCAAAGGAACGATGAAGGCAAAGAAAAGAAGCATTCTACACCAGGATTTTGTCAAATGCTCAATAACTCTGTAAATTGGCATGCCTGGTGTTTATAACGGAAGATTGACAATCCGTGTTTCAAGCAGGGGGGACAAACATACTCATGTCTTTGTTGTTAAAGGTGAGTACTCTGTATGAGATCATCTATTAGTGAACTTCAATCAATTTAGAAGCTTTGGAATGATAATCGATCTTAATCACTATTTTCGCCCCCATTGCGTGTGCATGTGTGTGTGTTGGGCAGAACTTTTCGAGAAATTACTGTGAACTTTTTGTTTTTTAATCTTTTATTTTTGTGAGAGTGAAAGGATTTTGCATATTATTGTTTTATTGGAAGCCGCCCATAAAGCTTCTTCGTAAGTTAAGTTGAAACGCCCTTCAAAATTTCTACTAGGGGCTTAGGGCTAAGAATTTTTCTTTTTTAATTAAGCTTTGTGCAAGTTTTGGGCGTGCAAGCTTACAGGTACCTAGGGAAAGGCTTGTTCTGAAATTGCACACCCTAGGACTTCTCTACTTGCACCCACTTGGATGGACGGCTTGCCTATTCAGCCCGAACTTTCTTCTTTGTCGTTTTATGGAATAGCACTAAAATAATGGTCTTTATATTTTGTTCATGAAGAATTGTAAAAGTTCTGGATGCTGCTTCCCTCTCTTTCATTGCAAAAGCCATAAGGCATTGAGAGACAAGTCCATAGGCTCGAAAAGATGTCATTTTAATCCATCTTCAACTCCATAAATCTAATTTATAATAGATGAATTAGATAGAATGGGAGATGGGAGGTGGATAAGGTGTCACCTATATTGACGTAAAAAACATGAAGTCATCAACAATTAAAACTTATTCCAATCAACTTATAATCCATGAAAGTAGACAAAAAGATATCCGACTTTGTAATCTAAAAGAATTGCTCATATATATTGGCCCCATTTTGAAGTAAAGTTTAGAAATTGCTTAATTCGGATCCAGAAACGGTTTAATCTCATATTATTATTATAATTTTCTTAAATTTTTACATAAAATATAATAAGTAATTCAATTTTTTTAAATTACAAAACAATAATAATATTAAAAAATAATATTTTATTCAACTTTCATATAAAATTATTACTTCATATAAAATTATTACTTCTCATCTCGCTATTCAAACTACATCTTATTCTTCCAATTTTTAATAAAAACAAAAGGAAAAATCTCAAAATAGAATGTGTAAATGGCTTGTTTACACCCTCCAATTAGAGGTTGACAATTCAGTTTATTATAGATGTACTCGCCCACGTAGGATTATACCAGAATTTTATAAAAAAATATTTAAATTAAAAAAAAAAAGAGACCCCAGATTTGAAAAATCTAAGTTGTATAAAATTTATCGACACGACTTTTTAAAATTATTTAAACTTATGTTACCATTTACAACTTATGTTACTAAATTGACGATCAGTTTAACATAAGAACGAACGATATAACTCAATCAGAGCAAATTTCTTGCTTCCTAAATTATATGTCTTATTATTTTTCTAATTTAATTGTATAATTTTCTAAGCATGACCTTTTTGGATCACTAATTTTAATAAATTAAATACAAAAAAAATAAAAATAAATAGTTATAAAAGTAAAAACTAGAATTGTTTCAAACCTCTAAATTCTAAATTGTATAGTATTTATTGACACGAACTTTCAAATTATTTTAGGAGGTTTGGTAAATATGTTTCATCTCAAAATTCTCATATTAATTAAAAATTCTCATCTCATCATTACTATTTTCTCAAATTCTCATACAAAATATAATAAATAATTTAATTTTTTCAAATTTCAATACAATTTTTTCAAATCTTAAAAAATAATAATACTATAAATAATATTTTAAACTTTTATCTCAAACTCAAAATCCTAATCAGTCTCATTTAACACGAAAATGAATAACGAGGCTTGACAACAAAAAGCTCTTCTCGAAATTTATGAATGATACAAATATTCACCGGCCAATGATTTTTCATACTGTACCCCCATTAATTCTGACCATAGCTCCTGTACAAGAGCCGATTTGGATAGAATTTTTTATTTTAGATAAAAATTTAAAATATTATTTTTAATTTAAAATTTTAAAAAATTAAATTAAAATTTAAAAAAATTAAATTATTTATTATATTTTATATAAAATTTTAAAAAAATTATTATAATTAAATAAAAATTTTATGTCATATCTCACTCATTAAACCCGCCCTTAATAGTCAAACTGATACTGACAGCTCAGCTAAAGGTTCTCTTTTCCTTTGTTGTCGAAGAGTGGGAATCCAGCGTGCGAGGCAAGTTTCAATTCCAATTTTCTACTGTCAAATTTCTTATCTTTGACTAAAGTGCAAGCTCACCAACTTCCAAATATGATTCAATTATCCCATAATTGCCACCACTGATATCACAAAGCACCATTCTCTCCCTCTCTGTAAGATTTGAGAAAAGTGGGAAAACATGAGTGAGGTGAATCACCAAAGGATCAAAACCAATGGAATATGGATACACATAGCAGAGCTAGGGACAGGGCCACTAGTGCTCCTTCTTCATGGATTCCCAGAAATTTGGTATTCATGGCGCCATCAAATTACCTTTTTGGCCAAACATGGTTATCATGTGGTGGCTCCTGACTTGAGAGGTTATGGTGACTCTGATTGCCCTCTCAGTCACAATTCCTACACGGTAATACATCTTGTGGGTGACCTCATAGGACTTCTTGACCATTTTGGTGAACAACAGGTAACATCTATATGCATGCTTGTGTAATTCTATGTTAATTAGTAATACCCTTTTCTTGATTTTTGTTGATTTTATGAAATGAAAAAGGCATTTGTGGTGGGACATGACTGGGGAGCAGTTGTTGGGTGGCATCTGAGCTTGTTTAGGCCTGACAGGGTCAAGGGGCTAGTTGCTCTTTCTGCTCCATACTTCCAAAGTTCTTCAAGTTCTGCAATTGTTGAACATTTCAGAAAAATGTTCGGAGATGGGTGCTACATCTGTCAGTTTCAGGTACTATGATTGTATTTACATCTGTTGCATCCTTGTATTGAGACATTTTAGGTTGCTGTATTGATGGGTTTAGTTGATTAGGAACCAGGAAGAGCAGAAAGAGCTTTCGCAAGGTATGATTATTTGACAGTGATGAAGAAGTTTCTATGCCTAACTAAGACAGACTACCTGGTAGCTCCTCTGGGGATGGAGATCGTTGATTATATGGAGACACCATCGGTGTTGCCAAAATGGATTACTGAAGAGGAACTCCAGGTCTATGCAGACAAGTTCCAGGAATCTGGCTTCACTGGTCCTCTCAATTATTATCGTGCTTCGAACCTGTAAGTCCAGAAAAACCACCTTCTCACTTCTTAATTTCAGTACCCGCACCACGGCACCAGGCCCACCGGCCCCGCCTGGGAAAAGTAGGCTTTAGCGACCTACTGCCAGACGGAGACCGGTGGATGCTGGCTGGGGCACTGCCCCCACCCGGGTTTCAGTTTCACCCACACATCGGGTATTTTATATATATATATATATATATATTATATTACATAAATACATATATTAAAAATAAAAAAAATGAAACCATGTCAACTTTGTTTGAGAGTAAAACTTCAACCCCGGCTCAACCCACTTCTCTCTCTCTCCCCCCGATACAATGGTGGGCAAATGGCCCATGAGCCAATCAGGGCTGGCTCAATAGGAATGGGCTAAGGCTGAAATTTTTATTGGAACCCTTTTTATTTTAGAAAGTAAAATTAAATATAATTATTTTAATTTTTATTTACAAATAATTCCAATAGTTTTTCAGGTAAAGTTACCGTTTAAGATTTTATACGACCTTTTTAACTAATAATCGACTTAATTTTTATTAAAAAATCTCTGATTTAGAGAGAATTTTATCAAATATAGTTTAACAAGACGTGTTTTAGACTCTTAAGAGTCGTTTGGGAACACAACTACTTTTAAGTATTCTCAAATTTAAAATTTTCTCTCTTATTTCTCAAAACTAAACAAAACATATTAGCTTAAATTATTTCACTACTATTCACATATATTCTTAGCATATAAACAAGCCCTAAAAGTAATTATAATTACAATTGTCAATAAAGTTCTATAAATAACTTACACATTTGGAAAAAAGTAGGCCCTTACATTTTTAAAGATCATACTAAATTTTTTATCAACACTCAAAAATTAAATTTTGCTATTTATAATTTTTACATTATATATTAAACTAATAATAACAAAAGAAAAGTATATTCTTAGAAAAATAATACTTGAAATAATTATTATGCAGGATATTTTTAAAATTAATAATGACACAATATCTATTTAATACTTTTGATATTATCTTATTAAATTAATTAATTTTTTAATTAAATATTTTTTTTTAAAATAATTATACTTTAGACTTTTTTTTAAAGGAGCCTCTTCTTCCAACGAGGCTTTAGGCAATTGCCTAATTCGCCATAGGGAAGAGCCAGCCCTGAAGCCAATCCACTCGCCCGACACCCAGGCAAGGTTACATGCCCATGTGGGACGATCCTGGGACCAAACTCGGCCTCTCGCCCATGCCCATAAGGGTGGGTGGTTGGGGTGGCCGACTGCCCTCCCAACAACAGCAGGCCTACCTTTTTCTTTGGATGTTCTTTCTACTGCTGCAATTAGAAATTGATCAAGTCCAATATAGATCATCTCCAAGATAGAAGGAAACTGTATTAATGATATGTGACGGCCTCTTTTGCTCGAAAATACAACATTGACTACATTAAATATTGTATGGCTCACATGACGTACCTATCTCTTTCTTTGATATTACACCATCCAATTTGATTAGACGATAGGAAAAGATCTCTATTCGGACCACGCCATCTAAACCTTAATATTGAATGCTTACAAATTGCACTGGAATGAAGAAATAAATCATCTTAAACTTGCTAAGTTAGGACTGGTCAAGTCTGCGTAAATTTATATGTAGACATATATTAGTTTATGTCAATATTAGAGGCAGCATGGGATTGACCACACAAACTGACTTTAACGCTATGATTAACAAAACCATTACTCTGGTTTTACGTGGTATCATGAAAATGTCACAGGAACTGCGAGCTTCTGGCAACATGGCATGGATCAAAGATTACCGTTCCAACAAAATTCATAGTAGGTGATAAAGATATCGGTTTCGAATCCATTGGTACAAGGGAATATGTGACAGGGGATGCTTTCAAGAGACTTGTCCCTAACCTCGATGTTGTTATTCTTGACGGTCACCATTTTATACAACAGGAGAAAGCTCAAGAAGTCAATGACGAAATTTTGTCATTCCTTTACAAAATCGCTATGGATTAATAGATTAAATAATTTTATTTCAAAGTTTTTAAACTACACACCATCCACAGCATAATTTGATTAGATTGTTTTGTATTCAAACTAGAGTTTTTGCAGTAGGTAGACGATATAAGTCAAGCTATACACCACTCATCCTATTTTCATCATACTAAATAAGATATGACACATCATCACTATTGAATGATAAAAAAATATGTAATAAATAATTATTCAATGATGATAAATGTGTCACATTCTACTTATTATTATAAAACAAAAATTGGATGAAAATGAAATAATAGTATGGTGTATAAAATTTTTCAGACGGGTATATATAAAATCCAATACTTCATCCTCTCTTTAACCCCCCCCCCCCCCCCCCCCCCAAAAAAAAAAGACAGCAATTGCACTTGTATTCAACCTATGTTTTTGTTTTCTTTTATTTAAAGAGTATGCACAAAAGAAAGCCATGCATATGCAGACGTATATTAAAATAAATATGATTTACGATTATATGACAAGTCATTCATCAGTCAAATTTAGGCATGACAAAAAGTCTTTCCCACGCATTTATGCATCCCTCATTCTGAAATCTCTATTGAGGATAAGGGACCTCCACGCAACGGTGGATACAAATTTCTTTTGGCTGAATAGACATCAGATAAAATCAAATTCAGAAACAAACATCAATCAAATACGCTTAACTCTAGAATGCGAATCCTATGTGAGCGCGGCCACATCACCAAGCCCCAAAGTCAAGACTAGAATGCTTTAAGACCTTGCTCTAGAGCCCGAAAGCCTTCGATCTAATCAATCAAGGACAATGATACACCACCAACTATATTACAACCCATTTACTACTCATGTGTATTTCAAATTTTTTTATTTTTATATCATTTTCTTTTAAGTATTTTTTTAACATCCTTAATCATTAAGAAAAAATTTAAAAAAAATATAATTTTATTAATACTCACTTCCTTAATCATTAAGTAAAATAAAAAATTAAAAAAAAAATCAAATACAAAAATAGTTGTAGATAAGCTGTAGTTGAGTAGTAATAATATCATTTTCCATCGAAATAATACATCAACTTGGCGTAGATGCTGGGCAACATCCATAATCAAAATCACAGATTTTGGAGTAAAAAGCCGAAAACACATACTTCGAGAGGCTGCAATGTACAGCACTGTTTAAAAGATGTACTAAAAAAGGATTAAAACGTTAAACACACCATCCAGTCACATCCACCTCCATTCAATCTTTTAGGCCTCCTCTCATTCAGTTGTGTCAAGTTGCAAAGGTTTATTGCTGGCCTCAGCCATCGGATATATATGCAAGGAACAGCTCTAAAAAGGTCCATGAAATGAACGTATCCATCCTAAATCACCAATTCCAAGACAGGTGAAAAGAGTCTTTAAGAAAGTTCAACCGGAAATGCATGTTAGGAACAATAGAATGCAACTTGCTCGATTTTTTTTTTTTCCACGGGTCAGAAATTTAGCAAAGCAGATATGAAGAAATTCAAGTGTGGTACATGAGTATCTGCAATCCTCCATCTTGACAATCTGTATCATAAAGCCTCACACTTTGCGGTCTTCATCCTCTTCTCCCGCATAACCTAAACCAAAAATTAAAACTGAATTTAAGGTCTTGAAATTGCCAAGCAAGATATATGTTGTGTAACACTGTTGCCTTGAAACATTAGCCGGTTATGGGAATGTTTGTGTATGTGTTGCCACTTGACACATGACAAGTAATATGTTTCCAAATTAAAACGAAAATGTAGACCATTAGTGCATCTTAACAAATCAATGTGCACCTTAATCAGACTCTGATTGCTCAAATTCCATTCACTTCCTTTTAGCCCAATAGACTTAGTGCCTAAAACATTTTTAAACAACTTCCGATCAAAATTTTTTTATAGAACTATCATGTACATTCATTTTACTAGACATCCCTCCTCTAATTTCTCTATATTCATGAGCCCTAACATGCCGGACAAAAAAGAAGGCAGGAAAAATTGATTCATACAACTTTTGGTCACATACATATGGAAAACAATATTTTTCTTCAGATGGGAAAAATACGACGATCACAGCCAAGCCCAATTGACTTACATTTCTTTCTATCATACAACTTCATTAATAAAATCATTGCCCATTGCACCTCAGTAACGCAGACTCCCCTATTGATTATAATGATTCACTCAGTCCTAAACGCCAAAACCAAAAGCCACTGCCAACTTGCAAAAAAATAAAAAAAAAAGCAACCTGCAGCCTCCATTGTAGAGTTTTGTTTCCATTAAATGCTAATATCTTATTAACAAGATTTCTATTTCCAATATTAGATCTCACTTCTAATTTAACAAATTCTTTCTCCTGATTTATGATTATTCAAACTATATTCCACTTGGAAGAGTACAGAAGAAGGTTTTTACAATTATCAATTTGATCTTCCTATACTCTTTCCTCAGATAATTCCAATTTTGTCATGCTTATGATATTCCATATTTTGCTCATCAAATTTGTAGCACCCAGCTTCTACACAGAAAAATATAAGCACGAAGAGCAGAAACAACCTTTTTCACTAGAGTGTGCCATAGGCGTCTAGCTACACCTACAAAATGGCATGGTGCGGTGCTATAATTGAAGATTAACCATGCCAAAGCCCCCATTAAGGATAAACTATCTTACAATCGTTTAATTCCAGGAAAAGAACACCTTCCCATATATTGGTTGATCATATCAGCTGTACAAGCGAAACACATTGATTAAGCAACACTAAACAAGTAAAACAAAAGACTATCCCTTCCAGCCAGCTACAAGTGTACAAATCAACCTCACTACACACCCGCCCCCATACTCGTCTACAACTCTTTCGGACAGTAATAAGTAAGGAATTTCTCTTAGCACCATTGAAGTGGGTGAGTGCGCCAGACCCTCAGGGGACAAATGAAACATAGATTACAACCAAAATATATTCAGAAACAACACCTTCAGAACAACTCATCATGATCAATTTAATCATATTGACATTACAATTATACAGCATAAAAAACTTCAATGCAAAAGTAATACCGGAAATAAAATCAAAATTGGATAAAAGTCCAAGAGTGCATTACCTCATTCCATCGAAACTTTGGCGCCGATCTCCTTTAACTTCGCAATAATCTTCTCGGCCTCGTCCTTGGTCACCCCCTTTTTCAACAGGGTCGGCGCCTTCTCCACCAAATCCTTCGCCTCCTTCAACCCCAAATCGGTAAACGTCCTCACCTCCTTAATCACCTTGATCTTCGCCGCGGCATCGAACCCTTCGAGCTTCACATCGAACACCGTCTTCTCTGTCTTCTCCTCCGCCTTCGGCGCCGCACCACCCTTTCCCGCCGCGCCCTTTAAAGCCCCAGGCACCATCCCGGGCATCATCACCATCATCGTCGGCATCTCAGTGACGCCCAACTTATCGCGCAGAACCTCCACGAGGTCCGAAACTTCGAGCAGCGTGAGGCCCATGAGCTCGTCGACGATCTCCGAGACCCTCTCAGACGGGGACGATTTCGACTTTTGTACAGAAGATGTGTACCCACGCTTAGAATTCAACAAACAGGAGGATCGAGAAGATGAGGTTTTGGATTGGATTAGGGCCATGACATTAGGGTTAGTAGTTGGAGGGAAATTGGGGATAGGGTTTTGGCGAAATGATTTTTGAATATGGGAAATGAATCGTATATACCTCATTTTTCTGGAAATTTAAGAGTCTGGGTAATAGCGATAGGAATTATGTGAGCATTGGTTGCCGGTGAATTAGCTCCGAACTGCACCCATGGCTTTGAAAGTTCACGGAGGCATAAAACCCTCTGGGAGATGCCCCTAAAGTTTTGTAGACATTACTCGTTTATGTGTCTTTTTTTTTCCTCAAAGAATCCCTGTATTTTCAAATTAAATAATTTGCGGGCCGCACTGCAGCCACCGATATCGTGTCTATGGGGTCCGATAACTGTATATTATTTTCTTAATTTTTGTATTTTTTATATATATTTTTTAATATTAAAAATTTTATATATAATTATTTTTATATATTCATTTACGTACTCTATTAATATGATTAACTGTCTTATTTTTTTAGTATAAAGTAATTTATTTGACTAATCATATTAATAGAGTATATAAAGAATATATAAAAATGACTATATGCAATATAACTCAATATTAAAAATAATAATTATTTTCTTAATTATTAAATAAAAAAATAAGAAATACAATCGGTCAAGATTTTCGGTCCATTTTTGGTTCAAGAAGCATTTTCCATAATTAAAATTTCATCTTTAGCAGTCGGAATATAAGTATTCTTGTTGTCCTAAAAGGTCGAGTATAGATGTAGCATTACTTTAAAAATAATAATAAATTTCTTTTTCAAAGCATTGCATAAATGATTTGTAAAGATTAATGTTACATATAGTAGTAAAGGGCGTAAGCGCCACCTAATTGTTTTGAAAAAGAGTGAAGTCTCCTATTAAACAATTAATTTTTTTCATGTGATTTCTTATTTACTCGTTTTTTTAAAAAAATTGTACAATATTTATATATTCTACAATTGTAAATATCATTTATCTTGTTTTCAAAGAAGAGTTATACTACACCTAACGAGGGTTTAGCTCCAGGATGGGTCCTGAAAAGGCCAAACCCTCTATTTTTTTTTCATAGATCTTTTTTATATTCTTAAACATTAAAAAAAATTACAAGATTATTAAAAAATACTTTCTTAACCACTTAAAAAAAGTGTCAAAACTTGACTTTCGGCACATCTATCATTCTATTTATAAATGCATTATTAAAAGTAAGGATGGTGCTACTTCCACAGAGGGAGTCCACCAAAACCTCAATGGAATAAACAAATTTGTTTTTATCTCTTTTTGGTTTTTTTAAAATTCATTAAAAAAGTTTTAAATAATAGAAATTAGAAATTCATTAAAAGAATAATTACTTAACTATAAGTAAAAAATAAAAAAATAAAAAAAAGTAAAACGTTAGCGGTGGCCACCATATGTGCACCAAGCAATTCCCTAAAGGAGCATGCTACTTTACCATTTGAGTAGCACCGTTTCATTTCAATGTTAGTTACTTTTTAATTTTTTTTTTTACATTTTTTAATATATTTAAATAATTTTAAAAAATAAAAATATATCAACATACTTAAAATTACTTATTTAATTATTAAATAATTTTTTTTTTAACCAACAGTCAATTAGAGCAGTTAACTTGACGGTGCTTGATTTAACTTGCCTAGATTGTCAAATCGATGAGAGAGATAGGACTGACAGTTTTCCCTGCTTCCTACCATGTTTATCTAACCAAATCAGACGGGGGGCTTTTGTAGAAGCTTTTTGTTGGGCACGTAGAGTTGATATGGAGAAGATAAAAACGTGGAGAGTTGCTTGAGATAAGTGGCCGGCAGTATCTCCGGATGGCATTTGCATGATAGCTGGGTAACTTTTTGTCGTTTCTTCTTCTAGCAAGAGCATGGATAAATTGCAACCTTCATGAAAATTTTGCTAAAATTGCTACCGATAGTATGGCAGCAATGGAAACTTTTGATGATCTGTACGAACATCTCTCTCAAGAAAGTTTGAATAATTTTCCCCTATAGTTTTAATGAT
Organism: Carya illinoinensis; assembly: GCF_018687715.1. NCBI lineage: Eukaryota > Viridiplantae > Streptophyta > Magnoliopsida > Fagales > Juglandaceae > Carya > Carya illinoinensis. The sequence goes on along the minus strand of NC_056758.1, from coordinate 8,086,934 downwards.
TGATGCATGCTTCTCTTCGTTTTTAGTAGATCAAGCCCATAAATACTAGATAAATTTTACACAGAAATCTTATACCACATATCTCCACCTAATGAATATGTGATTCATCATATTTGCCATTCTATCTTAATGCTTAAGTATGTGTTTTGTTAACATCGTATTCCGCACACCTTTGGGTCAGGCTCTCAGCAACTTGGGTTTTCGATTTTGGTTTTTGAGATTCTTGGGCCATGGGAAGGTGCTGTCAAAGCTGACGGTTCTGCCTTGCACATTGCTCTCTTCCCCAGCATGTTCTCATGTGGGCTGAGGTTGCCTTTCCTTCGCTCTGTTTGTGAAGTCTTGGACTGTCTCGGGCTGGCTCCTACCCAACTTTACCCGAGCACTTGGCGGATCCTAACGTGCTGTTGCATTTTGTGGCAATACGCACTATTGAAGTCTAACCCGGAGCATGCCGACTTGAGCAGCAGTGAGTTCCTCCTGACTCACAAAGTTATGAGGCGTGCTAGGAATATTTGTAGTTTTAGGGTGGTGGATTCCCTTTTCGTATTGGAGCAACCGTATCGCAAAATGTTCTCTTGTGGGCTGAGGTTGCATTTCCCTCACCCTGTTTATGAAGTCTTGGACTGTTTCGGGTTAGCTCCCTCCCAACTTCACTCGAACCTTGGCAGATCTTGATGTATTGTTGCATTTTGTGTCGGCGCGCTATTGAAGTCTAACCTGTAGCATGCCAACTTGAGCAGTTGTGAGTTCCTCCTAACTCACAATGTTTTAAGATGCATATTTGCAGTTTTAGGGTGGTGAATGCCCTTGTTGTATTGGTGTATTGGTATTGCAAAATCAAGAATTGGACTGGCAAGTTCTTCTTTGAGTCTGGTCGTGGATGGAGATTTCCTATCCTACAGATTAACCATGTAGAGTTCCCCCTCAGGGCTTGGTGGGGTGTCATTCCTAATGACAAGACCATGCGACCGACAACTACTCTCGAGGAGCTGCATCGTATAGCCATCGTTAAGGAGTGGGTAGAGAAGAACCCAATCGTTGTTCTCTCAAAGGCTTTCCTAGGGGAGGAGAACATAGCGGTGCATTTTACTCCCCTCAGCCACACTATTCATGCCAGTTGCGGCATTTCCATTTGGCCACCAGTTACCTCGACAAGGAAGCATTCCCCCAGCCCTCCCATCGAAGGTAAGGGGAAGAAACCTTGCGCAAAGATGGTTAGGGCCAATAGCGACCCCGAGCCCCCTTCTCAGCCCCCTCCAGGTTAATTGTCGAAGGTGGTGACGTGTAGCGATGCCTGCCTAGTACCCAGCCTCTCGAATGTCTCCCGTGGATCTTGTGAGTAGGTTCGACGGAGAGAACCCTATTGGCCCCAGCGCATTAGCTGCTCGTTCTCTCATCGTAACTTTAGTTGTGGAGCCTATGTCGGTCGTCACTCCAGAGGCACTTATTGTGCCTAAGGGGCCACTTGAGCTATCCTAGTTGGCTAATACACTCCAAATGCATTTCTGGGGAGCACTCCTAGAGCAAGCCCTGCAGAAATCGACCTTCATTGAATCGGCTCCTGAGGTGGACATGGAGATGATCCCTTCCTTTAGGTGTACGTGGAGATGATCCATTCCTTTGCCTCCACTACTCATTCCGCAATCAGAGACCAAGTCTTTGGGGATACTTCTAGGGACTTCGCATAAGGATTCAACTCTTCCAATAAGGGTACGCCTTCACCTAACCTTTTCATGTTGAAGCTCCTGGAGATTGTGCCACATCAATCGCTGCCATTATTGACCTTATGGCTACGCCTGTTGAGGAGCCAGTTGAGAAGGCTACTAGGAGGGGAGTCTAGTCACTTGCGGCCATTTTGCCAATTGTTGGGGAGCTGGTAGCCATTGTCGTGAGGACCGAAGAGGGCGGTTCATGTGCTTTTGGCTAGGAGAAGGAAAGCCCCCTTCCCTAGGAGGATCAACCATCTGTATTGAGGGTCCTTCCCATCCTTCAGCCACTGGCTTGACCGAGGAGGCCATGGGCGAAGCCAAGGGTGCAGGGGTAGTTGAGTGGCCACCTCTTGTGGATAGCCTAGTGGAGGTGATCCCTATGTCTCCCGCCTTGAAGCTGGTTGAGCTAGGGCGAAGGTCCTAGAGAGGGTGACTAAATCCCTGAGGGGCTTCTTCTCCGAGGTTCCTCTCTATTCTACCTTTTCCCTTCTGTTGAACCCAAAATTTCAAGTTTTGTATAATTATATATCTACACATGGATTTTGATGATAACAAATGAATTCAAAAAATAAGAGAGTTTCAAGCTCAAGTTGTCTACACAATAGAGTCAAACACATCAAGGAAACAACCATGAGTAAGAAGGGAACAAGTTCATATTAAAGTTATAGAATAATGTTGTAAATCTCTTAAAAATTCGAAATTAGGATTAAGACTCAAAATTAATATTTTATCATAAAGTATTATAATACATTTTTCACATGTGCATGAATATTTTGAAAATTAAATTTGAAAATTTTGAAAGATGATTGATTATCATCTTTCACATGTGCATACCTTGATTAAAGGGTTGAATTTTAAAAATATTAAAGATGATTGATTGTCATCTTTCACATGTGCATGTTTTATTTGAATATTTTCAAAAGTGATTGATACTTTTTTTGACTTATACAAAAAGTAGATATTTTTGTTTGAAATATTTGAAAAGTAAAGTGTGCTTCTTTTGTCATATGCAAAACGTAAAAAGATTAGGTTTGAAAAATTTGAAAAGTAAAGTGTGCTCCTTTTGTTATATGCAAAAAATAAAAGATTATGTTTGAAATATTTGAAAAGTAAAGTGTGCTCCTTTTGTCATATGCCAAAAGTAAAAGATTAGGTTTTAAGTTTTTGAAAAATGAATGATGTTGTCTTTGACAATTGAAAAGGAAGAACCTTTTATTTGAATTTTTTGAAAAAGTAAATGACGTTATCTTTGACATGTGAATCTTTTTAAATTTGAATATGAAATTTCATATACCTATAAATAGATCATTTGAGAGCTTCACATTTACAGCATCCAGAGCATACAACATTCATTCAAAACTTTCATTCTCTTTTCTCTAAGCATTGAGGCTTAATCCTTGTTCATTTTGAGAGATATATTTTGCGCTGTATTGTTCTTATTCCACTCATTGAGGAGTGTTTTCTGATAACCTACCCACTATCAGCTCTTGTATCAGTAAAATGGTGTGTATAACCCTTGTGCGTGTAGAAAGTGATCTACACAGGGAATAGTTGAATCACCGCGTATAAGGTGATTGTAAGTGTAGAGGGTGTTCTACACGGATCCTTTATAGCGGTGTTGTTTAAAGGTATAATAGGTTTCTATCTCCACCTGAAAGAGGTTGACTCGTGAATTTGGAAATCCTCAAGGGGTAGCTTGAGGCGAGGACGTAGGCAGTAGAGCCGAACCTCGTTAACATACTGAGTTTGCCTCTCTCTTACCCTTACTCTTTATATTTATTGCTATTTTGTATTTTGTTTATATTTTATATTGTATATTTGATTTATAATTGTTATTTTTTTAATACAACTCAATTCACCCCCCCATCTTATGTTAGTCATCTAGGCAACACCTTCTTTGCTTGTTTTTCTTTTGTCTGACCATTTTGACATTTATTGTGGTGTGCTGCAGGGAGCAAACTTGTTAGCCGACTTTATAGTGAGCGGCCAAGTGAGCTCTCAAGTGCTTGAGGCACATTTGAGAGCCCTCAATATCTTCCAACTTCCTCATGACCTCGATGCCCTTTGAGCACGGTGGTCAATTAAGCCAAGAGATGATCCCTGATTCATTCCCTCCAGATGTCGAAGCTCTTGTGGCTGGTCTTAGGGCACTGGGGTAGCCCCTGACGCTCCTGAGGCCAACCTTGCTGGTCATATAGTAGACCCTGATGCTCTATAAGTTGACCCTGCCGAGTTTGAGGAGGATCTCGACGCCCCTCCTACCTGATTTTATATCTTCTTCATTATCATCTTGATGTAACAAAATCTTTTTTGTTTCAGTTTTCTCCTTTGTACAGACTTTGATTATTAATAAACAAGTATTTTTCTTCACTGCTTTGCCGCGTCCTCTACTTTATGATTGTTTTGTTTCTTTTGTTTCTGCTTCTTTGTTCATTCTGCTATTCTTTTAATTTGTCTCTCTATGGAGTCGACACCCTAAAGTTATGTTACAACTACCACGTTATTCTTTGGATGTTATCAGGGAGTCAACAGAACATTTTTTTGTAAGTGATCTTGAAATAAAGAATAATAATAATAGTATTTAACGAGCAAGATTATTTTCCTTTAGAGTGACAAGAACACAAGGAGCTAAGCATAGCAGCTACTTCAAGTAATAAACCAGCACAAAGAATCAAATCATGGAATATCCACAATTTGTGTTGTTTCAAAGATTCTCCCCTCTACTTCTGTAGAATCTAGATACCTGGAATGTTGGATTGTATGGTAGAATAACATCATCTTCTATTTATTTGCATTCTAACATCATCTCCTAGCTGAATCAGTAGGGAACTCAGATTCAGTTAAATGAATTATAAAGAAATAATACCCTAACAGATTTTGCAAACAACTCCTTTCAAAAAATCATGTCACTGAATTAGATTCCATGGCAACTCAATTAGCACGCTTTTCACAACCAAAATCAGAGCATCACTCTTCGTGAGAGTTGATACGTACAGCTCTTCATAATGAGAGTTGATACAGCTCTTCATGGTTATAAGTTTGATCTTTTTTAATTTCAATGAATGATAGAGCATAAAATAACTATAATAAGACAACTTACCGGCATAAGATAAAGAAAGCTTATCGTTAAAGTGTATCATTAAAGTGTACTACATTAGAAGCTTGAATGAAAAAAGTAATTTGCAAACAAAAGTCTATGACGTTGTGAGTCTCAGCTTTCTCTTCCTAAGATGTTTTGTGAAAGAGGCTATTTAATATATATACTCCAATTAACATCTTTTTGTTTTTTGTTTTTACTTCACATCCATAAAAATAATTGTTTTAATCCCAAGGTAATCTGTGGATCTTCCTTGGGAGCTGAAATTCTAAAGTGGTTCAACATTAGAAGTTTTGGTTCTCATGTGACACTACAAATCCATCCAAACATAGATAATAACAGTAAGTGGGAGGGATATGTTCATTTTACTATTTATGAAGCTGATGAGCTTGAGAATTCAAATCCTAGGATTTTTTAGGGCAGTCATCCTGATCACTTGTTTGTCGAGTTTGTTTATCATTTTGAGACTAATGAAGATCCTCTAAAAGAACCATGCATTGGTCTTTTGTGCTCCCAAAGACCCTTTGTAGCACCCTAGTCCTGAAGCTCCAGAGGGTTAGCTCTTATTACATAATATCAATACCAATATCACAACTATAAAATCCAGAAAACTCCATAAAATATTAATTCATTTTCTCAACCCAAATATCCATGTTCATTCATACAGACAATAAAGAAATTCTCAATAAAATAAATTAGAAACTCCCTAAGGATTTGAAAATATCCTTAACATATCAAAATAATCGAAAATAACTAATTTACTAACTATGACTCAAATAAATACTTGTATCCTCAGGCACTTATTTCTCTACAATTATCAAACTTCTCTAACACTGTCTATTCTTGGTCTCTAGCTAAACCATCAAGATTATTTGAAAATATTGTGGAGATAAGGGGTTGAGTTATCAACAACTCAGTAAGCAGATAACATATACAAATGTGTAAACATGAGCATTTATAGAGTTCAGGATGTAGAACAAAATAATAATATGGTCAAAATGCAGATTCAGAATATGTTATAAAAAATATCAAAGTGAAAATTCAAAAATATACTTATTCAAAATTCCTTTGACAAAGCATAACTGAAAATATCACATCAAAATAAAGTTCTATGTTTAACCCCCATGGTAGGGTTGTGGAATCCTGACGGCCAATCTAGCAGAAACAAAATATGATCTTCCTTTTATTATTTTTGGAGCCTCGAGAGTGCACACAAGAAAGACTACGTAGAAAACCACTTTACTTCCAAAGTAAGTGCAGTGGAAATAGAAAAATTGGTAGCAACCCGAACAGAAGCTACAATTTTACACCCGTGGTAAGGTTAGAATGGAACATAAATAGAGAGAGAATGTCATGCCAGAGGCATTAAAAAATCACATCATATCATATCAGAGTACAAAACATCTTTAGAACATAATCAGATAAAAAAAATAATCAGATCACAAAAATATAATTTATGCACAAATTTTATATTCACTCTCTTTTGCACAATTCATAAACAAAATACTAAAATAGCTCATGTTGACACCTGTCATGCCAGAAAATACTTTATTCTTATATAGAATTTCATAAGTAATGCAAAACAAATAATTGAGGTTGTTTCATAATTCTTTTCATAACAAAACATGTATATTTTTCAAAGTCAATCTCATTTCATTTCTTTTATACAAAATCTAGCATAGAAACCCCATTTATCTAAACTTCTTAGTCTTTCAAAAATTTCTCACAACAATGCTTAATGAATAATCAATCGTCACCTATAGAAATCATATAAGTTGAATAAATCTTCAATTGAACACGTAACTTGTAATTGCACTTGAAATATTCAAATCACCTATTTTAATTCCTCAAAAACTTAAATTTCTCTTAACCCAAAAACATCATCGCTTCCCAAATTCCTCAAAAATTTATCTTGGCCCATAAAATGATTTTAAACCTAAATATCAAACCCAAAGAAAATCATAATCTATCAAAATAGAGATCTTAGGCCAATAGTCTACTTAAAAAAATATTTGAAAAATCAAATGGGCTTTTTGCACATATAAATCCAAAAATTTTATAAAATAGCAAGGCACTGGACTCGAGTGTTACTCCCTTCTGTAGGGCCATTTGGGTTTGGGGTGTATCTACCAACCAAGTGGTTTTTGGAGCAGTCAAATAATTTGGATGGATGGAGCTACATTGGAGCTTCAGTTAAAACATGTAGCTCGAACGTGAAGGTGAAAGAGTTCGGGGAATGCCTTCTATATATGTCAACATCCTCATTCTGAATTCTATAATACCTTTATTCCTTACGGTTTAAATTTAGAAATTAGGCATCATCTTTGTTGTTGTTTGAAAATGGGTAGTCATGTTGTTGAACCTATTCGTTTCTAAGGCATGGTAAGGAGTTAAATGTGAGGTGGGTCACTCCCAAGTTGTTTAAATGGATGCAATTGTATTGATTCTTCAAATGCTAGTGATTGGACAAGTTTGAGAATGCAGAAGTGTGAGATCTGCAATATTGTTAGATGCCAACACAATTACGAGCTAGGTAGAGTTATTCAATAAATATGGCATTGCATGGTCATGATATTTTTTGATATTTTGGGGCTCTTCACTTACTCTTCATTCAGGCTGCACAAAAGAGATCAGCTCAGCAGTGTTCCTTTACATTTTTTCTACAAATTTCTAATATTGCAATACCGACCGCCCTCTTAAATATATACGTGTGTGTAAAAATGTTTATAATATATTTCTAATATTATGTACAGAAGCAAAATAAGTTTTAAACTTTCATAAAAATCTACCATATATGATTGTGCAATTACAATTCATTAGGGTTTCTTCTTTTCTCAACCCCCTTTCATCTCAATATGTAACATGCTACTGAGTGAGGAAATGAGGAGCTGCGAAGATGAAGGAAAAATCAAGAATTTGAAAAGGGGAAGTACATGAAGTAGTTCAGTTAGCCTAAGTACATCAGTTTAGTAAATTGTGCCATGGGCCATTTCATGTGCTAGACATTAAGGCCTCTCAGCCATTTAGCTTTTACACTTGCTTTAATTTACACCCTTATGCTGCGGGCTTAGTGGACTTGTAGTTTGGGCCTTGGGCCTTAGACTTGTTTAATTAACCTATTGTTTAGTTTCTGCATTGTAGGCCCATAAGGCATCTGGTTATGTACTGAGCAAGAGGCTCCATGTTTTTCCACTTGAAAAGTTACTGAAGATTTCTCTTTTCTCTAGAGGTTTCTCACCCTCGAAGTGAGAGTTGTTTCCTTTTCTCTATTGGTTCTTAGATCAGACATGTTACGCATGGTATCAGAGAGAGACCGGTATCTGTGAGCAAAAAAATCACATTTTTATGGCAGAAGGTACACGGCTGATGGACATGCTGCTCTGAAAAGATCCACTGATTCTAAAATGGCTGGCATGAAAAGACAAATGGAAGCTACAATTGAACAAATGACAACCTTGATAGCCAAAATACACAAAAGAAATATCCATTGTAGCCTTGGAGGTTCTACCTTGGGAGTATAAGGACCTCATGATGAAGGACAAAGCTCAGGAGGAGACATGCAGACCAGGCTCATAAGGCTGGATTTTCTTGTATTTCATGGGGAAGACCCCACTGGTTGGCTATACAAGTTTAACCATTTTTTCTCTTTTTATAACAACCCACCCCCTCAACGAATCCGGTTAGCTTCTTATTATATGGAGGGCCAAGCCCTTGTTTAGTTCCAAAATTTGGAAGATTCTAGCCAGTTAACTAATTTGGAAGTATTGGTTAGAGCTCTACTACTTCATTTTGGCCTTAATGCTTATGATGACCACATGGAAGTCCTCTCTAGGCTCAGGCAAGTAGGATCTGTTGAAGCCTATAAAGCATGGTTTGAAACATTAGCCAAAAGATTGAGAGGACTTTCAAACTATGTTGTTTTTTTAAGTGGTTTAAAAGATGAGATTAGACTCACTATGAGGATGTTTAGCCCTTCCAACCTCACTATTGCATATAGCCTTGCAAAATTCAAGAGGAAAAACTTAACCTATCCAAAAAGTCAAATAGACCAACCTACACCAACCAAATAGAGCCAGGCCTCCTAAAAACACCCACCCCACAAAAGATAAAAAATAAAATAAAACCTGCTTGTCCAAAAAATCAACCAAACATAGATGAAGGAAATAAGGGAGAAGAGTTTGTGTTACTATTGTGATACTAAATGCAACCCAGGGAATAAATGTCAGAACCCTAGGCTGTATCTATTAGAAGAAATGCTTTCTGATAGTAGTGGATAAAAACACCTTAGAAGAAGCCCCACCCAAGGTTGATTTTACTGAAGATGAGGCACCCAAGATTTCATTACATGCTAAGGATCGGTACTTAGCCTCCGTGCTTGATCTAGCAATAGTGTTTTGTTTGCGAGAGCTCCAAGAGATCAAATGATGACCTAGAAAAATGCAAAAACCTCCAGTGGACCATCGATAATAAGGGCAATCCGCCCAGTCAGCATCCGAATAAGCATGAAGAGTAAAGGCATAATTTTTTGTAAAATAGAGAGCATGATTAATTGAAAATTTTATGTATCTCAAAATCCGTTTTACAATTGACCAATGAGTGAGTTTAGGATCATGCATAAATTGACAGACTTTGTTCATAGCAAATGAGATGTCTAGTCTAGTCAAGGACAAATATTGGAAGCTTCCAACGACACTTCTAAATAGTGTAGGATTATCAAATGAGGGAGAGTTAAATTTAGAGAGCTTAATGGAAGCAGACATGGGGAAGGAGATTGGGTTTGCTTCAGCCATGTTTATTTTTTGAAGTATATCATAAATATATTTCCTTTATGGCAGAAGCATACCATTAGATAAATACCAAACCCAGAAAGTAAGACAAGCGACCTAAATCCTTCATGGGAAAGGCTTGACTGAGGTCCTTAATGAGCTTTTCAATAGCAACAGAGGATGAAGATGTTATAACCATGTCATCAACATAAACTAATGTAAAGATACAGAAATTAGATTTATGAAAAATGAACAAAGAAGGATCCTCTTTGGAGGTAGTGAAGTCATAACTGAGAAGCCAACTGCTTAGCTCAGCAAACCAGGCATGTGGTGCCTGTTTGAGACCATGGATGGCCTTGTGAAGTTTACACACATAATCAGGGTGGTGAGGATCAGAGAAGCCAGGGGGTTGTTGCATAAACATGGTCTCATTGAGCTTATTAAAAATTTGTGTTGGCAACGGGAATGGACTGCCTATTGAAAATATCGGTAACTCCTCCTTCCTCTCTAACTCTTCTTCTTTTCATTTACATCATCTTCTTCATATACCAACTATTACTAAAAAGTTGGTTTTTGTCTCTCAATGTTGCACTGACAATAGCTGCTTTTTTGAATTTCACTCCAACTATTTCTCTGTTAAGGACAACACAACTGAGAAGCTCCTCATCAGCGGCCCAACCAATAATGGTCTATATCAGTTCCCTCCTCCATCGCACTCATTGTCTCCAACTGCTTTTCTCGGCAAATGCACCTCTCTCAGCCAATGGCAACGGCGTCTTGGTCATCCCACTCTTGATCTGGTCTCTCGTGCGTTGTACTCCAACCACTTGCCATATTTCCCAACTGAACCTCACTTTACTTGTCCAAAATGCCCTCTTGCCAAAGCACAATAGCTCCCTTTTTCTTCTAGTTTCATTTGCACGGCAAGGCTATTAGAATTAATTTGGCCCAATATCTGGGGCCCAGCTCCCATCATGTCTAGAAATGGTTTTAAATATTACTTATCCGTAGTTGATCACTATACACGATTCTCATGGTTTTTTCCTCTTAAATTGAAATAAGATGTTTTGTCAGTGTTCCCCTCTTTTATTAATTTTGTGGAATGTTTCTTTAAGTCGAAAATTCTAACTCTTCAAACCGATGCTGGTGGGGAATTCCGTTCTCTCACCTCAATTTGCAAAATTATTGGCATTACTCACTGCTTTTCATGTCCTCATATCCATCAACAAAATGGGCTCATCGAACGCAAACATAGGCACATTGTAAAAATTGGGCTTACTCTCTTAGCCCAAGCCTCTCTACCACTTTCCTTTTGGGATGACGCATTTGAAACGACAACCTACTTAATTAACTTACTCCCCACTCCAGTTTTAAAAAATAAGTCTCCATAAGTTATGGTTTATAACAAATCACCAGATTACTCATTTCTTAAAATCTTTGGATGTGAGTGTTGGCCAAATCTTCACCCATACAATCGCCACAAATTAGATTTTCATTCCACTTCATGCATCTTCCTTGGGTATAGTCCCTCTCACAAAGGGTATAAGTGTCTTGTCCTCAATTCAAATCATCTCTATATTTCAAGGGATGTTTCCTTTGCTGAGTATAATTTCCCTTCAAATCGTCTCTATATTTCAAGGGATGTTTCCTTTGCTAAGTATAATTTCCCTTACAAAAATAAAATGAAATCTGCATCATTCCAAACATATAAACCCACGGTTTCCATCCCATGCACTTTACCATCCATTTTGGGCCCACCTCCCTCCTCATCCACTCAATCAATTTCCACAACTCACAATCCATCTCCATGGGCTCCTCATTTCACCACTCCTCCTGATCTAGAACTCACTAACCACTTTGGCCCCACATCTACCACTCAGCCCACTCAGTTAAATTCTCCTCCCAATACACAAACCGATACCTTACCTCTGTAGCCTATTATGAGTTCTCTCAATTAGCCTTCATCTTCTTCCACATAAGCTAATCCTACAAACATATCCTTTCTTCAGGGACTGATTCCACCTCAATCTCCCATCATTACAAGATCGCACACAAATTCCTCTCGTCCTCGTATGTTCAATGATGGCTCTATTCCCTATCCAACATGGAATTGCTTCATTTCAACCAAAACAGTTCTTGATGAACCATCTACCTTTGCCCTAGCCTCAAAATTTTCTAAATGACCTGTGAATATAAAGCTTTGATTCAAACCCAAACATGGTCACTGGTTCCTCCTATAGATGCCTCTAACCTTGTTGGTTGCAGGTGGGTGTTCAAAACCAAATTACACTCTAATGGTTCGATTGAAAGAAGTAAAGCTCAGTTAGTTGCAAAAGGCTTTCATCAACAGCTTGGTGTGGATTACATAGAGACTTTCAGCCTAGTTGTAAAGCTCACCACCATTCGGTTAATTCTCTCAATTGCTATTTCTCAAAATTGGTCACTTAGACAAATTGATATTCAAAATGCCTTTCTCCATGGGAATGGATTGCCTATTGAAAATATCAGTGATTTTCAATAGGAGTCACCGATATTTTCAATAGGCATTATAGGGTCAGATCTAGTTGTTATGGAAGTAATGAAACACTCATATGAGGGACCTAGACCATTAAGGAGGTAGGTAACAAGTTCTTTGTTGGAAAGAGGACTTCCAGTAGCTGTAAGAGTATTAGCTAACAATCAGACTTTACTGAAGAACTCAATAATCGATTGTTCATTTTTTGATAAGTTGGTGAGCTGAAATCTCATATGAAATTCTTTAGCCTAAGAAAGTGAGCTAAACATAGATTCTAGAGTGAACCATAGCTCTCTTGAGATATTTGCCTAGGCAACATGTCCTACAATAGACTCTATAAGAGAAGAAAATAAAACACTAAGAATGAACGGATCAGTTTTCTGCCAAGAAAGAAAATCAAGACTACTTTTGAGTGTGGTGGTAGGCTCGATAGTAGGATCAATTGGGAGATATTTTAGGGGAATGACCCGAATTCCATCAACAAAGGAAAACAGGTCTTGTCCTTTAAGGTAAGTAGAAATTCATACTTTCCACAGCAAGTAATTGTCCTGTTTTAATTTGACAGTGACTACGGAGGAGGAAGAAGTAGGTGTGAAGGTAGTCATTGTGGGACTGAGGGATGGATCGAGAGACTACTAGTCAGCAACTCTGATACCATATTAGAAGAAAGAAAAATGCAGAACACATATTGTTCTTTTTGAAAATAATTTCCTCACCCACTATATTCAGTGTCAAGTATGTCTTTATATAGACAGTCGATTACAAGCAGAGCAAAATAGTAATTACACAGGAAAGGATAAAAGTTTGTTACAATAGGCTGTACAACAGACACGTATGACAAAATATTCTTTTACTGGAGTATTCCTAAAGATTCTTCTGTGGAGCTTTTCATTTTATTTCCTTGTGCTGTATTTTTGGTACTTATGTTAATATTTTGATACGTAGAATTAAGGATATTTTCGAGTCTCTGGGTAGTTTCTAATTGATTTTATTGAGAATTTCATTGTTGTCCCTATGAAAGAATATTGATATTTGGGTTGAGCAAATAAATTAATATTTTAAAGAGTTTTTCGGATTTTATAATTATTATTTTGAAGTTGATATTAAGTTATAAGAGCTAACTCTCCAGACCTTCGGATCGTGATGTTATAACCAATACCAAGAAATATAAAATAGATATATAATTAATAATAATAGATAATATTATAATAGATATATAATAATAATAATTATTATTACTATTATTATTATTATGATTGTTATTATTATTATTAAAAGGATAAAGATAGGGGGATAGTTTAAACTTCTCACGTTCCCCATCTCTCTCGGACGAGTCTTCAAAGGGTGCACGTTATGCAGTAGTATGTAACCGTTAGCATCTTTATATATCTCTGTGCAATTCTCTCTGTCACAGCAAGCAACCTTCTCACACACATCATCAACCTCTGTGCCCTCTTTTCTGTTCTACCAAATTTTCATCGCACGTAGCAGCAATCGGCGGAAACGATACGACCAGCAAGCCTTCCACGTCCAAACCGAGAATCTCTGTTTTTTCAATACGAAAACAAAGCTTATGCTGCCCTTAAAAACACCACCGTGAGCCACTGGTTCACTCTGAAACCACCGTTTTCTCAACCGTCCAGGCCATACATAACCGTGCACGACTAGATGGCCTTCCATGCACGCCACTGGGAAGAGAGTTCTACCACCATGACCTCACCTTGCACCACGAGCACCACGTCGCTGCACCAAAAGATCCTCACGCATGGCAGTTTTGTTAGAGAGCCATGGTGCTGAAGTTCTGCTTGACCACCACCTGGCCGTAAACAACCACGGAAAGTGACGCCTCGAGCTTTCCGTCAGCCCAAATCTGCCATAAGTCCTCCCCGACTCCATCACACGGAAGAAACCACCGTGATTCTTAGCCCATCCACCGCGCTGTAGGCCTCTGTTTCTCTCGCACGGTAGCCACCTCAAGAAGTCGAAAAACCACTTGAGAAGCCACAGAAACCGCCATATGGTTCACTTTCTTCGGCCTCGCACCGCCCAAGTAAGCCCACGACTGGCGAACTCACTCCCTTCCTCTGCTCCTTTGCTTGTCGGACAAACATCTCCTCTCTCTCTCTCTCTCTCTCTCTCAGTGCTCTTCAGCTGCGCCGTACACCGTCAATCTAGCTCAGCCACTGCTTCCTAGCCATTTCTCTTGGTGAGCCCAGACCCTCTGTCGCGTAAAAACCAACCAAATGATTACAAGCTTTAGAATTCACTCTAGCCATTTAAGGAACAAAACAATTATACATAATCAGCATGCCATTGTGAAAAGTTAAAAAGTAAAATTAACATAAAAAACCAAAACTTAGAAACTTAAATTAAAATTTAAATACATTTTAAGAATGTAAATAAATCATAAAAGGTTTATCGTGGCTCAGTGAAAGAATATTAGTTATAATGGAAAGTGGAAATAAACTTATAACAGCTAGCATAAATTAGGATAAAAAAACCACAAAATAATTTGTAGATTAATATGAAATAAATAATTTTCTTAACATAAACGAAGTCAGATCGATATTTACCAAAAATTAATTGTTATGTCTACTGACCAGTGCATTTTGCAGAAGCATGAACCTAGCTATGATAAGGTTTAGTTTGGATAATGAGATGAGAAGATGTCGTTTTAGATCATGGAAGTTGAAAAAAATATCGTTAGAAGAATATTTTTTAATATTATTATTGTTTTGAAATTTGAAAAAATTGAGATGTTTATTATATTTTGTATAAGAATTTAAAAAATTATAATAATAAGATAAAATAAAATAAGATGAGATGAAACTATTTCTGTTACTCTATATCCAAACTAATTGACTGGAAGACATGAATGACACTTAAAAGTTAAAACCCACCACTCACCAAGACCAAGG
This sequence comes from Carya illinoinensis, assembly GCF_018687715.1. NCBI lineage: Eukaryota > Viridiplantae > Streptophyta > Magnoliopsida > Fagales > Juglandaceae > Carya > Carya illinoinensis. Next base: position 8,071,929 of record NC_056758.1, on the reverse strand, counting down.
TTCAACGATTCTCAGAGTGTCTTTCAAATTTTCTTGGGTCTCTTTTTCTTCTTAATTCGTTGAAATTAGGATCACCAACATAAAGATCCCGTTCATATATATATATATATATACTAGGTAAAAGCAACGTGCAATATATGTTTGCTTAGTTTATATTTAGTATTTTTTAAGAACTAGTTTTTTATTAACAAAAACATAATGTTTTTGGTTAATTAAATAACTAACGATATAATTTTTATATAATTAATAAATAATTACACGTTGTGATATATTATAAAAAAAAAGCATTAATAGAATCTATAGTATGATCCTATAAATAAACATCACCCATAGTTTTATGAAAGCTATTTGACATAATTTTAATTCTAGGATGACGATCTAGCATTTTTCTCATCTTGCATTACTTCAATAGAGAGGACATTAAGCTCTTAGAAGGGAAAAAGAGAAAACAAGTCATTAAGCTCTTCTTTTAGAAAGGATACGCATTAGTTTTTGCAAATACTACTCATGGGCTTGCCTCAAGTACCCTCAAGTGAAACTGGTGAGGAAGTTGAAGCAGCCTCGTCAGGTACATTTTTTAAGAATCCACCTCGATTTACCGATGTGAGCACCTCTGATATGGATGGAATGCACAGTGAAAGCATGAGCCCATCTACTGGGAATCCACCATTCTCTTCTAAGATAGATTTCTACAGTAACACCTACTTGGAAGTTGCAAAAGTTAATAAAGACTCGTCTAAGTTTAGAGGGGCAATGGAAGTTACTTCCAATATTCATGGTATGAGGATTGGTTCAGTGGATAAAGGTGGTTGGTTCACTCCTAAAAGTGGATGGAATATTCAGAATCCTATTTCTAGGGTCGTGGGTTTTAGATCAGTTGGAACAAGTTCTCTGACTAATGGCCATGTTCATTCTTCAATGAAGAATAATGTTACACTTAATGAAACCGAGTGTAGTGGATCGCTAGTCAGGAAGCGATTGTTGTCTCCATTGAGTAGCATGCTTTCTCCAAATCAATTTAATGGCGATTATTTAGACATTGGCTGCAGAAACATTCAGGCGAACTCACCTGCCTTGAATGATAGTTTTAGCATTTCTTTTGCAAAGATAATAAGAAAGCAAATGTGGGTAGCCAAAACAATTTCACCCTGACAACTTTCTTGGAACAGAAGAACACACTGAATGATAACAGTAGAAAGGAGTCCATGTTATTTGCTGAATGATAACCTGCCTTCTCTGGTGGCGCACGAGTCCCTTGTTATAATTTCCTGGCCAAACTCTATTTTTGTTGAGCCTCCTTCAAGCCTCCTCACTCTCTCAGTTTCTTCACCACTTCCTTCCCCCTACTCAGATACACCGTGAGCCACCAGTTGCACCACCTAGCCCACTTTTCCTCCACTCTTCCAACCCATACACAAAGCTCTGTTTCTATACAACAAAAACAGAGCACGGTTTCTTCCGTTAAACACGACTCCGCCTCAAACTCCCCAACCACTTTTTGACTCTGCATGCATCTAGCTTTATCTTCTCCATAAATGTTTACTATTTCAAAAAATAAACCGACGTGCATAATTAATCGACAGTTTTATCTTTCACAGAATATTACCGAACGTCTATAATTGAATGAAAAGTCCAATGTAAATTAAATTTAACTGCACCAACAATCTTCGTTAAAAACAACAACTTCCGTTTGACAACTTCCGTTAAAATATATATAATATCAAACTTCAAATTGGCTGGCATGCTACCCTCTGGCCGCATCAAAACTAATCATGTAATATGCTTCGTTAAAATCCATTTTAAGCGAAACTAAAATGCCTAATCAACATGCCATGTTAAAAAATCTAAAAAAGATTCAATTAACATAAAATAAAATAAAGTAATTGAAATCAAGAAATTCACAAAACGAAAGTTAAAAAGAAAGCCTAATATTATACAAATTATGTTTTAACTGAAAATATATTAAAAGAAAAATAAATCACAAAAATAACTTGTGATTAGCTATTTACCAAACAACTTTCTTAACATAAACACGGTCGGATATTTACCAAATATAAATTTTACACCAATTTCACAATACATTTTGCGGTAACCTAAATTTTATAAGATGAAGAATAAAATATTTTAATGATGTTTAATTGCCAAACAATAGATAGATCAACTGGAAGTTTGGACTTAGGGAAGGTTTTGGGAGGGAGATGAGATGAAAATTTTGTAAATAGTAGTAAGATAGTTTGAGAATAGTAGTGAGATAGTTTGAGTTGAGTATTTTTTTAATTTTTAAAAAAAGAAAAAAAAAGTTAAATAAAAAATATTATAAAATTTACATATTGTAAGAATATAATGTTATAATATTATTTTTATTTAGGGATTTAAAAAAATTGTAATTATTTTTTATTTTTTATTTAAAAATTTAAAAAAATTATAACGATTAGTTTAAAAATTTTATATTTAAAAATAAGATAAGATGAGATAAAAAATTATGATACAAATTTTATATTTCATCAGGGTCCGAAACTTGACCTTAAAGTAGTCAATGTGATAATGCCATTGAAGGCGTGATTTGCAGTGGAAAACCCGCCAAGACCATTAATGTTCAGTTGTCCAAGTCAACTGATCTCAAATTTTCTTCCGTCTTTTTGTCTTTTAGGCTGAAATTTCCAAAGAGTAATAGAGATCTTCATAAAAAAACATATTACCGTTTGAATTAAAATCTTCCAATCAAACACAATTCCTTATGGAGCACATCTATCTTTTCAAATTACTCAAGTAATAATAATAGGTGCAATACCACGTAACCAGCCCACTTGAGAGGATGAGAAAGCTAGCTCATAACCACCAAATATTCATTATTCTCTTTCAAATTCTGATCTCTTGATCACCTACCACTAGAGCTTCATCGGCCACTGCCCATCTCCCCTCCAAATATCATAACAAGAATTTTACAATCCATAATTTAAAGAACAAAACAATTATACCTAATCAGCATGCCAGTGTGAAAAATCAAAAAGTACATTTAACATATAAAACCAAAACTTAAAATTATATTAAAATTTAAAAACATTATAAGAATTTAAATAAATCGTAAGAGGTTTATTAAATATTGTGCGTGGGTCCGTGAAAGAATATTTCAGAAGCATAAACCTTGCTATGATAAAATGAAGTATCATTTTTCAGACACATTAATCAACTGGAAGACATGACTGGCACTTGAAAGTTAAAACTCATGACCATTCACGGCCAAGACCAAGGTTCATCGATTCTCAAAGTCTCTTTCAAATTTTCTTGCATGGGTCTCTTTTTCTACTTAATTCGTTGAAATTAAGATCATCATCACTAGCATAAAGATCCCGTTCATATATATATATATATATATATATATATATATATAATATAATATAATCAAACTTCAAATTGGTTGGCATGTTACCCTCTTGCTGTATAAAAACTAACAATGTAATATGCCGCCTTAAAATACATACATAGTTTGCATTTTAAGAGAAACTAAAATGCCTAATCAACATGCCATGTTAAAAAATCTAAAAAAGATTAATCAATTAACATAAAATAAAATAAAGTAATTGAAATCAATAAATTCAAGCCAAATTAAAGTTAAAACGAAAGCCAGCTAATATTATACAAATTATGTTTTTACTTAAAATACATTTGTTGAGGGAAAAATGATTGTATTGGCATATTCTTGTGAAAACCTGTGTAAAATAGTGTTGTAACAAGTGTTGTTGCAGAAAGGCTTGAAGTGTGCTTGAAGTGTGCTCGTTATTGGTCAAAACAGATGTCTTCGCTCGTCCCTCGCTCAACAAGGCACTTGAGCGAACTCAGGCAGATTGCACCGCTCGACCCTCGCTCAATGTGGCGCTCGAGCGAATTCAGACAGATTACACCGCTCGACCCTCGCTCGACATTGAGCTCGAGCGAACTCAGGCAGAGTGTGCCGCTCGACACTCGCTCGACATTGAGCTCGAGCGAACTCAGGCAGATTGTGCCACTTGACTCTCACTCGATACTTCGCTTGAGCCAATGTTCCAGATCACTTACAATTTAGGGTTTTGAAGCGCCTCCTTTGATTGGAACTATAAATAGAACAGCTTAACTTCTATTCTAAGTGTGGAGAATCAGAGCAAAAACCCTAAGGGCCTCCAAGAACTTCTTAGAGCAACCTCTCTCCCATTTGGTTGATTCTCTCTTGGATAAACATTTCTCCACCACAACACACTCAAAATCAATTCTTACATGAGTCCATTGAAGTGGACATATTTGTTGGCCGGAAGAGTTCGGAGCTGCTGTTGATGCAGAGATCGAGAGGTTCTCGTGGGAAGCTATAGAAAGGTCAGAGTTCCGACACTACATGTGTGTAGAGATCGAGTGGGTCGCTCGTGGTGTCGCAAGCCAAGTTTAGCTACTACAGAGGTTTTGCGAGTGTCTCTAAATTGGTTGTAACGAACTAAAATTTCTATAGTGGATTTGAGGTGGTGTCTTACACCCGGAGTGGTTTTAGAGTTTGAAGATGTTCTTCAAATGAGTTTCCACTCTGTGATGAAAATCATGTGTTGATTATTTGTGTTATTTGATTCATTTACTAACTGCTTATTTGACTAATTTTCAAAAGGCCATAAAAATTGGATTACACCTATTCACCCCCCTCTAGGTGTAGTGTCGTGTAGAACCACTGCCTTTTCAATTGGTATCAGAGCGGGTTCACTCTACTAGGATTTAGTTCCTAAGTGTGATCCTACTGTAGTGGTCTAAATGGATAGGTCTCAATCACTCACATCTCTACCATTTTTTGATGGAAACAACTATGCGTATTGGAAAGTTTGAATGAGAGCTTTCCTTAAGTCTGTGGATGACCGAGTGTGGGCTTCCATAACAAAGGAATGGAAACAACCGGTTGTAGTCATTGAGGGAGTCCAAACCCCCAAGAGTGTGAAAAATTAATCAGGGATGAAGTCAACGAGTGTAGTTGGAGTAGCAAAGGCCTGAATGCGATGTTCATGGCCATGTCCTAGGAGGAGTTCAAGAGAATCTCCATGTGTGAAAATTGCAAAGAGGCATGAGACATTCTTGAGGTTACCCATGAAGGTACCAAGGCTGTAAAGAATTCTAAACTTCAAATGCTGACCACCAACTTTGAAGAACTTAGGATGAAGGATGATGAAACTTTTGATGGCTTCTACGGCAAACTTAATGATATTTTCAATTCTCGTTTTAATTTAGGGGATAGAATTCCTAAGAAAAAAATTATGAGAAAAGTCCTTAGATCTCTTCCTGAGAGGTTTCGTCCCAAAGTCACTGTGATAGAAGAAAGCAAAGACTTGGACAACATGAGGATTGAAGAGTTGGTGGGTTCCTTACAAACCTATGAACATACTCTTCCTATGGATAAGAAAAACAAGTCCATAGCTCTCGATGCTATTAGAAAGGAGTCTAGTGAATCTTCTGATGAACTTGCCATGAGTGACAAGGAGATAGCTTCTTATGTTAAAAAATTCAGGAAGATGTTTGCCCAGAAAAACGCAGGACTGGAGAAGAGAAGGTTCAAAGGTTTCAATGGGGGTTCAAGTTCAGAAACCGAGAAAGGAGCTATAAGTGAGACACTAGAGCTGTCAAGAACAATATTCAGTGCCATGAATGTCATGGTTTTGGTCACATTCGATTTGAGTGTGCAAATTACAAAAAGGCCAAAGAGAAAGCTAATGCTGCTTCCTTGACTAATAGTGAGTCTGAGTCAAGTGACTCACAAGAGAGTTCTCCCATGAAAAAAAATCTCAACTACATGACTTTCACTTCCTCTGTTGTAGGGAAAAGTCATAGCAGTGAATCTGTCGTTGAAATTGAGAGTGTTTTTGAAAATGAATCCGGGAATGAAGATGACTTGCAAGAAATCTATGAGAAGTTGTATAAGGAATGTGTGAAATTGAGGAAACTCAATAAATCACATATTGAGGAAATAGATTTATGCAAAAGAGAAAATGAAGGACTCCAAGGCAAACTAAGAGAAGCCATTGGTCTAACAGATGAGTTACAAAAGAGGAATGTGACTTTGGAAGATAAAGTGACAACTCATGAAAGTGAGCTAACTTTGTTAAATACTAAGTTGCAGAAATTCTCCATTGGGACAAACCAGCTTGACAAACTCCTAAGTTTAGGAAAGTCCTCTAGTGATAAGAGTGGTTTAGGCTACTTTGAAGAGAATCCTGATGCTCATTCAAGCTCAAAAGCCTTCTATAAAAATGTGAGAACCACAGTGTTTGTTCCTGACATGACTAAGAAAAGGAAGGCTCAACCATCTGAAAAGGATAATAAGCCTTTGCAAGTGCAAAAGTCAGTTCCTCCTCCCAAAAGACAAGGAGTTCGCAACATGAGCCCCATATGTCATCACTGTGGAAAGATAGGCCATATTAGACCAGACTGTTTTAAATTAATGAGTCACTTTGTGCATGCTCCTACATTCGTTAAAAGTAGAACTGGTTATCCTTCTAGAAGGGGTAAGAATTACATGAATGACCCGAAAAATGTCTCAACCTTCTTGAGACAAAGAGTTCACAAAGCAAGCCCCATGTGTCATCATTCATCATTGTGATAAGATTGGTCACATCTGACCAAAATGTTTTGAGCTTAGGAGGCGCACCAAGAGAATTGAAAAGCCCTACTCAAGAAAAGGGGTACCAAGGTGGATCATTCAAAAGGGAAAGACGCAAGCCACACATGGTTTTGGTGCTGTAGATTGACAGGTATGCATTACATGCATTTTTGTTTTATTTTGTTGTTGATTTTTTTTGTTAGTTGTCTAGTTCTTTGTCATTTTTTGCTGCTCGTACATGCACTCCATGATTGCGCTATATAATAGTGGGGTTGTTAATTTTAAAATCTAGGTGCATGTGCCTTTTGAGATTTGTATCATATACCTATGTTTTACAAAGGTTTGGAACATGAGTATCTCTTGTAATCTATGACTGGCATCACACACTTCACTCCAAACTCGGTCAATTGACATTTCACCACTTGTGAATTCATTGGGGAGACAATCAAAGGTGGTAGGAAGCTCTACTTACATACAGAACTGACCACGGGCTAGATGACCTCATCATGGTTCGCTTGTGCAAAAATATGGTATTTCAAAAGGAAAAGAAAAAGTGATGTTGTTATAAATAAAAAAAAAAGGGTGAAAAACAGAATAAGTTTTCTGTTTTCTTGAACATACTGAAACAAGTATTTAAACAGAAAGATTCAGATCCTAGCAGCATTGGGTTTGGCTTTCTGTGTCTTGAAAGAGCTTCCCAAATACTTATGGTTTCATGTTCAGCCCAACCTCGCTCACGTTTTACGGTTGAAATTTCTTGATTGAGCAAGGATCGCTTTAAACACGCACGTCTACATTAACTTGTGATACTTTATTTTTACCTGCGTGTTTTATGAGAATACGATGCTCCTCTACATTTGATATGTACTCTTGGTGTGAAAATGCTTTCCCAGTATTTGTCCAACTCATGTGAGTGTTGTGTGTTTCAAAACTAGGCAAAATATACATTTCTGGAGGTCTCGCTCTACCCTCGCTCGACACCGCTCGAGCGACAACCACTCAACAGGCCGCTCGAGGGTTTTAAGTTTGCTCGAGCGAAGGCCTGTTATAAAAGCCCTAGCGCTGCTCGAGCAGTGCACTATTTCGCAGTTTTCCTCTCCCGTGTGTTTTCATCTTTGTTTATCAAAATCTTTCGGTTTAAACTTGGGTTTTCTTCCGAAATCAACTCCAAATCAAGGTAAAGCCCCTTTTATTTTGTTTTTTCGTGATTTGGTGAATTTATTTTGGGTGTATTTCCGTTTGTTTTGCATATAGGTTTCGGATTGGGGTTATTTGAGAAATTTCTTGAAAATTTTCATTTCTTTTGGTTTATTGAAACTCTTTTGGAGTAATGGTTGTGTGTTTGGTTATATTTAGGAGGCTTTTGAAACTCCCATGGGTCTTTGTCCGAGTTTCTCACTTGGATGCACTCCAAGTGTTTGATAAAATGCCTCAATGATTTTTGTTTTCTTTTTTTCATCATGCATTGGCATAGCATTGTTCCCATACCTATTTCATGTCTATCCTAATGTTGGAATGTCGTTTGACTTAAGATTGCATTGTGTTTGAAGGCGGTTTATTTTAGAAGAGGCATGGGTCATGCATATGGGTTGGCATTGGCATGCATATGGGTCATTTTGGACTAGGCATGTATCATTGATTTGAAAAATGAAAAGTGAGACATGGCATGCACCGAGTCTTGCATTGTTGGTTGGCATTGTTGTGTCAGCATGGTTGGCATGAAGGTCAAGCTTTGGATTTAATCATCGTCATGCATTTGACATATTAGACATGCATTCATCAGATCTTCACATTGCCTTAGCCTTGTCTAACGTCATTGACTCTGTATACAACCAAAACCATGTCTCGACGTGTTCGTCCTCGCCACAACCCTCCTGCACCCGCTCAAGCCCATTTTCGTAATGCACGATCCCAAGAGTTGTATTCTCAGAACTTCTCTCATCGTACTCCTATAGTCGAGCATGAAGTCTCTCTAGGTGAGCTTACCGAGACCATTATTCCTTGCATCTTTGAGTCTCGCCAATGGAAAGCTTTGACCACTAGTCATCCCACTCCTTCTGTGGAGTTGGTTAGGGAGTTTTACTCCAACATTCATAACGTGTTTGTTGATGACTCGTTTGAGGTCAGTCTCCGGAACATTCTTTTCCGAGTAACTCCGGGCATGATAGCGGATCTGCTAAATGCCCCTCGTGTGTCCTATCCTATGTTTCCCTATACACAGACATCTCCTCCTAGTCCACAAGTCATTGCTGGATATCTTTGTGGTCGGCCTAATAATTGGAAAGGGACAAACCCTATTTCGACTGCTCGTTTTACACCTGATCACCTCATTCTCAGTAGGATTGTTCTTACTAATTTAGATCCTACTAGTCATAATAGTGATGTGGGTCTTGACCGTGCCACTCTGCTGTATGCCTTGATCAATGGTGTCTTCATTGATCTAGGAAGTCTTCTGTGTCAGGTTATTCTTGAGGTGTATCGGTCCTCCACAACACGGACTGGTTTGCCCTTAGCTTGTCTAATCACCCGATTGGCCCTCTCCCAATCAGTCGTCTTACTTCCCCAGGAGCCTAGAATTGCACTTAAGGCTCCTATTGGTCGTAGGACTGTCCAGTTTAGTCGTTCTCACACCACCCCGCACCCTCTCATTGTTGAGCACCCTCCCGCTCCCTCCTCTCAGCTTTCGAGCTCTCGGCCATCTAATTCTCAGCCGTCTACCACGGCACCATCCACTTCAGCCCCCAGTTCGACTGAGCCCAGCCTTCAGCAGGTTCTTGAGTATCTAGCCCGTCTTGATGCCTGGTTTGATACTATAGATGCTACAGTTCACAGCCTTGATGTTAAAATTGATAACCTGCAGCAGTTTGTGACCCAATGTTTCAACGACATTGAAGGGCAACTTAATGAGGATGATGAGGATGCAGATGGTGATGATTGAGACCCTTTGCCTGTTGTGACAAAAAGGGGAGCAATACAGTACTAACTCAGGGGGAGTGTTAGTTGTTTAGTAACACAGTGTTAATAACACATTTTTGTTGGGGGAACAACAGCATTTGGTTGTGTCTTTTGATTTATATCTCATGTTAGCTACTGTGTTTGACTAATGGTTCTTGAACTCAATTTCTGATTTGTTGCTTAATGAAATATTTATTTTCTGAAACCTGTACTTGACATGACTATTCATGAATTATGATTTGTGAATTGCAAACACGTTTTTGTGCATATGTGTATGGGTATGTTTAACCGTTTGCTAAGTGTGTGTAGAAATATTTCAAAGTGTTCAAGAATATGAATCTAGTGATGGGTGTGATAGGATTAAGTCATATGTATAGGTTAGAGGTTTTGTCACAGAAATGCCAAATGGGGAGATTGTTGAGGGAAAAATGAGTGTATTGGCATATTCTTTTGAAAACCTATGTAAAATAGTGTTGTAACAAGTGTTGTTGCAGAAAGGCTTGAAGTGTGCTCGTTATTGGTCAAAACAGATGTCTTCGCTCAACCCTCGCTCAACAGGGCGCTTGACCAAACTCAGGCAGATTGCATCGCTCGACCCTCGCTCAACTTGACGCTCGAGCAAACTCAGGCAGATTACACCGCTCGACCCTCGCTCGACACTGAGCTCAAGCGAAATTAGTCAGAGTGTGCCGCTCGACACTAAGTTCGAGCGAACTCACGTAGATTGTGCCGCTCGACCCTCGCACTTCGCTTGAGTCAATGTTCCAGATCACTTACAATTTAGGATTTAGAAGCGCTCCTTTGATTGGAACTATAAATAGAACAGCTTAACTTTTGTTCTAAGTGTGGAGAATCAGAGCAAAAACCCTAAGGGCCTCCAGGAACTTCTTAGAGCAACCTCTCCCCTATTTGGTTGATTCTCTCTTGGATAAACACTTCTCCACTACAACACACTCAAAATCAATTCTTACATGAGTCTATTGAAGTGGACATATTTGTTGGCCGGAAGAGTCCGAAGCTGCTGTTGATGCAGAGATCGAGAGGTTCTCGTGGGAAGCTATAGAAAGGTCGGAGTCCGACACTACATGTGTGTAGAGATCGAGTGGGTCGCTCGTGGTGTTGCAAGCCAAGTTTAACTACTACAAGGTTTTGTGAGTGTCTCTAAATTAATTGTAACGAACTAAAATTTCTATAGTAGATTTGAGGTGGTGTCTTATACCCAGAGTGGTTTTGGATTTTGAAGATGTTCTTCAAATGAGTTTCCACTTCGTGATGAAAATCATGTGTTGATTATTTGTATTATTTGATTCATTTACTCACTGCTTGTTTGACTAATTTTCAAAAGGCCATAAAAATTGGATTACACCAATTCACCCCGCCTCTAAGTGTAGTGTCGTGTAAAACTACTGCTTTTTCAACATTCAAAGAAAAAAAAATCACAAAAATAACTTATAATTAGCTATTTACCAAACAACTTTCTTAACATAAACACAGTCGGATATTTACCAAATATAAATAATTTTACACCTATTTCGCAATACATTTTGCAGTAACCTAAATTTTATAAGATGAAGAATAAAATCTTTTAATGACGTTTAATTGCCAAACAATAGATGAACTGGAAGTTTGGATTAGGGAAGGTTTTGAGAGGAATATGAGACGAGAATTTTGTAAATAGTAGTAAGATAGTTTGTGAATAGTAGTGAGATAGTTTGAGTTGATTATTTTTTTAGTTTTAAAAAAAAGATAGAAAAAAAATTGAATAAAAAGTATTATAAAATTTAAATATTGTAAGAATATAGTGTTATAATATTATTTTTATTTAGGGATTTGAGAAAATTGTAATTGTTTCTTATTTTTTATTTGAAAGCTTAAAAAAGTTATAATAATTAGTTTAAAAATTTTATATTTAAATTATATTTGAAAATAAGATAAAATCAGATAAAATATTATGATACAAAATTTGTGTTTCATCCGGGGTCCGAAACTTGACCTTAAAGTAGTCAATGTGATAATGCCATTGAAGACGTGATTTGCAGTGGAAAACCCGCCAAGACCATTAATGAACAATTGTTCAAGTCAACTCATCTCAAATTTTCTTCCGTCTTTTTGTCTTCTAGGCTGAAATTTCCAAAGAGTAATAGAGATCTTCATAAAAAAACATATTACCGTTTGAATTAAAATCTTCCAATCAAACACAATTCCTTATGCAGCACATTTACCCTTTCAAATTACTCGAGTAATAATAATAGGTGCAATACCACGTAACCGACCCACTTGAGAGGATAAGAAAGCTAGCTCTTAACCACCAAATATTCATTATTCCTTTCCAAATTCTGATTTGTGAGAATCGAACTCCAAAAACACCAGAAAAGAAATCACATGCCTTGCGTGCTCCTTTGCCATCTCCCAACACATAATCAAGTGTTTCAGCTTATGATTTGAACAACAATTAATATTTCGATGCTAAAGGCACCCCCAACACCATAATAGCCACATACATTGGAAGTGCATTCCGCCAAGCCCGCCAACACACAAAGGACATTTGTTTTGGAAATTGACATTGCCATATAGCCATTTTCGCCAATTACAAAAATTACCAGTGTCATACGAAGTTCCAAAGTGGATTTGGTATTGAATTTGCCACTTGCTTCAAGTTGCCACACAAGAATATCCGCTGTCTCATGCAAGCGCAGATGCCTGCTGATTTTTACATCCACACCATCAACAAGCTGCTCCCTCAATTTACATAAATCCCATTCGTGATCAGAAAAAGCCTCCCGCAACTTCAACTCTTGATCACCCACCACTAGAGCTTCATCGGCCACTACCCATCTCCCATCCAATTATCATAACAAGAATTTTACAAGCCATGATTTAAAGAACAAAACAATTATACCTAATCAGCATGCCAGTGTGAAAAATCAAAAAGTACATTTAACATATAAAACCAAAACTTAAAATTATATTAAAATTTAAAAACATTATAAGAATTTAAATAAATCGTAAGAGGTTTATTGTGCGTGGGTCCGTTAAAGAATATTTCAGAAGCATAAACCTAACTACGATAAAATGAATTATCATTTATCAAACACATTAATCAACTGGAAGACATGCATGCATGACTGGCACTTAAAAGTTAAAACCCACCATTCACGGCCAAGACCAAGGTTCATCGATTCTCAAAGTCTCTTTCAAATTTTCTTGGGTCTCCTTTACTACTTAATTCGTTGAAATTAAGATCATCATCACTAACATAAAGATCCCGTTCATATATATATATATATATATATAATATAATATAATCAAACTTCGAATTGGTTGGCATGTTACGCTCTTGCTGTATCGAAACAAACATTGTAATATGCCGCCTTAAAATACATAGTACGTTTGCATTTTAAGAAAAACTAAAATGCCTAATCAACATGCCATGTTAAAAAATCTAAAAAAGATTCAATTAACATAAAATAAAATAAAGTAATTGAAATCAAGAAATTCAAACTAAATTAAAGTTAAAAAGAAAGCCAGCTAATATTATACAAATTATGCTTTAACTTAAAATACATTCAAAGAAAAAAAAATCACAAAAATAACTTATAATTAGCTATTTACGAAACAACTTTCTTAACATAAACACAGTCGGATATTTACCAAATATAAATAATTTTACGCCTATTTCGCAAAATTTTGCAGTAACCTAAATTTTATAAGATGAAGAATAAAATCTTTTAATGACGTTTAATTGCCAAACAATAGATCAACTGGAAGTTTGGGCTTAGGGAAGGTTTTGAGAGGAAGATGAGATGAGAATTTTGTAAATAGTAATAAGATGGTTTGTGAATAGTAGTGAGATAGTCTGAGTTGAGTATTTTTTGAGTTTTCAAAAAAAGATAGAAAAAAATTGAATAAAAAATGTTGTGATAATATAGTTTTATAACATTATTTTTGTTTAGGAATTTGAAAAAAATGTAATTGTTTTTTATTTTTCATTTAAAATTTTGAAGAAATTGTATTGATTGATTTAAAAATTTTATATTTGAATTATGTTTGACAATAAAATAGGATGAGATAAAATAAAATCAGATAAAACTTTTGTATCTCGTCGGAGATCCCAAACTTACCCTTAAAGTAGTCAATGTGATAATGCCATGGAAGACGTGATTTGTAGTGGAAACCCGCCAAGATCATTAATGTTCATCAATTGTCCAAGTCAACTGATCTCAAATTTTCTTCGGTCTTTTTATCTTCTAGGCTGAAATTAAGACCAACCCATCAAGGTAGCCCGATTCCCACTAATGGTGATGCTTGTTAATCAATTGTTGATAGTTTGGAAAGCAAGGGAGCCTCTTAATTTCATATACCTCAAGCCTGTTAGTACCAGCTCTTCTCATAATTCTCCAAGTGATCTCCAAATTACTAGCGAGCATTTCCTTAAACAAGTCTTTTCTTTTTTCTTTTTTTCCCTTCAAGTGTCCAATGGTTCCCCTAAGCAATCAAACAGCCTCATCATCAATACCACCATCTGCTTCCACTTCTCCAAGAGCTCGATGGATACATGATGTTTTCCTCAATTTCCATGGCGAAGACACCCGTAAGAATTTTACAGACCATTTATACACTGCTTTGGAAAAGAAAGGCATTATCGCCTTCAAAGACGATGAGAAACTTGAGCGAGGAAAGTATATTTCTCAAGAGCTCTTGAAAGCAATACGTGAATCCATGTATGCCATCCCAATTATCTCAAGAAACTATGCTTCCTCAAGATGGTGCTTGACTGAACTTGCCCAGATTGTTGAATGCATGAGAGAGACAAGTTTGACAGTTTTGCCTGTTTTCTACCATGTTGATCCCTCTGAGGTACGAAACCAAACTGGGGCTTTTGCAGAAGCTTTTGCGAGGCATGCAGAAGACCCTAATATTGATACAGAGAAGATGCAAATGTGGAGAGTTGCTTTGAAAGAAGTAGGCAACATATCCGGATGGCATTCTCATCTTAGGTAACAATTTTTCTTTTATTCTGGCGAGAGCATGAATAAGCTAGAAATTATAATGGTTTCTCAAATTTGTACCCCACAAAATTAGATTCCGGCCGATTGTATCAATCAAATTTAATGGGATCCAAAGAGGCTAGGGTCTCTTTGGAGAGAGAGAGAGAGAGAGAGAGAGAGAGAGAGAGAGAGAGAGAGAGAGAGAGAGAGAGAGAGAGAGAGAGAGAGAGAGAGAGAGAGAGAGAGAGAGAGAGAGAGAGAGAGTGGGGGGATACGGGAAAAATGGGAGATGGGAAAGGGTTATGTGTTTTAACCCAGGCGTTTTGCCACGGGCTGAGTTTTATAAAAAATAAAATAAAAAATTCGGGAACAAACACACCCCAGTTGTACCCGAGTTTATTTACATGGGTATTGTCTCGGGATTATTCCGAGCCAAGACCCCTAACCGGAACCCGGATAATCGAGCTCCGGACTAGGCCAGAATGAACAATAGTTTATTCCTTCTCCTTATCTCCATCACCTTCTCTCTCACACATGGGACTCTCATGTCTAAAGATAACTCTCTTTGGATTAATCTTTATTCTTTATTTTTTATAGTTGTTGAATATTTGATGATCTATTTAATGTTTCTAAATCAAGATCTGTTTGGTTGCTTTTGGTTGTCGATGACCACGATTTTAGGGAAACGATGAAGGAGGTCTGCCTTCCCATTCAACTGGTGCTTGCCCCTTAATATTAATCATTTCATCTTCGACCATTGACCATTTAGCTATTGCCATCACCCAATTTTCCCTCTTGGTTGCATTTTTTTAAAATACTTATATTTGTCAGATTGTTAATTATTGCATCATCACTCATGGTTCCTCCTCTCTAGGGACTGACTACCTTCTTAGTTTGCATCCATATCTATTCCTCGAAAAGTCAGCATTATGTGGCTTCCCTTCATCCTCAAAGCTACAACTTCATTCCTCTGGCTTTACTATATGCATCGGTTACTTTTGCTCCCTAAGCCAATTCCCTTTGGATTTGGCATCAACAACAACTCCCAAATCATCAATGTACCAAGAAACCCAAATTTCTTATCAAAACCTATAATTGATCTCTTGCGGATTGTAATTTAGAAACAACACCCAAACTCTCCAAATCAACTGGCAAGGCACCCTAATTTTCACCCAAAAACATTGGAAATGATACTCTAATATTATTGATAATCCTTATTTATGGCAAATTAATACCTTATGGAATGGCTAGCACTCTCTCATAATAATTAATTATCTTATCATTTTTCCCAGGTATGAATCAACAATTGTCCAAGAAATCATTAAAAGGATACTTCAAGGAATTAGTCGTAACTTTTCTACTCTTTCCAAGGGCCTTGTTGGAATAGAATCCCGTGTGGAGGAAATGATGAACATACTTGGTATGGGATTGGATGACATTCGCTTTATAGGAATTCATGGTATGGGTGGAGTCGGTAAGACAACTTTGGCAGAAGTCATTTATGATAGAATATCTTACCAATTTGAAGCTAGCAGCTTTATTGCTTGTATTAGAGAAGAAACTAGAAATCGTGGTCTAGTTTTTTTACAAAAACAACTTCTTTCTAAGATCTTCATGGAAAGGGAAATAAATATATGGGATGATCGTGATGGAATGAATATGATACGGAATAGACTATTTAATAAAAAAGTTCTTTTAGTCCTTGATGATGTGGATAGAGAACAACACCTAACAGCATTAGCAGGGAGCGATGATTGGTTTGGTCCGGGGAGTAGAATCATTTTAACAAGCAGAGATAGCCATTTGTTGAAAAGACATGGAGTTAAAGATATCTATAAGGTTAATGAGTTGAATAATGATGAAGCATTGCAGCTCTTTTGTTTGGCAGCTTTCAAGAAACCCCATCCTGAAGAAAATTATGTGGATTTATCCAAAGGCTTTGTGAAATATGCTCATGGGCTTCCTTTAGCTCTCAAAGTTTTAGGGTCCTCGTTGTTTGGTAGAGGAACAAATGCATGGAAAGGTGCTTGGGGTCAACTGAAAGCAAATGCTAGTAAAGGAATTTTAGATATACTTCAAGTAGGTTTTGATGGATTGGAGGATTTGCAAAAGAAATTGTTTTTAGATATTGCTTGTTTTTTCACAGGAGAGGTCTTAGATAGCATTTTAATGGATATATTAGAAAGTTTTGGTTACTACCCATACCTCAATGTTGATATTCTTGTGGAGAAATGTCTTATAACCATCTCATCTAAAAGGTTGAGGATGCATGATTTGCTACAAAAAATGGGTCAAGAAATAATTTATGATGAATCCCCCGAAGAGCCTGGCCGGCGTAGTAGATTGTGGCATCGTAAGGATGTCCTTCATGTGTTGGAGAATAATACTGTAAGTAGATGTATCTAGAAATATATGTATAGTGTATAATTTTCATTCTAATTCTTAAGTTTTTTGCAAATATTTCTCACACAATTTTATTATTCTTGGTTTTTAGGGAACTGAAGTGATTGAAGGCTTAGTGCTAAACTCACCTAATCAAAAAGATCAGGAAAGATTTAGTGTTAAAGCCTTCTCAAAGATGACGAAATTGAGAATTCTTAAAATTCACAACACAAGTATTAATGTCAATAGTCTTTCTAATCTCTGTGAAAAGTTGTTGAATCTACATTGGCACAACGACCCTTTAAGATCCATGCCAACACATGGGTTACGAGTGCTAGAATGGTTTGAATATCCTTCAAAATCCTTGTCAAACAGCTTTGAAGCAAACAATCTGATTGAACTTAGATTTCCATGCAGTAACCTCAAGCAATTGTGGAAGGGAATTAGTGTAAGGTGTTTTCTTCTTGTTCTTCTTAATTTTCTTCTTTCTACTAATAGGACTAAGCTCGTTAATGCTTTTTTCTTTTTGTTCAATATTTATTGTTTTATAACAGAGTTTAGGGAGTTTGAAACGCTTCGATCTTAGCGGCTCTCAAAACTTGTTGGAGACATCAGACCTCACCGGAGTCCCAAATCTTGAGATATTAGACCTTGAAGGTTGTACAAGTTTATCTAAGGTCCACAAATCTATTGGTGCTCTCAAACGGCTTAGACGGTTGAATTTACATGCTTGCAAATGCCTTAAAAGCTTTCCAAATGAGATTAGTCTGGAGTCTCTTGAATATTTTTATCTTTCTGATTGTTCAAGATTTCAGAAGTTCCCAGACATTATGGGAAACATGAATTCATTGCGGTTACTTTATTTGGATGGTACTGCCATAGAAGAGCTACCCCTATCATTTAAGAGTTTATGCGGCCTTTCCATATTGTCTTTACATAATTGCAAAAAGCTCTCAATTTTCCCAAGTGTTATTTGTAGTTTGTCATCTCTTAAAATTCTGGATGTATCTGATTGCCTAGCACTTGGTGGAATTAAAGACATGAATGGTGGAGGGTATCTGGAACAATTGTATACAGGTGGAACTGCTATCAAATTCACTAAGTTTTTCGCAGTGCCAGAGTTTTGTTCAAATGCATGCTCTACGCAAGAAATGTTTTTGACCAATGATGACTCTATTGGGGCCTTTTATATTGGTTATGATAACAGAGTCTACTACATTAGAAGGTTGAATGAAGAAAGTAATTTGCAAACAAAAGGCTATAACATTGTGAGTCTCTTTCTCTTCATAAGATCAAGTTTTGTGGAAGTAGTTATTTAATATATATATACACACTCCTATTAACATCTTTCTGTTTTTTGTTTTTACTTCACATGATGCAGAAAAATAATTGTTTTAATCCCAAGTTAATGTGTGCCTCTTCCTTGGGAGCTGAAATTCCAGAGTGGTTCAATATTAGAAGTCTTGGTTCTCTCGTAACAGTTCAAATCCATCCAAACTTAGACAATAACATGAGTAAGTGGCAGGGATATGTTCATTTGACTATTTATGAAGTTGATAAGCTTGAGAATTCAAATCCAGGGATTTTCAAGGGTAGTCATCATCCTGATCCTCAGTTTGTTGAGTTTGTTTATCATTTTAAGACTAACGAAGGTCCTCTAAAAGAACCCTTAGTCCTTCGTGCCCCTAGAGACCCTTCTGTAGGGCCATTTATGTTTGGGGTGTATGTACCAGCCAATTGGTTTTTGGAGCAGTCAAATAATTTGGATGGATGGAGCTACATTGGAGCATCAATTAAAACAAGTAGCTCAAATGTGAAGGTTAAAAAGTGCGGGGCGCGCCTTCTATGTCAACATTCTGATTCTGAATTATATAATAACTTTATTCCTTATAATTTAAAATTAGAAATTAGGCATCATCTTTGTTGTTGTTTGGAAATGGGTAGTCATGTTGTTGAACCTATTCGTTTCTAAGGCATATAGAGTAAGGGAATTAAAATATGTGAGGTGGGCTAGTCCTTCAGGCCAAGTTGTTTAAATGGATGCAATTCATGTATATATTGAGGCTTGAACAATCATTAATGCTAGTGATTGGACAAGACATTTGAGAATGCAGAAGTGTGAGATTTGCAGATTTAATTCAGATCAAATTTCCCTTGGGTTAACATCGACAGACCTTAGCAGTGTTCTTATACATTTTTTTTCACAAATTTCTAATATTACAATATCAGTCACCCTCCTAATTATATATATATATGTGTGTGTGTGTGTAAAAAAGTTTATAATATATTTCTAATAGCACGTAAAGAAGCAAAGTTTTAAAATCCCCAACCCCCTCTGATCTCAATCTTTAATCTGTAAATATGGTTTTTATGCTCTCCAATCACACATTACGCCATTGTGATTTCATTAATTACTTTACAATAAACTAAATCAATAAATCCTAAAATATGAGCAGTAAATTTTTATAAATCTTAATTTTAAAATAATTCTCCTTATCGTCTCACATGCGATAAACCATATCTTTTAGTTTACTTTTCTTTTTTACCATAAAAGGAATGTGATATATAGATAATGAATAGAATAACTTAATTAATTTATTAAAAATAAATAAAGTAAAATTTAAAATATGAAAGATGTGTGGTATGAGATAATTTTTAGCATTGTTATAATTTTTATTTCTAGAGTCTTTGTAGTCACTGTTCAGGCTGCCACATGGAGAGATCGTCAAATTCTCACAGCCATTCCTTCGTATTAAAAGAATGTGCCAACTTTTTCCAAAAAAATATTTAGAAAGTTAGCAAGTTGACTGGCCCTATCTAGGTCAGAGTTGACTGGCCAATCCTATAAGATATTGTTATTTTATTTTAGGACAATGTTAGGCTATAGCAAATGTGCATCTCAAATATGTGCACTAATGTAATTTTTTTTTAAAGTACTTTTTAAACATAGTTAATTATTAAAAAAATACACATTCACTAATAATCATTTCCTTATTTTAAAGTATTTTTTAATCATCCTTAATTATTAAAAAAAATACACATTCACCTTGTGTCACGAGCTGTGGTGTTGGTGACAGCAGAATTGTGCGTCCCACTAGAGGAGGCATTAGGACGGGACATGTGATTGGCTTGGAAGAAGACATGTCCTCTATAGGAAAATGGGCATTGTTTGCCCTTGTTCCTGTGTCTAGTTTTGTTGCTGTAGAAAGCGTATGCCTATGTGTTGAAGGATTCATGAAGTTGAAAGTCCCTATCTCGTATCCTTATAGCAGTGGCACAAGCTCGGCCTTGTAGGGCATCAATGACTTGAGCATGAAGGTGGTGAAGGGTTCGTATTTCGGACCCAAGCTCTTGAGGAGGGAAAAAACCTTCATCTTGGTCTAAGGCAAGCTCCTTGCCTTACCTTGGTCGGTTATAATTGCATTAGGAGCCCATATCTATGTCTTCATTTGATATGAGAACATATCCAAAGAGTATCAACTAGTCATGTTGGTTGAATCCCACGAAAGGGATGAATGTCATCCTATAATATTGCGTCAAATATTTTGTGTCAAATATTATAACATTTCCAAATGACTCATATGTTACCGTACTTGGAGCATCTTCGTTAAAAACATTTCTCCACCTTGAGTCTTCATCTAGATTTATCATGTAACACCCCAAATCGAAATATTTGAAACGAATGATTGATAATTTTATTAGACTTAAATTAGTTTAATGAGCAACATTGGATGAGCCATTAATTTATATTTATTAAAGTTGATTTGCAATTTCAATTAGGCTCATAGGCCCAAAATTTTTATTTGGGGACGATTAAGATTAATTAACGGGTGATTTTTGCGATACAATCTAACTTTAGATTATTGTAATACATAAATATTATGAATTTTATTAGTGGGAATCATTTTCAAAGAATTAAGTCAATTTGTGATTGTTAAAGTGAACTCGAAAACTATTTAGATTTTTTTCGAATGCTTAGGATCATAATTAGATAAAAAAATGTTACACCGTTAAATTCTTTGGAATTAATTTCAAAACTTTATGCTGTAATAATAATATTTATGATTATTTTTTAGTATCTAGTTAACCAATGGAGAGCGCCATGTGTCTCCATGTGTCTTCTGGGGTGCAAGAGAAGCCAAGACGCATGCCCTGCACACCCATACACTGAAAGAAAAAAGAAAAAAGATAAAAAAAAAGAATGCGGACCATTGATGATGTGGCAAGTAAAAAAAAAGAAAAATAGAAAAAAGAGGGAAAATACACAAAACGTGCTTCAAAAGCTTTGTTCACTACAAAAAAAAGACGAAATTTTCGGCATTGGGTATGTGCCGGCAACTGTCCACAAAAACGCCGCTAATTAATTCGCGGCGTTTTGTTGCTGACGTAACCTTCTGCCATTAATGGAGGGTCGCTATTTCCATGTTTCGGCGTTTGCGCAAACGCCGGTATTTGTAAATTTCATTAGTGGCGTTTGTATACATTGTAGCAACATTTGTTGAAACGCCGCCACAGTACCTACATTAATAGCATTTCTTGAAACGCCGCCATTTTATCATTGCCATCCCTTAGCATATACTAGTGGCGTTACTTTAAACGCCACTGCTAGTACCTTGCTGACACATCATATAAATTGGGGGCAGAACATTGAATTTGTTAACGGCGTTTATATGATCGCCGCCACTTTTTAAAATAGCGGCGTTAGGATAAATGCCGCTACTAGTAATTTGCCGACGTATCATATAAATTGGCGGCATTTATTTAAATGCCACTAATAATATGTTGGCGGCGGCACATTGAATAATTTAATGGCTTTTATCTTAACACCACCAATGACCTAATTTAACAGCGGTTATCTAAACGCCGCCACTAGTATGCTGTTGGCTCATCATATAATTTGGCGTCATTTATTTAAATGTCACTAATAGTACATTGGCGAATTTCGTAACTTCGTTTATCTAAACGATGCCAATTTTTAAAATAGCGGCGTTTATATATTACATTACTAGGGCATCATATAAATTAGTGGCATTGATTTAAATGCCAAAATGTCACTAATAGTATGTTGGTGACACATTGAATTTATTAACGGCGTTTATCTAAACGCCACCATCAATTTGTTTTTTTTTTTTTTGTATTGCAGCTTATTGTAAATGCCGCCACTAATTCGTTGCCGGCACATTTTTTAAATTAACAACATTAATATAAACGCCACCATGAATACATAACTGGCACATTTCATTAATTAACGGCATTTAGAACGCACAAATAATATGATAATATCCCACAATAAAAAATATATATAACATATCAATTAATAATAAATATGATATAATGTGTCATTATTCATCTAATAAAAAAAATTACAAATCAAAGCACATGAAAGTTCTTCATGTATAATTCTTCTTCTTCACATTGTGTTTGTCATTAGCTTTAGGACAATTTCTTTCATGGGTAGTTCTTCTTCACACTTATCCAATGGTTCTTTGAAATTGTTATGCAAACGTTGAGCTTAGAAAAGACCAAAAAAGTTATACTAAATTAATAGAGAGAGTAATATATGTTAAAGGAATAAAGCGAAGCATGTTATATGTATAAATGGATGGTACATTTTCTTAGAATGTTGTCAAGGTTATAACACGTATCACTCTCAAAACCTGTAAACATATATCATACAACACAAGGTAACATTTATGAACTACATTGTGCAAACCTCTCAGGTGGGTGAACCATGCCTCATAAATCTAAGAAAGCTTGGATCTCATATGTAAAAGTACTCATGAAATCATGTTTAACAAGACAAAATCTCTAAGTAAAATTAATCAACTTACCAAACGTCCACGAGCAATTATGGTAGTGATGGCAACTACTGCCTTAACAACAGCCAGTCCAAGAGCTTTAGCGATGGCTTCGTAACTAACCTGAAAAATAGCAGACGAAAATTTTTCTCAAATGATAGAATAAAGTGATACAAGAAATCATGAAAATAAAAACAACAAACAATTACAAGTAAATAATTTCCATATCTATACTCAAAAAGAACAAATAATTATTCTACATTAAATGATCAATATCAAAATGTGTAGAAAGCAAGGTTGGATCAGGAAGTTTGGGGTTGATCTATGAATGCCACATGCTTTGGAATGAACACCACCGTAGGATGCAGGTCATTCCTGTCATCTTAACATGTTCAACTGAAAAAGAACTCCAAGAAGTCTTTAGTTCGCTAAATGATGAAACAAAGATGCAAAGCCAAGGAAGAACACATTTTTTCATTTGAAGTAAGAGATAAATATTAACCCTGCCATATACTTTCTTTTGTTGTCTTCTAATTTCTAATCAACCATCTTTAGCCCTTTTTTGCAAGTAATATGAATTTAGTAATAATGAAAAAAAAAGGCAAAATCCAACTAATAAGAGGAGCACCGAACTAGAGAGCTAAAGGATCAAGGAACTCCTGAAAGCAAGATAAAGAGAGTCAAGTGGAAGAGCATTTCAAAGTAATGCATAGGAAACTCTACCATCGGCTATATAACTCTAAAACCAAAACCTTGCACACAAAACGTTTCATCTCTTCTGTCTGCTGTAGTCTTTGCAAGCACCTCTATGAGCACGTCCTCTGCGACCACGTCCTCCGATTGACTTCACATATCTCCTCCACCATTTTCAGTGTCACGACCAACTCTTCTCTCACTTTCTCTATTTTCATCTCTCATTAGTCTCTGTTTCGGTCCATTTTCTGCCATTAGAGTACATAGTAGTCTCAGAAGGAGAATCTCACCCAGCATTTGACTTTCACATGTAAAAAGAGTCTTCCCGAAAAGGTATTGGCTTCCACATTTTTAATTTCCTTGCTTATTTGAAAACAAGCATGTATCTTTTCACCATTTTTTTGCTCTTGTATAACGAGATGGTGTTTTCCTTTACCTTACAAAGTGTTATTTATTTTCGTTTACAGCCAAACATAGTGTACATACCTAAGGATCCAGGAAACGAGTCGAAGAAGGGGGGGTTGAGGCTATGTTGGTTGGTTTCCTCAAAGCAAGGGAGATTGAAGCTAGAGTGAGGGACTCGGGCTTGTTGGAATATATGGTAATTTTTATCATGATTTATGAAGTAGTTCAAATTTTATTTTTAAGTAGTTGAAAGATTATATCATGATTTCCCTTGTAAGTAGTGCATATATTATGAAGTTAAATTATGTCCACAACTAAAAAGAGAAGCATTATGGGAAAAGAAGGTGTAGTTTGACTAATTAGATTGGTTGGTAATTTATCTGCAAATGTAAATAGAGAAGTGATTTAACCCATGGCGCACTTGTAAAACAGATTATATTTGCCCCAGTTAAAAAAAATCAGATATATATGCCACATTTAAAAAAAAAAGGAAAAAAAAACAAGGAAATTGATACTGTTGAGGTTTGGATATCCTAGCATAGAACTTAGAAACAAATAAGTCCTCATCCCTAACTCTCCTAAAAATCCCTAAAAATGAAGTAAGAAAAGAAGTGCCTGGCATCATTTTACCACTTGTATTACATGCCATGTGGACTCAAACAGGTAGGCCTCTGATGATCCAGCAATAAGTTTGTCTTCTAGCAAAACTTCCACACATGCAAGTGCTGAATTTGCTAGAGTCAAGATGGTATCCTCCTTCTGATGCCAATACAATCTTACCTTGGGTGAAACTCATCAGTTGAAAAATAAATAAAATGAAGAATATAGAAAAACTCAAAACACAGAGACAAAAACACAAAAAATCTGCTTCTAATCACCAAGGATTCTTCTATAGTATGTGCTACAAAATATGCCTTGAACAGAATTAAAATGCAATTTATGCTAGCAACAATATGTATATTTATTCACTAAAAGTAAAATTATCATGACACAAATGTAGAGATAAGATCAAATTGAATATTCACTAACCTTTTTCAACATAGCCGAGTAACTATAGGGTGTGGCACGACAACCCCTAGTACTCGCTTTATTTTTCCTTGAGGATTCGACATTTGCACATGCGGATAAAGAAAAAAAGTTGCAGCTGAATGATTGGGTTATAGATTTGTGAATGGAAAGTCTTCTGTGCTAAAAGATAGTAAGACAGTGATGGCCATCTCAATATGGGGTCCCTTGATGTTAGATATGCTGAGTACTGAATCGAGAATGTTATAATATTGATTTTTTAGGTGGGATATTCATCACCTGCTTAGTCTGGAATCATTGATGAGTAGGGCTTGACTATGGCAGAGGTGAGTGCAATATTGTAAGCGCTCGTTTACTCTGGCAATGAAATTTGCTAGAGAATTTGTAAGCATTTGAACCGCATTCCTTGAAAAGTAACTGATTCTGCTTTGAAAATGACGCTTGCCTCTCTTTCAGTACTTTTCCATTGATACATATCATTAATATTTCATGGGATTTGTTCTATTTATGCCTCTACCTCCAAAATAGTTTTCAACTAGGATTCAATATAAGAGAATTGGCAAATGAAGTTCAATGTGACCGAGGAAATGCTAAAAACAAGTTAAAAGGCACATAATTTTGATTGAATGACATCTCAAAGTACAGTTGGTAGTCCAAATTATTGTCAAGGACTTGATGATTTGGAGAAGCTAGATAACTTTGTCTTAGTTTTTAGTTTTTAGTTTAAGAACCCTACTTATCCACTAGGATTAGGGTTCTTGATTTTTTATTCTTCATGCCAATATTGATAATAGTAAAAGTTGACCAACAATTGATAGGGTCCCTATATATGTGAAATAATATGCCTATTTTTTACATCGTTTCTTTTTTATATTTTTTAATATATTTAAATTTATATAAGACTTCATTGAATTTGAATAAATTTATATAAGATGATTTTTAATGTTTTAAAATATTCTCTAGGTGGAGAAAGGGAAGGAGCATGCATCTTCCTCTACACCTCCTACCGCAGATCCAGCAACAAATCCTCTGTCCTAGGTAGGAATTTGAGTTGTTGTAATATTTAGCTTTTAAACCATTATCATGACTGGTTTTGTTCCAAAGTTGCCACAAGACCATTCTATCCACTTGGATCATCGCTTCCTACTGCAAATTTTTGGGCAATATTAGTACATCTTTGTTTCATAATCATTACTATTTTATATATTAGGCGATACCAATACCATTTTATTCGGATTTTTCAAACTATATGCATGGTTTCCATCCACCAATGCCACTTGCGTGGTTACCGCCATTTGTGGAGCGTCCTGATGCCAACCCATCTACATGGACTAGTCAGGTGATAAATTCATTTGTTAAGTACTGCGCTTATTTTTATCCATGTTTGTAATCAATTTAATTCATTTTGTGGGTGTAAACTCAGGTAAATCCACTGCCCCCATTTCACTCATCAGTTAACTCTCCGCTTAGTTTACACTCGACAAGTTCAAGCCATGTGGATGAAATCCAAAATATATCACCCGATTCTTGTGATGCCCCCAACTTCCATGTACGGATACGTGGAAATCGAGGCGTCGGAATGATGACAACACGGGTCACACATCCCATCGTCAAGTGTCGAGTGTGTGTATATGCAACAAGTGTACAATAAAATTAATGCAGCGGTAATAAAAGTCTTACAACTAAGTACCAGAATTTTGTTTAAATACAAAACTCACTTAAAACAAGCGTAACAAAGTATTACAAGTTTAACATCATTTTAAATCCAAATTTATATAACATAAAAGCAAGTAGAATAATTTCCAAACGTAAAACAACTCCAACATAAGTACTCTGGCGGAGCCACCTCCTCAGGCTTAGCCTCCTCCTCATCTGCAACAAAGTCTACGGCACCCAATTAAGATGGTAACGCAGGTAAGTAATAATCCAAATAAATCTCAAGATAAAAATATATCCATGCCACAACAATATGCATGAACATGATATCTTATGCATATGTCCCAAAAATCCACATTTTTCATGTATGCCAAAAATACCATTTTGGCCCAAAACATTTCCTTTAAACATATCCTCGCCATTATCCCAGATAATGGCCCAAAAACCAATCTCGCCATTTTCCTAGAAAATGGCCCATTAACCAAACCATCAGAGCACTGTAGGCTAGAATCGCAAGCAGGACTCTACCACCATCCCTACTCACCACCATCCCTATGCGTGCACCGTAGGCAGGAATCACAGGCAGGACTCTACCACCGTCCCTGCTTACTACCATCCCTATGCCACGTGCACTGTAGGCGGGAATTGCAGGCGGGACTCTACTACCATCCCTGTTCACCACCATCCCTACACATGTCTCTGACTCAAAACCAGTCAATTCAATCGTTCACATATACTAAAAGTCATTTCTCACTTGAAAACCCAGTTTTCAGGTTCCAACACATGTACATGCATGCAATTACACGAAAACTCAATTTTCCTTTTCAACATGAACATGCATGCACTATGCAATGCAAACATCAATACACAAAATATCCAATAAATCTCAACATCAACCAAACATAATTAACACTATCCTCAAATCTATCTGACCCCCGACTCCTTGAACTCAGTCCGGAATAACCAACTAGTCACAATTTATTGTTAAAGTAAAAATATATTTTAATTTAAAAAAAAGTTTGAATATAATAATTTTTGAAGAATCAACAAGCTGTAAAAGGCAAAGAAAAAGCAATATAACAATGTAAAAACATTGTGGACGTGGGTTGTACAATACCCACTTTTGAATGGGGAAGGACCAAAGCTTGAGATTGATAGGTAATGAATTAGAGGTGTTTATAAAGCTAGTAGAAGTAAGGGTTGGCTGTGGGTGGTGGTGAAAATGGCGGTAGAGGGCCAAAAATTCCAAAACGAAAAGTGTGGCCGTGGGGGCTATTCCGGTAACAAATCGGAGCCGGAAATGGGTGGTTTAGGACAGCAAGAGGTAGGTGATAAAGCTATGAAGGGATGGTGGCCGGAGGTGGAATGACAGCAACGCTGGAGGGAAAAGACGCCGCGACTTGGAGGAGGTGAAATTTGGTGGAGATGATCACCAGTCAGAGGGGAAGAAATCTGAGTGGCTCGGATGGAGGTGAAATTTGGTGGAGATGATCACTAGTCAGAGGGGAAGAAATCTGAGTGGGTGGTGTAAGTCATGGTGCCGGCGAACGGCAGCTCTGGGCAGAAGAAGAAAAATGGTGAAATGGAGAAAGGAGAGCTTCCTGCGGGAGGAGAGAGGGCCGAAGGAAAAAGTGGAGAAAAAGGAAAGAAAAAAAAGAGCGAAAAGAAAGAGAAAGGAAAAAAGAAAAAGTGAAAAAGAAAAGATGAGGAAAAGAAATGAGGTCCAGTTCTCACCTCTGAAGTCCAGAAACTGATCCGATGAAAATAACTTTTAAAGCTATAAATCGAATAAAATAATTTAAACACAACATTTAACTAAAATATAATAAATAACTAGTAAATACTAACAACAAAATTTTAAATCCAAAAAAAAATTAAAATAAATTAAGCAGCAATTT
Organism: Carya illinoinensis; assembly: GCF_018687715.1. Taxonomy (NCBI): domain Eukaryota; kingdom Viridiplantae; phylum Streptophyta; class Magnoliopsida; order Fagales; family Juglandaceae; genus Carya; species Carya illinoinensis. Next base: position 8,043,527 of record NC_056758.1, on the reverse strand, counting down.
AAACTCAAAACGATAATTAATATTAAGAAAGCTCTACAAAATAAATTTCACAACTAAATAAATCTAATTAAAATACGATAATTTAAAATAAAAGAACCATTTTTTTGAATTAAATTAAAATACTCATTCAATAAAAACACACGTACAAACGTGGTATCACTACTCTATTGGAAAAAGTATGTCTATGCCCTCTCTTCATGATACTGTTGAACCCAAAGATGCCAATCAGTCCGGGCTACAAAATACTATGCATACTGATGGGGCCGATATTGTTGAGGAGTTGAAGTTGGGATGGTGTTTAAATCTAAAAAGGAGTCACTTTCTTATTATAAAAGATATGGGCAACAATGCGGTTTTGGGATAATGACACAAATGAGTCATAGGTTTGAGGATGGGAGCGTTAGATATGTTACATTGGGTTGTGCTCATGGTGGGAAGGCATGAAACTGTACGACAAATGTCGCGAGGCCATGTCTGACATCAAAGATAGACTATAAGCTAAGGATAAATGTTACGTTAGAAAAACGGGTGTTGAAGGTGTCGAGTGTAAACAATTCCCATAAGCACAGCCTAAGTCCACAAAAGTTAAGATTCTTTTACTGCAATAGAGAAGTGAGTGAGTCTGTTAAGAGATTGTTAGATATAAATGATCAATCTGGGATCAGAATAAATAAGAGTTTTGCATCTCTTGTGCAAGAAGCGGGTGGATTTAAAAACTTACCATTCAATGAAAAAGACTGTCATAATTATATTGACAAGGCACACCACCTTCAACTTGGGAAAGGTGGTGCTGGAGCCCTCCGTGAATACTTTGCTTGGATGCAATAAAAGAATGATGGGTTCTTTTAACTAATGGATATGGATGATAGCGGGCAGTTAAGGAATGTATTTTGGACGGATACACAAAGTAGGGCAGCCTACAAATATTTTGGAGATGTTGTCACATTCGATACGACATATTTGATAAACAGATATGAGATGCCGTTTGCACCATTTGTTGGGGTAGACCATCATGGCAAGTCAATTTTGTTGGGGCAAGATTAATTTCTAGTGAGGATACAGAAACGTTAACATGGTTATTTCAGACTTGGTTTACCTATATGGATGGTGAAGCTCCCAAGGCTATTATCATAGATCAAGATAGAGCTATGAAAAATGCAGAAAGTCTCGTCTTTCCAAACAACCGGCACAAATTTTACTTATGGCACATATTGAAAAAATTGCTTGAGAAGCTATGTTCACATGGTGCATACAAAATTGGGTTGAAAAGTCAGTTGCTAAATTATGTGTATGACTCTCACACAACAAAGGAGTTTGAGGGGTCTTGGGAAGTGTTAATTATGAAGTACAATTTGTAGGAGAATGCTTGGTTGAAGAGTTTATATGCTGAGCATACGTAGTGGGCACCGGTGTTCATGAAAGAAGTTTTTTGGGCTAGAATGAGTACAGCCCAACGAAATGAGAGCATGAATGCTTTTTTCAACAGGTATGTTCATGCTAAGACAAACTTAAAAGAGTTTGTCTATCATTTCCATAATGCATTGAGGAAGAAGATTGAGAATGAAAGTTAGGCGGACTTCCAATCATTCAACGTCAAAATTCCCGTCTTCTCTCCCTCTCCACTTGAGAAGATTTTTTAGGACATATACAGTTGCAATAACTATAGAAAAGTTTAGAAAGAAGTAATAGGGATGCTTGCAACTCTTCTAATTCTACACCAAAAGGATGGTGTAATTGCAACGTACTATGTAGAAGATGAAATGAATGTTGATGATTTCATCAAGGAGGTGACCCACACAGTGTACTTTAATGAGGCCGAATGCGAAGTGAAGTGTTCATGTGCCTTGTTTGAGATGAGAGGGATATTGTGTAGACATATATTAGGCATTATGAGAGTTAACAAAGTCCGTTCGGCTCCAAAAAAGTGCATACTAGATCAATGGAGGAAAGACATGATAAAAAGGACATACACTCTTATACGAAGTAGTTATGACATAGTTGATCAGAGGTTTGAAGTTAGCAGATATTCACATATTATCAATAAATGCTATGAAGTAGCCACAAATGTATCTTCATGTGATGAGCACACTAAGGATATGCTAGCTAAGTTAGATGTAATGAATTTAGGCTACCGCACCAACAAGCCACCCTCAAAGGTTGTAATTTATAATGCCAATACAACGACAACTATGAGTTCTAAGAAGGTACTAAGTCCTCATGTAGTGAGAGGAAAAGGCAGACTGTCATCTCTTAGAAAAAAATCAATGATTGAGAGAGTGAAACCCACGACTAAGAAGGCTAGTCAGAAAGGAAAACGTAAACAGTTTAACTGAGTGCACTATTCTGAATATTATAGCTTCATATTGTGTATTTTACTGTTAAGAGTAAAATACATATATAAATTTATATATATATATATATATTTTCTTTGTAGCCATATGGAATAGAAAACAAAGTTTTTGGAATATGTAGGAATTTATGTGGCCAAACAAATGTTGGGACACAACAAAATGTCCCAGTTTAGGTAACATTTACGAGTTTTTAATGATAGGAAAAATTATATTGTGTTGTTAATACATATTGAAAAATTTTATATTATAAGGGTTACTTTGATCTAACATGTTGCTTATGTATTGTTAGCTGCCTCAAAACATTGTCGAAGTGTTGGACTTAAGTGCCACCGAGTTAGGCTTTGTTGTGAGTGAGACTCAAGAAAGTCTAAAAAGTCTTCTTTAACTTGGTCATATTGTGTAAATGTTCCATATTTTGTGAGTATGCTGGTTTGATTTATAACTAATATATTATGTTCACATATGCAACTTGGATTGGATAGAACCCAACCGGATAACTTGTCTAAGACACAACCGTGGGAATAAGTTACTTTATGAGATTTGTATCTCGAATGCTTTTGCACTGATATTCATGATTAAATTTGCTTGGTTATGGGCTAAGTCCACAAATCTGACTTTATGGTTTTCTGTATGTTGGTATGTTAATATATTTTTCATGAATTATTAATCATGATGATCAGGAAATATCTTCCGGAAATTTCTCTAGCCTATTGGTGTGGTGGAGTATTAATATATAAGTTGTTGGGAATGAAGTTTTCTTTATGGCTTTTCAGTTAGGTTGGGATTGAGTACTAATACTTGTGCTAGTTACTTTATGGGGTTTTCCTTTTTTTTTTTTTTAAATCAAGTTTCATCTTAATATATACTATCAATTCAGCATATATACTTGATTTGGTGTATTCTAATTTCAGTTCGAGAATGGGTAGATTCATGGCAGTTTTGTACAAAAATAGGTAGAGTAAGGAAAAGAACGATTGAGAGTCGAGCAGCTCGTTGTAAACCACCATGGGTGATGATATATTGCAAGATTAGTGTAGCAAGACTTGAAAAATCTATCCATACGCTGTCATATTTTTTGATTGGTGGACTTGAGCTATAGTAATTATTTTTTGATGGGTGGACTTTTGCATGTAATTTTTTATTGATGGGTAACTTGAATTGTTGTAATTAGTTTTTGAGTGTACGAGAGTATGAGCTGTTGTATGTTCTCAAATTAATACAGGTTTGAACTAGAAGTTGTAAAGGATACACTAGAAATATTTTTCATGATATTTCTACTCCCAACATGCACCATTTTTTAGGTTGCATTTCTGATGCTTGAACGTGTAGGAATTGGGTGCTTGGCCACATTTAACTTCCTACTGTGTTTGAACTAAATGTACTTTTCATGTTTTCTTTCTGTTCGTATTCTTTGGAATAAGTCAAAGAAAGGCCGGCACGAGGCTCAAGCTGAGTGCTTCTATTTTCGTTAAGTAGTGTGGTATAGCTAGAAGCAGTGCAATGTGTAAATCTTTTATTTGACCAAAGTTGCCAATGAGTACATGAGTGCTTTTCATGGTAACAATATGCACATTTAATGGTAAAAGAATATTATTACTGATCTTGCACCTGATCTTCATGTTTCAGGCTATTATTCACGCTTGATAATTGGTGCTTAACTAGTACAACATAATATGTTAAGCACTTGATCATTGCAGCTAGACTATATTCACAAGACTAACTGTCATACTTTCCTAATACACAATCTGAATTAGCTACAATATATTCTTTTAGAAAAACACAATCAGCACTCACATTCAACTAGGATCAGTTGCCTACTTTTTCAAAAGTGTTGTCTCACATGTTCCAAAATACAAAACATATATTTCTTACAATATTGTAGGCATTCCCATAACTACTAGTCTAAAGCACAAAGTCCTCTTGTGTTCAAATTTATACACTAAGTTTGTCGATCAGTGGGTTTTCACTGTGATCGTATCAAGTACAAATAAAATAATATACAAATTAAACAATAGAGCCTTAGATGTGTGCATTGACACGGGACTCCTAACTCCCTCTTGACAATTTCACCCTCTATTTTTCAAACCTCTTCAAAGGCACTTCAAACCTCTTCCTCTCTTTTCCGAACCTCTTCCTCTCTTCTTCGAACTTCTTCCTCTTTTTGTTGAATCTTTGCCTGTGGTTTTTGAAGTTCTTCCTCCTTCCTTAACATCTCAATTTCTATTTTCAAAAGTTCTTTTTGTCTTTCTTGACCACTATCTGCCCATTTGAAATAGTTGTAGTGTGGTAACCCCTGTATAAACAAACAAACGACATGCATCGTAAAATATCAAAATTCTGACTCAAACCCAAGTGCAAGTCAAAGTAATTAAAATTTTTTATACCTTTGTATTGTATTTTGAACACCCAAAGAATGACCGGCCTTGGTTTCTCGGCATATTCGATGTTCCAAGAAAGCGGGTGACCCACAAATGCACACTGGCATGTTTCTCAAAGTATGATTAACAAGTGAACCTTTTCTTCAGACAACATGAAGATTTAGGTTGACACAATGGTGATAATATTAATTAATCAACCAAGTTGGTCCTGCCCCACTACTTCTATTACAAGAGGAAGATCATACATGGACTTTCTGCATATGTTTAAGGGCAATAATTAAGAGCCTTAATGTCATGAACAAAAACAGAAATAGAAATTTATTCTTATCCATAAATAATAGACCCAAATCCAAACACATAAGAAAAAAATTTGTAGTGTGTGCATGAATGCAACCTCTAATTATGGGCCATCTCTACATGTTTTAAACCCATATAAACACTCAAATAAATACCCTAAACAAACAAACAGTAACTTGGGTAGTAGCCCTTTTCTGTTCCTCTTCAACTCTAACCCTCTGACCCCCAGCAAGAGAACAGATATTTACACATGCTCATACACCACCTCAAAAGGTACCACAGCCACCTTATAAGCCACCAAAGCAGCAGCTTAAATTGTCTTTCCAGATCCGTCCAAAACAAGGGGAAAAAAAATCTGCAGCAACTAAAACGTGAATCACAAAAGGTTTCACCTTCTATATTCTCTTTACTTATCCTCTAATTTTCTTAAGTTTGTTGGGTAATATTACTAGGTATAAGATGTTCACATCCTTTAAACATTTGAAGTGATGGAGCACAAAATCATAAGTAACAAAAAACAAATCACCACATGAAAAGCTAAAATAAATCTGAAGATAATAAAGAAAGAAAAAACACATATCAAAGAACACAACTCACAAGATTTAAAAACTGTCGTACTTTCATTTTCTTTGCAACCAAATAGGGAAAGGTAAATTATTTACTTTTAAAAACAAAGTTAGACGATCTAAGAAGTCAAATAAAGGTTAAAAACTGCCTACATGAAAGACATTATTATGAGTAAACAATTCTAAAATTCTAACCCACCAGACAAATGTAATACCAAAACTGGACCTCACTGACATATCGAAATGAACAACCCAACAAGAAAAAAAAGAAAGCAAAATAAAATGAAAAAAAGAAAGAAAGGCAAAAGTGTCAAACACGAATTACTATTCATTCTTGTTCATCCATCTATAGCCTCTTTCTGTAGTGTAAAACAAATTATAAAAGCAAAACAAAATAATTAAAAAAAAATTTGGGGCACACCAGCTAGCTGTGCCATGAATGCATGCATATATGCAGATCCATGTCAATGCAGTCAGGTGGCAAAGTTGGTTTTTATTGTTGCAGATAAAAGGGGCTACCTAGTAGTTAGATATTTTTTAAGTTTGTTGTCTTCTTCTTTTCACCAGCTTCTTTTTCTGCACCCTTCCCTGCAATGTGACATATGCTAATTTCAGAAGAATCAATACCTAGCTAGTGAATATGACTTGCCAAATAATGGTGAAGGTATAATTCCAAACAATATAGCATCATATACCTAAGGCAAGCACGTGCAGTACCACACCAGGCTGTACAGGAATATACATATACATACATATATATATGTATATATGTATATGTATGTATGTATAATCACAAGAAAGTAGAGCAGATTGTAATTGCACGTTAGATTGCTTTACAGGCATCCTATAGCTAAAAGCTTCCCCAGATAATATTTATGGAAAGTACTTTCTTATTAGAAAGGGAGAGATAGAGGCAAGAAAGTAACAAGAACAATTAATACTACATGGGTTGGCCAATATGATTCTCTACACAGCATCTAAGCAGGAAAAGAGTTGTTCAACAGTTTCAGGTAGTACTAAGCTACTCAGAGGACAGAATCCAGATTACCTCGGTTATCTTTAACAAGTTATTGTGTGACCATGTTATAAAAAAGAGACTGTTCATGTCGTAAAAGGGGTAAAAAAACATAATGAATGGAATTGTTTCGTTTTATGTTATAACATTCTAGAGAGTCAATACATGTTATTCCCAATTTACTTTTTAAAAACAACCCTCTCAAGTGTTAAGATGATATACCAATACGATATAAGTAAATATTTTTCCAAGACCTCAAAAAATTGTTTAATTTCTTTTTATATAGGAGTGATCGATAAAAGTAGATTATAAAATATAAATTAAATTGTTTGTGATGGCTGAATAGATAAATTAACTATATCTGTTTTGTGTTCAACACAATGCATACATTGAGATGATGAAGTAGGTAACCTAACCAATACCTACAACAGAGTTAAATTCGATTAATTATTTTATGTGTGTATTTATCCCTCACTATTATAAGGTTTGGAGAAACATGCATTGGTCAGTTTCTGCACTTTAATGCATGCTAAATTTCACTTTAAATGATTTCATAACATACCAGAAGAAAGACTCTACTATTACAAATAAAAAAAGTTCAAATTTCTTTACCTTTATATTCTCTTCCACTTTCTCGACTGCCAAACAAGACATCAAAACCAAAACTATTACGTGCCTCAAGATTAAAAAACTTGACATAACTCAATGAATTAATTTTCTCACAGTAAGAAACCTTAAAAAAATCTTGTATATATTAGGGGCTTTTAAAAATGCATCAAATAAAAACAAAAACCATAATTAGATTGCTGCAACAAGTATAGATCGAATAACCAAACCGCAATATATTTAATAGATAATAGATGGAATAACCAAAAGCACCAGATATATATATATATATATATAGAGAGAGAGAGAGAGAGAGAGAGAGAGAGAGAGAGAGAGAGAGAGAGAGAGAGAGAGAGAGAGAGAGAGAGAGAGAGAGAGAGCTGTTAAGCTCGATTTAGGGTTTCCAAACTCCTCGGATCTACATCGCAAAGTCCAAGAACAACATCGATCAAAATTAAAACCAAAGGAAACTGCAATATATCATAGATAATAGATCAATTAACGAAGAGCAGGAAAAGGAGAGAGAGAGATAGCAAGAGAGAGAGAGAGACCTATTAATCTCAATTTAGGGTTTCTCAAACTCCTCGGATCTACGCCACGGAGTCCACGACCAGACAACAATCTTGAAGAAGAAACCACCAGATGAGGAGGAGTACTATAGCATCAGTGTTACGCGAAAGTGAGTGTGGGGGGAGATTGATGGGAGAGGAGATCTCGATGAGGAGTTTCAGACAGGGGAAGGCAAAGACAATACAATTGAGATCGAAAATAGAGGGAAAGGCAAAATGCAATTTCATCTCTTCCCATTTCAGTGAAACGTGACGTTTCATTTAATCACCAAAAGGAAAAGGAAAAGGCGAAACGCAATTCATCCCTTACTGCTTCCGTGAAATGGACTATTTTATTTAATCCACGGTAGTGTTTTTCAAGAGACACAGGTCAAGACTAAAGCTACAAGTCGTTTTACATATTTTCAGTTGTCGCATACATTAAATATTCTTTTATTCATTTTTGTATATGCTTATTAGCTGGCACACTACGATAGGTTTAGTTTGTTAGTCTGTTAGGTGATTCTCTGTATATATGCTCGATAGCAGTCTTGTAAAACAGTAGCTTGAATGGAATCGTAACAGTATTTTTCCTCCATTGACTAGCTCTCTGTGTTTCTCCTTTGCTCAACTGCACCTTCCTTTCATTTTCTTACATGGTATCAGAGAGCCAGCGAGAGCATTTTCAATGGAAACTCCCAGCTCCGAATCCCCCAAGCCTCACTCTGACCCAAAATCAAACACCTCATCTCCATACCTCAACCTCAATGATCCGGCGAATCCATATCGGCTTGATCACGGCGATAACCCAGCCCTAACCCTTGTCACCAATCTTCTTACTACTCACAATTATGCCACCTGGTCTTGCTCGATCTGTCGTGCTCTCCGAGCCAAAAACAAACTTGGTTTTATAACCGAATCTCTCATCAAACCTTCTCAACCCACAGACCCTTTACTTGAGCTTTGGGAGCGCTGCAACGACATGGTCGTGTCTTAGCTCCAAAACTCGATCAATCCTTCTCTCCAGTCCAGCATTCTGTTCGTTGATGATGCTCAAGAAGTTTTGCTGGATCTTCAGGAGCGATTCTCTCAACAAAATGGTCCCCGTATCTTCCAACTCAAAAAGGATTTGGCTGCTCTGCTTCAAGACCATGACCCGGTTAGTATTTACTATGGAAAATTAGAGGCTCTTTGGGATGAACTTTCTGTATATGATCCCATTCCAGCTTGTAATTGTGGTCTTATGAAAACATTGCTGGATCGATCTCAACGAGATTGTGTACTGCAATTTTTAATGGGTCTCAACGACTCCTATACCCCCATCCGAGACCAAATCATGCTCATGGATCCCCTTCCCCCTATCTCTAAGGTGTTTTCCCTGGTGCAACAATAGGAAAAACATCACGAAATGACCTCCCACACCCCATCTCCCGAAACCATGGCTATGGTAGTGAAGAAACCCTACACTCCTTCCAAATTCTCTCCTAAACCAAACCACTCTTTCAAAAAGGACCGTCCCTACTGCAGTCACTGTAAAATTATTGGCCATATTTTTGAGACTTGCTTCAAGGCTGGTAATGCTGAACCACCCCTTTGCACACATTGCAACTTGACTGGCCACACCATTGAGAAATGCTACAAATGGATATCCACCTGGCCACAAATACCACACCAAGCAGCAGCAGGCCTTTGGTTTCCTTGCAAATCAAACATCTCTTTCGATTGCTCATGAATCTGAAGACACCAGTGATGACAAATTTGGATTGACCAAGCAACAATATCAGCAACTAATGGCCCTGATCCAACCTTAGGATTCCCCTATTGTGGCTTCTGTTATCCACTCCAGGAACACCAATCAACCCTCTCTTCATACAGCATCATGTTCCAAAATGTCTGGTACTTTTACTTCTCTGTCTACACGCACACACAGCTCCATAAATGCATCCTCTGTCGATTGGATACTGGACACAGGTGCTACAGACCACATGGCTTGCAGTACCACTTTTTTTTACCACTAACACATCCACTGTTTCTTACCTTGTAAAACTACCCAATGGTCAATCCACCCCTGTCACACACATTGGAACACTTTAGTTAACTAATTCTATCATTCTACATAATGTTCTATGTGTGCCATCATTTTCTTTCAATCTTATTTCAGCAAACAAACTAACCTCTACCCTAAATTGTTGTTTGCTCTTCTTTTCCACTCACTGTTTTATTCAAGACCTACATTCATGGATAACGATTGGGAAGGGTGAGTTCAAGCATGGCTTGTACCACCTTATTTGCTAGGAAGTTCTTCCCTCAGCACTGACCATTTTTCTCTCAACATACAAATACAGCAACAATTCAAATTTTGCTTGTTTTAGTTCCATTACAAATTCTATTTCCAATACTGACCTATGGCATTGTCGCCTAGGCCATTTATCATTTCCTCGATTACAGTTAATTTCAGATCCTCTTGTACACAAGCAAATTTCATCTATTAATGAAAAATATTACAAAATTTGCCCCTTAGCTAAGTTCCATCGTTTACCTTTCCCGGATAGTTCACACTCTTCATCAAGAATCTTTGAGCTCATCCATTGTGACTTATGGGGTCCTTGCTCCACAACTGCACATGATGGCTCAAGGTATTTCTTGACCATTGTTGATGACTTTTCCAGAACTACTTGGGTTTATTTGCTTGCTGCCAAAACCGAAACCAGAAAATGCCTTGAATCTTTTTACAATCTTGTTGAAACACAATTTCAAGTGAAAATTCAAATCCTAAGAAGTGATAATGGTGCTGAATTTAACATGCGCAATTTTTTCAATAAAAAAGGAATCATCCACCATAGAACTTGTGTAGCAACACCTCAACAAAATGGCATTGTTGAGAGGAAGCACCAGCACTTATTAAATGTGGCTCGTGCCCTTATTTTTCAAGCTGGTCTTCCCTTAACTTACTGGAATGAATCCATCCTTATAGCCACTTACATGATTAACAGGCTTCCATCACCCATTTTAAACAATAAAACACCTTATGAGCTTCTTTTCAATAAGAAACCCGAATATGCCCACATGAAGATATTTGGTTGCTTATGCTTTGCCGCAACACTTACCAATAATAGAAAAAAATTTGACCCTAGAGGTCGTGCATGTGCATTCATTGGTTACCCTTTTGGAACCAAAGGCTACAAACTTTTGGATCTCCAAACTAGCACCATTTTCATTTCAAGGGATGTTTCTTTTCATGAATCCGTTTATCCTTTTCAAACACCTCCCTTCCCTCCTTCAACTATCTCACCTATCCCCATTTTCTCTCCTCCCTTAGTACCTTTCTCTACTTTCCCAACTTCCAATCCTACTACTCACATATCTTCTTTTCCTTCACACTCTACCCCTCCCACTGGCCCTGCTGATCATCCTACTACTCCCATATCTTCTTCTCCTTCACACTCTGCCCCTCCCATTGTCCTTGCTGATTGTCCCACTTCCTCACCAACAACTTCCATCATTCCCATGCCTACTGCCCCTGCACTTCGTAGGTCAACCAGAAACAAAACTGCCCCTCAATATTTGAAGGACTTCCACTGCAAACAAGTCAGGCTTGTCTCATCTCAACAATCAGCTTCCACAACAGATCCTTTATTAAATGGTAAGTTCTTTTCTCTCTCTGATTGCTTATCTTATAAGCATTTTAACCCCTCTTTTCAAGCTTTTTCATCATCCATTTCCATTCAAACCGAGCCCACTTCATACACACAAGCAATTAGAGATCCTGAGTGGAGAAAAGCCATGGATGCTGAAATTGAAGCTTTGGAAAACAACCATACTTGGACCATCACTGATTTGCCTAAAGATAAACAAGCAATCGGTTGTAAGTATGTCTATCGCATTAAATTCAAATCTGATGGTACTATAGAAAGACTTAAAGCCAGACTTGTAGCTAAAGGCTACACCCAACAAGAAGGCATCGATTATGATGAAACTTTCTCACCCGTTGCAAAGCTTGTAACTATTAGATACCTTCTTAGTGTTGTTGCCATCAAAGGATGGTATTTACATCAATTTGATGTAAATAATGCATTTCTTAATGGTACCTTGCATGAAGAAATTTACATGAAGAAACCCCTGGGATACACTAAGGGTGCACCAAACCAAGTTTGCAAATTGCTTAAAAGCCTCTATGGCCTCAAACAAGCCTCAAGACAATGGAACTCTACACTTACTTCACCCCTCATTGCTTTTGGTTTCATCCAATCAAAGTCTGACTACAGTTTATTTACCAAGCATGAAGGGGACAGTTTCATTGCTTTGCTGATTTATGTTGATGATTTTCTGGTTGCTAGCAATTCCATAGATTCCATTGCTTCTCTAAGAACTTTTTTGAGTAGCAAATTCAAGATTAAAGACCTTGGCTGTCTCCATTATTTTTTGGGTTTGGAAATTGCTAGATCTTCCCAAGGTATCCACATTTGTCAAAGGAAATATGCCTTAGACATTTTGGCAGATTCGGGAATGCTTGGATGCAAACCTCTTAGACTACCTATGGATCAACACTTCAAGATAAGTAAATTTGATGGCAACCCACTTCCTGATCCTAGTCTATTTCGAAGGTTAATTGGTAGGTTATTGTATCTCACAATAACCCGCCCAGATATATGCTTTCCTGTTCAGTTATTAAGTCAGTTTATGGATCAGCCTTCTTCCTCACACCTGGCAGCAGCTTATCAAATTTTGAGATACATTAAAACTGCACCTGCTCAAGGTCTTTTGCTCCCATCTTCATCTCAAATTCAACTTACAGCTTATTGTGACTCAGATTGGGCCTCTTGCCCAGATTCTCGTCGATCTACAACAGGTTATTGTGTTTTCTTGGGTCAATCTCTTATTTCTTGGAAGTCTAAGAAGCAAACGGTTGTCTCAAGATCATCAGCTAAAGCTGAGTATCTCTCCATGGCTACCACCTGCTCAGACTACGCGCCTGCATTCTGAGTTTTCCAGTAACATTCCTCTTTTTTTATCTCTCTCTTCCCGGAACTCTCTCTCCCTCTCACTCACAATTTCTCTTCCCTCCAGCCATCGATGCATAGAGCACTCTCACACTTCTTCCTCTCCCAAAAACAACCCTTACATTAACACCCATCCCAAGCAATCAAACCAAGAACTAACTCCTTCGAACACCACCATACCACCATACCACCACCACACGACCACAGTCCCACTTCCTCCACACCGACAGATTCCCCACACCCACTCCACTACCATTGAGCCATGTTTCAACAAACAAAAATCAGCACATTGAGAAACCCAACCGATTAGAACACCCTCACACCTAGCCCACCACCATACAACGCAAACAACCCAATTCGATCTCCAACCCTGGCAGCCTCCAACGAATACCATAACAACTGCACGAAGACCACCATGCTAGAAATCAGCGCTCTTCCTCCATGCTAGCAACTTCCCCTCACCCACTCCACCATCACCATGCCGCTGTTTCCGCAAACCAAACAAAGAAACCCCCCAACACCAAGAGCCACCATGACTGCACGACCAAATCTGCCCAGATCCATGGAGTTTTTCCTCCATCTCGAGTAGCACCACTGTGAACAAGCTCACACCCTCACCATCACCATCAGTCGCCGATAACACCCACTCCCTCTTTGATTTGCTTCCCTCCCTCTCTCTTTCTCTCTGTCTCTCTCTCTCTCCCCCCCTTTTCTCCATGCCAACATCACCCTTCTCCCTTTCTCTGATTTGCAATTGATAAACTCACCCTTTCCTCTCTCCCTTCGGTCCTTAGGTATAGTGGTCTGAGTAGCACCGCCAGTTACTACCCTTTTTTTAATTTTTTTTTTTAAATCTATCAATATACTTAAAATCATTTTGTTAAAAAAAAAAATGTGAGCGGTACAACTTGAGAGTAGCTTTTTCTTTAAGTATATCCTAGCTTGCCCACCTTCGTGTGAAATTTCCAAAATGCCCTCCAAATATTGAGCTGAATATAAGTGGGCCTTAGAGCCTTTAGCCCATTCGGTCAAGGGAGATCGCTTTTTAATAAAGAGTATTGATTTACGAGAACTCCGTCCCAAGGAAGGTTAGATTGTTTTAGGAGTTTTGAGATTTTTAGGTTTGAAGGAATAATAGGGTTGTGTGATCAATTTACGTTGAATTTGAGTAACATATATATGGAGTATGGTTTTTACATTTAAATTAACAATTAGTTTTGTGCAGTTATATTAATCTCAATATTTGGAAAAGGTAAAGATTGGGTTTGTGAAATAGTTGTGGTTGATGTATAGTGTGAAGTGATGGGATTAAATTTGTAGTTTGTATTGTGATTGGACATTGTGCGAAGTGATTGAATGCCACGGGAAGTGTTGGCATGTAGTATGAAGTTGTGACGTAGTGTTCATTTTGCAGATTTTTTTGAGCAAATGTTGGGAATTTCAATAGTTGTTTGATAAGGCTCAAATGGTATATGTGGTGGTATGAATGAATGCGGGTTGTTTTTTTTTTTTTTTGGAGGTGGTGAATTTATGTTAAACGAATAATAGATGGATTGAGTATGACTATATGAATGGCGGTTTTAAGAACATTTTCTGTTATGGTCATGTATTGGGCACAGGTTTCATTTGCATTGGATGTTTGAGTATGAAATTGTTCTAAAATTTCTCGATTATGTTTAATGTTGGACTATGCAAACTAGACTACTTGTGTTGAGGTGTTACGATGTATAGGCTTTAGTTTGAAGAACTGTCTTGAAATGTGGGGGCTAAATGAGGGAGTTGGCCGGAAGTGAAGTTTGAAGAGCATGATGATGACGTGGATTTCTAAATGGATAGATTTGTATATATTAAATGTATTGAGTATGGATGAAACTTGTAAAAACAAATGAGTGCTTGAAATGGGTTGAATGTTAGTTTTAGGTGATAAAAGAGGTAGGGAAAGGGTACAGTACGTGTAAATTAATTGGTTGCATGTCTGGACAAATTTGTGTACTTTGAATATATTCTATATGGATGGAGATTGGAAGAACAAGTGCATACTTAAATGGCTTGTATGCTGATCTTATAAAGGGGCATGCTACATGTGTATATTTGGTGGATTGTGCGTGAATATATATATATATACACATATATGTTTGGTTTGGATTGTAATATGTTTGTATGTAAGGAAGTGAATTGGAGCTTGAGTTTATGTTGGATTGGATTTTTATGAAATAAGGCAGGCCTATGTAATTATGGTAGTTTAGTTTTATGTTAAGTATGTAAGATCTTATAGCGTGGACAGACTTATGAATTTGAGGTCAAGTGATTGTACCGATTTGTGCTGTATTGATTTTAAGTGATATACAGATTGGTTTGTTGATGAGATTAAAATGTGTTGTATTTGAATTCTTGGGCAAAGAAAGATACGGATGTTTTGCATTTGTGTTGGGCTCAAGTGAGTAGCAAATAGAGTATGTGTGCTTTGTATTGTGGAATCTTTGGGTGACAAAGTTATCACTACAAGAAAAAGGACTTTTTGCGGCTAATTTTATTTCCGGCGATAGAATTATAGTCGCAAAAATCCGATTTTTAAATTTTGGTAAATTTTTTGTGTCAATAATAAAAGTAGCCGCAAAAAGAAGTCTTTTCCAGCTATTTTTGTTCGCCGGAAAAAATATAGCCGCAAATAACCCGTTCTGTAAAACAAAATTGTCATAACAAAATTTCCGCCGTTAAAAAAGTTTTGTTACGGCGACTTTTTGTATTATTAAGTCGCCTTAATAGATTTTCTACACTTAATCCTCCCGCCCCTTATTTTCCCACGCGAACCCATTTTCCCTCGCTCTCTCTCTCTCTCTCTCTCTCTGCACAGGGGTTTTGTTTCACTGGTAGCCGAGCCGTGTTCTCGCCACCGCATTCTCGCCGTCGTCTCGCCGCCGTCTTCTCACCGGTGAGTTTCTTTTATGCTCCATCACTTTCTCTCGCTCTCTATCTCTCTCTGTCTCTCTCTGTAACTCATTTGTTTCTGAACATCCAAATCAATCGATCGTATCGCTTGTAATTTTGGGGTTGATAGATGTATCTAGTTTAGTTGTTTTACGTTTTGGTCTTTGATTTTAAAATGTACCTCTCGTTATTTAGCCATATGGATTGTCTAGTTTGCTTATAAAAGGGGAAAAAAGGGTAAATAAACTGAGACCCACGGTGTTGTATCTCTTCCTCCCTTTCGGTTGCTTTATGGTTGTGAAGATATTTGGTTGTCAATGGTTCTAAAGATTTCTAGTTGGATGGTTTGATTTGGACAATGAGTGTTTCTCTCTAATTTTATTCGTTGTATGGGTATTTTAATTCGTTCCAATATATAGCAAAAGCATTTCAACCCAACATTGAAACTGTATCAGGGGCACTCTACTCGGATCAGTAAATATATTAGGGTTGTTTTAGTCCATGATGGGATCTGTAGAAAGGTAGTCTAGGCTAAAGACATCACCTTGGATTCCTACAGGCTGAGATACAAAGATTTGTGATTATTAACCTGAATTTGGCTCAGTTGGGTTGGGTTGGGTGTGCATTGGGTTTTTCATTAGTTGAGGTTTAAACTTGACTTGGGTTGGATTGGATTGCGCCTAGTCTTGATATCATGGACACATTGAGAATTGAAGGAATGTAGTTTACTTGTCCAGTAGTTATACCTCTTAACATCAGTTGCTTTATTCCTCAAAATACCAAACCAATTGATTCTTCACATATAACTTGATTTGATTTGAAACACTCACCAACATATTATTCCATTACTTAATATATATATATATATGTATAAATAAACTACTACAAGCAAAGCTAATTCCTTATGTGAGTAAGAATCCTTGATTTCCTTATCATTTCACCCAACAGGGAAAGCAAAAAGCCCTCTTATAAAACCCATGGAGGGAATTAATTCAATGTGGTGCTGAAGTTGACATATAAGGCCAAAATGACACCCATTGATCTCTTGAAATGTACCTCTCGTGATTTTAAAATGTACCTCTCGTGATTTTGGCTTTTGGCTTATTCAATGATAAAGGATCTGTGAATATTTTTAATTTCTACACATACTCTAATCCTTGGATCCTCATGTGTATGCTGGTTGTATTTAAAATATGTGTCATCAATTAATATAATTAATGACAATAAAAACTTAAATTCAAAGTAGCATGAATATAGTCCTATAGACTAATAATATAACTTGTAGAGTTCTGAAACTGGAAGCATGCTACTTCAAATATAGATATACAAACACGATGACTAGAAACTATTATTTTCTAGTCAAGGTACAAAGGAAGATGTGAACAAAAAAAAAAAAAAAAACTGGACAGACCTACAATAATCTTTAGATTACTATAAAAACATCTTCTGTATTAATTTATATATATATATGTTTTTGTTTTTCAAAGTGTACAACATGCTTGCCCAAACAGCGCCGAGTTGCAAACTATGCCCGTTCGTCCAGTTGGCCTGGTTTGGGAGAGTACAAACTAGTGAATTTGTGTGCATAGCTTTTTCATATTAACTTATGAAAATACACCAGATCAGATGGGGTTGAGGGGCATATTTAGAGAACATCCTAACATCGTTCATACTGGAAAATCACACTTTTTGAGGTGCTTCTTCTATCATAATTAGTTCCTCTTCACAATGAACTTCATAATTAGTTCTATCATAATATGTTATATCTATATATAACTAGCTAACTATAGATAGTTTAATTATGACACACATAAGTAGTACTGCATGCATCCTTGTTTGAAACTAATTTTGGCTATATATGTACATATTTGACTAACTTTCACTCAAATTTACATAGTGGCCGCTTGACGATCAAGCGATAATATTCCATATTTCAAGCGATTAATTAAATATTTCAAACCCCAAGTAAATATAAATTAGAAATTAAAGTTCAAATAGGTTGAAGAGTTCTATACGTACATTTACTAAATCTTTCAAGTTTCAGAAGCTACCTGCACGTAATTATTGCAGGTATAATATTCTAAAATATGTGTTAGACCAATTAAGTACTAGTATTAATCCAAGGTAAGCGTGCTAGGACAATATTTATATATATATAAATATCCCTATAACAAATTTTGCAAGAATAGCTGGCTATGATCTATCTCGGTTGTTTCCAACTTCGTATATGCAGAAACTGATCAGGAATATATGTTGAATATGAGACAAGAAATGAGAAAAAGTATGATTAATTAATTAGACTTCTCTCGTAATTATTAATAACTGATAGATAGCTACTTGTTCCTGTGTAGCTAGGCTTTTAACCTAAAAAGTGTATCAAAAGGCTGAATTACTTTGGGTGTCCTGTTTTTAGTACTCATCGACATTGGTGGGGTGAGTAGCTTTATATAATTGAGCTATATGTAAAAGATCATAAGTCTGACAGATGGGCAAATTCCCCTAATTCTACTGAATGGGTAGCAGCTTATACTTGAGTTTTTGCATTTGGTTCAGATCCTTGAGTTTTTTTTCTGCTTGTGGAAGTCTTTAGTCTCTTCAAACATCTTCCATTTCTTTTCTCCTTGATTATACACTTGATTTTGTTCTCCTTTAATACACTCTTGATTTTGTTCTGATTATCCCTAATTTTCTGCTTTGAATTTATATAATCTTCTTCTAAATTTTTCTTTGTAAATCATTTGGGCATCCTTTCTGAAAATTTAATGCTCTTTCATTTAGTCTTCTGATATTCATTTATTTGCTGTGACTACTGGCACTAGATAAATTAATTGAATCTTGACTATATATTCATGCATGGAAAACCCATTTATAACGATTTTTTGTATGCACATAGACCAACTTAGTTAATATTCAGATTAATATTTTATTTCACTTTCTCAGTAATATGTTTCAATAATACTACTTGCCACGTTGGATTTTTCTGAAATGGAGTTTACTGTGATCAGAATCCAACAGTCACAAAAACGAATCACCCTGTTGGCTGATTCCAAATAATTTGTAGGAGAAATCTTTAGATCAAGAGAATGCAGTACAAGTATATTGTTCTATTTCTATCTCTCCCACTTTTTCCTCTTCCCACTTTTTTTTTTTTATTGTTCTTACCAACTGACTTAACCTATGATTTACGTGGCATTGTGCATGTGGTCATTCCTTATTAAACAACTCTTGCACCTCTACTTAGTTAAGGATGGACAAGAGTTGGATGCAAATCACTGATAGATTTGGATCTAGGGAATATGCTAAAGGAGTGAAGGAGTTCCTTACCTTGGCCCAAACTTATGCTACAAGTGAGGAAATTCGTTGCCCATGTGTCAGATGTTCAAATAATTACTTCCTACCAATAACCCAGGTAGAGAGACACTTGTTTATTAAAGGTATTGACAAGAATTACACGGCATGGATTTTTCATGGTGAACAAGAAGATTTAATCATAAGTGATGATGGTGATAATGTACATGATCCTGATGAAGAGGATGACTTCATTGATGACGTTGATGTTATGTTACGAGATATTCGGGTTGGGGGATTTCCTGATGTTCCCATAAGCGATTCATTCCATGCTACGGGTTCCACATCGGTCGATACCTTTTCTGATCAGACTTTTGACCAACTGTTGGCTGATTCCCGGCGTCCTCTTTATGAACGTTGTACAAAGTATTCTAAACTATCATTCACTGTCAAGTTGCTGCACATTAAAACACTTGGTGGTTGGAGTGTAAAGTCTTTCGACATGCTTTTACACTTGTTGAAGTCAGCTTTTCCCAATGCCCTTTTGCCAAATTCATATCAAGAATCACGTAACTTGGAAAAAGGGCTGGGCTTTACTTACACCAAGATACATGTTTGTCTGAATGACTGCATACTTTATTGGAGGGAAAATGTGGATAAAGATGAGTGCCCGAAATGTAAACTTTCAAGGTGGAAATTCAGCAACACTAAGAAGAGGCGAATTCCTCAAAAGGTTTTAAGACATTTTCCGTTGAAGCCAAGGTTGCAGAGATTGTTTATGTCACAAAAAACATCAGTTGATATGCGGTGGCACAAGGATCAGCGTGTCATTCAGCAAGATATTCTAAGTCATCCTGCTGACTCTGAGGTGTGGACGGCATTTGATCAAGAGCATGCTTGGTTCGCAGAAGATCCAAGAAATGTCAGGCTTGGTTTAGCTAGCGATGGTTTCAACCCATTTAATAATTTGGCTAAGCCTTATAGCGTATGGCCAGTGATTCTTGTCCCTTACAACTTACCTCCGTGGTTGTGCATGAAGGATCCATTTTTTATCACTTCACTCTTGATTCCTGGACCAAGATCACCAGGAAATGAAATCGATGTTTATCTTCAGCCTTTGATAGATGAATTGATTGATCTATGGGATAATGGTATTGATACATACGATGCAAAGGCCAAAGAGACTTTCAGATTGCATGCAGCATTGCTATGGACAATCAACGACTTCCCTGCTTATGGAAACCTCTCCGGGTGGAGTACTAAGGGGAAGATGGCATGCCCATCGTGCAAGGAAGAAACAGATTCGATGTGGTTGTCATATAGCCGAAAGCATTGTTACATGGGTCATCGCCGATTCTTGCCACTGGGCCACATCTGGAGAAAGAAAAAGACTATTTTTAATGGTCATGCAGAGCATCGTGACCCACCTACAATGTATTCAGGAGAAGATGTACTCATTCAACTCCAAAGTATTCCTGATGCAAATTTTGGCAAAGCCATAAGGAAAAGAAAGCGTACCACAGAGGAGTTCAATTGGACCAAGAAAAGTATCTTCTTTCAATTGCCATATTGGTCGACTATAAAGATTAGACATAATCTAGATGTAATGCACATTGAGAAGAACATATGTGACAACATCTTGGGAACTTTGATGAATATCTCTGGCAAAACTAAAGATCATCCTAATGCACGTCGTGACCTTTCCACTCTCAATATAAGGGAGGAGTTACACCTTATTCAGGATGGACAATGCATTAGTATGCCACAAGCATGTTATACGTTGTATGGAGCTGAGCGGACTGGTTTTTGTAATTGGTTGCACGGTGTGAAATTTTCGGATGGCTTTGCTTCAAACATTGCCAGATGTGTTAGTGTAAGTGACTGCAAAATCTCGGGGATGAAAAGTCATGATTGCCATATTTTCATGCAAAGATTACTTCCTGTTGCAATTTCTGGATACTTACGCCAAGATGTACGATTGGCACTTTTCGAGCTAAGCACTTTCTTCAAAGAATTGTGTGCTAGAACATGTAAGAAGGAAGTCTTAGAGCGGCTTCAAGCTGATATCGTTGTTATTCTTTGCAAGCTTGAGATGATTTTTCCGCCTACCTTTTTCGACATAATGGTGCACTTAGCATATCCCTTGCCACGTGAGGCCCTGCTTGCAGGGCCAGTTCAATATAGGTGGATGTATCATTTCGAGAGATATCTCGAAAAATTCAAGAGATATGTTAAGAATAAAGCCTACCCGGAAGGTTCAATAGCTGAGGCCTATATCCATGTTGAATGCTTGAATTTTTGTTCCATGTACCTCCATGATGTTGAAACTAGATTCAATCCTCCTGAACATAACGTCGACGAAGGAGAAGAGGGTGTACGAGAGGGACTTGATGTTTTTTCACAGAAGGTGCGACCCATGGGTTTTGCATCACATCACCAATTAGACGATGATGCTTTCATAAAAGCCAGATGGTATGTTCTTAATAACTGCACAGAGATTGGAGAATACCTAAAGTAAGTAACCAAACTAGTTACCAACTTAGTAACTTTCCATTCTCAATATCCTAATTTATGTTGCATCCCCTACATATACTTATTAACCGTTACATGGGCTTTTGTCTAGTGAGCACTACATGCAAGTGAGTGAAGAGTATCCCAATAATGCCGATAGTATGCATGCTACAAAATTTCCAGACTGGTTCAAGTCACAAGTATGCAAACTCATTTGGAAGTTCAGCCTTATTTCCTTTGGCCACATATGTTTGTTTAATGCGAGAACATGTATTGTTTATACTTTATTTAATTCCTTATTTGAACTTTTGATAGATTCAAGCTAGGCGTGCTGATAATCCCGAAGAAGTTTCGGATGATCTATATGCTTTAGCATGTGGTCCTGACCCTTGGGGTGCGTCCTATTCTGGTTGCATAACCAACGGTATAAGATTTCACACAAAAAAAGGGGAAGAACATCGTCGCACCCAAAACTCCGGTGTCATGGTCATTAGTGAGCAACCAGGATCTGAAAAACTTGAGTTCTTTGGTAGACTAATAGACATTTTGGAATTCCGCTACATGGGTTGGCGTCGTGTTTACTTATTCAAATGTGAATGGTTTGACATATTTGATTCCAAACGAGGGATACGTATGGAACCACATCTTACTAGTGTGAATATGTCACGGACAGCTTATAAGAACGACCCATTTGTTTTGGCGTCCCAAGCATCACAGGTATTTTACCTAAAAAATCGCAGCATCCGTGGGGAATGGTATGTAGTCCAAAAGGTCATACATAGAAATGTCTATGACCTTCCACTATCATCCCTTATTGAAGATGATGAATCTGATTCTAGTGACGTTGATGCATACCAAGAGGATAATTCTGGTGATGCTTACGTGAGTGTCCATGCTGATGACATCCCACTGCAAATAGACATGCACAGGCCGAATGTTGAACCGGAGCAGGTTGATGTTGACACATTGGTAATGCAAAGGTCTAATCGGGACCACTTTGAGCAAGGTTTTATCAATGACAATACCAGCGAAGACAATTCAGATCACAGCGCCGAACTAGAGGGTAGCATAGAAGAAGATAGTATCTCAACGGAGGATGAGATGAACTAGCGAATTGTGTACTGGTAATAACCTCGTGATTCCACATAACCCATTTTGTTTACTTTTTATTGATCCTCAGTTCACCACTAATTAATATCTCGTCTTTTCCATCGTTTCTTATCTAATGCAGGAAATAACCAGGTTGATTGCAGCGTGACAATATCTTATTGTATTGATGTTCTATTGAATGGATGTGTGAGCACCCTTTATGTATTTTTGTTGCATAGAAGACTTTTATCACTTTGGTAAAATTTTGTGTGTTGTTTTTGGCAATATATTAGTTTGTTATTTTTCAAGAATTTGACAAAGTTTATTGGTATATTAAGTTCAAGCAACAACTGAGGAATCGCCACACCCCTTTATGCCCAGAATTTGGCAAAGTTTATTGGTATAATTGTATATACTTAGTGTGATTGCAGGGAACATCTATTGGTTGCCTTCGCCTTGGATATGCCGATCGTTGAAAGAGGTAGAGGTCGATCACGTGGAGTGAGGGGTGGCCGAGGCCGAGGTAGATCTCAAAGAAATGATGAAGTTCAAGATACAGTACCCATTTCTGCCATTACTGCCCAAAATGATGCATTATCAAGCTCAAATGACTCAACTGAGCCGCCTGATTGCGTCCCGAGCACAGAACCCAATGACATGCCAGTAGTTGATTCACAAAGTGCAAACCCGGATGGTATATTTCTAATTTTCTGAGGTGTTGTTTTACATAGTATGTTAGTGGTTGCTTAATTTGATTGTTACACGATCTATATGATGCTAACATGTCAATTGAAAACATTAGTACCACCAAGCCAGAAGCGTGGCCGAGGAGCAGCAAAAAGCACAGAGTTTGAGAAGTTACGAAAGCATGGAAAGATACCCTTGAGAATTAAGGATGGTGAGACTGCACCTTGTTGTGAAAATGCTACAATTTTTACTACAAGGGTTACATGGTTGGTTAAGCACCATATGGACTTGAGTCATCCTAGCTGGCATGCCGTTCCAGCTAATGAGAAGGAAGAATTGGTAACACGTGTTCAGGTTAACTTGGTTTGGAATTTCATACGTTTTCAAATAGAGTAGTTGAAATCCCAAGGTTGCTTATATTCAACTCGTAGCATTCTCTATAATTAATATGTTTGTTGTTTGTCCCTAGGCTGACTTCATCCTCGATTGGACCAAGAAGAATCACCGTGATACGGTTATGAAGACACTTCGGAAGCGGTTTAATCATATTCGGTATGATTTACATAAAACCTACAAGAAATACGAGAGTAATGAACAAGCACTCGCGAATGTGCCACCGTTGGTGACACCAACCACCTGGGTGAAGTTATGCGCTCGATATGCAAGCGAGGAGTATAAGGAAAGTTGGAAGTCAAATATTGAATTAACGTTGCTTTGACTGCATACTTTTTTAAGCACTGTTTGATATTTGTTAAGCTTGGCATGTGTGATTGCTTTAATGTATATCATGTCTCGTGTGAGTGCAGCGAATGTCTGAACGAAATAAAGGTAATAGAGATAAGCAAGAAAACAATCACACGGCTGGACGAAGGTCATTTGTACGCCTAATGGAGATGAGGGTAAGTCAATTAAGGTCGACATGCAAGATGCACATCAATGAGAACTTAGTGTGATATAGTTTAAGTGTCTAATGAATTTAATTTGCTTGTATTGGCAGTCTGGGAATGAGGAGAATTTGGTAGATTTTTTTAAAAAAGTGAGGTGGTCAAAGAAAAAGAACAAATTTGTGACTCCCATTGCTGAAGAGAAATATGTGAGTGTTAAAGTGCTAGCTAAATTAATATGGGTTCAATTGCTTTCATTATTATATGGTGTTGTCTAAATACAACCAACTTATTACCGAGTTTGTGATTTTCCAATGGTTTATAGCTGGAGATGGCAGCAAAGATGTCAGAGCTGGAGCCGGAGAAGAGGACTAATGAGGCTGCAGCAACAATCTTTAAGGAAGTTTTGGGCCAAAGATCAGGGTATGTAAGGGGGCTTAGCGAGATGGTTATCCCAGAGTCATCTAGAGAAGTAGCTGATGCCCAAATAGCGGAATTAACTGAACGTGCAGAAAGGTTTGAGAAAGCTGCTTCAGATTATAAGGGCCAGCTTGATGACTTACGAGCGAATGTCATGATGCTAATGGAGAGACAAGTTGAATACGACAAGTTCATGGAGAGATATGAGTCAGAGCGGCAGACGCAGGGAGAGTCTCATAGAGAGACTCAGGGACCTGCATAGTTAATATTTGGCCATGAACCATTTTTTGTGAATTTTGATAAGGAGATGAAGGTGAAAGTAATATAGTTTTCACAAAATGCCTCCTACTTAGTTAATATTTTGTTTAGGGTCTAATGGTGTGGGGTAGGTAGTGTAAGGTTAGGTTTTGTGGATATTTTGTAGCTTATGCCATTGTACATTTCTGTTGCCACCAACCGCTACATTTTGGAAGTTATTGGTCATTGGATGTCAGGTCAAACTACTACAACAAGGTAAGTAATGTCCTACACCCATAGGCTTTTTTATGGTCTGATTTGAATTCTTAACGATTAGCATTGCATACTTATTTGCATGGTTATGATTGACATCGATTGAATAGTTTAAGAAAGAAAATCATCCCTCTTTGGTGCTACTGCAGTTTTGATTTCTCCTAAACCATCTGGAAACCTATGAAGTATATATGAGGCATATTTCGTATCTCTTCCTTTTTTTGTATCACTTAGTATCTCTTTGATGAAATTTTCCTTGTTAAGAGCTTAAAACTTCTGTCGATTAGTATTATAGACTGACTATTTGGTTTTATCAATGAAGCGTCGGACGATGGTTTCCAGGAAAATGACGAGTAAGAAAATTCAGATGAAGAGGATCGACAACACCACAGCATGGCAGGTGACTTTCTCTAAGAGGAGGAAGTGCATTTTTAAAAAAGGCAGCCCAAGGTTTCTCTCCCTCTCTCACTCCTCTTTACTTATAGGGGAACATATATCCTATTTATTAGAGTAAAGTAAGTACGTAGTTGACTATGATTTATGAAGATTGACTTGTTCGTGCATTCACTAATTGGTTGAAAGAGAGCTAGATGCTTAATTGGCCAAGATTTATTTTTCTGTTTTGTTGGT
Organism: Carya illinoinensis; assembly: GCF_018687715.1. Lineage (NCBI taxonomy): Eukaryota > Viridiplantae > Streptophyta > Magnoliopsida > Fagales > Juglandaceae > Carya > Carya illinoinensis. Next base: position 8,017,819 of record NC_056758.1, on the reverse strand, counting down.
AAAGTTTCTAGAACTGATGGATGCTATAGGTGAGAAGTGATTGCTTTGCATACAGAGTTTCTGGTGATAAAGAATGGTGTCTCCCTACACAGGATTAGATATAGTTTTACTTATATGTGTGGGTGTTAGTTCCGAACAACAACAAGCTAACCACTGCAATTTGAATGAGTATTTAAGAATTAATTTCAGGCTAATATTAGAATATAGCTGATTAATAACCAGTCACCATCCAAATTTTTCCTGACTTCTGAATCGGTTCAAACACAAGCTGGCCTCCATCCAACTTTTCCATTTTACTCATGCGATGATTAAATAATTTATGTTCATTTTCAGATTAGAAATCAGCTAAATTATTCCCAACTGTCTTCATTGTATATATGGGTTAAATCAAGTGAAAATGTTGAATAGGTTGTCTTTTGATTATAATTAATGTTGATATTAAATAGGTTGTCTTTTATATGTTGCAACATATAAAACATAACTGATGATGCAACTTAGACCAAGTCTTCCCACGTTTTTAGAAAGGCTTGTTCAATGTCCACTTGATGCAAAAGGAGACAAGCCAAACTTGCACTAGCAACCACCAATCAGTAAAGAACACATGAAGCATCCAACCTTTTAAATCCCATGTTATCTCAGGGATGCTATGAGCTGAATAATGGTTCTTGATCCGAAGATCCAATTAAATAACTCAGTATGACTATCTATTTGATTTGGAACTTAACGTTTTTGAGACCCATGATTATCTTGTGATACATATGTGATGATTGAAATCAATTAGCTAGGTAGCAGAATATACTGCATTCTATGTTACATTTCTTTTTATAAAAACTATGCATGGGGAAATTTATTGCTACATCGTTAAAAAATCTGATTAGAAAATTCTTCACATAGTTGGTATAGAAAACATGTACATTTGAAAATAACAACATTGTTGAATACTTTGATTTATTGCATTTTGCATTCTATTTGGTTGTGCATGCTAGCTAGCTTGTGTTTGATGACATCTCTAAAAGCTCATGACTTATTTTTTGTTCTTGTTTCTCACAGGATTGAACCAAGATATCAAGAAATGGCACAAAAACATTTCATAAGCTGTCAAAGATTGATGGAACAGCTAGCTAAACCCATATAGAATTACTTTCACTTGTAAATTTTTGTTACATTGTGATATGTTGGATGGTTTTATGTAAAACTTAAAACAATGGCAGTGCAATGGTTAAGCTTTACATATGTACTTTGAGGTTATATGAATGATGTTTCAAGCCAAAATGAATTTCTCTATATATAGTATTTTTTAACTTATTAACTTGCTTTGTTTATTAACACGCAAGTATTCAGGGAAAAACAACGTATGAATGTACAAATTAAACAGGGACTGCTTCCAAACATTTCCGGCGACAATATTTCGCCGGAATAAATTAAATAACAGCAAAGTTTCACTATTTCCGGCAACAAAAGTAGTTGCAAATACTTTTTTCCGGCGAAAATATATAGCCGGTAATAAAATTGTCAGAACCAATCCAGCACTATTTCTGGCTATAAATGTAGCTGCAAATATAAATTTCCGGCTAAAAATATATAGCTGCAAATATCTATTTGCGGCTTAAAAAATTTTTGACGCTAATAAGTATTTCCAGCTAAAAAATATAGCCGGAAAGTATTTTTGGCTATTTATGATGGATATTGGCAAAAGTTATTGCGACAACATTTTATTTATTTGCGGCTATTATTATTGTCGGAAATAATATATATTTCTGGCTATTATAAAGGTAGCCGGAAAATGTTTTACTTGGCTCTTTAATAGCGGCTATTCCGTGGCGACTATAAATAGCGGGTAATAAACAATACCGGCGAAAACCGGTGTTTTTTCCAGCTACTGTACCCGCCGGAAATGGAGCAATTTCTTGTAGTGTATGGGAGAATGATGTATTTAGGTCCTGCTCTAAGCCTACAACAAGATGCCCGAGCGTGAAATGCACGCCACCAATAATCTTTAAGTTAACTTTTAACTTAATTACTCTTGGTATTTTTACGTTTGTAAGGTGGTAAGATTGCATTGTTCATATTCACGTTCATTAATGCTTACTATAATTGTTTATAATATGCTATGTCATCTCATTCATTATTGTTGCATGTTCTTCTATTATATGCGTCATCATATCTGTTATATGATTATCTATAACATGCTATAAATGCCATTTCATAAGCATCAAGTATGCCATGAAAATATTTCTAAGTCATACATAAATCTTTTATTTTGTCACAATCCCAAGTGCTAGGATGTAGAATTATCTTATTGGAACTTCTTTGTCCACCTTGGAGTGTTTAAATTGGATGTGGAATCTCCTGGGTTGAGGAAATATAATTAACAGGCTTCGAATGGAATTTATGTAACTGGTTTCCTGAGTGAAGTCAGGCACCCAATGCTAGAGGTGTTAAAATTACACATTTATAAGTACAAGTTATCATGACTTACGCACAGCTGGTGCAGGAGCTTGTAATGTGATGTGATATGTTATCCAGTACGAGCACATGACTTTCAGGGAGTCATGGAGCATCCATTTTCATGTAAACAAACATGTATATGTAACAAGGTCTCATGTTCATGCAAGCATGTCATGTTCAAGTCAATTCATTTTATTTTCAAGCCAAGCTATATATGTTAATTCAATGTCAAGTCATGTCATGCCCGTGCAAGTCTATGTCATGGAGCAAACATGTCATATTACTATCATGCATGCCTATTCATACAGTTGGTAGTTTAGGAGTTGAACTCGTTGCAATTTTGTAAATCTCATTTAATAGTCTCAACTACCATTCCCTCTAGAATAGTAGATGATGTATCAGGGGATTGGGGATTAGAACACAACCAGTTGAACGAGGTTGAGGAGGCCCGAAGGACACCCAAGGAGTTTAAGGAGTTGGTGCTCTAGCTTTTAGATTCCATTTTGGCGCTTATAGCCGAGTTGCGTGAGCGACATTGTGTTTAGTACAGTAGTTTATATCGCATGTCTGTACATATGGAGTTGTGTCTCCAATACTACGTCATTTTTATTACAGACTTGTTGGATGGATATTTTCTCTTTTAATATGTGAATATTTATGGGAATATGTTACATTTCAAAATTGAACATTCTGGAACATTAAGTATTGCTAAGTAATGTTATCCGCTATGAATACTGCATAATGTTAAATGCATGCCAGGCACATTATGACTTGATGTTTTATGTCCTAATGCTTGAAACTCCATTTGGGGGCGTCAGGCATCACAAAGAAAAAGCCATTTTTTTTCTTGTTGCAATTGAGACATATTTTACCTTCCCATCTTCCCATCAGTTGATGCTTTTTTTGACACTCCAAATCTCTTTTGTTTGGCATACTCCACATGATATTCAATAGACTTTTGTTGAGTCCTAAATATCATATCAACTCTGGATTTTCAACGTTTTGATAATCAGTATACTGAGATCCAGCTTGCTCTTGTTGATTTACATCAACCAAAACTTAAAATAGCCCATAATATGGTTAAAATCCATAACGGAATCATACAAGAATATTAGGAAACAATGCCATTAAAAATTCAACAATTAATGTCTACTCTTGTGGTATGTCAAAAGCTTCATTGCATTCTTTCTCGAAAATATCAATGGACTCGATTCTATCTTGATTATAGCTACCGAAAAAGAAAAAACACTAATTCTCACAATGCTATAACTTATAAACTGAAGAAATTGATTTGTAAGTTCTAAGCAAGCAACATAGGAATAGAAATTGATTTATAAGTTCTAACCTAGCACTACCTCTAAAGCTTGTAGTCTTGCCCTTGAATGCAACCGTTGCTGACCTAAAAATTGAAACTACTAAAACTTTCCAAGAAGTGTATGGCATGTTTAGAAGGTTTTAGACCAAGAAACTATTGGAGTGCGGCTTTATAGAGGATTAAATTACTTTGAAATTCTTGATTGTTGAGTTCATTAATCCAAGTTCAAGGAAGAGAGAGAGAGAGAGAGAGAGAGAGAGAGAGAGAGAGAGATGTGTAACTGTCGTTGAGGGACAGGAACGATGGGGACAATGTTGGCTACAACTGATGTTGGCTCCAACGAACAACGTCAGCAATTTGCTGGGTACGGGCAATGCGTAAGTACATGGTTTGGGGATCGGGGAAGGCATCCTTCTATGTGGAGAGATAGACCTCAAGGGAGAAAGAGATGTGTACCTATTGGTGAGGGTCAGGAATGGCAGAGATGACATTGGGGAAGGGAATGGCAGTGACGACATTGGGGAAGGGGAATGGCAGTGACGACGTCGATCACAAACTACGCTAGCTTCAACGAGAATGTAGGGGGTCGTGGGTTGGGGACAGGGAAGGCTTCTACACGGGGAGAAAATTGAAAACAAGAAAAATGAAAAAAAAAAAATAATAATTTGCTGATGCTAGATAGTTTCTTTAATTTGCTTCCACATCTCATTCCTCCTGAATTCAACCTTTCATGGCTTCCCTTCATCCTTGAGTGACAACTTTTTTCCAATGACTTCACCATATGCCTCAACTATTTTCCATGGAACAACGAAATAATATTACTCCCTAAGTCACTTTCCTCGCACCTTACCATCAATCGTTAGAAACTATGTCATGCCTCCTCCAGTTGGATTTCGGTTCAGCAACCACTACCAAATCAGTACAGAAGTAACACTGTTTCCCTTGTCAGAACATACATCACGCCTCCTCCATGTAGGTTTGAAATTAGAAACATCACTCAACTCACTCAAATCAGCAAACAAGCCTCATGAATTTCTAACAAAAACTAGTGGAAACTAGACTAATATTTTTAAACCTAAAGGTGATATATTGTACATTATTATACATGATTTGTCTCTTTATGGTTATGGTTGTCTCATAACAACTAATGTCTTACCTCTCTCTTTTCTTTTTAGGTATGGAACAACAACCATCCATGAAATTAATTAAATGTTTGAGGACTGAGTTGTAACTTCTTGACTGTTTCCAAGGATCTTATTGGAATAGAATCCTATGTGGAGGAACTCGTGAACATACTTGGTATGGGGATTCATGGCATGGGTGAATTGGATAAGACAATTTTGAAAAAAGTATCTTACCAATTTGAAGCTAGCAGCTTCATTGCCTGTTTTAGAGAGAAAAAACTAGAAACCGTTTCTTTACAAAAAAAAAAAAAAATTATTAATTTCTAAGATCTTTGTGGAAAGAGAAACAAATACATGGGATAATCATGATGGAATGAATGCGATACGGAATAGATTATATTATAAGAAGGGTTATAGTGTCCTTCATGATGACGTGGATAAGAAAAACATTGGCAGGATTAGCAGCGCAGGGAGCCATCATTGATTTGGTCTAGGTAGTAGAATCTTTAATGTTAACAAGTAGAGATACTCACTTGTTGAAAAAAAATGGAGTGAATGATATCTAAAAGGCTAAGAAGTTCAGAAATGATGAAGCATTGCAGCTCTTTAGTTTGTTAGCTTTCAAAACGCATCATCCTGGAGAAAGTTTTGTTGATGTGTCCAAATGTTTTGTGAAATATAAGCTCAAAGCCTTTCATTAAATCTCAGAATTTTAGGTTCCTTCTTGTTTGGTACAAGAAAAGAGATATCTTAGATACATGTTAATGGATATACTAGAAAGTTATGGTTACTACCCATATTTTAAAGTGTAAATGATTTATCTTGGCTTATCGACAAATTTTATTTATTACTGGAAATGTAAATAAACTCATAACAACCTGAAAACTACCCAAAAAAAGGGGGAAAAAAAAAAAAAAGACACAAAATAACCATAAGTTGAAACAAAGTTAGATGTTTATCAAGCATTAAATGCTAATGCCTATTCATGTATAGTTCATTTTCTAAAATTTAAGATCGATGAAAAATAACAACTTTCAACCACATGAATTCCTAAACAATATATCAACAAAGTTATCAATTTTGATCATGCTATATAAGACGTGCGAGGTGGTGGAAATTACCCACCTTAATTGGGCCTGGTTAAATAAAGAATTATAATAAAAACGTTTAATTAGTTTAACTAAAAAAATAAGTTTGACTTTTCCCTCTGAACCCTCTCTCTCATATTAAAAATAAATCAAAATAAAAAATAAAAAAAGAACAAAAGAAAGGCATCTAGATTTGAGTTTTGCCGGAAGAGCGGCCTAGGCTTCCTCCTCCTTCCCCCTCTCCTCCCACTTTTCTCCTTTATCCTCCTCCTTTTCTCTCTCCTTTCCTCCTTTCTTAGTTTATTTTTCTTGCAGATAGAAAAAGTCATTGGTACTTATATATATATATATATAGATATACGTGGTTGTCACTTTTCGCTTACCAACCAACCAAATGATTACAAGCCATAATTTGTTTTTTAAGAAAACCCAAATTTTATTGAAGATTTCATTTATGGTGGAGGAAAACCGTATAAACAACCGGATACATGGGCATTACAAACCAAACCCAGGTATCAAAATAAATTCAAACCATATTTTGAACAACCCAACCTTACAAAACAAAATTAACGATTCTTAACATAAGGCAAACCCTATCTATCTTTACAAATTAGTCCTAGAAAATGTCCCTGGTCAAATGTGAAATTCCCAATATATTTTTGTAAAACCACAAAATTGATTACCAATTTTCTTAAACAAATTGGTTAGATGTCAATATTATCATTACTAAACGAATCAAATACTTAAAGAAAATAAATAAACTTGCACAACACAATGATTGGTTATGGAGGGAAACCCTTTAAATAACTTTTTAAAGGTAAAACCCTACGGGGCAGCTGTGATACCCAGTATTTTAGTATATTTTTATTGAATGAGTATTTTAATTTAATTAAAATATTGATTCTTTTGTTTTAAATTTATCAGATTTTAGTTGGATTTATTTAGTTATGAAAATTATTTTGAGGTGTTTTCTTAGTATTAATTATTGTTTTGTATTTTTAAATTAAATTAGTTTATTTTTGGGCTTTAAAATTATTGTGTTTTTAGATTTATTTTATTTTATTTTATTTAAGCACTGCGTTTGAATTATTTTATTTCACTTGTTATTTTAAAAATAGTTTTCGTTGAATTAGTTTCTTGACCCAAGATATGAGAATTGGACCTCATTTCTTTTCCCCATCATTTCTTTTTCTCATTTCCTTTTTTTCTTTTTACTCTTTCTTTTCTTTCCTTCTTTCTTTTCTTTCTTCCTATTTTTCTTCCAGTTTCTCTCTCTCCTCCTACGAGACACTTCTTCTTTCTTCCTGTTGGAATTTTCGTCCCACCCCAGCTGCTGCCGTTCACCGCCGTGACCTACACCGCCCCTCACTTCTTCTTCCCCTCCAGAAGGTGAACATCCCCACCAATTTCCAGCCCCTCCCACATCGCCGTTAACAACCTGGAGCCCCACCAAGCCTCACGGCTTTGAGCCATTCCGCCGTTGTCGCTCCATCTCCGGCCACCATTTCTTCATCACTTTATCATCTACCTCTTGCCGATCTAACCCACCCATTTCCAGCTCCGATCCATCGCCAGAGCAACTACTATGAGCTAAAATTTGTTTGGGTCATTTTTACTTCCACCGCCACCCACGGCCAACCACCACTTCCACTAGTTTCATTAACACCTCTAAGTCATTCCCTATCAATTCCAAGTCTTAGTTTGTTCCCATTCAAAAGTGGGTATGTTGTGACCCACAGCTACAGTGCATTTTGCACTGTTACGTTGCCTTGCCATCAGTTTTTGCACCTCCGTGATCTTTCAAAAAATATTTTATAGTGCTGTAAGTATTTTCTGAACTTCTTTTAAGATTTAAATATATTTTTGCTTTAACAATAATTTGTGATTGGTTTGTTGTGCTAGACTGAGTCCAAGGAGTCGAGTGTCGGATGGATTTGAGGATGAAGTTATTTATGTTTGGATGATTTGGATTGTTGGGTATTTTGTGTCATGTTATTTGCATTGCATGGTGCATGCATATACATGTGTTGAAAATTGAAAACTGGATTTTTAAGTGTTAATAGATTTTTGGGTGCGTGTGTATCACGACCCCAAGCCGAAATGGGGCATTATCTCGGTGGAGCTCCTCTAGTCACTCGAGAGCAGAAAATACTGAGTGACATCCCTTGGGTTGTCGCTGGTCGATAACAGGCTCGGACGATACGGTAATGCTATCATGCCTACTATGTGGTCCCTCGGCTGGCGGGGACTAAAGGATGTATGGTCATGGTACGCGTTGAGTGCGAAGCTGGGTATCGCTCGTGTAGATGTCACAAGCATAGTCGTTACCTGCGATGTGGTATAGGAGCCAGAGTGTGTAGATGATCCCTATGAGAGATCATCGTCCATACAATAAAATTGGAAACTGATTTTGATATTGGATATGGGCCATTTTCTGGGAAAATGGCGAATTTCTGTTAAAGGATATTTGTGGGACATTTTCTAAGAAAATGGAGGGAATTTATAAGTGGATTTTCGTGGACCATTGTTTGGAAAAATGGTGGATTTCTTATTTTGGGCCATTATATGGGATAATGGCGAGGAAATGTTTTAATGGAACTGGTTGGGCCAAAAATGGAATTTTTGGCATGAGTTGGAAAGAGATTATTTTTGGAAATGTTATTTTTAGATCTCATGCATATTGCATTTGGTTCATGTATATTGTTGAGGTTTTAATATATATTTTTATCTTGTGGGTTGCTTGGATTAGTACTTACCTGCGGTACCGTCTTTTTGTACCGTAGATTTTGATGCAGATGAGAAGGAGGTTGAGCCTGGAAAGGCAGCTCTGCCGGAAGACTGATTTGGAGTTTGGCTTGTTTTATTTGGAAATTATTTTCCCCGTCTTTAAATTATGTATTTTGGATTTGTGACATTATTGGGACTTGTAATATTTTGTTAGACTTGTTTTAAGCAAGTTTGTATTTAAATAAAATTTTAGTACTTAGTTGAAAGATTTTTATTACCTGCTGCGTTATTTTTATTGTACATGTGTTGCATATACACACACTTAGCACTTGGCGATGGGATGTGTGACCCGTATTATCATTATCTCGACGCCTCGATTTCCATGTGTCCGTACGTTGGAGTTGGGGGGCGTCACAGCAGCCAAACCGAGGAAAGTCAATTTTATTGTTTGAAAATCAATTATAAAACCTTTGTAACTTGACTCGCTCATTTGTCCAGAAAAAATGACCAATTTGTCTTACAAAACCCATATGTCCTAGACTAATGATATGTAATGAATGCATGAACATGCAAAAGGTCCCATCAATTATTGTGACATGGCATCTTCTTTGGCCACCCACTTTGCTTTAAATTTTGGCCTATTTTTTTCATCTACACCACTTTGTATGATCTTTTCTTTATTTTGGAAACAAAAATCTGTTAGTTTACCAAATTTGAGACTTATGGAAGTTATTTGATAACTCAACTCTTCAACCTTATTTTCTAAATTCTTTTCTTTCATTGTATATTTTATTTTTCCTTCATTTTTCTCAAGTTAAAATAATATGACTTTATATGGCCAAGAATACCATAAAAAATGATAAGTATGAATAAACTTACATTCGGACTTGCCTTGGTTGGGCTTGTTTGTCATTGATCTATCATGTGAGGCTCTTGGAACATGAGTTTTAGACACGACCTTCTTTGGAGTTTCCTCATCTTGACTCCCTTTAACAAAAATGATATCTTTTAATGAAGTGGCAGCGGATGAAGAGCCTTTAAGTTCCATACCTTGAAAAGTCATATACCCTAAACTCATGCGATCACAATTAGATTTTTGAAAACTCAACATCTCTTCTAATTTCTGTGTTGCTGTTTTTTGTTTGCACTCCTGAAACTTTTCCAATTCTTTTTTTCTTGCAACCTTTTGATCTTTTAATATTAATACTTCAACACCAAAAATTTTTAATGCCTCTGAAAAATTGTTTTACTCATTCTCCACAACAATAAATCTATTGTAAAGTTTCTTGTTGAGTTTTTTTAATTTGATCACTTATTCATACACATCATTATATGCTTCCTGTAAATTTAATTCTAGGTCAGCATCAACAAGTAATACATCCGAATCACTGTAATCACAACCACTTTTAGATTTTGTTAGTGCAATTTCAGGAAAATGATTCATAATAGTAGAAAAAGCTATAAAAGATTTTTCATCATTAGATGATGAGCTTGAACTTTCAAAATCTAAACTATCACTAAGTGTGACATTTAACTATGTTCCTTTACTTTTCTTGAGATTTGGACATTCAATTCTTATATGACTATAACCAGAATATTCATAGCATTATACTTTATCATTATTACATTATTATCAGATTTTTCTTTATTCCACTTTTCAAAATAATTTTTCTTTGCAAAAAATTCTTTACCACTTTTTTCCTTTCCACTAGACTTTTTACTAAGCATGAATTTTTTGAACTTTCTTGCTATGAGATGTATATTGTCATTGTTAAAATTTTCTTCACAAGACAAATTATGTTGATTCTCTTTTATTGTTTTAAAAGCAATGGATTTATATTTTCTTGTTTGAGGAAGTGAAGATTCATACGATTGTAAGGAACCGACCAGTTCTTCAACCTTTATTGTATCCAGATCCTTACTTTCCTCAATGGCAGTAACTTTATGTCAAAATCTTTCAGGTAGAGACCTCAAAATCTTCCTCACGACCCTTGAATCCTCCAACTTCTCTCCGAGATTAAACCTAGAATTCAAAATATCATTTAGTTTAGCAAAAAAATCATTAAAACTCTCATCTTCCAACATTTTAATTTCTTAAAATTTTGAGGTTAGCATCTACAATTATGAATTTTTTACTATTCTTGTGTCTTCATGTGTAATCTCTAAACTATCCCAAGCTCTTTTATCAATCTCATACATGGAGATTCTTTTAAATTCTTCAGGGGATACTGCTACGAAAATAGTGTTAAGTTCTTTGCTATTTTAATTACAATTGCTGATTTCGTCTTTCATCCAAGCATCTATAGATGTCACGAGTATAGTCCATCCTCGTTCAATCGAATATCATACACGTTCATCCAAAGACTTGAGGAAAGCTCTCATACGAACTTTCCAACAAGCATAATTTTCTCCATCGAAGTGTGGTGGAACATATAATGACGTCGACATAATTTACAAAGGCATGGATCACACTCGAGTGAGTGAAGCAAACTCTGATGCCAATTGAAATTTCCATTGTATCTCTGTAAAACTATGAAATTGTCTAACAATTTTCTTGAACAAATTGGTTAGATCTCAATATTATGATTATTAAAAGAATCAAATACTTAGAAAAATAAATAAACTTGCACAACACAATGATTGGTTACAAAAGGAAACCTTTTAAAGAACTCTTTAAAAGTAAAACCCTACAGGGTAGCCAAACCCAAGAAAGTCAATCTTATTGTTTGAAAATCAATTTCAAGTAATTCTCAATTACAAAACTTTGTAACTTGACTCTCTTACTTTTGTAGACAAATGACCCATTTGTCTTCTATCACAGTAGCAGCCAGAACTTCTGGCAATCTTTAAACTATTGTCTTCTCCTCTGGATCTCCAGTGACTGAAATCCAATCAATGATCCTTCACACTTGAAGCACGATTATACTCAAAGAGAGATAAAAAATATGAAAAGTCACTAAGGAATTTTCTCACCAAAATATGCACAAGAAAGTGTTAGAAAATATGTAGATCTGAATCCTTGTAGATCCTAACCAATAGGATCTCTTAAATAAACAATCTGGAAAAAGTTCCAGTTGAAGTAGGATTCTGCTAACAGAAAACATCTGTCGCTAGGACGTCTCCTGACGAATTGCTGACATTTTGCGATAACTCTCTTCTATAGTGACTGATTTCTGTTCAGCTTCTATTTTGGATAAATGCAGATTTTCATGGACTCTACTTTCACCTAAATGGCTTATCTAAATAACCTTTAAGACTTCTAGATAAACTTAATGTTGTTTAGAGATAAAGTCAATAACTATTTTTCATTAATCTTAAAATTACAAATATAATGATAAAATAAATCTTATTATTTAGTCATCTAATCCTAGCTAACTTTTATCTTTACAAAAGGTATCACGAAAACATCCCAATGAGTGCCCATGAGCTCCTTCCTTAGCTAAAAAATCAGCTGCCATATTCATTCTCTAAACACATGCTTCACTTGAACATTAAGAACTTGCAACAACCCTTGAACTTCCTCCCAAAAATCCCAAAAGTACCATAAAGTACCCCTCCCTAAGCAAAGCTAACCCCTACAACACTCGAGTCTAACTCTAGCACAATATTGTGCAAATTCAAACGTCGGCATAACAACAAACCATCAAGAAATGCCCTACACTCCGCAACTGTGTTTGTAGCATGCCCATAGTGATGAGAAAAACTTGTAATGACCTTTCCACTAGAACACCGAATTAGCCCTCCTCCACCTGATGGCTCCAGATTTCCCAAAGAACTTCCATCCACATTCAACTTCACCTAGTTACCTTCAGGCCGAGTCGAACCAACCAACAATGGAGACTTAGAACGCACTGGAACAATGGGGCAGCCAAGTTCCTGCAATACAAACATATCTATGTCATTCAATTATTGGAATTTCCGAAGAGTACTAGAGATCTCTATAAAAAAAGCCTTGCACCATTTGAATCAAAGTCATCCAATCAAACACAACTCCTTCCATACACGCAGCACATCTACCCTTTCAAATTACCCAAGTAATAATAATGGATGCAATACCACGTAATCAGCCCACTTGAAAGGATGAGGAAGCCCTTAACCACTAGATATTCATTATTCGCGCGCTTCCAAATTCTGATTTGTTGGAATCAAATTCCAAAAATTCCAGAAAAGAAATCTCATTTCTTATGTGATCCTTTGCCATCGCCCAACACATGGTCAAGTGTTTCAGCTTTAGGATTTGAACAACAATTACATTTAGATGCTAAAGGCACCTCCAATGCCATAATAACCTCATCCACTGGAAGTGCATTCCGTTGAGCCCGCCAACACACAAAGGACATTTTTTTTTTTTAAACCTGATGCTGCCCTCACGATGTCGTATTAAGTTCCCAGCGGATTTCATACTAAATTTGCCACTTTCTTCAAGTTGCCACACAAGAATATCTGCTGTCTCATGCAAGCGTAGATGCTTGCTACTGTTTTTTACAACCATACCACCAAGCAGCTCCCTAAATTTACATAAATCCCATCCGTGACCTGAAAAATCCTCCCACAACTTCAATTCTGGATCACCTACCACTGGAGCTTCATCGGCCACTGCCCCATCTCCCATTCGATTATCAAACCAAAAATTTTACAAGCCATGATTTAAAGAACAAAACAATAATACCAAATTAGCATGCTATTGTGAAAAGTAAAAAAGTAAAATTAACATATAAAATCAAAACTTAAACTTATATTAAAATTTTAAAACATTATAAGAATTTAAATAAATTGTAAAAGGTTTATCGTGGCTCAGTGAAAGAATATTATTTATAATGGAAAGTGGAAATAAACTTATAACAGCTAGCAGATCAAATTAGGGGAAAAAAAAAAAATAACACACACACACAATAATTTGAAGGTTCATATGAAATAAATAGTTTTCTTAACATAAACAAAGTCAAAATTTACCATAAAGTAAATTGTTATGTCTACTGACTAGTGCATTTTTCAGAAGCATAAACCTAGCTATGATAAAATTAAGTATCATTTTTCAACCACATTAATCAACTGGAAGACATGACTGGCACTTAAACGTTAAAACCCACCATTCACGGCCAAGACCAAGGTTCATCGATTCTCAGAGTCTCTTTCAAATTTTCTTTGGTCTCTTTTTCTACTTAATTCACGGCCAAGACATGACTGGCACTCCCCATTGCCACATTCACATTTGCCAACTCCAGTTGCACTATGTGAAGCATGGGTCTAAAATCCTCACTGCTTGGCCCTATTAAGGTACCCCAAACTATCACCAAACCTTTTCAAATTATAATTAACAGAACCCATTAATTGCAAAGTCATTGCAAGAAGCAAAGCAGAGAGTTTATCATCTCTATCGAAAGCTTCTTGGCTCCCTCTGATCACAGAGGATCTGCAAGATTTTCAAAACTAAAGGGTCTAAGTGGAAAGATAAATCAGGAGTTAATGGGGGATGAAAAAATATCTGAGAGAGAGAGAGAGTACAATTTGAGAAAAGGAGAGAGAAGAGAAGATGCCGAAATTCTAGAAAAATATGAAAAATCGGAACTAGAATCATGGCTGGTGTTCTTCAAGAGAGAATGGAATTGGAACAAGCCTTTTTCAAATTTGGACACTCCAGAAAAATCTAAAAAAATCACTCCTGTAAGTCACAAAATTTCTCGCAAGTGATGTCGATGCTTTTTACCCAGACAAAGGTTTTCTGAAGGTTCAGGATTGTTTACTCTAATTCCTTGAAAGCCTTTCCTGTAAGCCTCTCAACATGTCTCGCATCTTTAGCGCCTAGCCTCCAACCTAACCTCAACAATTCCTGTGCACAAAATCAAAGGGCCTTTTAGCCACAAAGAGCTAAAGCCAAAAAAGATTTGATCTTTTTGAGGGTTTCCATTTTTTCATGCACTGGTGGCTCATTGCCATCATGAAGATCCTGAAAGCAACCATTTCTAGGCTGAAAATGTCTAACGGGAGCTTTGTTGGAGCTTAGCGACAGAAGAGATGGGCATTGACAAAGATAAAGAGGGGTAGAGAGCTGAAAGCCTATTTCTGTGTGGGTGCTTAGAATGGTTTATGTGTGGTTAAATCCATTTCTCTTATTGCATTTTTTCTTCCGTGGCAACAACTGAATAGAGGGCTGCCCTTGGGCATTTATAAGCCCAACCGTTGCAAAGCGGCTTTGTATTGTTATTTGTCATCAAAGATTTTTCGACAAGTCTAAATTGAAAAAAAAAATTTACAGGTGACTAACACCCACCCCCTTCGACTGCACACGCAAAAATAAAGATATAAATAACATAATGGCCAGCCCCTTCTAAAGAAATCACACTTACTCGCAAAGTAAAACACATTATATATTATGATGTCAGAAATGAAAACTCATTACAGGTCCTATATAATAGAAGCTGTGTTTTGTGGTCATGTTGTAAAAATAAATTAGAACACATCTAATCGTAGCATTATAACTTTTTCAGAACACATCTAAATCACCCCAATCAAAACCCCACAAAATAGAACGGGAAGCCCCACAAAACCCCACAAAATAGAAAGTAGTCTATCCTTAAGCATTTTTGCATGAACTGGGAGGTTTTTGAGACTTGAACATATGCACTTGTACTGAAAATTAGCCAATTGATTCAGAAAGTAGTCTCCACTAGATGCGAAAAAAATTCCAAAAAGAAGTTTTGAGTGATATTCATTTATGGCTGTAACATCGGGAATGTGAAAGCCACCAACTAACAACTTGTTTTGAATCCTGCTTGTTTTCATGAGCGACGTCATGGTTGGCATGGAGACCAACTACCAAATAGTAGACAAGCATTACAATGCTACAAATGAAGGACCTCCAAAGTGCGAAAGAACCAAGGGACCCAATAAGAAAAATATTCATCGCAGTCGATAGTGAAGGCAACCATGGAACGAGTGGAATCCCCCAACTTGGGAACACAGTACTTTTGAAGCAGCGCCATCCTCAAAGTCCCACAAAACAGAACACAACACCCCACAAATATATAATCAACCAAAAACCCCCACAAAAATTGGAAAAATGTCTACAACAACCAAAAACCCCCCACAAAACATGCTACCACACCAAAAAAAAAAAAAAAAAAAAAAAAAAAAAAAAGAAGAAAAGAAAAAGAAAAAGGAAAAAGAGAGAGTAAGGCACATAACCATTAAACACAATATGCTAGAAATGGAAAGACGACCAAATGAGAAGAATAAAAAAGCTTTCTTCCATTTCTTACTTGTCGAAGGAAAAACAGAACAATGTTGTGCTGCGACGATGATATGGGCCTGCTGATGAGTTGGGAGAAATGAGATTCAAATGGTAAAACGCAAGTTTTGACGTTGAAAAAAGAAAAAACAAAAAGAGTTTTGCTACATACAAGCAAAGTTACGTACTAATCTGCATACTAATACTGATTTCTTTATATTTAAAATTTAAATTAGCATTATTTTCAATAAAATTTACTTTTTGACCAATCACATTAGATTGGTGCATATATTACTGCGCAGTTATACTTGTAACTAGATTTTTCCAAACAAAAAAGGGAAATGCTTGGTAGCCCGCTGGTACCTCCCGCGTGGCTACTTGACTCCATTTTATTCTTTTATTATTAATATTTTTATTTAATGATTAAGTAAGTATTTTTTAATATATATAAATAAATAAAAAAGAAGAAGAAGAGCGCACAACAAGTGGCAGCTGTAGTGCCAAAAATAAAAATAAATAAAATAAAATAAAAACAAATATTCTGTTGTGCGGAGGTTTGTAGACAGGAAATGATGATTGTCCAGCTTTTCTCGAACTCTATTTCCATCCCCACTCTCTACACCTTACGGGCCATTTTTTTCCCTCTCAAAACGTGCATTTTGAAGACTTCGAAAACCTACCCATTTTGAAGATGAATTCTTGCGTCTTGCTCTCGGTGTCTTCCACCTTCAAAGCTTGCCGTCCCGCCATCGCCCCTCCTCTACTCTAGTTCTCGTGTCGCCGTCGCCACTCCCTTTGTGCCCAAGTTCTCATGTGTCCCCCGATGCCTATGCTTTGAACCCCCTACCCCCGACGTCTCTTTCTCCAACTCTTCTCTCTCTCTCTCTCTCTCTCTCTCTCTCTGTGTCTCTCTCTCTCTCTCTCTCTCTCTCTCTCTCTGTCTCTCTCTCTCTCTCTCTCTCTCTCTCTCTCTCTCTCTCTCTCTCTCTCGGATTAGGGGTTTGTTTGCTAGTGAGTTTTGCAAGGAAGATAATATGCATTACAGTTTTGGGGTTTGGTTTCTTGAGTTCTGACTTTTTGATTTCATACTCGTATTTTCATATTGTAGTTTATTCATTCTCGGCAACATTGGCCGTTATCTTATCTGTAGTTATTTCATTTTCAAATTATTCATCATTGGAGTCTTCAGATCAAACGTTATGCTTATGGGCATCGAGTCTAATTCTTAGGTCTTCCTTTTGTTAGGAATTGTGCTTCTCCGAGAGGGTTTTGAATAATGGAAGATAAAATTTGTTTAGCAAGGTGCTGTTGGATTATTGATTGTTGATTTTCTATCCGATCCGTCTCAGTACGCTCTGTAAGATAATATCGTGGGATTTAAAAATACTTTAGTGCTGAATATATAAGTGTTTGACTCTTAAATTCATATCTTGATCAAGCTGAGTTGCAAAGTGGATCCATGACCATGTTCATGTCTATTATTATTTTAGACCTTTAGAAGGCAACACTATTATTAAATCTTTTTTTTGTAAGTACTATTATTAAAGCTTTTAAATCGTTATTTATGCTATGTGATTGTTAGAAATAATGCCATGGCAGTGTTTCGACATCTCATTAAACAAGTTTATCTTTAACAGTATGAAATGAGGATGGACATAAGAATCTATTTATAATAGTTCAAATTCAGTTGTCAATTGTATTAATGTCTCTCATACTTACTTTTTATTTTTGATTATGAGCATATTGACAAATTATATTGTTGAGTTATTGTCTTAGGATTGCTTTTGATGAAAGCTGATGCAAATAGAGAGCACGGTTCCTAGGCGGAGGCTACTCCTTAAATAGTGGGGGGATGAGGACTTATTCAGCTGCTAGAATCCTTATAAAATCTTATCTATTTATTTCAAACTTTTTTTGCTAAGTTGTTAATTCTTTCTTATATTATTCCCGCAAGAATTTGTTGCCATATTGGCAATCCCTTCCTAGTTTATTTCCTGATTTATAGCACATGTAATCCTTTAAATATGGTATTCATAGAAAAGAAAGGTAGTTGCCGAATTTGATATTGAATTTTAGAATGAAGAGATTTCATTAACAGAGAGACTCTGTTTGTAATTTATTCCCTCTTGAACATCAACGTGAGGTTGGCTGTTGATGCTTGCACCATTTTGGCATCAGAGAAAGGTTTTCTTCCTCAAGGAACTCAGTGTTTCATGCCTGTAACTCGCAGTGGTAATTCTTACAATATGGTGAATAGCCAAAACCCAAACACTAATCTACCCCAACTACAAGCACAGATCACCCAACTTGCATCTGTTCTGGAATAGATCAATCAAAGGCTGGATACAATGGAGGAATGTCGAACTTGAGATGAGTTTGGACCTCACAATAGGAGGGTGCATTGGCCTCCTTTGGAAGATGAAGTAGATGGCAGTGAAGGGTACGAAGAGGATGAGGAATACAGTGAAAGGAACAGGGGATTTGGTGATCGTGAAGCTCGCTTTGGGCAGAATGATCATGAATTTCCAAGGGGATGAGGAGGACGTGGCTTCAACCATCACCCTCTTGATGAACTAGCCAAGGGAATGAAGGTAGATGTCCCAGATTTTTTTGGGAAGCTGGACCCCAATGTTTTTGAAGATTAGTTGACAGCTATTGAGGATTATTTTGATTGGTTCTCTGTGTCCGAGGATAGAAAATTTTGTTATGTCTGTATGAAATTAAAAGGGCATGCACTAGCTTGGTGGGGTAGTGTGGAAGAACAACTACGTTGTACTCAACGTGCACCAGTGTCTAATTGGGAAGAAATGAAGGAGCGGCTGAAAGAAAAATATTTGCTTATTGACTACGAGCAAATTATGTTTGAAGAGATGCTGCAACTGAGGCAAGGGACATTGACTATCAACCAGTATACAGACCGTTTCCATGAATTGACTGTTTGCAGCAAGGTGGTGGAAAACGAGCAACAAACACTAGCTCATTACCACACAGGCTTATGTAATGAGCTGCAAAAAGAGATGCTGATAGCATGACTCCTAAGCATTGATGAAGCTTATCAATTGGCCTTACAAGTTGAAAAGCAACTGGGGTTCTTCAACGGGAGACACATGTCATCTACGGATCCCAGACAAGAATGAGCACCAACACAACCATACCAGAAACCACCTCTACCCACTGACCAGGGTAGACACACCATGGTGGGTGACCAAAGAGGAAAGACCAAACTTACCGACGATGGACCACAATGCTACAAGTGTAAGGGGTTTGGACATTTCGTTGTAGTATGTCCTACGAGAGAAAAAAAAATTGGCCTTTGTATGTGAAAAAGAACTTAGAATGCTTGATGCAGTTGAGGGAGTTGAGGAAGAGGAATATGAAGAAAGTGACAGAGAAGATGTCGAGCACTTGGGAGCAACCGATCTGCCCAATTGCATGATCCATTGAGTTTTGACGGTAAGAAGAAGATCCAAGGTGGTGATTCTGATTGGAGATGCACCAACATTTTTCATACTCATATGGAACATGGTGGTCGTGCGTTAAATGTTATCATTGACAATGGGAGTGGAATGAATGTAATCTCTCGTGATGCGGTGGAACGTTTGGGTTTGATAGTTGAAAAACACCCCACCCCTTATCGAGTAACTGGGTTAATGAAGATAACCCCATCTTGGTAAAGCATCGTTGTTTGGTGAACTTTAAATTGGGAATAAACTATATGGATGAAGCCTAGTGTGATGTGGTCCCTATGACCATTTGTCATTTATTATTCCCGATGACAGAAAGGTGTTGTATGATGGGTATGCCAATTCTTACTCTTTTAAATTTAATGGCAAGAAATTTGTTTTTGACCCTTCGCAAATTTCTAAGTTTGACACACAACCAAAACAAAAGAAAAAATAGGTTGTTCTAGTGCTAACCATTTGAAGTGCGCAGCTTTCATGGGCTGACGACATTTTATCGGCATTTTATACTGAATTTCAGTACCATCATGGCCCCCATCACTGAGTGTTTGAAGTAAAAAAATTTTATGTGGACTGCATCTGCCAATAACGCATTCACTGAGATCAAAACAAAGATGGGAGAAGCTCCCATTCTGAGGCTCCCGAATTTTTCTAAAATATTTGAAGTTGCGTGTGACACATCGCATGTAGGTGTGGGAGGAGTACTTAGCCAAGAAGGACATCCTATCGCCTTCTATAGCGAGAAACTTAATGAGGCCGGTCGGCGGTATTCGGCATATGATATGGAATTTTACGCTCTGGTTCAAACTCTTAAACATTGGCACCCTTACTTAATTCATAGAGAATTTGTTCTCTATATGGACCACGATTCATTGAAACATTCGAATGCTCAAAGTAAGCTGAATGCATGGCATGCTCAATGGACTGATTTTCTGCAGCAATTTGACTTCCTCATCAAGCATAAGTCCAAAATTGAAAATAAAGTAGCCGACGCCTTAAGCAGGCAACCACATTTGCTGGTGGTGTCGTCTATTAATATTATGGAATTTGACAGTCTTAAGCAACAATATTCTACAGATGCAGACTTTGGCGTTATGTGGCATCAGCTCGTGGAAGACACAGACACAGCTAAAAATGAATTCTCAATCAAAGATGGCTTTTTATTCCACGGCAATCGACTATGTTTTTCATGTGATTCTTTCAAAGAATTTGTTATTTCAAAGCTTCATAGAAGGAGGCTTAGCGGGGCATTTCAATGTTGATAAAACATTAGCCATGGTCTCTAACAGATTCTTTTGGCCTCGACTATGTAGCAATGTGCATAAAGTTGTGGCACGTGGTCAGATTTGTCAAATAAACAAAGGCACCAAACAGCAAGCGGGTCTTTATACCCCTCTTCCAATTCTAGATAGGCTTTGGCAGCACATTAGTATGGATTTTGTGCTTGGATTACCCAAGACACTGGTGGTAGTGGATTGCTTTTTGAAGATGGCTCATTTCATTCCTTGTCACAAGACTTATGATGCTTCCAAAGTTGCGGCACTATTTTTACAAGAAGTGATTCGACTGCATGGTGTTCCAGCCTCCATAATGTTCGACTAGGATGTTAAGTACATGAGTTATTTTTGGAAGACTTTGTGGGCCAAAATTGGGACAAAGCTATTGTTCTCCAGTGCATTTCATCCTCAAATAGACGGCCAAACCAAAGTGACTAACTGGAGTTTGGGAAACTTATTGAGATGTTTAGTAGCAGACCATGCAACAAGTTGGGACTTCGTGTTACCATAGGCAAAGTTTGCTTTCAATAACTCTGTTAATTGCTCCACTGGTTGCACGCCATTTGAAGTGATATTTGGCTTTCGCCCGCACACTCCGTTGGACCTCCACTCTCTGACATTGCCTTCTAGACCCAGTGAAGTTGCACTGGATTTCTCTAGTTACATGAAAGACATTCATGAGGAAGTCAAGCGACATTTGACCCTTAGCATGGAAACATATTCCACCGCTGCAAATACTAGGCGGAGGGACAAGCAATTTCAGGTTGGCGACATGGTTCTTATCTGCTTAAAGCCTGAACGTTTTCCTCCTGGGAGTTTCAATAAGCTACATGCTCGGCGTGCAGGACCTTTTAAGGTGGTTAAGAAGCTGGGTCCTAATGCCTACGTCATTGAGTTACCTGCTGACTACAGGATCAGCCCTATTTTCAACAATGAAGATCTCACTCAATTTCATGGTCCGGAAGAAACATTGCCAGCAGCCTCAGATCTAAATACCCATCAAGATGCAGTTATTCGCAATCCCAAGAATACAGCCCCAAGAGATGAAATTTCGTCGATACTCTATCACCAGTTTGTTACTACTCAACGGGGAGGTTATTACAAGTTTTTAGTACAATGGAAAATTTGTCCCCAGTCTGACTCCGTTGGGCTACAATCTTCGGAGCTCAACCGACTTCACCCAGATTTATTTGCTGCCTATGTTCTTCAAAACTTGCTAGAGTCAAGTTCTTCTGAGTGGCCGACAATTGATGCAAATAGTGAGCACGGTTCCCAGGTGGAGACTACTCCTTAAATCATGGGGGGATGAGGACTTATTCAGCTGCTAGAATCCTTATCAATCCTTATCTATTTATTTCAAACTTTTGTTGCTAAGTTGTTAATTCTTTCTTAAATTATTCCCGCAAGAATCTGTTGCCATATTGGCAATCCTTCCTAGTTTATTTCCTGATTTATAGCACATGCAATACTTTAAATATGGTATTCATAGAAAAGAAAGGCAATTGCCGAATTTGATATTGAATTTTAGAATGAAGAGATTTCATTAACAGAGTGACTCTGTTTGTATTTTATTCCCTCTTGAACATCAACATGAGGTTAGCTCTTGAGGCTTGCACCAAAAGCCTTTACTTTTTGTTCCAGAATCCTAGGCTAAAGTAATGCCAGGGATATTGACAATAATCAGAACATTACACCAACGGCTACAAAGCCATACAAGGAAACTAAGCCAACTCAGCCACCAACGGACATAAAGTTATACATGGAAACAACACTCAACGGCTACAACACCAATATGGAAACAGAGAACTAATTTTGTATCTCCTTATTCTTCAATTGTAAATCTTTAGTTTTCTTTACACATGTTTGTACATTGACTATATATATTGAACGGCTCTCTAATATGCTCTCACGCTTTGTGAGACATTGTGTCAAACACTTTATGTTCAATTGTCTTTATGGTAATCAGAGCCTTGTGAGAGCAAGAGAGTCTTACTCCCATGGCAGCTATTTCCCTTTTTGTGAATAATTTTGTCACCCTTCGATTGAATCAGGGAAATTATCCCTTATAGCGAGAACAGGTTGTGACCTTGGCCGAGAGCCAAGACCTCATTAACCACCTCACCAACTCTATCCCTCCACCTCAATTTGTGCCCCTTGATGACCCAACAAACACCACGCAGCCACAAATTAGTTCTACTTACCTCCAATGATGAAAGGAAGACAGGTTGCTTCGTGGATGGATTATCGGTACTCTGTCTGAAAAGTCGCTTGGCTTGATTGTTGGTCTCGACTCTGCCTATCAAGTGTGGCATGCTCTTCAAGAAGCTTATGCTTAGGATTCTCAAGAAAGGGAGTTTCAACTTACCCAACAATTAACATACATGCGGAAGGAGGAATCGGTTTCCCTTCATGTACATCTCAAAAATTTTAAATCTGTGTGTGATAATCTTATAGCAATCGGATGCCCCATGAGTGATAAACTCAAAGTCTTTGCCCTCCTCAACGGTCTCGGTCCCAAGTATGAGCCCTTCACCACCACCATGCTCAAGTCTCTGATGCCCTCCTACTCTAAAGTGGTGCCATTGCTGCAAGAATTTGAAACAAGGACATAGCTGCACGAGATGTACACGACTCAGCAAACTGCATTTCATATGCAGCCTACTGCATTTTATGGTCACTCCACGGGTCAAAGCAGAGGCAAAGGTAGATCCTGGTCTTCACGTGGACGTGGGTTCTCTCAAGCCACACAAGTGGCACCGCCAAATTCTCAGCCGAGTGGGCCAAAATCTTTTCCTGCTCAAAATACACGGTCTGACCGTGACCATAACAAGGACAATACCCATATCTCAACTTGTCAAATATGCGGGAAGCAAGGCCATACTGAAATTAAATGTTGGCACTGGTTTGATCATGCTTTCCAACCTGATGATATACCACAAGCATTGGCTACCCTGACACTTGAAAATAATATTCATGATGCTGAGTGGACAGTTGATACCGGTGCTTCTGCCCATGTGACAGGTAATTCAAGTATGCTTTCGAATTTACATCAATATCTTGGTCATGATGCTGTTCTAATTGGTGATGGTAGTCTCCACACAATAACTCATATTGGTGACACCTTTATTCTCTAGTAATTCATTTATTAAATTGAAAGATGTTTTACTTGTTCCTGACTTAGCAAAAAATTTATTATCCATTAGTCAATTAACCTCTGATTATCCTTATAATTGTGACTTTTCTGGTGTTGGTTTTTCTATTAAGAAAAGGGCGACCAACTACACATTACTGACCGGCTGACGGAAGGGTAATTTATATGTGTTGTCCCCACCCTTTGAGGCACACTTCTCAAACTGCTTTCGCACTGTTTCCGAGGAAGTGTGACATCAATGGTTGGGACGTCCTCAAGCTTCCACTCTTCAAGTTTTACATTCTAAAGGTCTTATTTTGGTCATTGGAAAAAATAAAATCAACTCTATTTGTGAGAGTTGTCAATTAGGAAAAATGAGCAAACTCCCATTTTTACAATCTTCTCATAATATTTTTCATGTATTTGATAAAATTTACTGTGATTTATGGGGACCCGCTCCAGTTTTATCTGTTGGCAAATTTCAATATTATGCATGTTTTGTTGATGCCTCACTAAGTATATGTGGTTTATTCCTTTACGAAAGAAATCTAATTTTTTTTAATGCTTTTCACTTATTTGAAAAATTAATTGAAAGACAATTTAACAAAAAAATTAAAATTTTTCAAACCGATGGCGGTGGTGAATTCACTAACCATCAACTAAATTTGCATCTTCAAAACCAAGGCATTATACATCAATATTCATGCCCTCACACTCCTGAACAAAATGGTTTAATTGAACGACGGCATCGTACCATTCGTGAACTTGGTATGATCTTACTTTTTCAAAGTGGAGTTCCTAACATTTTTGGGTCAAAGCTTTTTCAACTGCTGTTTTTTAATAAATCGTCTTCCCTCTACCACTTTGGAATTGTGATCTCCTTTTTTTCTCCTCTATGGACACCACCCTGATTATACCTCACTTTAGGTATTTGGCTCAAAATGCTATCCCTATACTTGGGATACTAAACAAAACAAGTTTGAACCCAAAACTCTTCCTTGTATTTTTATAGACTATAGTGACAAACATCAATGTTATAAATGTTATCATCCTACCTCTCATCGTACATTCATTTCACAACATGTTGTTTTTGATGAGTCATCTTTTCCTTACAAACAACCTGGAAATCTTCATCTCCCCTCCTCTGACGATCAAATTTTATCTACCTGTATTGGTTGGCGTTCCACTGACAATCTTAATTCTAATCCTATGGATGGTTCTAGTGCTTCTCCTATGCTGGTACCACTATCACCACCTCTACCCACATTACAAGAAATTAACCCTATACCTATTCCATCCTTGCCTCTTATGCCTCCCATTCCACCACCAAATCCTACTCCCTCCCCTACTCTTCCGCCCAACTCACCTCTTCCTCCTCACCCCATGGTAACCCGATCTCAAATTGGGATCCGCAAACCCAATCCTAAGTATGCCCATTATCACTCACTAATTGCACTTTCCAAGGAACCCAAGACTACCCGTTCTGCTCTTAACCATCCCAGTTGGACCAACGCAATGAAAGAGGAAATTTAGGCTCTTCATGCGAACAACACTTGGACTCTTGTCCCTCACCAACCACACATGGATGTTATTGGATGCAAGTGGGTCTTCAAAACAAAACTCAAGGTGGAATGGTTCCTTAGATCGGCTTAAAGCTCAATTAGTAGCCAAGGGATTCCACCAAATTGATGGCATTAATTACACCGAGACATTCTCTTCTGTCATCAAACCATGCACTATACGGATTGTCCTCAGCCTTGCTCTTGTTCATAATTGGGACATTCGTCAACTTGATGCCAAGAATGCTTTTCTCCATGGTGATCATCAAAAAGACATGTTTATGGAATAACCTCCAGGTTTTATCCATCCAACTCTTGCATCTCATGTGTGCGAATTAAATAAAGCATTATATGGTTTAAAACAAGCACCTCTTGCTTGGTTTGATAAATTTAGTAATTGTTTAATTTCTTATGGTTTTACTTGTAGTTTCGCTGACCCATCTCTTTTTATTTATATTTCATCTCAAAGCACAATTTTCATCTCATGGGTTCCAACCCCACACACCTTACTACTTTTATTCATGCTCTTGGGCAACAATTTGCAATGAAAGATCTTGGTCCTTAGCATTATATTTTGGGAGTTCAAGTAACTCACAATTCAGATGGCCTTACACTATGTCAGGCTAAGTACACCCTTCAGATTTTAGATCATGCTCAAATGAAAGATTGTAAACCCATGGGTACACCTATGATGCCAAAAACTAAAGGACTCACAAGTGATGTTCCTTTTCATGATCCGGCTCACTATCGCAGCATTGTTGGAGCACTTCAATATCTCACTCTTACTTGCCCTGACTTGGCATTTAGTGTTAATTTTGTATCTCAATTTTTGCACTCTCCTAGTATGGCTCATTACAAAATGGTAAAGTGTATCCTTCGTTATTTGCATGGTACTCTTGATACAAGTCTTCATTTTAGTTCCCACTCTACACTAAACCTATGTGCCTTTCCCGATGCATATTGGGTAGGTTGTCCTCTTACTTGTTGCTCTACTACAGGCTATTGCATTGTCTTAGGAAGTAACTGCATTTCCTGGTCTGGCAAGAAACAAAATACAGTATCCCGATCTAGCTCTGAAGCAGAATATCGTGCAATGGCCAGCACCACTGCAGAACTTACTTGGATTTCATTTCTACTACGAGATCTTGGTGTTACTCTCCCTTCAGTGCCAATTCTTTTTTGTGAGTTGTCAGTGCATTACATATGACGGCCAATCCTGTTTTCCATGCACGTAGCAAACATATTGAAATCGATTATCATTTCGTACGTGAGCGTGTTGCTTTAGGTCTCCTCCATACCCGACACATTCCAGCATCTTCACAACTTGCTAATATTTTCACCAAGCCTCTTGGATGTCCTGCGCTTCACTCTTTACGAACCAAACTTGGCCTTATACTTCGGCCTAGTTTGCGGTGGACTACTGACGATAATCAGAACATTACACCAACGGCTACAAAGCCATACAAGGAAACTAAGCCAACTCAACCACCAACGGACACAAAGTTATACATGGAAACAACACTCAACGGCTACAACACCAATATGGAAACAGAGAACTAATTTTGTATCTCCTTCCCGATTATTCTTCAATTTTAAATCCTTAGTTTTCTTTACACACGTTTGTACATTGACTATATATATTAAACGGCTCTCTAATATGCTCTCACGCTTTGTGAGACATTGTGTCAATCAGTTTATGTTCAATTGTCCTTAAGGGAAAGCTCTTTGAGATCTCAATACACTGCCTGGATCCGAGAAGAAGAATGAAAGCTCCAGTAAAATGAGTTTTACCAAGCAGTTCATTGGGAATGCTGTTGAAAATGTTGAAGAATGCCAAAAGAAAAACTCTGCCTCCTTGGTTTCACCTCTATTGACAACTATCCATTGACAGCTTTCTTACCATATCAAGACCTACACAATTTCTGTAATTAGCTTAATTTTAGGACTCCATCACATTAGTCTATTTTTCTTTTGTATAAACTTTCCTTACATAGCTCATTGTACGCCTATTTATTTGTAAAGCTTAATATGAAATAGTGAATAACGTAGCCCAATTTTACCTCCTTTCTCTTTCTTAACATGGTATCAGCCTAACAAAAACGATCCAGCCATTCTACCATGGCCGAGACCAACACCCCAGCCATTTCCTCCTCTTACCTTCTCCATCGCTCTGATTCTCCTAGTCTACTCCTCGTCAATGGCCTTCTCACCGGCAACAACTACCCTAAATGGCAAAAAGCCATCACCAGAGCTCTTAATGCCAAAAATAAACTTGGTTTTATCGATGACACCCTCATACCTCTTGAACCTACCAAACCAGAATATATTCAGTGGAACCAAACGAATGATATGGTCCTTACCTGGCTCCTCAACTCCATCAGCCCTTCCCTCGCCAATTTCCTTGAATATCATACCGATCCCCGCGCCGTCTGGCTTGACCTCTCTTCCCATTTTTTTCACGGAAACAATGCCCGCATTTATCACCTCAAATGAGCTCTTTCCTCCCTGCATCAAAACACAAACTCTGTCCATGACTATTTCAACCAAATCAAACAATTATGGGATGAACTTAGTCATCTCCAAACCACCACTAACCTCAAAGACATGCAATGGCAAGCTGATGATGAACACATTTTCCAATTCCTCCTTGGGCTCAACGATTCCTTTGTTCCTCTTCGTACTCAAATTCTGGCCATGGACCCAGTTCCCTCTATCGGCAAAGTCTTCTCCATCCTGTTTCAAGAAGAGCAATAGAGGCTTCTCAAACTCCAACCACCATCGTCCGAGACCATGGTAATGGCCACCCGCACCACAAGTCACCCACGTCCTCCTCTAAAGTGCACCGCATACGGCAAAGATGGCCAGACCTGTGACCGTTGCTGGACCCTCATTGAGTACCCTCCAAGCCGAGAACGTCGCACCAACAAATCAAGGCCGTCACTTTTAAGGCCGCCTCCATCGGCTGCAAATTCGGTATCTCTTCCTCCTTCGTCGTTGGCTAACCTTGTTTCCCTCCTCCGGAGCTATATCAGAAGCTACTCAATCTCCTAGCACCATCGCCTACCCCGATCGACCCATCCCCTACACCTTATGCTGGTAACATTTTCTCCCCATCTGATTTTACCTTCAATTGGCATCTTCATTGGATCATAGATTGTGGTGCGAGCCACCACTCTGTCACCAACGTAATACCCTTGCCAATTTGTAGCCCCTTCTCACTCCTCACCTCACTCCTCACCATATTCAGCTTCCATCAGGGTAAGATATCCCAGCCGAAGGCTTGGGTTCTTGCCTTCTCTCTCCCTCTCTCACCTTACATAATGTTTTTTTTGTTCCACTTCCCTCCTTTAATTTACTTTTAGTTTCCCAAATTGCCCACCATAATTCTTGCCTTATTAATTTTTCTTCTAATTCTTGTTTATTTCAGGACTCTCAATCGATGAAGCCGATTGGAGCGGGTGATCTATGCAATGGGCTCTAAGTGTATTGCCCCGAAACTCCCATCATTTTTGCTACTCAAACCACTGCTAATAAGACCTTATGGCAACAACATCTAGGTCATCCCTCCAGTTATACCACTCCCAGTATTTTTAATTCTCCATGTGATGTTTCTGAATGTGATGTTTGTGCTCGTTCTAAACACACTAGATTACCTTTTTCAAATTATGCCAATAAAAGTGATTCTCATTTTAATCGCATTTTTTGTGATATTTGGGGTGGTTATTGAACGGCATCCTTATGTGGCGCTCATTATTTTCTCACAATTGTTGATGATTTTTCTCGCACCACATGGGTATATCTTATGCGTTTTAAATCTGAGGCTTACACCTATTTAACGCACTTCTTCGCCCTTGTCCGCAATCAATTCAATACCACTGTCAGAATTATTCGAACTGATAATGGACAAGAATTTCTTTCCCATCAATTTCAAACGTACCTACACACACACGGCATCATTCATGAACGTACCTGTGTCGAAACTCCCCAACAAAATGGCATTGCAGAGCGTAAACACTGGCACCTTCTAAATGTTGTCCGCAGTCTTCGTTTTCAAGCACACTTACCTCTCACTTTTTGGGGTGATTGTGTGCTCACCGCAACCTACCTCATCAACCGCACCCCTAGCTGCACTCTCCAAAATAAATCCCCTTTTGAAATTCTGTTCAATAAAACTCCCAATTATGACCATCTTCATGTCTTTGGTTGTCTTTGTTATGCACAAACGCTTAGCGCTCATCGCGACAAATTTTCTCCCCGTGCCACTAAATGCGTCTTCCTTGGCTACCTAAGCACCCATAAAGCCTATAAGCTCTACAATCTCCAGACTTAGTCCGTCTTCTAATCTCGCGATGTCATCTTTCACAAACACACATTCCCTTTCCAAGGTCTTCATGACACTCCACCTTCCCCCACCCCCATTATCCATGTTCCCGTCCCTGACCCTATTATGTCTCCTAATCCTCCTGGCTCTTCTTCTTCTCACATCTCTCCTGATTCCCTTACCCCTGCACCATCACCCAGTCCATCTCCACCAGCTCCTCTCCCTCGCTGCACTATTACTCAACCTGCCTATCTTCACGACTATGTTTGTCCCACCTTACATGCAGAGCCCTCGGCATCTACACCTGCTTCACCGGCTTCAGGTACTGCTCATCCTTTGTCTACTTTTCTTTCATATTCCCCTTTTTCTCCCTCACATATTACTTATTTGAATGCTCTTAGATCTTGTCCTGAACCCTCTTGTTACACTGCTACTATCCGCCACTCTCAGTGGCGCGAGGCAATGACTGCTGAACTTCGTGCTTTAGAGGATAATTCCACCTGGACTCTTGAGCCTCTCCCTCCTGGTAAGAAACCCATTGGGTGCAAATGAGTTTTCAAAACCAAACTCAAAGCCGACGGATCTATCGAGCGCTACAAAGCGCGGCTCGTTGCCAAAGGATACACTCAAGTTGAAGGTCTTGACTACCATGAGACTTTTGCTCCGGTCGCCAAAATGACCATGGTCTGCTGCTTCTTGGCCATTGCAGCTACTAAAAATTGGATTATTCATTAGCTCGACGTCAACAATGCCTTCTTGCACGGCGATCTTGATGAAGAAGTCTACATGACCCCACCTCACGGCTATTGTCCTAAGGGGGAGACCCGCGTTTGTCACCTCTGCAAATCCCTCTATGGCCTCAAACAAGCTTCCCGCAATTGGTTTTTTAAACTAACCTCTGTGCTGCTTGATGCAGGTTTTCACTCGTCTCAGGCAGATCATTCTCTATTTACCCTCACTACTTCCACCAGCATCATTCTTGTCTTGTTTATGTTGATGACATCCTCATTGCTGGTAACGACCTCTCTCAGATTGTGATTTTTAAGAAAATCCTCTCCACTCACTTCAAGACAATGGATCTCGGTTCTCTGAAGTACTTTATTGGACTCGAAGTTGCACACTCTCCCATAGACATCTTTCTTAATCAGTGCAAATATACCCTCAACATTCTCTCTGACAGTGGACAACTTGGTGCACGGACTGCTCCTTTTCCTATGGAGCAACATTTGAAGCTTACTACTCAAGATGGCGACCTCCTCCCAGATCTTGGCCTTTATCATTGTCTTGTTGGTCGCCTTATTTATCTGACCATCACCCAACCAGACATTGTTTATGCAGTCAACACACTCAGTTAGTTTATGCATGCTCCTCGGGTTCCCCACATGACTGCCGCTATCAGAGTTCTCTGCTACATCAAAGGCTGTCTCGGTCAAGGCATCTTCTTTCCTTCATCCAACAGTACTCATGTTTCAGCTTATATAGATTCTGATTGGGCCAGTTGCCCCACCACCCGCCGCTCCACCACCGGCTACTTTATTCAGTTAGGCACCAGTCCGATCTCATGGCGCACTAAGAAACAAAGTACAGTTTCTCGTTCTTCTGCTGAAGCTAAGTATCGTGCTATGGCCGTCACTACCTGTGAACTCACCTAGTTAAAACAGATTCTCACTAATCTTGGTGTTCCCCATCCCGAGCCTTTTACTCTCCATTGTGACAATCAATTTGCTTTGCATATTGCCCACAATCCTGTGTTTCATGAGCCTACCAAACACATTGAGATTGATTGTCATATCATTCGTGACAAAATTTGCTCGAGGCTCCTCAAAGCTGTCCACAGTTCTTCAAATGAGCAACTTGCGGATATCTTCACCAAAGCTTTGGGACATGAACTTTTTCATCATTTCTCGTGCAAGTTGGGCATTACAGACCTCCATGTGCCAACTTGAGGGGGAGTATTGACAGCTATCCATTGATAGCTTTCTTACCATATCAAGACCTGCACAATTTCTGTAATTAGCTTAATTTTAGGACTCCATCACATTAGTCTATTTTCCTTTTGTATAAACTTTCCTTACATAGCTCATTGTACGCCTATTTATTTGTAAAGCTTAATATGAAATAGTGAATAAAGCAGCCCAATTTTATATCCTTTCTCTTTCTTAACAACTTCAGACTAATGGTAATGAAATTGCTAATACTACAGCAGAAACCGGAAGTTCTAAAGTGGAATACATTGAATCTGAGAACTTGAATGATCTAGAAGACGTTGATGCGACTCTTTAAGGTATTATTCCTGTTTCTTTTTTCACTGGGTCAGGGTGGGGGAGCTTATATTTTCTTTACATGCTGTTTTGTTAGAACTTCTCATCCTGAATGATCATGGATGGACATTTTGATATTTGGAGATCAACTCTTTTTATGGTGTGCACATAAAAAGACAATAGTTATGTTATTTGCTCATCTTGCTCATTTCATTTTTCAGATGTCTGATTGAGCTTTAGATGATTTATTTCTTTTATTAGTGTATTTTATGCAAATAGCTATGTTGTGATTTCAGCAATGACAAATTATTGTGAATATCCTTTGAAGATGCTCTAGATTGTGTATCCACAGGCGTCCCAAAGGTGGTAGAATGTGGACATGCACTAAACCACATGGAAAATGATGTCCTTCTCTCGATTATATTCCCTTAGTTTAAGGTCCATGTTGATATATAGATTCTCTATTTAGTTTGTACAGCTGGCTGCTGCTTGTTTCCTGCTATGCCTTTGATGTTATAACCTTTGTGTATACCCAGTTTAGATACATGCCCTGTTCTCAGTTATTTTTAGTATGGAACATGAGATGGATTTCTTTAGAGCAGTAAGGGAAACCTGATTTCAGGACAAGCTCACTGTTCCTCTGTTCTTATTTCTCATTTTTCCTTTGGCCCTTCTCCTTTGTAATTGTTATAGAGTTGTTGACCAACTTCAAAATAATACTAGCCAGTAGGTTTTACGATTTTTTCTTTGTTTATCATCCCAGTTAGCCGGCTATCCATATGATTGATTAATATTAAGGAAAAGTTTATTAAATAGGGTATTGTTGTGATCCTATTTAGTCATTGTTAGTAACTTACTAACAATTGTTTGGCTTTATTTAGCAGCTTTACTTCCTACGCTCATCTTGAAATTTTTATCGGGAGGCATGACTTGTTTCTTTTTGGTCCCTGTACAATAGACGCCATGCGTTTTGGTTAATATTTTTGTGTTATATTGATGTTGATGATGCTCATACTCTAAGGGCTCTGCCCATAGTCATTTTTTGTATTGCTTGCTTTGTAGTTTAGCATATACCTTTTGAATGGGTTGCTTTGTAGTTCAGCATATATCTTCTGCCATATATGAATATTACCTTCATTTATTACTACCCATGGACGATTTTCACATCCATTTGCACCCAGTTTTTTGTTTGAAGTGCTCTGTATATTGTGCATTCTCAAACAAGCAAGACAGTCGGTTTTAGAACAAGTACGCGAAGCCGTTGAAATTGCAAAAGTTCTCCTGAATTAGAGCACCTGGTTTATTTTCTGTATTTGACTGAATTTTAATTGCGCATAGTTGATGTGCTTTGTGTATTTTGAATACGACATTCAAGCTGCATTTATATCATAACATGAGAGAAGATTATGTTGTAATACGTTTGTTCAAAACTTTTGCTACATATAGTAAAAAAAGAGTTTTGCTACATACAGTCATTTTTGGCGATTTTCACCATGGCATATAAGTATTTCCGATCCCTGTTAACCATAGTTGGCACACTTTTTGCAATGAAATTTTGTACTTTTTGCGAGGAAAAAAATTGCCAAAAATAAGAGTATTTTTGACATATATTTCACTGATAGTTTTAAGTACTATAATTTACTGCATATTTCTGAGGAGTTAGTTACAACATGAAGTTGTGGGAAAAAGTGATTTCCGACTTAAATATTGACTAATTGTGACAAAATCACTTGTCGGAAAAAAGGCTAATTTGTTGTAGCGAATGTTAAGAAGTTGAGTAATGATGAAGCATTTCAGCTCTTTAGTTTGTCCGCTTTGAAGAAAGTTTTGTTGATATCATGTCCAAATGTTTTGTGAAATATATACAAAGCCTTCCATTAGGGGCAGGTTTGGTAAGTGGGATAAAACATAAAATTTTTATCTCATTTTATCTCATCATTATAATTCTTTTAAATTCTCACACAAAATATAATAAAAGACTCAACTTTTTCAAATATCAATTCTACTTTTTCAAATCTCAAAATAATAATAATATTAAAATATAATATTTTAAACTATCATCTAAAATAAAAAATTCTCATCTCACTCTCATAATTTTAGGTTCCTCCTTGTTTTGTAGAAGAAAGGAAATATCTTAAATAACTTTTTAATGAATATACTATAAAGTTTTACCGTTACGTTGAAACAAAGTTAATTAGATGTTTATCAAACAAGAAATTATGCTTATGCCTATTCATGTATAGTTCATTTTCTAAAATTTAATATCGATGAAAATAACAATTTTATTTTCAACCACAATTTCTAAACAATATATCAACAAAGTTATCAATTTGGTCATATATGTATATGTATATGTGTGTGTATATATATATGCAGTCAAAGTCTAAGATGTGCCAAAGTCTAAGGCGTGCTAGGTGGTGGTACCCCCCAAAACCAAGACGTTGAAGTATGCAGTCAAAGTCTAAGATGTGCCAAAGTCTAAGGCGTGCTAGGTGGTGGAACACCCCAAAACCAAGACGTTGAAGTATGCAGTTAAAGTCTGAAGACGTGCTTGATGGTGGAAACCCCCGAAACAAAAGGGCCAAAACCAAGGGTCCAAGTAGGGCTGTTCATATGGGCCGGGTAAAACCAGGCCCAGGCCAGAACCCGGATAACCGGGTGTCCGGTTATGGTTTTCGGCCCGGATTTGACCCAGGCCGAAACCCGCATTATTAAAATCGGCCCAATCCGGGCCGGTTGTGGGTATTATACACAGGTGCTGGATTTTAACCCCGATACCTAGTTTTTATAAAAACAAAAAAAAAATTTTGTATCTTATTTTGTATCTCTCTACTCCTCTCTCTCTCTCTCTCTCTCGCTCTCGCATCCGAGCCCAATGAAGGAAACCCTAGGCCTTCGCTTCAATTTTTGCCACCGTCTATCTCTCTCTCGCCGTCGTCGCCGCCGCCGGACTTTAGATCGGTAGTCTCTCTTCTCTCTCTCTCTCTCGATCGATCGACCCAACAAAGAAGGCAGATCTGCTATTTTTTGTTAAACATGGGTATTTTTTTGTTTTCAAGTTTTTTAGTCTTTACGTATACTTTGGGCCATTGGGAGAAATCCAGAGTTCTTCCTATTCAATTTTTCGATTTGGTTTCATACTTTGGGCTCGCCGTTTCTCTTACTCGATATGTTCAAGTTTTTTTTTTATGAGTTTTTTAGGGTCAATCTGTGCTACATCTCTGTTCAAGTTCAAATCTGCAGTAGTTTTTTTAGGGTTTTTTTCCTTTGAGTACTTTGTTGATTTGGGTCTGTTTTGTTTTCATTTCTTTGTGTTTGATGCCCAGATCTCAATCCTTCATTTTTTGTTTTGATCATTGGAGTCTACTAGGCCTTTCATTTATGAGAGTGTATTGTTATTAGTGCGTATTTTTAAAAGAAAATTTCTATTATTTACGTTACCCTTATGTTTTTGTTTATCTATTTGGTTGCTGGGAAATCGAGGGGAAAGAAAATTTTTTGTTTTTAATGGGTCCTCTGTTTTTTATGGATCCTCCTACTTTGTCGTCTGGTTTTGAATAACCTTTTTGTTTAAAGCATAACCCTCCAACGAGGATTGGCTTTTTTGCTTAATCTAGGGTTGATTTTGGGGTTTTTGTTTTAATTTGCTGTTTGGATGGGTCCTCTGTTATAATTTGCTGTTTTAATTGGCAATCTGACTATGAGCAAACGTGGCAGTCTTGGACCGTCCAAGACTGCCACGTTTGCTTTCGAGACTGAAAATTAGAACTTTAAAAACTTCTCAAAATTTTCAAAGTTTTAACAAACACACATTTTGATCTACTAGATTTTATCTCAAAAGATCTCAAGTTTTCATCTTTCCAGATCTCACCTTATTTCAATATTATTCCCTTCAATAATATATTTTAAATAAATAGTATATTGACATGAATACACACTGTACAAAAAGTAAAAGTTGTATCAAACGTGCAGCAAAATATTTGATTAAAAGAAAAAATATTTACACATAAGGTAAATAAATAAAGGAAGCAGCAAAAAACAAAATTATACCATTGGTAAATAAATAAACAAAGGAAGCAGCAAATAAATAAACAAAAAAAAAATTGACTAAATGGTAAGAAAAAAAAGGTCAAAATACGGAAAGCATGAAAGTGGTGACAACTTTCATGTTATAAAATGGCACCGTGGCCAATGGTTAAACAAATAAAAGGATCATGCTAGAGCCACCGCTAGGCTTAAGAAAACTATTTTTTTTCAAATCATTTTTTAATAATTTTAAATATTTAAAAAAATATAAATAATTTATAATAATATTAAATAATTTTTTCTTAATCATTAAGAGAGAGAAAAAAAAAAAAAAAAAAAGGCCAGCAGTGGCCCCCAGCTGGAGCCACCAGCATTGGTGGCCTAAGCATTTTCCCAAATAAAATATTATAAAAAGTACTACAAGTACTTGTGAGTCCTATTATATTACTAACTATAATAAAGTCAAACTAATCTCATCTCATCTCTATAAACAAACACATATTTCATCTAATCTTATCTTATCCCATCTCATTTCAACATATTTCAAAAGATTTCATCTTATCTTATCTCATCTCATCTTAGTTGAAGCATGCCGTCAAAGTCGTCTGATCTCAAACTTTCTTTGCTCTTTATTTATTTATTTATTTTTCCTTATCTTATGCTAAAATTAACTACATTGAGAAAAAAGACTTCTGGAATAAAAAACCAAAACTTAAACTCATATTAAAATTTAAAAACATTATAAGAATTTAAATAAATCGTAAAAGGTTTATCGTGGCTCAGTGAAAGAATATTAATTATTTATAATGGAAAGTGAAAATAAACTTATAACAGCTAGCATATCAAAATGGAAAGAAAAAAAAAAAAAAGAAAAACCACAAAATATTTTGTAGGTTCATATGTAATAAATAATTTTCTTAACATAAACAAAGTCAGATATTTACCAAAAAGTAAATTGTTATGTCTACTGACCAGTGCATTTTTCAGAAGCATTTTTCAACCACATTAATCAACTGGAACACACGACTGGCACTTAAAAAGTTAAAACCCACCATTCACGGCCAAGACCAAGGTTCATCGATTCTCAGAGTCTCTTTCAAATTTTCTTGGGTCTCTTTTTCTGCTTAATTTGTTGAAATTAAGATCATCATCACCAAAACTAATAATGTAATATGTCTCCTTAAAATACATAGTTTGCATTTTAAGAGAAACTAAAATGCCTAATCAACATGCCGTGTTAAAAAATCTAAAACGGATTCAATTAACATAAAATAAATTAAAGTAATTGAAATCAAGAAATTCAAGCTAAATTAAAGTTAAAAAGAAAGTCTAATATTATACAAATTATGTTTTAACTCAAAATACATTGAAAGATTAAAAAAAAAAAAAAAAGGCACAAAAATAACTTGTGATTAGCTATTTACCAAACAACTTTCTTAACAGAAACACGGTCGGATATTCACCAAATATAAATTTTATGCCTATTTCCCAATACATTTTGCAGAAACCTAAATTTTATAAGATGAAGAATAAAATCTTTTAATGACGTTTTAATTTCCAAACAATAGATCAACTGGACGTTTGGTTAAAGTACTCAATGTGATCATGCCATGGAAGTCGTGATTGGCAGTGGAAACCCGCCAAGACCGTTAATGTTCATCAATTGTCCAAGTCAACTGATCTCAAATTTTCCTCGGTCTTTTATCTTCTAGGCTGAAATTGACACCAACCCATCGTAAAATGAACCTAGCTATCATAAAATGAAGTCTCATTTTTCAACCACATCAATGATCAACGAAGGCATGACTGGGACTTAAAAGTTAAAACCCACCATTCACGGCCAAGGTTCATCGATTCTCAGTCTCTCTTTCAAATTTTCTTGGGTCTCTGTTTCTGCTTAATTCGTTGAAATTAAGATCATCATCACCAACATAAAGATCCCGTGTATATATATATATATATATGCATGTATATCTAATATAATATGCCTCCTTAAAATACATAGTTTGCGTTTTAATAGAAGCTAAAATGCCTAATCAACATGCCATTTTAAAAATTCTAAAAAAGATTCAATTCGCATAAAATAAAATAAAGTAATTGAAATCAATAAATTCAAGCTAAATTAAAGTTAAAAAGAAAGCCTAATATTATACAAATTATGCTTTAACGCAAAATACATTGAAAAGAAAAAAAAAGAGAAAAAAGCACAAAGATAACTTTTAATATTAGCTATTTACCAAACAACTTTCTTAACATAAACACGTTGGATATTTACCAAATATAAATTTTATGCCTATTTCCCAATACATTTTGCAGCAACCTAAATTTTATAAGATGAAGAATAAAATCTTTTAATGAAATTAATTGCCAAACAATAGATCAACTGGAAGTTTGCACTTATATTTGGAAATAAGATGGGATGAGATAAAATAAGATCAGCTAAAAATTTTGTGTCTCGGCCCCAATGTGATCAGCATCCATTACTCAATGTGATCATGCCATGGAAGTCGTTATAGGCAGTGGAAACCCGTCAAGACCGTTAATGTTCATTAATTGTCCAAGTCAATTGATCTCAAATTTTCTTCAGTCTTTTAATTTTATCTTCTAGGCTGAAATTGACACCAACCCATGAAGCTGGCCTGATTCCCACGTACTAATGTTGATGTTTGTTAATAAATTGTTGATAGTTTGGAAAGCAAGCAGGGAGCC
Organism: Carya illinoinensis; assembly: GCF_018687715.1. Lineage (NCBI taxonomy): Eukaryota > Viridiplantae > Streptophyta > Magnoliopsida > Fagales > Juglandaceae > Carya > Carya illinoinensis. Next base: position 7,979,145 of record NC_056758.1, on the reverse strand, counting down.
TCTTAATTTCATATATCTCTAGCCTATTGGTGCTAGCTCTTCTCATAATTCTCCAAGTGATCTCCAAATTACTAGCGAGCATTTCCTTAAACAAGTGTTTTTTTTCAAGTGTCCAATGGTTCCCCTAAGCACTCAAAGAGCCTCATCATCAGTACCACCGTCTTCTTCCACTTCTCCAAGACCTCAATGGACATATGATGTTTTCCTCAATTTCCATGGCGAAGACACCGGCAAGAGTTTTACAGACCATTTATACACTGCTTTGGAAAAGAAAGGCATTATTGCCTTTAAAGACGACGAGAAACTTGAGCGAGGAAAGTATATTTCTCTAGAGCTCTTGAAAGCAATACGTGAATCCATGTACGCCATCCCCATTATCTCAAAAAACTATGCTTCCTCAAGATGGTGCTTGATTGAACTTGCCCAAATTGTTGAATGCATGAGAGAGACGGGTTTGACAGTTTTGCCTGTTTTCTACCATGTTGATCCCTCTGAGGTACGAAACCAGACTGGGGCTTTTGCAGAAGCTTTTGCTAGGCATGAAGAAGACCCTAATATTGATATGGAGAAGATGCAAACGTGGAGAGTTGCTTTGAAAGAAGTGGGCAACATATCTGGATGGCATTTTCATCTTAGGTAACATTTTTTTTTCTTTTTTTCTCATAGCAAGAGCATGGATAAGCTGGAAATTATAATGTTTTCTCAAATTTGTATCCCACAAAATTGGATTCTGGCCGATTATACGTATCAATCAAATTTAATTGAATCCATATAAATACACATGTTAGACTCTTGTCGAGTTAGCGGGTTATGATAAAAATTATAAATCCTAGATGTGAAATCTAATCCTTTAATTAAATAAATTAAACATTTGATCCTTATCTATTACTTTTGTGTTTGATTAAATAAACTCACAAATTGGTGTGCTTGATTATTAAATAAATTCATAAATTGTAAAATTATTTTTATTGTACATTAGATTATAAAGAAAATTTTTATGTTATACTCGTGATTATTTGCAAAATATGTAAATTTTAGTTAGGGACCTACCTAGACTTGCCCTACCCCTACCTAAATCGTCTGATCTGCTGGTCACCATGTGAGCAACCTACTCGCCCAACAAGTGGGTGAGTATTCCCCCTCCCAGTAATAACCTATTCACTAGCTTCATACTATAAATTAAAAGAAAAACTAGACAGACATTTAAGCCAATGATGCACCCTCTGTTTCTTTTGTCTGCATAGCTTGTTTCTTCTCATTTTTATCTCCATCACCTTCTCTCTCACACGTGGGACTCTCATGTGTAAAGAAAACTCTCTTTGGATTCTTTGTTTTTTTATATTTGTTGAATATTTGATGATCTATTTAATGTTTCTTAATCAAGATCTATTTGGTTGCTTTTGGTTGTGGATGACCACAATTTTAGGGAAACGATTAGGGAGATCTGCCTGCCCATTCAACTAGTGCTTGCCCTATAATATTACTCGTTTCTTCTTCGACCATTGGCCATTTAGCTATTGCCATCACCAATTTTCCCCCTTGGTTGGATTTTTTTAAAATATTTATATTTGCCTGACTGTTAATTGTATCATCACTCATAGTTCCTCCTCTCTAGGGACTGACTACCCTCTTAATTTGCATCCATATCTATTCCTCTAAAAGTCAGCATTCTGTGGCTTCCTTGATCCTCAAAGTTACAACTTCCTGGCTTTACTATATGCATCGGTTACTTTTGACTACATATCATTACATTGCTCCCTAAGCCGATTCCCTTGTACTTTACTATCAATTATATGAAACTACATCATGCCTTGTCCCTTTGGATTTGGAATCAATAGCAACTCCCAGATCATCAATGTACCAAGAAACCTTATCCCTTATCAAAACCTACAATTGATCTCTTGCGGATTCTAATTTAGAAACAACACCCAAACTCTCCCAAATCAACTAGCAGGGCTCCCTAATTTTCACCAAAAAACAATGGAAATGTAAGGGTCAAACGTTGAACATTATTATGATATTGTATTGTAGATATGAGAACGGTACCCTAATTTTATTAATAACTCTTATTTATGACAGAGTAATACCTTATACAAAGGCTATCACTATCTCATAATAATTAATTATCTTATCATTTTTCCCAAGTATGAATCAACAATTGTCCAAGAAATCATTAAAAGGATACTTCAAGGATTGAGTCGTAACTTTTCAACTCTTTCCAAGGACCTTGTTGGAATAGAATCCCGTGTGGAGGAAATGATGAACATACTTGGTATTGATTGGATGATGTTCGCTTTATAGGAATTCATGGTATGGGTGGAGTGGGTAAAACAACTTTGGCAGAAGTCGTTTATGATAGAATATCTTACCAATTTGAAGCTAGCAGCTTTATTGTTTGTATTAGAGAAGAAACTACAAATCGTGGTTTAGTTTCTTTACAAAAACAACTTCTTTCTAAGATCTTCATGGAAAGGGAAATAAATATATGGGACGATCGTGAGGGAATGAATATGATACGGAATAGGCTATGTAATAAAAAAAATTTTTTAGTCCTTGATGATGTGGACAAAGAACAACATCTAACAGCATTAGCAGGGAGCCATGATTGGTTTGGTCCAGGGAGTAGAATCATTTTAACAAGTAGAGATAGCCATTTGTTGAGAAGACATGGAGCGAATAATATCTATAAGGTTAATGAGTTGAATAATGATGAAGCGTTGAAGCTCTTTAGTTTGGCAGCTTTCAAGAAACCCCATCCTGAAGAAAATTATGTGGATTTATCCAAAGGCTTTGTGAAATATGCTCAAGGCCTTCCTTTAGCTCTAAAGGTTTTAGGGTCCTCCTTGTTTGGTAGAGGAACAAATGCCTGGAAAGGTGCTTGGGATCAACTGAAAGCAAATCCTAATAAAGGAATTTTAGATATACTTCAAGTAGGTTTTGATAGATTGGAGGATTTGCAAAAGAAATTGTTTTTAGATATTGCTTGTTTTTTCACAGGAGAGGTCTTAGATAGCATTTTAATGGATATATTAGAAAGTTTTGGTTACTACCCATACCTCAATATTGATATTCTCATGGAGAAATGTTTTATAACCATCTCATCTAAAAAGTTGAGGATGCATGATTTGCTACAAAAAATGGGGTCAAGAAATAATTTATGATGAATCCCCCGAAGAGCCTGGTCGGCGTAGTAGATTGTGGCATTGTGAGGATGTCATTCACGTGTTGAAGAACAATTCTGTAAGTGGATCTATCCAGAGATATACTTATAGTGTATTTTCATTCTAATTCTTAAGTTTTTTTGCAATTATTTCTCACACAATTTTATTGTTTTTTATTTTTAGGGAACTGAAGTGATTGAAGGCATAGTGCTAAACTTAACTAATCAAAAAGAACAGGAACGATTCAGTGTTAAAGCCTTCTCAAAGATGAAGAAATTGAGAATTCTTAAAATTCGCAACACAAGTATTGTCAACAGTTTTTATAATCTCTGTGATAAGTTACTGAATCTGCATTGGCACAGTAACCCTTTAAGATCCATACCAACACATAGGTTACGGGTTCTAGAATGGTCTAAATATCCTTCAAAATCCTTGTCAAACAGCTTTCGAGCAGACAATCTTATTGAACTTAGATTTCCATGCAGTCACATCAAGCAACTGTGGAAGGGAATTAGTGTAAGGTGTTTTCTTCTTGTTCTTCTTAATGTTCTTCTTTTTACTAATAGTACTAAGCTTGTTAATGCTTTTTTTTTTCAATATTTATTGTTTTATTTCAGAGTTTAGGGAGTTTGAAACGCTTTGATCTTAGCGGCTCTCAAAACTTGTTGGAGACACCAAACCTCACGGGAGTCCCAAATCTTGAGACACTAGACCTTGAAGGTTGTACAAGTTTATCTAAGGTCCACAAATTCATTGGTGTTCTCAAACGGCTTAGACGATTGAATCTACATGCTTGCAAACGCCTTAAAAGCTTTCCAAATGAGATTAGGTTGGACATTTTTATCTTTCTGATTGTTCAAGATTTGAGAAGTTTCCAGACATTGTGGGAAACATGACTTCATTGAGGTTACTTTATTTGAATGGTACTGCCATAAAAGAACTACCCCTATCATTTAAGAATTTACTTGGACTTTCCATATTGTCTTTACATAATTGCGAAAAGCTCTCAATTTTCCCGAGCGTTATTTGTGGTTTGTCATCTCTTAAAATTCTGGATGTATCTGATTGCATAGCACTTGGCGGAATTCAAGACATGAATGGTGAGGGGTATCTAGAACAATTGTATACAGGTGGAACTGCTACCAAATTCACTAAGTTTTTCGCAGTGCCAGAGTTTTGTTCAAATGCATGCTCTACGCAAGAAATGTTTATGACCAATGATGACTCTATTAGGGCCTTCTATATTGGTTATGATGACAAAGTCTACTACATTAGAAGCTTGAATGAAGAAAGTAATTTGGAAACAAAAAGATATGACATTGTAAGTCTCTTTCTCTTCATAAGATGTTTTGTGGAAGTGGTTATTTAATATATATATATATATAAACACACACACTCCAATTAACATCTTTCTATTTTTTGTTTTTACTTCTCATGCAGGAAAATAATTGTTTTAATTCCAAGGTAATTTGTTCCTCTTCCTTGGGAGCTGAAATTCCAGAGTGGTTCAACATTAGAAGTTTTGGTTCTCATGTAACACTTCAAATCTATCCAGACTTGGATAATAACATGAGTAAGTGGGCGGGATATCTTCATTTTACTACTTATGAAGTTGATGAGCTTGGGAATACAAATCCAAGGATTTTCAAGGGCAGTTATCCTGATCACCAGTTTGTTGAGTTTGTTTATCATTTTGAGACTAACGAAGGTCCTCTAAAGGAACCCTTAGTCCTTCGTGCCCCTGTAGACCCTTCTATAGGGCCATTTGGGTTTGGGGTGTTTGTACCAGCCAAGTGGTTTTCGGAGCAATCCAATAATTTGGATGGATGGAGCTACATTGGAGCATCAATTAAAACGTGTAGCTCGAACGTGAAGGTGAAAGAGTGCGGGGTGCGCCTTATATGTCAACATCCTAATTCTGAATCTTTTAATACCATTATTCCTTATGGTTTAGATTTAGAAATAAAGCATCATCTTTCTTGTTCTTTTGAAATGGGTAGTCATATTGTTGTACCTATTCGTTTCTAGGTAATCAAAATAAGGCATAGTAAGGGAAATAAAATATGTGAGGTGGGTCATTACTCCAGGCCAAGTTGTTTAAATGGATGCAATTTATGTATATATTGAGACTTCATCAATTATTAATGCTAGGGATTGGACAAGACGTTTGAGAATGCAGAAGTGTGAGATTGCGGTGCTCTAGAATGCAGAAGTGTGAGATTACGGTGCTCTATACCATGCATCACATTAATTATGAGATAGAACTCTTCATTCAGGCTGTACAAAAGAAATTAGCTAAGCAATTCCAGATTTAATTCAGATAAAATTTCCCTTGGGTTAACATCGACAGACCTTAGTAGTGTTCCTTTTCATTTTTTTCCACAAATTTCTAATATTACAATATCGACCGCACTCCTAAATATATATATATGTGTGTGTGTGTGCGCGCGCGCGCGCGAGCGCGTGTGTATGTGTGTGTGTAAAAAAGTTTATAATTTATTTCTAATATTACGTAAAGAAGCAAAGTTTTAAAATTTTATAAAAATCTACCATATGTCATTTACAATTCATTAGGTATTTTTTTTTTCAATCCCCTCTTATATCGATCTTTAATCTGTAAAAATGGTTTTTATGCTCTCCAATCACACATCACCATGTCGTGATTTCATTAATTACTTCACAATAAACTAAATCAATAAATCCTAAAATATGAGCCTTAAATTTTTATAAATCTTAATTTTAGAATAATTATTCTTATCATACCACACACGACAAACCATATCTTTTTTTTTTCTTTTTTACCATAAAAGAGTATGTGATATATAGATAATGAATAGAATAACTTAATTAATTTCATGAAAATAAATAAAATAAAATAAAATAAAAAATATGATAAGATGTGTGCCATGAGATAATTTTTAGCATCCACGTAATTTTAATTTTAAAGGGCTTTGCAGTCACTATTCGAACTGCCACATGGAGAGATCGTCAAATTCTCACGGCTATTCAAGCGTATTAAAAGAAGAGAATGTGCCAACTTTTTCCAAAAAAATATTTAAAAAGTTGGCAAGCTGACTGGCCCATCTAGGTCAGAGTTGACTGGCCAATCCTATTAAAATATTGTTATTTTATTTTAGGACAATGTTATGCTGCATCAAATGTGCATCTCAAATATGTATACTAATGTAAAAATTTAAAAGTATTTTTTAAACGTCCTTAATTATTAAAAAAATACAAATTTACTAATAATTACTTCCTTAATCACATCTCAAGAATATACTTAGATTGAGATAAGACTACACTGTGGGAGTTGTGAGTGAGTTGAATGCCCAAAAAATAGTGTATTCTCAAATATTTCATAACAAATTGTTGACTAAGAGTAGCAATGAAGGCATTAATATGTGAGGGGTTTGAACCAGTGAGCAGAATATTATCTACATATAAGAGTGAAAAAAATAGTGCCTAGAGATAAGTGATATATGAAAAGTGAAGGGCCACCAGAGCTACACTAGAAACCGCATAGGCAATAAGGAAAGTACTACATTTATCAAACTAGACGTGAGGGGCCCGTTTTAAGCCATATAAGGCCTTCTTTAGCTTGCAAACATAAGAAGAAAAAGTAGGTTGGATAAAACCTAGATGTTGGTTAATAAACACTTCCTCCTAGAGATCACCATGGAGGAAGACATTCTTGACATCAAATTGGTGAATATCCCAATGGCGGGGAACAAGGGCAATACTGAGAATGATCTACATGGTGTCGAGCTTGATTACGGGAGAGAATGTCTCTATATAATTAACACCATCAATTTAGTGGAAGCCATTGGCAACAAGGCAAGCTTTCAACCGATCGAGAGTACTATCAGCATTGATTTTGGTCTTGAAGACCCACTTGCAACCAATAACATTCATGTGAGTGGAATGAGGCACAAGTGTCCAAGTGTTGCTGTCTTGGAGAGCTTGGATCTTATCTTGCAATGCTTTGGTCAAGGCAGCATTATTAAGGGAGGAGCATATTGTCTTTGGTTTCTTGGGAAGGTCAACAATAGTGTGATAATGGGTGTACTTTAGTTTGGGTTTGCGAATCCCATCCTGAGAATGGGTTACCATGTTGTGGCAAGGAGGATCCGAAATGAGTGGATCAATGGGCAGGAAGGGGGGTTGGCAAAGGGGGCAAGGTCATCATGTTGGGCACTAGGAGGCTTGACTCTGGGTGAAGTCGAAGGAGACAACTCCAAGGGAGTCCAAGATGGTATATATAGGGGTGGCACCAATAACGGGTGACGTGGAGTCAGCTAATGGAAGTGGTACCTGCACAAAAGAAACACTAGAGATGCTCGTTGGGTTAGAAAGTGTAGAGCTTGGTGAACCCTAATCCATAAATGTTGATAAACTTTGGTTAGAAGTGGGAAAGGTGGATTCATAAAAAACAACATGTCAGGAGATGAAGATCTGATGAGAGGTGGGGTTTGTCACTATAGCCTATAAAAATACATGGGAGAGTTTTTGGGTCAAATTTGTTGTGCTTATTGTCCCAAGTATATGGGTAGCATTTAGACCCCGAAAACCCAAAGAGATGTGTAGATGGGATAATGACCATGAAGAAGGGAAAATGGTGAGTTAAGGTCTAATGTAGTGGAAGGAAGATGACTTGTTAAGAAAACAGCAGTTAAAAACAAAGTTTTGAAATCCGTTCCGGAGACCATTCCGGTCGAGGCACTGGAACGGAATATTTCGGTACCGGTACGTTTCGGTGTACCGTTTCGGGATTAATTATATATTATATATAAATATTTATATGTATATATAAACTAATAATTAATAAAATAAATACATATATATGTAAGTGTGTGATATGTATATGTGTATATATATAGAAGAATTAAATATTTATAAAATGAATATATATTGAAAAAAATCATAAACTTGAGTTAAGACACAAAAATAAAGGAAAAAAATTAAAGAATAGACAGATTATTAAAAGTAACAATACTTCTAGTGCACGGAAAGAGGTATTTGAATTCTAAAAGTACAATTTTATTCATTATTTTTCAACTTATTTACAAGAGAGTTTTTTTTTTTTTTTGGGACCGGAATCACTATTCCGGCCGGAATACCGGAATTCCGGCCGAAATTGACTGGAACGGCCGGAATTTGACCCGGAACGGAATAGACACCTATCCGGTTCCGGTCACTGTTCCGGCACGAAAAATTCTGGCCATTCCGGCCGGAACGGAACGGTTTTTAAAACCTTGGTTAAAAAACCTCTACCCAAAAACATTTTGAAGCGCAACTTTAAAAAAGTAAGGTCATACCTAATTTACAAATTGTTCGATATTGTCGTTCCATCGAACCATTCTATTTGAGAATACCTTGCTACTGAAGGTGCAGATTGAGTTGGGCATTGGTGAACTCACCACCTCTATCGATTTGAAAGATTTTGATATTTTTGTTGAATTGATGTTCAACAAGTTTTTCAAATAAAATAAAGACATTAAAAATCAGTTTTTTTTTTCATAAAGGAATAAACCACATATATTTAGAAAAAGCATCGACAAGACATGCATAATATTGAAATTTTCCAACAGATAAAACTAGGGCAAGTACCAATAAATCACAATAAACTTTATCAAATCATTTAAACCAATAGTAGAAGAGGGTAAAAATGGAAGTTTGCTCATTTTTCCTAACTGACAACTCTCACAAAGAGAGTTGTTTTTATTTTTTGTTGAGAACACAAATAAGGCCTTGAGAACAAAGAACACTAAGTGGAGATGCTTGGGAATGTTCCAACTGTTGATGACACACTTCTTCAAAAACAGCTTGAAATCGAGTGGAGAAGTGTGCTTCAAGTGGTGGGGACAGCACATATAAGTTACCCTTCCATCATCCATTCAACAATGTGTGATTGGTCGCCCTTTCTAGAGAAACTAACATCGTAAAATTCACAATTGTTAAGGATAATTAGTTGTTAACTAGCTAATTGAAAAAAAAATTGCCAAATCAAGAACAAGTCAAATATTTTTTAATTTATTCATAGAGTCTCCACTATGAATAAAGGTGTCACCAATGTGTGTGATTTTGTGAAGATTACCATCACCAATTAGAAAAGCATCATTACGAAGATATTGATACCAAGATATTGATGAAGATTGGAAAACATACCTAAGTTACTTGTCATGTTGGCAGAAGCACTAGTGTCTGCCATCCATTTGCATCATGATTGTCATTTTCAAGAGTCATAGAAGGCAAAGCTTGCGAAATATCATTGGATTGGAGATCATGGTCGAGCCAGTGCTAACATTTTAATGTCATGTGTCCAATTTTTCTCCAAATTTTATAGGTCTCCACTTTATCAAGAGTAGTGTCATGAGCTGTGGTGTTGGTGACAGCAGAATTGTGGGTCCCACTACAGGAGGCATTAGGACGGGACGTGTGATTGGCTTGGGAGAAGCCACATTCTCTATAGGAGAACAGGCATTGTTTGCCCTTCTCCTCATGTCCAGTTTTGTTCCCATAGAAAGCGTACGCCTGTGTGTTGAAGGATTCATGAAGTTGAGTCCCCATCTCATATCCTTGCAGCAGTGGCACAAGCTCGGCATAGCAGGGCATCGACGACTTGAGCATGAAAGTGGTGAAGGGCTTGTATTTCGGACCCAAGCTATTGAGGAGGGAAAAAACCTTCATCTTGGTCTAAGGCAAGCTCCTTGCCTTATCTTGGTTGGTTATAATTGCATTAGGAGCCCATATCTATGTCTTTGTTTGATATGAGGGCATATCCAAAGAATATCGACTAGCCATGTTGATTGAATCTCACAAAAGGGGTGAATGTCATCTTATAATATTTCATCAAACACTTTGTGTTAAATGTTATAACATCTCCAAATGATTCATATGCTACCTTAGTTGGAACATTCACCTAAAACACATTTCTCCACCTTGAGTCTTCATCTAGGTCTATCATGTAACACCCCGTACCAAAATGTTAGAGATGAATGATGGATAATTTTATTGGACCTAAATTAGTTTATTGAGTAACATTGGATGAGCCCATTAATTTATATTTATTAAAGTTGATTTGCAATTTTAGTTATGCCGATATGCCTAAAATTTTATTTTGGCCCAATTAAGGTTTAACGGGTGATTTTTGGATAGTTTTAGTAGGTGAATATTGGGAGACATTCCTAATAACTTTAGACTATTGAAATACATAAATATTTTGAATTTTATTAGTCGGAATCATTTTCAAAGAATTAGGTCAATTTGTGATCTTTAAAGTAAACTTGAAAGCTATTTAGATTTTTTTAGTGCTAAGGACCATAATTAGATAAAATAAAATTACACAAGTAGATTCGTTAGAATTTTCAAAAATTTATGCTGTAATAATAATATTTAAGATTTGTTATAGTATCTAGTTAACCAATGGAGAGCGCCACGTGTATCCATGTGTCTCCTGGTGTGCAAGAGAAGCCAAGGCGCATGCCCTACACACCCATACACTGACAATAATAATAATTAAAAGAAAAAAATCACTTCCCTCTGATCGTGCTTCCCACCTAACGCACCTAATACTGACATTCCTCTCTTTGTTCTTTATTTTTTTTTCAAACTCTCCCTTCCTCTCACTCACGTTTTCTCTTCCCTCCAGCCATCAATGCACAGAGTTAGGACTGCAAATGAATAGAGCCGCTTGTGAATAATTTAAAATCGACTTGTATAAACTCGACTCGGACTTAATTTATTTAATAAATGAATTATTCGTGAACACTAATATTGGTTCGAATATTAAACGAGCAGAACTCGTATAATCTCGATTTGATTCGGTTTACACTCGTGAACAATATTCGTATAAATTCGATTCGACTCGTTTTGAGCTCGTCACAATGCTCGTAATATTTATATATATATATATATATATTTACATATATACTTACACATATTCTTTTATTATATATATTTTATATGCTATATATATTATTTTTGATACTTTGTATAAGTAATATATGTTGTTATTTTAAGCTTATGTATAAGTAACATGTTTGAATTTATTATTTTACAATAATAATGTATCAAAATTTAAGTTCATAAAAGAATTATTGAGTCAAATATAAAATGTTTATAAAAATAAACAACTCTAATTGATTGCGACACTTTCTTAACTAATCCTATTTTGATTATTTGGCCATACTTAATATTATATCAAGGATAATTGAATACTTTTATATTAAATTCATAGCTTTATTATCTAATTTTTTAAATGACATTACTGTATTTGGCATTCTTGATGCCATATGTATTGGAAAGTGACAATGGATCAAAGTTACATTGATATTTGATAGGCTTATATTTTAGTATGTGTATATGGCTCATATCAAGTGAAACATCAAACATGTCACACATGTATAGATAAAGCAAGGCTAAAGTTATAACTTACAACTTAAATCTATACGGCTAGAGTTATTGTTTTTTTTTTATTAGTTCGGGGGAGGGGGTTTCAAACTCCATACATCCATTTTGAAAAGTTGGAGTCCTGTCAATTAGGCATAAATACTTATTATGTAATCATGTAATCCTATTTTTCAAGTAATTTTGTGACGTTTTATAACAACTTATTTGTTAGTAGTTACTACTTTCTATTTCCTACTATCTTGATTCTTTTTGCTATTCTTTTAAATTTTTATTTATTTATTTCACTATTAGTAGTGACTAGTATGAAAATATATAATTTTTATAATTTTTTTCTTAGTGATTAAAAATAATAAAAAAATACTTGATAAAAATAAAAATCTCAATTATATTATAGTTTATAATTTATGACTCTATAGAATAATAAAATAGTACAACTTTAAATATATTATAATTATTTTTTTCTTTCCTTTTAGGCTGTTTAGTTTGATTATTTCATTTCTTCTGATTTTTTTGAACAATTGCACGACTCCCACCAATTCCTTGGTGGGACGTTTTTGGCTTGAGAAGATGGATAGGCAGGATAGCCATCGGGTGAAGTTAGAATTCGAAGGGATGAAGTGTGTCTGATACTCAAGATATTCTCAAACTAGGCGTGTTCCAGTCCTTTCCATACAACTCCTTGCCCCATGCTTCAACCCCTCTACTTTCTTGCCCCATGCTTTAGTCCCTTTGCTTCCTCGGCCGCTCCTTCTCACTACAGCTCTCACAATTTCTGAACATACCACTCTCTTCGATCAGTATTCTTCTCCGTGGGCTTCAAAAGGTAAGTTTTGGCTTGACCGATTTGTCTTCTTGCCTCAACGCATTTGATTTCTCCCGTGGGAGCTAAATGGGTTTGAAATTATTATTATTGCTTCTGCTGCTGTTGTTGTTTTTCTTCTGATGTTGGTTATTACCTCTACTACTATTGATTCGTTTGATTTTTTATTTTGACTAACTGGGAAGAGAAGAAGTCCGTAAAGAGATGAGAAGGTTTTTTTTTTTTTTTAATCTCGGTAGCTCGTTCCTCTCGTGATGAAAAATAAAGAGATGAGAAGGATTTTTTTTTATCAAGTTTTTAGTTTGCTAGTCTGGGTGATGCTGGCACAAGGATTTGTTTTAATACTCATGGGTTTTGCTTGGAGAACTGGATTTTTTCTGAGCCGGTCAGTGTTTGAGAACTTGAGTATTCGAAGTGAATTCTGGTTGATTGATTTTGCTTAGTTTTGTCAATGAGAAAATCTTCACACAGGGTGTTCCAACTCAGACCCAGAAACTAAACTCTTTTGAAGAAGGAAGAAGGAATTTCTTCAAACCGACGAAAGTGGGGAATCCTTCAAACAATTGAATGAATAAAAATAAGATTTTCAATCCAATGGCTAAATTATATATCCACAAGGAAAGATTTGATCAAACCGGCGCATTCATTGAATTCAACCCAAACCTCCTCTATCATAACGCCCTTCCCCATATTCAATATTATTTAAGAAGTATTGACACGTCTCTAATGCATGTAAAGGCACCTCAATATGTGTCTAATGCATGTAAAGGCATGTCTCCAAGGATTTTTTTACACCCACATATGTCTCATTTGGGCTCTAAGATGTGCTTATATGTGTTTGTAATTTGTATTGATGATTCCTTCTATTTTTTATACGTGTAAATTGAAAAAATTATTTCTTTTATTGGTAATTACGATTTATATATTTTCTTGGAGTACGTCTTTAATGCACGCTAAATGTGGAAATGTTTACTGCTTTGTAAATTGGGGGGGAGTGGATAAGGCAGATACTTGTAGATTGGATGTGCTACTTACTTTGAATAGTGACGTTATCATGCAGGCTTTTACCTTGATTAAACTAAGTAATAATCTTCTTAGTAGCTTCTTTAGTGTTTTTTTTTTTTTTTTTTTTTTGTTTTTTTTAGAAGCTTCTTTAGTGTATTTCTAACTTTAGATGGTTGCATCTTTTTTTAGACATATCTGAACAAGTACCAATTGTTGAATGCTCATTTGCAAGTCCATTGGTGGAGACTAAAGTTAATGGTATTATTGGTGGAGAAGAAAATCTAAGTGCCCCTATGGATCCCCAAAAATATGCATACCAAAGGAAGCCTGGAAGAAAACCTCTGCTGTTTGGAAAGATTTTAAAATAGTGGAGAAGAGTGGTGTCAAGAAAGCTAAGTGCCACTTTTGCAAAGACCTCTTGTCTATTTCTAGATCAAGTTCTACAACTCACTTTGATAGGCACTTGACTAGTTGTCTTCCACACATAGCTACTTCTAAAAGGCAAAAGGTTTTGACTATTGACATGAAGGGTCCTGAATGTGTGAATGTAGTGAAGAATTTCTCATATGATATGAAAAAGGTAAGAGAACTAGCTTCTCACATGATACTTTATCATGAGTATCCTTTTTCCATGATGGAACATATGGTGTTTAATAAATTTATGAGAGCTAATACTCCTTATTGGCAAAAGATAAATCGTACTACAGCAAGAAATGATTGTCAATCCACTTATGAGATTGAGAAAAAGAAGCTGAAGACAATATTGAGAGGTGTGAATAAAGTCAGCATAACAACCGATATGTGGACTTCAGGTCAAAAGATCTCATATATGGTTATTACATGTCATTTTGTTGATCCTGATTGGCATTTACAAAAGAGGGTCTTAAATTTTTGTAATGTCCCACCACCACACAGCAGGGTTATTATTGTTGATGCTCTTAAGAAGTGTTTCGCTGATTGGGGAATTGAGAACATAGTGTCTACAATAACAGTGGACAATGCTAGATATAATGATGTAGCTTTAAGGGTTCTCAAATATATTTTCAGTTTGAAAAAGAAGTTATCTATTGGGGGGCAGCTTTTTCAAGAAGTTGTCGACTATGTTCGAGAAGGGGTGAAGTAATTGGTTGCATCAGAAGCTTGTATCAAGTAGTTTAGTGATATTGCAAAACAGTTGCAATTACCAAGCAAGAAAATTTTTTTGGATGTTCCTATCCGATGGAATAGCACTTACCTAATGCTAGCAGCAGCCTTAGAGTTTAGGGAAGTCTTTCCGAGATATGGACATACAGATCAAGGTTTTAATTATGTTCCAAGTGTTGAGGATTGGACCAAAGTGGAAAATGTCTGTCAGATTTTGGCAGTTTTTAATGAGATGACAAAAATTATCTCAGGAACCGAGTATCCAACTGCTAACTTATTCCTTCCTGAGGTATGGAGAATAAAAGAGGTGTTGAACAAAAAGTCTCTTGACCAAAATGATTACATACGAGCAATGGTTGTGAAGATGAATACAAAATTTGATAAATATTGGGGGTAATGTAACTTGCTTATGACAGTGGCTGCTGTTTTGGATCCAAGGTTCAATATGATGCTTGTTCAATTTTGTTTTCCAATAATTTATTCAGAACCTGAAGCCACTAGAAACATAGACATCATCTTGAGAATCTTGCATGAGATGTATGATGAGTATGCTAAAGATTATAATTTAGCTAATGTGGAGTCAAGTGGACTTGAAAATGCTCGAGACATAGGTTCTTCTTGTAGTGGTTCTATCAATGTTGCGGGGAAGAATTTGATGAGTGACAAGTCTATGTTTGAATCATTCGTTAGAATGAATGATACCATTCATCCAGTTAAATCTGATTTGGATGTTTACTTAGAGGAATGTGTCTATATTTGTAGTGAGGATTCAGATTCACATTTTGATGCCTTGAAGTGGTGGAAGGTTAATGATCTAAAATATTACATTTTATCCAAGATGGCACGTGATATTTTGTCAATTCCAATTACTACAATAGCTTCAGAATCTACATTTAGTGCTGGTGGTAGAGTGATTGATCCTTATCATGTATCAATGTTTGTTGAAATAGTAGAAATGTTATTATGTGGAGCTGACTGGGTTCAGGTACTTCATGGTTTGAAAAAATCATCAAATGTAAGTATAATTTTATTTAATGATTTTTCATTGCCATCTAGAACTTGTCTTAACTTATTGAGAACTTGTCTTAACTAATTTTTCTCTTTCATTTTCTAGAGAGAAGAACCAACTTATGAGGAGATTTTACTGCCTTGACAGGAATCAAGGGGCAAGTTGTATATTTTTGCCTTTTGGTATAATGCTATTTATTTTTGTTGTTTTGTTATATCATGTTACTAATTATATCATGTGTGTTTTGCATTATAGGTTGATGGTGATTAGCATCTGGTTGGTTTTTAATCTTTTTTTTTTTTTTTTTTTTTGTGAATTGATCTACTAGAAATACTACAAGGAACCATGATAGGACATGTTGTTTAAGACAAAAGTTGTAATTATTTTTGTGGACCAAACTTATTGACTCATTGGAGGTTGGAGGCTTGGAGCTGTCTAGCTAGACAAGGTTGGGAACTTGGGATTTTTTGAAAGCTTGGATCTAGCTAATTTCATTACTTGAATATCTGACGTACTTGAATTGTAGCCCTAGTTTTTTGTAGAAGTATAATTGTGCTGAATGAAGAAATATGGATAATTATAAGGAGATTTTTTGTAGTGTTTCTTTTTGTACTTGGTGCTCAAAGAAATGGTATTTACTATTTACTTGTGTTGTTTACATGTGCAATGGAGGCTTTGATGTTGTCCTATCAATCTACCACTGCCTTTTATGATAATTTTTGGTTAATTATTATTGAAAAGCTCTAAAGCTATTAAGCACTAAGTCATTGAATTGGGTTATATTTGTAATGAGCTATATTTGTAAGTTTGAATTGGGCTATATTTGTAATGAGCTCTAAGCTTTTGAAGCTACTCAATTTATTCCTTTTATAAGTTTGCTGGACATTGTAATTATAATTAGTGATTTACCATTTGAAATTATAATTTATTATTTTTATTTTTTTTAAATTTGCTAGAAATTGTAATTGTAATTAGTGATCTACCATTTAAAATTGTAATTTATTGTAATATGATATCTTAGATGTTGGAATTATTATTTTACCTATTTGTAAGTTGTAATTATATTGTAGGCATGTGGCAAGTGATGAATCATTGATTTATGTCTAAAAGCATTAAGAGCTCAATTTAATATATATTATCATAATTCTAGCTAAAATTGATTAAGAGAAAGAATTCCATTCATTTATCAAAAATAATAATAATAATAATAATAATCTCATTTGTGCTTCAACCAATCAAAAAAAAAATGTGAATTAGATTTAAACCGAGCTCGTATCAACTCAAGTATTTTTTGTACTCGAGTTCGAGTCGAATTCGATCATAATTTATGTTAGATGAGTCAAGCTCGATCAGAAATTTTCAATTTTTTTGGAGCTCGAGTCGAATTCGAGCATACATATATATAACAGAAAATAAATAATGGAAAATATAAGCAAATATGGAAAATATAAGCAAATACTGAATATAAACAAATTTATTAAAATAAACAAGTTTAAACAAGATTACAGAAGAATATCTGGAGAGGTTAGGGATGAAGAATAAGAGAAGGAAGGTGAGGGAGAAGAGAGGCTCTGGGCGTAGTACCTAGAGTCGAGGGAGAAGCTCTAAAAGAATTTGTGCCTAATACTGAAGTCAGGCATTCCTTTTATAGAGCAAGGAAGCACTGTATACAATCATTAAAGTAGAGATACAGTGAAAGTAAAAGTAAATGGTACTGTACACAATCATGAGTAGAGGTACAGTAAATATGTCGCCCGTGATTGAATAGTGTATTCAATCCCGTGAATCAAGGCAGCTGGCTGTCAGCTGAATAACGATGGATCAGTCATCAGATAGTCTTGGAGTGTCTTCTGAATCATGTCCAAATGTGTTACTGTAGGAGGCTTCAGAGGAGGCTTCTGATTCTGGGTCAGAACTGTCTTCCTTCAGCGATTGTTGGAGTAGGTGAATTAATACCAAAGAGACAGTTCTCTAATACCAAAGAGACAGCGGAACAAATAGAAGATGAAGAAATTGAGGAATAGAATATAAAGAAAATGAAAGATAAGCACGAAAATAAATAGCAAGAATTAAACGTGAGCAAGAAAGCACGAAAATAAATAGCAAGAATTAAACGTTAGCAAGAATATGTTGCGGCTCAGCCGACCTATGCATGTATGCAGTACTGAAATATAAATATGATTGCAGAAAATAAATAATGGAAAATATAAGCAAAAATGGAAAATATAAGCAAATACTGAATATAAACAAATTTATTAAAATAAACAAGTTTAAACAAGATTACAGAAGAATATCTGGAGAGGTTAGGGATGAAGAAGAAGAGAAGGAAGGTGAGGGAGAAGAGAGGCTCTGGGCGTAGTACCTAGAGTCGAGGGAGAAGCTCTAAAAGAAGTTGTGCCTAATACTGAAGTCAGGCGTTCCTTTTATAGAGCAAGGAAGCACTGTATACAATCATTAAAGTAGAGATACAGTGAAAGTAAAAGTAAATGGTACTGTACACAATCATGAGTAGAGGTACAGTAAATATGTCGCCCGTGATTGAACAGTGTATTCAATCCCGTGAATCAATGCAGCTGAAAGTAAATGGTACTGTACACAATCATGAGTAGAGGTACAGTAAATATGTCGCCCGTGATTGAACAGTGTATTCAATCCCGTGAATCAAGGCAGCTGGCTGTCAGCTGAATAATGATGGATCAGTCATCAGATAGTCTTGGAGTGTCTTCTGAATCATGTCCAAATGTGTTACTGTAGGAGGCTTCAGAGGAGGCTTCTGATTCTGGGTCAGAACTGTCTTCCTTCAGCGATTGTTGGAGTAGGTGAATTAAATCCTTCTTTGTTAGTCCTGTAGAAATATTCTTTTTCTTGGACTTGGAGGATTGAACAAACTTCTGGGAAGAGGAAATAGTTGCTTTCTTCTTTGAAGTGGTCGAACTGGTAGGTGCCTGGATTAATGGATATTCAGGCGCTGATCGGTCAATAGCAGGGAAATCTTCAGAGTTTTTCAGATTAAGGGTAGTCTGACCAAACTCTTTAGAAATAGTATTGATCATGTTTGCCATGTGAGGGAATCTGTCCCACCATTTAACAAAGGCAAACCTGTGTAGAATATCACCATTTTTCTCGTAGGACCATTTTAGGATCCATGGAGGTTTGAATCTTTTACTGAAATGAATGCAGTATGGGAATTAGCCTCATATGCATCCAACTTTGGAGAGATTGCTTGAATAAAGGATTTGTAGGCCCGTTGGAGTTCTTTTGGGAAAATGTCCGGAATGAGTCCAAATTGGTGCCACCATTTATTGAACCATAGTGGAATTTTTCCTCTGAAATTCTTATCAAAGTTAAAAAACCACGAATGTGACATATCTGGTGTCTGGAAAAGCATGAACCTGAACCAGACATCAATGTAGTCATAATAATTGTAAACAATTTCTGAATCACGGAGTTTTTTGGAAGTAGAGGGGTGTGTACCCCAATCTTCTTCAGTAATGAATCTGAGAATATAAGCACTATGATAAATCAGTTTGGAATCATCTGTTTTATCATAAATGGGTTTAATGGTTAAGGAATCAGTGTGGATCAGAATACTGGAATAAAACTGGAGATTTTTGGCTGGATTCTCCGGGATCCAATGGAAATTGAGGGGGAAATAGCGGGTAGCTATCTTATAGGGATCTGTGTCTATGGATCGATTGGATTCAATGTAGAATAGGTTCCAAGAATACATTTTTTTGATGTATTGGGTTTTTGAAGCAGGGAGGAATAATTGAGTAGGCCTTGCTGTTGCTAAAGCAATAGGTTTGGCATATGGATCATATGGAGTTGAAACAGTTGAAGCAAAAGAAGCAGGTTGATATATACTACCCAAGGTAGTAAATCGGTTGGCAATTTCCACAGGAGGTGCCGGTTTGGTTGAAACAGGTGGTGGTGGGGCGGGGACAATTTGTTTTCCTTTATCTCGTTTTTTGCTCATGGTTGCTGCAAGAATTCACGAGTAAGGAAATCAGGAATAGAATTATCAGAACCTTTAATATACTCAATATCAAAGTCAAAAACACTTAAAATAGCTTGCCATCTGGCGAAAATATGTTTAGATGCAATATTTTGAACATCTTGTTCTAATACATATTTAGCACTCATGCAATCAATGCGTAACAGGAATTTTTTGTTTAATAAATCACTTTGGAATTTTGATATGCATAATACTATAGCAAGTATTTCTTTCTTAATAGTGCTATAATTATGCTGTGTAGGGTTCCAAACTCCAGAATGGAAACGAACAATTTGTTCAGAAGAATCTGGTGAAACTTTTTGTTTCAGAATGCCGCCATAACCTATGTCTGAGGCATCTGTTTCCACAATTTTGAATGAATCAGGAGTAGGAATACCAAGGCATGGAAGAGTTTTGACATATGCCTTGATCTGCTTAATAAGATTGGTATGGATATCTATCCAAACAGGAGGATTAGTATGCAGACGATCAAACAATGGTTTACACTGTTTTCTCATGTTTTGATAGAATTCAGTTACATAATTGAGGGAACCAAGGAATCTTTGTAATTGATTTTTATCAGTGATGACATCAGAAAATTTGTCAGCAAATTCTATAGCCTGATTGATGGGTCTAATTTTGCTTTCTGAAATATCATAACCAAGGAAACGAATCTTGGTCTGGAACAAATTGATTTTCTTTGCAGAAACAACAAGACCATTTATTCTGATGATATCAAGAAACGAGTGCAAATGTTTCCAGTGTTCATCAATGGATTTGGAGAATATGAGAACATCATCAATGTAAACAATGGTAAAATGGGTGAAGGCATTGAAAATGTCATTCATGATATTTTGGAATTCACTAGAGGCCTTTTTTAGGCCAAAGGGCATCACGTTCCACTCATAGTGACCAAGGGGAGTAGTGAATGTAGTTTTGTATCTATCTGACTCACAGATCTGGATTTGCCAAAATCCTGACTTAAGGTCGAATTTGGAAAAGACTACTGCATCACTCAATCTCTATATTAAGTCATTTTTGTTGGGGATGGGATACCTGATCCACTCTAAGACTTTGTTCAGAGGTTTGTAATAAATAACTAGACAAGGAGTACCTCTTTCTATTTCTGCATTTTTTTGGACATAGAAAGCAGCACAAGACCATGGAGACTTACTAGGTCTAATAATGTTTTTAGCAAGCAAATCTTTGATTTCTTGTTTACAGAATTTTAAAGTTTCACTATTCATCTGAATAGAGCGAGCTTTAGTGGGAATGTTTTTCTCAGAGAAATCCTTAACATAAGGAAGGGAAACAACATGTTTTTTCCTATGCCAAAAAGCATTGGGGAGATCAGAACAAACATCAGAGATTAATCTTTGATTAAAATCAGCAATTTTTGATTGGAGCAAAGGATTAGACAAATGTTCAGAGATCTTTTTGTATTTGATTTCCTGTTGAAGGGAATTCAAATGCTGGTTTTTTGCCAAAAGCAAGGATTTCAAGCTTTTGTCAGTGTCGATTTCGAATTTTGTAGCGAATGTAAATTTCACTTTCTGTCCAAAAGGATCAGTAGTGATACCATCTTTGTCAGAAATAAAAGGATATAAAGCAGAGATAAAAGGGATTCCTAATATGACTTTATCAGACATATTTCGGACTAAAACAGAAGGGATTTTGAAGCAAACATTATCTTGGCAAACATGAGCATTGCTTAACTCATAATTGATCTTCATCTTAGATCCTTTGCCACAGATAGCTTTTCAGTAGATTTTTCATAATATCTACTGGGAACTAATCCTTCTTGGATACAATTCATATCCAATCCGGAATCAATCATAGCAATAACAGAGAATTTGAAATCATGAGCAATGGTAATGTTAACACGTGAAAACCATTTGGGGGGAATGGAATGGCGAATTAAAACAATATGATTTTCTGAAGATTTTTCTTCAGTTTTCTCAGAACTAGAAGGCTGCTCATCGTCAGAAGGGATGTTATGATCAAACTGTTTATCAATTTTAACACATAAAAGCTCTTGCTGTAAAGCAGAGTTTGAATCTTTGAGTTTATTGACCTCAGTCTTGAGTTCGATAATCTCTTTTTTGATTAGATTTACTTCATTTTGTAAATCTTGGGTGGAAACTTCTTTAGGTTTTTTCTTCTAAAACCTTTCTAAAGTCTCTTGAAAATTGATCCTTTGTTTAGGAGGCTCTGACTCAGGATGAGTCAGTGTCTTCTTGAGCTTAAGAATGTATTCTTGTTTAAGCTCTGGATCTTGAATTTGCGAAATCATAGTTAATAAAAGATTTTCTTGTTCTTCACCTTTGGATAAAACATTAATTGTTTTTCCTGTAAGTTTGCAACAAGAGTCAGTGCAGTTACAACCAAGCTTAATAACATGAGAATCAGAAGATCCAGATTCTGAGTGATATTCTAAATCACTAGAACTAAATTCATTCAGGTCAGAGGAAGAAGCTTTTATTTCCATGAGTTGGAATAATTCTTCTTGATCAATGACACTAATATTTAACGCATTAAGCTTATTTTTGAACTTGTTGGGTGTCTGGGTGCATTTATCAGCAAAATGTCCCTTCTTCCCACAATTAAAACATTTTCCTTTTGAAGCATGTTGGAAATTCTTCTTTTTAGGAAAGGATTTCTTGTTAGGTGATTTTTTGTAAAAATCATCACGGGGTTTTCTCTTGTAACACCACGAGGTTTGGAAAACTGTTTAAACTGTTTGGGTTTTCGTCTAGAAGGAGCAATAGGAGGAAGGCCATACTGTTCACAAAATGTTCCCATTTCGTACTTGGCTTTCTTACTATTTTTCAATTGTTGACGAAGCATGCGTTGATCATTGCACATACTAATACCAAGTTTCTTAATTACACTGAAAATATCACCATAAATGAGATTATCGTAATTAAGAAATCCTGAGATATCAGTAAGTTCATCCTTGACTTTGAGAGCAAAAAGATGAGGTAAACCATCTATGAATTTTTCTTTCCAGTATGGCTTCTGACTGTTGTCTCGAAGCATTACTCGGGAAGTAAAAACATCTTGATACCATCTGTAGTCAGACATCTGACAGCATCGTAGATTATTTAAATAATCAGAAACACGATTTGTAATGTTAGAAGGGGTGCCAATAAAGTGCTTAATAATAGTATAGATTAAAGTATTAACACCATCAAAAGGAGTAGAGTTAATAGCAGGATCAAAAACAGAGAGTCCATTGTCATCTTTTTTGACGGCATGTTGGATTGCTTCTCTGGTCTCCGGAAAAAGGTGTTTATCCCACCAGTTACGGATTATTCCAATAAAACCAGTGGTTAAGATAACAACAATATCAGGTTCTCTAATATTATTATTAATGTAAGCATTTGCAACTAAAGACATTTTACTCATGGTATTTAGTATTTCTTGTTCAGACATACCATCAATATTCCATTCATAAGTTTTATCAGCTGAATAAGAGGATTGAGATTGAAAGATTTTTTCTTCGAATTGTAAATCAGGGGGTGTAGGTTTTGAATACCAGTTTCTTGTAAAACTCATTGGATTGGGTTTGGATTCAAGACCAGCAAGTTTGAAATCATCTTGGTGAAAATTCTTTTCAAGTAGATCAATGTTTCGAACAGTTGAGGAGTCACTTTCAGATGAGTCTGCGTCAGTAGTTTGAACAAAACCATCTTCTTCCTCTTTGTTAGTTAAAGCACTAGTTGAAGGTTTTTCAGGTTTAGTAGAGGAAGGTTTTTCAATCTTGATATTTTTTAGCATTTGATTAATTTGATCAAGAGTTTTGGCTTGTTTTGTTTTGGGATCAAAGATTGGCCTTTTTTCTGGTAAAATAAGCAAAGGTTTGTTAGTAGACTGGGAAACAGTTGTTGAAGATTGGATAGAAATTGGATTTTCTATCTTTTCTTCGATCCTATCCAGTTGTTGTCCTATGGTTTGGAGATAAGTATTAGAAAAATTATTCTGTTGGATAATTTTCTTTGTTTCGGACAAAACTGTGTTAATTTCTTAATTATTGGAGTCAGTATTGGGTGCTTTAAAAGGTGAAGCGGTTAAATCAATACCTAAATGAGAAATAACAATTGCCTCTGAAGGAGGATGACTGGACTTGACAGTAGTCCTTCCTTCTTCCTTGACAAAATCAGTTTTTAAAACATTCAAACTATTTTTTGAAACATAGTAATTTTCAAGGAAATCAAATAAAAGAATATGTTTTTGTTCGGTGTTCATCTTTTCTTTCCATTTGCGTTTAACACGTGATTTTTCAAGATCAGAAAAAGTCGCATGATAAGTTTTTTTCTTATCACGGTTTTCTTTTGAATTGTAATCTTTGAACAAAGAAATTAAATCTATCTCAAAATAATTTATGTTAATGACGTTAAGCTGACTAGGTAAAGGAGCAATGGAAGCAGCCATATCTGAAGCTGTAGGAGACAAAGTTGAAGTATCTTCATCATCCCTGTTAGCTTCTTCCTTTATGGATTTGCCTTTAGATGTTTCAACATCTTTGGCTGAATAAAAGGCAGAGGTAATTTGAGAGGACGTAGAAAGCCCTTTCATTTTTAAATTAGAATTATTTAAAACAGGTTGAGCAGCTTTTGCAGAATCCTTAAGAAAGATATTGAGATTTTGATCTCTTCTTTCACAGTCTTCTGCTGCAGGATTAAAAGAAGATCTAGATCCAGCAAAAGAGTTTCTTCTGAAACTTGTAGCCAGAGTTGGATCAAAGCTAATTTTGACAGTACTATCTAAATATTGTTGAATATAATCAAGATCAGGCTTGGCAGTTAAGATGGGAGCAGGTGGAACTTCTTGGTTTAGGATCCATTCATTAGGAAGAGAAATATCTTTCCAATGAATCATTGTTGGAACCTTTACGTTGGCATCAGGGGTAGAACTTTGGATTAACAAAGTTTTTCCTCCTATAGATTTCAGAACAGTTTTGGGATTTAAAGTTGATTTTAAAACTCTGTAATAGATTCGGTAAATAACAACAAGGGGTTTGCTTCCTTTGATCATATCATAACCAGAGGTAGCAATGTTTAAAATTAAAGCTTTTAGAATATTTGGATCATTCAAAGCATGTGGTAAATCAGGAAAGCAATCAAAGTAAATAGGACCATTGAACAAAGAAGATTGAATCATACCAAGAATGCTAGTTTCAAACTAATTATGTCTAGCATCTCTTAAGCATAGAAGAATAGAAGCATTAATTCCCAATCTTGTTAATGGTTTAACAGCGATCTGAACAGATCCAATATAAAGAAACTTATAACCTTTTGACAAGAATTCCTGTATGGATTTTTTAGTGAAAAGATAATATTTTTCTTGAACATTGGAGACTTCACAAGTTTGTTCAACAGTTTTAACTTTGAATTCTGAATTAAAACTAAGATTAGACTTAAACCAACTTGTTTGGTAAATAGAACTGGGTTGAATATGTGGAATCGTCCATTGATTCCAGTTAACAGAAGGATCAGTTTCTTCAACTGAGAAATCTTCCTCATTAATGATATCAGGGGGTTCAATCCTGGAACTGGAACTAATAGTTGAATTAGATCTATACATTTTACTTACTTTGTTTTTAAACAAAACAGTGCCTCACACCTCAGAAGTCTCAGGTACTCTCAAAACTAATCTCACCCTGGCATCCAAATGCCCTACACTCACCTAGCAACGGGTCTTACAGGACAGTAGGTCTCTTGATAAGTCTGGGGATAACTAGACAGAGTAGGAGCTCGGTCTTTGGTTTGTAGAACAACAAAATAAGTGAAATGATAAGAAGTAATTACGAACTATCAATTACCAGGAGCCGAAAAGATGGCTCTGATACCAAAGAGATAGTTCTTTGGTATCAGAGACAGTTCTTGGTTTGATTCTTTGGTATCGTTTAACATATATATATATGTTAAACGAGCTCTTGACTCGCTGTTCGAATTCGACTCGATTCGGTTCGTTTGTAGCCCTAAGCCCTCCCACACTTCTTCCTCTCCCAGAAACAACCCTCACATCAACACCCATCCCAAGCAATCAAACCAAGAACTGAGTCCTTCGAGCACCACCATACCACCACCACATGGCCACAGTCCCACTTCCTCCGTGCTAACAGATTCCCCACACCCACTCCACTACCATTGAGCCATGTTTCAACAAACCAAAATCAGCACATTGAGAAACCCAACCGATTAGACCACCCTCACACCTAGCCCACCACCATACAACGGAAACAACCCAATTCGATCTCCAACTCCAACAGCCTCCACCGAATACCATAACACCTGCACGAAGACCACCACGCCAAAAATCAGCCCTCTTCCTCCACGCTAGCAACTTCCCCTCACCTACACCACCATCACCATGCCGCTGTTTCTACAAACCAAACAAAGCAACCCCCCAACACCAAGAGCCACCATGATTGAATGGCCATATCCGCCCAAATCCATGGAGTTTTTCCTCCATCCCGAGCAGCACCATTGTGAAAAAGCTCATACCCTCACCATCACCATCAGTTGCCGCCAACACCCACTCCCTATTTGATTGCTTCTCCCTCTCCCTCTCCCTCTCTCTCCCTTTCCCCCTTGTCTCCACGCAGACATCACCCTTCTCCCTTTCTCAGATCTGCAAACGATAGACTCCACTTTCCCCTCTCCCTTCGGTCTTTAGGTATAAGTTATAACCCAACTTGCCCAACTTCGAGTGAAATTTCGAAAATGCCCTTCAAATATTGAGCTGAATACAAGTGGGCCTTAGTGCCTTTAGCCCATTCGGCCAGAGATCGGTTCCCAAAATGGCCTATAATATTTTAAATGGGCTGGACTCATGTTTTATCGGTTTTTAATAAAGAGTATTGATTTATGAGAATTCTATCCGAGGAAGATTATACCTTTTTAGGAGTTTTGAGATTTTTAAGTTTGAAGGAATTATAGGGTTGTGTGACGATTTATGTTGAATTTGAATAACGTACGAAGGAGTATGGTTTTTACATTTTAAATTAACAATAGGTTTGTGTAGTTATATTAACCTCAATATTTTGAAAAGGTAAAGATTGTGTTTGTGAAATAATTATTTTTTATATTTTTATTTAAGAATCATAACTTCTATTAAGAAAAAGGTATTACAGACATTCATTAAGTTAAAATACTTGAAAAAAAAAGTTTAGAATATAATTCCACCACATAGCGATATTATCAACATTTATCGCTTAACGAGCTAAACAATAAAAGGCCTCTCGGCCATTTAGCTCTCACTCTTGCTTTAATTTACACCCTTATGCTGCGGGCTTAGTGGACTTGTAGTTTGGGCCTTGGGCCTTAGACCTGTTTAATTTCCCTGTTGTTTAGTTACTGCATTGCAAGCCCATAGGGCATCTGCTTATATACCGAGCGGAAGGCTCCATGTTTTCCCATCTGAAAGGTTACTGAAGATTTCTCTTTTCTCAATGCCTATTTTCTCTGGAGGTTTCTCATCCTCGAAGTGAGAGTTTTTCCTTTTCTTCGTTGGTTCTTGGATCAGATTGGTACACAACCTTTTTTTTCTTTCTTTCTTTCTTTCTTTTGTAGAATGTGTTACACAATCTTTAATTTGTTGTCATGATCACCTTTCTTAATATTCCCATCGTGGTCGATCGTCACAACATTTTAATCCCATATTATAAGACACTTGCAATTCAAAAAGAAAAGCTTCATGAGCTCTAGTTGGACAATTAATAAGCGTAAAACTATACCAACCTTTTTACAGGAACATACACACCAAGTTTTAAGCGCCTGTTGGTTTAATTAATTAAATGCGATTTCAGAACATCCTATAACATTATAAAATTAGGATGAGTCTTTGATTAGGATGTGCTGTAAAAATGCATTTTATGCTCTCCTATCACACACCACGACGTCGTGATTTCACTAACTTGACAATAAACTAATCAAATTGAATTAATTTTTTTTTTAAATAAAAATTATAATGCCCTAAAATATGAGCCCTGAACTTTTATAAATCCTAATTTTGAATTTTAAGAGGCTTTTTAGTTAGGCCTGTTCATCTGGGCCGCCCGGAACCCGAATAACCGGGTTTTCGGTTATGGTTTTTGGCCCGGATTTATCTGGGCCGAAACCCGCATTTATAAAAACCGGAAGCATCCAGTCCGGACTCGGGTATAAAACCGGGTTCCATATTATACCCGGTTAGCAACCGGGTTTGTTTATAACGCCAAAAACAATTCACCTGTGTTGTGAATTCGGTCTCCTCTCTTTCTCTCGTTAGAAACCCTAACCTTAGCAGAAACTAGAAACCGTAACCTCCTTCCGTGAAATCTTGCCGCCGTCTCTCTCTCGCCGTCACTGCTGGCCGGACGTCGATCAGTAAGTCTCTCTCTCTCTCACTTAGGTAACCCTCTATCTCTCACTTCGATAACCCTCTCTCTCACACTTCGATAACTCTATCTCTCTCTCTCTCGATCTCGATCTATGATCAATGCTTTTGAACAAATCTCTTGTGGATATAAAGTATATGCTGTTATTTCGCTAGATCTACTGTTTTTTCTCCATCTCTCTCTCTCTGTTTTGTTAGATCTGTTCTCTTTGTTTTTAAACATGGGGTTTTTTTTTTTTTTTTTGGGTCTGTTTTTTTCTATGATCAATGCCTTTGAACAAATCTGATGTGGGTATAAAAGTATATGTTGTTATATAACTAGATCTGCTCTTTTATGTTAAACATGGGTCTTCTTCTTTTTTTTAAATAGTTTTTGAGCATTTTTCTTTTGATTATTCTGTTTCTAGTAATACAGCTTTTTGTTTGGTAGATAAAGATTCCTACTTGTTCTTGATGAAATGCCTGAACCCAAGGCCTTGTATAAAAGTATAAAATACCGTTGATATTAAACTAAGCGTTTGGGTGTGAAAAAGAAGGTAATTTAATTAGTACCGTTGATATTGTTCTCTGCAATTTGGGTCCTTTTTTTCAATTTGGGTCTGTTTAGCTTTTGGAATGCTACTCTGTAAGATTAAAAAGTACGTACTAGTCTTATTTCTTTATAGATTCAAATGCTCTGTTTTGGTCAAATATTGTTTTAGAGAAGATTCAAATATCCTTTAAAGATCACATGGAATGGAGCTGGTGATTGCATTGATGAATTTGTTGTTTATGTTCACATCTTACAAACAGAGACTTAGATACTTGTCTATATGCATAATTCTTTAGAAGGTGGTGTCATGGTGTCCACATGTGAATGTCTTTGTATTGGGCTAATTTTGACTGTTCAAATTATATAAATACCTATTTTTTCTTATAAAAAATAGGCCCTTTCTAGTTTTAAGACTAGGTAAATGAATATTATCTATTTTAAATAAATTGAAAATTATTATTTTTCTATTAGATGTTACCAAGTTTTGATTCATTGCATGGATGGAAGGCAGTGCTTATTTAGAAAACTAAAATTATTTCGATTGGTTGCTTGGGTCAATGAGATTTTATGCTTGTGAGTCTGGATGAGTATGGTGTTGTATGCTTTATGCTTGAAACTCATTGCTTTATGGTCTAATAAACTCAGAAGTCTCCTTGGTACTCATTGCTTTATGCTTTCTTTTCTGATAATGTCATTTGTGACTTTTTTGAGGTTTCTTTGAAGTCTTTGGATATATTAAATCATGAGCTTCTTAGATTTTACACACTGAAAATGCCTAGTATGGTATAGGAGAGAATGAAAAGTTTATGAAAAAAGCAAAAGAGGAAGGTCATGCTACTGCTTATGTAGTGGGTGTTTGGAATTGATAGCTTTAAGACTTTGGGTTTAGATAGAACTGGATTGGTTTGCTTTTCTGTTTTCTCAAAATATGCATAATATAAGATGTAGTCTTCGATGAAATCAACACACAAATAACTGATTTGAAGATGTTGGTTTTGTTAGGTTTAAGATGATATTTGGATATGTACAAATGTCAATGTTTTATGGGAAATTGAATTCAAAACAATGTGCTATGTATTTGGATATGCTGAGTTGATTTTATCAAAACAAAGGATGATATGATCTATTTTTGGAAATGAACACTGCATGTATAATGTGCTTTCTACTGCTTACATCTGTTTTCTTGTCTGTATAAAATCTGTATCAGAATCTGTTTTTGTTTTTCAGTTTTCAAATAGGTCTTTGTTGGACTAATTTTGTGTGCATAGCTAAGATACCATTTATTTATTTGCTCACATATTGTATCTTTCTTTTTCCACAGTGCTGCTGAGTATATTCTGTATAAGCTGAAACTGATGGGGAAGATAATTGAAATCCACAGTGCTGCTGAATTTTCTTACTTCAATCTTTTTTTTTGGGGGGGGGGGGGGGGTGATTTGTTTGCATTTAAATGTAGCTTTTCCGATCAATTAGAATGCTAGATTTTATTTTTAAGAGTTGGTACTCGAAACTGTTCATTTAAAACAGAGTTGACAAGATAAAATCACTGAAGTGGTGAAAAAATATTAATATTTCCCCATTTCTTTGGTTCAGACTATTAAAAAAAAGCCAATTTTAAAAGGATTCTTCCACTGTTTTATGAAGGAGTACTAATACCAATTAAGCATAAAACCTGTACCCGATTAAGAAAGTAGTTTGAGTGAGTCTGATTTGTTCAAGAGAGTAAAATTTGAAAGATCGGAACATGTATCTCTTAATTCCTTATTTATACAAGCCGCAGACTGAAAAAAAAAAAAAAACAAAAAAAAAAAAAAAAAAAAAAAAAGACCTGGTTCAACCTGAAATCCAGAATCCGGGTTTTTAAATAACCGGATTCATCCGGATTTTAGCCCGGGTCTGACCCGGGATAACCCGATCTGGGTTTCGGCCCGGATTTGAAACCCGGATTCCGGTTTGGGTATACCCAGATTTCCGGGTTGGAACCCAGTTAAACAGCCCTATTTTTAGTCACTATTCCAACTGCCACGTGGAGGGAGCGCCGCCAAAATCTTTAGATAATATTCAAAGATTAATATTACTTTTCATTTACAATCCATCTTTTCATTCTCAATCACTCGTTAAATATATAGCACACTATACGCAGGTTCATATTCGTCCAAGCACTTAAAATATGTCATATAGTATTTAGAATCAGGAATACATTGCAGGAAATGCAGACGACACTCGATATATGGAACTGCAGTAATATAATGGAGCAAATCAGGAGTTAATCTTCCTGAAATTCTTTCTAATCTCACCCCTTGAACCTGTCAATGGAGAAATATTTCCCATCTTAATCATGGACTGTGCAAACTGCTCGAAGAACAGCTCGTTGTTTTCTGAATATATCTTCTTCGTTCTTTGTGAGAAGAACTTGATCAGAGCTTAAAAGGCCTTTAGAAGACAACAAGTTCTTGAAATAGCTGTTGTCGAATTTTGTTGGGCTGACAAAGTCCAAGAAAAACAGGTTCTGATCACCACCAGATCTCGGGCATCTGGTTCTCAATTGGGCAGCATATGATTGATCAAATGTGCTGTCGGGCAGCCCATTGCCTGACTGGTTGTAGAGTCTCTGCCTGAAGCTGGTGCACCGGGCATTTCCTATCGTGTGGCTCCCTGCATAACAATTATTCAAACTTCAATAATCTTATTGCCATACTGAATTAAACCAGGTTAATTTAGATGGTGACTTTGTTTTGAAGTTAAATCTGGTTAATCACGTGTGTTCTGGGTAATTTAGATTCCTCCACACCCATTCCATCAAACATTTATTCTTAAAAGGACCCAGATTATGGTTTGGCACAATGGTAGGTTCAAGCTAGCTCTTTAAATATTACCGGATAGCGCAACAAGATCAACGACATTAAGTCCTTGTCCATTGAACTTGGTGAGGATAGTCTGGAATGTGTTGTTTGGAGCAGGGATGTTGTTGTTTGAGCCACTCAAGCTTGCACCTCTGGAGTCCCTTCTTCCTAATGGAACCTCCCAGCTGGGTCCACCAGCCTGCATATTCAAAAGATGGTCAAGTTCTGATTATATATCTATACATATAGACACACACACATATGTTGGCTAGCCAAAAGTTGTTTTTAGGTAAAAGTATATTTTGCTCCATCAACAAATTATAAAGTTTTTACATTTTGTACCTCATGCTAACAAAATTCACACAATACTGCACGTTCAAACTATAAAAAATTGACATTAATGGCAATAAAATAGGTCATGTGGCACAATCTTAACTATCAAATCTCAAAGGACTGAGCAAAAAAGCCATTTTCTTTTATATAGTTTAGGGATGCAAAATACATTTTCGCTTATTTCTGTCATGCAGCAAAATTATGACAAGGCTGTAAAAAAGTGTCACTTTACTAGAACCGTGGAGTCTCTAGTAGCTAGAGTCACAATATCAGCACAAGATACTGTAAGTGGGCACTCTTTCTCCAAAGCAGATTTGATCTTGTCCAGAACTTCAAACCCTCGAGCAGAGTTCCTCTGCTGTCCAACAATAGGGATGCGTCGTAGCCCTGCAAAATATGAAGAGTTTTGGATACAAGTTGACATGCATGCATGGATAATGCAGTGTAGTCTTTATAACTTGTCGAAATGAGATGAGTTGTGGGAAGTTGGAAGACCTGGACAAAACAGTCGTGGAAATGGAGCCTAAGCAATGAAGCCGCTATGCGAGCTTCTTTGGCCACAGCCTCGGCCACTATGGACTTCACAATCTGTTGAGCATTTGGGCACGAGTGATCATAAAACTGTGGGTAGAGGTAACTCCCGTGGGTCTTGCCGGAGAAGCAGCAAAGGGGAGCAAAGGCAATAAGAGAGAGAACTAAGAAAAAGCTCATAAACTGAGACATTATTATTATTGTCTCTCTCTCTCTCTTCTTGTCCCAATACTTTCAAGATCAAGACCCCTCTCTGTATAAAACGCTTGCAGAGAAATGTTCAGGACCTGTTATGATGAAAGCTGATGAATGGCTTTAGGGGGGATTTATAGGGGAAACTTTTTGTAGACATTTGACAAAGTCCTAAGTAAGATACAGGGACATGCAGGGGAGAGAGAGAGAGAGAGAGAGAGAGAGAGAGAGAGAGAGATTGGAAGGGAACAAAACAGTTGGAGTTGGTATCTATCTAGCTTTACAGTAATGTCAAAGAAAAAGGAACCAAAAATTAAAGTAACAAGAGACTTGGAGTGGGTACGTAGCTTTTCCAAGCTTAGGCTTGCTTGTTCATCATGATATCCAAGAAACTCCTAGCTTAATCCTTAAAGTGAATGCATTCTATAAGTTCCCTTATTTTAAACACAGAAAACAGCAATCCATGGGTCTTAGATCGTTCACATAAAAACCGGTGGAATGAAAGGTCTAAATCAATAAGAGCTTTGCTTCTTAATTAGCATTTTATTAATTTTACGATACTCATTGATTAAAATCACTAAAAACATGTCATGATCTAGTCATGAGCTTTAAATATTCTTGTTTATTATACAGATTAATCTAGAAGTTTATAAGTTGGTTGGTCAAGTACCTGCAGTACTGCAGGTACGATCTATATATCCCTGGTTGTTTTTGGGTCAGGAGATGAAAGACATTATCAGGAAATAGAGAATTCAGTAGGGTGCCAAAAAGTCGATGTTGACTCACCTGCTCTGTTGATATGAACACGAATGAACTCAAAAATTATTGGTGCCATCCAAGTGCGACTATGTCGAAGCCAACTAAAAAAATAAAGCCTTTACAGCAAGTATCTTTCATGTTCTCGGCTGGAGAGACATGTTACCGTTCGATCGTCGACGTAGTACATATATATATATAGTAATACACAATATTTACAATGAAGGGTCATGAGTAAAATATACATATATTTCAAAGTATAACATTTGATTCTTCTTCTCAAAAAAAAAAAAAAAAAAACATTTGATTCTTCGATCTTAAGCATTTATATATATATATATGTATATATAATTCAAAAAGTATTGCCAGGGTGGGATTCAATAGTGATCGCTTGGAGTGTATCCTAGATAAAATTTATTTTTTAAATTTTTTTATTTTTATTATTCATTATTTTTAATATCTTTAAATATTTTTAAAAAATATAAAAAAATTATGAATATATTAATAGTCATTTTTTTAATCAATAAGTAAAAAAATTAAATACATAAATATAAAAACAAAATAATGGGATGTACCAACATTATTCTAATGTTTTTTTTTAGATAACATTATTCTAATTCAAATGCAACATTTTAACAAGGTGATATGACAATGATTATCTTGATGTGCACGTGGCACCATCCTAAATATTGAGTATCATCTACTTTAAAAACGGACGAAGTTGGCCCGTGGCCGTACACGTGGAAATATGAGTAATAACTTTGGACAAAAGCGGCATATATATATATAATATCTACTTAATTAATGCACTCTGCCACTGCTCGAGTAAACCTTTCTTTCAAGCTTCTCGATAAAAAGCTAGCTGTAGGGCTCTTCTTTTTAGGTAGAGTAAAGCTATACATCCTCCCACTGTTACCCAACCTCCGCCCACCGGGATTTTTTTTTTTTAAAACATTAAACCGTACGTTCTTTAGACTGATTTCAATTTCCCAAACCCCCGCGTACATTGTCCCGCGTTGTTCTCTCCCCCCATTCTCTCTTCGGCGTCGTTCTTCCCCCGCCCAGCTTATCGTCGCAACAGGCCCAGCTGTTTGTTCTTGCTGCGGATACCCACCGCCCAACTTGTCGTTTCTATTAATTTTTAGGGTTCTTTGACTATTACCAGCTCATTAGAGCACACACCATAGAAAAAAGCAAAGCATTCAACTCTCTTCTACCCCTCTCTCTCTCTCTCACGCACAAGTCCACAAGAGGAAAGCCAACCCAAATGAACCAAAACCACTGGAACTACGCCTTTGAATCTCCCCGTCCAGCGAGCTCTTTTGAAGCCTGGAAACTTCTGGTTCGATCGGTAAGTTTTCTTCACAAGCTCGGCTACTTTTTTTTTTTCCTTTCCAGTTTGATATATTTGGTGGGTTTTTCGTTTTGGATTTTTATTGTGTAAAACTTTTTGTTCGATTTTTAATTTTTATCTTATGGTTGGATTTGCTTGGCTGGACTTTTGGCTGATATGGATCTATGAATCTTTATGATTAGCTTCTTCTTTTATTTTTTGGAGTTTCTGATTAGAAATTTTGGGTTGGATTTGATTGCTTTGAAGATAAGGTTGTTGGTCTATTTACCCTCCATTTATTTATGGTATTAATGTAGGGCCGACTTCTTGCGTCTGTCTTTTTTGTTAAATCTTGTTCTCTGTATGGTAAGTTAAAATCTCCTTTTCGAGTTCATATTATTGATCCAGATCTCTCTCTCTCTCTCTCTCTCTCTCTCTCTCTCTCTAAATTCCCATGTCTAATCTATTACGCAATTTTTTGTTTGTCAAGAAATGTAGTTTTCTGGATGGTTTTTTACGGATTTAGTGTTTTGAGTGCGTAAATATTTGTCTCTGTCTCTAAATGTTTGTCAAGAAATAAAGCTTGTGTTAGTTTTGGTTCTTCGGAGTTATTTGTCTATGACTGCGTAAATATCGTTATGTCTGTGTAAATATTGCTATCATTATTACCTTCAAGGTTACTTTTGTTGTCTTGTATTTTAATATCACCATTCTCTATGCAAGAAGATTTACTCACCATTTCTTAATGAAAATGAATGTGTAAATATTTGGTCAAAGAACTCCATCTCTAATCCCAATCCTGTTGCTAAATGAAGCATTCCTGCAACAACAATATGATTTTGGCTGACTATTGAAAAGGTCACAAGTGACATTGGGCACTTCATCCAAAATTATATTTGCATTGCAGTTGCTATTGTTACTCACCCACACATACTTGCATTTCAGATTGTGCAAAATCTTGCATTTGCCAAATGTCAGCTTGTTGAACAATGCAACTTCCTTACTTATACAGAAAGTCGAGTCCTGCTATACAACCTCCCCCTCTCCCCTAACCTCCACACACCGCCTACGTGGAATTTGTTTTTTTTTTTAATAAAACAAAAAGTGGGTTTAAACTCTTTTAATTTTTGCATTTCCCCCAATTGTTCCCCACCCCCCCTTGCGTCCCCCTTTACCCCATCATCCCCCCCCCAACCCCCGGTGTCTAGGGCTGTTCATACGGGCTGGATTTTATCCGGCCCGGCCCGAAAATCTGGATAACCGGATTCTGGTTCCGGTATTCGGCCCGGGTCAAATCTGGGCCGAAACCCGCAATGATAATAACCGGTACATCCGGTCCGGACCCGGGTATGAAACCCGGGTTCCGTATTTAATACTCGGTACAATCGGGTTTGTATAAAAGAGGGAAAAACACCTCCCCGGTCCCCGATTCGAACGTCCCAGTCCTGATTCTCTCTCTGTCTTTCTCTCAAGCGGAGCTAAGAAACCCTAGCCGCCGTAGTGTCACAAGCAGCCCGTCTCCCCTCCTCGAGTCCCGACCACCCCTTTCTCTCTCTCTCTCTCTCTCCCTCCCTCTCTCTCTCTCTCACATGAAATCTAGCTTTGGAATCCTATCCATCGCCGTATCCCCCCTGGGTTTTTCACTATCTCGTCGAAGATGATCCCTCTATTTTGAGCGCCGAATCCCTTGCCATCGCCGTCATCCTCGTGACCCAAAGGTTTGTTCTCTGCGATTTGGGTCCTTTTTGTCAATTTGGATATGTTTAGCTTTTGTTCTCTACTACGGCTTGTGTAGCTTTTGTTCATGCCAGATCTATTGCATCCTTGTTCAGATATTTTAGGGTTTTTTTTCCTGTTGTTACTTTGTTAATTTGGGTATGTTTTGATGATAATGTTAATGTAAAAGATTTAAGGAAATATTTTTTGGAGTTATAACTGTGAAAATACTTGTTGTCTTTTAATTTTGTGATTATATTTGGTTATTCTCATGATATATAGATATTAGTTTAATGATACATGAAATTTGTAGTTGATTTGAGCCTTATATTGATATCAATATCTGGTTTGTGAATGGTTTCAGTCAATATGATGCAAAATGTGTTCAATGTTTAGGTAGACAGAGGGTCAAGGTTTTGGAAAGCATGTTGCTTGTCTGATATAACAGAGTTCTTTATGGGAGGTTGCAAGTAGAATTTGTGTAAATAAATTCTTCTAGCTAGTGGGTTGAGTCTTTTGATTGGCTAAAGGGGTGATTTTACCTTTGAATAGCTCTTTAAAGAGTTTTCACTTCATCACCAAAATTTTGTACTGCTTTGATTATTTTGGTTATTGTGTGGTTGTATTATTATTTTTCGCATTTTGCTTCCACATAGTTGCAATACAGCTTTTTGTTTGGTAGATAAACATTTATACTTGTTCTTGATGAAATGCCTGAACCCAAGGCCTTGTATAAAAGTATAAAATACCGTTGATATTAAACTAAGCATTTGGGTGTGAAAAAGAAGGTAATTTAATTAGTATTGTATATAGTCGCCTTAATTAATTAAGAACTTGTCAACTTGCTGTACGTTTCAATCCCTAATATGAAGGGCTTAGACTTTTTGTTGCTTGCAAGATATATATTTGTCACAATTATAATGCACATAATATGGAAGGTGAAAGTATGCGAGCTGTCTTTGAGAGATGGTTTGTCTGTTATAGAGTTGATTTCGTATTTGCTGGCCACGTTCATGCCTATGAAAGTTCAGTAAAAAATTTCTTTTATGTCCTTTTCTAGAGCCCTATGAAGTCTATTTTGCATATGCATGTCTTTTGGTCACAAGTGTGTGGTATTGTAGGACTGCTGGTCAGTAGAAAAACTCAAGTATAATTATGTCTCTAAAAAAGGGAAAAAAATCTTGGATTCATCCTTATCCATGGTTCAGAGTTGAGTAAATTTGCTTTAATAATGAATGTGGAGCATTGGATGTTTAAATTTCTAGTTTTTGTGAAGTCTAGCACTGTTTATATGCAATTTTGATTCCTACTCTGTTTTCTAAGTCACTCTCTCAACCTCACCGTTGTAGAGAGAGACCCTTTCATGTATCTGAAATTATCCCATAATTTTTCAATCATAAAAGTTCAATTATCTGTTAAGGAATTGAGTGTTTTGAATTTTTCTTATTTCTAAACTGGTGGGGTGTGTGATCTCTTATTAAAGAACAAAACCAAATAATCTTGCATAAAAGTCCGGTCATCTGTTTTGAGTGTTTTGGCTTTTTCTTATGATTTTGCTGTTGTGAAGAAAGTTAAATGTTGCTTGTTCTTGATTAGGTGGGTTATTTTTCTTCGTTACTAAGTTGAACCTCAAGTAAAAGTATTTTACGAGAGTTGTGTTTGCCCTTGCAAATTTCTTATTTGGAAAGCCTTGATATATCTACAAATTTCTTTTGTTTTTTCTTCTCTATTGTTCAAGTTATTATTTTTCTTGTCCATTGTTTCAGCTATAAGACCAGCTCATGGGGGAGGAATACTAGTCAAATCAATTAAGGCCAAAAGACAGATCACTCGAAATTGCTACTTGCTACTTGAAGTTGCTACTTGGGATTATTTTTTAATTCAAATCTTGTAGTTTTGTATTTTGTATTGTAATGTAATGTGTAAATAACAAAATAATGTAATATGTAATAGATTGCATGCATTTTAGTTTTTCATTTTTATATATTTAACATTTTGGAAATGTTAGTGTTGCCCAGATGACTAACACAAGAGGGGGGGTGAATTGAGTTGTATTAAAAAAAATAACAATTATAAATCATATATATAATATAAAATATAAACAAAATATGAAATAACAATAAATATAAAGAGTAAGGGTAAGAGAGAAGCAAATTCAGTATGTTAACGAGGTTCGGCCTCACTGCCTACGTCCTCGCCTCAAGCTATCCCTTGAGGATTCTTAAATTCACTATTTAACCTCCTTCAGGTGGAGATAGAAACTTATTACACCTTTGAATAACACCGCTACAAAGGATCCGTGTAGAACACCCTCTATACTTGCAATCACTTTATACGTGGTGATTCAACTATTTCCCGTGTAGAATATTTTCTACACGCACAAGGGTTATACACTCTTTTTCTGATACAAAAGTTGATAGTGAGTAGGTTATCAGAAAACACTCCTCAATGAGTGAAATAAGAACAATACAGTACAAACTATATCTCTCAAAATGAACAAGGATTAATGCTCAATACTTAGAGAAGAGAGAATGAAAACTTTGAATGAATATTGTATGCTCTTGGTGTTGTAAATGTGAAGCTCTCAAATGATCTATTTATAGGCATATGAGACTTCATATTCAAATTTAAAAAGATTCACATGTCAAAAACAACATCATTCACTTTTTCAAAAAATTCAAATAAAATGTTCTTTTTTTTCAATTGTCAAAGGCAACATCATTCATTTTTTCAAAAAAATTAAACCTAATATTTTACTTTTGGCATATGACAAAAGCAGCACACTTTCATTTTCAAAAAATTCAAACCTAATCTTTTACTTTTTGCATATGACAAAAGGAGCACACTTTCATTTTCAAAAAATTCAAACCTAATCTTTTACTTTTTGTATATGACAAAAGGAGCACACTTTACTTTTCAAATTTTTCAAACAAAATCATCTACCTTTTGTATAAGTCAAAAAAAGCATCAATCACTTTTGAAAATATTCAAATAAAACATGCACATGTGAATGATTACAATCAATCATTTTTAATATTTTCAAAGTTCAACCCTTTAATCAAGGCATGCACATGTAAAAGATGACAATCAATCATCTTTCAAAATTTTTAAATTTAATTTTCAAAAATATTCATGCACATGTGGAAAATGTATTTTAATGCTTTATGATAAAATATTAATTTTGAGCATTAATCCTAATTTCGAATTTTGAAGAGATTTACAACATTACTCTATAACTTTAATGTGAATTTGTTTCCTTCTTGCTCATGCTTGTTTCCTTGATGTGCTTAACTCCATTGTGTAGACAACTTGAGCTTGAGACTTCTTTATTCTTTGAATTCATTTGTTATCATCAAAATTCATGTGTAGATATATAATTACACAAAACTTGAAACCTTAGGTTCAACAATCTCCCCCTTTTTTATGATGACAAATACTTGATAGAACTTGAAGTCTGTATTGATACTTAAGCTCCCCCTGAGAATGTGCGTTAGTTTTTCAAGGAAAAGTATAAATATAATTCCAAGCATATATAACAAGTTTAGCAATTCAAACAATATTAATGTTCTAGTCTAACACTTCCCCCCTTTTGGCATCATTAAAACGGTGCGTTAATAGACACTGTAGATAGTTAAAAAATAAAAATAAATTTCATCCGTCCATGACCCGACAAGTGCGGCTGGAAATTTGAAAAAATCGCCTGATGTTGTTGACAAACGAGATTGAAGGCTCCGAGTTTCTAAAAAAATGTCATTTTCACCGATCGGGAAAAAATACATTGCTCTTTGACTTGGATGATAGCTTGTCTTGTTCTTTATGCTATCTCTATAAAATCAGTCCTGAAGTTCATCCAATCCGCATCAAGTTTTCTTTTCATCTCTATAACTCATCTGCATTCCTTCAACATTCTCGTTTTAAGCCTTCTATTCTTTTCTTAATGGCTCATTCTTCTAACATTTCCCTAGATCCATCCATGAGGCATTCTGCATCTCAACCTCTTGTCCTTTCTGCAGCTGTCATTGGTGCCATGTTACAGCAGGAAAATAATAATCTGACTAATAAGTCAGATTCTGATGCTATTTATGACTTGGTGAGTCTTGGGACTGGCTACTCTTCCTCTATTGTTGCTTTTTCTCAGCGGCTACCAGCTAAAAATCATGAAGTTGAAAAGCTCAAAGAACAAATTGTTGTACTTCAACGAATTGTTCAAGAGTCTCACACAAGGGAAGGAATCATTCGACAGAAGAATAAACAGTTGAAATCTTTATTAGATTCTTCATTCCGCTTGCCGATTCCCATGGATAAGAATGACATGATATTTTATGAAGAGAATGAGTGTCTTAAACATGAGGCTAAGAATCTCAAGTTTATGTAAAAGTATTTAAAAAATCTATCTCTATTTTTATTGACTCTAGTCTATTTTTTAAGAGATATTCATAGCATGCATCATACTTATTTCTCTTCTGATCATACATAATCTATCTTCTGGTAAAGGCTTTGTGAAAATATATGCTAACTAATCATGTGTGTTTGTAAATTCTAGTACTATATCGCCTTTCTGCACATGATCTTGAAGAAAATGATATCTTATTTCAATATGCTTAGTTCTAGAATATTGTATTGGGTTATTTGAAAGATTTATAGCACTTGTATTATCACATTTGATTGGAATGTGATTATACATGAGTTTAAAATCTTCAAGTTGTTGCTTCATGTAGAGAACTTGAGCACAACAACTACCCGCAGCAACATATTCTGCCTCAGCAGTAGATAGTGCAACAGAATTTTATTTTTTACTAAACCAGGAAACTAATGCATGACCTAAGAAATAGCATGCTTCACTAGTACTTTTTCGATCTATTTTACAGCTAGTATAATCTGCATCTGTGTAGCTGATTAGATCGAAAGATGTGTGCTTAGGGTACCATAACCCTAGGTTAATTGTACCACTAAGATATCTAAGAATGCGCTTAACTGCAATTAAATGTGATTCTTTTGGAGATGATTGAAAGCGTGTACATAAGCACACACTAAACATAATATCTGGTCTACTGGCTGTTAAATATAATAAGCTACCAATAATACCTCGATATATCTTCGAGTCAACTGGCTTACCGGATTCATCTTTATCAAGTTTAGTTGATGGGCTCATTGGTGTTCTAATTTCCTTAGCATTTTCCATCCCAAACTTCTTCAGTAATTCCTTAATATATTTTGATTGATTGATGAATGTCCCACTTTTTGCTTGCTTAATTTGCAATCCGAGAAAGAATGTAAGTTCTCCCATCATGCTCATCTCAAATTCTTCCTGCATACTCTTAGCAAAAACTTGACACATATTTTCATTAGTAGCACCGAATATTATATCATCAACATAAATCTGAATCAAAAGAATATCATCATTTTCATATTTAATGAAAAGAGTTGTGTCGATTTTTCCTCTTGAAAAACCTTTTTCAATCAAGAAACCACTAAGTCTTTCGTACCAAACTCTAGGAGCTTGTTTAAGTCCATATAGTGCTTTTGTGAGTTTGAAAACATGATTTGGGGAAATATGATTTTCAAAACCTGGAGGTTGCTCAACATATACCTCTTCATTTATAAAACCATTTAAGAAAGCACTTTTAACATCCATTTGAAACAGTTTGAAATCTTTATAACAAGCATATGCAAGTAGCATTCAAATAGCTTCTAATCTTGCGACAGGTGCATATGTCTCATCATAATCGATTCCTTCTTCTTGATTAAAA
The DNA here is from genome assembly GCF_018687715.1 of Carya illinoinensis. NCBI lineage: Eukaryota > Viridiplantae > Streptophyta > Magnoliopsida > Fagales > Juglandaceae > Carya > Carya illinoinensis. The sequence goes on along the minus strand of NC_056758.1, from coordinate 7,937,236 downwards.
CCTTAGGCTATAAGTCGAGCCTTATTTCTAGTAATGACTCCGGACTCATCTTTCTTGTTTCTAAAAACCCATTTTGTTCCAATAATAGTATGATTTTTAGGTCTAGGAACAAGTGTCCAAACATCATTTCTTTGAAATTGATTCAACTCTTCTTGCATAGCTAGAATCCAAGATTCATCAAGAAGTGCGTCATCAATATTTTTGGGTTCAATTTGAGATAGAAAAAGCAGTATGATTGTAAATATTTCTAAGAGATGATCGAGTACTTACACCTTGTGAAGGTTCTCCCAAAATTTGTTCCACTGGATGATCTTTCACAAATTTCCACTGTTTGGTTGCATCTTGTATTAAATTTTGATGATCTTTTCTGATGGCTCCATGTTGAACTTCCTCTAGTGTTTTCTCTTTGTTGAGATTGAGACTTTCTGTGTTATTTATACCTTCTGTTTCTTCATCAATAGATTTCTTGGAGAGTGGAGAATTAGATTCATCAAATACTACATGCATAGATTCTTGTACAGTCAAAATCTTTTTATTGAATACTCTATAAGCTTTACTATTAGTAGAATACCCGAGAAAGATACTTTCATCAGATTTTGCATCAAACTTGCCTAAATTATCCCTGTCATTCAAAATAAAACATTTGCATCCAAATACATGAAAGTAACCAATTTTGGGCTTTTTCTCATTCCAAAGCTCATAGGGGGTTTTATCTAACTTAGACCTTAGCATAACTCTATTTATAACATAACATGCAATACTTACCGCTTCGGCCCAAAAATAACTAGGCAAGTTGTTCTCATTGAGCATTGTTCTTGCCATCTCTTGAAGAGATCTATTTTTCCTCTCTACTATCCCATTTTGTTGAGGAGTTCGAGGAGTAGAAAAATTATGCACAAAACCGTTTTCATCACAAAATGTTTCAATATTTTTATTAACAAATTCTTTTCCCCTATCACTTCGGATACTTGAAATAGTATAACCATTTTCATTTTGAATTCTCTTGCATAACTTGGTAAAGGCATTATGTGCCTCATCTTTATGAGCAAGAAAGATGACCCAAGTATATCTAGAGAAATCATCAACAATAACAAATGCATAATATTTTCCTCCTAGACTTGCAACTCTATTTGGTCCAAAAAGATCCATGTGTATCAGTTGCAATGGTCTAGTAGTGGAAATATGTTTCTTAGTTTTAAAAGAAGTTTTTGTTTGTTTACCAAATTGACATGCATCACAAATTTTGTCTTTAAGAAAATTTGTTTTTGGTAAACCTCTCACAAGATCATTTTTTGAAAGTTTGGAAATAAGTTCCATATTGGCATGACCTAATCTTCTATGCCATAGCCAATTAGTTTCATTTTGAGCTGAAAAGCAAATAACATCTTGTGAGGTAATTTCTTCAAAATCGATTGTATAAACATTATTGTTTCTAAAAGCAATAAAACAAATACTACAATCATGATTATTCAAAATAATGCATTTATCCATTTTAAAAGTAACTGTAAATCTTTTATCACATAATTGACTTATGCTCAAAAGATTATGTTTTAAACCTTCAACAAGTAGAATATCTTCAATTATGAGATAAGATTCATTACCAATTTTACCTATTCCCACGATCTTCCCTTTCGAGTTGTCTCCAAATGTCACGTGTCCTTCTTCTTTAGATCTAAGATCAAAGAACTTAGTCTTGTCTCCCGTCATGTGTCTTGAACATCCACTATCTAAAAACCACTTATTTTTACTTGTGGATGACTTCATGCATACCTATAAAAACAATTAAAATGATTTTTCTTGGTACCAAAGTTCTTTGGGTCCTTTATTTATTAGTATTAGAAGAAACAAGATTTTTAGGTACCCATATGACCCTAATAGTCATTGTATGATTTCTTCTAATAGGACAAGTATGATAATTATGACAATTTCTATTACAAAAATTACAAATAGCATGTGACATATATGAAAAACTTGAATGATCATAATAATATCCTTTTTTGACAAAATTATTTTTATGAAAATAATTTTGAATATTAGTCTTTGATGTAGAATGATTATCAAAGAAATTTTTATAAGGTTTGTATTTTTGTTTTGGCATATATCCCAAACCTGCCTTGTCAAAAACACATCTTTGACTTCCAAGAAGTTTTTCAAAATTTCTTTTTCCATTCGTAAACTTTTCAATAATATTTTCTAAATTGGTTTTCTTCTTATTCAATTCAAGATTTTCATCTTTCAAAATGATATTTTCTTTTCTTAAAATTTCAATTTTGTTTGTTAAAGAAGAATTTTTCTTTTTCAAAGCAGTATACTTGATACCCAATTTTTCAAATTCCTCATAAATCTCTTCTAAAACATTTTGCAATTATTCATATGAAGGATTTTCAATATTATTAAGATTTGTTACCTCAATGTCATCTTTAGCCATAAGACAAAGATTTGCTGATTCTTCATTGCTTGCTTTACTATCTGAGCTACTTGAATCATCATCCCATGTAGCTTTCATTGCTTTCTTGCCCTTGTTTCGATCTTTCTTTAGTAGAGGACAATCTGACTTGATATGACCAGGTTTATTGCATTTATAACAAATTAAAGTGTCATTTTTACCTGAATTTTTCTTGGAAAACTTTTTGAAGGATTTCCTCGGAGGAGTTCTATTTTTCTTCAAAAACCTCTAAATTCTTCTTGTTATCATCGCAACTTCTTCATCTTTATCGTCATTTTCCTCATCTTCATCACTTTCACTTTCATGAGGAACAGCTTTAAGTGATAAGCTCTTCTTTGGCTTTCCTTCTTCTTCTCCTCTTTTCAATGTGTACTCATGGGTGATAAGTGACCCAATGAGTTCATTGACTTCAAGCTTCTTGAGGTCTCTAGCTTCAAGAATCGCTGTAACTTTTGATTCCCAACGTTTTGGTAAAGAGTTGAGAATTTTTCTTACTATCTCCACCTTGGAATAAATTTTGCCAAGAGCTGTCAAGCTGTTTATGATGTTAGTAAAACGAGTGTGCATACTAGAAATAGATTCATCATCATTCATCTTAAACATTTCATATTCATGAGTAAGAATATAAATTTTTGATTCCTTGACTTGCGAAGTTCCTTCATAAGTTACTTCCAAGTTATCCCAAATTTCCTTTGCCGTAGCGCAATTCATTATTCTATTAAACTCATTTCCATTAAGAGCATTATATAATAAATTCATAGCAGTTAAATTTAAAGTATAAAGTCTATCGTCTTCACGATCAAATTCTTCTTCTTCCTTTTTGACATTTACTTCATCAACCACTTTTGTTGGAATATAAGGTCCATTTACAATACATTTCCAGATTTCTCTACCTTGAGCTTGAAGAAATATTCTCATTCTAACTTTCCAGAATGAGTAATTATTTCCACAAAAGAGTGGAGGTCGACTACTAGATTGACCTTCACCAAATGAAGCTGTAATGTTAGCTATAAGATCTTAACTCAAAAGATAGTTAATTTTATAATAGAGCTCTTAGCTCTGATACCAATTGTTGCCCATATGACTAACACAAGAGGGGGGTGAATTGAGTTGTATTAAAAAAAAATAACAATTATAAATCAAATATATAATATAAAATATAAACAAAATATGAAATAACAATAAATATAAAGAGTAAGGGTAAGAGAGAAGCAAACTTAGTATGCTAACGAGGTTCGGCCCCACTGCCTACGTCCTCGCCACAAGCTACCCCTTGAGGATTCCCAAATTCACTATTCAACCTCCTTCAGGTGGAGATAGAAACCTATTACACCTTTGAACAACACCGCTACAAAGGATCCGTGTAGAACACCCTCTACACTTGCAATCACCTTACACGTGGTGATTCAACTATTCCCCGTGTAGAATACTTTCTATACGCACAAGGGTTATACACACCCTTTTTCTGATACAAAAGCTGATAGTGGGTAGGTTATCAGAAAACACTCCTCAATGAGTGAAATAAGAACAATACAGCGCAAACTATACCTCTCAAAATGAACAAGGATTAATGCTCAATGCTTAGAGAAGAGAGAATGAAAACTTTGAATGAATGTTGTATGCTCTTGGTGTTGTAAATATGAAGCTCTCAAATGATCTATTTATAGGCATATGAGACTTCATATTCAAATTTAAAAAGATTCACATGTCAAAAACAACATCATTCACTTTTTCAAAAAATTCAAATAAAAGGTTCTTCTTTTTCAATTATCAAAGACAACATCATTCACTTTTTCAAAAAAATCAAACCTAATATTTTACTTTTGGCATATGACAAAAGGAGCACACTCTCCTTTTCAAAAAATTCAAACCTAATCTTTTACTTTTTGCATATGACAAAAGGAGCACACTTTCATTTTCAAAAAATTCAAACCTAATCTTTTACTTTTTGTATATGACAAAAGGAGCACACTTTACTTTTCAAATTTTTCAAACAAAATCATCTACCTTTTGTATAAGTCAAAAAAAGCATCAATCACTTTTGAAAATATTCAAATAAAACATGCACATGTGAATGATTACAATCAATCATCTTTAATATTTTCAAAGTTCAACCCTTTAATCAAGGCATGCACAAGTAAAAGATGACAATCAATCATCTTTCAAAATTTTCAAATTTAATTTTCAAAAATATTCATGCACATGTGGAAAATGTATTTTAATGCTTTATGATAAAATATTAATTTTGAGCATTAATCCTAATTTCGAATTTTGAAGAGATTTACAACATTACTCTATAACTTTAATGTGAATTTGTTCCCTTCTTGCTTATGCTTGTTTCCTTGATGTGCTTGACTACATTGTGTAGACAACTTGAGCTTGAGACTTCTTTATTCTTTGAATTCATTTGTTATCATCAAAATTCATGTGTAGATATATAATTACACAAAACTTGAAACCTTAGGTTCAACAGTTAGTATTATGCTTTTTAATGAATTAGAAAAACCTTTTATATAATATAATATTTTATACAAAAGTATGATTTTCCACACCTTTTTTAATTTTTCAAATAAATATAAGAGAATTATGCTTTTCAACATTTTCATATAAATATAGGTTTTTATTTTAAAAAAATCTGCTTCTAAAACAGACTTAAAAAAAAAAAAAAGGTGGGTAAAACCCGGTACCTGGATTTCCGGGTTACTAAAACCCGGATTAAACCGGATTTCAGGCCGTGGTCATAACCGGGTATATCCGGGCCGGAACCCGGTCCGGATTTAGAACCCGGGTTCTGGACTGGGTATACCCGGATACCCGGTCCGGTACCCGGTTGAACACCCCTACCGGTGTCCCAACCCTCCCACCATAGTCAACCCCCCAACGTCCCACCCCCCTGCAGCTTCCCTCCCCACCATCGTCCCCCCTCTTCCCAATGATCTCTTCCTTACAGCTTCGTCGCATAGGCCATGGTGTTGCTTTTGCCTTCCGAACAGTGCTGTCTGGGGCTGCCAGCATTGGTCTATTCTGACTGAAGGGTTTGTGTTTTTCTTTCCATTCCGTTTCCGTTTCCCACTATCTCGTATATTTTGTGTTTTTTGTTACTTGAATCTGTGGCTTTGTGTTTGTTGGATCATTATTTTTTTATCTTTTAATGGTTGCTGATTTTGGGTGAGATTCATGCTTTCTTCAACAATGAGGAATGAGTTAAAAGAAGTTATTAAACAATTTGAACCCGGTGTTTATGTCACAGTCATTCTACTTCGAGATGGTACTTGAATTTTTAAATTAGTGAGATTGAGGTACTCAAGTAAATACTTGACCCAACTAAAAATATCAATAATTCACTAATTGTATAGTGTGATCTCCCCCATGCCTAGCTCATTTTCTCATATATCTATGCATTTTGGTTCTCAAGTGTTTCGTTACTTGCATTTTAGCCCATCACAGTATGTATGTAGGTGTGCCTCCACCATGTAAGCTAGAAACCCAAAACTACAAATTATCTTCAACATTTTTTACTGCATATGGACGTGTTTGGTATGTATTATGCTTCTTTCTAAACTTGTATAAAGTGTTGCTGTTTGAAAATTCTTTTTTTTTTTTTAGATAAAAATTTGTTAGATATGTTTGGTATTAGATTCTTGGAATGTTATTTGTTTTTTGTCACAAAATTAAAGACCAAGTCAGCATTGATACAAAAGGTATTAGAAATTATAACAATGATCTAAAATATGGAACAAAGAAAAATATTCCAACATTAAAGAATGAATAATAATGTGGTTGGAGAGGCTCATGGTTAGATTTGATTGATACATATGAAAGAATAATATGGGCTGCTCTCTGAATTCGATGTTATAATTTTCTATTGTCAATACCCTCAGGATATGTCATGTGTGCCACTTGGAACTTAATGGAAATCAGTCCCCCTGAATTTATTTAGCTGTTAGTGTTATATACTAGGAAATGAGTTTTTTTTAGCGGATTGTAGCTATAGGTATACATGTAGCTGTTAGTGTATGTATTATTATCATGACTTTTTTTCCCTTTGTTGATACACGTATAAACAATGAAGCTTTAGCATGCAAAGACACTAGAAGTTCAAAGGCCTGCTTTCCAACGAGAGGATTGATGCTCACTTGATAATGCATATTTTATGGAACCATGTCATTGCAGCTGACAAATTGGAAGTTGAAGAATTTTGAGATGTTTGAATTTGTAGTGTAATCTGTTTGGCACTGGGTTATATCCAAACTTGGTATTTTGCTGTTCGCAGTGGTTTGAGAATTATTGTATCCAACCTTGGTGTAATTATTTTGATTTTAAGAATAGATGGATGTGAATGCGTAGGCGAATTATGGGTTACAGATGAGTTGGAGATTTATTTTCCAGTTGATTGTAGTTTTGAATGTTAGAGTTGATGGATGTAATTTTTCTTGTACACGTTGTGGATTACTTCTACAGATTTGATGAATGTAATTTTTCTTGTAATGTATTGCTTATGCTAGGTGCTGAAAGTGATTGAATACATCTTGTTTTACCTCTCCCACCATACCAAGATGATTCAGGTGCTAGAAGCCTAAAACTTGGTTGTCGCTCGTTAATTTTCTTTTTATGAGCAATAATTGTAGGTGCTAGATTCCAATACTAATAAGTTATAACCAGCAGGCAAGTGCCTTGTGATTTTATTTGCATCAGTGGAGTTGCTAATTCATGTCTTTGTCTCGACCAATTATTGAATAAATTATAAAAGCATAGTTTAAAAAGAAAAAAACTATTTAGATATTTATATAGTTGTATGATGAAAGAAGTTTTCCGCTGCAAAATTGTATTCTGCAGTGATGTTACTAACTGGTGGTAACTTCGGCTTGCCAGTTTGCATTTGCTGTCTTAGACCAGACAAATTGCCATTTGCAAGTATTTGGGATGGGAGAAATCTTTCCAAATGCAAACTCAGTCATAAGAAAATTATCTCAAACATGATTAAATATAGGAATTTATTTGTAAATCTTTCGCCATTTAAATAACCACCTATCCTGTGTAAATAGGTGATGGTGTATATGGGTTTAGATTAATAAGTAGCCATAATTCTTCGCATACAGCATATAGCATACATGTTATGATCCGAACAATCTATTTACATTTCAAGCTAACACAAATTGAGACCAAGAACTTCATCTTTGCGATCTACACAATAAGCATGCAGGAGAAGCCGGCATTGGAATTTCAATCAACTTGACCTCACCTATTATTTTGATTCATTCCCACTGCCTGTAGTTTTATCTACAATTTTAAACTACAGTGCAGTACTTGGGGCCTGTAATTTCTCCTCACTAATGCAGTGTAAGTTCCATCCTGGCCTCGTAATATAACAGCAACACTGTGCACTTTTGACTATTGAAAGCCTATGTGCTATGACAAGAACAGTCCTTCCCCTCATCAGAGAATCCATGACATCCTATATATTATAGTATGAGAAGAGGTAAATTGATATGTTTAACAAATTAATGAAGTAGAATTTCATGGTAGTCGAAATAAGGAAAATTCTGTATATCTAAAATTTTATTTTTTGATTCTTCTTTCATTCACCCCTCCCCCTTTTCTCATCTTCTAGCATGAATGGGAATGAATTGAACCCTCATTCTTAATCATTCTTGCTACATGCTGCTTGTCAGTATATGCTATGGAATCTAACATTTTAAAAATAAGTTGCAACAATTATGAAGTCTCTTATCAAGGGAGGGTGATGAATCATTCTGAAAATTGAAGTAATTTCACGGTCCTGTTTTGCTATTTTTTATATTGCCTCAATTAATTGAGTAGGCCGTGGATCATGCAGCAGTATCCAACAATATAAAGAACGAAACAAGTATCAAACAAATAGAAAAGAACCACCCTTTGACGAGATGTCGGCCAGAAGGTAAGAACAAGGTAAATATAAAGGTTAAAAATTTATCCTTATGCTTATAACTGAACACTCAAGCCAATATATCAGCACCAAAAAATTGGCATTTTCTGCAGCAATCAATAAGTAACCTGAAAACATCCACACCAAAACACCTCCCCCCTTCTTCACAGAGCAAACTTACTAATAAAAATGCAATGAAAAGAATATAAACGAAAAATGTAGAGTTTTAAAGTCACGACTCGGAGTTTTAAAGTCCATTTACAAGATACCAAAACACATGCACACTCTTGAAAAATGTAGAGATCTTACTATACCAAACTCTTTGAAGCCGTCATTAAATTTAAATTACAAAATTGAGAAAATATATCATCACTTCCAAAGCATCCAAACAAAACACCCAAAGATTAGTCTAACTCTTCAGACCAAACAATTACACCAACCTCTAAAATGTGAACTTTTCATCAACTCCTACATTTGTTCAACATATAATTTAAGCTCTAAATCTCCGATCACCAAAATTTTCCTCATTTCTCGCCTAACAAATAAACCAACAAAAGGAAGAGAGACATCTAGGCCACCTTAAAATTAAATATTTTCCATTCACGACATGCAAATGATAATGTTATTGATGATGGTGATAATCTAAACAGCCCTCTTTCGATCGTTAATTAGGCTTCACTTATTAAAATATTAATATACTCCATCCTGCCGTAACCAGAATTTTCCCTTAGTTTCTTAGCTACCAAACAACCCACATGGTGTATCACAGACTATATATTGACAGACTTCACTAAAGGTAAACCTTTTCCAGTTTCCACATCTAAATAACCATGAATCCAAGCTCCAACAAATCTTACCGCCAAATTTCCCCCCCTTTTTCAACAACCATAAAAACCCGAAAAAAAAAAAGGAAAAGAAGCGATACTCAGCCTACATAGTCACATAAAAGTAAACCCTCTCCAATTCGTGTAATTTATTTTGGAAAAAATGCCTAATGTGTGTTACCGTGATGTGAGGAGGCAGATCTGTATGGAGTGAGCGTTGGTGTTCAACATCTGGAGTTTGCAAAAGAGGCTAAACACACCGCATGGATTTTGAGAGCGAGATCGAGGGTCGTGGTTGAGAAACGGGAAGGGGCTGGGGTGAGAGGTGAGGACGAAATCTTCTAAGGTTTCATGGGTGAGATACATGAAGGGGCTGGGTTGAGGGGGAGTGATTTGTTGCTGGGGTGCTGGCTGTAATGGATCTAACTAGTGTAATAGAGAAAATAGCACAACTGTATTGAAATGTTCTTGTAAAATTCATAGAAACTGATACGCTCTCTTCGAGGGGAGCTCCTCCATGAAAAACAGAAATAACAAAAGGTTCTTATCTTCTAGATCATTCCTCATTCGGTTATTGCTCTAGATATACTAAAAATGTAAAAAGACTGAATTGCCCTCAGGCTAATAGAATACAAAAGAAAGGAAGGAAAAATTAAAGTATCATCCGATAGGCTCATTCAAGGCCCACGACAAGAATCCAGAATCTGTTGATGCTTGGCCCGTGTTTCAAACCCAGCCCATGTAAAGATCCTACTCAATTCATTAGTTCTCTGTCTGAACCCTAAGTGTCGACTTCATGACTTCATCCCTTACTCCTTTTCGTCTGTTCTGTTCTGTGCGAAATGGTGTGTAACACTGGCTGGGGTAGGCATCTGCATTCGGGAGATTTGGGAGAAGATGTCGTTTGCTTGTTTTCTTGGTTATGAGAAAGAGGGAGAAGTAAGGAGCTGAGTGAGAGAAACTCAAGCCAGGGAAGTCTGAGAGAAGTGGGACGGAACCGCGATGTGGGTGAAGGACCGGGTTCGCCACATCAGGAATGTGGTGTGCGATCCGTGGACAGAAGGCTGGGTAGACTTTTTCTTTAGGTAAACAAGATTCTATCCAGAGATCAATGATACACCACAACTTTTTTATAATTATTTTTTATAATTAAAATATTTATGTAAAGTAATAATGATATGCTACAATTGGAGCACGTAAGATAGCTTTCCATGCCCACATACCGGCATATACTCTAAAAATAGGAAAGAAAAAAAAAAGGATGTTTGCTGCCAACAAAAGATAAGATAGGGCTATCCCATGGGTACGTAGCAGTGGTCTTCATGTACCGATTTAAATATTTATCTGGTATTGTACTTTTTTATTTTTTTGAAAGGGGTCTTGTATTAATATCATTAAATCATAGTTTAAATACAAAGTAGATTAGAAGTAAAAGTTGTGGTACAACCACTGATGCTAAGAGCATCCTTGCTTAAGGCATGAGCAATTTCATTATTTGCTCTAATAGTATGCCTTGCTAACCATGAGGTAAATGAGTTGGGAGTGTCTCTATTATCTCCAATGAGCTGGCCTACATAAGTGAGGCCATCTGACTTTGAGGTGAGTCTTGAGACTACTTGTAAGGGGTTTCCTTCCAAAACGATCTCCTAATAGCCTGAGGACTTGTAGAAGATGGCTGCCTGAAGAGCTGCAAAAGCTTATGCCATGAGTGGATCTAGAAACAAATCATGCTTCATTCTAAGGGTTGTTAGCATATGGCCCTCCCAATCTTAAATAATTGCACTCACTCCCACCTTACATGAGGCTTTATCAATTGATGCATCCTAATTCAACTTAACTTTTGCCTTGAGGGGGAGCTTCCCAGCGTGAGTTCTGATGCTGGCTAGTTGACTTAGGCCTCTTTTGCAGGTTGAGTTGTAGGAGATCTTCTACTAGTTGTTGGGATTGCTGGACCACATGTACCATGAGGTGATGGCAAAAGTTAGCATCTCTTCTAGACCTAAGGACTCAGCAAAACTTTCAACGATCTCTGCAAAGTGAGGGGGATGCGTGCCTTCTGTAGTTTCCTACTGCTCAGTGCCCATATAGCCCTTGCGAAAGGGAAATCCCAAAGGGCATGTTTAGTGGTCTCTAGAACCTATTTGCATATTGGACATGTTGGATCCTCTATCACCTTCCTATTTGATAAATTGGCTCGGGTTGGTAAAGCATTGAGGCAGGCTCTCCAGAGTAAAGTTTTTGTGGCATTGGGAATGTTTAAATTCCAGAGTCTGGTCCATGGTGCCTGTTAGGATCTAAGGTTTGAGGATTGCCCCCTTTTCTAGTTATCCAGTTCTGTGAGGAGATGGTAGGTTGACTTGGGACTGAAATGGCCTTATGAGGTGCATCTCCAATATAGCTTGTTAGGCTTGGGAAAAGGGCTAGGGGGGTATTTTCAGGATCAATTTTTTTTCTTCCTTGGTGAACATAGAGGGAACCAAGTCCCTTTTCCATTGGTGTGAGGTCTTGTCTATGAGGATCGAGACTTTTGAATCCACTTGTAGAAATCTGATTGAGTCCTGAGGCTTGAAAGTATTATGCTTGGGAAGCCATGTATCCTTCCATATCTCAGTTGTCTCACCATCTCCCATCCTCCAAATTATCCCCTCCAAGAGCAAAGATCTTGTAGCTAGGAAACTTTGCCACAGATATGAGGTATTATGACCTAGTTTTGCAGTAAGGAAGGCCTTGTTAGGATAATACTTATCCTTGAGCACTTGTGCAGCTAATGAGTTAGAATTATAGACTAATCTCCACCCTTGTTTAGCTAATAGGGTAGGTTGAAATTGGCAAAATCCCTTAGGTTGAGACCACCCTGATTTTTAACCCTTTTCATTTGGTTCTAGTTCATCCAATGTATCTTGTGCTCCTGAGATAGCTAACCCCACCAGAAGTTCCTCACCATTTTGTTAATTTCATAAACTAGATGTCTGGGTAGCTTGAAAATGCCCATGCTATAAGCTAGTATGGCCTGAATGATGGCTTTAATGAGTACTTCTTTACCTGCTAGGGAGAGGAACTTGTTTTTCCAGTTTGAGATCCTTGCTTGCACCTTGTGTAGGATGCTCTTGAAAGAGTGAGCTCGAGATCTTCCATTAAAATAGGAAGGCCTAGGTATTTTTCATAAGAAGTGGTACCCCGTATCCCTGCAATATTGGTGATAATCTCTTTGGTTTCCTATTTGGTTTTGGTGCTGAAAAAGATTAAAGTCTTCTCCTTGTTTAATCTCTGGCCATATGTAGCCTCATAGGATTCCAAAAGGTAGTATAGGTTGCTCCATTCAATTGAATTGGCTTTGCAAAAGAGTATACTATCATTTGCAAAGAATACATGGTTAATAGAGAGTTTATTCTTTCTAATGGATAAACTAGTGATGATCTTAGACTGCTCAGCTTTGTTGAGCATGCAGCTCAAGACCTTGGTGCACAATATGAACAGGTAAGGGGATAGGGGATCCCCTTGCCTAAGACCTCGTGTGGAGTGGAAGTTGTCTTGTGAGTCTCCATTAATGAGAATGGAGTTTGAGACTGTCTCTACACACCTCCTTATCAAATCCACCCAATGTTAATCAAATCCAAGATGTTTTAGAACCATAATGGAATTCCACAAAAGGGCCAGACCACCACTTCTTCTCCTATTTTTTTTACATTAAAACAGTTTTCAAAACCCAGTTTCACATGAATTTTCTCCATTTTGTTATTAGAGCACTTGGTCTCAATGAGGAAAACCAGGTGTGGGATCTTGGACTTCACCAACAGGAGAAGTTCATGAATTGTTCGGGGTTCCCAAGCCCCCGACAATTCCAGCTTATGCAATTCATTTGGCTAGGTGGGGCTGCTGAGTAGCCTCCACCTTAGGTACCTAAGTTGAGCTCCTTGTAGGTATGACCATAGTTTTTTGTTTCTTAAGGCCTTTAGAACTAGACTTGGTTTATATACCAGAAGCTGAACTTTTTGTCTTGGAAAGCTGGGTAGGGGCAATTGGGAGATTGGTTATATTTGAGAGAGTGAGGGACGGTTCCTTGGCTTTCCTTTTCCATTTGGTGCCTGTAGTAGTTGCTAGTGGAGTGGCTCGAAAGTCACTAATGGGAGGTGTTGGTTGTGGGCTAGTTTACTTGTTTGGGAAAATAAACTTTATGAGAATGCTATTGTCAACTAGCATGTCACTATCTGTCATAGAAAAATGCAAGGCTTGTCTTGTGTTGCTTACCTATGACTTTGGACTTGCTGAGAGAGGCAGGAACCCTTTTTTTGGTTCAACATGGGTGCCGTGATTCTGGGGATCCTCGTACAAGCTCATTGGATAGTAGTCATATTCCGCCAACACTGTGATGCCCCCAACTCCCACGTACGGATACGTGGCAATTGAGGCGTCGGGATGATGACAACATGGGTCATGCATCCCACTGCCAAGTGTCAAGTATGTGTACATGTGTACAACAAAACAACGCAGCAAATAATTAAAGTCAATCGACTAAGTACCAGAATTTGTTTAAATATAAACTCGCTTAAAAACAAGCATACTAAAAATATTAAAATAACCACTAAAAATATAATACAAACAAAAAATAATAACTAAAATCGAGAAATAAGTCACAGCCCACAAGAGAGTGTTCCCCGATCACTCTTCCAGCAGAGCCACATCCTCATGCTCAACCTCTTCACCTGCACCAAAATCTACAGTACCAAATACGGTACCGTAGATAAGTAATAATCCAAATAGTCCACAAGATAAAAATACATTAAGCAACAACAATATGCATGAATATGATGCAATATGCATGAGGTACGAAAGTCCATATTTTCCACGCACACTAAAATCCCATTTTGGCTCAAAACATTACCTGTCCGTTAAAAACAACCGTCATTTTTCTAAAAAATGGCCCATTAACCAAACCATCATAGCACTGTAAGCGGGAACCATAGGCGAGACTCTACCACCATCCCTGCTTACCACCATCCCTACTCGTGCATCGTGGGCGGGAATTGTAGGCAGAACTCTACCCCCGTCTCTGCTTACTACCTTCCCTATAGTACCTCTAACTCAAGCCGTTCAATCCGTTCATTTTAAACATACCCAAAATCATTTATCATATGAAAATCTAGTTTCCATTTCCAACACATGATCATGCATGCAATTATGCGAAAACTCAGTTTTCATTTTACAAACATGAACATGCTTGCATTATGCAATGTATGACACGAAACCAATAACTAATAACCAACAAATTCCAACATCAACCAATCACACAAATATCTCCATCCTCCAATCCAACTGACCCTCAACTCCTTGGACTCAGTCTGGCACAACCAACCAAATCACAATGTATTGTTAAAGAAAAAATGTATTTAAATCTTAAAGGAAATTTGGAAAATACTTACTATGTTATATAACAATTTTTGGAAGATTATTGAGTTACAAAAGGTGGTGGAAAGGCAATGTCATAGTGCAAAATGCAATATGGCCGTGGGTCACAAAATACTCTAATTTCAACGAGGCAAACAAAGACTAGGGAAAGGTAGGGTATGGCTTAGAGATGTCGGTGAAAATAATGGAAGTGGCAGTTGGCCATGGGTGGTGGCACAAATGGCGGTGGAAGTCCAAAAAGGCCAAATCAGAGACAGGTTCGGTTGAGCTTCACCGGTGACGGGTCAGACCTGGGTTTGGGTGGGTTAGGTAGCTGGGATGCCAGTGATGATGTGGTGGCCAACGGTGGAGGCACGGCTGCACGGGGAGCACAAAACCGTACAGTTTGGTGGAGCTCGTGGTGGCTAACGACAGCGTTTGGGGGCTGAAAATAGAAGGGTGAGGTCGCTGGTGGGTGGGGAAGAGAATGGAAGCAACTGCGATGGCAATGGGTAGTGCATGACGGAGCTGGAAGAAAAGGATGCCGCGGCTTCCAGCCGTGCGTGGCTACTAACGGCTGCACGGGGTAGCCTGAAAATCGAGGGGAATGTTCACTAGCTGGAGGGGAAGAGAATGGGAGGGGTAGTGTGGTACACGGCGGCGCTAGGGGAGGACAAAAAAACAATGGGGGGAGAGGGTGGGGGACGTCGCGCGCGAGGAGGAAAAGCAGGGGAAGAGAGGAGAAAAAGAAGAGAAAAAGAAAAAGGAAAAATGAATGGAAAGAAATGAAGTCTAACCCTCACAACTTAGGTCAAGAAACTGATCTAATGAAAATAATTTTCAAAATAGTAAATTAAATAAAATAATTCAAACACAATGAATAAATAAAATAAAATAATAAAATCTAAAAACACAATAATTCTAAAGCCCAAAAATAACTAATTTAATTTAAAAAGTAATTTAAATACAAAACAATAATAAATAACACGAAAGCATGTTAAAATAATTTCACAACTTAAAAATTATAAAATAATACTGCGAAAATCACCTTTAATTTAAAATAAGAAAACCACTAATTATAATAATTTAAATAAAATCACTCAATAAAAATACATGTAAAATGGGGATATCACAAACATGTTCCTATCCTGCTTTCTCTGCCCTACAAAGTGATGGACTGTGATTGGCTCCGGGAAAACAGCTGTAGTATCTTGATTCGTGGCCTCATCCTCAGTCACTGTATGGGACTTCCCAAAAACACCCTTCTGGTCACCTGCTACCTGAGGTTGCTCCTGGAAGGATGGTCCCTGTGATGACAATTCCAGTGAGCCTCCATATTTCTTAGGGGGGGAAGAATGCGGGAGTACAGATGGTGCATAATTCATTCATAACCAAGATTAGAGGCATCTATTTCAACAATTTTACAAGTATGAGGAGATGAGAGTTCTATGCATGGTAATTTTTTAAAATGAGACTATTTGTTTTATAATATTTGTATGCTTTTCTATCCATGGGGGTGGATTCTTTTTTAATCTTTTTAATAATTGTTTACATAATGACTTGAGAGATTAATAAAAATCTACAACATAATTAAGACATCTTGGAAATATTTGTAATTGTTGCTTGTTTTTTATTTCATCCAAAAATTTATTAGCAAATTCTATTGCTCTATTAATTGCTGTAATAGTTTTTTAATAGATGTAATGTCCAATAAATCTAATTTTATTTTAGGTGATGAAACAACTAATTTATTTTGTTTAATAATTTGAACAAAGGTATTTGAATGTTTCCAGCATTGTTTAGTAAATGAGGAAAAGAATAATACATCACCTATAAAAACTATTGAAAAGTGAGAAAAATGAGTAAATATTTTATTCATAATATTTTGAAATTCACTATGAGTATTTTTTAATTCAAATGACATAACATTCCATTCATAATATCTAAATAGGACTGTGAATGCCATTTTACATCGATCATTTTCAGCAATTTGGATTTGCCAAAATCCATTTTCCATATGAAATTTTGAAAATACAATAACATTATAAAGTCACGATAATAAATCTTCCTTATTAGGAATCAGATATCTCCATTGTAATACTTTATTTAATGGTTTATAGTTAATAACTAATCGAGGAACTCTTCATTCTAATTCAGCTTGCCTTTTGACATAAAAAGCAGCACAACCTCATGATGATTTACTTTTCCTAATTACTCATTTTGTTAATAAATCATTAATTTCTTTTTTACAAAATTCTAATAATTTATTGTTTATTTGGATTGGTCTAACTTTAGAATAAATATTTTTTCAGAATTTTTTTTTTTTCATAAGGCAATTCAACTATATGTTGTTTTATATTCCATAAAACATAAGGCAAATTGGAGCATACTTTCTTTTTAATTATAGTTTTAAAGTAATTAATTTTTTGGATTAATAATGGATCTTTTAATTATTATTCAATTCTTTTACATTTTAATTCTTGTTTCAAGAAATTTATTTGTTTTTCTTTTCTTTTAATTTTTTTAAATCAATTTCTTTAGTTAATGAAAGTTCTTATAAGGAGCCAATTTCTTTTGATACGAGGGGAAATAAAAACTTAAATTGAATTTCTTACCCATATTTTAGTAAAAATTTTTTCTTCTGTTACAAAGAAAGGGTAAAGTAAGATAAGAAATGGATTTTTCAATATTACTTTGATGTTAATATTTTTTTTTTAATAAAATGAATGTTTGTTTTAAAGAAAATTACACTATTACAAATGTGTATATTAGATAATTTATCATTTATATTTAATTTTGTTCTATATTGGCTTGAGATAATGTTTCTTTTGTTTTTTTTAAATATTTGGAAGTTATTAATCCTTCTTGTATGTAGTTTAAATCTGCTCATGTGTCTAATAGGGTAATTGTTTTAAAAGAAAATTCTTGATCAATAGGGACTGTTACTTCAGTATACTATTTTTTAAAAATTTATTTAATCATGGATATTAATAAAGTTATCAGTCTCATCATTAATAATTATTGATGAACTTTCTCTTTGTTATTTTTTAGGAATATTAATGTTTTTGTCTATTTTTAATAATATAATTTTTTGTAAAAATTATTCATTTGAAACTTCACGTTTAATATTAGAAGCTTTCAAATTTCTGACTTCTTGTTTTATTTTATTAATTTCTTGTTCAAGTAGGTCTTGTAATGTGACTTTTTGTGTTTCTATTTTAAATCTGTTTACTATTTCTAAAAAATTATATGGTGATAGTACTGAAGTAGTGTGATTTGTAAAAGTATCCTTTAATTTTACTAAATAATATTTTCTTTTTTGTGGATCATTAATTTTATCAATTTATTCTAATATAATATCCTCATGTTTTGAAAGAACATTAATGGTTTTGTTACAAATACAATTATTTTTATCTAAACAATTACAAATATGTACATTATCTTCTTCCGATTCATTATCATAAGATTGTTTTGAGAGACTTAATTCTTTTAATTGATAAATTTCTTGTTCGAAGAGCTTTCTTCTTCTTCACTTGAAGGTGTTATAAAAATATTTAATAATTTTTCTTTTAATATTTCAAGTATATCTAATTCATTAATCTGTTGTTTGACCTTACAATTTGACTTGTAATGTCCAATTTTCCCACATTTATAACAAACAATTTGTTTTTTCTTGTTAATATACTTTTTTGTATTTTTATAAGTTTATTATTTATTTGTTTATCTTTTTTCTTTTTAGAAGGTCTTTTATATTTTGGTTTCTTATTAGAATAATTCTTATAAATTATTTTTTCCTTTTTATGTCTTCTAGAATGAGCTAATAATGGAGCATAACCAAACTATTCACAAAATGTACCTAATTTTTTCTTAGCAAATTTCTTTTCTTTATACATTTACTTTTTTAATCTTAAACCATTACATATAATAAAACTAGTTCTATTAATAGTAATTATTATATCACCATATGTGAGATTAATAAAATTAATAATACCATCTGATTTTACTAATTATTCTCGTACCTTTTTAGTAAAGTAATATGGAAGTTCGACTATGAACTTTTCTTTTCAGTATGGTTGTTGGCAGTTATTTCTAATCATAACTTTAGTTAAAAATATATCTTTATACCAACAGAAATCAGATAATTGAAGACATCTTCAATTAATTAACAAATCACTAGTTCTTTCTTCGAATTGAATAGGATCACTAACAAAATGCTTGGTTAATATAAATATTAAAGTATTCATAGCATCTTCTAATAGTTGACCATCTTCTGTTTTAATGATTTGTATATTTTCATCATGTTTATATTGGGTTTATATTTTTAATCTTTGTTCATGTGAAAGATAATAATTACACTAGCCTTTTAATTGGCCAGTAAAACCGGCACGGACTTCGGACCCTTTCTCTCTGAAAACCCTCTCTCTGAAACCTCTCTAACCCCCCAACCCAGAGGCGCTCGACGAGGGGGGTGGGAGCTTCGTCTCCCGCCCTCCCCCCCCCCTCCCCCGTTTGTTGTCTTTTTTTTGTTTTTTCGTTTTTTTTCTTTTTCTCTGTAGGTTTCTTCGAGTCAATAAGGGAGGATGCCGCTCCGGTTTGTCCAGCTGCCGACCGTCAACACGCACCCCTCCAAGGTGTTGGCCAGGTGCCGATCTACAAGCCCGCCAATCGTGGTGCCTATCGGAGAGGGGTGGTGCCAGCACGAGCGGGTCGAAGTCTCGGCTCTCTGCGGCGTGTGGCTGTCACGCGCCTTCAAGGGACCACCTGCAGATGAGTTTCTAGGCTTCTTCGGATCCTCAGTCTCCGGTTCTTCATGTTTCCGAACGGCGGTGCTCCTCCTAGAGTTAGTTTTTGAGTCGAGCTCGGCCTCTGTTTGCCGATTGTTTATGCTCTGTTTTTCATTTTTTGTTCGGCGTCCGGTTGTCCCTTTGCATGTTCTCTGCCATTGTTGGTTGGTGTCGCCGGTGTGGGTGTTTTCCGTTTTCGCTTTTTGGTGTTGGTTTTTTGTGTCGGTGATTTGCACGGCCTTTGCCGCCGTGGTTCCTGTTAGTTATTGGGTTGTTCTGTTTGTTTCTTGTGAAGTCCACGGTGTGGTTATGAGTTTTTGTGGGGCTCAATCTGAGGCAAGGCTGAGAGCGGCGGGCGATGTTATGGCCGGTGGTCGTACGGCCGGCCTCCAATGAGGGGGTTTCTGTGGTCCGTACGCAAGCTGGGTGCTCGTCTCGTGGAGGCTCGTGATGCCGAGTGCCTGTGGAGGATGTGCCGCTAGAGCTCATGCCGTGCTTGTGGTTGTTTTGTTTTGTTGTTGTTAGTTTTTTGTTTCGTTTGGTTTGTCAGTTTCTAGGTTTAGTGTAGTTGAATGCTAGTGGACTGTTTGTTCATGGCAGTTGTATCCCGCTTTCTGCCTCCTTGGAGGTTGGAGGGGTCTTCGTCTCTGGTCTTACAGAGCTTGTTAGAAGTTAAGACAATGTCCGTTACCTTGTGTGCGGGGAAGCTCCTGAGCAGTTGCGTTAGTTGGCTTACTTGTTAAGTCACAGTTGTAACTTCGTTTGATGAATGCAATGAAGTATATTTCTCAAAAAAAAAAAAATTGGCCAGTAAAACCCGTAACAATAATATGAGTTGCTTGATGATCTATTCTTCCAGTCCCTTTATAAAAACTAGTAACCATAATCATTTTTTGAAAATGATTTAATATTTCATGCTCAGATAATCTATCTATATTACATTCATATAGTACATCTTTCCCGCTCAGCACGAATGAATGAGGCACTCAGGCAGTGATACACGATACCCAGCCCCTTCTCGTCTTTACCATCGGCACGACTCCGCTACTGCATTAAAGAGGTCTCGAAGTCCCAGAAAGCGATTGGATCATATATTTCTAGAGAATAGAGAGAGAGCCAACCAGCAATTAAACCTAAAGAACTGAAATCTGTACGGACGAGACACAGATGCAATATAGATCAAGGCTTATTAGCACACATCAATGAGAGAAAAGAACGCAGAAAATTAGTGAGAATGAGTACACTACATTTTTACTTGGTTTCCTATAGTGAATCTAGTTCATTGATAACCCACTTCACTTTTGGGTCTCTAATGGAATAGATCACCCTCAGCCCAAGATCAAGAGCTATTTATCTTGAAATCAACGCAGGCACCCTCAAGATCAAGAGCTAATCGAGAAAGATAGGGAATTCTCAACAACCTAGAAAAGAAAATTAGGAGATCATGAAGAAGTATGTATTTTTCCAAGGGAAAATGCTATGCATCCAGCTCCCAGCCCACCGCTGCAAAAAAATAAAAATAAAAAAATAAAAAACAAAAAAATATTTTTTCTTTTTTTACTTAATGATTAAACAAGTGTTTTTAAATGATGTTGTAAATTTTTTTATTTTTAAAAAAATACTTAATAGTGTTAGAAAAATACATCTAAAAAATATATGATTATTATTATTATTATTATTTTTTAATTTTACACTAACGGTGGGGAGAGGTAACCGTAGCATGATCCTTTTCCAAGAGTTACACATTTATGATCAGAGCTACACATTTTCTAATTTTTGATTTTGGACAATTTCACGACAAAATGGAACTATTTTACAACTTTTCTTTTCTAGGACTCAGTAGACTGAGGAGGCCATAACCAAAACTTGCAAGCAGAAACAACCATCAAATCTTTGAGGGTTTTTAAAGATTTCGAGAATTCAAGAATAAAAATTACAAGTTCTTATGAACCGAAAATCATCTATATATATATATATATATGTCAGAAAAATTAGAAAATGCAAAAATATAGAGAAAGTAGACTAAACACATGAATAGAACAAAATCCTTCATCAGAGCTTCTCCTTTCGCGGATGAACTAAGGGTGAGGGGGGAACTATGGGAAGGAGAGCTTCAAGCCTTCAACGTCGTAGATGGGAGAATTTGGGAAGGAGGACTTCATCGCACCGTTTCGAAGGAGTCCATCAGCTTGTTGATTTGAGGCACTCCCAACACGCACCGTTTAATTAAACCCATTTACGTATCATTAGGGGTGCGGGGTGCGCTAATTTGACTAATTTTAGATTTTTCCAAAGTTAAAACCCACCATTCACGGCCAAGACCAAGGTTCATCGATTCTCAGAGTCTCTTTCAAATTTTCTTGGGTCTCTTTTTCTGCTTAATTTGTTGAAATTAAGATCATCATCACCAAAACTAATAATGTAATATGTCTCCTTAAAATACATAGTTTGCATTTTAAGAGAAACTAAAATGCCTAATCAACATGCCGTGTTAAAAAATCTAAAAAGGATTCAATTAACATAAAATAAATTAAAGTAATTGAAATCAAGAAATTCAAGCTAAATTAAAGTTAAAAAGAAAGTCTAATATTATACAAATTATGTTTTAACTCAAAATACATTGAAAGATTAAAAAAAAAAAAAAAAAGGCACAAAAATAACTTGTGATTAGCTATTTACCAAACAACTTTCTTAACAGAAACACGGTCGGATATTCACCAAATATAAATTTTATGCCTATTTCCCAATACATTTTGCAGAAACCTAAATTTTATAAGATGAAGAATAAAATCTTTTAATGACGTTTTAATTTCCAAACAATAGATCAACTGGACGTTTGGTTAAAGTACTCAATGTGATCATGCCATGGAAGTCGTGATTGGCAGTGGAAACCCGCCAAGACCGTTAATGTTCATCAATTGTCCAAGTCAACTGATCTCAAATTTTCCTCGGTCTTTTATCTTCTAGGCTGAAATTGACACCAACCCATCGTAAAATGAACCTAGCTATCATAAAATGAAGTCTCATTTTTCAACCACATCAATGATCAACGAAGGCATGACTGGGACTTAAAAGTTAAAACCCACCATTCACGGCCAAGGTTCATCGATTCTCAGTCTCTCTTTCAAATTTTCTTGGGTCTCTGTTTCTGCTTAATTCGTTGAAATTAAGATCATCATCACCAACATAAAGATCCCGTGTATATATATATATATGCATGTATATCTAATATAATATGCCTCCTTAAAATACATAGTTTGCGTTTTAATAGAAGCTAAAATGCCTAATCAACATGCCATTTTAAAAATTCTAAAAAAGATTCAATTCGCATAAAATAAAATAAAGTAATTGAAAATTTTATATTTGAATTATATTTAAGAATAAAATGGGATGAGATGTAATGAGATCAGATGAAAATTTTGAGTCTATGAGGCCCCAAACTTGCCCTTAAAATATTCAATGTGAACATGCCATGGAAGTCGTTATAGGCAGTGGAAACCCGTCAAGACCGTTAATGTTCATTAATTGTCCAACTCAATTGATCTCAAATTTTCTTCGGTCTTTTGATTTGATCTTCTAGGCTGAAATTGACACCAACCCATCATAAAATGAACCTAGATATCATAAAATGAAGTATCATTTTTCAACCACATTAATGATCGACGAAGACATGACTGGGACTTAAAAGTTAAAACCCACCATTCACGGCCAAGACCAAGGTTCATCAATTCTCAGAGTCTCTTTCAAATTTTCTTGGGTCTCTTTCTCTGCTTAATTCGTTGAAATTAAGATCATCATCACTTATATCTTCTCTATATAAAAAGTGTGTATGAAACGGAAAATTTTATTTTAACGGTTTTTGTTGTTTTACCGTTAAAATTAACGCCGTTAGTTGCATGAATAAATTAAAGTGCACGTGACTCTCTCTTCTTAAAAATTCTTATTTTTTTAATCTCTCTCCCTAATTACTTATGAATAAATTTATAATTATCAAAATTCATGCAATATGCATCGATCCTAGAACTCATGCATTGATAATCATTTATTAGGAAGTATATTAGATATATACATATATATATATATATTCTATTATATATATATATATATATATATATTTATATATCTATATAAATTATATATAAATTTATATATGTGATTTAAAATTTCTATTCATTCCTTATATAAATAAAAAGAAATGTAAAATAATTAAGTTTAAATCTATTTACCAACTACATTTACGAATACAATTATTCTAATAAAATATTATTTATTTATCAATTTAAATTAATTATCAAACATTAAAATCAAATAATAATATCTTATAAAAACCTTAGTATTTTATTTCTTTATAAAAATTATATCACTTTTTAAAAATAATCACTTTATTAAACTAAGAAAATGTGTTCTGCACGTTACTTTACTGTTAACGGCTTGTCTCCTCCACTCCACAGTTTTTGGTTCAAGGGTTTTTTTTTTTTCATGTTTTTGTTGTTTCTAGCCGTACCCAAAAGCACATATAGTAGTAAATAATAAGATTTAAATTTTAAATACTTTAAAACCTATTTAAGTCTGTCTTACTATTTGATGTTAGAAATTATATTTTTTTTTTCTAAAAGCATTACATTATTAATTAAAATTTTTTTCTTACTAAAAATAATATTTTTATATACTAGACAAACGTCCATTAGACGTTGCCCAACTACTAGTATATATATATGTACGTATATATAATATAATATGCCTCCTTAAAATACATAGTTTGCATTTTAAGAGAAATTAAAATGCCTAATCAACATGCCGTGTTAAAAATTCTAAAAAGGATTCAATTAACATAAAATAAATTAAAGTAATTGAAATCAAGAAATTCAAGCTAAATTAACGTTAAAAAGAAAGTCTAATATTATTCAAATTATGTTTTAACGCAAAATACATTGAAAAGAAAAAAAAGCACAAAGATAACTTTTAATATTAGCTATTTACCAAACAACTTTCTTAACATAAACACGTTGGATATTTACCAAATATAAATTTTATACATAAATTTTATAAGATGAAGAATAAAATCTTTTAATGACGTTTTAATTTCCAAACAATAGATCAACTGGACGTTTGGTTAAAGTACTCAATGTGATCATTCCATGGAAGTCGTGATTCGCAGTGGAAACCCGCCAAGACCGTTAATGTTAATCAATTGTCCAAGTCAACTGATCTCAAATTTTCCTCGGTCTTTTATCTTCTAGGCTGAAATTGACACCAACCCATCATAAAATGAACCTAGCTATCATAAAATGAAGTATCATTTTTCAACCACATTAATCAACAGGAAGATATGACTGGCACTTAAAACCCACCATTCACGGCCAAGACCAAGGTTCATCGATTCTCAGAGCTCTTTCAAATTTTCTTGGGTCTCTTTTTCTGCTTAATTCGTTGAAATTAAGATCATCATCACCAACATAATGCTCCCGTTCATATATCTCTAATATAATCAAACGTCAAATTGGTTGGCATGTTACGTACCCTCTTGCTGTATCAAAACTAATAATGTAATATGCCTTTGGTCCTTAAAATACATAGTTTGCATTTTAAGAGAAACTAAAATGCCTAATCAACATGCCATGTTAAAAACATCTAAAAATGATTCAATTCACATAAAATAAAATAAAAAGTAATTCAAATCAAGAAAATAAAGCTAATATTATACAAATTATGTTTTAACTCAAAATACATTGGAAAAAAAAAAAGCACAAAGATAACTTGTAATTAGCTATTGACCAAACAACTTTCTAAACACGGTTGGATATTTACCAAATATAAATTTTATGCCTATTTCGAAATACATTTTGCAGCAACCTAAATTTTATAAGATGAAGAATAAAATCTTTTAATGACGTATAATTGCCAAACAATAGATCAACTGGAAGTTTGGACTTAGGGCAGGTTTTGGGAGTGAGCTGAGATGAGAATTTTGTAAATAGTAGTAAGATTGTTTATGAATAGTAGTGAGATAGTTTGAGTGAAGTATTTTTTAGATTTTAGGAAATGAGAGAAAAAAAAAGTTGAATAAAAGGTATTATAACGTTAAAATATTGTAAGAATATAGTTTTATAATATTATTTGTATTTGAAGATTTGAAAATATTGGACTTGTTTTTTATTTTTTATTTGAAAGTTTGAAAAAATTGTAATATTGATTAGTTTGAAAAAGTTATAATGATTAGTTTGAAAATTTTATATTTGAATTATATTTAGGAATAAGATGGGATAAGATCATGAAATAAGATCAGATGAAAATTTTGTGTCTCTAAGGCCCCAACCTTGCCCTTAAAATACTCAATTTGATCATGCCATGGAAGTCCTTATAGGCAGCGAAAACCCGTCAAGACCATTAATGTTCATTAATTTTCCAAGTCAATTGATCTCAAATTTTCTTCGGTCTTTTAATTTTATCTTCTAGGCTGAAATTGACACCAACCCATCAAGCTGGCCTGATTCCCACGTACTAATGTTGATGTTTGTTAATAAATTGTTGATAGTTTGGATAGCAAGCAGCAGGGAGCCTCTTAATTTCATATATCTCTAGCCTGTTAGTGCTACCTCTTCTCATAATTCTCCAAGTGATCTCCAAATTACTAGCGAGCATTCCTTTAAACAAGTTTTTTTGCTTCAAGTGTCCAATGGTTCCCCTAAGCACTGAAAGAGCCTCATCATCAGTACCACCGTCTACTTCTACTTCTCCAAGACCTCGATCGATATATGATGTTTTCCTCAATTTCCATGGCGAAGACACCCGCAAGAGTTTTACGGACCATTTATACACTGCTTTGGAAAAGAAAGGCATTATCACCTTTAAAGACGACGAGAAACTTCAGCAAGGAAAGTATATTTCTCAAGAGCTCTTGAAAGCAATACGTGAATCCAGATACGCCATTCCCATTATCTCAAAAAACTATGCTTCCTCAAGATGGTGCTTAACTGAACTTGCCCAAATTGTTGAATGCATGAGAGAGACTGGTTTGACAATTTTGCCTGTTTTTTACCATGTTGATCCCTCTGAGGTACGAAACCAAACTGGGGCTTTTGCCAAAGCTTTTGCTAGGCATGAAGAAGACCCTAATATTGATATGGAGAAGATCCAAACATGGAGAGTTTCTTTGAAAGAAGTGGGCAACATATCCGGATGGCATTTTCATCTTAGGTAACATTTTTTTCTTTAATTCTTATAGCGAGAGCGTGAATAAGCTGGAAATTATAATGTTTTCTCAAATTTGTACCCCACAAAATTGGATTCATTGGATCCATATAAATACACATGTTAGACTCGTGTTGAGTTAGTGAGTTGTGATAAAAATTATAAATTCTAAATGTGAAATCTAATCCTTTAATTAAATAAATTGAAGATTTGATCCTTATCTATTACTTTTATATGTTTGATTAAATAAACTCACAAATTGATGTGCTTGATTATTAAATAAATTCAAAAATTGTAAAATTATTTTATTGTACATTAGATTATAAAGAAAATTTTATGTTATACTCGTGATTATTTGCAAAAGGATGGTGCTACTCCCATAGAGGGAGTCCACCGAAAGCTCCACCGATTAGATAAGTTTAATTTTATCACTTTTTTGTTTTTTTTTTCATTATATTTTTAAATTTATTAATAAATAAATAAAAAATGAGAAATTCATTAAAAAATATTTACTTAACTATTAAGTAAAAAAAAATAAAATAAAATAAAAAAAGAGGAATCGGTAGCCACCATTGGTGACCACCATTTGTGGCCTAAGCAATTTCCTCTACAAAATATGTAAATTTTAGTTAGGGACCTACCTAGACTTGCCCTACCCCTACCTAAATCGTCTGATCTGCTGGCCACCATGCAAGCAACCTACTAACCCAACAAGTGGGCGAGTATTCCCCCTCCTAGTAATAACCAATTCACTAGCTTCATACTATAAATGAAAAGAAAAACTAGACAGACATTTAAGCCAATGATGCACCCTCTTTTTCTTTAGTCTTCATAGCTTCTTTCTTCGCATTCTTATCTCCATCACCTTCTCGCTCACACGTGGGACTCTCATGTGTAAAGAAAACTCTCTTTGGATTCTTTGTTTTTTTTTTTTATATATATATATTTGTTGAATATTTGATGATCTATTTAATGTTTCTGAATCAATATCTGTTTGGTCGCTTTTGGTTGTGGATGACCACGATTTTAGGGAAACGATGAGGAGATCTGCTTGCCCATTCAACTAGTGCTTGCACTCTAATATTATTCGTTTCATCTTCGACCATTGGCCATTTAGCTATTGCCATCACCCAATTTTCCCTCTTGGTTGGATTTTTTTTTTCAAATATTTATATTTGTCTGACTGTTAATTGTATCATCACTCATGGTTCCTCCTCTCTAGGGACTAACTACCTTCTTAATTTGCATCCATATCTATACCTCTAAAATTCAGCATTTCGTGGCTTCCCTTCATCCTCAAAGCTACAACTTCCTTCCTCTGGCTTTACTATATGCATCGGTTACTTTTGACTACATATCATTACAGTGTTCCATAAGCCAATTACATTGTACTTTATTATCAATTATATGAAATTACATCATGCCTTGTCCCTTTGGATTTGGCATCAAAAGCAACTCCCAGACCATCAACATACCAAGAAATCATGATTCCTTATCAAAACCTACAATTGATCTCCTGCGGATTCTAATTTAGAAACAACACCCAAACTCTCCCAAATCAACTAACAAGGCACCCTAATTTTCACCAAAAAACAATGGGAATGTAAGGGTCAAAAGTTAAACATTATTATGGTGTTGTATTGTAGTATGAGAATGGTACCCTAATTTTATTGATAACTCTTATTTATGGTAGAGTAATACCTTATACAAAAGCTATCACTATCTCATAACAATTAATTATCTTATCATTTTTCCTAGGTATGAATCAACAATTGTCCAAGAAATCAATGAAAGAATACTTCAAGGATTGAGTCGTAACTTTTCAACTCTTTCCAAGGACCTTGTTGGAATAGAATCCCGTGTGGAGGAAATGATGAACATACTTGGAATTGGATTGGATGATGTTCGCTTTATAGGAATTCATGGTATGGGTGGAGTGGGTAAGACAACTTTGGCAGAAGTCATTTATGATAGAATATCTTACCAATTTGAAGCTAGTAGCTTTATTGCTTGTATTAGAGAAGTAACTAGAAATCATGGTTTAGTTTCTTTACAAAAACGACTTCTTTCTAAGATCTTCATGGAAAGGGAAATAAATATATGGGACGATCGCGAGGGAATGAATATGATACGGAATAGGCTACGTAATAAAAAAGTTTTTTTAGTCCTTGATGATGTGGACAGAGATCAACATCTAACAGCATTAGCAGGGAGCCATGATTGGTTTGGTTCAGGGAGTAGAATCATTTTAACAAGCAGAGATAGCCATTTGTTGAAAAGACATGGAGTGAATGATATCTATAAGGTCAATGAGTTGAATAATGATGAAGCATTGCAGCTCTTTAGTTTGGCAGCTTTCAAGAAACCTCATCCTAAAGAACATTATGTGGATTTATCCAAAGGCTTTGTGAAATATGCTCAAGGCCTTCCTTTAGCTCTAAAGGTTTTAGGGTCCTCCTTGTTTGGTAGAGGAACAAATGCATGGAAAGGTGCCTGGGATCAACTGAAAGTAAATCCTAATAAAGGAATTTTAGATGTACTTCAAGTAGGTTTTGATGGATTGGAGGATTTGCAAAAAAAACTGTTTTTAGATATTGCTTGTTTTTTCACAGGAGAGGTCTTAGATAGCATTTTAATGGATATATTAGAAAGTTTTGGTTACTACCCATACCTCAATATTGATATTCTCATGGAGAAATGTCTCATAACCATCTCATCTAAAAGGTTGGGGATGCATGATTTGCTACAAAAAATGGGTCAAGAAATAATTTATGATGAATCCCCTGACGAGCCTGGCCGGCGCAGTAGATTGTGGCATTGTGAGGATGTCCTTCATGTGTTGAAGAATAATATTGTAAGTGGATCTATCCAGACATAAATGTATAGTGTATTTTCATTCTAATTCTTAAGTTTTTTGCAAATTTTTCTCACGCAATTTTATTGTTCTTGGTTTTTAGGGAACTGAAGTGATTGAAGGCATAGTGCTAAACTTACCTAATAAAAAAGATCAGGAACGATTCAATGTTAAAGCCTTCTCAAAGATGAAGAAATTGAGAATCCTTAAAATTCGCAACACAAGTATTGTCAACAGTTTTTCTAATCTTTGTGATAAGTTATTGAATCTGCATTGGCATAGTAACCCTTTAAGATCCATACCAACACATGGGTTACGGGTGCTAGAATGGTTTGAATATCCTTCAAAATCCTTGTCAAACAGCTTTCGAGCAGACAATCTTATTGAACTTAGATTTCCATGCAGTCACATCAAGCAACTGTGGAAGGGAATTAGTGTAAGGAGTTTTCTTCTTGTTCTTCTTAATGTTCTTCTTACTACTAATAGTACTAAGCTTGTTAATGTTTTTTTTTTTGTTCAATATTTATTGTTTTATTTCAGCGTTTAGGGAGTTTGAAACGCTTTGATCTTAGCGGCTCTCAATACTTGTTGGAGACACCAGACCTCACCGGAGTCCCAAATCTTGAGACACTAGATCTTGAAGGTTGTACAAGTTTATCTAAGGTCCACAAATCTGTTGGTGTTCTCAAACAGCTTAGAAGACTGAATCTACATGCTTGCAAACGCCTTAAAAGCTTTCCAAACGAGATTAGCATGGAGTCTCTTGAACATTTTTATCTTTCTAACTGTTCAAGATTTGAGAAGTTCCCAGATATTGTGGGAAACATGAATTCATTGCGGTTACTTTATTTGAATGGTACTGCCATAAAAGAACTACCCCTATCATTTAAGAGTTTATGCGGCCTTTCCATATTGTCTTTACATAATTGCAAAAAGCTCTCAATTTTTCCAAGCGTTATTTGTCGTTGTTCATCTCTTAAAATTCTGGATGTATCTAATTGCCTAGCACTTGGCGGAATTCAAGACTGGAATGGTGAGGGGTATCTGGAACAATTGTATACAGGTGGAACTGCTATCAAATTCACTAAGTTTTTCGCAGTGCCAGAGTTTTGTTCAAATGCATGCTCTACGCAAGAAATGTTTATGACCAATGATGACTCAATTGGGGCCTTTTATATTGGTTATGATGACAGAGTCTACTGCATTAGAAGCTTGAATGAAGAAAGTAATTTGGAAACAAAAGACTATGAAGTTGTGAGTCTCTTTCTCTTCATAAGATGTTTTGTGGAAGCGGTTATTTAATATATATATATACTCCAATTAACATCTTTCTGTTTTTTGTTTTTACTTCACATGATGCAGGAAAGTAATAGTTTTTATCCCAAGGTAATATGTGGCTCTTCTCCCTGGGGAGCTGAAATTCCAGAGTTTTTCAACATTAGAAGTTTTGGTTCTCATGTAAAACTTCCAATCCATCCAAACTTAGATAATAACATGAGTAAGTGTTTGGGATGTGTTCTTCTTACTATTTATGAAGTTGACAAGCTTGAGAACTCAGATCCTAGGATTTTCGAGAGCAGTCATCCTGATCACCAGTTTGTTCAGTTTTTTTATCATTTTGAGACTAACGAAGGTCCTCTAAAAGAACCATTAGTCCTTCCTGCCCCTGAAGACCCTTTTGTGGGGCCATTTGCATTTTTGGTGCATGTACCAGTCAAGTGGTTTTTGGAGCAGTCAAATAATTTGGATGAATGGAGCTACATTGGAGTATCAATTAAAGCAAGTAGCTATAGCGTGAAGGTGAAAGAGTGCGGGGCGCGCCTTCTAACTCACATTCCTCCTTCTGAATTGCATAAGAACTTTTATGCTTATGGTTCAACATTTGAAATTAGGCATCATCTTTATTGTTGTTTGGAAATGGGTAGTCATGTTCTAACTATTCGTTTCTAAGGGATATATAGTAAGGGAATTAAAATATGTGAGGTGGGTCAGTACTCCCGGCCAAGTTGTTTAAATGGATGCAATTTATGTATAAATTGAGGCTTCATCAATTATTAATGCTAGCAATTGGACAAGACGTTTAAGAATGCAGAAGTGTGAGATTTGCATTGCTCTATACCATGCAGCACATTAAGTATGAGATAGAACTACTCTTCATCCAGGCTGTACAAAAGAGATCAGCTAAGCAATTCCAGATTTAGTTCAGATAAAATTTCCCTTGGGTTAACATCGACCGACCTTAGTAGTGTTCCTTTACATTTTTTCACAAATTTCTAATATTACAATATCGACTGCCCTCCTATATATATATATATATTATATGTGTGTGTAAAAAAGTTTATAATATATTTCTAATATTACGTACAGAAGCAAAAGTTCAAAATTTTATAAAAATCTACCATATATCATTTACAATTCTTTAGACTTTTTTTTTTTTTTTTTTCTATCCCCTCTGATCTCAATCTTTAATCTGTAAAAATGATTTTTATGCTCTCCAATCACGCATCACCACGTCGTGATTTCATTAATTACTTTACAATAAACTAAATCAATAAATTGTAAAATACGAGTCCTAAACTTTTATAAATTCTAATTTTAGAACAAATCTTCTTATCATTCCACACACGTATATCTTTTTTTTTCTATGAAAAATATGTGATGTATGGATGATGAGTAGAATAACTTATTTAGTTTAATAAAAATAAAATCTAAAATACGTAAATTGTATGGTGTGGGATGATATTAGCATCCCTCCTAATTTTAATTTTAATAGGCCTTGTAGTCACTACTTGGATTGACACTTGGAGAGATCGTCTGTGGTGCGCCTATCCCCCCATTTGCAAAAGGGCGGGAATCCTGACACTGGGATGACAACAGCACAGGTCACACATCCCAAACGCCAAGTGCTTAATGTGAGCAGGCAATTATATGTACATATATAATCACAGCAGAGAAATAAAAATAGTCAACCAGGTACCAGAATTTTAAAACAGAACTACGAAACTAAAAGATTCTCAAAGAGGTTATATAGTTATCCAACAAAATAAAATGGAAGCCAAACTACATAACCAGCAAGGAGAAACAAATCCCATGCTCAACAAGTGACCAGAAGTCACTATTTTGGCAGAGCCGATCCCTCAGGCTCAACGTCATCCTCTACATCAAAATCTAAAATTCCATAAAATGGAACCGTAGGGTAGCAATACCACGTGAGACTATGAATCTCATTAAGTAATCAACCAAACAATCTAAAAGATAAAAACATATTAAAACAACAAACCAACATGTATGCATCCACATGATAAAACATACAAGAAACAAAACCATCATTTTCCTCCGAAAATGATACATTTTTCCAACACATGCCAAAAATCCCATTTGACCCAAAACAAGCCATTAAATACCATCCGTCATTTTCCTAGAAAATGGCCTAAACATAAATCCACCATTTTTCTAGAAAATGGTCATCGTATCCATTTAATCATAAACCGCCATTTTCCTAGAAAATGGCTCAACATTTCTATTCATTCAGTCATTATAGGCAGGAATCATAGGTAGGACTTACCACCATCCCTACAGCTAGCATTGTAGGCATAAATCATAGGCGGGACTTACCACTATCCCTACAGCTTACACTGTAGGTGGGAATCATATGCGGGACTTACCACCATCACTGCTTACCAACATCCCTACAGCTAGCATCATAGGCAAGAGTCATAGGCGGGGCTTACCACCATCCCTACAGCTAGCACCGTAGGCGGGAATTACAGGCAGGACTTACCACTATCCCTATAGCTTACACTGTAGGTAGGAATCACGGTTGAGACTTACCACCATCCCTATAGTTCCTTTTTCTTTCATTATTCTTTTTAATCCATTCATTACGCATGCACCCAAAATCATTTCTTAATATGAAAACCCAGTTTTCAAACATAGAACAGAACCATAGGATAGGAATACCACATGAGACTATGAATCTCAATAAGTAATCAACCAAACAATCTAAGAGAAAAAAATATATTAAAACAACCACCATGTATACATCCACATGATAAAACATGCAAGAAACAAAACCATCATTTTCCCCCGAAAATGATACATTTTTCCAACGCATGCTAAAAATTCCATTTGACCCAAAACACGCCATTAAATACCATCCGTCATTTTCTTAGAAAATGACCCAAACATAAATCTACCATTTTCCCAGAAAATGGTCATCGTATCCATTTAATCATAAACCGCCATTTTCCTAGAAAATGGCACAACATATCCATTCATTCAGTCATTGTAGGTAGGAATCATAGACAAGACTTACCACCATTCCTACAGCTAGCACCGTAGGCAGAAATCATAGGTGAGACTTATCACCATCCTTACAGCTTACACTGTAGGTGGGAATCATAGGCGGGACTTACCACTATCTCTGCTTACCAACATCCCTACAGCTAGCATTATGGGTGAGAATCATAGGCAGGGCTTACCACCATCCCTACAGCTAGCACCGTAGGTGGAAATCACAGGCGAGACTTACCACCATCCCTACAACTTACACTGTAGGTAGGAATCACAATTGGGACGTACCACCATCCTTATAGTTCCTTTTCCTTTCATTCATTCTTTTTAGTTCATTCATTACGCATGCACCAAAAATCCTTTATTAACACGAAAACTCAGTTTTCAAACATGACACATGAAAATATATGCAAACAGAATATTTAATGTCATGGCATATCACACATCAGATAAAATACACCAATCACAGTCTAACTCCACAAATAAACCCATCTTCCCTTCCGGCCCAAGGCCCACATCCGATAACGACCACAATCTATAAAACCAACACTTCTTGGACCCAAGTCCCGTCACAACCAATCAGATTGCAAAAAATAAGTTAGTGTAAAAATATATATAAAACTTAATAAATTATTTGAAAAATTAATTACAATGGCAGAAGAAAATTCTAGAAGATCAAGGTTGTGCACAACTATGGGTGACGCACAAAAGTGGCGGAGCAGCGACGGACAATGTATTTTACAAACACTGGTCGTGGGTTCAAAATAGGAAAAAATCAAGGGAGAGCTACAGGGAGCTTGGGCTTGGCATGGAGGATTGAGGGAGGTGCTATGGAGTTGGTTGTGGTGGCTGAAAGTCTTGGGTGGCAGATATGGTCGCGTGAAGTAGAGGGAGCCTATGAGAGAGTGAGAGAGAGAGAGTGGGAGGAGCTGGGGTCACGGTGGGGCATGAGGACGGCTAAGGGAGGTCGCCAGTGGAAGGGAAAGTTGTTGGTGGTGGTGCAGTGGCCAGGGGATGGCAAATGGCGGTGCTATGTTGTTAAATGCGTGGGCTTGGTGTGCTGCGAAGAGAGAGAGTGGTTGAGAGATGGAGGTTGGGTCTGGTGGGGTGGTGCTCGCCAGTGTGTGGAGGAGCTGGTGAGGTGGGTGGTGATGGATGGTGGTGGATGGCAGCAAGGGGCTGGGGTGGAGAAGAGAAACTAAATGGGGAGAGGCCTTCTGTTGGGTGTAGAGTAGAGAAGAGAGGGGGGGGGGGGGGGAAGAAAGAGAGGAAAAAGGGCAAAAAAAGGGAAAAAAAAGGGAAAAAGAAAAAAGAAAAGGAAATTAAATCCAGGCTTTTCGTCTTGTGGTCTTAAAACTGATCCAACGACGAAAAATAAAACATAGATTTAACTAACCTAAATTAAGTAAAAAGACAAATAAAACACCACAACTTAGTAACAATAAAATAAAATATTAAAAACCAACAATAAAAATAATTTGAAATGAAGAGCCAATAAATAATAGACAATAATTAATAACAAGAAAAAGCACAATAAAATAAATTATACGACTCAAGCGGTAATAACAATAAAATAACATAATCAAAATAACAATAACCAATTTAAAATTAAGAGAACCAATAAGAATAATTAGTAAAATAGCATTTTAAAACACAAGGAAATGAGGGATATCACATATCGTCAAAATCTCACGGTCATTCAAGCATATTAAAAGAAGAGTAATTCTACATACAATCATGAAGTGTGTAAGCATCGCGGTTGTACAATTCACGGTTGCAAATATTTTTTCTCTTAAAAGAATATGCCAACTTTTTCCACCTAATATTTAGGAAGTTAGCAATCCATTTATTGGCCCCATCTAGGTCAAAGTTGACTAGCCAATCCTATTAAGATATTGTTATTTTATTTTAGGACAATATTAGGCTCCGCCAAATGTGCATCTCAATTATGCACACTAATGTAAATAATTTTTCTAAAGTATTTTTTTAACATCGTTAATCATTAAGAAAAAAATACAAATTCACTAACAATTACTTCTTTAATCACATCTCAGGAGCATACTTAGATTGAGATAAGACTACATCGTGGGAGTTGCAAGTGACTTGAATGCCCAAAAAATAGTGTATGGGACTAGATCTTTCATAGCAAACAGTTGACTAAGAGGAGTAGTGAAGGCATTAAGATGTGAGGGGTTTGAACCAGTGAGAAGAATATCATCTACATATAAGAGTAAAAAAATAGTGCCTAGAGATGAGTGATATATGAAAAGTGAAAGGTCAACAGAGCTGCACTGGAAACCATAGCAATAAGGAAAGTACTAAACTTATCAAATCAAACGCGAGGGGCCTGTTTTAAGCCATATAATTGTTTAGCTTGTAAACATAAGAAGAAAAAGTAGGATGGATAAAACTTGGAGGTTGGTCAATAAACACGTCAACCTCCAAGAGATCATCATGGAGGAAGACATTCTTGACATCGAGTTGGCGAATATCCCAATGGCGAACAAGGCAATATTGAGAATGATCTGGATGGTGACGAGCTTGATTATAGTAGAGAACATCTCTATATAATTGACACCATCAATTTGGTGGAAGCCCTTGGAAATAAGGTGAGCTTTCAACCAATCAAGAGTATCGTTGGCATTGATTTCGGTCTTGAAGACCCACTTGCAACCAATAACATCCATGTGAGGGGAACGAGGCAGAAGTTTCCAAGTGTTGTTGTCTTGGACAGCTTGGATCTCATCTTACACTGCTTTGGAACCACCAGCATGGTTAAGGGCGGAGCATATTGTCTTTGGTTCCTTGGGAAGCTCAACAATAGTGTGATAGTCAGCGTACTTCAAGTTGGGTTTAAAGATCCCAACTTGAGAACAGGTTACCATGTTGTGGCAAGGAGGATCCAAAATGAGTGGATCAATGGGCAGGAAAGGGGGTGGAAAAGAGGCAAGGTTATCATGTTGGGCTCTAGGAGGCTCAACTCAGGGTGAAGCCGTAGGAGACAGCTCCACGGGAGTAAAAAATGGTATAGGGGTGACACCAATCATGGGTGACGTGGAGTCAACTAGTGGAAAACGTACCTGTACAGAAGAGACACTAGAGACACTCGTTGGGTTAGAAAGTGTAGAGCTTGGTGAATGCCAATCCATAATTGTTGATAAATTTTGGTCAGAAGTGGGAGGGAGGTGTAGATTCTAAGACTATTTATAAGGGAAGGTGGACTCATAAAAAACAACATGTCAAGAGATGAAGGTCCGATGAGAGGTGGGGTGGTAGCATTTATAACCTAGGTGTTTGTCACTATAGCCCATAAAAATACATGGGAGAGTTTTTGGGTCAAATTTATTGTGCTTAGTGTCCCAAGTATATGGGTAGCATTTAGACCCCAAAGACCAGAAGAGAAGTGTAGTTAGGATAATGACCATGAAGAAGGAAAAATGGTGAGTTAAGATCTAATGTAGTGGAAGGAAGAGTACGATTCATTAAGAAAACAATAATTGAAAAAACTTCGACCCAAAAAGGTTTCGGAACACCACTTTGAAAAAGTAAGGTCATACCTAATTCACAAATTGTTCAATGTGGTCGTTCCATTGAGCCATTATGTTTGGGGGTATGAGGGCATGAGTATTGATGGACAATATCTTGCAGCCAAAGGTGAAGATTGAGTTGGGCGTTGGTGAACTCACCACCACCATCAATTTGAAAGATTTTGATATTTTTTGTTGAATTGACCTTTAACAAATTTTTTGAATAAAATAATGACTTAAAAAAATCAATTTTTTTTTTTACAGGAATAAACTGTATATATTTAGAAAAAGCAT
This sequence comes from Carya illinoinensis, assembly GCF_018687715.1. Lineage (NCBI taxonomy): Eukaryota > Viridiplantae > Streptophyta > Magnoliopsida > Fagales > Juglandaceae > Carya > Carya illinoinensis. The sequence continues at coordinate 7,899,733 of NC_056758.1, read as the reverse complement.
CAACAAGACATGTAGAATATTGAACGTTTCCAAAAAATAAAACTAGGGCTGGTTCCATAAATCACAATAAACTTTATCAAATATATTTAAACCAATAGTAGAAGAGGGTAAAAATGAAAGTTTGCTCATTTTGCTTAACTGGCGACTCTCACAAAGATAGTTCTTTTTATTTTTGTTGGGAATAGAAATAAGGCCTTGAGAATGAAGAACACTAAATGTAGATGCATGGGGATATCCCAACTGTTGATGCCACACTTCTCTAGAAGTAAATTGAAATCAAGTGGAGAAGTGTGCTTCAAGTGGTAGGGACAATACATATAAGTTACCCTTCTGTCGTCCATTCAACAATGTGCAATTGGTTGCCCTATTATATCCTTAATAGAAAAACCAACACCGTAAAATTTACAATTGTAAGGATAATCAGTTGTTAATTGGCTAATTGATAAAAACGTTTTTGCCAAATCAAGAATAAGTAAAATATCTTTTAATTTAATTATAGAGTCTCCACTAGAATAAAGGTGTTACCAATGTGTGTGATTTTGTGAAAACTACCATCACCAATTAGAAAAGCGTCATTACCAAGATATTGACGAAGATTGGAGAGCATACTTGAGCTACTTGTCATGTAGGCAAAAGCACCAGTGTCTACAATCCATTTCACGTCATGAGTGCCATTTTCAAGAGTCACATAAGCCAATGCTTGTGAAATATCATCGGATTGGAGACCATGCATTTTCAAGAGTCACATAAGCCAATGCTTGTGAAATATCATCGGATTGGAGGTCATGGTTGAATCGGTGCCAACATTTTAATGTCCTGTGTCCATTTTTTCTGCAAATTTGATAGGTCTCCACTTTATCATGAGCAGTGTCACAAGCTGTGGTGTTGGTGATAGTATAATTGTGGGTCCCACTAGAGAAGACATTAGGACAGGACGTGTGATTGGCTTAGGAGAAGCCACGTCCTCTTGAGGAGAACAGGCATTGTTTTCCCTTGTTCCTGTGTCCAATTTTGTTTCCATAGAAAGCGCACACCTGTGTGTTTAAGGATTCATGAAGTTGAGTTTGCATCTTGTATCCTTGCAGTAGTTGCACAAGCTCGGCGTATGAGGGCATCAGTGGCTTGAGCATGGAGGTGGAAGGGCTCGTATTTCGGACCCAAGCTATTGAGGGAAAAAAACCTTCATCTTGTTACTCACAGGACGTCTGATTGCAGCTAGGTGGTCACACACAGTCTTGAAGCTTTGGAGGTGAACTTGCAACGACGTCATGGTTCTCTTCCTCATGTATGTCAACTGTTGGGCATAGGCTTCTTGAAGGGTATGCAAAATTGATATAAAGCCTCAAGCCTGACCACCAAGCCATGCGACTCCTCGGAGATGGTATCAATAATCCATCCACGTAGTAGTCTGTCTGATTTCCTCCATCTCAGGTATGTAGAACTTAGTTCTTTGTGACTGGTTGTTGTGGCTTCATCAAGGAAGAGATCATACGATGAAAGGGATGGAATGTCTGTGAGGTGTCCCATGAGGTCTTGGCTCTCAGCCAAGGCCACAACTTACTCCTGCCCTAAGGGGTAATTTTAGCCCTGGTTCAACCATAAGGTCACGAAATTGTTGATCGAAAATGAGATTAACGCCAAGGGAGTAAGGCTCTCTTACTCTCACAAGGCTATGATTACCGTAAAGATCGCACTACAAGAAATATACGTATTTCCCAAAATGTTCACAATAAGTAGCTACTTTCGCCGCAAGTTAGTATTCCCATCGATCTTGTATGGCTGCAAAGTGGCCGTGAAATAAGCGCCACAAAAGTTATCTTGTAGCAATTAACTTTTGGACGCAAATATCTTGTACATTTGTACCAATATTTGTTGTCACAAAAAGTCATATCTAGATGCAAAACTGTGCAAACCATGGTTACATATAGTTGCAAACAATTATTTGCATCGAGTTTTGTCGCCGCAAAAAGTATTTGCAGCCAAAAAATTACTTCCAACAAAATTATATCGCCGAAAATAGTATGTTACAAAAAAAAAAAAAAATAGTATTGAAACCTCTTACATAAAAGAAAAGAAATACGCATCTTACATTATATTATAATACATAAAGCAATTATATAGTCATCTAACTACACGATGCCAGATTTCAAGCTAGAATTTAAGAGAAGAGAAAAAGAAACCATGCATATTAGAGACATAATCCAAAACATAGACTTAGAAACATGAGAAAGAAAATACAAAATCCTATTAAAGTTGAACTTCAACAATTAAAAATTACAACAAGAAATAAAGAAAACTCCTAAAACTCAAGGAAAGGGCCAGACCAAATAGATAGGCTGGCATTTGCAATGATTGTTGTCTTTAAGTTTCTACCCAAAGAATTCAGCATTGACAATGATAGTAACGTATGAGCTTTTTAATATATGGACCCTAAATTCACAATTTTTGTTTTTATAAGTAAAGACCCTACATCCACAATTGAGATCATAATAAGTATCAGCAGATGCAACGAGTTCATTCTATATGAATGACATACATAAAAATATATTATATGGTCCAGTTATGTAAGTGGATTTGTACACTTAATAATGAACATCTTAATTATTCAAATTTTACTTGCAAAGGTGACTAAAAGTTAACCATGACAATTAGATATGATTAAATTAGGCTTCTCAAAACGTCACATGATGTGCATTGTATATCTTCAAACGTCAAGGTGCATGCCAACTGATAATGTCTACTTCGTACTTTGTCCATTACATCTTCAATTGTTCTATTATTTAATCTCATTTTAGCGAGGGCTTCTCTTAGAAAACAAAGTTTGAATGTAGTCGGTAACCTCAAACGGTGCACAATCGGCTCAGCCAAGCTCCTGACATGGCATCCTTTAATGCAACGGCGTCGTTTCATTAATAGGAGAAATGACATCATTTCATTCTCATCCTTAGGTTACAACCCGAGCTCCCACCCCCTATCCCTTTCGCGTTCTCTCGTGCCTTCATTGATCTCCATTGGAGACTGAATCTCCTCAGCAGCCTGAAGCCTTGTCGATGTCTTTCAGCCCTCCCTTAGTAACCGCAACTCGCTCTGACGCCGGAAGCCGGAAGCCCTCTCGTGGTTGTCTCTCAGCCCTCCCCTGACGCAACCATCTCTCCCATTTTGACGGTACGTAAAATATTAAGGCTCAAGCTAAAATTTTAAGGATTTTACACCGTTTCTGATATTCTATTTTTTCTATGTTATTTTGTTTCATTGCACTTCATAGATTTTAGTTTGAAATCTGGTATTTGACCTTGTGAAATCTGTATATCCAAACCTGTTTATATGATGATGCCCTAATTTGGCGTGGTGTATAGTTGTGCTAATCTATATTTTTCCAAACCCATGTATACCAAATGCCCTAATTTGACGTGGTTCATATTTGTACTAATCTAAAATTTTCCAAAGTACCCCTCTATACCGAATGTCGTAAGGATCCGTGGAGTGATGCCCATTGTTATTTCCTGGTGCCACTGGAAAGCAAGGTGTTCAGCAAGGATGGAAGGGGCTCCTTTTCAGGTAATGGATATTATTAGGCAAGTGAGAATTATGATTAATAATATTTCCTGCAACTTGAAGAATTTCCAGGTTATGAAGAGAATGATTTGTCAGTTATGGAAGGGCTAAATGTGCCGATTGTTCCTATTAAAAAAATAAAAAAACAAGTGACCTTTGTTAAATGGGAGTTGCCGAGGAGGCGAATGGTGAAATTGAATGTTGATGGTGGGGCTCGTGTAAATCCCGGAGAGGCAAGGGGTGGGGGCATTATTCGAGACTGTAACGGTAAATGTATTGCTGGTTTTGCGCATCATTACGGGGTTGCTACAAATACGGTTGCTGAATGCCGTGCTTTATTAGATGGTTTGAGGATTTGTAAAAATTTGAGACTGCATAATGTTTTAGTAGAATCAGATTCTAAGGTTATCATGAGTTGGTTGGCCTCCGGAATTTGTCGACTTTGGTTTCTGTGGGATTTTTGGGAAGAGATAAAGGATATTTCCATAGAGATTAATGCACGTTTTAGTCATGTTTTTCATGAAGCTAATATGGTAGCAGATTTTTTAGCTAAGAAGGGGACTATGGGGGAAAATATAGATTTTGTTGGGATGGATTTTCAGTATACACGGCTTAGAGGATTGTTTCGCATTGATCGGATGGGGATGGTTTTTATTAGAGAGAAATGATTTTTTGTTTGGGGTTTTTTTTTGTAATAAAGGTATTCCTCCGCCACAAGTGAGGGTTTTTTTAATAATATTGGGGTAGGGGCTCCTCTTGTACATGGGGCCCTGACTTTTCTATAAAAAAAAAAAAAAAAAAAAAAAAAAAAAAAAAAAAAAAAAAAAAACTGATTGAAAAACACTCGAAATCTCAATCTTTCTATCTTTAGTATCAGTAACTTTTTTTCATCGATGATTTAGGTTTTGATTTCCAGTATCTCATCTTTAAGCTTATGAAATCTGTATATCCAAAATAGTGATATACATATGCCCTAATTTAGCGTGGTGCATCTTTGCTACTAGTGATATATTTTTCCAAACCCTTGTATACCAAATGCCCTAATTTCTCTCCATTTGAAATCCTCAAATGATTGAAAACACTTTTTTTTCTAAATCTCAGTCTCTGATTTGTTTGTTTGATTTTAAATTTTTTTTTGTCCTTCCCTTAGTTTCATGAGAATTTTAGTGTGACTGAAGTTTTTTTCTTATATGTAAATCTAATGATATGCCATTGTGTTGAGAAAAACTCACACTCTGTCGCCATTAAGTAGCCTATTGGATTTCATATGCCCTAATGTCTGCTTGTTGATAACCTTGAAGATGGAAGTTTAGCATGTTCTATCTCTTATAGCTCTTAGTTTGTCACTTTCAACTTAACAAGGAGAGATTAATAGTGATAACAGTGTGGACTTCTATAGTTTTGGAATCACTTATTAAAAAAAAAAAAAAAACCAATGAATTTCAGCAACATAACTAATACCAAAGATCGAACTCTTGAAATCCCTATCATGTGGAATTTTAGCACGTGTGTGTTTTGATATGCCTGCCTTTCCATTATGACTATATTATATGTTAGAATGTCGTCGTCATCATCATCACTGTGTTTTTCATTATTTGATATATGTAATTTGGGTCAACCATTGTGCTTCTGCGAGCTTGATGCAACATTGAGATACTCAAATACGAAGAGAAATCCAAACCGACTATTTTTTGGCTGTCCAAAGTACAATACAAAGGTAAATACATTTGTTTATGTAACATATTTATTAAATTGATTAATATGTGTAGATCTAACATTCTTTACTCTATTTATAAAATAATCAGGGATTACCTTACTGCAAGTATTTCAAGTGGGCAGATGGTGATCAATGCAGGGAGTTGGATCTACAAGCAAGACTAAATGAAGTGGAAAGGAAGGAGAAAGAGGTCGAGAAGAGACTTAGTGATATCGAGCAGATGGAGATTGAGCTCCATAAGAGAGCGGCAGAGATTGACAAGAAAGAGATGGTGCAATCCACTAGAGATGAGGCATTTTTGAAGAATGAGTTGGTGCTTCTTGAGCAAGACGCTGGAATAAGACGCTCAAGCACGCTGCTCCGAGTGTATTAGGCTTTTGTAATTGGTGTTTTTTTTGTTTCACTTAGTGACTTAGTAGTGGTGTAGTTGGTGTAAGTAGTTTAAGTATTAGAAGTTTATTTAGATTGCAATGTAAATGCAATGTAAATATTGGATTCTTGGATTTGATGTTTAAATTATGGGGAAACTGTCCCTTTCTTGTATTTCTTTTTTTTTTTTGAATTCTAGGGAAACTGCCCCTTGTATTTTTTTATTTTTTATTTTTTGAATTTTGGGGAAGCTCCAGTTGTAATGATGATCTTGTTTCATGCAAGATCTTGTTCTTGTAATCAATATGGGGTTAATGCAAGAGATTGCAGCAGGTGCTGCTACTTTTTTCACATTACCTATCCAATTTTCAGATTATGCTTTTGGGTCTGTTGTTATTGCTCTCTTGATAGGGTGTTATTTGCTAATGTAAGGAATGGATTTGATCTCAATTACTGACATAGGATGGCCAGAACATTTCAAAAAAAAAAAATACATTACAATTACTGAAACCTGTAATAGTGAAACCTGTTTTGTTTCATTTCCAAAACAACAAAACTGAAACTTGTAACCATTGCAATTAATATTCACATGTTCAATAAACACATGCTGAATAAGTAATAATGCTTTTACAATTTTCAGTAAAAGGAATAAATCAACTATCCCTACACTGTCTTGACTTAAATCAAGTCTCCAACATTCAATTCTCCATGAAATCAAGACTAAGACAAATAACGATAGTCTCATCAAATTGTTCCAAGATGAACATACAAAATAACAAGACTATTAACATTCTCAAGTGCTTTACAATTGTTCCAAGATGAACATACAAAATAACAAGACTATTAACATTCTCAAGTCTCCAACATTCATTTGGTCTGATTGTGTTGGTTCTCATTGCGCCGATTGTGTTCCATCGAACCCATCCTGCATCGACCGTGATCCATCCAACTCAAATTGCATCTGTAAGGATTAACTTGCAAATATTAATGTAATGTAAATATTACTAGTAAATATTTAATATGTAATGATATATTACACTATCTTGACTTCCATATACTGTTATGAATAATATAACGTCTAATTTACTTGCACTTCTCTAGGACCAGTGATATATACTTGTGATGGCCCAAATAAATTCCTGCATGTGTTCATGACTGGTGTATCTCCTTCATCTTGCAAAAAATAAGGCAACCATTACTTATCTACTAATTCGAGAAATTAACTACCAACTTCTAACACACATAAACATGTTTAAAACAAAAAAATGCACCTGTTTACGTTTCCCTCTGACTAGTGCTTTTTTTTTTTTTTTTTGGCTTTAACTTTCCGCATGTCTGTCTCCATCCTGGATGCTTTCCTCAAAGATGGAGGCCTTCCTTTCCCTCTGACAACAAGTAGACTTTTGACTTGTTGTGAACTACCAACTGCTGTTGTGTCCAGTGAAATTGCACTAGTATTTGAACCTGATTGAGTCAAATATAAAATAAAATTAAGAACTAGCTAAGGGTGACAATAAAATAAAATTAAGAACTAGCTAAGGGTGACAATAAAATAAAATTAAGAACTAGCTAAGGGAAATTAATATTCACAAACTTTGTCACTTTCTAACCTGTTTGGGTTAAAGATTGGGAGTGTTGGTTCTCACAGTAGGAGTTAGTCATCTGGTGTATCCTCTTCTTTGAATCTTCAAATTGCTCATTCGAAGATGCCGCATAAGTTATCATCTGATAACACATGTTTAACAAAATTGAGTATCTGTTGCCCTATACTTTGATCCCCTGCGTCATAGCTATGCTGGATTAACATGTATCTCCTTTTGATGTCCTTCCTCCATTGATCCAAAATGTACCGGTCTGGTAATGATTTTACACCATTAGCTTTGAATATGTCCACAATATGCCTATACAGTATCCCCCTCATCTAAAATAACCTACATGAACACTTTGCACTGCAGCCTTCCTTATTAAATGCCATTGAATAAGTAATCGGCTTAGTGAACTCTTCAACACGAACTTCATCTTCTACTAAATAGGTTTTCATTACACCATCCAATCTAAGTAGAGATGGATCGAGATCGAGCACACCAATTACTTGCTGTTGAACTTCCCTAAATTTAGCGTTCGTGTACAACTCTTGAAATCTCTTTTCAATTGGAGATCTAGATACGCAAGGAATCGTGACGCTAAATGAGTGGAAGTCCGCACTAGTTTCATTCTCAGGTTTTTTTCTTCAACGCACTATCAAACTGGTCGACAAACTCCTTTAACTTTGTCCTCACATGAACATAACCATCGAAAAAAGCATTCATACTCTCGCTACACTGGGTTGTACCGATTCCAGCCCAGAAGTACTCTTTAAGGAATACCGGTACCCAATGCTCACGATCAACATATAAATTTTTCAACCAGACATTATCATGTAAGTCATATGTGTTAAGTAACCCATCCCGCATGTCTTAAACTCTTCAACGGATTGAGTGTCGTACACACATTTCATCAGGTGATTTTTTAGTCCACTTTTATAGGAAGCATATGACCCAAGCTTCTCAGGGACTTTCTTCAGTATATGCCATAGGCAGAATCTATGTCGACTTTCTGGAAAGACAATAGCAATAGCATTTTTCATATCTCTGTCTTGATTAGTAATAATAGCTTTTGGAGCTATACCATCCATACACTGCAACTAAGTTTGGAATAACAATGTAAAGGTCTCCGTGTCCTCACTAGAAATCAAGCCTGCTCCCAATATAATCGACTGCCCGTGGTGGTTTACACCAACAAATGGTACGAAGGGTATCCCATATCTATTTGTCAGGTATGTGGTGTCGAATGTAACTACATCACCAAAATACTGGTAGACTACCCTACTACGTGGATCTGCCCAGAAAACATTCTTTAGTCTCCCATCATCGTCTAAATCTATCGATGCAAAAAAGCCGTTACTCTTGTACTGCATCCTCAAAAAATAATCTCGAAGTGCTCCAGCACCACCTGCACCAAGTCGTAGATGTCGTGCCTTGTCGATGTAGCTGCGACAATCCTTTTCCAAAAATTGGAGGTTCTCGAAGTCTCCTGCACCAATGACAAGAGATCCAAAACTCTTATTCATTCGGATGCCAGCTAAGTCGTTTGTGTCCAGGACTCTTCTTACGGCCTCACTCACTTCTCTGTTACATCGAAAGAACCGAGATTTTTGTGGACTGAGGCCGTGATTATGCTCATTATGAATTGTTGTGATCTGCATTTTTTCCTCTACTTTTAAGGCATTAATCCTTGCCTTACAATCCGTTTTTCCTGTCGGACGTGGATTGGTGACATTGAAACCCTTATTCCGGGCCTTCCCACCACATGCACAACCAAGGGTGACATATCTCATGTTTTGATCCTCTCCTCTCACTCCTTTGTGTCATCACCCCAAATCCACATCTTTTACCATATCCCTTATAATATTCCGACCCTTATTCCGACCTTTCGCTTACGATTGTAGAAACGGTGGTGACCTGAATATTGGTTGCCATCTGGATATGGTAGAAACGGTGGTGACCATGCAGGCATTGGTCCATAGTAGCCATGCATATAATTTGGAAAGTTTACTAAACCAGTTTGATGGATGTCCTGACATTAAAATCATAGTGATAATTAGCAAGAGGTTGATGATAAACATTGAGCACACCCATTCCAAAGACTATTAAAGATTTCCAATTAACATACTGAGGTTGGGGGATTTGAGGTAGATGGTGTTAGCGGAGATGGAAGCTCTTCCCCTTTTTCCATGGCCTGTAATAGTGAACTATTCAAGGTCAGTCTTAGTATTTTCTTTTAGCTCTAACCAATACATAGTTTGCACTTCTTTTTCTTCATTTTTTCTAGAAACAATTACCAAGTCTAGTGAAATATTAAATGGAACTGGATTGGCATGAAAGGTATGTGCATCATGGGTAGCTAGCTAGAACATTTCCCATAAAGATTTGTACTTGGGATAACATTATAGAAATTAAAATAAATGGTGGTTCTTACAGAAAGGTTCCATGTTCTGTTTGTTTGTTCTAATTCCATTGATCTCATGCTCTCATGATCATTACCATTGCTTCCAATTAACCATTGCAATGGTAGGGATGCCATACTAAAAAAATAGAGGAAAAAAAGTGAGATCTACAGCTCCTAAATAATGGTGACAGTCAATAGATTATTATGGTTGGTCTTATTGGTTTAAGATTATGTAATTTTTTATTTTGTAGGATTTTTTTTGTGAACATTTTATTATTTATTTACTGTGATATTTTGATTAAGCATCAATGTTAATTCTTCCACCCTTTTTTGACCAGTTGATTATACTTGTAATAGTCTATCACCATTATTTATTCCATTGTATATGGTTTAATATAAATCAGCATTTTTTTACCATGTTTACTTCGGTCCAATTGCCTGTTCTATTGGCACTATTACTACATTAGATTCATTTTGACCTCACCTGTATAAAGCCTGCTAACATATTAATAAACATGCCTTTATAGGATATTAACACAAACTAAATTTGTGTAGCTAAATACCTATGCACAAAACACTCTTTCCCAATAAGGCAACCAAGGAAAATGGAGAACAACAGACTAACCAAAAATCAACCACAAGGAAAAAATGCTGAATAAAAATGCATGTTTATATTTAGTGAACAAGCATAACAATCACAAACTTACAGGTCTTCAAGATGCATTTTCATGTTTAAATACTAGGAAACAGACCCAAACTTATGGGGTCCTGAAGATGCATTTTGATGGGGTCTTGAAGATACATTTTGATGTTTAAATACTCCCAAACAGACCTAAACTTACGGGGTCTTGAAGATGCATTTTGATGTTTAAATACCAGCAAACAGACCAAACTAACCTTTTTAGAAGATGACCCACACGCGACCCACACAAAGCACCATGAAGACCCAAGCTTCAGACCACGATGCCGAATTTCTGAGAACTCGGACCAGTTCCAACTTTCAGACCAAAGCACACGAAATCTTTCTCAGACAGATCGTCTCCAATGCACACAAGCTAGCAGAATTTCTGTGAGCATGACAAAGCTCGGTTGCAGAAAGAAAATAGAAGCGGGAACCAACATTTCAAGCTTCAATTTCTATTCTTTCTATTTCGGGGGAAAAATAGGGTTTTCATGACATTTTACAGTCTAAACACATGATTGATGACTTGGCGACTACATTAGCCGATTGTCCGTAGCAATATTGCACTGAATTATATTCCACGGCAACTCAATTAGCATGCTTTTCACAAATAAAATCAGAGTATCGCTCTTCATGAGAGTTGATACAGCTCTTCATGATTATAAGTTTGATCTTTTTTAATTTCAATGAATAATAGAACATAAAATGACTATAATAAGACAACTTACTAACATAAGATAAGGAAAGCTTATCATTAAAGTGTATCATTAAAGTCTGCTACATTAGAAGCTTGAATGAAGAAAGTAATTTGCAAACAAAAGGCTATGACGTTGTGAGTCTCCTTCTCTTCAGAAGATGTTTTGTGAAAGAGGTTATTTAATATATATATATACACTCCAATTAACATCTTTCTGTTTCTTGTTTTTACTTCACATGCAGGAAAATATTTGTTTAATCCCAAGGTAATGTGTGGCTCTTCCTTGGGTGCTGAAATTCTAGAGTGGTTCAACATTAGAAGTTTTGGTTTTCATCTGACACTTCAAATCCATTCAAACTTAGATAATGACAGTAAGTGGGAGGGATATCTTCATTTTACTATTTATGAAGTTGATGAGCTTGAGAATTCAAGTCCTAGGATTTTCGAGGGCAGTCATCCCGATCACCTATTTGTTGAGTTTATTTACCATTTTGAGACTAATGAAGATCCTCTAAAAGAACCATGCATTGGTCTTTTGTGCCCCCAAAGATCCTTTATAACACTGCGGCCCTAGAGGTACAAAGGATTAGCTCTTATTACTTAATATCAACTTCAATATCACAACCATAAAATCTAAAAAATTCTATAAAATATTAATTCATTTGCTCAACCCAAATATCCATGTTCCTTCATACAGACAATAAAGAAATTCTCAATAAAATAAATTAGAAACTCCCAAGAGTCGAAAATATCATTAACTCAACATATCAAAATAACCGAAAATAAGCAATTTACTAACTATGACTCAAATAAGTACTTGTACCCTCGTGCACTTATTCCTCTACGATCATCAAACTTCTCTAACACTATCTACTCTTGGTCTCCAGCTGAACGATCAAAATTATCTAAAAAATGTTGTGGAGATAAAAGGGTGAGTTATCAACTTAGTAAGTAGAAAACATACACTAGTGTGTAAACATGAGCATTTACAGAGTTCAAAATGCAGAACAAAATATTTATATGGTCAAAATGTATAATCAGAACATGTTATCAAAAATATCAGAGTGAAAATTTAAAAATATTTTTATTCAAAATTACTCTAGCATATCATAACTGAAACATCACATCAAAATAAAGTTCCATATTTAACCCCCGTGGTAGGGTTGTGCAAACCTCAATGGCCAATTGAGCAGAAAAAAAATGTGAATATTCCTCTTATTATTCTCGGAGCCTCGAGTTTGCATACAAGAAAGACTATGCAGAAAATCACTCGCTTCCAAAGTGAGTGCACTCACTTTTCTGCATAGTCACTTACTTCCAAAGTGGTTTTTGGAGCAGTCAAATAATTTGTATAGATGCAGCTACATTGGAGCTTCAGTTAAAGCATGTAGCTCGAACATGAAGGTGAAAGAGTGCAGGGAACGACTTCTATATATGTCATCATCCTCATTCTGAATTCTATAATATCTTTTTATTCCTTACGGTTTAAAATTATAAATTAGGCATCATCTTTGTTGTTGTTTGGAAATGGGTAGTCATGTTGCTGAACCTATTCGTTTCTAAAGCATAGCAAGGAGTTAAATGTGAGGTGGGTCACTACCAAGTTGTTTAAATGGATGCAATTGTATTGAGGCTTCAAAACCTAGCAATTGGACAAGTTTGAGAATGCAGAAGTGTGAGATCTGCATTGTTATATACCAGCACAATGACAAGCTAGGTAGAGTAATTCAATAAATATGGCATTGCAGGGTCATGATATTGTTTGATATTTTGGGGCTCTTCACTTACTCTTCATTCAGGCTGTACAAAAGAGATCAGCTCAGCAAGTTTTGCTATGTACAAGTAAAGTCGCGTACTAATCTGCATACCAATACTGATTTCTTCATATTCAAAATTTAAATTAGCAATATTTTTAATAAAATCTACTTTTTGACCAATCATATTAGATTGATGTATATATTAGTACGCAGTTATTCTTGTAACTAGATTTTTCCCTAATCTCAATATGTAACATGCTACTGGTTGAGGAAATGGGGAGCTGCGAAGATGAAGGAAAAATGGGGAATCTGAAAGGGGTAAGTACACGAAGCAGTTCAGTAAATTGGGACATGGGCCATTTCATGTGCTAGATGTTAAGGCCTCTCGGCCATTTAGCTCTTACTCTTGCTTTAATTTATGCCCTTATAATGCGGGCTTAGTGGACTTGTAGTTTGGGCCTTGGGCCTTAGACTTGTTTAATTTCCCTGTTGTTTAGTTTCTGCATTGCAAGCCTATAGGGCATCTGTTTATGTACCGAGCGAGAGGCTCCATGTTTTTCCATCTGAAAAGTTACTGAAGATTTCTCTTTTCTCTAGAGGTTTCTCACTCTCGAAATGAGAGTTGTCTCGAAATGAGGTTTCTCACTCTCGAAAAGTTACTGAAAAGTACACAATCCTTTTTTTTTTTTTTTTTTCTTTTCTTTTGTAGAATGTGTTACACAATATTCCCATCGTGGTCGATCGTCACAACATTTTAATCCCATATTATAAGACACTTACAATTCGAAAAGAAAAGCTTCATGAGCTCTAGTTGGACAATTAATAAGCGTAAAACTATACCAACCTTTTACAGGAACATTCACACAATGTTTTAGGCGCTTGTTGGTTTAATTAAATGCGATTTCAGAACATCCTATAACGCTATAAAATCATTTAATTAAGATGAGTCTTTGATTAGGATGTGGTGTAAAAATGCATTTTATGCTCTCCTATCACACACCACCACGTCGTGCTTTCACTAACTTGACGATAACCTAATCAAATTGAATTAATTCTTTTTTTTAAAATAAAAATTATAATACCCTAAAATATGAGCCCTGAACTTTTATAAATCCTAATTTTAAATTTTAAGAGGCTTTTTTGTCACTATTCCGACTGCCACTTGGAGAGAGCGCCGCCAAAATCTTTAGATAATATTCAAAGATTAATATTTATGTTCATCTTCAATCCATCTTTTCATTCTCAATCACTCGTTAAATATATAGCACATTATACGCGGGTTCATATTGGTCCAAGCACTTAAAATGTCATATAGTATTTAGAATCAGGAATACATTGCAGGAAATGCACACGACACTCGATATATGGAACTCCAGTAATATAATGGAGCAAATCAGGAGTTAATCTTCCTGCAATTCTTTCTAATCTCTCCTCTTGATCCTGTCAATGGAGAAATATTTCCCATCTTAATCATGGACTGTGCAAACTGCTCGAAGAACAGCTCGTTGTTTTCTGAATATATCTTCACCAATTCCATGGATGCTTCGTTCTTTGTGAGAAGAACTTGATCAGAGCTTAAAAGGCCTTTAGAAGACAACAAGTTCTTGAAATAGCTGTTGTCGAATTTTGTTGGACTGACAAAGTCCAAGAAAAACAGGTTCTCATCACCCCCTGATCTCGGGCATCTGGTTCTCAATTGGGCAGCATATGATTGATCAAGTGTGCTGTCGGGCAGCACATTGCCTGACTGGTTGTAGAGTCTCTGCCTAAAGGTGGTGCACCGGGCATCTCCTATTGTGTGGCTCCCTGCATAACAATTATTCAAACTTCAATAATCTTATTGCCCTACTGAATTAAACCAGGTAAATTTAGATGGTGACTATGTTTTGAAGTTAAACCAGATTAATCACGTGTGTTCTGGGTAATTTAGATTCCTCCACACCCATTCCATCAATCATTTATCCTTAAATTAAGGACCCAGGATTATGGTTTGGCACAATTGTAGGTTCAAGCTAGCTCTGTAAATATTACCGGATAGAGCAACAAGATCAACGACATTAAGTCCTTGTCGCTTGAACTTGGTGAGGATAGTCTGGAATGTGTTGTTTGGAGCAGGGATGTTGTTGTTTGAGCCACTCAAGCTTGCACCTCTGGAGTCCCTTCTTCCTAATGGAACCTCCCAGCTGGGTCCACCAGCCTGCATGTTCAAAAGATGGTCAAGTTCTGATTATAGACACACACACACACACACACATGTTGGCTAGCCAAAAGTTGTTTTTAGGTAAAAGTATATTTTGCTCCATCAACAAATTATGAAGTTTTTACATGTTGTACCTCAAGCTAACAAAATTTACACAATACTGCACGTTCAAAGTATAAAAAATTGACATTAATGTCAATTAAATAGGTCATGTGGCACAATCTTAACTATCAAATCTCAATGGACTGAGCAAGAAAGCCATTTTCTTTTATATAGTTTAGGGATGCAAAATATATTTTCGCTTATTTCTGTCATGCAGCAAAATTATGACAAGGCTGTAAAAAAGTGTCACTTTACTAAAATAGTGGAGTCTCTAGCAGCTAGAGCCACAATATCAGCACAAGATACTGTAAGTGGGCACTCTTTCTCCAAAGCAGATTTGATCTCGTCCAGAACTTCAAACCCTCGAGCAGAGTTCCTGTTTGGGTTCGACCTCTTCTCACTGACTAAGCTTCCTCTGCTGTCCAACAATAGGGATGCGTCGCAGCCCTGCAAAATATGAAGAGTTTTGGATATAAGTTGACATGCATGCATGGATAATGCAGTGTAGTCTTTATAACCTGTCGAAATGAGATGAGTTGTGGGAAGTTGGAAGACCTGGACAAAACAGTCGTGGAAATGGAGCCTAAGCAATGAAGCTGCCATGCGAGCTTCTTTGGCCACAGCGTCGGCCACTATGGACTTCACAATCTGTTGAGCATTTGGGCACGAGTGATCATAAAACTGTGGGTAGAGGTAACCCCCATGGGTCTTGCTGGAGAAGCAGCAAAGGGGAGCAAAGGCAATAAGAGAAAGAACTAAGAAAAGGCTCATAAACTGAGACATTATTATTATTGTCTCTCTCTCTTTTTGTCCCAATACTTTCAAGATCAAGACCCCTCTCTGTATAAAACACTCGCAGAGAAATTTTCAGGACCTGTTATGATGAAAGCTGATGAATGGCTTTAGGGGGGATTTATAGGGGAAACTTTTTGTAGACATTTGACAAAGTCCTAAGTAAGATACAGGGACATGCAGGAGAGAGAGAGAGAGAGAGAGAGAGAGAGAGAGAGAGAGAGAGAGAGAGAGAGAGAGAGATTGGAAGGGAACAAAACAGTTGGAGTTGGTATCTATCTAGCTCTACATTAATGTCAAAGAAAAAGTCAAAGAAAAAGGAACCAAAAATTAAAGTAACAAGAGACTCGGAGTGGGTACGTAGCTTTTCCAAGCTTAGGCTTACTTGTTCATCATGATATCCAAGAAACTCGTAGCTTGATCCTTAAACTGAATGCATTCTATAAGTTCCCTTATTTTAAACACAGAAAACAGCAATCCATTGGGTCTTAGATCGTTCACATAAAAACCGGTGGAATGAAAGGTCTAAATCAATAAGAGCTTTGCTTCTTAATTAGCATTGTATTAATTTTACGACTCATTGATTAATCTAGAAGTTTATAAGTTGGTTGGTCAACCTGCAGTACTGCATGTATGATCTATCCTTGGTTGTTTTTGGGTCAGGAGATGAAAGACATTATCTTGAAATAGAGAATTCAGTATGGTGCCAAAAAGTAGATGTTGACTCACCTGCTCTATTGATATGAGCACGAATGAACTCAAAAATTATTGGTGCCATCCAAGTGCGACTATGTCGAAGCCAACTAAAAAAATAAAGCCTTTACAGCAAGTATCTTTCATGTTCTTGGCACCTTAAACTACTTCTGTTTACCATGCATGTCTTTTTTTTTAAAGTAAGAATTTGATTCTTTGGTCTCAAGAGATATTATATTTATATATATATATATATATATCTTAATTTAAATTTGACCTTTTACTAGGTATTTCACTATATATATATATAGTGAAATACCATTTCTTTAAAAATTTATCTTCAATTATGATTTCGTGTAAGTTAGATCTTTCCACTCTTCAACCAAAAACTGTCACATAAAATATATTTTTATCAATAAATGGAATTAAAGGTCCCACCTACACTAAATCAAAACTTGAAATAAAATATAAAATATAAAATATAAAATAAGAATACAAGGATACTCATTGATTAAAATCACTAAAAACATGTCATGTTCTAGTCATGAGCTTTAAATATTCTTGTTTGTTATACAGATTAATCTAGAAATTTATAAGTTGGTTGGTCAACCTGCAGTACTGCAGGTATGATCTATCCCTGGTTGTTTTTGGGTCAGGAGATGAAAGACATTATCTTGAAATAGAGAATTCAGTATGGTGCCAAAAAGTAGATATATGTTAACTCACCTGCTCTATTGATATGAACACGAATGAACTCAAAAATTATTGGTGCCATCCAAGTGCGACTATGTCGAAGCCAACTAAAAAAATAAAGCCTTTACAGCAAGTATCTTTCATGTTCTTGGCACCTTAAACTACTTCTGTTTACCATTTTTTTTTTTTTTTTTAAGTAAGAATTTGATTCTTTGGTCTCAAGAGATATTGTGTATATATACATATATCTTAATTTAAATTTGACCTTTTACTAGGAATTTAAAAGAATGATCTCGATCAAAATGTGGCATATATGCAGCATCCTATATATATAGTGAAATACCATTTCTTTTAAAATTTATCTTCAATTATGATTTCGTGTAAGTTAGATCTTTCCACTCTTCAACCAAAAACTGTCATATAAATATTTTTATCAATAAATGAGAATTAAAGGTCCCACCTACACTAAATCAAAACTTGAAATAAAATAAAAAAACAAAATATAAAATAAGTATACAATTGGGAGGGTTGCCCACCACTCCAAAATATTGGTGGTCCGATCTTTTGAAGAGGAGTAACCCTTTTTTGGAGGTATGGTCGGCTACTATTATGATTTAATTTGTTGCGGCCATCTCACGTGACGTGGCCATAAGATCATCCCAAACAAGGTGGCCATAAAATCATCCCAAACAAGATGGTCTATATATCCAAACTACGATGGAGAGTTAATCACTATTATGTAAATTCTTTATCTTTTTTATATTTTTAACGAATTCTTATAATATTTTGGAGTCAAGCTGCATGTAATCTCCATGAACGTACGTCATGCATGACTCACCTATTCCGACCTAATCCATATATATAATAGCTAGTAGATTTGAGATACAATATTAGCTAATCCACATATATAGCTACATAAAGTAACTAACCTTGGACAAAAGTACTCAAGTCCCCATATTATGATGTTCTACGACAAGGTAGCAATGTTCCCACGGGACAACCGGCACGTGCAAAGATGTGTCCATCTTTAGTACACATGGTCGGCTGGAGAGACATGGTACCGTTCGATCGTTGACGTAGTACATATATATATATATATATAGCAATACACAATATTTACAACGAAGGGTCATGAGTAAAATATACATATATTTCAAAGTATAACATTTGGTTCTTCGATCTCAAGCAATTCTTTTTATATATATCATTCAAAAAGTACTGCTAGGATGTCGCCCAGTAGTGATCGCTTGGCGTGCGTCATAGAAAAAAATTTATTTATCTAATTTTTCTTATTCATTATTTTTAATATCTTTAAATATTTTTAAAAAACATAAAAAAATTATAAATATATTAATAGTCTCTTTCTTAATCAATAAATAAAAAATAAATATAAAAATATAAAAATAAAAAAACAAAATGAAGGGATGTACGTACCAACATTATTCTAATTTTTTTTTTTTTTAGATAACATTATTCTAATTCGAATGCAACATTTTAACAAGGTGATATGACAATGATTATCTTAATGTGCACGTGGCACCATCCTAAATATTGAGTATCATCTACTTTATAAACGGACGAAGTTGGCCCGTGGCCGTACACGTGGAAATATGAGTAATAACTTTGGACAAAAGCGGCATAGATGTAATATCTACTTAATTGAAGCACTCTGCCACTCTTAGCCGGCTCGAGTAAACCTTTCTTTCTAAGCTTCTCGATAAAAAGCTAGCTGTAGGGCTCTTCTTTTTTAGAAAAACAAGATTTTTTTTCTTTATTTATTTATTTTTTGAAAGGGGTCTTGTATTAATATCATTAAATCATAGTTTGGATACAAAGCGAAATAGAAAATTCTTGCTTAAGGCATGAGCAATTTCATTATTTGCTCTAATAGTATGTCTTGTTGACATGAGGTAAATGAGTTAAGAGTGTCTCTAGTATTTATAATGAGCTAGCCTACTTAAGTGAGGCCATTTGACTTTGAGGTGAGACCTGAGACTACTAGTAAGGAGTCTCCTTCCAAAACAATGTCCTGATGGCCTGAGGAATTGTAAAAGGTGGCTGCCTGAAGAGTTGCAAAAGCTTATGCCATGAGTGGATCAGGAAACAAATCATGCTTCATTCTAAGGGTTGCTAGCACATGGCCCTGCCAATCTCAAATAATCACACCCACTCCCACCTTACATGGGGCTTTATTAATTGATGCATCCTAGTTTAGCTTAACTTTTTCCTAAGGGGGAGCTTCCTAGTGTGAGTTCTGATGCTGGGCAGTTGACTTAGGCCTCTTTTGCAGGTTGAGCTATAGGAGATCTTCTACTAGTTGTTGGGATTGCTGGACCACATTACAGGGGTGCGTGAGGAGTCCCTTAGAGACCATCTCATTCCTTCTCTTCCAAATATACCATGAGGTGATGGCAAAAGTTAGCAAGTCTTCTGGACCAAGGGACTCAGCAAAACTTTCAACCATCTCTGCAAAGTGAGGGGAGTGCGTGCTTGCCTTCTATAGTTTCCTGCTGCTCAATGCCCATACATCTCTTGCAGAAGGGCAATCCCAAAGGACATCTTTAGTGGTCTCTGGAACTTGTTGGCATATTGGACATGCTGGATCCTCTATCATCTTCCTCTTTGATAATTTGGCTCGGGTGGGTAAAGCATTGAGGCAGGCTCTCCAGAGGAAAGTTTTTGTGGTATTGGGAATGTTTAAATTCCAGAGTCTAGTCCCTGGTGCCTGTTGGGATCTGAGGTTTGAGGATTGCCCCATTTTCTAGTTATTCAGTTCTGTGAGGAAATGATAGGCTGACTTGGCATTGAAATGGCTTGATGAGGTGCATCTCCAATATAGCTTGTTAGGCTTGGGAAAAGGGCTAAGGGGGATTTTCAGGATCAATTCTGCTTCTTCCTTGGTGAACATAGAGGAAACCAAGTCCCTCTTCCACTGGTGTGTGGTATTGTCTATGAGGATTGAGTCCTGAGGCACGTCCCTCTTCTTTGGCTGGCACATTTATGGAAGAAAGCAGTGTTCTTGTCCCCCTCCCTAAGTGAGTTTTGCTTAGCTCTTTGTTGCCACTTAGTGATTTCCTCTTCAAGCAGAATGTCCACTTCCCACTAAAGGTCTTTGATTTCAGCATGCAATTGTCCTTTATTTAGGGATTCCCTGTTGCACTTGTGAAGATCTCTACACCATAGCTTCAGGCCTTCTTGACAGTTCCTTAGTCCTAAAAGAGTATTCTGCAAAGGATCTATTGGACCTATGGTATTTTCCCAAGTTCTTTTGATTAGGGTCTCACAACCCTCTCTTTTGCTCCACTTTGCTTCAAATCTAAAGATTCTTTCTTTCCTTGTCATACCCAGCTTGTGATAGATGGAAATGAGAAGGGGCGTATGGTCTGATGATGCTGCTGCTAAGTGATGAATTGAGTGGTCCTCAAACTTTGCTATCCAGGTGGAGTTTCTTAGCACCCTGTCAATCCACTCTTTGGTGAACTACCCACCCTCTCTATTGTTTGCCCATGTGAATCTATCCCCCTCATAAAGGTCATTAAGATCACAAAATTCTAAAGTCTTCCTGAAATCCAGAATCTGTTTGTAGGGTCTTGACGTAGCTCCAAATTTTTCATCTATGTTGGTAATTTCGTTGAAATCCCCAAAGCAAAAACAAGGGACTTGTGGTGCAGGGGTTAAGGCTTTAAGAAGATGCCATATTTCATTCCTCTTAGCAGTGTTGGGGTGGCCATAGAACCCTGTTAGTAGCCAAGGGTTCTCATCTCTAGGTAGTTTGACATAAGCTGATATATGCCAATTAGTGTAAGTGTCCACTTTCACAATCACAATGGAGTTCCACAAAAGGGCCAAACCACCACTTCTTCCCTTATTTTTTACGTTAAAATTGTTTTCAAAACCCAATTTCACACGAATTTTCTTCATTTTGTCATTAGAGCACTTGGTTTCAATGAGGAAAACCAGGCATGGGATCTTGGACTTCACCAATAGGAGAAGTTCATGAATTGTTCGGGGGTTCCCAAGCCCCCAACAATTCCAACTTATGCAATTCATTTGGCTAGGTGGGGCTACTGAGCAGCCTCCACCTTAGGTACCTAAGTTGAGCTCCTTGTAGGTATAAGCATAGTTTTCTGTTTCTTAAAGCCTTTAGAACTAGACCTGGTTTCTAAACTAGAAGCTAAACTTTTTAACTTGGAAAGCTAGGTAGGGGCAATTGGGAGGTTGGTTATATCGAAGAGAGTGAGGGACAGTTCCCTAGCTTTCCTTTTCCATTTGGTGCCAGCAGTAATTGCTAGTTGAGTGGCTCAAAAGTCACTAATGGAAGGTGCTGGTTGTGGACTAGTTTACTTGTTTGGGAAAATAAACTTCATGGAAATGCTATTGTCAGCTAGCATGTCACTATCTGTCATAGAAAAAGGCAAGGCTTGTCTTATGTTGCTTACCTATGACATTGGACCCGCTGAGAGAGGTGGAAACCCTTTTTTTGGTTCAACACGGGTCCCGTGATTTTGGGAATCCTTGTACAAGCTCATTGAATACCAGTCCTATTCCACCAGCAC
Source organism: Carya illinoinensis (assembly GCF_018687715.1). Classification (NCBI taxonomy): domain Eukaryota; kingdom Viridiplantae; phylum Streptophyta; class Magnoliopsida; order Fagales; family Juglandaceae; genus Carya; species Carya illinoinensis. The sequence goes on along the minus strand of NC_056758.1, from coordinate 7,877,933 downwards.
GTTCATGTCCTACTTTCTCTACCCTGCAGAGTGATGGATCGTGATTGGCTCCGGGAAAACAATTGTAGTATCTTGACTCGTGGCCTCATCCTCAGTTGCTGTGTGGGACTTCCCTGAAGCACCATTCTAGTCACCTGCTACCTCAAGTTGCTCCTGGAAGGAAAGTCCCTGTGATGACAATTCCAGTGAGCCTCCATATTTCTTCAGGGAGTAAGAATGCAGGAGTACAGATGGCACACGCAGCCACTGCCCATATTGGTCCTTAGACTACAGAGTTAAGTTGAAGCTAGAGCACTTCCTATTAACGTGCTTCAGTAGCCTACATTTGATACAAAAGTTTGGAAGTCTTTCATATTTAAAATAGGTCCAGCATTGTTTGCCACCAAGGTTGATTATTCTCCCTCGTAACAAAGGCTTAGCGATGTTAACCTCCACCCTGAGTCTAAGGAAGCTGCCCCATCTGCAATGCTGGTCATCAACTTCAACTTTATGGACCTTCCCTATGGATGCACCGATCTTTTTCCCCTGTAATTCATTCATGCCTGCAAAAGGCAGGTTATGGGCTTGAACCCAAAAGGGTTCTAAGATAAAGAGTACCTCGTTGGGGGATAGTTCCCCTTCTAAGTTCTAAAGGAAAATGAGGTGGCAGTTGAAAGACCAAGGCCACCCCTAAAGCACCTTCCTCTTGTTAGGGAAGAGTTGAAACGCCATCAAGAACTTGTTCGTGCCAAGCTCTTTAAAAATGACCCAACCTTCTAAGTTCCACACCTTTGCCATGGTGGACTTGAAAGCTTTACGGTTCGCATTCCTATCATTCAAAATGAGAGCAAATAGGCAATTCCGAATGGAGGGTCACTATTTCCATGTTTCGGCGTTTGCGCAAACAATGTTTGTATACAATTTAGAAGCATTTATTGAAATGCCAACATAATACCTACATTAACAGCTTTTCTCGAAATGCCGTCACTTTATCGTTGGCATCCCATGGCATATACTAGCGACGTTATCATAAAAGCTGCTGCGACTACATTGCTGACACATCATATAAATTGGCGGCATATATTTAAATGCCACTAATAGCATGTTGGCGGCTATACATTGAATTTGTTAATAGTATTTATCTGATCACCACCACTTTTTAAAATAGCGGCATTACGATAAATGTCGCTATTAGTAATTTGTCAACACATCATATAAATTGGTGACCTTTTTTTAAAAGCCACTAATAGTATGTTGGCGGCAGCGCATTGAATAATTTAATGACATTTATCTAAACGCCGCCAATGACCTAAGTTAACAACGGTTATCTAAACGCTGCCACTAGTACGTTACCGGCTCATCATATAATTCGGCGGCATTTATTTAAATGCCACTAATAGTACTTTAGTTAATTTATTAACGGCATTTAACTAAACGACACCAATTTTTTTATTAATGGAGCTAACATAATCGCCGCCATATTACATTGCCAGCACATCATATAAATTATCGGTATTTATTTGAATGCTACTAATAATATATCGACGGCACATTGAATTTATTAACGGCGTTTATCTAAATGCCACAATTTTTTTCTGGAATGCGGCTTATTGTAAACGTCGCCACTAATTCATCGCCACTAGTACGTTACCGGCTCATCATATAATTCGGCGACATTTATTTAAATGCCACTAATAGTACTTTAGTTAATTTATTAACAGTATTTATCTAAATGACACCAATTTTTTTATTAATGGAGTTAACATAATCGCCGCCACATTACATTGCCAGCACATCATATAAATTAGCGGTATTTATTTTGAATGCTACTAATAATATATCGACGGCACATTGAATTTATTAACGGCGTTTATTTAAATGCCACAATTTTTTTTCTGGAATGCGGCTTATTGTAAATGTCGCCACTAATTCGTCGCCACTAGTACGTTACCGGCTCATCATATAATTCGGCGGCATTTATTTAAATGCCACTAATAGTACTTTAGTTAATTTATTAACGGTATTTATCTAAACGACACCAATTTTTTTATTAATGGAGTCAACATAATCGCCGCCACATTACATTGCCAGCACATCATATACATTGAATTTATTAACGGCGTTTATCTAAATGCCACAATTTTTTTTCTAGAATGCGGCTTATTGTAAATGTCGCCACTAATTCGTCGCCACTAGTACGTTACCGGCTCATCATATAATTCAGCGGCATTTATTTAAATGCCACTAATAATACTTTAGTTAATTTATTAATGGTATTTATCTAAACGACACCAATTTTTTTATTAATGGAGTTAACATAATCGCCGTCACATTATATTGCCAGCACATCATATAAATTAGCGGTATTTATTTGAATGCTACTAATAATATATCGACGGCACATTGAATTTATTAACGGCGTTTATCTAAATGCCACAATTTTTTTTCTGGAATGCGGATTATTGTAAACGTCGCCACTAATTCGTTGCCGCCACATTTTTTAAATTAACGACATTAATATAAACGGCGCTACGAAACGTTACCGGCGCATTGCATTAATTAACGACAGTTAGAACGTACCAATAAATATGATATCCCACAATAATAATAAAAACATAATATATCAATTAATAATAAATATGATATAATGGGTCATTATTCATATAATAAAAAAAATTACAAATCAAATCACATGAAAGTTCTTCATGGATAATTCTTCTTCACATTGTGTTTGTCATTAGCTTTAGGACCATTTCTTTCATGGGTAATTCTTCTTCACATTTATCCAATAGTTCTTTGAAATTTTCATGCAATCGTTTAACCTGGAAAAGATAAAAAAAAGTTATACTAAATTAATAGAGAGAGTAATATATGTTAAAAGAATAAAGCATAGCAGGTTATATGTATAAATGGATGGTACATTTTCTTAGAATGTAGTCAAGGTTATAACATGTATCACTCTCAAAACCTGTAAACGTCATACAGCACAAGGTGACAATTATGAACCACATTGTGCAAACCTCTCATGTGAGTGAACCATGCCTCATAAATCTAAGAAAGCTTGGATCTCATTTGTAAATGGAATTTTTACTTGAATCATATAGGTAATTCCAATTAATTAATCTTATCAGTCTTCCTCACCAAAAAAAACACATCAATACCCTTGAAATCGTGTTTAACTAGACAAATCAAGCATTGCAAAATTAATCAACTACAAAATTAATTGTTTTCAGATGCTTTTCAAAATGTTTCTTTGGGTAATATTCAATATCATACGATCCTCAAGCTAGAGAGCTTCTAATCTAGAAGCTGAAAGCATAAAAGTCCAGATTCAAACATTAATGGGGAAGAATATAATGCTCTGCAAGTGTATATATCCTACTGATAAAAACCCCAAAAAACAGAGCATGCTTGTAGCAATGGCCTAGGTCATGCAACACAATTCAGAAACAGTATAAGGAAACAAAAAAATGTAAACCAAACCAAGCTTCCTCAATCCATTGGTTATGTCACCATGGGCAGCTTCACTGACTGCTTAGCATAAGTAATTTGAGCACCTTACTCACTGCCACTATCTCTACTGCATAACCCAAGAGCCTCATAAGCATACAAAGCCAATAATTTTACCAAGACAGAAACATCATTAAATTCAATCTTCGGCTCTAGAACGCCAAGATTTTGTTGGCAAACAGCCAAAGAATTTGCAAATATAGAATGCCAAGATTTTGCAAGTCCTCCACATTAGTTATTGACTAAATAAATTCAATCTGGTTATACCTTTGCCATTGGACTAAATAAACTCAATATGCTTGATTTGCACAAACTAATTTTAAAACACAACTCCAATACACCTTAAAGCATTAAAACAAGTTTTTGCAAGCACCTAGCTGAAAGGGCCATAAGGCCCAAAGCCGACTTTAAAATAAAACACCACAAATGGTAACCTACATCTGGAACTTATGAAAGGTCAAGACACAAAAATGAGCACTCAGAAAAGCAAGCGGCATGACCAAGAATTTCTACACTCATCGAGAAGAGGGTGCAGAGGTGGTGGAACTGAGTGGTGCGGCAAAAAGCATGAAAGCAGGCGACGTATGATCCCTGTGAGGGAGAGAAAGTGATGAGGTAGAGAGAGAAACAGATAGTAAGAAAAACCGTGATTTGTTTGGGTGGAGTAGGAAAAGTCATTTAGCATATCCTTGTTGTATGGGTAATACACGATCTATATGCCTGAAACATGGAAAAAAGTTTTCTTATATGGGGCATAGACGATTCTTGCCAAGTGATCATAGGTGGAGAATGATGGCAAAAACATTTAATGGTACACTGGAAATTGATCCTTCACCTACTATGGCAACACCTGATGAAATTTTGGAACAATTAGATCTTCAACGTCTTTCCATGGAACAACCAAATATTACTCCCTAAGTCACTTTCCTCACACCTTACCATCAATCATTAAAAACTATGTCATGCCTCCTCCAGTTGGATTTCGATTCGACAACCACTCCCAAATTAATACACAAGTAACCCTATTTCCCTTCTCAAAACATACATCACGCCTCCTCCATGCAGGTTTGAAATTACAAACATCACTTGACTCACTCAAATCAGCAAACAAGCCTCATGAATTTCTGACAAAAACTAGTGGGAACTAGACTAAGATTTTTAAACCTTAAAAGGTGATATATTGTACATTATTATACATTTGTCTCTTTATGATTATAGTTTCCGATCTCATAACAACTAATGGCCTTACCTCTCTCTTTTCTTTTTAGGTATGAAACAACAACCATCCGTGAAATCAATTAAATGTTTCTTTGAGGATTGAGTTGTAACTTCCTGACTATTTCCAAGGATCTTATAGGAATAGAGGATTGAGCTGTATAAGACGTGCACGCTAGGTGGTGGAAACCCCCCAAACCAAAGTCTTCTGATCTCAAACTTTCTTCGATCTTTTCTTTTAGACTTATCTTATACTAAAATTAACTAAATTGAGAAAAAAGACTTCCTTGGTAAAACATTTTGACGTACGTGGTGGGACTCACATGTAGTTTTTAGTACGCAATCAAATGATTACAAGCATTAGAATTCACACTAGCCATTTTAAAGAACAAAACAATTATACCTAATCAGCATGCCATTGTGGGAAGTAAAGAAGTAAAATTAACATTAAAAACCAAAACTTAGAAACTTGCAAAACATTATGAGAATTTAAATAAATTGTAAAAGGTTTATCGTGACTCGGTGAAAAATTATTATTTATAATGGAAAGTGGAAATAAAATTATAACAGCTAGCATAAATTAGGAAAAAAAAAAAAAACCCAACAAAATAATTTGTAGGTTCATATGAAATAAATAATTTTCTTAACATAAACAAAAGTCAGATATATTGTTGTGTCTACCGAGACCAGTGCCTCTTGTAGAAGCATAAACCTATTAAAAGAATAAAATCTTTTAATGACGTTTGCCAAAAAATAGATCAACAGGAAGTTTGGACTAATTCAAGTAGTCAACGTGATCATGTCATGGAAGACGTGACTGGCTATTAATGTTCATCAACTGTCCAAGTCAACTGATCTCAAATTTTCTTCCGTCTTTTTATCTTCTAGGCTGAAATTAACATCAACCCATCAAGCTGGCCTGATTCCCGTTCATGGTGATGTTTGTTAATAAATTGTTGATAGTTTGGAAAGCAAGGGGGCCTCTTAATTTCATATATCTCTAGCCTGTTAGTGCTAGCTCTTCTCATAATATTTCTCCAAGTGATCTCCAAATTACTAGCGAGCATTTCCTTAAACAAGTTTTTTTTTTTCTTTTTAATTTCAAGTGTCCAATGGTTCCCCTAAGAACTCAAAGAGCCTCATCATCAGTGCCATCGTTTTCTTCCACTTCTCCAAGACCTCGATGGATACATGATGTTTTCCTCAATTTCCATGGCGAAGACACCTTTAAAGAAAGGCATTATCACCTTTAAAGATGACGAGAAACTTGAGCGAGGAAAGTATATTTCTCAAGAGCTCTTGAAAGCAATACGTGAATCCATGTACGCTATCCACATTATCTCAAAAAACTATGCTTCGTCAAGATGGTGCTTGACTGAACTTGCCCAGATTGTTGAATGCATGAGAGAGACTAGTTTCACAATTTTGCTTGTTTTCTACCATGTTGATCCCTCTGAGGTACGAAACCAAACTGGGGCTTTTGCAAAAGCTTTTGCTAGGCACGAAGAAGACCCTAATATTGATATGGAGAAGATGCAAATGTGGAGAGTTGCTTTGAAAGAAGTGGGCAACATATCTGAATGGCATTTTCATCTTACGTAACATTTTTTTTCTTTTATTTTTATAGCAATGTTTTCTCAAATTTGTACCCCACAAAATTGGATTTCAGCCAGTTGTACCAATCAAATTTAATTGGATCCATATAAATACTCATGTTAGACTCGTGTTGAGTTAGCGAGTTGTGATAAAAATTATAAATTCTAGATGTGAAATCTAATCTCTTTAATTAAATAAATTAAACATTTGATATTTATCTATTACTTTTATGTTAGAGAAGTGATACTTCTACTGAGAGATATCACAAAAATAAACTCACAAACTGATCTAGCTTGATATGATACGCCAGTTTATAAAATTATTATTGATTATTCACAAAAATTGTAAATTTAAGTTAGGAACCTACCTAGACTTGCCCTACCCCATACCTAAATCGTCTGATCTTCTGGTCACCATGTGAGCAACCTACTCACCCAACAAGCGGGTGAGTATTCCCCCTCCCAGTAATAACCTGTTCACTAGCTTCATACTATAAATTAAAAGAAAAACTAGACAAACCTTTAAGCCAATGATGCACCCTCTTTTTCTTCTTTGTCTACATAGCTTCTTTCTTCTTCTTCTTATCTCCATCACCTTCTCTCTCACACTAGGGACTTTGGGTAAAGAAAACTCTCTTTGAATCTTTTGTTTTTTATATTTGTTGAATATTTGATGATCTATTTAATGTTTCTGAATCAAGATCTATTTGTTTTTTTTTTTGGTTGTGGATGGCCACGAATCTAGGGAAACGATGAGGGAGATCTGCGTGCCTATTCAACTGGTGCTTGCAACTTAATATTAATCATTTCATCTTTGACCATTGGTCATTTAGCTATTGCCATCACCAAGTTTTCCCTCTTGGTTGGATTTTTTTAAAATATGTATATTTGTCTGACTGTTAATTGTATCATCCCTCACGGCTCCTCCTCTTTAGGGACTGACGACCTTCTTAATTTGCATCCATATGTATTCCTCTAAAATTCGGCATTCTATGGCTTCCCTTCATCCTCAAAGCTACAACTTCCTTCCTCTAGCTTTATCATAAGCATCAATTACTTTTGACTACATATCATTACATTGCTCCCTAAACCGGTTCCCTTGTACTTTACTATCAATTATATGAAACTACATCATGGCTTGTCCCTTTGGATTTGGCATCATGCCTTGTCCCTTGTCCATACAATTCATGGTATGGGTGGAGTGGGTAAGACAACTTTGGCAGAAGTCATTTATGATAGAATATCTTACCAATTTGGAGCCAGCAACTTTATTGCTTGTATTAGAGAAGAAACTAGAATTCGTGGTTTAGTTTCTTTACAAAAACAACTTCTTTCTAAGATCTTCCTATGAAATTACTATGACACCAGATCATCAACGTATCAAGAAACCCTGATTCCTTATCAAAACCTACAATTGATCTCCTATGGATTCTAATTTAGAAACAACACCAAACTCTCCCAAATCAACTAGCAAGGCACCCTTATTTTCACCAAAAAACAATGGAAATGTAAGGGTCAAAAGTTAAACATTATTATGGTGCTATATTGTACATATGAAAACGGTACCCTAATTTTATTGATAACCCTTATTTATGGTAGAATAATACCTTATACAAAGGGAGAATGGAGGTTACAACCAAAATCCGAAAACATGCTCCTTATAATGTGCTATATTGCACATTATCATACATTTGGCTCTTGAAAGGCTATCACTATCTCATAAAAATTAATTATCTTATCATCTTTCCTACGTGTGAATCAACAATTGTCCAAGAAATGATTAAAAGGATACTTCAAGGATTGAGTCGTAAATTTTCAAGTCTTTCCAAGGACCCTGTTGGAATAGAATCCCGTGTGGAGGAAATGATGAACATACTTGGTATTGGATTGGATGATGTTTGCTTTGTAGGAATTCATGGTATGCGTGGAGTGGGTAATACAACTTTGGCAGAAGTCATTTATGATAGAATATCTTACCAATTTGAAGCTAGCAGCTTTATTGCTTGTATTAGAGAAGAAACTAGAAATCGTGGTCTAGTTTCTTTACGAAAACAACTTCTTTCTAAGATCTTCATGGAAAGGGAAATAAATATATGGGACGATCATGAGGAAATGAATATGATACGGAATAGACTATGTAATAAAAAAGTTCTTTTGGTCCTTGATGATGTGGACAGAGAACAACATCTAACAGCATTAGCAGGGAGCCATGATTGGTTTGGTTTGGGGAGTAGAATCATTTTAACAAGTAGAGATAACCATTTCTTGAAAAGACATGGAGCAAATGATATCTGTAAGGTTAATGAGTTGAATAATGATGAAGCATTGCAGCTCTTTAGTTTGGCAGCTTTCAAGAAACCCCATCCTGAAGAAAATTATGTGGATTTATCTAAAGGCTTTGTGAAATATGATCAGGGCCTTCCTTTAGCTCTCAACGTATTAGGGTCCTCCTTATTTGGTAGAGGAACAAAGCATGGAAAGGTGCTTGAGATCAACTGAAAGCAGATCGTAGTAAATGAATTTTAGATATACTTCAAGTAGGTTTTGATGGATTGGAGGATTTGCAAAATGAATTGTTTTTAGATAATATTGCTTGTTTATTCACAGGAGAGGTCTTAGATAGCATTTTAACAGATATATTAGAAAGTTTTGGTTATTACCCATACTTCAATATTGATATTCTCATGGAGAAATGTCTTATAACAATCTCATCTAAATGGTTGAAGATGCAAGATTTGCTACAAAAAATGGGTCACAAAATAATTTATGATGAATCCCCCGAAGAGTCTGGCCGGCGTGGTGGATTGTGGCATTGTAAGGATGTCCTTCACGTGCTGAAGAATAATGCTGTAAGTGGATTTATCCATACATAAATGTATAGTGTATTTTCATTCTAATTCTTAAGATTTTTGCAAATATTTCTCACACAATTTTAATGTTCTTGGTTTTTAGGGAACTGAAGTGATTGAAGGCATAATACTAAACTTACCTTATCAAAAAGATTAGGAACAATTCAGTGTTAAAGCCTTCTCAAAGATGAAGAAATTGAGAATTCTTAAAATTCGCAACACAAGTATTGTCAATTGCTTTTCTAATCTCTATGATAAGTTGTTGAATTTGCATTCACATAGCGACCCCTTAAGATTCATGCCAACAAATGGTGTAAAAATAAATTAGAAAATTTTTTGTTCGTAGCATTATAACTATTTCAGAACACATCTAAATCACCTCAATCAAAACCCCACAAAACAGAACACAAAACAGAAGGAGAAGCCCCACAAAACAGAACAAAAAGCCACACAAAATTAGCCAATTGACTCAGAGAGTAGTCTCCACTAGAGGCGAAAAAAATCCCGAAAAGAAGTTTCGAGTGATATTCATCTATGGCTGTAACATCGGGAACGTGAAAACTACCAACTAACATTTTGAATCCTGCTTGTTTTCACGAGCGATGTTATAGGTGGCATGGAGACCAACTAACAAATAGTAGACAAGCATTACAACGCTACAAATGAAGGACCTCCAAAGTGCGACAGAACCAAAGGACCCAATGAGAAAAATATTCATCCCAGTGGACAGCGAGGGCAACCATGGAACGAGTGGAACAACTTGAGAACACGGTACTTTCCAAGCAGCGCCATCCTCAAAAGTCCCACAAAACAGAACACAACACCCCACAAATATATAATCAACCAAAAACCCCACAAAAATTGGAAAAATGTCTACAACAACCAAAAACCCCCTACAAAACACACTACCACACAAAATATAGATATTAAAAAAAAAAAGAAAAAAAGAGAGAAAGTAAAACACAGATCCATCAAACACAATATGCTAGAAATGGAAAGACAAAATCAAATGAGAAAAATAAAAAAGCTTTCATTTCTTACTTGTCTGTGGAAAACCAGAACTTTTTCAAACATCTCAATTCAAAATTCTTATTTTATCATTACAATTTTTTTAAATTTTCATACAAAATATAATAAAAAATTTAACTTTATCAAATTCCAATTTAATTTTTTTAAATTTTAAAATAATAATAATATTTAAAAATAATATTTTAAATTTTAATCTCTACTCAAAATTATTATCTTAGTTACTGCTGAACCTACGCTTACTCGGCCTCTATTCCCATCCCTACACTCTACACCTTACGTGTCATTTTGTTCCCCTCTCAAAATGTGCATTTTGAAGACTAACGAATTCCCATTCGAATTCCCGCGTCTTGCTCTCGGTGTCTTCCACCTTCCAAGCCCGACGTCTCGCCATCGCCCCTCCTCTGCTCTGGTTCCCGCGTCGCCGTCGCACATCCTCAGTTCAGCACCCCGCGTCGCGGTCGCCACTCCCTTTGTGCCCTGGGTAAGTTGATTTTCTTCTCTGAACCCTTTGTGTCCCCCAATGCCTATGCTCTGAAGCCCCCACCCCTGACGTCTCTTTCTCCAACTCTTCTCTTCGTTCTCTCTCTCTTCGGGGATTAGGGGTTTGTTTGCTAGTGAGTTTTGCAAGGAAGATAATATGCATTACAGTTTTTGGGTTTGTTTTCTTGAGTTCTGACGTTTTGATTTCACACTCGTTATTTCATATTGTAGTTTATTCATTCTCGGCGACGCTGGCCGTTGTCTTATCTGTAGTTATTTCATTTTCGGATTATTCATCGTTGGAGTCTTCAGATCAAACGTTATGCTTATGGGCACCTAGTCTAATTCTTAGGTCTTCCTTTTGTTAGGAAGTGTGCTTCTCTGAGAGGGTTTTGAATAATGGAAGATAAAATTTGTTTAGCAAGGTGCTGTTGGATTATTGATTATTGATTTTCTATCCTATAGTTATGCTAGAGAAGATTGCCTCTCAGCATGCTCTGTAAGATAATATCGTGGAATTTAAAAATACTTCAGTGCTGAATATATAATGTTTGACTCTTAAATTCATATCTTGATCTAGCTGAGTTGCAAAGTGGATCCATAACCATGTTCATGTCTATTATTATTTTAGACCTTTTGAAGGCAACATTATTATTAAATCTTTTTTTTGTAAGTACCGTTATTAAAGCTTTTAAATCGTTATTTATGCTCTGTGATTGTTATAAATGATGCCAGGGCAGTGTTTCGACATCTCTGTAAACGGGTTTATCTTTAACAGTATGAAAAGAGGGTCGACATAAGAATCTGTTTATAGTAGTTCAAATTCAGTTTTCAATTGTATTAATGTCTCTCATACTTACTTTTTATTTTCGATTATGAGCATATTGACAAATTATATTGTTGAGTTATTGTCTTAGGATTGCTTTTGAGGAAAGCCTTTACTTTTTGTTCCAGAATCCTAGGCTGAAGTAATGTCAGGGAAAGCTCTTTGAGATCTCAATACACTGCCTGGATCCGAGAAGAAGAATGAAAGATCCAGTAAAATGAGTTTTACCAAGCAGTTCGTTGGGAATGCTGTTGAAAATGTTGAAGAATGCCAAAAGAAAAACTCTGCCTCCTTTGTTTCACCTCAGACTAATGGTAATGAAATTGCTAATACTACAGCAGAGACCGGAAGTTCTGAAGTGGAATACATTGAATCTGAGAACTTGAATGATCTAGAAGACGTTGATGCGAGTCTTAAGGTATTATTCCTGTTTCTTTTTTCACTGGGTCAGCGGGGGGGTGCTTATATTTTCTTTATGTGCTGTTTTGTTTGAACTTCTCATCCTGAAAGATCATGGATGGACATTCTGATATTTGGAGATCAACTCTTTTTATGGTGTGCACATAGAGACAATAGTTATGTTATTTGCTCATCCTGCTTATTTCGTTTTTCAGATGTCTGATTGAGCTTTAGATGATTTATTTCTTTTTTTAGTGTATTTTATGCAAATAGCTATGTTGTGATTTCAGCAATGACAAATTATTGTGTATATCCTGTGAAGATCCTCTAGATTGTGTATCCACATGCGTCCCAAAGGTGGTAGAATGTGGTCATGCACTAAACCACATGGAAAATGATGTCCTTCTCTCGTTTATATTCCCTTAGTTTACGGTCCATGTTGATATATAGATTCTCTATTTAGTTTGTACTGGCTGCTGCTTGTTTTCCGCTATGCTTTTGATGTTATAACCTTTGTGTATCCCCAGTTTAGATACATGCCCTGTTCTCAGTTGTTTAGTATGGAACATGATATGCATTTCTCTAGAGCATTAAGGGAAACCTGATTTCAGGACAAGCTCACTGTTCCTTTGTTCTTATTTCTCATTTTTCCTCTGGCCCTTCTTCTTTGTAATTGTTATAGAGTTGTTGACCAACGTCAAAATAATACTAGTCACTGTTCCATATGATTGATTAATATTAAGGAAAAGTTTATTAAATAGAGTACTGCTGTGATCCTGTTTAGTCATTGTTAGTAAATTACTAACAATTGTTTGGCTTTATTTAGCAGCTTTACTTCCTACGCTCATCTAGAAATTGTTATCGGGAGGTATGACTTGTTTCTATTTGCTCCCTGTACAATAGACGCCATATGTTTTGGTTAATATTTGTGTTATATTGACGTTGATGATGCTCATACTCTAAGGACTCTGCCCATAGTCATTTTTTTGATTGGTTGCTTTGTAGTTTAGCATATACCTTTTGGATGGGTTGCTTTATAATTCAGCATGTATCTTCTGCCATAGATGAATATTACCTTCATTTATTACTACCCATGGAAGATTTTCACATCCATTTGCACCCAGTTTTTTGTTTGAAGTGCTCTGTATATTGTGCATTCTCAAACAAGCAAGACAGTCGGTTTTAGAACAAGTAAGCGAAGCTGTTGAAATTGCAGAAGTTCTCCTGAATTAGAGCATCTGGTTTGTTTTCTGTATTTGACTGAATTTTAATTGCACATAGGTGATGTGCTTTGTGTATTTTGAATGCGACATTCAAGCTGCATTTATGTCATAACATGAGAGAAGATTGTGTTATAACACGTTTGTTCAAAACTTTTGTTTTTTACAGGCACTCTTTCAATCAGATCACTTGAAGTTGCAACTTAGTATGAGATTAAATCATTGATGGAAGGCCATGCTAATGATTTTATAATTCATATATTGTAATTTTGTACTTTGTAATTAAATGTGTAAATTGTTTTAGTTCGTATATTGTTTTACTATATATATATATATATATATTTTTGTAATTCATATCGGAGGAACAATCCTAGTTTGCATACTGTTTTACTATATTTTTTTATTTCATAAAAGACAATTTGCGGTGAATAAATTGCTGGAAATACTTTTTTGGTCGCAAATGCATATTTTTGGCGATTTTCTCCATGGAATATAAGTATTTTCGATCCTTGTTAACCATAGTTAGCACAGTTTTTGCAATGAAATTTTGTAATTTTTGCAAGGAAAAAAGTTGCCAAAAATAAGAGTATTTTCGACGTATATTTCACTCGTAGTTTTAAGTACTATAAGAGCATCCCCATCAGCATCCCCATACCGATACTTTCCCTATAATTTGGGGAAAATTATAGGGTTTTCTCCAATTTGGCTCCTCCATCCCATTCCCTAAAATGGGGTTTGGGTTTCCGGTTTGCACAGTAAATCCCCATATTTGTTGCTCGACTGTACATCCCCAAATTTGATTTTCTCTCTCTTGTCCCGCGGTTCTTGCTCTGGACAGTTGGGTGCTGTTGCGATTTCACCTCCTCCCTCGCCATCCGAGCAGTCTTCGAGCGATTGTAAGTGATTTTCTTCCCTTTCGGTTTCCTCCATGGCCGGATTCTCACATTCTCTCTTGCATACCTTGAGTTTCGGCATCTGAAAATTGTTGGGCTTTGTTTCAATCGGGATCCTCCATGGTTGGCCACCGAGGGACTGCATTATCATTTCTGAGAAATTCACTCGGTTCCCTCCATGGTTGCATGTATTTGGAGACCAATTATTGCGAAAAATATAGATTAAATTGCCATGTATACAGTCTGAAAACCCTAGCTATTCTTGATGTCCCCGATTGAGTTTGGATTTGGGTTACTCTGAAATTGTTGCTTCGATTTGGGTTGCTCTGATTTTGTTGTTTCGGTTATGGTTGCTCTGAATTTGTAAGTTATGATTACCATTGCTATGAGATTACATATGGGGATGGGGATCTGTTGAAGGACCGAAATGGTTGTTGGACTTTGGGGCTGAAATTTTTTCTGCAATAGCTAGGAATTTTCTGCTCAAAAACACTGCAATACGTATGAATTTTTTGGCAAAAAATGTTTCTGTAGTTGTATATTTCAGCTCTGGGTTTGGCAAGTTGATAAATCTTCAACTTGTATTGGCATTGTACTGAGTTTTGTGGTGGAACTGCACTGAGATTTTCTGTGATGAATAATATGACTTTATGCCGTGCAATATTAGCTGCTTTTTTAGTATTTGATATCTCATTTAGGTGTACCAAGTAGGGTGAGATTGTTAAAAAAATATCTATCTATTGGGGGCTGGATATCTAAATCTTATTCTTGCACATATGTACTTACACATTGCCATCTCTTTTCTGTATGTCTACTCAGTCCATATGTTTTGGTTGATTGTACTATTCTATATATACTTCTAATGGGTTGGTCTGTGCAGACCCATTGTAGTTGTGACAATATGGAGCTTTATGTTTTTGAACTTAGTTGTAATGGATGGTTGAAATGAGACTTGGTTGTTGATTGTTGGTTTTAAAGCTGTTGGTTTTGAATGCCATTTTTATGGGTTGGTCTGTGCAGACCCATATTGGTATGATATTTTGCCATTTTGAAGTTAAACTCTCTCTTGTCCGAATTGTCACATTTCTCCTTCAAAATAGATTGCAACTTTAACGTGCTCTAAATATTAAAGAATATTTATTGTGCTAAACTATTAGAATCTGAGTTATTTGTCCCCCCTTTCATGCAATCTTCGTTTCCTTTATTATGTCATAACTTGGACTATTTAATTGGATGCATGGTTTACTCTTGTGATTAGTTTAAGCATGTGATATGCTGGATGCACATGCAGTGATATTCATGGATTAATATCAACATACTATATTCGGATTCAACATTCTATTTGTGGAAATGGTAAACCATATTTTATTGTGGGGTCCACTAGCATCTAGCATATATTCTCTTTTTATTGCCAATCTAATGATCATGTAGGAAATTTTTACATGCAGTGGGGTCCTTGCTTAATATCAAATATACCTAAGAGCTAACTGTTATATCATATTATACATTATTAAAAACATTATTTTTTCACAAAAGTTCATGCAAGTGTTAATTAGGCTGTGATTAACATCATTTTGGGTCCATTGCAGTGTCTCGGATCTGTGGGGGAAGGGGGAGTATTATTAGGCAATGATGATGGTGCTTAGTTGTTGTTGTTTCACAAGTGTTAATGGGGTCCCATCAATATGGCGGGGTAATCCCCACCCAGATGGACATATTGCAGTTTGTGGTACTTTCCACAAAAGGCAATCGGGGTTTGGGTGGGGTTTTGCAGCCATTTGATGTTTGGCAACTTTGTTACGCATGCTGTCAATATTTACACCATACTGAGCCACATTTATAAATATATATCCACATATTATTTAGATCCGGATGGGGATGCTCTTATTTCTTGAATTCTTATGATTTGCATGTTGTTTGGTTGTTGTTTTCTTGTTATGTTGTAATACAATTGGCTTGTGGTAACTAATCGAACTCGGCTGTGATGATGTTTTCGACTTGGCACGCATTCCGGAAATTTGTTGGCACCTCAATGGCTAGGTAACCCGGACGGCCATCAAGTAGTGGCAACCGAACGTTGCAGCCATGAGTGGGTGGCCAAATTTCCATTATGTCACCAATCGGTTTCTGAGCCAATGACCCCGACCCCCACCCCGACCCCAAACTTGTTGGTTCTAACATTTAAACATTTTTGAAGAGATGGATTCACAAGACCATGGACATATGTACTTCACCAACCTCCTTAGCCAAGATCCTCAACTCGACCCCACTTCCGGTGGGCAAAGTGGATCCTCCCCTATGACTCTTGGTGACTCTCCACCCCTACCCCCTAATGAGCCTATCGGCATTAGGAAATCAGTCAGGGGTGCGAACTTCACCCCTGAAGAAGACAAGTTACTTGTCTCTGCATGGCTAAATTGTAGCCTTGATGCCGTCCAAGGAACGGATCAAAAACACTCCCAACTTTGGGAAAAAATCTTTGAGTACTTTCAGCAATATAAGGAAACCACAAATGAGCGGACAATAAAGTCTCTAATACATCGGTGGTCAGTTATTCAAAAGGCCACAAATAAATTTTGTGCGAAACTAGCTCAGATTGAAGGGTTAAATCAAAGTGGCATGACCGACCAAGACAAGGTAGAATTTTGTTACTCTTAGTATTTTATGTTCGCATTATTTTTTGTGAAAGTATTGTTAACATGAATTTTATTTGTTTACATGTAAGTTTGACAAGGCGAAGATTATGTACCAGTCGTTAGAAAAATGCACCTTTCAGTTCGAGCATTGTTGGCACCTATTGAAGGACCAACCTAAGTGGATTTGGCGCGCCACAAAGGAGGATCCAAAGCGAAGGAAGACGATGTCCCCATCCCCGACCCCGACCCCGACTCGATGTTCCGCGGCTACGGAGGATTCAGTTTTTGATCTCGAGACAGAGACAGTGATAGAGAATGAGGTTATCGAATTGGACCGGCCAATGGGAAGAAAAGCTGAAAAAGGAAAACGAAAGGCCCAAGGCAGGCAAGCTGAGGAAAATTTCCAACTCAGAAAGATGAAGTATACTATGTTAGAGGAGTCACGCGCTCAGGAGAAAGAGTTTTATCGCCTGAAGGCCGAGAAGATGGAGTATGACAAGGAGAAAGAGGAAAAAAAATTGCGGCTTGAAGATGAAAGACTGAGGTTGGAGGCAGAGAAGATTAAAATTGAAGCTGCAAAAGAGCAAAGTAAAATCCGTCAAGAGGACGAAAGGCTGAGGTTGGAGGCTGAGAAAGTGGAGCTTGCGAAGAAGGAATCAGATCAGCGCATTATGATGATGGATGTGAGTGTCATGCCAGAAATGCAGCGGCTATATTTCGAGCAACTCCAGAGGGAAATCATCATGAGACGAAGTCATGCCCAAGGACCGGATTGATTTTATATTTATGTATTTGATATTTATTTAGTTTCGGACAATGATATATGTGTAAAAAGTAAAATTGAACATTTTTTGTACTTATGATTAGTGAAAGCACCAATGATATTTTTGTGCAAGTCAAAATGGATAAGACAAATTCAGACATCTGAAAATTACCTCGAATAATCCCGGCTATTATACTCAAAGAAATACGACAACAAACTTGATTACAAATAATATAATCACTACTAATATTAAGGAATTACAAATGCAAAGCAGATTAACTCAAACATAGTTTAAAATAACATTGGTGGAAATAATAGAATATAACGCGATCGCGACTAATTTTGGGAATATAATAACCACTGGTGTTCAATTAGATCTTCTTGAAGCTGATTATGCGCCGAGCTGTCTCTAATTTGATGATGACGCTGGATGAAGTCCCCAAGCTCAGTAGTATGAGTACGCGACAATTCCGGGAGATCATCATCAAGTTGATCATACTCAATGTTCAAACTCTCATTATCATCACGCTCGTCCTCAATGATCATATTATGTAGAATAACACATGCTTTCATTATATTTGTTAGATCCTTCACTTTGAACATTCGGGAAGGTCCCCTAATGATAGCAAATCGTTGTTGAAGAACCCCGAATGCACGCTCGACATCTTTCCTTGCAGATTCTTGTGCTTTCACGAAATTTTTCTTCTTATTCCCTCTTGGTGATGGAATCGTCTTCACAAAAGTTCGCCACTTGGGATAAATACCGTCAGCAAGGTAATACCCCATGGTGTAGTCATTGCCATTGATTGTGTAATTGACTGGAGGAGCACGCCCTTGGGCAAGCTCCGTGAAAATAAAAGATCTCTCTAGAACATTAATGTCGTTATGTGAACCGGGCATACCAAAAAATGCATGCCATATCCAGAGATCATATGAAGCAACTGCTTCTAAAATAATAGTGGGTTCACGGATGTGGCCAGAATACATACCTTTCCAGGCTGCAGGACAATTTTTCCACTTCCAATGCATGCAGTCAATGCTGCCCAGCATTCCTGGGAATCCTCGTTGTTCAGCTACAGCAAGCAATCGGGTAATATCATTGGCATTTGGAGACCATAGATATTCATCTGAAAAAACACTTACTATTGTCTCAGAGAATTTTTTCAGGCTCTCCATTGCGGTGCTTTCACCAATACGTATGTATTCATCCATAAAATCTCCAGTCACCCCATACGCCATCATTCTAAGTGCTGCAGTTATCTTTTGCATAGAAGATAAACCGAGTCTTCCGGCGGAATCTCTTCTCTGGACGAAGTACGGCTCGTAAGACTCTACCTCATTTAGAATACGAAGAAATAGGGGACGGCTCATCCGAAATCTCCTTCGAAATAGATTCGAGGGATATACTGGATTTTCTGCAAAATAATCGCGAAATAGCCGCTCGTGCCCCTCAATATGATCACGCCGAATAAACTTACGACGTTGGCGATTGTTACGATGCCTCGATGACTGTCCATCAGCCTCCTCATTAAAAACAACATCGCTATCATCTTCAGATGATACGTATGTCAACAATTTACGAAAGAAAGTACGAGCCATTTGATGAAAGAAGTGGGAGATCAGGGAAGACTATTGAAATTCGGTTCTATAGATCAAAATAAAGAAGAGTTTGTGAGAGTGAATGTTAGCAATATGCGTATTTATAGAGAAAAAAGTTACCGTTATACATAGGACGAAAAATGTTACCGTTTGAGAGAAGACAAAAAATGTTACCGTTTGAGAACAGACGAAAAATGTTACCGTTGGAGAAAAGACAAAAAATGTTACCGTTAAAAAATTGAGTTTAAATTTTATATTCAATACGTGGGTATAAATTTTAAAAAAAACGAATAAAGAATACTAAATAATAAAATATGACCATCATGTTAGAAAATTTACGAAAATAATAAAAAATTATTATTTTTATAATACGAATTCCGGTTAAAAAATTACTGTATTTGATAGTCAAAACCGTAAAAAAATTTAATAGATATTGATATTTGAAAAAAAAGATAATAAGACAAAAGAGTTAGTAGTTAAGATTGTAAATGGAAGAGAGAGAAAAAAGTAATAAAAAAGTAATAGAGAAATATTATTTAATAGAATAGAGATAGGGATGGGGAATGGGATGTGGGAGGTTTTTAGAAGATGAATAGAATTTAGAGAAAAATTTAAAAAATTGTGATTTTAAGTTAAATTATAGAGATGGGGATGGGGATGCTGATGTGAGTGCTCTAAGTTGTCCATATTTATGAGGAGTCAGTTATAACTTGAAGTTGTGGAAAAAAGTAATTTCTGACTCAAATATGGACTAAATGCGACACTAGCTTAGTTTGTTTTCAGAGATGAGATAAAATAAGATAAAATCTTTTGAGATATGTTGAGATAAGATAAAATTAAATGAAATATGTGTTTGTTTTCAGAGATGAGATGAGATTAGTATGACTTTGTTATAGTTAGTAATATGATAGAACTCACAAGTACTTGTAGTATTTTTTATAATATTTTATTTGTTTATTTATTTATCAATGGTGTAATTTTTTTTTTCTGCTGCTTCTTTTTTTTTTTAACCATTTGGTCAAAATTTGTTTTTTGTTTTCTTTTTTGCTGCTTTCTTTGTTTATTTATTTACTAATGGTGCCAAAAAAAAAAAAAAAAATTGCTGCTTCCTTTTTTTCCCTATTTTTAAACCATTTGGTCTTTTTATTTTTTTTGACTGCTTCTTTTGTTTATTTATTTCCCAATGGTGTAATTTTTTTTTTTTTTGCTAATTCCTTTTTTTCCTTTTTTTTTAAAACCATTTGGTCAATTTTTTGTTTTTTTGGCTGCTTCATTTGTTTATTTATTTACTAATAGTGCAATTTTTTCTTTTTTGCTGTTTCTTTTTTTTTTTAACCATTTGGTCAAATTTTTTTTTTTTTTTTTGCTGCTTCCTTTGTTTATTTATTTATCAATGATGCAAAAAATTTTTTTATTGCTTCCTTTTTTTAAAAAAAAAAACCATTTAGTCAATTTTTTTTTGTTTTTTGTTTTTTTTGCTGCTTCCTTTGTTTATTTATTTACCAATGATGCAATTTTTTTTTTTTTTACTGCTCCCTTTTTTTCAAATCATTTGGTCAAATTTTTTTTTTAGCTGCTTCATTTGTTTATTTATTTACCAATGGTGCAGTTTTTTTTTATTTGCTGCTTCTTTTTTTTTAACCATTTGGTCAATTTTTTTTTTCTGCTTCCTTTGTTTATTTATTTACCAATGGTGCAATTTTTTGTTTTTTTTTTTTTTTTGCTGCTTCCTTTTTTTCCCTTTTTTGTTTAAAACCATTTGGTTTTTTTTTTTTTTTTTGGTTACTTCCTTTATTTATTTATTTACCAATGGTGCATTTTTTTTCTGCTTCCATTTTTTCCTTTATTTTTTTAAACCATTTGGTCAATTTTATTTATTTTTTTAGGCTGCTTCCTTTGTTCATTTATTTACTAATGGTGCATCTTTTTTTTTTTTTGCTGCTTCCTTTTTTTTTAAACCATTTGGTCAATTTTTTTTATTTTTTACTTAGCTGCTTCCTTTGTTTATTTATTTACCAATGATGCATTTTTTTTTTTTTTGCTGCTTCCTCTATTTATTTACCTTGTGTAAATATTTTTATTTTTAATTAAATATTTTGCTGCACATTTGGTACAACTTTTACTTTTTTTGCAGTGTGTATTCATGTCAATATACTATCTATTTAAAAAATATTATTGGAGGGAATAGTATTGAAATAAGGTGAGATCTATAGAGATAAAAACTTGAGAAAAAACTTGAGATCTTTTGAGATGAAAACTAGTAGATCAAAATGTGTATTTATTTTTATAAAACCTCTTACGGTATGAAAACTTTGAAAAGTTTTCAAAATTTTAATTTTCAATCGCGAAAGCAAACGAGGAAATCACTCGTCGGAAGTTAAATAATGATGAAGCATTTCGGCTCTTTAGTTTGTCAGCTTTCAAATTACTTCATCCTGAAGAAAGTTTTGTTGATATCATGCTCAAATGTTTTGTGAAATATATATATATATATATATATATATATATATATATATATATATATATATATATATATATGTATATGCTCAAAGCCTTCCATTAGGTGCATGTTTGGTAAGTGGAATGAAACACAAAATTCTCATCTCACCATTATAATTTTTTTAAATTTTTATACAAAATATAATAAAATATTCAATTTTTTCAAATATCAATTCAACTTTTTTAAATCTAAAAATAATAACAATATTAAAATATAATATTGTAAACTTTCATCTAAAATTAAAATTCTCACCTCACTCTCATAATTTTAGGTTCCTTCTTGTTTTGTAGAAGAAAAGAGATATCTTAAATAGCTCTTTAATGGATATACTAGAAAGTTTTAACGTTACGTTGAAATAAAGTTAATTAGATGTTTATCAAACAAGAAATTACGCTTATGCCTATTCATGTATAGTTCATTTTCTAAAATTTAAGATCGATGAAAAGTAACATTTACCAAAACCAAGGGTCCAAGACTAAGTATGCAGTCAAAGTCTTCTGATCTCAAACTTTCTTCACTCTTTATTTATTTATTTATTTATTTCCTTATCTTATACTAAAATTAACTACATTGAGAAAAAAAGACTTTTGGAATAAAAAACCAAAACTTAACCTTATATTAAAATTTAAAAAATTATAAGAATTTAAATAAATTGTAAAAGGTTTATCGTGGCTCAGTGAAAGAATATTAATTATTTATAATGGAAAGTGAAAATAAACTTATAACAGCTAGTATATCAAAATGGAAAGAAAAAAAATAAATAAAAGAAAAGAAAAACCACAAAATATTTTGTAGGTTCATATGTAATAAATAATTTTCTTAACATAAACAAAGTCAGATATTTACCAAAAGGTAAATTGTTATGTCTGCTATAATAAATAAAAATTTAAAAAGAAATTTTTTATATTTTTTAAAATAAAATCTATTTTTTAATAAAATAAATTACAATAAATTTATCTTTTAGAATTTGTATAAATCATTCCTGAAAAAAACCAGACAGAGAATGGGAGTATGTGCTAATTTGATTCCAGCTATACAACTTGTAAGTTGTAACAAAGCGTAAGCTCTACGCTTTCGAAGAAGGAAAGAAATAGTCGCAAAGATCTTTTCTTTTTCTTTTTTTTTTAATTAATTAAATATCTTGATAATGATGTCCTTTTGAATCATTCAAAGTTGTCAAATTTGGGGGTTATGATTTGAATCGATCCTCACCACAGGGCTAGATTTTCGAGCAGAAGATTCTTTCTATTAATACGACAATCTATTGGGTCAGAGAGTTTGTCCCGGCCCTCGTCTTGAACTAATTCATAGAGTTTGTTCGAAAATATAATTGTTTTTATATATTTTTAGATATTTTAAATATTTTTTTAATTTTAAAATTTTAAAACTTTCATCTAATTATTATTTAATTATTATAATTCTTTCAAACTTTTAAATAAAATACAAAAAATCATACAATTTTTTCAAATTTTAAAAAAATTTGAATATAATAATTTGCATTTTTCAGACGCATAAATAAACCTAGCTATCATAAAATGAAGTATTATTTTTCAACCACATTAATGATCAACGAAGACATGACAGGGACTTAAAAGTTAAAACCCACCATTCACTGCCAAGACCAATGTGAACATGCCATGGAAGTCGTTATAGGCAGCGGAAACCCATCAAGACCGTTACTGTTCATTAATCGTCCAACTCAATTGATCTCAAATTTTCTTCGGTCTTTTAATTTTATCTTCAAGGCTGAAATTGACACCAACCCATCAAGCTGGCCTGATTCCCACGTACTAATGTTGATGTTTGTTAATAAATTGTTGATAGTTTGGAAAGCAAGCAGGGAGCCTCTTAATTTCATATATCTCTAGCCTATTAGTGCTAGCTCTTCTCATAATTCTCCAAGTGATCTCCAAATTACTAGCAAGCATTTCCTTAAACAAGTGTTTTTTTTTCAAGTGTCCAATGGTTCCCCTAAGTACTCAAAGAGCCTCATCATCAGTACCACCGTCTTCTTCCACTTCTCCAAGATCTCGATGGATATATGATGTTTTCCTCAATTTCCATGGCGAAGACACCCGCAAGAATTTTGCAGACCATTTATACACTGCTTTGGAAAATAAAGGTATTATCACTTTTAAAGACAACGAGAAACTTCAACAAGGAAAATATATTTCTCAAGAGCTCCTCAAAGCAATACGTGAATCCAGGTACGCCATCCCCATTATCTCAAAAAACTATGCTTCCTCAAGATGGTGCTTAACTGAACTTGTCCAGATTGTTGAATGCATGAGAGAGACTGGTTTGACAATTTTGCCTGTTTTCTACCATGTTGATCCCTCTGAGGTACGAAACCAAACTGAGGCCTTTGCAGAAGCTTTTGCTAGGCATGAAGAAGACCCTAATATTGATATGGAGAAGATGCAAACATGGAGAGTTGCTTTGAAAGAAGTGGGCAACATATCCGGATGGCATTTTCATCTTAGGTAACATTTTTTTCTTTTATTCTTATAGCGAGAGCGTGGATAAGTTGGAAATTATAATGTTTTCTCAAATTTGTATCCCAAAAAATTGGATTCCGGCCGGTTGTACCAATAAAATTTCATAGGATCCATATAAATACACATGTTAGACTCGTGTTGAGTTAGCGAGTTGTGATAAAAACTATAAATTCTAAATGTGAAATCTAATCATTTAATCAAATAAATTCAAGATTTGATCCTTATCTATTACTTTTATGTGTTTGATTAAATAAACTCACAAATTGATGTGCTTGATTATTAAATAAATTCAAAAATTATAAAATTATTTTTATTGTACATTAGATTATAAAGAAAATTTTATGTTATACTCGTGATTATTTGCAAAAGGATGGTGCTACTCCCATAGAGGGAGTCCATCGAAAGCTCCACCAATTAGATAAGTTTAATTTTATCACTTTTTTGTTTTTTTTTTCATTATATTTTTAAATTCATTAAAAAATTTAAAAAAATAAATAAATAATGAGAAATTCATTAAAAAATATTTACTTAACTATTAAGTTAAAAAAAAAAAAGAATCGGTGACCACCATTTGTGGCCTAAGTAATTTCCTCTACAAAATATGTAAATTTTAGTTAGGGACCTACCTAGACTTGCCCTACCCCTACCTAAATCGTCTAATCTGCTGGCCACCATGCAAGCAACCTACTAACCCAACAAGTGGGTGAGTATTCCCCCTCCTAGTAATAACCAATTCACTAGCTTCATACTATAAATGAAAAGAAAAACTAGACAGACATTTAAGCCAATGATGCACCCTCTTTTTCTTCAGTCTTCATAGCTTCTTTCTTCGCATTCTTATCTCCATCACCTTCTCTCTCACACATGGGACTCTCATGTGTAAAGAAAACTCTCTTTGGATTCTTTTTTTTTTATATATATATATTTCTTGAATGTTTGATGATCTATTTAATGTTTCTGAATCGAGATCTGTTTGGTCGCTTTTGGTTGTGGATGACCACGATTTTAGGGAAATGATGAGGAGATCTGCTTGCCCATTCAACTAGTGCTTGCACTCTAATATTATTCATTTCATCTTCAACCATTGGCCATTTAGCTATTGCCATCACCCAATTTTCCCTCTTGGTTGGATTTTTTTTTTTAAATATTTATATTTGTCTGACTGTTAATTGTATCATCACTCATGGTCCCTCCTCTCTAGGGACTGACTACCTTCTTAATTTGCATCCATATCTATACCTCTAAAATTCAGCATTTCGTGGCTTCCCTTCATCCTCAAAGCTACAACTTCCTTCCTCTGGCTTTACTATATGCATCGGTTACTTTTGACTACATATCATTACAGTGTTCCATAAGCCAATTACATTATACTTTATTATCAATTATATGAAATTACATCATGCCTTGTCCCTTTGGATTTGGCATCAAAAGCAACTCCCAGATCATCAACGTACCAAGAAATCCTGATTCCTTATCAAAACCTACAATTGATCTCCTGCGGATTCTAATTTAGAAACAACACCCAAACTCTCCCAAATCAACTAAAAAGGCACCCTAATTTTCACCAAAAAACAATGGGAATGTAAGGGTCAAAAGTTAAACATTATTATAGTGTTGTATTGTAGTATGAGAATGGTACCCCAATTTTATTGTTAACCCTTATTTATGGCAGAGTAATACCTTATACAAGAGCTATCAATATCTCATAACAATTAATTATCTTATCATTTTTCGTAGGTATGAATCCACAATTGTCCAAGAAATCAATGAAAGAATACTTCAAGGATTAAGTCGTAACTTTTCAACTCTTTCCAAGGACCTTGTTGGAATAGAATCCCATGTGGAGGAAATGATGAACATACTTGGAATTGGATTGGATGATGTTCGCTTTATAGGAATTCATGGTATGGGTGGAGTGGGTAAGACAACTTTGGCAGAAGTCATTTATGATAGAATATCTTACCAATTTGAAGCTAGTAGCTTTATTGCTTGTATTAGAGAAGAAACTAGAAATCATGGTTTAGTTTCTTTACAAAAACGACTTCTTTCTAAGATCTTTATGGAAAGGAAAATAAATATATGGGACGATCGCGAGGGAATGAATATGATACGGAATAGGCTATGTAATAAAAAAGTTTTTTTAGTCCTTGATGATGTGGACAGAGATCAACATCTAACAGCATTAGCAGGGAGCCATGATTGGTTTGGTTCAGGGAGTAGAATCATTTTAACAAGCAGAGATAGCCATTTGTTGAAAAGACATGGAGTGAATGATATCTATAAGGTTAATGAGTTGAATAATGATGAAGCATTGCAGCTCTTTAGTTTGGCAGCTTTCAAGAAACCCCATCCTGAAGAAAATTATGTGGATTTATCCAAAGGCTTTGTGAAATATGCTCAAGGCCTTCCTTTAGCTCTAAAGGTTTTAGGGTCCTCCTTGTTTGGTAGAGGAACAAATGCATGGAAAGGTGCCTGGGATCAAATGAAAGCAAATCCTAATAAAGGAATTTTAGATGTACTTCAAGTAGGTTTTGATGGATTGGAGGATTTGCAAAAAAAATTGTTTTTAGATATTGCTTGTTTTTTCACAGGAGAGGTCTTAGATAGCATTTTAATGGATATATTAGAAAGTTTTGGTTACTACCCATACCTCAATATTGATATTCTCATGGAGAAATGTCTCATAACCATCAAATCTAAAAGGTTGAGGATGCATGATTTGCTACAAAAAATGGGTCAAGAAATAATTTACGATGAATCCCCCAACGAGCCTGGCCGGCGTAGTAGATTGTGGCATTGTGAGGATGTCCTTCACGTGTTGAAGAATAATACTGTAAGTGGATCTAGCTTGACATAAATGTATAGTGTATTTTCATTCTAATTCTTAAGTTTTTTGCAAATATTTCTCACACAATTTTATTGTTCTTGGTTTTTAGGGAACTGAAGTGATTGAAGGCATAGTGCTAAACTTATCTAATAAAAAAGATCAGGAACGATTCAATGTTAAAGCCTTCTCAAAGATGAAGAAATTGAGAATCCTTAAAATTTGCAACACAAGTATTGTCAACAGTTTTTCTAATCTTTGTGATAAGTTATTGAATCTGCATTGGCATAGTAACCCTTTAAGATCCATACCAACACATGGGTTACGGGTGCTAGAATGGTTTGAATATCCTTCAAAATCCTTGTCAAACAGCTTTCGAGCAGACAATCTTATTGAACTTAGATTTCCATGCAGTCACATCAAGCAACTGTGGAAGGGAATTAATGTAAGGTGTTTTCTTCTTGTTCTTCTTAATGTTCTTCTTACTAATAGTACTAAGCTCGTTAATGCTTTCTTTTTTTGTTCAATATTTGTTGTTTTATTTCAGAGTTTAGGGAGTTTGAAATGCTTTGATCTTAGCGGCTCTCAATACTTGTTGGAGACACCAGACCTCACCGGAGTCCCAAATCTTGAGACACTAGATCTTGAAGGTTGTACAAGTTTATCTAAGGTCCACAAATCTGTTGGTGTTCTCAAACAGCTTAGACGACTGAATCTACATGCTTGCAAACGCCTTAAAAGCTTTCCAAACGAGATTAGCATGGAGTCTCTTGAACATTTTTATCTTTCTGACTGTTCAAGATTTGAGAAGTTCCCAGATATTGTGGGAAACATGAATTCATTGCGGTTACTTTATTTGAATGGTACTGCCATAAAAGAACTACCCCTATCATTTAAGAATTTATGCGGCCTTTCCATATTGTCTTTACATAATTGCAAAAGGCTCTCAATTTTTCCAAGCGTTATTTGTGGTTTGCCATCTCTTAAAATTTTGGATGTATCTAATTGCCTAGCACTTGGCGGAATTCAAGACTGGAATGGTGAGGAGTATCTGGAACAATTGTATACAGGTGGAACTGCTATCAAATTCACTAAGTTTTTCGCAGTGCCAGAGTTTTGTTCAAATGCATGCTCTACGCAAGAAATGTTTATAACCAATGATGACTCAATTGGGGCCTTTTATATTGGTTATGATGACAGAGTCTACTGCATTAGAAGCTTGAATGAAGAAAGTAATTTGGAAACAAAAGGCTATGAAGTTGTGAGTCTCTTTCTCTTCATAAGATGTTTTGTGGAAGCTGTTATTTAATATATATACTCCAATTAACATCTTTCTATTTTTTATTTTTACTTCACATGATGTAGGAAAATAATTGTTTTAATCCCAAGGTAATTTGTGGCTCTTCTGCTTGGGGAGCTGAAATTCCAGAGTGGTGCAACATTAGAAGTTTTGGTTCTCATCATGTAAAACTTCCAATCCATCCAAACTTAGATAATAACATGAGTAAGTGGTTTGGATATCATCATCTTACTATTTTTGATGTTGATGAGCACGAGAACTCAGATCCTAGGATTTTCGAGAGCAGTCATTCTGATCACCAGTTTGTTGAGTTTGTTTATCATTTTGAGACTAATGAAGGTCATCTAAAAGAACCATTAGTCCTTCGTGCCTGCGAAGACCCTTTTGTAGGGCCACTTGGGTTTTGCGTGTATATACCAGCCAAGTGGTTTTTGAAGCAGTTAAATAATTTGAATGAATGGAGCTACATTGGAGTATCAGTTAAAGCACGAAGCTCGAGCGTGAAGGTGAAAGAGTGCGGGGCGTGCCTTGTATATCAACATCCTCCTGATTCTGAATTCTATAATACCATTATTCCTTATGGTTTAAAATTAGAAATTAGGCATCATCTTTTTTGTAGTTTGGAAATGGGTAGTCATGTTGTTGATCCTATTCGTTTCTAAGGCATATATAGTAAAGGAATTAAAATATGTGAGGTGAGTCAGTACTCCCGGCCAAGTTGTTTAAATCGTTGCAATTTATGTATATATTGAGGCTTCATCAATTATTAATGCTAGCGATTGGACAAGACGTTTGAGAATGCAAAAGTGTAAGATTTGTAATGCTCTATACCATGCAACACATTAATTACGAGATAGAACTACTCTCCATCCAGGCTGTACAAAAGAGATCAGCTAAGCAATTCCAAATTTAACTCAGATAAAATTTCTCTTGGGTTAACATCGACCGACCTTAGCAGTGTTCCTCTACATTTTTCCACAAATTTCTAATATTACAATATCGACCGCCTGTGTGTATAAAAAAGTTTATAATATATTTCTAATATTACATACAGAAGCAAAAGTTTAAAATTTTATAAAAATCTACTATATATCATTTACAATTCATTAGGCTTTTTTTTTCTTCAACCCCCTCTGATCTCAATCTTTAATCTATAAAAATGGTTTTTATGATTTCATTAATTACTTTACAATATTAAACTAAATCAATAAATTGTAAAATATGAGCCCTAAACTTTTATAAATCCTAATTTTAAAATAATTCTTCTTATCATTCCACACATGATATATCTTTTATTTTTTTTATAAAAAGTATGTGATATATGGATGATGAGTAGAATAACTTAATTAGTTTAATAAAAATAAAATAACTTAATTAGTTTAATCAAAAAGCCTCATCGTTAGTACCACCGTCTTCTTCCACTTCTCCAAGACCTCGATGGATACATGATGTTTTCCTCAATTTCCATGGCGAAGACACCCGCAAGAGTTTTACCGACCATTTATACACTGCTTTGGAAAAGAATGGCATTATCACCTTTAAAGATGATGAGAAACTTGAGCGAGGAAAGTACATTTCTCAAGAGCTATTGAAAGTAATACGTGAATCCATGTATGCCATCCCCAGTATCTCAAAAAACTATGCTTCCTCAAGATGGTGCTTAACTGAACTTGCACAGATTGTTAAATGCATGAGAGAGACTAGTTTGACAATGTTGCCTGTTTTCTATCATGTTGATCCCTCTGAGGTACGAAACCAAACTGGAGCTTTTGCAGAAGCTTTTGCTAGGCATGAAGAAGACGCTAATATTGATATGGAGAAGATGCAAACGTGGAGAGTTGCTTTGAAAGAAGTAGGCAACATATCCGAATGGCATTTTCATCTCAGGTAACATTTTTTTCTTTTATTCTTATGGCGACAGCATGGGATAAGCTGGAAATTATTATGTTTTCTCAAATTTGTACCCCCACAAAATTGGATTCCAACTGGTTGTACCAATCAAATTTAATTGGATCCATATAAATATATATGTAGAGCATTTACAGTGGTTTCTTTTTCTTATTATTTAAAATACACCACCAAACTTCACTTTTTCATTCTTTCATACAGACTTTTATAATATATTATAAATCAACTTATTTATTTTTCTTCATATCATTTAAATAATATTTTTTTATTCTTTTTAAACATTTCCTTTCTACCAATAAATTTGTAATATCCATATATTTTTTTTATATTTGCAATATATTATTATATACAATGTAATATAATTAGTCCTATACACACAAAATAAAAATATATAAGCCAAATAAAAATTAAAAATAAAATCAAAATATGAAAAAATTAGATAAATAATATTTTCAAGATATTTTTTAGAAAAAAATAAAATAGAGGTGTTTTAATGATGAACAATAAAATAGAATTTGTATTGAAATGTAAAAGTAAAAGGAAATGAGGGAGTAAATGAAGTATAAATAATAATAATAAATTGTTTGAATGATGAACAGTACCCGCTACATGTAACGAGTTACTGTAGTAATTTGTATTTTACATGTTCTTTTACATAATCTGATGGAACTCATTTTATGTACACTTCTTCAAATAATTTACATTTTTTGTATTATATATAAGCAATTGAGAGTGCTCTAGACTCATGTCGAGTTAGTAAGTTGTGATAAAAATTATAAAATCTAGATGTGAAATCTAATCCCTTTAATTACATAAATTAAATATTTGATCCTTATCTATTACTTTTATGTTAGAGAAGTGCTACTACTGCTAAGAAATTTTACAAAAATAGTCTCACAAACTCACTTCGCTAACTTGATATGGTACACAAGATTGTAAAATTATTATTAATGATTTAATTTAAGTTGGGGACCTACCTAGACTTGCCCTACCCACTACCTAAATCATCTGAACTTCTGGCCACCATGCGAGCAACCTACTCACCCAACAAGCAGGCGAGTATTCCCCCTCCCTGTAATAACCTGTTCACTAGCTTCGTACTTTAAATTAAAAGAAAAACTAGACAAACATTTAAGCCAATGATGCACCCTCTTTTTCTTCTTTGTCTACATATATAGCTTCTTTCTTCTTCTTTTTATCTCCATGCATCACCTTCTCTCTCACATGCGGGACTCTGGGTAAAGAAAACTCTCTTTGGATTCTTTGTTTTTTATATTTGTTAAATATTTGAAGATCTTGTTAATGTTTCTAAATCAAGATATGTTTGGTTGCTTCTGGTTGTGGATGACCACAAATTTAGGGTAATGATGAGGGAGATCTGCCCACCCATTCAAGTGGTGCTTGCCCCTTAATATTAATCGTTTCATCAAAAAGATCATGAACAATTCAGTGTTAAAGTCTTCTCAAGGATGAAGAAATTGAGAATTCTTAAAATTCGCAACACAAGTATTAATGTCAACAGTTTTTCTAATCTCTGTGATAAGTTATTGAATCTACATTATTGGCACAGTGACCCTTTAAGATCCATGCCGACACATGGGTTACGGGTGCTAGAATTGTCTAAATATCCTTCAAAATCCTTATCACAGAGCATTCAAGCAGACAATCTTATTGAACTTAGATTTCCATGCAGTCACCTCAAGCAACTGTGGAAGGGAATTAGTGTAAAGTGTTTTCTTAATGTTTTTCTTTCTACTAATAGTACTAAGATTGTTAATGCTTTTTTTTTTGTTCAATATTTATTGTTTTATAATAGAGTTTAGGGAGTTTGAAACGCTTTGAACTTAGCGGCTCTCAAAACTTGCTGGAGACACCAGACCTCACGGGAGTCCCAAATCTTGAGACACTAGACCTTGAAGGTTGTACAAGTTTATCTAAGGTGCACAAATCCATTGGTGTTCTCAAACGACTTAGACGATTGAATCTACATGCTTGCAAAAGCCTTAAAAGCTTTCCGAATGAGATTAGCTTGGAGTCTCTTGAACATTTTTATCTTTCTGATTGTTCAAGATTTGAGAAGTTCCCAGACATTGTGGGAAACATGACTTCATTGCGGTTACTTTATTTGGATGGTACTGCCATAAAAGAACTACCCCTATCATTTAAAGGTTTATGCGGCCTTTCCATATTGTCTTTACATAACTGCAAAAAGCTCTCAGTTTTTCCGAGCGTTATTTGTAGTTTGTCATCTCTTAAAATTTTGGATGTATCTCATTGCTTAGTACTTGGTGGAATTCAAGACATGAATGGTGAGGGGTATCTGGAACAATTGTATACAGGTGGAACTTCTATCAAATTCACTAAGTTTTTCGCAATGCCAGAATTTTGCTCAAATGTTTGCTCTACGCAAGAAATGTTTTTGATCAATGATGACTCTATTGGGGCCTTCTATATGGGTTATGATGACAGAGTCTACTACATTAGAAGCTTGAATGAAGAAAGTAATTTGCAAACAAAAGGCTATGACATTGTGAGTCTCTTTCTCTCCATAAGATGTTTTGTGGAAGTGGTTATTTAATATATATACTCCAATAACATATTTCTGTTTTCTATTTTTACTTCTCATGATGCAGGAAAATAATTGTTTTAATCTGAAGGTAATGTGTGGCTCTTCCTTGGGAGCTGAAATTCCAAGGTGGTTCAACATTAGAAGTTTTGGTTCTCATGTAACACTTCAGATCCATCCAAACTTAGATAATAACAGTAAGTGGGAGGGATATCTTCATTTTACTATTTATGAAGTTGATGAGCTTGAGAATTCAGAATCTAGGATTTTCGAAGGCAGTAATCCTGATTACCAATTTGTTGAGTTTGTTTATAATTTTGAGACTAATGAAGGTCTCCTAAAAGAACCCTTAGTGCTTCGTGCCCCCTAAGGTCACGTAGGGCCATCTGGGTTTGGGGTGTATGTCCCAGCCAAGTGGTTTTTGGAGCAGTCAAATAATTTGGATGGATGGAGTTACATTGGAGCTTCGGTTAAAACAGGAGTTACATTGGAGTTTCGGTTAAAACATGTACCTCGAACGTAAAGGTGAAAGAGTGTGGGGCATGCTTTGATCTATGTCAACGTCTTCATTCTGAATTTTATAATACCTTTTTTCCTTATAGTTTAAAATTAGAAATTAGGCATTATCTTTGTTGTTGTTTGGAAATGGGTAGTCATGTTGTTGAACCTATTCGTTTCCAGTTAGTTTAAATGGATGCAATTGTATTGAGGCTTCAAATGCTAGTGATTGGGCAAGTTTGAGAATGTGGAAGTGTGAGATCTGCAGTGTTATATACCAGCACAATTACGAGCTAAGTAGGGTCATTCAACAAGTATGGCATTGCATGGCCATATTGTTTGATATTTTGGGGCTCTTCACTTACTCTTCATTCAAGCTGTACAAAAGAGATCAGCTAAGCAGCACTATTCCTTTACATCATTTCAACAAATTTTTAATATTACAATATCGACCGCCGTCCTAAATGTGTGTATGTGTGTGTGAAAAAGTATATAATATAGGAAAATACTTTAGCCACAAAATAATTACATAAAAATAATTTCATAAATTAACGTGACTTAATGTAGTTCGTCAGTTTGTAAAGTCATTTTTATTTATGTAAAGCAGATCTAACGGATCATATGAAACCATATCATTTTGTATGATTGTTTTTGTATAATTACTTTGTGGATGTAGCCGTATTCTATAATATATTTCTGATATTAAGTACGTACAGAGGCAAAGTTTTAAACTTTTATAAAAATCTACCATATATGATCATGCATTAATTGCAATTCATCATTAGGGTTTCTTCTTTTCTCAATCCCCTCTTATCGATCTCAATTTTTAATTTGTTGTCACCTTTCTTAATATTCCCATCATGCTCGATCATCACGCATTTTAATCCCATATTATAAGAAACTTGCAATTCAAAAAGCTTTATGAGCTCTCTTGGACAATAACGTTTAATATGAGATTTCAGAACATCCTATAAAATTATAAAATTAGTTTTGAAATTTAAGCGGCTTTTTAGTCACCATTCCGACCACCAATGGGAGAGATCGCCAAAATCTCGCGGCCTTTCAAGAATATTAAAAGAATGTATCAACTTTTTCCACCTTTAATATTTAGAAAGTTAGCAATTACCTTGCCGAATACAACAAAACTGCTAATTTATAACTAGTTATTTTTTACTAAAATGAGTCTATTTTCATCGTAAATAATTATTATTATTAATAATACGTTCTAAATAGTCGTTTCTCTTATCGGTATTAATAGTGTTCACATACCAACGGATAAATTATTAAAACACTTATCAAAAGAAGCATCACCAACGGCTCCAACTCAATCAACGCCAGAAGATCAACTTGAGCACTCAAATAGAAGCAACGGCTAGCACTTTCCTTGTAAAACCGATTGTGTATCTTTTAGTCATAGCAGTTTCAATGTATAATGATTATTTTCCCTCCAACGGTAATATACATCTTGTATAATTGTAAACCATGATATAAATATAAGGAAAAATATAATTGCAAGCACAATTGTGCACTAATCTATGCACCAATGTGATGTGATTGATCAAAAAGTAGATTTTATCGAAAACAGTGTTAATTTAAATTTTAAATATGAATAAATCAGTATTGGTACACAAATTAGTGTGTGACTGTGCTTGTATGTAGCAAAACTCTAAATATAATTCTAGTCCCTCAAGACTCTCAGGGTCATTGAGAATATTCATCAAACAAGTTGTCTTCACTTTCTTTATGGCGTCAGAGCCCGTGTGAGAGAAAGAGGGTCTTCCTCCCAGGGCCACCATTTCACCGATTGTCGGTAACTTTGTAACCCTGCACCTAAACACCACCTTGTAGAACATGTTCTCAGTGCTACATCTGCCCCTCTCGAGTTTGACACCTCCATCGGCACTGATGCATCAGCTTCTGCTAACCCTTCTTTAGTCCTCCTAAAATCTTAAGATAATATTCAAAGATTAATATTAGTTTGCATTCTCAATCACTCGTTAATTATATAGTACATTATACGCGGGTTCATATTCGTCCAAGCACTTAAAATGTCATATAGTATTTAGCTAATCAGGAATACATTGCAGGAAATGCACACGACACTCGATATATGGAACTGCAGTAATATAATGGAGCAAATCAGGAGTTAATCTTCCTGCAATTCTTTCTAATCTCTCCCCTTGAACCTGTCAATGGAGTAATATTTCCCATCTTAATCATGGACTGGGCAAACTGCTCGAAAAACAGTTCGTTGTTTTCTGAATATATCTTCACCAATTCCATGGATGCTTCGTTCTTTGTGAGAAGAACTTGATCAGAGCTTAAAAGGCCTCTAGAAGACAACAAGTTCTTGAAATAGCTGTTGTCGAATTTTGTTGGGCTGACAAAGTCCAAGAAAAACAGGTTCTGATCACCACCTGATCTCGGGCATCTGGTTCTCAATTGGGCAGCATATGATTGATCAAATGTGCTGTCGGGCAGCCCATTGCCTGACTGGTTGTAGAGTCTCTGCCTGAAGCTGGTGCACCGGGCATTTCCTATCGTGTGGCTCCCTGCATAACAATTATTCAAACTTCAATAATCTTATTGCCATACTGAATTAAACCAGGTTAATTTAGATGGTGACTTTGTTTTGAAGTTAAACCTGGTTAATCTCGTGTGTTCTGGGTAATTTAGATTCCTCCACACCCATTCCATCAATCATTTATTCTTAAATTAAGGACCCAGATTATGGTTTGGCACAATGGTAGGTTCAAGCTAACTCTTTAAATATTACCGGATAGCGCAACAAGATCAACGACATTAAGTCCTTGTCGCTTGAACTTGGTGAGGATGGTCTGGAATGTGTTGTTTGGAGCAGGGATGTTGTTGTTTGAGCCACTCAAGCTTGCACCTCTGGAGTCCCTTCTTCCTAATGGAACCTCCCAGCTCGGTCCACCAGCCTGCATACTCAAAAGATGGTCAAGTTCTGATTATATATCTATACATATAGACACACACACATATATGTTGGCTAGCCAAAAGTTGTTTTTAGGTAAAAGTATATTTTGCTCCATCAACATATTATAAAGTTTTACATTTTGTACCTCAACCTAACAAAATTCACACGGTACTACACGTTCAAACTATAAAAGATTGACATTAATGTCAATAAAATAGGTCATGTGGCACAATCTTAACTATCAAATCTTAATGGACTGAGGAAAAATGCCATTTTCTTTTATATAGTTTAGGGATGCAAAATATATTTTCGCTTATTTCCGTCATGCAGCAAAGTTATGACAAGGCTTTAAAAAAGTCACTTTACTAGAACAGTGGAGTCTCTAGCAGCTAGAGCCACAATATCAGCACAAGATACTGTAAGTGGGCACTCTTTCTCCAAAGCTGATTTGATCTCGTCCAGAACTTCAAACCCTCGAGCAGAGTTCCTGTTTGGGTTCGACCTCTTCTCACTGACTATGCTTCCTCTGCTGTCCAACAATAGGGATGCGTCGCAGCCCTGCAAAATATGAAGAGTTTTGGATGTAAGTTGACATGCATGGATGGATAATGCATTGTAGTCTTTATAACCTGTCGAAATGAGATGAGTTTTGGGAAGTTGGAAGACCTGGACAAAACAGTCGTGGAAATGGAGCCTAAGCAATGAAGCCGCCATGCGAGCTTCTTTGGCCACAGCCTTGGCCACTATGGACTTCACAATCTGTTGAGCATTTGGGCACGAGTGATCATAAAACTGTGGGTAGAGGCAACCCCCATGGGTCTTGTGGGAGAAGCAGCAAAGGGGAGCAAAGGCAAAAAGAGAAAGAACTATAAAAAAGCTCGTAAACTGAAACATTCTTATTATTGTCTCTCTCCCTATTTGTCCCAATACTTTCAAGATCAAGACCCCTCTCTGTATAAAACACTGGCAGAGAAATTTTCAGGACCTGCTATGATGAAATCTGATGAATGGCATTAGGGGGGAATTTATAGGGGAAACTTTTTGTAGACATTTGATAAAGTCCTAAGTAAGAGAGAGAGAGAGAGAGAGAGAGAGAGAGAGAGAGAGAGAGAGAGAGAGAGAGAGAGAGAGCAAAAAACATTGGAACGGAAGAAAAAAGTTGGAGTTGGTATGTATCTAGCTTTACATTGATGTCAAAGAAAAAGGAACAAAAAATTAAGGTAACAAGAGACTTGGGTGTATACGCGTAGCTTTTCCAAGCTTAGGCTTGCTTGTTCATCATGATATCCAAGAAACTCCTAGCTTTATCCTTAAAGTGAATGCATTCTATCAGTTCCCTTATTTTAACACAGAAAATAGCAATCCATTGCGTCTTAGATCGTTCACATAAAAACCGGTGGAATGAAAGGTCTAAATCAAGAGCTTTGCTTCTTAATTAGCATTGTATTAATTTTACGATACTCATTGATTAAAATCACTAAAACCATGTCATGATCTTATCATGAGCTTTAAATATTCGTGTTTGTTATACAGATTAATCTAGAATTTTATAAGTTGGCTGGTCAAGTACCTGCAGTACAGCAGGTATGATCTATATCCCTGGTTGTTTTTGGGTCAGGAGATGAAAGACATTATCATGAAATAGAGAATTCAGGATGGTGCCAAAAATGGATGTTTACTCACCTGCTCTGTTGACAACACGAAAATGAACTCAAAAATTATTGGTGCCATCCAAGTGCGACTATGTAGGAAAGTGAACCCGAAGCCAACTAATTAATTAAAATTAATTATAAAGCCTTTACAGCAAGCTGAATCTTCCATGTTCTTGGCACCTTAAACTATTTCTGTTTACCATGTTTTTTTTTTTTTCAGTCGACAATGACCGTTTCCTAGAAAGTTTAGAAAAATTATAATGATTACGTGAAAAGATTAAAAATTTGAAATTGAAAAGTGTGTGTTAAGTGATGTTTGAATCATATTGAAATGAGACGAAACATCTCAACATTTAAACGGACCTTAATTAGATAATTTAAGTTCTCATTCCGCCCTTTCATACGTACCTATGATCTTGAACGGGGAACTCAATACCCAAACATCCTTATCTTTAGAGGCGTCAACCTCCATTTACAATGTTAGTTGTCGATCAGTACGTAGCAAGATTGTATTAATTATTAAAAATGATTGGGATAATGACGCAGGCTTTGATTGGTTGACGTGGATATTAATACCACGCGTCATCCAATAAAAAATCAACATATGGTCTCTCCTTAGTTTTTTAATAGTAGATTAATGGAGATATCTAATTTTGAATTTTTTAATTTATCTATCAATTTTACAAAAGTTAAACGAATTGTTAAAATACGAAAATTGCTTTGCAAGTAATAACTTAAATTTTATTTAATAAAGATCATGTATGATCAAAGATGTACGTAAAATAACTTACCCCGGCCCCATTTTCTCTAGAAGATGGAGTTGCTTAATTCCCCAACGCAGCTTACGATCGAGATGTTGCGTGCATGGGCGATCTCGATCTTTTACATATTTGGTTTGTGGGGCTGTTTAAATTTTTGTCTTCTTCTGCTGCTCTGCATTTTGCATGCATGTTGACATTTCATACAACCTGAAAATCTTATTTCGTAATTATAAGTGTTTGCCTGCCTTGTAGTTTTGGACATATATAGAAAAAGGTAATGCTTTAGTCTGAAAACAAAGATAATATAAATAAATTAAATTAAATAAAAATATTATAGGTAGGGTTGGAGAACCAATCCTTATAGACATTTCATTGATATTTTATTTATTTATTTATTTATTTTTAGTAAGCATTTTATTCTTTGGTCTCAAGAGATATTATATATATAAATATATATATATATTCGTATAACAGATTGGAACGGAGAAAAGAGTTATTCCTAATCCATGATGGTGGTTCGATTTCGATATGGTGCTCTTCACATTCATACATAAAATAATAATAAATAAGTAAATAGAAATAAATAAATAGAGATACAGAAATTTATATGATTCGACAAAAAAACATACGTCTATAGTTTGTTTGGAGGCAAAATCTATTATAATTGGTAATTTTACAATTTGTCATGACCTCACATATCATTCAATACAATATAAGAATTTAGTCTAAACATAGAGAAGTCTTCCCGAGCCTATGGAGAGTATGTCGAAAAGTCTCCAGATTTGTGGGGATCTTTGCCTTATATAGCGGTCTATTTTTTGGAGTGATTGAGTCCAACTTATCTTGTGAAACCTGAAATACCATTTCTTTTAAAATTTTATCTTCAATTATGATTTGGTGTAAGTTAGATCTTTCCACTCATCAACCAAGATCTGACACATCAATTTTTTTTATCAGTAAATGCAAAAAGGTCCCACTGACACACAGTGGAAAATATAGTTTATAATTTTAGAACTTATAACTTATAACTAGAGTTATAAGTTCCACCCTTGTATTCTTATTTTAAGTTTTGATTTTTTGTTTTTTTAATTTCAAGTTTTGATTTAGAGGTTATTTGAATAGTGAGACGAGGCGAGATAGTTTTGGATAAAAGTTAAAAATTGAATAAAATATTGTTAGACTATTATTTTTTAAAATTATTATTATTTTGATATTTGAAAAAATTAAATTGTTTATTATATTTTGTATGAGAATTTGAAAAAATTGTAATGATGAGATGAGATTAGATGAATTGAGAGTGTTTCTCAATCCAAACGGCATCTAGTCTCTAGCATGCACTAAGGCTCGATCGGTTTGGATTGAAATGTACTCTCAACCCATCTCATATCATTTCATTATTACAATTTTGAAAAAATCTCACCTAAAATACAATAAACAATTTAACTTTTTCAAATCTCAAAATAATAATCCTATTAAAAATTAATATTTTATTTAATATCACATCTTATCTTAACTCATCTTATTACATCTTAACTCATTATCTAAACTTACCTTACCTAAGTTGGTCCATGGCCTTACACGTGGAAATATGAGTAATAACTTTGGACATAAGCAAAATATCTTATACTTAATTAATGCACTTTTAGCCGGCTGAAGTAAAACCTTTCTTTCTAAGCTTCTCGTTAAAAAGCTAGCTCGCGTAGGGTCGCTCTTCCTTTTTAGGAAAGCAAGATTTTATCAAGGGAATGACACACCACAACTTATTTATTTTTATAATTATGTTTTAAAATTTGAATATGATTTATGTAAAGTGATATTATTTTTATAAGTTATTTTATAATACTACCTCTCATTTAAAATATAATTAGAGAGATGCTTCACGCCGGTCGGGCTGTAAATGAGATAAAAACAGCCATCCATTCACGTAGTGCCACGTAGGAAAAAGTAGTGTTAGAAAAATGGGGTCAACCACAGGAATCATCGATTCATCAGCTTATTTCCGTCTGTTTCTGCCTTCTCCCGGACGCCCCATCTCGCATAGCCCTTCTCCCGGACGCCCCATCCCAACACGACACCGACGGACGCCTCGCAGCACAGCGCCGACGGACCGATGCTTCTCAGCACCGTCCGCAGCTCAGCATGACCCCGAAAGTGTAGAAGACGAGTGGGAGAAATCGTCTGCCATCATGAAACTCGTTGTTCGTCACCCATTAATATTCACTTTAATTTACCAGCCTCGTTTGGCATAAAGAAAATCAACTCTTCTATTTAAAGTAGAAGAAAAGACAAATTTATTAGAGGAAGTTTTGCAATTTTCAAAATCTCGTTGCGATTCAGTCGGTCGTTTCTCCAAGTGCAAACTCGTTCACGTTAACTCAGTTCCTCTCTCTACGCCATTGATGCAGGTACTTGGTTCTGGGGCAAGCTTGTTGCCATTTAAGGCTGATGGAGGACGCCATGGCTCTCCTCCAGACCGGCAAGCGCCTCGCCACTACTGCATTCCGCCGTGAAAGCATATGCCGGTCCGAAGATAGCTTCTCCGTCTCCTCCGCCATCACCTTCTCCACCACAACCCCTCCCACCACTTCGCCGAGTGATCCGACCGATACCAAGAGCGTAAACCAACTCATCAGCCACATAAAGCTCCTGTTCCGTTTCGTGTTTCTGATTTCAAATGTCCCAAATAATTTTCACATGTAATGCAGGTCTACGGAGGTCTCGGTGGAAGGCTTACGTGTTGAGTTTTTATTGGCTGGCTGTTTTTATCTCATTTACAGCCCGACCGGTCCTAAGGTTTTCTCATATAATTATATAAATTATTGTAAAAAAGTTGTATGTCTCTAATTTTTCTTTTAATTAAATTAAATAGTTAATACGACTTAGGTCCTGATATAATTAATACTATGTTAATTTCTAGGGTGGTAATTAATGAATAACGATATGTTACACTTGGTTTCTTTGGAGCATGTAATTAAGAGAGCCAATTCCCATGCCTAGATACCGGCCGGCCTATACTCTAAAAATAGGAAACAAAAATAATGGATGTTTGCTGCCGACAAGAGATAGGATAGGGCTCTCGATCTCATGGCCGGGTAGCATGTGGTCCATGTGCCGGTCTATATATTTATCTGGTGGTCACGTACTTGGATATTAGATCGATGAATATATAAATAGACATGAGGGACGTACCTACGTGTGATGATTTGGGGAAAAGATTGGGAGTTTTTATTTTTATTCTTTTAAGGAA
Organism: Carya illinoinensis; assembly: GCF_018687715.1. Classification (NCBI taxonomy): domain Eukaryota; kingdom Viridiplantae; phylum Streptophyta; class Magnoliopsida; order Fagales; family Juglandaceae; genus Carya; species Carya illinoinensis. Next base: position 7,836,245 of record NC_056758.1, on the reverse strand, counting down.
AAAAAAAAAAAAAAAGAGAGAAGAATTAAAATCAAGAGATCGATTGATAAATATTAACATAGTTGGGACGTCTGGTGTGGAACAAGTAGATCAGGAGGCTAGGAAAAGGATTGAATTTGGGAGCATGGTTCATGGGTTTTGGGAGTGGTGACTCCATACTCCATTTATAATGAAGCGCATGGTGCATGGTGGTTGAAATCCACTAGGAACTAGTATATCTATCCTCAAAAACTTGAATGGCATTGGGATAATGACAAAAACAAAAAACAAAAAACGCCTCAAGAAAATCGAGAAAAATAAAGAGTACATGATCTAAAAGAGATAGAAGATGAGAGAATGGATCAGGGTATGACTTGGGACTAGAGAGCTAGGTTTTTTGGCAAGAGAAGAAATAGGCATAATTTTACAAGAACTAGAGTCATCTACTGGTAAATTGTTATCAAATTAATTATTGACGAGACTCACTACTTTTTTAATTTTTTATAAAAAAATTAAACTCATTTCAACTTAAAAAATTAAATGCATCTCAATGGGATCCACAAAATACTACTATTCATAACTCAATTCAACTCAATTTATTTCAACATCTAAACTTAGCTTAAACTAGTAGTTGTCGGTGACAAGAATCTATTACTCTAAAGTTGATCAAATCTCATCCCTTCATTTGAAAATTAAAGACCATGATATTGTCATCTCATCATTAAACTATATCTCCACTTCGATAATTATTAATTAAAAGAAAACATTTTAAAATAAAATAAAATGAATATTTATTGGGAAAAAAAAATAAAGAGCCACCCATGGGTGGCTCATGACCACCACCTATAGAACGGTGCCACCCAGGGGTGGCTTAAGCTGACCAGCTTGCCACTGGGTGGATCACACACCCACCCAGGGAATGGTTGGAGATCACCCACTCCGCCACAACTGCTGCAGTACTGGGGTGTCCGACCACCAAAAATGTTGTAGTACTCAACCATCATGTTTTCAAGGAGCTAGACAAATAGTTGAAAGATGAGTTGGCAATATCAAAGCCTTTCACAAATGAAATGTAAGGAGTTGCTATTGAAAGAAACAAGAGAGTTTATTTTAAATACAAGTAAAGTCTATAAAGTGATAGCACTAATCTAACTAAATGATTGCACTTATGACTAGTTGAACACAGCTTAATACCATCAGCGCACTTATCACAATGTGTTGGTTGAGATGAACACAACATAGTGTCCTTATCCTTGGCAACTACACGTTAAGCTCTCCAAGTTTTCCAATAACATGAGTGATCGATCTTAATCTGATGGGTATTCTCTACATCGGCATATTGATCAGTAACATGAGTACTGATAGTCACTTTTGCATCTTTAGTGGTAGAGTTTTCATTTTTGCTCTCACATTGCGTATCGAAGGTGGTGGCAGCTCATAGTCATTGGATTACTCCCAATCGATTTGACATTTACCATGTCTTAGGATTCGAAATCGAACGAGTTTACTATAGTATTAACTACTTACATATTCATTGAAGTACTCTCTCGATCTAGTGGGATTGAGATTTAAGATACATACAACTTTTTTTTATAATCTTTTATACAATCACGATTTAAAACAAGGATACTTGTGTAAGGTAATATTACTTTTACAAATTATATTACAAAAATGCCCCTCATTTAAAACATATATAATTGTGTATAAAGTTATAAAAATTAGACTTATATGTCTATTATACTTAATAGAGCACATGTGACTTCTCGTCTTTGCCTTCACGTCCAATTCCCAATGAGTAGGGTGCTGCTATGCTCCCTCCTTCCGTTTTACTCGATGAAGAAAAAGGTCTAGTGATAATTACCATGGTAACGAGCAGGGGCGGAATCATAAAATCTGGTTTGGCGGGACAAGTTTAAAAAAAATAATTTTGGGGGGATAAATACTAATTTTCATATAATTTTCTTTATAAAAATACCTTTAAAATTATAATTTTCATATAATTTTAAAAATTTTGGGGGGCCCAAGACCCTTAGTAGTTCCACCTCTGGTAACGAGCATTCAAGTCTTTGTGAACGACTCTAACGAGCAGTAGAGGGGCCTGCACTCAAAGTAACGAGCATTAAACTTTCATTCCTTCAATGTCTTTGTGAATAACTTGAACTTAAAAAGTCTTTAATGATTAATCAATCAAACTTCGTAGAAACAAAAATTTACAATTAAATTAACACTTTCAAATGATAGTATGATTTTTTTATCAATTATATTATGTACAGTCACTTTTGTATCTTTTTTACGCACTCCATTGATATGGCGGAACTCAGCATTTATTTTATACTAAAAAAAATGATATAATTAATCACATCAGTAGAGTATAGAAAGAAGATGAGAAAGTGACTGTTTATAGAGTTTTTTTTTTTTTTATTGGCATTAGGTGTCTAGTCGAGAACACTTGTAGGTGTATAGGTCCTCGAAAAGAAATTTTTTACATGTACAAATCGAGTAATTTAAGAAAAAAATCATCAAATTCGATGACTTCTAAAAATTACTTGCATCTAGATGGAATTCGAACCTTAAACTTTAGGAGGAGAATACTACTAAGGTAAAGACCTTTATCACTTTGAGTCAATCTTAAGGTTTAATGGTGGTATGATTTTTGCTTGTTTTGGCACGAGTCTCGGTGGCTTAAGGTTTGGTGGTATGATTTTTGCTTGTTTTGGCCACCGAGACTAGGTTTGGTGGTATGATTTTTGCTTGTTTTGGCACGAGTCTCGGTGGCTTAAGGTTTAATGGTGGTATGATTTTTGCTTGTTTTGGCAGTCTCGGCTCCACAGGACGTGCAAAGAATATCCTAATCTTTTTGGCAAGTTTTACATTAGGTTTTTATTTATTTATTTTATTTAAGTACACGTGTTAAGATATTAATTATATATCGACTTTCAAGGACTTCGGCTTGCTACAAGATAAAATCCATTTTCGTGGTTTGAAAAAAGGGTCACACTTTTAATAGGCCCATTAATTATGGTGCCATTTCTAGCAAGTAGCAAGACCAGACCTAAAACTGACACCATCAGGAATCCAACAAGAACCAATTTGAAATCTAGCCAGAGTGGCTAATAAAACTGTGTACCACAAGGGCTTTCGGTTGCTGGAAGATAACGAGTCATTTTCCAGGTTTGAAATTATGGTTCATGCTTTAATAGATTTTTAAAAGCATTAATTATGTTTGTATTATCTAGCAAGACCGATACAGAGCCATCAAGATCTCAAGCAAGCAGAAAACTATCACAGATCCAACAAGTTATCTTGAGTAATAAATTCTATATTATTTATAGATAAGATCTTAAATATGTTTATAAAGTTAGAGTAAATCTTTTTCTTTAAATTAATTTTATGAAATAAATTAAGCTCATAAATTTTTTTCATGGTATCAGAGTCTATCACAGGATAAATAGAAGCATACTACTTGACAAGAACTAGAAAAAATACTGATTTGTATGTAAAGGAGAATATTAATAAATAAATCTCACATTACCTGTGAATAAGGACTTAGATATGTTTATAAAGTTAGAATAAATCTCTTTTTTAAATCAATTTTATAGGATGAGTTAGACCTATAAATTGTTACCTACATAATAATAGGGTTGAAAATAATATACAAGGGGCAAATGCTTGTAGGTTTACCAAACGTGTACTCACATTGTCACACAAACAACATATTTACTCTAGAAGTGTTATATGTACAAATAGGTATTATAAAAATAAATTTAAAAATTGACATGGCATGAGAGGAGACTCAAAATCTAAATCAGCACACAATTCATGAGGTCACCATTGAAAAAGCACCATATCAGGCCCATCTTTTGTGTGTATGTAGAAACAGCATGCTTTAACGTTTGTGTGATTAGTTATTCTAAATCATCGTGCACGTTGGATATGTTACTGTAAATTAGAATCTAAAATAACGTAGGTTACGAAATCTACCATCTGTATAGAATTATCGAGCACATAGTAATTAATTGAAACTCGGAACAACAACTGAGGCAGCCCCAAGTGCCTGTAATACGACAGCTGAAACAAAATGGAATTTGTGTATGAGAAAAAAGAAGTGACGCAATCTTTTTTCACCAAGGTTCTACTAGATAAGCATATTTCATTTGAACCCTAGCAAAAGACTTGCCTAAAATAAAAGATTGGAAAACCCAAAACCAGATTGCAACTTAGCAGTGACAATTATAAAATCTCTCTCTATCCCCTAATAATTCCTTGTGAAATGTAAATTGATTTCTATAATAATTCATTTCGAGGGTGAGAACCTAAAAGAGAGAGAGAGAGATCATAATCTTTCGTTTACTTTCTGATAACTGGCATAACTGCATTGTTCTATCACAGGCCAAGGCCGAACAACAAAGTAAATAACAATCTTCAAATAAAGCTTACGCTATGGGCCTAAGCCCATTAACTAATTCACTAAGGTCCAACTAAATAACATAAGACTAAAAGCATAAAGAAATAACGTAGTGAGTCTCATGCGCTGCCACGTTCACTTTTTTAAAATTTTTAATCTCATTTAATCATTTCAGTTTTTTTAAATTTTTATATAAAATAAAATAAATAATTTAACTTTTTCAAGTCTCAATATAAAAATAATATTAAAATAATATATTTTAATAATATTTTATTCAACTTTTAACTTTAATCTCAACTCATCTCACCTCATCTTTAAAAACAAACAAGACAACATTGCCCACATAATATAGTTCTTCCTTGTACTTCTTGATAAGCTATAGTTCTTCCTTGTACTTATTGACACTTCCAGTCTCAGATCCTTCCTAATCTCCATCTCCCTTCACACCATTAACAAACCCTCATCTTTTAGGGCACCTTGCCCATAAGATACGGATATGCTTCTTTGAGCTGGTCGTAGAGTTCCCACATAGCCTAGTCTAGCCCATGTCCTTGCCATTGAGCCAGGAGTTCTACCCATGCTTAGTTCTAAGACTTTGTCCGAAGGCACCCCAACACTTCTTCATGTTCTAATTTCAAAACGTTAATTAGGGGTGTAACCAGTCCGGTTCAATTCGGTTTTAAACAGAATTTAAGACTGAATCGGTATATATCAATTTTGTATTTTCAAAAAACTGATTACGCACCAGTTACTCCCTTAAACTGTTATATCCAATTTTACCAGTTTCGGTCTAGTTCGTTCCAGTTATACAAAAATATATATATATATATATATATATATGTTTTTTAAAACATATATATACATGCATGCAGGTTGATAATATCATATGATGAACATATATAGCAATGTTGATGGAAAGCTCAATTACTACTTCCATAGATAATATTTTAGTAATCTTATTTACAACTTTGGTATATAAATTCAAATCTTTTGATGCTTAGGATTTTTTTTTTTTTAAATTTAAAATTTTTTCAAGTGATAAAAAAATATTGATGTGATTTATCAATTTTAGTTTAAAGTTTTATAATTTCAGTTTATTTTTAAATTAATATATATTATTATATATATTATATATAATATAAATAATATTATATATAATATTAAAAAATAATTTAAAATATATATTATATAGAACCGATTCGGTCTAGTCCAAGCCTAAAAAACTTAGATCCGAAACCAAACTTGTTCACACCAATTTTGCCATTACAGAAACCAGTTCAAGACCAAGGTCGATCTGGTCCGATTTTCCAATTTTTTTTTTTTTAACATCCTTAACGTCCATGGAATCTACTGGAGGAAGCATCGGCTTTGGAGTGAACCTATTTCCCAAGTTCTTCTTGAGTTGTGAGATGTGGAATGTTGAGTATATTTGTGTTTTGACTGGCAAATTGAGTAATAAGCAACAAGGATGATTCTTTGCACGATCTTGAAAAGGACCTGAAATACCTGGGTGCTAGCTTGAGATTTTGGTGGTGGGACACAAAGTTAAACCGGTAGGGTTGAAGACAAAGGTACACCCAATCTTCGATACTATACTCTTATTCTTTCCCTCTTAGGTTATCATACTCTTAGGGTTGAAGACAAAGGCCGACTTCCAAAGCTTCCAAATGGGCAGTTCTCAGCACATAACTAAGAAGCCGCAATGGAGGATACCCATAGAGGGTTTCAAATGGGGCATATTTGGTTGAGCGGTGTTGAGTAGAGTAGTACCACTATTCGGCTAAGGGAACCCATATAGCCCAATCTTTTGGTCGATCCCCCATAAAGCACCTTAGATAATTTTCTAAGGATTTGTTGACAAATTCATTATGTCCATTGGTTTGGAGATTATATGGAGTACTCATGTCCATCTGCACCTCTTAGGGAGTGAAAGACTCCTATCAAAACCTACTGCTAAAAGTATTGTCTCGGTCCAATACAATTGAATTGGGTAGGCCATGGTATTTGAACACATTTTTTAGGAATTGCTCAACCACTATCTTGGCAATGTAGAGATGTTTTAGGGGTGTGAAGTGGTTGTACTTAGTGAGTCAGTCAACAACTGCTCACAAGCTGTGTAAAGCCATTTGAATTTAGAAGCCCCTCGATAAAAGCCATTTGAATTAAGAAGTCCTTCGATAAAAGGTTGGTGTGGCATTGGTAGTGGCTGCAGTAACCCATTCAGCATAGTATATCATCCATATTAACTCTTTGGCACAAATTACAACTTCTATTGACCTACTTGATATCTTTTTTAAGGTCTAGTTAGTAAAACTCTATCATGCGCTTAATGTGCATGATTTCCTTGTATCTAATTATGCTTCCTAGCTAGATATTTTTTCTTGTATACATTATGTATACTCGGCTACTCTAATTGATATTAATAAATTTGTACTTATAAAAAAAATAAATAGCCATTATGAAACACACTTCTAAACGATGTCCCATTGCTTCAAATTTACAGCAACCCCTTTCAAAATAAAAGATAAAAAAACACAAAAAGAAAAATAACATCAAAAGGTACAAAATACAAATAAATCCTCAGAAGTGTGTGGTCCATAGAATACGAACCTTTTCATATCTGATTTTTTAGGAAAATGAAAACGTTTCAAGTACTTATATGTGAAAATGACAACACAAATTTCTAGCAAACTCTCTATGTATCATTGCTAACATGCTAACAAACAAACAGATTGCTTTCTCTGCAACATGTTTAGGAAATACTTTTTGGAAGTTATCGTTTTGTTTAGGTTGGCAGATGTTTTTTAGGCATGTAAAAATTATAATGATTCAATTCATCGAATTATTATAATTTTTTAAATTCTTACATAAAATATAATAAATAATTTAATTTTTTTAATCTTAAAATAAAAATAATATTTTAATAATATTTTATTCAACTTTTAATTTCATCTCATCTCAACTCACTATCCAAACCTCTTATTACAAATAAGTTAAGCAAATTTCGGCCAATCCAATTTAGTGGAAAACTCTGCCGTCCATGTATTAATCCTAAGATCTTTTATTTTTTTTAATTTTTTGATAAGAATCCTAAGATCTTTTAAATCTAATAGTCAAACTACAACAACCAATATAAATATCTGTGACGCACATTAGGAATAAAGTTACCTAATTTAAATAGTATATACAACTCAATATATATTCCAAATCTCAAGTGGATTTTAAACGATACTATTCATAAAGTCGATTGTCTCCATTCTCCATCGACTGTTGCGAAGCTTCAAAGTTCCCAACGCCATTGTCGTTTGTCGAAATCCTCAATAAAACCCAAAGCCCTCTTTCATCTTTACATTTTACGAGTGCCAATTCCGCATAGCCAAATGTGCAAAGAGAACCGCGCCGAGACCCGAATCCAAACCCTAGAATGCCGAAGAAGCTCGTAGTCCGAACCCCTACCCCTACAAATGGCGAAGCACTCGAGCGGGTGGGTCGCTTTGCACAAGCGCTGGCTCCTTGCTCTCCTTCTACTGCTCTCCGTCTCCACGTTGATCGCGTTCTTCATCAGATCCGCCTTCGACTCATGCGATCGCCACCCCGAAATCGTGGATAAGTGGGTTAACTCGGTTTCGGGGTCCGGGTCCAGGGCGAGTCCACTCAGTTTTATGAAATCCAAGCTCGTCCTTCTCGTCTCGCACGAGCTCTCTCTTTCTGGTAGCTCTGCTTATCGCTTCTTCCATTCAACTTGCTTTATCCAAAATCATTTATTCACTATTCTTTTACTGCATCATTAGTTAGTTTTTAGTGATACTTGGTTTTGTAAGTTTCTCTCTCGTTCTCTAGTATTTATCGTTAGGGGGCAGTGCTTGTCTATGATAATATATGCTATGATTGGGAGATGTACAACACCTTGACAATTGATTATTCCTTAGTAAAATAGGCCCAATTTAACAGATGTTGACGCTTTGTCGAGTTGAGTTCATATATTTATTTATATGCTGATAACTGAGTTTTTATTGAGGACTGCAAAACCAATTTCTGCGTGGAAGTGCTATGCTATATTACATAAGATATTATTCCGTTTAACTCCTTTCTGTCTAACAAAACTGCACGGTCATCTTCTTTCACTTCGTTGTTTTAAATATTTTTGTCCATATTCTTTCAGGTGGACCATTGTTGCTGATGGAGCTTGCATTCCTTTTAAGAAGTGTTGGTGCTGAGGTTTGTTGGATTACAATCCAAAAGCCTCCTGAATCTGATGAAGTTATTTACAGTTTGGACCATAAGATGTTAGACCGAGGAGTGCAGGTAATTTATTTATTGGCTTATATATTTGATCTTTTGTCTTGCTTGTTAAGTTTTTGGCCTGATGCCTATCAAATCCCAGCCAACCCGTCACCACTTGAGCCCAAATTCCTAGTGGGTGAGTATTTTTTTTTAATCTTTTACGATAGAGGAAGCAGTCTGCCTTCTGTACCTGGTCTAATATTCAGAGTACTACTATTTAGACCAAAATGTTGCTGTGGCTTTCTTAAGGAAAATCTTCTTGTTGTTTGTGTGTTAAATTTCAGTCTGTATATGGTTAATATGCAGTGTTGGTGCTAATTTTGAAGGGTTTGATTGATGTCTCGTGCTTCTAATCATACCTCCATATACACACTTTTAGGTCTTCTCTGCCAAAGGTCAGCAAGCTTTAGACACAGCCCTCAAAGCTGATTTGGTTGTTTTGAACACAGCAGTTGCTGGGAAATGGCTAGATGCTGTTCTCAAGGAAAATGTTCCTCGTGTTCTACCAAAAGTGTTGTGGTGGATACATGAAATGCGTGGGCATTACTTCAAAATGGACTATGTCAAGCACCTGCCTTTGGTTGCTGGTGCTATGATTGATTCACATGTAACGGCAGAATACTGGAAGAGTAGGACTCATGAGCGCTTGAGGTAGGCTTCTAAAATCTTAATGCGAACTCATTTAGTTTAGTCCTTATAGATGCAGTTACGTTAATGTGTTATGGGTTAGTCGATCATAAACTTGGGACATGTTCTAAGAGGGAAAAGGCTTTAATCTGATAAAAGGTTTTTCCTTGTTTATATGGTGCCTCATTCTTCTTTCAAATGAGGATACTCTCTCTTTCAATAGAGTGTTGTCTTTGTGTTTCCATCTAGCTTTTACCTTAGCTGGGTAATTGATGTTGGATGGTGGTCTCTTTTTTTCCAGTATTATTGCATATCCTCTTTTTTTCCAGTATTATTGCATATCCTCATTGTTAAAATATTATTTTTTTAATATTATTTTTGTTTTGAGATTTGAAAAAGTTGAATTAGTTATTGTATTTTGTATGGGAATTTGGGAAAATTGTAATGATTAGATGAGATAAGATGAGATGAGATGAGTTAAGATGCATTTTGAATCCAAACAAGGCCTAAATGTTTTAATTGAACTACTAAACTCGTAGACCTTGGCCCAAAGGGGAGATCAGTCCCAACCCAAATCCATCATTAGAACCACATAAACACATACACATGCCTGGGCTTAGAGACAACATTTGATTTATTACAGTTCTGGCAGGTTTGGTGGGTTAAATGGGTTAGAAACTCTCAAATGCAGTTATGTTTTGGGATCCAGTATTTCATAAGGCAATATTTTTTCCTCAATTCTCTGTTTTTTCAATTGAATGCTGAGGATAATATTTCCACTCATTTGCTCTCTGCAGAATTAAAATGCCTGATACCCATGTTGTTCACCTTGGAAATAGCAAGGAACTTATGGAAGTTGCTGAAGACAGTGTAGCGAAAAGGGTTTTGCGTGAACATGTCAGGGAGTCACTTGGAGTGCGAAATGAAGATTTACTATTTGCTATCATAAACAGTATGCTTTTATTACTGATGTTATCAAATATGCTAGCATTTTGTGGTTGCAACTGCTTCAACCCAGACCAATTGACACCAAAAGAATGCTTGTTAGGTTTACTCTGTATACTCATAGCTTATGGGCGCTATGTTACTCAATATAACAGGTGTTTCACGTGGAAAAGGCCAGGATTTATTTCTGCGTTCGTTCTATGAAAGCTTGCAACTGATTCAAGAGAAGAAGTTGAAGGTGCCAGCAATGCATGCAATTATTGTTGGAAGTGACATGACTGCTCAGACCAAGTTTGAGTCAGAATTACGCAACTTTGTAATGCTGAAGAAAATACAAGATCGAGTTCACTTTGTAAATAAAACTCTGACTGTAGCACCTTACCTAGCTGCAATTGATGTTCTCGTTCAGAATTCCCAGGTAATCTTGCTATACCCATAACTCTCTCTCTCTCTCTCTCTCTCTCTCTCTCTCTCTCTCTCTCTCTCTCTCTGATGCTATATCTTGTTTTAAGCACTAAATTAGTTTCTTTGTTATTGATCTTATATTGAGGGTGGCTATTTTCATGCACGCATTGATTGTTTTTGTTTTACAGATTATTAGTTAGCAACAATGTCATTACCAATAAAAAAAGTTTTAGTCACTATTTGCCCTATCCTTTGGCTTGCCTACCACTTCTTAACTTCCTGTATCTTGGTCATCTCATCAGCTAAGAAGGGAAAAACAAGTAGTTAAATAGAGGAACAAAATATCCTGCAAACAAAGTGCAATGCACGAATGAAAACTGAATATAATAGCAAATATGATATGAGAAAGAAATCTGGTATTCGTCTGGGGAACTAGGGTTTGTGATGATACTCTATTTTTAGTTGTAATTCATTTTGCGGTTACTTTGCTTGAAAAGCAATGACTTGTGGCAGGATATATGAAAGCATGTCTTAAAAGACATTTTGAAGGCGTGTAAGGCACCGAGTATGAAATGTGTCTGAGACAGATGATTATGAAACGGGTGCCACATAAGAGCTTTGAACTATTTTCTTTGCTCTGTTTTGCATCTTATGGATCTACTGAGTTTCGTCATGGGCATGCCGGTTTTATTTTAATCATTACAATTTACATTGTCTTGGTCTTCTGATCACTCTGTGTCTATTCACTTATAAGTTTCTTGTTCTCTTTGAATAATTAGTTGGAGTACGTGATCCTTATAATCCATTCTAATATATAACTTGCATCTAGGCCCGAGGAGAATGCTTTGGTAGGATAACAATCGAAGCTATGGCATTTCAGCTGCCTGTACTGGTAATTAACTACTTTCTATTTGTTTTTGGCACTCGTCTCCTAGACAAGGCTCTATATCAGAATAATGAACAGTATTCAGAAATTAAAATGAATAAAGAAAAGTAACAAGAGCAGTGTAGCGGAATTTTCTTCTGTTCTGATGCACTAAAGGAAGCTTCTTATTGTTTAATTCTTAAAAACCATTTGGTAGGGAACAGCGGCAGGCGGCACCACAGAGATCGTAGTGAATGAGACGACAGGTCTGCTGCATCCTGTTGGAAAAGAAGGGATTTCTCCCCTTGCCAAAAATATTGTGAAACTCGCCACTCATGTTGAAAGAAGGCTCACAATGGGGAAAAGAGGTTATGAAAGGGTCAAAGAGATGTTTTTAGAGCGGCACATGGCGCATAGAATTGCTGCTGTTCTGAAGGAAGTGTTGCACAAGTCAAAGAGCAGCTAACTGGCTTAAGGCTTTCAAGGGCCATATCATTTTAAACCAAATTGGGAGTTTTGAGTTTTTCTGTAGTAATAGCCAAACCTACTCCGGCTGCTGGCTATGGTCCGTATTCTTAGAAAGGTTTTAGATTTGTGTACAGATAAGAAATTAAGCTTAGTAGCTTGTCACAGGGTTGCCATCAATATACAGTGGAAAATTTTTGTTGTTCCAATAGTATTGGCTTGACGATGGTTTTTGGCAGATAGATCAAAATTACAAACCTTCTTCTTCTTCATATAAATGAGCCTTTTCATTGTAGCGTAAGAGCAAAATATTATCAAGATATTTTGATGATCAAGATTGTTTTAAGGCCAGATACTTGAATCGGGACTTGGTATTGTCTTTGAATTCCCAAACATTAGATGGTACCTTTGAACCTCTAATTGAACTTGCGTGCAATCGAGATCAAATTACGTAATTAAGGACAGCTCAACTGGCTTAAGTTTGTAGAAAAACATGGTAAACTTCATCTCAATTTACCAAACATGCATGTCCTACCAAGCAACTGGAGAAATGAAATTCGTGATCCAATTCAGAGCTAGGTCATGGATTCGTGATTGATCACAACTCGAGGTGTACCAAAAAAAAAAAGTCACATGACCGACCTAACCCGATAAGAAACGGATTGGTAATAAAAAAATTTTTGATTATTTCCAAAAGTTATTGGTAGTTTTTTTTTAAAGTAAAAAGAGATTTTATTGATGCAAGTAGTTAGGCATAATCTAAGTAGACAGGAAATATATAAATGGAAACATCTAAATGCAAGCTAAGAACTAGTAACTAGCAAAATCTTAAAAAGAAACATCTACAATATTCTCATTCAGTACAAGAGTTTTCGCCCAAAACCAAAGAATTTGAAAGAAAAACTTTCTAAATTCTCCTAACGAAGGTTCTCTATCATCAAAATAGCGTCTATTTCTTTCTAGTCATAAGCATCACATTAAGCATAGTGGAATCATCTTCCAAATATCAGCAATATGATAACTACCCATATATCCTTTCCAACAAGCGAATAGATTCACCACTCTTGAGCATCACCTAAGTTACACTTGATCTGCTAAAAATCTCATCCCAAATACTCTTTGCCACCTCACAATGCAAAAACAAATGATCAATCGACTCTCCATCTTTCTTGCAGAAGTATCATCAGTCTAGGCAAATTATATCACGCTTCCTTAAATTATCCATTGTCAGGATCTTTCCAAGTGACACCAACCGGCAGAAAAAAGCAACCTTAGTTGGAACTTTGGATCTCCAAATACACTTCCAAGGGAATTGGTAGACACAATGGCATGTCAGCACTTTAAAATAAGAATGAACAGAAAAAACTGAATTTCTAGCATGTTGCTACAACATTTTATTATCTCCTCCCTGCACCATTTTCCATTTTAATGTCATACAATCTACTAAAAAAGTTAGTAACAATTGACACTTCTCAATCATGAACATCTCTAATAACTTTTACATTTCTTTGGGGAATATTATTGGAAAATGATACAAAATCAGCTACAGTGGTGTCTTTATTCCTTGCCATTCTAAAAGGGGAAGGAAAAACATTTTTGAGTGCCAAATCTACACACCAAAGATCATGCCAAAAGCGGATCCTATCTCCTCCTCTAACCTTAAACAAAATGTGGTTAGCACCCACACCATACACACTTCTAACTTCATTAGAACACCAACTCCCCCAAGCCCTCCTATATTTAGCATCAATAATATTTTTCTATGATGCATCAATCTCTAATTGATATCTCCACCACTTACCAAGAAGGGCTCTATTAAAAAGTCTCAAATTACGAATCCCCAAACCCCTCGCAAGTACTTGATGAACAAACTTTATCCCAACTTACAACATGGAGCTTCCAGTCATCCCCAAGACAACCCCACAAAAAGTTATGAAGATTCTTTCAATTCTACTAGCCACCCCAATGGGTAAAGGATAAAGGGAAAGAAAATATGTTGGAATATTGTACAATGTACTTTTAATCAAAGTAAATCTTCCCCCTCTGGATAAATAAATCATTTTCCATCCAGCCAACCTTCTTTCTATCTTCTCAATCACACCATCCCAAATTGATAAAGATTTATAAGAGGCACCCAAAGGAAGACCTAGATATTTAAAGGGAAGCGATAAGATCTTACAACCTAAAATACTTGCCAAGTCCCTAGTGTTCGAGACAAGACCCACTGGAACAATTTCTGACTTAGATAAGTTTAGATAAGTTGACTCTAAGCCCAGAAATAGCTTCAAAGCATAATAAAAGAGCTCTCAATGATCAAATGTGGTCATGATTAGGATCGCTGAAAATAAGATTTATTAGCAAACAGAAGATGTGAGACCTTGATACTACCACAAGAGACTCCTCCCACCCAAAAAATCAACATGAAATCCTCTTCCATAGCTGCATCAATTGTTCTACTTAAAGCATCCATAACAAATAATAAAGAGAAATGAGAAAAGGGATCCGATCCCATTGTCTCAAGCGTAGAGAACTAGTGAAAAATCCAATTGGGGAATCATTCACCAAGATCAAGAATCTAACCGTAGAGATACAATGTTTGATCCAGGCACACCATTTCTCTCCAAAGCCATGTCTCTCATGTAAATATAAAATAAATTTCCAGTTTGATCAAAAGCTTTTTCCATGTCCAACTTAACAAGAATGCTAGGAACTCCCTCTCTAAGTCTACTTTTCAAACATTCATTAGCAGCTAAAGCTGATCAAGGATATGTCTCCCCCTAATGAATGAATTTTGATTTTTTTAAATAAATGTTAATTACAGCATATGAAAGCTTGAAAAATGGGATAATTTAGTTCTAAATTTTAAATGAAATATGGAAGCTGAGAGACCATATCTGTGTTCCATCGTGTCATGAATTCTCAAAATATAATTAATTTCTTCTCTTCTTTTTCAAAATTCTATTGGTCAAATAAATATGTTTTTGTAAACTCATGCATAAGTTAAAATTTGTTCTCTTCTTTGGAAGTAGTAATTGCTATTGTTATTACTCTTAATCATATTTGAATAGTGTTACACATACTTACACTTTTACTCACAATTTTACTTCTTTTTTTTTTATTAACAAGGATCATTCATTATAAACACAAGTCATCTACATTGTCTTAAAAACAAAACATATTACAAATTAGCTATATCCTAATTTGGGGGGGGGGGGGGTCCTTTTCCACTGTGGAAATCTAGAAGACATGGTGGAATAAAATTGAGGGGTATGCTTCCATACATATTCATGGAAGCTGCCCATTGCGCAATAGAATGCAATCATCGATTTAGATCTCGATATATTTTCCTGGTTTGCCAGCTTTCAAAGGATTGTAGTGTACTTCTAATGTCGCTGACTATAGTTTGAATAGTCCAATATGAGTTTTTGTCAGGATTATTTCCAGTTTGCAATACCACTAGAGAGTCTCTAGCAATGATGATTTTCTTGACTTGGTTAAGTTGTGATTTTACAAGTCCAATGTACATTGCAGTGGCTTCACCCTAGTTCGGATTCTGGCTTTCAATATGCTTTGTGGTACAAAGATTGAAGTACCATCTTTTGATCTACATATTGCAACTGTTGTGTTACCTGTTCTCCTAACAGCTACATCAAAGAATAGAATGTAATGCACTCTGGGTGTAGCTTTCCAATTGTGGTTTTTATTCACTTATTTATTACCCCACGCATTACAATGTTCCTTATAAGTCTTTAGTGTGCCAGAAATGAAGTTATCAGTATTTGGGATTAAAGACTCATGGACAAGCCTATTTCTTAACAACCAAATATTGTCTATAGCATTAATGGCAAAAAATTGGAAATTTTCCTCATCACTAAAGGGAATGTTCAACTTTTCTGTGGGAGAGATTATGCATTCTATCCACCGACTGATCATATTGTTTGACAAGCATGAGATATTCAAAGGCCAAGGGGAGTGTCTTCAAAGAATTCTGGTGAGAGAGCAAAACAAAAACAAATGAGTTTGGGTCTCTTCCTCACTATTGCAAATCGGGCATTGGATTTCATCATTAATCAGAGGGATAAATCTTTTCACCAAGGACTTAGTGGAAATGATGTTATTGAGAATTTTCTAACTTAATTAGCAGCTTTAGTCTATTTTGGATCTTTATTTTTCAAAGTTTTTTTTCCAAATGTTAGCAGCATAGGCATACTTAACAGAAAATCTTCCTGAAGAATGGTGTATCTGTTGAAGTTTATCATCCGGTCTGTGAAAGTCAGTTTGGGTTAATGGGATTTTTAGAATTTCAATCAAAGTATCAGGGTGGAATAGAGCTTGTAATAAGAGGATGTTTCATCTTCTAGGCTCTTCCATGGTGAGCTCGGGGACTGTGAGGGATATATCTTTGTCAATAGACATGCTCTTCGGGATTAATTGGAAATTAGGTTGAGTTGGAATCCAAGTGTCAGACCAAACCTTCGTGCTTGTGTCGTTGTTAATCTGGAAGCCACACACTCTGTTTTAGAAAGTCACTTTCTTGAGAATGCATTTCCAAATCTAAGAATCAAAAGCTTTTGGAAGGGTGTTAAGGAAGTTGGAATTATCCAAATACTTTTCAGAGAGAACTTATTTCCAAATGGCATTGGTCCAGTTTTTCATATTCCAACCTAATTTGCACATGAGGGCTTTGTTAAAATCAGAAGTCAATCTATGACCAAGGCCCCATTATGGATTTGGGTTTACAAATTGAATTCCAAGATTTTGGTGTGAAATTTTTAGATTTTTCAGGAGGGAATCCCACCAAAATCTCGAGAAGGCTTGATCAAGCTTCTTGGTGACTGATTTAGGAATCAAGAGTGTAGATATTGCATAAGAGGGGATAGAACTAGCAATTGAGAATATTAAAGTGGTTCTACTAGCTTGAGAAAGTAACTTTTCCTTCCAACCTGCAAGTTTCTTGACGATTGTTTCTTGTAATTCTTTAAAAGGAGTTTTTTTTTTTTTTCCTTGGCTTTGAAAGAGAGGGGGAGGCCCAAGTACTTAATCTTGGAACAAGCAATTCTATAACCAAAAAGATCTTTTACCTCTCTCTTCTTCTGAGGGAGAGTATTATTGTTGCCAAAATAGTTAATAAAAAATTTAGTACAGTTTTACCTGCAAGTATACAGGTGTTGTAGCACCTAACATGGTCAAATCTACAGGGACTGACTTATGTGATAAAGAAAATAACCCAAACAATGAAAATAAATTACTAAAAGGAACGTGCAATCGAATAAAAGAAAAAATTACTAAGATTATGATTTTTAAATTAATAAAATAAAATTAAAATGATAAAATAAATTGATATAGAGAAAAACTAAGGTTTTGATGATCTGTCTAATAATTTAGAATATTGTTTCCGATCGATTTATTTTAATTAAACTAGAATAATGATTCTGTTTAATTGGATGATTTAGCTTTTGAGAACAAGAAAAATAGTCACTAATGATTAACCATGAACGATTGATGGTTAAAACATTCACAAACTCATTTGAATATCACATGAATTTTTTCAAGCATTCACTGTATTTGAAAATCATAATGAATCAAGATAAATATATAGATAATCAAAATATCCAATAATAAAATCATCAATCGACCAAACTCATAGTATAAATTTCAACGTTGATCCGAAAATAATGTCGAAATTATTAAACTTTACCTCTAACCTTATTACGAAAATTTAGCCAACCATGTTCATCAAAAGAGTCATGAAAATCAAATAAATATTTTTCATGATAAAATTAAAATAAAACACTAGCTAACACTAGAAATTAACTTAGATCGTAGAATAAAACTGGAGAAAAGATAGAACTCCAAAAAACAAAAACTCCCTCCATTTCGTCTGATGTCTACGAAAAAGAATAGCCCGTAGCTCCCGTTCGTCTCAAGCTCTTCTTTCTTCCAGCTCCTGGTTCTGTCTCTCTCACCAAAAAAATGATAAAAACTCTTCTAGTACTTTTCCGAACCCAAAGAGAAGACAAAAAAAATAAAACTCCCCCCTTGGGGCCAAAACTCCTCTCCTTCCGTGTTTTTTCCAAAAAATCCACAGCTCCCAACTTCCCAAACGAACCCACCATGACAAGTATATCTCTCCAAAAATGCTCATCTCACGAAGAACAAACGCCGTATCTTCAATGCAACCTCCCACTTTTTTCGTCCCGTTAAATTCTATGGTAGAAAAGAAATAAAAGCTCATCTGTTTTCGGGTGGTTGGAACAGAGGAGAATTGTTGGGGTTGCTTGTTTGAGCCGTGAGTTACTGTCATGTAGTAACTGAAGTTCACAATAGCTCGTCGCTTGTTTCTTGGATGTGGAGGGCAACGACATGCAGTTGAGTAGTTTTCTCTATGTAGGTAGTCTGCTCTGTAAAGAAAATAAAGGGACCCCAAAGTTGGAAGTATCCTCCCCTGCGTTTCATAGCTCTCCCCTTCCATAAAAACCACTTTCTTCTCCAATCCCTTGAGTCTCAGCCCAGCTCTCTCTTTTTTATTTTTTTTCTCTAACCTCTCTCCAAAACCGAGCTTCTCAGCCTTCTCTGTAAGAGCCTTCACGTCCAACCTCCCACTCCCTTTCTGTTCGCCAGCCTCCTTTTTTTTTTTTTTTTGTTTCTGGTCTTAGTCCACCGAAAAACACCAATTTTTATCCCCCTCAAAACCTGCTCTCTTTTTTCCTCTAAAAACCGAGCCCCTCTCCGTGAATCACTCCTCTAATCTCTCAAAAACATGCTACGTGACACCCCGCAAGTCCATCCTCAGCACATGAAAAGGTTAGCCTTTTTTTTTTCTTGTTGCAAAGTCCGTTGCATGATGGTTGAAACTATGCTGCCTTTTTCACGTGCTTGATGGTTGAAATGCAGTTGCCGTGTGTGCTTATGCTTTCCAAATCCATATGCTTCCATAAAATAATGAGTGGGTCCCATGAAACCATGTGCATGTGTTTTTCCCTTTGGCTTCCTGCCTAAAATCAAGATGGTCATGTGCTAAAATTGCGTGCATTTTATCCAAAGATAGGAACTCAAAAACTATAAAATCAAAGGAAAAGTAAAAATAAGGAAAAGAAACAACAAACCAAAAAAAAATAGAAAATAAAAAATAAATTAAAAATTAAAAACGAAATATCAAAGAAAAACATTATTCATGTAAAGAAATATCGCTTAATTAAATCAGAAGTTATAACTTTAAGTATAAATCATGATATTAACCAATTTAAATCACAACTCAAATTTATACCTATTAACCATTTTTCCATCTAAAACCAATAATAATGTCAAGAAGTAATTAAAATACATTGAGTTTAAATATATAAAATACACAATATTTTAGCTCAATCAATTATTGTTGAATTGAATGGATAATTTGCTAGGATGAACTTTTTGACCAGACAAAGAAGAGTATTTTTCCAGATAGCTTAAGAAAATATGGGCATTTTGATGGGAGACTTTTCCAAAAAGAATTAGGTCATTAACAAATAGAAGATGAGAAATGGATGGACTGTTTCAGCTAATCTTTATTCCTTTGAGATTGCCCAAATTTTCCTCTCTAGAAATGAGTTTAGTTAGGACTTCAGTTCCCAAGATTAAACAAACAAAAAAAAAAAAAAACAAAAAAGGATAAGGGATCTCCTTGTCTAAGGCCTTGAGAAGAGTGGAAAAAACCACATGGATTCCCATTGATAATCACAGAGTAGGATACTATGGTGATGCCTTACTTGATCCAATTGATCTGGATTCTATGGAATCTTAGAGTTGACATAATGATTAGGATGAAATTCCACTCTATGAAGTCGAAGGCATTTTTCATGTCTATCTTGATTGCCATAAGCCCATTTTTCCCTCTCTTCTTTTTTAGGTGATGAAAGACTTCTTGAGTAAGGATAGTGTTTTCTTGAATAACCCTATTAGGGACAAAAGCAGTTTGGTGTGGAGAGATGATCATTGGGAGAATTTTTTAAGTCTGTTGGCAAGGATCTTTACTATAACTTTGTAGTAGACATTAGAGAGACTAATTGGCATGTATTATGCACTGTGTCTAGGTTGTTTGTTTTCAGAATAAGGGCTATATGAGTGTAATCCAATTCTTTTAACAGTTTCCTATGCATGAAAAAAAAAATTATGGCAACAATAAAGTCAATTTTTATGATGTCCCAATATTGCTTGTAGAACAGGCCCATGAAACCTTCAGGATCAGGGGCTTTTATTGATGGGGTTTGCTTTGAGATGGATATGATTTCCTTCTCAATAGAAATCTCACAAAGGAAGTTATTGTCCAAATCATAAATTTTGTCTGGAAACAACTTTTCTAGATCAGAGTGAGGAATAGGGTTAGACAAAATTGTATATGTTTTTGAAGTGGTCCAAGAAGACGTTCTGAATGTTGGTATGGTTAGTTGTCTAGTGGTTGTGATTCAGTTTCAAGCTTTCGATGGATTTGACTCTCCTTCTGATTGTGGTTGACAAGTAGAAGAATTTTGTGTTGAAGTCATGAGTCGTGGTCAACCATTGGACCCTAGAATTTTACATCCAAATGATTTCTTCTCTCTTAAGCTACTCATCAAGCAGTTCTTTTATTTTAACTTCTAAGTTCATGGCTTGATTAGTGAGGTCATTGTTTTGAATTTGGGAAAGGGCTTGTGACTTAAATTTTTTATGGAAGTTTGGATGTTTCCAAAGTGATTTTGTTCCAAGTTTTTAGATCCTTTTTCACATTTTTAAATTTTTTTGAAGAGAATGAATTTGGGGGTTCCTACGAAAGGAGTGTTCCAGGCTTTTTGTACCACGATTTAACTAGTTGGATCTCTTATCCAAAATTCTTTAAACTTAAGGGGATTTTTGTGGCAGTTTTTTTTCCATGGTGTCCAAAAAATAAAAAAGGGTGAATGGTCAGATGAGCTGATGGGAAAATGTTGAAGAGTGGCATTGGGAAAAGGTTCATCCAAGGTGGGTTGGTTAATCCTCTATCAAGTCTTTCTTTAATATTTCTATAGCTTTGCCTATTTTTGGTCCATGTAAATTTTGGTCCGTGAAAGCCAATATCAACCATTCCATTTGTTTCCATATAAGCTCTAAGGTCATTTGGTCTTGATGAACAAGCAAAGGGCCTTCTTCCAAAATTTTCAAATTTTCTCAAAACAAAATTAAAATCACCAATGCTTAGCATAGAACCATTAAAGTTGTGAGCAATTTTGTCCATATTATCCCAAAAACTCCATTTTTTACTGTATTAAGCAAGGCAATAAACAAGATTTAAAAGCCACGAATTATGAACAGGATTCGAGTACACAAATATGGTCATTACATTACTATTAATTAAAATAGGTTCTACACCCATACCATTTTTTCACATAAACAAAAGTCCACCCCATCTACTATTTGGTGGAATATTTACATACAAGTAAAAAACCTAATCTATTCACAGTGGTTTGGGTATTTACATAATGCAAAATTGTCTCTGAGAGGAAGGCTGCATCAAGTTTTAGAGACCTGATGTTTTCTCTTAAACTTCTAATTGTACATGGACTGGCTAGATCTCTGCAATTCCAACACAGTATCTTCATTTTCTATGTGGTGGCAATATTTGCCATACCACTTCGGCTTCATTATCTAGTGAAAAGAAAACTTGAGATTTTGGGTCTGAAATATGTTACACAAGTGTCGTGCCTCCTTATGATATGGGGAGAATCGCAATTTTTTTTATCGTTTGTTTAAGTTGTTGCATTTCCTCGATTTTGCTCACTGGATGTACTTCGCAATTGGGATATCCTTCTTAGTCTCTAATATTGAGTTATTCTCGTGCTTTGACTTGGTGTGGCAGCTGTTTGAGGTTTGTGACTCTTATCCAGAAGAAGACGACTCCCCTTCATGTCCCTTATGAGTGTGCCTCTTTTTAGATCCATGTTCTAAATTTTCAATGATGGGGATTTGAATTGAGATTAGCAGCTTCTGAAATGTATCTCGGTGAGAAAAAGAAGTATGCTAGGTTGGTGGAAAGAGAGGCTAAGTTGAGACTTGGGTGGGTGGGTTGGTTGGTCTGGGTCGAAATTTGATGGGGTTGGGTCAGAATTTGGTTGAACTAGGTTGATGATTTGCTGGGCTATGTTGGCGCTTTTTTGACCTTGTTTGTTGAACTTGGCTGAAGGGGCTAGATCAGCGATTTGAGTATCAAGAGCTGGTTTGTTTAAGTTGCAAGATTGGGCTGGGCTGAGAGTTGCATGAATTGGGTTTGGTTTTATTGTCATACAAGATCTGCTTGATAGGTTGACCAGAACGAAAATAGTATGGGCCTTTGGGGTGAATTCGGTTGGGCTCTTGAACTGTTCGAACTAGGCTATTATGCTTTTAAAGATTTAATTTGTTTCAGCAGTGGGTGCATGCTACTCCATTTGGTTGTTGTGTTTTCCAAAGATAAGGGGAGACTTGATGTGAATTAAAGAAGGTGAGTTGTGATTAAAAGAAAAGGGCAAAATTCTTATCCTTTGTTCAAGACTATTATGATGGAGGGAGTGGATGTTCTTGGTCAACGTAAGAGGGTGACAAACTCAACTATTGTTGTTTTGCAGGGTGATATGCTAGGTCGTCGAGTTGGGGATTATGCTGCTTTCATTAAAAGAAGTTTCCTCCGCATACTAATGTGTTAGAAAACTGCCACGTGTTCTCCTCAACAGTTTGTTTTTGCTTGCATGCATGTTGAGTTGATCTCCATGGATGGTTTTTCTTGAAGCTCCAAGTTGATAGCAGAATTCAGGTTCTTTTTGTACCATCGAGTGCATCACATCACCTACTTCTTCTTGGTGGATTTTTCCTATTCCTTTTGCTGATTGCGGGAAGAATTGTCTGGTTTCAAGAGCTTCATGTATGTTTGTCGAGACTATCATCTCCAACTAACTGAACCTTGTCGTATGTTGGTGGCTCTCATTTTATTCCAATCTTCTTATAGCAGTGGTCTATGCTCTAATCCATGTACCAAAGTTTGTTACTTCCGTTTGGGTTTGAAAGAAAGGAAAAGCTTGCTGTATATGACCAAGGCATCCAGAACAATAACAAAAGTCAAATAACCTTTCATATTTGAAGCTAATCCAAGTTGCCTATCTTCTTGGTCAATAGAGTGGGAAGCCATCAAGGAGCTTATCTTCTCAAAATTATCCTTATGTCCATGGCTTATTTCACTTGAATAAAATGTCCTCACTTTCTTGCAATTCTTTCTGCATTTGCCATTGTCATGTATTCCAAAAGGAGTCTGTGTATCTGCACCCAGAAGATTGACATTTTGAGATCTATTTCTTACAAGCTTAGCCCAATAGGCCAATCCCTAACTAGCATATGGAAGCCTTTGATATTCCATGGATGCTGCTCGAGAACTGTAACTTTTTCATTCTGTGTTGGGAAAGTGAAGAGAAAGGTGTTTATGCTTAGGTCTTCTATGGAGAGTGCTATAACAAAGCTCTATTCTGCTTTGATTGTAGCATGCAATGCATGCTTGTTGAGTAGCTTGGAGGAGATGTTGTGTCCAATGAGAGCATGCTTTAAAAGATAGGCTGTAGTTTCAATTTTTGGCTGTAGGTCTAGGTTGATCCATTTTAGGGTATCTAAGGGTTTGATGATTCTTTCCATTTCTGGACAGGTGTTGTTGCACTTGTATCAGGGTTAACTGGAAGGTTTTTGGGGTAATTGGATGGTTTGTAGGAAGGGGATGTTTGTAGTTTATGCATTATAGTTTTGGACAAGTAGTTGATATGGGTTGGTGGAAGGGAGTGTACTACTTATGAAAGTGTGATTAAGGCTATCTTACAAGACTCTTTTTGTTAGTTTTCTTTCAAAATTCAAGTTTTATGATTTTCAGCATGAGTCCTGCTACACATACAAATAAAAAATGCTCTCCTCCTTATGTGTTGACGTCAATTCATTTTTGTTATTAAAAATAAAAACTGAACAAATTGCAATCTACCCATATCTCTTCTCTCATTTTTCTTTCCTTTAGCTTTCAGATAAAACTCAATGAAATAGGTACTGCAGCCTTACAAGAATAAATCAATAAAAGGCTTTCCACTGGAGCTGTTGGGACTTTTATTCCTTGATAATTTATGTAGATCATTTCTTCTTTTCTTTTTCTTTTTTATTTTTCTTTTTATTTTTTTATTTTTATATTTCAATTGATATAGCTTTCATTTCTTGATATATTCTATAGATCTTGAAGGGCTTAACAAGCAACGGCCAGCACTTGCACATTCATTTTTGTTATGAAAAAAAAAAAAAGTGAGCATAATGGTGTACATCCACCTTTAGTTCTTCCATTTCAACTTCATCCCCCTTTTCCAGAGAAAATGTAATGGGACTTTTCCGCTTTTTGCAAGTCCTTGAAGAACTGCAATAGGTGGACAATTGATCTGATCCACTAGGGATGATTGATCTGATCCATTCTGAAAAAATGATGGACTAAAACTTATCGGACCGATTTACACCCATATTAATCTATATATATAGTGAAAAACTATTTTTTTTTTTAAGTGGAAGGTTGTTTTATCTAAATTTATGTATTTTTAAATAAATTGACGATCTTGAGACGACGATTATTTTTAGTAAAATTTCAACCTCTCGAAGATGGGAAAAAACTTTTTTGCAAGTTCTTCCATTGCAACTTCATCCCCCTCGTCCGGTCCACTAGGGATGATTGATCTAATCCATTTTGAAAAAATGATGGACTAAAACTTATCGGACTGATTTACACCCCTATTAATATATATATATAGTAAAAAACTATATTTTTTTTTTTTTAAGTGGAAGGTTGTTTTATCTAAATTTATGTATTTTTAAATAAATTGACGATCTTGAGACAACAATTATTTTTAGTAAAATTTCAACCTCCCGAAGATGGGAAAAAACTTTTTTGCAAGTTCTTCCATTTCAACTTCAGCCCCCTCGTCCGGTCCACTAGGGATGATTGATCTGATCCATTCTGAAAAAATGATGGACTAAAACTTATCGGACCGATTTACACCCCTATTAATATATATATATATATAGTAAAAAACTATTTTTCTTTTAAGTGGAAGGTTGTTTTATCTAAATTTATGTATTTTTAAATAAATTGACGATCTTGAGACGATGATTATTTTTAGTAAAATTTCAACCTCCTGAAGATGGAAAAAAACTTTTTTCCTTCGCTCTATTCGTAGACTCCTTCCATTCCACCCAAATACCGTCGGCATCAAGAGCACCTTGTCTCTGCCCAAAAGGGGGTTGGAGTTTCGGCTCCACCCTCTCTCCTCCTGTTCGGCATCAGCCAGTGTAGTATATAGTTTTTTTTTCTTTTTTTTTTTTCGTGTTTTTCTATTCATAGCACAAAGAAGTGCTGATCTCCTGCCTACTGGACACCTCCGACCGCCACGCGTCACGTAGCAATTTCTACAGCTGCTGATCTGTCGGATGGTGAAAGAAATTTTTCCAAAAGAGTGGCATGTGAATCTCACACGTGGCTAATACCGTGCGTGAACTTCACGTGCCTCTGTGCCAGCAAGGCTTAGCCGGCGTCACGCGCGGCTTCACTGAGATTAGCGGCGTCGGTTCACCAAGGCCTGACCACCGGCTCCCTTCCTAGTGTGGCACATGATCTACACGCCCCACCACAGAGAGTGATGGTTTTTTTCCAGTGTATTGGCACGCATTTCGGTTGCTATGTTCTTATATTCCCACTTTCTATAACCGATGATCAAGATGAAGTGGGCGTGGAAGTTTTCTACAGCCAGTCTAGACAAGCAAGCTGCAGCACACAGCTTCATGCTGTGACTAAAAGTCACAGTTTAATAGTCTATTGTTTATCAGACTATTCAAAACCGCTTCAAGTAGCATTCTCCTTAGTGAGAAATGGATGAGAGCCAATTTTGGCTTCAGATACCCATTTTTATTTTTATTGGTGTTGCATTTTGTTTGTTTGGGGATGTTTGTTAGGGACTCACACTCCACTGAATCTACTGAATCTTATATCATATATCTTCAGTTTTTATCAATTAAACAACTTATTTAGATAAAAAAAAAAAAAAAAAAAAAATTCAACCTCCCGCGGTGTCCCTCTGTTTCCTCTGTCTCAACTATCCTCTTCTATTTTGCCGTCTATCAGTCGTTCTCTCTCCTCGTCGCCCCCTACCAGCCCATGTATCTCTCTCTTTGTTTGAGTTGAATTTTGATTTTTTTTTTTCATTTTTCAATTGATTAGAACTGGGGGGTTTTGAGAGGTCGATAGACGGCCTTGGGCCAATCTGCCACCCGGCATGGGACTGCACCTTTATATCCAGATTGAAACCAGGGCTGAGCACCGACACAACCGGAGTCGGTATCTGGGTCGTCCGACTTCGACTCCTTTGTCGGAGGCCAAGTCCAACCTCCGACTCCGGCTCCGAAGGGTATATGCTCCGCTCCGGCTCCGGCTCCGACTTGTCGGAGCGGAGTCGGGACGGAGTCGAAATCTTCAAAACACAAACCCAAAGGACGGATTCGACGTAGGGGGAGGGGAGGGAATCAAAACCAAAAAACAAAAAAACAAATCAAAACCAAAACCAAATCCATAACAGAAAAGAGAAATCAAAGAGTGAGAGAGAGTGATTCGGCGCAGCCGCGCAGGGGGAGGGGAGGGAATCGGGGGGGGGGGGGGGGGGGAAGGGGGGGGGCCGGGAAACCTAATAATAAGGTTTTGAGATGAGAGGTGAGAGAGATCGGGATTCCGGCGCAGGGAGAGCCGGGGAGGGGAGGGAATCGGGGGGGAGAGAATCTGAGATGAGAGGTGAGAGACGCAGACGTCGCAGAGAGGGATTCGGCGCACGGGCGCAGGGGGACTCGAAGGGGAGGGAATCGGGGGGGGGGGCCAAAAAGACCTAATAGAAAACACTGAAACGGCGCCATTTGGGGCTATTTTCACCCAAAACGGTGCCGTTTCAGTGACAGAAATTTGAAAAAAAATAAAGGGTTGCGTGAAACGGCGCCGTTTCACGCAACCCAGTTTCCAATAACGGCGCCGTTTAGCACTTTCTACTTCTAAATTCTACTTCTAAACAATAAAAATAAATTAATAAATAATAAGTGAGTAAAAATATATTTTAAGTTAGTAAAAATAAAATTAAGTAACAATTTAATGTGTATTATTTAATTAACTCACTAAAAAAATCACTAGTTAATTATTACTTTATTAATTATTACTAACTTAGAGAGTTATATATTAGAAATTTGACAAATTTTTTTTATTGTTGTTATATCCAAGGGAATATATTTAATAATTATGTAATTATATTGTGATATTAATTTAATATATATTAACTAATAGTATACTATTATATATATTATATATTAGTAATATACTAATACTAATACTATTAGTCTATTAATATATAGTAAATTAGTAATATTTATTAACTTATTTACTATAGTCTAATAACTAGATAGTCTAGATGTAATAACTACTAACTAGTAACTAATAATATGTAATAACACTAGTTACACTAGTACTAATAGATAATAACTTAATGATATTAATTTAATATATATATATAACTAATAGTATATTAGTATATAGTATAATAGTAAATTAGTAATATTTATTAACTTATTTACTATAATCTAAACTAATAATAACTAGATGTAATAACTAGTAACTAATAATATGTAATAACACTAGTTACACTAGTACTAATAGATAATAACTTAAAGATATTAATATATTAGTAATTTACTATATACTAATAGTCTAATACTATTAGTCTATTAGTATATAGTAAATTAGTAATATTTATTAATTTATTTACTATAAGTTTATAACTAATAACTAGTGCGAATTACTAGTATATTATTGAATTTAACTAATGATGTTAATATATAAGATATAGTTATATAAAATCTATATAATCAATTTTAATTTTTATACATTAGTATTAAATGCTATTATAAATTTATTACTTATATATTAGTGTTATATGTTATATTATACATTAGTATTATAATGTTACATGTTATTAAGTATTTTAGTATTTATACATTAATATTACATGTTATTATATTTATATTTATATGATTAATATATAGAAAAACACATTTATTATTTATAAACTATGTACATTAGCGGAGCGGAGTCGGATGCGGAGTCAGAGTCGGAGTCGGAGTCGGAGTCGGAGTCGGATTTGCCTGGCCTCCGACTCCGACTCCAACTTTCCACCGAAAAAATCCTCCGACTCCGACTCCGACTTGTCGGAGCGGGAGCGGAGTCGGAGTCGGATTTTCGGATTTTTGCTCAGTTCTAATTGAAACTAGATTTGAACATCTTTGGATCCTGCTTAGAGCCGGCTTTCTCTCCACTTTCACTTTCATATCAACAGCGTCGACTTTCACTTATAATATCGAATTTCACTTTTCAGATTTTTCAATAAAATCATCATGTAGTAAATCAAGAAATCCTAAACTCTCTTTCCCCCTTGAAGTTTTCCTACCATAGTGAATATGATCTCCGGCCCCCAAACAACTTAAAGCTTTATCTAGCACACGAAAGTTTATACCATGATTTTTCTGTCTATCAATAGCTGCATGCATTTCACGATGGGTGTGAATTAGAAGTCGACCCTATTAAAATCTTGAGATAAATTAAGGTTACACCGTAGTGTTCATACGAACCTGATCAACCACTCTAAAAGGTAAAATAAAAATGAAAACTATGAACATGATATATTAATTAATTTAATTAATTAACCAGAAACTTCAACAATATGACACTATTTAGTACGTACCCAACAAAAAGCACATAATAAAATACAAGATCGAACCGCATACGCTTATATAATACATCCACCAGCTTCCTAAACCCTACAACACCGTCATGTAAGCTACAAACAAGCATTAATAATTTTACATATAGTTTTCTTCAAAAATAATAATAATAATTTTACATATAGCTCTCGCACACAACTACATGATATACACACGTACACAAGATCTAGTACTGGTGCTCAGAAGTATGGTGGCCGCCTGGAAGCTTCTCTTTGATCTTTTCCAGCACCCCCTTCTTCTCGTGAGGGTGTTGAGCGTGCGTCTCTGTATAACCCGGTGTTGTTGTTGCAGATGTCGCACTTCTGTGATCCTTGTGCCCAATACCTGGTATCTTCTCCTTTATCTTCTCCTTCAGTCCCTTTTTCCTTCTCCCGCCTTGCCCGTCGTCCTCAGACTATATTATATACACATTTCGTCGACATATAAAGAAAAGATTACAACAACAAAGACGATTAACCAACAAAGATTCTGAAAAAACGAAGTTAAAAGGAGGACTTACGGAGCTAGAGCTTCCAGAGAGATGAAGCTTGCCAGTACTGTCCCCGCCATGGCCAGCCGCCGTAACATCATGATGCATACCTTGGGGAGTGGTGGTATCGAACCCACACGCTCCGTAAGTGCCTGCAGTGGTGCCACTGTGGCGTATCGGGTTGCCATATTCATCGGTTCGAATCACGGTGCCGTATTCATCTGTGCGTATCACGTTGCCATATTCGTCTGTGCGAATCACGTTGCCGTACGCATCTCTACGGATTACGTTTCCGTATTCATCGGTACTGAGAACGTTTCCGTACTCGTCAGTTTGGGATGCACCGTATGGGCTTTGGAAGTGTGCCATTATCAAGGAAATAAGCAACAAGAAGATCAAAAGCGAGTAGGCCTGAAAGTAGGTTAATGGATATTGATGATGGGATTCAAAGATGGATTATAGTTTATATAGGCGGGCACAAGCGTGGAAACTAGGCGACGTTGAAGACGTGGCACAAGCTGTTGTGCCCCTGCCACGTTACTATTCATGATGGCTACGTGGCGATTTCAGAAAGCAGACAAATGTCTGATTGTGTTGACTTGAGGCAGGAATCGGTGGTGACACGTCGCCGCGTCCATAGATCCGAAGTTATATTTTAAGATAGGAAATGATATTTATAATCATAATTGTCTAAATACTATACAGTATTTTTTAAAAAAATAAATTAATATAGAATGTATATGAAAAAAAAATTAATTTTTTAATTGTAGACTCTACTTTTTTTTAAAATAATTGTACAGTATTTTTACATTCTATGACTGTATATAGAATTACTCTTTAAAAAAATATAACTGACTTATAGTTTATAATTTAAATAATAAATTTTATTATTAAAAATTTATTTATTGTTTGGTAACTATATATTTAAAATACTTTTAAACATATTACATTTGTTTGGAAATAAATTAAAAAAGTAATTTCTTAGGTAAAAATAACAATTATTTAAATTTTTATAAATTATGATCCTATCCTTAAAAATTTGAAAGTTGTAATTATCTTAAAATTATATGAGTATTTTTGTCAATTAATTTTTTTTTTTAAATTACCTTTCACATTATTTGGAAAAACAAGTACATTTAATTAAGAAAAATCATCGAAATGATGCATTTCTTCGAACATATATTTTAACTTATTTGATATTAAAAATACTTTAATATATAACATCTAAATGACTTAATTTTTTATTTAAAAGCTTTTAAATCTATTTAAACACTTTTAAGATTCATCTCGCAACCTCAAACATGCCATTAATATTATATGGCAAAGTGGTGGTCCCGTGGATAGATCATAGATCTTATAAGATCCCATATATACAATTTTATTTGAAAAATGATAATATGTTTCTCAAATATGCCTATCAAATGTATCTATTCATATAAATATATATATATATATATATATATATATATTAATTTTTAAAGAAGTGAGTACTATTATTGAATTTATATTTTTTTAAAGATTAAGGATGTTTAAAAAATATTTAAAAATAAAAAAATAAAAAATAAATCATTTTCATTCCCCATTTAATATTCAGTATAGCATTGTCCATTTTCTTTTATTTTCTTTATATCTTTTATTCTTGTCCGCTTTAATTTATAAAAAGTTATTCTATTCTCTTTCATCATAAAAATTACTTTAAAAGTTTTAAATTTTAAAATTCTTCTTTTAAATAAAATTAGGTGATACAAATATTTTATTAAATATGTTATCAACACCAATTTATAAATAGAATCTTTTATTTATAAAAAATAAATGAAAAAATTGAAAAATAAATAATGGAGCTTAAATTTTAGTCTTATATATGCCGCCATAAAAATTGATTTCTTCTATAATTTTAAAAAAATTTTAAAAAGTATTAAAGTGTCATGTTTATAGAGAGATTTTATAAAGGAAAGTTTGCCATCTTCTTAATGTGTTAGATTATAAAATTATTTTATTTTATAATAGATTTAACATATTACATTTAGATGTTACGTTAATTTGTAATTTTTTTTTTTATAAGATTTATTTCTCTTGAGAATATACTACACCTGAAAGCCGCAAGAAGCCTCTTTTTCTGTTTTGTTTTTTATTTTTATTTTTAATAAGAAATGAAAACAAAAGCTAAGGTTCTCAAGTGGGTCATATATAGATTATGAGGAACTTTTGTTTAGAGAGATAGAGATATTCTTGGTAATAAAGTTGTTTTGGATGAAGATGATAATGTCGAGAGAGTCTCCGGCCTCTAGAATAATGTTATCAAATTAATCCCGAGCTTAAGTATTTTTAACCACGATTAAAGCTAGCTACTTTAATTTAGCTTCACCTACTAATTAATCAAGGCTCGTTTGGATCATATTTGGCTGTCCATGCATAGAAATATGATGATCATGTTACTTCTAATGGTTGCAACAAGCTGTACTAAAGTTGTATTGAATTTGATTAGCATTTGAGGTAGCCTTTCATGCATTTGAGGTAGCTGTACTAAAGAGTAATCTAGATACAATTGTAATGTGTGCAAGTTCTATACACTTCATTTAAAAAATAATGAAGTTCACTATTAAAATATAATTTTTTCATGTGAATCCTATTTATTAAATTAATTACCTACTTTTTTCAAAAGGAGTTGGCAGGGCTTGAACATCCTAAGATGACCAACATTATTTCTCTTGGGTAAATTTAAAAAAAAAAAAAGATTGAAAAATTATAAAAGCATAATTGCATATAAAATTATATTTCGGTAATTTGCTAACACTTTGAAATAAAATTTTAAAAACACAACTTAATATATATTTCAAATTCTGATGATAATATTTTATGGAATAATATTCATTCATTATTTTTTTTTGTAATGAAATAATTAGAATTTATTTTCTTCATATAAATTATCAAGTAATCTTTTAGAATGCCCCCTTTTATTTTAGTATGAAAGCTACTTTATCAAAATTTATGTAAAATCTAGATATTTTCATATCACATTAAACATATAATACTATAATTGAGAGTTTAAATAAATTATTTTCTAGCTCAATGAAGTTTAGAGAATAAAATCTCTTAACTATTTTTCATATAGATAATCGATGTTTAATAATTTTTCTTGTATTTTTAGTTTGAATTCTATATAATTAAGAAGCCCAATATTGTATAATAAGAAACTTTGAGATCTATATTAATAATATTATTATTTCTTCTGAATTGAGTTTTAATTTTAATTTTAGAGAGGCCATATCGTTAAAATGAAATAATATATAGAAAGTAAACAAAATTTTGGGAATATAAACAAAAAAAATTGGGGAGATACATTTATAGGTATATTGAAATTTTAGAAAATTTTAGAGAGCATATGAATATTATAATTTTTTTGGGAGGACATTTTTTGTATTTATAAAATGAGAAATGATATTTGCAGTCGTGACTATACAAATATCGTGCAATCACTTCAAAAAAAGTGAATAAATATGAGACCTACTTAAAAAAATTAATTTTTTAATAATAAACTTTATTTTTTTTTTTAAAACGATTGCACGACGCTTGCACACTTCATAAGTGTGTATAACATTATTCTTATTAAATTATATATAAAATCTAGAAGGTATTTTGTGTTTTAAAAAAGTTTTTTTTAAGGGGGTGCCTCAAGTCCAACATGGGTCCGCCACCGGAAGGAGTGACGTTTTGCAAGGTGTGAGATGCTGGATTTATAGTTTAAAAAGATATTGGTATGGAATAATGATAAATATAGTTTTGAATTATAAATGACACGTACTTTTTTTTTTTTTTTATAAAAATAATAGAATTTATTATTAAAAAATTAATTTTTTTATAGATGTTATCTTTACTTTTTCTTTTTATAAAAAAATACACGATATTTATATCATTTCTTATTAGAAGACACATCGCAGATGATGGTGAACTGCCAATTCAAGGTTAGTACTCCTTACCATGGGGGTGAAAAAAGAGAGGCAATGATCAACCAATATTTAAAAGTAAAATGGAATGAATGCCAAGAAAAATATAAATAAAATGTATTTTTTTGAAAAAAAAAAAAACGATAAAACTTTATTAACATCTAAAAGTTGACACTGCGAGATAATAATGAGAAAAGGGTTTTACTATATATAAGTACAGTCGTGCACTAATTTGTGTATCAATACTGATTTATTCATATTTAAAATTTAAATTAACACTATTTTCAATAAAATTTACTTTTTGACTAATCACATCACATTGGTGCACAGATTAGTGTATAATTATACTTGTAACTATATTTTTTCATGAGAAAATATGGCACACGACATTAATTTTTTATTTTTAAAAAAAATTATTATCCACGAACGAAGGGAAATTAAGAGTGTTAAATCGTGTTAACAGGTCATAGTTATGTCGTGTCAAAACATGTATATTATATTATATAAGTTAACCGTAACTCGATCCATTAAATTTATCGTGTTAAAATCTCAAATCCTAACACGATCCATTAACATAACGGGTCGAGTCGTGTCAACTCTTTTTGAACCATTAGTGAATATTACGAAATAGGTTAACACGATACAATGTAATTCATTTCAAATTGTTTATGTAAATTGGTTAAATATGCCTGAAATTAACCCGTTTGACCTGATTAAATTTAACATAATTTTATATAAATGTTAAAATTACAATATTTATAAAAATTATAAAACTAAGTACAAGTCTAAAATTATAATCTAAATAATAAAAATATCAAAATTGAAATTCTAACAATTTTACTTTTAGGTATAAGGGTATAATTATAACTTTAACTTTTTTAATGTGTCATAACGGGTTGACCCATTATCAACCCGTTCAGCAATCATGTCTTAACGGGTTAACCCGTTTTGACCTGAACCTGTTAAAACTAAACCCTAACCCGTTATTATCATGTCATATTCGTATTGAGTTAACAGATCGTATAACATATTGCCACCAGGGAAATCTTGGCTAAATTGAAATAGGAGTAGGATAATAACCTAACCGGTGCTCGAATACCCTTAGCCCGTGTCCCCGATTACAAGAAACGCGCTACCAAACAAATCAGTGTTCCCCTAAAACCCCATTCACAAAAACCGTTTCCCACCGAATGTGAAGAGAAGCAGCGGACGACAGCACCGCCTTTGGCTGCCATTAGCTCTACCTCTTAACTTTCTCGTCGCATATTGACATAGCAATATAATCGTATATCGAATAGGACAGCAATGATATCTTCCATTGCTTGGTTACCCAGGGGAGCCGCGAATCCTGTGCCCAGCGTGGTCGATCCTCCTTCCAAAGAAGAAATCGAAGAGATGATTAAGTCCGGCGCTTTGGAACCAAGGTCAGTTATTTTAATGGCGACGAACTGGATTTTGCTCCATTTTAATCCTTGGTTTTACTTCCAAGCCTTGCGTGAATTGAAGTTCAACGGCTACATTTTCGCTTTGTGAAATTACACATTCGTTTGTTTTAGTTCGTTGTATGGGTAGATGGAATAGGGAGAAGGCACGAAGTAGCATAACATTTTATGTTAATTGATCAAGTTTATCTTTTTAGACAATAGCTAAGGTAGAAAACACGGCTAGGTGGCGATCATTGTTTTGTAGTAATGTACTTATCAAAAAAAAAAAAAAAATTGTTTTGTAGTAATGTAGAAGTTGCATTGCAGTAGAGTCAACCTGTTTTGGAATTTGGGTTTTTAGTTTTTTTTTTTTTTTTTTTTTTTTAATAATTAATTTGGGTTTTTAATCGGAGCCCTGTGTTGTATAATACAATCAAATCAGCAAGAAAGAAGGAAATGTGTGCATTTTTTGGAGCTAGCGTGGACCTGCTCACTGCCTTGCACAAGTAGTAATCAAAAGAGAGCTTTTATTGATTGATTTCAAACTAGTGTTGCACAACAACTTATTCTCCCATTCGGCTAAATAGTTCATATAATAATGTAAAAAATCCCAGTGAAAACCCAACCTCCCAAACACTTCTAGTCCTAGTGGTAAGGGCCTTGGTTTTGGTGGTATGCTCCTTCCATCTCTAAGCTACGAACTCTTGGGTACAAACATATTCTAAGGGCCATGTTCATTGGTGAAAAGCCAATGATTTACTTGGTTTTTGTGATGGGGGTACTCAGGTATGTTACATGGGTTAAAGACATGTCACGTTGGCATAGTCTCCGAGATTCCTTGTCATAAAAAAACCCAAACTCCAAAACAAACTGATTCTATTGCAATAACGTTATTGCCACCTACCTAAGACAATCCTTAAGGAAAATGAAGAAAATCCTCTTTGCCTCACTCAAATAGCATCAGCAGCAAATAAACCTTGCCAATGAAATAATTCTACTTGATTTTCGTTACACACACGAGAATCGA
This sequence comes from Carya illinoinensis, assembly GCF_018687715.1. Taxonomy (NCBI): domain Eukaryota; kingdom Viridiplantae; phylum Streptophyta; class Magnoliopsida; order Fagales; family Juglandaceae; genus Carya; species Carya illinoinensis. The sequence goes on along the minus strand of NC_056758.1, from coordinate 7,800,573 downwards.
AGGGGGTGCTAAACAAAGTAGCTGATGCATTGTCGTAAAAAATCATGTGGATGAATTAGTAGCAATCTTGCAACGAGTGCCTTTAGGCTGGATGTGATCAAAGACAAAGTTTGGGAAAAGCCTTCTTTGCAGCAGCTGATGTGTTTGTTTGAGGGAGAAGCACTTGGTCCTTGGAAATCTTGGGATAGTGTTATTTTTAAAAGAAAAATTTACTTTAAGGAGACACCCTTTATTACTCCTATGTTTAATGAATCTCACCAAGTACGCATGAAGGATTTCATAAAACCATTCAATAAATTCGTTTGAAATTTTACTGGATGGGAGTGATTGGACAAGTGAAGGAGTTTATAACAAATTGCGAGGTTTCTCAGAGGTATAGTGAAGTTGGTGTGATTGCTGAGGCCATTGCCCATTCCTTTACAACCATGGAGAGACAACTCTCTGGATTTCATTACAGTGCTACAACCATCGAGAGAGGGAAGATGGCCAGGTTTGTTGTTGTAGATCTGTTTCCAAAAGCATGACAATTTTATGCACTTATCATATCCATTTACGTCATTGAGTGCGACTCAAATACTTTTTGCAGAGATTTTCAAGATACATCAGATGAAATCTATCGTGTGTGATCATGATCATACATTTACAAGTGCTTTTTGGATGGAAAATTTTTGGCTTCAAGGGACTAGTTTAATTTCTTGTCGTCCCCAAACTGATGGGCAAACTGAAATACTCAACGACTCAACAAGATGATTGAGCTGTGTATTTGGTGATTTACAAGTATTAAACTGTGAGAATGGGTACAATGGCTGCCTTGGGGCTGAATATTGGTACCATACAAGTATTTATTCTTCAACCACAAAATCCCCATTTGAAGTTGTATGGGGTTTACTTCCCTACTCTCTTACCATTTGTTGTGGGTACTTAATCATTAATAGAAAGGAATTGGTTGCTCAATGGCATTCATGATCATTTGCGGCAATCCCAAAATAGGATGAAGAAATATTTTGATAAGGGACACTAGTAATGGGGGTTTCAAAAAGTGATGGGTGTTTCCTGTCTATAGCCTTATCATCATAAATCGTTAGGCTTAAAGAAGAATCTTAAGTTGTCCCCTAAACTTTTAGAGCCTTAAAAAGTTCTTCAAAAAATTGGTAGCCTACTAATTGGAGTTACCAGCTGGAAGTAAATTTTTTTTTTCTTTTTTGATCGGTAAACAAAATTTTATTTATCACGAGAATAGGTATAAGCCCAAGTATATGAGACACATACAAAAGCATTGCTTGAGCGTGCTAGTTCAATGACAAGAAATTCATGAAAACTCATTCTATTGATAATTGAAATCAATTACAATTGACCAATGAAGTATAGTATTGAAAAAACAATATCCAAAGCTCTTCCGTTGATCGCTTTTGATCTTCCAGCTAGTTACTTCCAACTTTTACCAGCTGGAAGTAAAACTCATCCTGTTTTCCATGGTTTGGTGCTTAAGAAAAAGTTGGGTTCTACTAGGGCTGTGTAGAAACCGGCAGGACCGGCCGCCGGAGTCTGGAACCAGTCGGCCGGTCGAACCAGTCGGCCGGTCACAAAAATATAATGAAATCGACCCCGGCCGGTTCAATCCCGGTTTGAACCAAATATAAACCACCGAACTGGCCGATTATATATATTATATATATCTCTTATGTAAAACAACGTCATTTCACTTAAGTGAAATGGTGTCGTTTTACAACTACCGTTTACAAAAAAAATTAAAATGAAACGATGCCGTTTGTTTAAATACACCAAACAAAGTCGTTTGGCTTTATGGTTTAATACCCTCGCTCCCCCCCCCCCCCCCCCCCCCCCCTCTCCTTCTTCTCCCTCGCTGTTTGGCTTTAGGGTTCTTAGACTCTCTCTCACCTCTCAGGCATAGTCATCATTGCTATGAGCCTCTCCTCTCTCACGCCGTGCAGCCTCTCCCTCCTACAACCAATGGCATCCATGTCGCCATCTCTCTCATAGAGCATAGCTCTCCTCCACTAGGCGTTAACCTCTCCTCCCTCCCTTTCCCTCTCCTCCGTCACTCATCTAGCTAAGCTTTCTTATCTCATTGCTCATGGAAAAACCTGGGACTTCAAGTGGTTTATTGTGTTGAATTAATGGTTTTGTAACTTTATTTTGTGGATTTGTTGGTATATGGTGAATCGGTGGTGATGGAAAAAACCGCCGAACCAATCGGTAGAGACCATCAGATTCCAGCCAATTCTCTTTCTCCTTATTGGCAGGTTTCAGTTGAGATTTGTACATTTTCTCCTTATCGGTGCGTTTTCGGTTTTGGACCAAAACCACATTGATACCTTTGGTTTTCAGCCCTAGGTGCTACTGCTATACCTCAAGTTGATTTTCCAGGTATCCATAAAGGCAAAGGTAATTTGCTCCCTGTGCCTCAAGCCATTTTGAATCATCATTTATGTAACAAAAAACAAGAAGTACTAGTCTAGGTGGTGATAATTGTTTTACAGTAGCAAAGTAGTTGTATTGCAGTCAAATCAGTGAGTTTGGTTTGGTTTTTTATCGAATTCCTTTATTTATGAATTGTTTAACCGAATAGGAGAATAGGTTTCAGTGCAACACCAGTTTTATATTGGTTTCTGAGTAGAAGTGTCTTAATTAGATTTTAAATAGATTAGAGGAGCATTTCTATTAGGAGAGGTCTTATGTCACAAGCATATATAAGCATGTACAGCATAATTCAAATCAGTCGATATAAGTTCTATTTTAGTTGCAATGGAAATCTAGAAAGCGTTAAAAGGTCTGGCAGGTGACAAAGCTCCAAGTCTAGATGCCTATTCTCTGTCTTTCTTTCAAACTTGTTGGGAAATGATCAAAGACGATATAATGGGGGTCTTTCATGAATTTCCTAAAAATGGAAGATTTGAAAAAAGCCTCAATGCAACCTTTATTGCTCTCATTAAAAAAAAAAAAAAAAAAAGCCATATGTGGTAGAGGTAAAAGATTGTCCAACTAGCTTGGTGAGCAGGATGTACAAGATCATCTCGAACATGTGGGCAAATAGATTGAGGATGGTGGTGGTGAAGTTAGTATCAAAGCCTCAAAACGCCTTTGTCAGATGTAGGCAAATCCTTGACTTAGTGCTTATTGCCTATGAATGCTTGGATAGTAGACTCAAGTTGGGATAGCTATGGCTTTTGTGCAATCTAGATATGAAAATGTCCTGTGACTAAGTAAATTGGAGATTCTTGCTTTACATGCTCGAGAGATGTGGTTTTGGTATGAAATAGTGCTCATGGATCCAACATTGTATTTGTATTGCTTGCTTTTCTATCTTGGTGAATGACACACAGATGAGCTTCTTTAAAAGCTCCTGCAGCTTGAGACAAGGTGATCCTCTATCTCCACTACTATTTATTTTACGTAATGGAAGCTTTTAGCAAGATGATCTAAGGTATTGTGGAGGGTGGTTTCATATCCGGATTCTTAGTGGGTGAGGCAAATATTGATTTGCTCAACATATCTCATCTCTTATTTGCCGATGAGTCGATGACACCCTAATCTTTTATGGGGCTAGCCATGATCACATTTGAACTTTGAGGGCTCTTCTTCTATGCTTTGAAGTGACTTCTAGTTTGAACATGAACTTGGCCAAATCAGTTGTAGTTCCAGTTGGGGATGTTCCTAACGTGGAGAGTATGTCTTCCACTTTGGGATGCAAGATATCTCACTTGCCTATGAAATATCTTGGCTTCCCTTTGGGTGTTCCGTTCAATCTGAAATTAATTTGGTATGATGTGCTAGAAAAAATGGATTGGAAATGGCTATTTGGAAGATGATGTATTTACTCAAAGGTGTTTGGTTCACTTTAATTAAAAGTATCCTATCCAACTTGCCGACCCACTTCTCACTATTTATGCTCCCCATCAGGGTGCCTCATTGCATGGAGAAACTTCAATAGGATGGGGGATGAATGACTAGTATAAATTTCACTTGGTAAAACGGGCCACTATATGCTTCTCAATATCAGAAAGAGGATTTGGTATGTGGAATTTGTAGACTTTTAACAAGGCTTCTTGGGGTAAAATGGCTATGGAGATACCACCTAGAACCTTGTGGAGAATAAGTCATAGAATCGAAGCATGGGGAGGATGGTGTTCAAATAAGATGAGTGGGCTACATTGGGTGGGGCTTTGGAAGCACAAAAAAAGAGGATAAGATACATAATTTGGGAATAACTGCTTTGAGGTGGGTGATGGATCTAAAATTAGATTGATAGGGCACTTAAGGAAGCTTATCCAGAATTATATTGTATAGCAAGAATGAAAGAAGCCTCGATTGAGGACCTCTTAGTTCTATTCAATGGTACTCCCCAATGGAATGTTACTTTCTTTAGATATGCCCAAAATTGGGAATTTGATGCTTTTTCCAAGTTCTATGAACTAGTGTACTGTAGACATATAGGGGGAGAGTTGAAGATTAGATTTCTTGGTGCCGCCCCTCTAAGAAAGGGAAGTGCACTATCCACTCATTCTACCAAGCCATGAATATGCATAAGGCAAGTCCATTCCCATGGAAGAGTATTTGGGAGTATTTGGAAGAAAAAGGCACTTCTAAAGGATATCTTCTTCGTATGGATGGCTTTCTTGGAGAAGTCTTCACACTAGACAACTTAAGGAAACACCAAAACATTTTCATGGATTCGTGTTGTATGTGCAAAAAGATTGGAGAGTTCGTTGATAATCTACTACTTCATTGTGAGATTGTTATGACCTTGTGGAATGAATTCTTTGCTCGAGTGGGATTATTTTTGTTGATGATGAGAGAGGTGATCGATCTCCTAGTTTCTTGGATAGGCCTTCAGGGCAATTCTTAAATTGCAGCAATATGGAAGATGGTCCCGATGGCCTATGGTAGTATATTTGGAGGGAGAGGAGCGAAAGAAGCTTCAAAGATCGAGACCGGTCAATCGATGAGCTTAGAAATTTAATTTTCAATACTTTGATCTATTGGTTGATTGTAATTAATTTAATGGCATAAGCTTTCATGATTTTCTTGTACGACTAAACTAACACGCATAGGCAATGCTCTTGTACATGTCCCGCATACTTGGGCGGCTCTTGCTTATTCTTATGATCAATTAAATTTTGTTTATCAAAAAAAAAAAAAATTATGCGTAATAAAAAGATGTTCATAAAATAAATTAAAAAAAAATTTAAAAACAGGATGGTAATATATTTAGCCTATAAGCTCAATTTATCAGATCTTCTGTATCAACTAAATACTTAGAATGATATTTGTATTTTTGTAAAAACAATTACAAAAGTGTGCTTTTCTGCACTTCAAGCTCCCACAAAACCGTCAAAAAGTGCTGCTTTGTGGCTTTGGCGCTTTGTGCTTAAGCACGCTTTTACAAACATTGGATTGGAGAAATAATATGGTTAGGAAATGGCATGCTTTCTGATTTATTTTTTTCCCATATTTTAGAGACCTTCAATTTCAAATTTTCAGAAAATTTATTGTATGTTGTCATTGATTTTGTATTTTTAAATGATGATGCTGATGCTGATGCATTTTGGCAGAATTTAATCCAGAAAGAAAAATTAATATAGATTATCAAACTGTTCTTGAAATTTGGATATATTTGAAGAAATATTTTTATTTCCTAGAGAAAAGAAAAGGTTGATCTCGATCTTGTTCTATGTGTTAGTCAAATTCTACCTATATAAAAAAAGTGTTAGTCAAATTCCGGGCTTTGTATACTGATGAGGCTCTTTGGTAATGTAGTGGAGATGGTGACAGCGAAGAAGATGATGAAGATATGAATGTTGATGCTGCCAAGGAAGCTGATGAAGCTGCCCATGCATTGGAGGTGGCGGATGCACTTGGAAGAACTTCCAATAACACAAATTCAGGGACCGGTTTTGATGATGTAACCAACAGTTTGAGGGAACTTGACATGGAAAATTATGATGAGGAGGATGATGGTATCCTTCCTGCTTTAGTTCTATTCCTTTCTTTTTTCTGTCTGTCTTTTCCTTACAAATTTTATTTTTACCTTGTCTTAAAGAGGAAAGAGGGAGAAAAGAGAGGGAGGGGTTGGAGTTTGCTTTATGTTGGTGATGTCAGACTAGATTATCAAAATTTAGATCAGCATTGGCCTTGAAGGTTATTTACATGAATGAAATTGGGGCATTTGCACCAATTCATTGGTACCTGATTTTGCCAATGACATTATTTTTGTGCTCGTTCCTTGAAACAAGTTTCATATTATATGTGATTGGTCCCAAAAACTAAAACAAAAGGCTATGTTGAATGTATAACAAGGACTTCATTTTCTCATGGCTTACCTCAGGCATTGAGTTATTTAGCACGGGTCTAGGGGACCTCTACTACCCAAGTAATGACATGGATCCATATCTAAAAGATAAGGATGTAAGTTTGATTCCTTCAGGTATCTCCTTTTGTTACTTGTTACCCTTTTGATTCTAGAACGTCACTTTTTTTCTGGTCTTTCCAGGATGAGGACTCTGAAGAGGTCGAGGACATGACTATTAATCCAATGGATGCTGTCATTGTATGTGCACGTAGTAACCAGGATGATGTCAGTCATCTCGAGGCATGTAATATCTGGAAATTTTTTGCAGTTATACCTGTCTGACGCATTACTTATCAAAAAAATGTAATATCTGGAAAAAATTCTCTCTCTCTCTCTCTCTCTCTCTCTCTCTCTCTCACACACACACACACACACACACACACACACACCCATGTGCGCGTGCCAGCCACCCATGGGAATCCCATCCCTCCAAAGCAAAGAAAAAAAAGAATAACTTTCTTCAGGCACTCGCAAGTGATCCCCTTGATATGCTTACAGGTTTGGGTATATGAAGAATCTGATGATGGTGATGCAAACATGTATGTTCACCATGATATCATCATTTCAGCGGATCCACTTTGTACTGCATGGCTTGATTGTCCACTTAAAGGTGGAGAAAAAGGTGGGACATACTGATTTTGGTTTAAATTTGGAGTTTATCCAATAGCAAATGCGCTTCTTTTCACATAATTTTTCTTCTTTCCCGTTAAAATGAAGAGATGGATGTTAAAGGGTTGGTCAGGATTCAGATCTTATTTAATTTTGATCTTCCATCATATCAAATGGCTTGAATTTGAATCTGATGGATAGTCATGAATGATTAGAATTGGTATTTCGACTTGGGTAGATACAGTCAGACTAAGATCTGAATCCCATGAAATAATATAAGAACAAGTATGTTCATGGTTTAATTACTTGAAATCAAAGTGAATTTCAATGTTTGTCTCTTTTGTAATTATTAATTTTTTATCTGAACTTGGTTGTCTTCAAAGTGAAGATTTGAATCCAGAATTTTATTTAATCAGTTTTTGACTGGAATCCAATTAAAACTGTCTTGACAGCACTTTCTTAAAAATGTTTCCCAATACTTATATTGAAATTATAACTATTTTAACTGTTTAAGTCCAATCAAGTTTTCCACTCCGAGGTAAAATCAGAATGGCCATTAAATTTTCAGCACCACATAAGAACAATCCTTCTAGAGTAGCTGTTGATATGAAAACTGAACCTGTGTTATAACCAATTTTGTTGAAGTGAATTTTTTACATAATAAAGGATTGTGGTTTTTGCTAGTATTTTGCATTTAAAGTTGGTTTGTTTTGTTATTTATTAATTTATTTTATATTTAAAAGCTTTCTTTTGTTGCCAGGGAATTTTATAGCTGTTGGCTCCATGGAACCTTCTATTGAGATATGGGACCTTGACATTGTATGTGGACTATTGATATTGATCTAATTAGACTAAAGGTTTTGTGATGTTCTTCCAAAACCTAATGTCTTTTTCTCTCCCTTGTTTTTAGATTGATGAAGTACAACCATGTGTAGTATTAGGTGGCATTGCTGAGAAGAAGGGGAAAGGAAAGAAGGTTTGTCACTGAATTCTTTCCAAGATGATGCCAGTATAGTGTTCCCATGTAAATGATATTTCCTCTGATGTTGCTTAATACTTGTAGGCTTATTGCATTCATGGTATTATGCGTTGTAAACCTCACCCAACTCCTACCCTTAATTTTGTCCATGTTGTAGAGATGGAAATGTTTCAAAGGCAAAAAAATTTGAAAAATTGCACCCGTGAACGTGCAACCTAGTGGTCAAACAGAGGGCCTGAGATGAGCTGTAGACTCAGACATCTCGAGTTTGATTCTGTACTTGGTGTTCTTCTAGATTACCTGATACACTGTTATGACAGGTAGGGTAGTGTATCCGGGGTTTACTCCCTGGTGGTACGGTTCAAACGGTCTTACCTTAGTGAGGTTCCATGTTATAAAAATGGAAAAATAATCTCCTCCCATATATTCTATCGAGAGCTAATTTAAACTGAAAATTTTATCATAACAATTCAAGAGATCTCAATCCTTGGGAGAATCCAGATGTAAAAATGGGCATGTCGACCTACTTTAAAAAAAAAGGGTTGGGGGGTTTTTTTTTTTGTTGTGGGGGTGGGGCGGGGCGGGGCGGGGCGTGTCTACCTATTGACTCCAACATGTCTCACAAGCCTCTCTAATTTTGGATAAATATTCTTATGCACCAATAGATGTTAAAGTTCGATTTTATGAGACTGGTTCAGTTTTATCTAATAAAGAGACGAGTATTAGAGTAAAGAAAAGCTATATCAACTCATTATAGAAAGCATACCTAGAAAACAAACCTTCATTTTTTTATTTTTTTTTCTACCGATAGAAGAAAATGAAGGTTTGTTTTCTAGGTATGCTTTCCATCTCAACATAATATATTTTAATATACCTGCTAAATATACTTGCACCCCCGGGATTAGTCAAGACTTTGTTCTTGGACATCCGCTGCCAATAAAAAAAAATATATACCTACTAAATATATATATTTTAGTTTTGAACTTCTGCTTACCAACTATATTACATGCTTTTTGTTAGACATCAATCAAGTACAAAAAAGACAGTCACAAAGGTCCAGTGCTTGGTCTTGCTTGGAACAAGGAGTACAGGTTACCCCTCTACTACTGTATGGTCTTTAGTTGCTTCATTGGGCATATGTGTGTATATTGGATAAATTCTCTGTTTTTCTCAAAAATCAGGAATATACTAGCTAGTGCAAGTGGTGACAAACGAGTTAAGATTTGGGATGTGGCTGCTGGAAAATGTAATATTACTATGGAGCATCATACTGATAAGGTGAGAATTATAACTTAATTGTGTATATATTCTACTCATGATGTAATTGGGATGACATTTGTTGTTATCCAACATAGCAGTAGCATGGGTATTATCATAGAAGCTCCTCTATGTAGTGGATTGAGGTGATGAGGTTAGACAATAATGTATGCCCAAGGTGTTGTTTTCCTCCACCATAAGTGAGTGTATATTAATGAAATTGGGGTACCGTCCTCTTTTTTTTTCCGAAAAAAAAAAAAAAGACTGGAGGATTATTTGATAAATTTAAGTGTGATAATCTTGGGTTCTTTTTTTTGATGAATAAATAAATATATTGATCAAAGAAAGGCAAAGCCAGTTACACAAGACTAATGCCCTAACTAGGTAGGCACATTAGAGACCAGAAAATCATGTAGGACCATGCCATTAAAATCAATCTTGGGTTCTTGAAGCCAAATTCTCCTTAATTGTAGCTAGGTTAAAGATCTAAATCAGTAGGGTCGCAGGTTAGTAACCTAGTTCAAACTAGACAACCTTCACTCCATACAGATCTTGTTTGAATGCAATGTTGGAAAGTTTTTTAAGTGCTACCGTTCTAGGACTAATTAATTCATAAAAATGAAATCAATCTGCAATTAGTAAGATACAAACTGGCGCCTGTAATACAAATCAAACATAATTGACAAAATAATTATAAAACCATTCTAATTTGGGACCTAAAGAGCTTGGGGATGACTGGAAGAGGTACTATCATCGAGATGCTAGAAGCTCTCGTGCATCATGGTCACCCATTGTCATTCTCATTCCAAAGTGTGGCACATCAATATGTATATTTATCCATATTCAGCAAAACACAGGTTGACCCATGCAGAATTCAGGGTCTAATATGCGTGTTTAGTTGCAAGTGGTTATAGGATTTAGATTCCATTTGGTTTATAATATATAAAGCTCTGTCTGAACGCCTAGGGGTTGTTTAAGTGGTAAAGGCCTTGGTCTTGGTGGTATGCTCATTGCTCCCTCCATGTCTAAGATTCAAATCCTCTGCACTACAAATAATTTTTTGGGACCATCGGACTGGGGAACTTCCTCTTGAATTACTAGAGGTGCACTTACAGGAAAGTCTTTGCTAAGGGCCTGTGCAACTCTGGGATTAGTCTGGACTTTGTACTTGGACATTTGGTGCCAATAATATATATATATATATGTAAAGCTCTGTCTGTCAATTTTTTGCACTCAAAATATGGTCAGGGAAAAGCTAAATGTAAACAAATTAGTATATTTATGAATCTGCTTGTATGAACAAACGCAAGCTACTTGCCCATAATTGAGTGGTATTCTGCATTGTTGCAATGTTAAAGTGTTAGTTTAAACTGGCATGCTTGACTTTTTTTAACCACATCAGACACCATCAATACCACCAAACGAAATTCTTGATGATCTCCACACAGATGAGTCTACTGAGTTTATATGTTTACCTTCTTCCTCCTATCCTTTGCAGGTTCAAGCAGTTGCATGGAATAATCATGCAGCACAAGTTATTCTTACTGGCTCTTTTGATCGTTCAGTGGTCATGGTAATAAAGCTTTTGCTTGAAATTATTTTTTATATTATCTTTAACACTATAGCCATAGCTATTTCCATTGAACATGTATGCATCTACATAGCCTCTAATGGAGGACTTGCGTGCTTGAAACGAGTGACTCAAGCTTTGACGTGGACTATTTTGTTTTTCCAGTTCTTGTTGCTTTGATGATAAAATGACCTGATGTGTATTTCATATTTTCGCATTGCAGAAGGATGGGAGAATACCAGCACATTCTGGTTATAAATGGTCGGTCACAGCTGATGTAGAGAGCTTGGCATGGGATCCACACACTGAGCACTCATTTGTGGTGAGTGCTTCAGCCTATCTGTAACCACCTTCCCATTGGTGATTTCATTTTTTTTTTCTTTTTCCCTTTTGAAGAAGGGAAATTCATCTTTGTGTGAGGACACTGTTATTGTTTCTAGAGAATTTTAGGCAGATCTTAGTTTTGGTTAGAGAGGTTGTATAAAAAGATCATTTAAATAATCATTCAAAGATCCTCTCAGGTGAGTCTTGAAGATGGTACTGTCAAAGGTTTTGATATCAGGGCTGCCAAGTCTGATGCTGCTTCTGAGTCAATTCCTAGTTTTACTCTCCATGCGCACGACAAAGCTGTTTGCACAGTCTCTTATAATCCTTCAGCACCTAATGTATGTACCTACACTTTCTTTTTCTGCCTCACAGTCATATCTTTTACTTTATTAACTTCCTCTGTGCAACTTTTCCTGCAGCTTCTTGCAACTGGATCTGAGGATAAAATGGTAGTTTTATAATTGTTATTGTTGTGAGATAATTTATTATTTCACACGGACACTTTCTAAACCCTGCAGATTGTTAATGTTTTGTGCTTTTCCATTGCATGCAGGTGAAGCTTTGGGATCTGTCAAACAATCAACCTTCTTGTGTTGCATCCCAGAATCCTAAAGCGGTAAGCGATAATCCTAATTTTCATAAATCTTATGTCTTGAGGTAAATAAGCCTCTGGTAGACTATTTTTTTTTAACGTTATTACTCTAGATAGATTCTCATGCTTTGTTCTGGGTGTTGTTAGGGAGCTGTCTTTACCATTTTCTTCTCAGAGGAAAGCCCCTTTTTGCTGGCAATAGGAGGTTCCAAGGGAAAACTGGAAGTGAGTGTAAAAAAATTCTTGGCAATTCGTTATGAAGTTGGTTTATCCACTCCAACATATTTTTGTGAAAGTTGTGTAACTGATAATCCGTGGCCATTGACAATTTTCAGGTATGGGACATATTATCTGATGCTGGGGTCGCTAGAAGATTTGGGAATTACAGCAAGCAGAAGATATCTCAATCCAGGTCTTGATGTCATTATATTGGAAGATGAAAGTGGTTTTCTAATTTTTCCCAATTAAGCAAAGAGGTTGTCACTGGTGTAATTTTTATTTGTTACTTTTATTTTCTAAAGGAGGGCATTGCTACGCGTGATGTTCTCAATTTTGAGATCTTTATGGCGCAGATGATCTCTTGGATCTCATCTAAGTTCTAACCTCCCACTCTCCTCCCCTTTCTATATCTTTCTTATTGGGAGATGTATTTAGTAAGTATAAGCATAGGAATTTTTCAATTTTGGTATTGTATCTATGCTTGAGAATTTTTTTTTTTTTTAAATGTAATGTTGGTATTAATTTTTTTTTTTTTAATTCTTTACTTTTCCGTTTCTTTTAAACTTGCCGTTTATTTCCTTCTTTTGTCAGCTATCACGTGTGTGGTTTTAAGTGTACATTTTCTTTAAGTACAAAAAGCATTTCGCATAAATTATATATGAATCATCAAAAGGGACGGAGAATGGTTCTTGAGTTTGTTTTGAAGAGAGCTTATTACAAGCCCAGAACGAGAAAGGGGAATTTTACTCACTTCGAGGGTGAGTGCCTCCAGAAGAAGAAAATTGAACAGAAAGAGAGAGAAGAAATTGATAGTTTGTATTCTAATTCCGGATAAGGAGGGGTTCCCTTTACACTGGAAAGTTTTATGCTTCTCGTTGTAACCAGCTCTGAGTAAAAGAAAGAGCTACAGTGCTCCATACAAAGAAAAATAACGTACATGACCATGGGCCTAATAAATCCAACTCAATTAGATATTATTGGCTGCGTTTGGATGTTGAGTTAAGTTTAATTTTTTATGAATAATAATGAGTTAAGATGATATAGTGAGTTCTTTGGAACTCATTTAAGATAAGTTTAGACGTCAAGATAAGTTTAGTACTATTTATTAAAGATTAAAAAAGATTGTGAGTCTTACGTGTAAGAGGTTTTGAATTAAGATGAGTTTAGTAATTTGATAATTATATATTTAAATGTTAAAATCAATTTAAAATTAGACTCGGTATAGTCTAACAACCAAACTAACCTGTGCAAGCTGCTAGTGGGTAGAACCCAATTCACCCTTACTCTTTATTGACTTTTAACTCAACCCTCAGGCAACAACTTAATAAAGTATTTAAGACCAACCACTCCTGGCCCAAGGCCCACAACCCATTACCACAGTTGCCCTGTTTCAATCAACCCATCCATCCTTCTCATCAGATCGCATTCCCCTTCCCCGAGGCCTTTTTCCCTTCAGCTGCTGTTGGTGCCCCGGTCCCCTTCAGCAGTGGAGGTTCTGTCGTATAACAGAGCTCTTTTGAATCCTTAGAACAACCAGCAAAGAGTCTTTTCTTGCTTTAGTATTGCAGCAACCGTCATTCGTAACCATGAGGAAGAACTCCCAGAGGCTTGGACATAGAAGATTTCTTGCGTCGAACCATTAATGACGGGAGGTAGAAGCTGCTTTGAACTGCTAAAGACAATTCTGGCTTTTAAGGATAATAATCCAAGCGAAAGGTGCAAACTGCTTTCAAGCTTTCCTCAAATGTGAATTTGTACAAATTCTCTTACCACAAACTTGTGCCCGCACAATCTAAGCTGAAGTGGGCTGCAAAAGCTTTCAAATGTGGACAGCATTTTGAAACAAAACTTTTGGGTTCTTTCTTAGAAACCACGTGAAAGCCAATCTGTTCTGGATTGGAGTATTTATTATGCTCTTTCTTTCTTAAATCAAATAAGGAAAGACCCAAAAAAAAAACCGAAGAAAGTTTTGTTCACCTGTGGAAATTTAGATTCAAATCCCTTATAAAAGGCTCTTTAATCGTCCCAACTCACCCCTTCTGCCTCTCTGTTTTCTGCTCTGCCTGTTGATATAGAGACAAAAGATGGCACCTTTGTTGAAGAACAATATCTAATGATATTTGACTTGCAAATATAAAGTCCAACGGAATTCCTTGAGATGTTCTGGCCAGAACCAGCAACCACACTTCTTTCTTTTTATTGAAGACAGATTGATATAGAAAGTCACAAACTCGCATAATCCAATCAAGAAAGCAGATGGGGGAGGCAATGGCAAAAGAACCTAGCCTGGCTGCACTAATTTTTATTTTTATTTTTTAAAGCAAGTAAATTCATAAATAAACTAAGTGGTTACGTAGATTCAATGGGTGGGAGTCATCAACAATCATAAAAATAAAAATAAAAATAAAAGCAACATAAGTGGAATAAAAAAAAAGGGATTTGGAATCAAAAATTGGCTTCCCCCCATTTTCCACCAGACTGCAACTAAAAGTTGCAATGAATTGATGTATGCTGCATTTTATTTGTCTAGAGTGACTGTAAAAGACTTCTACAACCACTTTATTTTAATCATAAGTTAGAAAAAAAGGGAATATAGGAACGTAGCAACCGACGAATGAGTCGATACACTAGCTTAGGACAGTCATTGTCTATAAAAAGTGCGTGTGGTTCAAGTACCACTCTAGGAAAAAAGGTGATGGTCAGATCTGAGGCAGCTGATCCCAGTGATGCCGCATGTGACAGCAGCGGTCTCTCCCCGAACCAGCCACTCTTTTGTTCAGTATTCTTCGACCGTAGAGGCCGGTAGGCAATAAATCAGCTCATCTAGGTGCCATGAACGGAAAATGACTTGACTAAATTACTAATGCTTTCTTTAACTCCGTTCTTTTAGTGGTTTCTAACTTTACTATATTCTGCTAAAAGATCGTACAAGTTGTGAAATTAACTACATTCACACGTACGTTTTTGCAGGACTGAACTTTAACGAATTATGTACCTGCAATCCTGGTCGATAAGCACACCACTTATTGCAGGACCCCTTGTAGTTATATTTAAAAATAATAATAATAAAAAATTTAAAAATTTTAAAAAAAAATGCCAAAACTATGTTTATTAGTTGATGTGACATATCTGTATCCTCCGATCGAGCTTGCTCATTTCATTGACGGCATTTGGTTGAGCCGAGAGAAGAGAAAAATCATTATATTCACAACAAATTTCAAGGAAAAATTGAAAATAGCTTTAGAAGGCGATACCAAAAAGAAAAAAGAAGAGACCAGAGAAGAAATCCTCGTGATGAGAAAGCAGTGTGATAATTTTATGGATTTTCATTGCAGTTCTTTTTCACTTTTGTTTTCTTTTCTTTTTTCTAAGAGAGCGTTCCACCAAACATAGATTTGGAAAAATGCTTTTGCTACTCTTTCATTGATAACATGAATGTATGATCTTTCAACAAAATCATCATAAAAGGGGTAGACATCACTTTTTCTCGGTCTTCATACACAGTTACAACAGAAATGGGGACTGTTACCTCTGCATAGATGACAAAGATAACCTTGAAGACAAGAAAATGAGGTAAGTATCTCCTTTTCTCGCAACCACTAACCAGAAATTTGATCAATTCTTTCATTTGACGTGCCAACACGAAAACTTGGTCAGCTAAATTCTGTTTCCCAGTCTTCTAACTTCATATATGGTTAGAACAGAAATGGGTACTTTACCTCTGCATAGATGACAAAGATAAACCTTGAAGACAAGAAAACGAGGGTGGAAGTATATCCTTTCTCGAAACCAGGGATTTAATCAATTCTTTTATTTGACGTGTCAACATGAAAACTTCATCAGCTAAATTCTTTGTTTCCCAGTCTTCTATCATCCTGCATAAACATAAATACGTAGGGAAGACTTATTTATCATCAGCTAGGGAGGGGGGGAGGGTCAGGGAACGGAATTTAGATAAACCATAATACACCAAGCTGAAGCAAAACACGGCACATAATGACTACTTGACAGGATAAAGAGGAATGCACGTTTTGTTGAATATCTAAATAATGCAGATTAAACTTGAGTGCTTCATGAGGACAAACAGACATCTCCACATACAAAGTGCTTGCTGCTTTGTCTGTGCCAACAATGTCAGAGTGAGCAAAAATGTAGCAACACTTTCTGTTGATTTTACACTATTATTAACACAAGAATGGAAGATATAGGCTTTCAATTGAACCCCCCTGCCCTTCCCGTGTTATTCAGTAATGGTTAAGGAGTGAAGAAAGCAGATACCAAAAAAGTAAAATGAATTATCCAACCTTGATTTGGATTCCGAACTGTTGTTGCAGTCAGAAAATAGCACTTTGATAACAGGCTGCAGATTTATATTCAAAACTGATCCGGTGTTCTCGTCTGCGCCCAAACAGTAACCAGTAAAGCACCAAGAATTTGGATTCAGAAGAACGATTTGCAGCAAGGGGGATTTTGTTTTCACATCCCTGACCACAGTCCGATATGATGATTCATCCTTTGCACTTTCCAGTAGTTGATTTGTAAACATTCTTTCCAAGGTATACTTCCTGTCAAAAGAACAACAAAATTTATGTGCTGAAATTTTGTTACTGTAACAATAGTCAAGAGGATTATAAATCCAATTCTTCCTTCTCAATTACTCCTTGGGGGGGGGGGGGGAATCACGAGCATGCATGTTGCATAAAAGGAATTTGTCTAAAGATGCATGCAGCACCATGAGAACTTATCCTTCTTCTCACAATGATATCTTGCGATCTATGCTTTGTAGGAAATTTGTCTTCTTTGAAGGTTAAGAGTGTCAGAACGTACATAGTAAATGATGTTACCCTCAGATTCAAATGTACACATGCAGTTACAAAAAGAGCTCGTCTTTATGGATTCTTAAATAGTTTTCCTTGAGGTACAATCTTATTGCTACTTGGCATCATTTGCACTCTAGTCCACTGCCTACGGCTCCATATCATGCTCATCTTCCTAGGTTTCAGTCCTAACTTTAGAACTTTAACAATCACTTGACACCTCAAAGAATACTTGCCAATTGAAGAAGTACAAAGTTTTGCAGAACCTTTTCTGATCAAGGAGTAAAGATGAATAGCTAACTAATTAGATGATCTTTATAATTAAACCACAACCACTTTACATATATAAAAAAAATAAACCACCACTGAATCATATAGATATACATAGCTGTCTAAAAACTTAATCATACTAAAACATACTAGCACATTACTTATTTAAAACATATTAGAACTTGAATTGTAGATCATTATGTGGATACCTGAATGAATCTCCCGATCCCCCAACTGGCAAACAAGTGGAAATATAACATTTAAATAACCGAACTCCAAGATCTATAGGCCCAGAACCATTTCCACATGGGTAAGCTCCAAGAAGAGATGAACAATGAGGGCAAACATATTCAATCCACTCAATATCAGCCGACTGATTGAAGGATCTAACCATGAATATATTCCCAAGAAAGCCATTGAGCAAACATTTCTGATTTTCACTGATCTCCTTAGTCTCAAACACATGATGTGTGCAACCTTCATCCATATGATTCAGAGCTTGGCTTTTAATATGACCACAACAACCAGGTGCCGATGCCACATCTTTAGAGAGATTTGGTTCTGGCAACAATAAAAAGGAAGCATCATCATTAGTTTCTTCCTCCTTAACTCCACATTTGAATTTTGAAGCAATATTTTCATTCTCATAATGCATGAACCTTGGTTTTCCTTTAGAAGCGCACATTTCCTCACTGGAATCATCACAGGTTTTGATTCCTGCACACTTACTTCCAGAATCTAGAATAGCTTCACTGACTCCATCGTCGTGTTTGAAATCTGGTCCAGAAAAATTACGCTGGCATCCAACCCAATCAGGGAATTTCCATTCCACAAGATCATTCTTGGAAATGGTAATGGTTGTTGAATTCAATTGGCAAGTACCCTCAACACATGTGTAGGCATTTGCATATCTAGTCACCAACTTCTCACTTACACCTCCAAAGGAACAACAGCAAGTCCCAAACCAGTTATCAGCCACCTCTCTCCAATCGACTGACGGCATTTCAACAAAATTTCTACACATAAGGATTAACATCTTTTTTAAATAAAAAATAGAAGTCAGGAGGAATTGAATTGTTTGAATGCAGGTTACTAACTCCAGGTAGCACATATAAGAACTTTTTACTTCTAGGACAAACAATAAGTAAGGTGTAATGAAAGCCAACAAACTTAGGTGTTTGTTTATATACTTCCGGTGTACATGGGTTTTGCCTATTTAATTCATATCAATAAAATTTACATCTTACTATAAAATTTACATCTTACTTATAAAAAAAAAATGAAAGCCAATAACCTGCCATGGCCAATTGGAACGAATTTATTTTCTTATCAACTCGAGATTTTATTTAACTAGAAAAATTTTATCGGCCACCACCAGTCAAGACTGAACATATTATTCTTCAATTTCCCTTTTACACTAAATATCTGCAGCTTCTCACCAAAAAAGAGAAAAACAAAGAAACCATCGGATGCTTATCTGTTCGTTCTCTTTCAGGAAGTTCAGAGGCATGGAACATGCAGCCCAATGCAGGTTCAAAACAGAAATTGGTGCCAAATAGGAATAATTACGTTGGTAGCGTGTAGTGGGGTGGTACGAACAGATTACTGGGATGGTGTAGATAGGGTGGTATGGTGTGTCTTCATAAATAAATAGTAGCGACAAGTGAAAATAGTGATAAAAATATGCAATTAAACGTCGTAAACAAAAGTCACCTGATATGATTTTTTGTCAGCTTAAACGAGCAACTTCTACAGTAAAAATGAACTCCTCCACCAGAACACAGAATCTTCAGATCTGAACCACAAAACCATAACACCAAGAATAGGCATTTCAGTAGGACGATGAAGTATACGACGGTCAAGTTAAGAAGAAGAACTACAAATATGGGCAGAGCAAAAGGTCCATTCTTTTTACATCTCTCGAAACCCAAAAATGAAAAAGCCACGCTGAATAAATATACAACAATTTCCAAATGGCGATTCATATATCATGATTTTGCTTTCCCAAATCACTAAATTTTCAGCAACCAAACGCATCCTAATTTCACAAATATTGGAAGTATTAAGTAGATGCAGAATACAAAGATCACCAGAGTCCATTTCTAGCTGCTTCGATGCATCGTAGAACGAGATTTCGTTGCCTTGGGACAAGTTGAACACGGAGTCGAAGCTCGTAACGATTGGATGATCCACCGGAAGAAGCAGGACAAGCTTGACCTCAATGTGATCATCTAAGGCTCGGAAACTCACCGGAGTTTCGGAGTCGATCAAAACCCTAGGAGCCGGAACCCTAAGCGAGACTTCAAGGTCTTCGAAGAAGCTAACGAGTACCAGAGATTTAGAAAGATTTAGATGGACCTTGAGATTATGGCACTGAGTGGAAGGATTAGTGTACGAATCGAAGATGAATAACCGAAGGATTGGGACGTGAGATTGAGCTTCCCATGTGAACCGCCATTTCGTAGGGTTCTGGGTCGACATAGTCCTTCTACTCTGCTCCTCGCTGCTCCAGTACGAGTTCTTCTGCAGCCACCGTTGGCTGTTCCCGCTTGACGTGGCATGCCATGTGTCATACAGTGTATTTATATATTTAAAAAAAAAAAAAGCAGGAATGTAACAAAAACTTGAATGGAGAGCACTACCCATTTCTGTTCGAGTTCCCCAGTCTGACGCATTCGGTCAAGCAGCTGCAGTCCGCATTTCCATTTCCGGCGTCCACAACTACCACGAATCCGAGGCTCCCCAGTTATTATTTATGTGGGTATTTCCATTAATATTCCATCCTTTCCTCTTACATTAGAGTTTTGTGTATGTGATTATCTTGTTGGATTTGACTGTATATTGGGTTCAATTTAATACTTTGCTGGTGATAGAGATCAGGGCTCCGATCTAGTCGAGAAAGGGTACTAATTTCGTGCTAGTAAGGCTCAAACAATTCAATATATCTCTTGTTTCCTTTTAAAATGGGTTCCGATTGTACGTATGTTTCATTGGGTGGCCCAGTTTTGGTTTGAAGGTTATCTCTTCCGAATTTATAGTACCAGTTTTTCCAGATCTTTTTTATGATGTTCTTTGCTACAGGTTTTCTGTTCATGAAAAATTTGTTTTTTTTTTTCCCTCATACAATGTAGACAACATGGTTCATCAATTAGCAGTTGTCACTGAAAAATAGGTTTAGGCTTTTTTTATTTTATTCCTCCCTTTCCATTTCTTTTTCACCCATGTGCATCCTCCTATCACTGTTATTGTTCTTGTTTTTAGATACTCTGCATTGACAGTCTCAGATTCCGAGGAGTTAGATCTTTCAATTTGAAATTTCTGAAAGATACCAATTTTGTTATTTTTTATATGTTTATCGAACAATTTACTCTTTAATTATTTTATGGTAAAAGGGAGAATCAGAGAATATTGAATCTCATTTACATAGAGGTTTTTTATTTATTTATTTATTTATTTTTTTGTTTCTGTCTTTTGGTTGGATTCCTGATATATCTGCACTCCTTTATATATAAAGGTGGAAAATAGTTTACCTGCAGCGATGCACCATGAAGCTGAAATATAGTATTATATGTTCATGTTTTAAATTTAGGTTTTATTTTAGTCTACTATGCAGTCTTCATTTCAACAGATTTCAAGCTTTAATGGAAGGAAATTCAATGTATTTTTAGCATTTACTACAAATTTGTATCGTAAGATCAGTATAGTATAATAATTCTCTCCATTATCCATATGGCTGCGTGGCATTCACAGCAGCCAAGAAGCATGCTCGCAGGAGACAGCTTCTGGATTGCCTGCCTTTTATCCATAGAAATAAAGAAGGGGGTAGACAGTATAGGTAGTTTTGGGTAATCAAGAAGAAGTGTATGAGAATGTTTGATCATTTAGCTCGAAACTAAAATTAGAATCTTATGCATGCTGATTTACTGAACCATAACAGAAAATAATTAAAATTACTTGAAACTGTAATTTTTTTCATGAAATTTGAAACTGAAAAAGCTTGTTTATGCAACGCTAAATGCTAATTTTATCACAGGTCATATATATACCTCTGTATTTCGTCATTTATTCTTAATTAATCACTGATTAATTTTGGGTTACTGGCCTAACAGGGTTATCTTTAATATAGATAACCCAATTTGTCATTATCTTGCACATCCCGTGTGTAAGAACTCTTTACTCATTTCATTTATATCCATTTTTCATGTTCATCAACTGGACATGAGAAACTTCGGAATGGCATTGCTCTCACAGACAAAAAGTATAATTGAGAGTTTGCATGTTCATCATCATCGTCACGATGCATACAGTCGGGCAGTTTACTCAAAAGATTAATTAATTGAAAAAGTTATTGAGAACAGCATCTTACATTGTCCAATAATTGAAAAAGTTTAAATGGTAAGAAAATATAGAAAAATATATATATATATTTGCAAAGCCACATTGCAGTTGCCTTTGGTGAGTGAGATAGGACATTCAAATTTGCCTTTGGTGATACGGCTCGTGAGTGAAGAGGGCCCTAGAAGGCTAGAAAGTAGAAAGACCTTCCCCAAGTTGACTCCCATCCTTAAAGTACCAGAGTTTCAGCAAAGAGTGCTGCTAGGGTGCCGTCACTGCTGGGCGTTGTCCCTAGGCAAAATTCATTTTATTCATTTTTCTTATTTATATTTTTTTTAAATCTTTAAATTTTTTTAAAAATATAAAAAAATATTAATACACTAATAGTCACTTACTTAATTAGTAAGCAAAAAATAAAAAATTTTGAAAAAAATTAAATCCATTAGCGGTCAAAATGAGGGAGAAAAATGAAGGGGTATAGTAGCATTATTCATAGACCGAACACTAATAAATTAGAATGAGTGCTGCTAGGGTGCTGCCCAGCAGTGACCGCTGGGCGTGCCCCCTAGGCAAAATTCACTTTTTTAATTTTTTTTTAATTTTTCTTATTTATATATTTTTTAACACTTTTAAATTTTTTAAAAAATATAAAAAAATATCAATACACTAATAGTCACTTCCTTAATCAATATGCAAATAATAATAATAATAATAAATTAAATGCATGAGTGGTCAAAATGATGGGGCAAAATGAAGGGGCGTAGTAGTATTATTCATAAACCAAACACTGATAAATTAGATGAGTGCTGCTATGGTGCCACCCAGCAGTGACTGCTGGGAGTGCCCCCAGGCAAAATTCACTTTTTTAATTTTTCTTATTTATATTTTATGGAACAGATTAATTAGTCAATTTCCTATCTTCGCACCTTAAAAATGTTCTTGAAGAAAAACAAAAGACGAGTAGTTTTTCTTGAAACCAAAAGTTTCAAGAAAAATAGGAAGTTACAGCGTTTTTCTTGGGCAATTAACTATGACACTAAGGGAGGTAGCTCAGTTAGAGGGAAGTCTAAAGGGAGGGCAATGTGAAGACGGGAAACACAAGGGGTTGGGGTTTGGCTTGGGTATTAGTTATACGGGAAACAAGGGGTTGAGGTTCAGTGTAATTTTTGGGTAGTTTTGGGATTAGTGTATTTTGGGTTGTTTTTCTCGGGCTTCTTTGCAATGTTTTAAAAATCGTTTCGTTTCGGCCGGAATGGCCGGAATTTTTCGTGCCGAAACAGTGACCGGAATGGGATGGGTATCTATTCCGTTCCGGGTCAAATTCCGGCCGGAATTCCGGTATTTCGGCCGGAATAGTAATTCTGGTCCAAAAAAAAAAAAAAAAAATTAAAAAAAAAAAAAAAAAAAATAGAAGCTCTCTTGTAAATAAGTTGAAAAATAATGAATAAAATTGTACTTTTAGAATTCAAATACCCCTTTCCGTGCACTAGAAGTATTGTTACTTTTAATAATCTGTCTATTCTTTAAAAGTGAACTCAAGTTTGTGATTTTTTTTCAATATATATTCATTTTATGAATCTTTAATTCTTCTATATATATACACATATACATATCACACACTTACATATATATGTATTTATTTTATTAATTGTTAGTTTATATATACATATAAATGTTTATATATAATATATAATTAATCCCGAAACGGTACACCGAAACGTACCGGTACCGAAATATTCCGTTCCAGTGCCTCAACCGGAATGGTCTCCGGAACGGATTTCAAAACTTTGCTTCTTTGGGTCATTAGGGGCGATTTATTATGGGCTAAGTGTTTTCTTGTATACGTTAAGTATACTTGGTTACTCATTTTGATATATAAAATATTTGTACTTATCAAAAAAAAAATGTTCTTGAATTTCATTTTTTATTTTTTTATGTTACAAGTTTCATTTGAAAGCAATACAATATAGTTTAAATCTTTCAGATATAGAGAAAGGAAAGAGCAAACAGATGGATCCGGATTCAGTGAAATCAACTTTGTCTAACTTAGCATTTGGAAATGTGATGGCAGCTGCTGCTCGTGATTATCAGAAGGTTTTTCTCTTGATTATTTCTTTATCTCCCATATCGTTAATAATCCATTCTGTCATCTTTAAATTTATCAACTATACCCTTCTTTTTATTAGGTAATTTTATGTTAGTATGTTATGTTCCAATGATGGTTTTTTTAAGTTTTTGGAAGTAAAGAAATGTGATTAATACTTCCTAGTTTTTATGGTTTATAGATAACAATTTTCTTAACAAACAATGATCTCAACAGCTATTGTAGCATGCAATTACCTTTTCAATTCCGGTATAGCCATCTCCTCTGGTGAAGCTTTAAGGCATTCCGTTGACTTAGTTCAAGCATCAGATATCTTTCTGTCAATATGTTAAGCATTGAATCCCTAGGGATTGGCTCAAGTGGAGGTATGCTCCTTCTAGGTGTAAGGTTCAAACCCTTAAATTCAAACAATTTTTAGGAGTCACGTCCCATTGGTGAAGCCGATGATTTACTTGATTTGTGTTGTGGTGATGCATTATATTTGTCCAACATTTAACCGGTTAAAAGACATGTTGCGTTTACACGGTTTCTAGAATTCCTTTTCATCAAAAAATATGTTAAGCAATGATCTGAGACCATCGTTGATATTCTACCCTGATGTAAATTAAGCCTGTTTATTTCACAGCTGAATATAGAGTTTTTGTTTTTGGGATTATGCAAATTTCCGCTGTACTATTACTCTCTTTCGGTTGAAGTGGGCTGAGTAGTAGTTAGCTTAGATGACAGTAAATGATGGCTTTGCTAGGTTATATTACTTTCTTCCCGAGTTGCATGAAAGCGGGTATGCTTTTTAAGCAACTGATTAAAAATATATTGTTTAATGCATTAGATTGCAAGTCACATTGAATAGTATGTTGATTGTTGTTTGTTGTCTAATGTGATCTCATATCTTATAGGAGTTGCTTGCTCAAGGGAAGCCACAGGCATCAAGTTCTTTCAACCAGGAGGTCGACCTTGATGAGTTGATGGATGTAAGTTTGATAGTGCTTCTATTTAATCCATCTGGTATTTAATGCACTTGTTTCTATTTATGAGGTGTACTTGCATCGGGTTATATTAGGATCCGGAGCTGGAAAAATTGCATGCAGATAGGATTGCAGCTCTCAAGGTAAGAGTTTTGATGTTTTTCTAAATTTTCTTGGATGTACTTTGATAAATTGATTTGGCGGAAGTATACTGTAATTAGTAAGTATTTATGATGGGATTCATTTGAATAGAAAGAAGCTGAGAAGCGGGAAGCATTAAAAAGGCAAGGGCATGGAGAATACAGGGAGATTACTGAGGGGGATTTCTTGGGTGAAGTTACCAGTAGTGAAAAAGTGATTTGTCATTTCTATCATCAGGAGTTCTATCGCTGCAAGTAAAACATATAGTTTAATCTTATATTCTCTCTCTCTGTCTCCCTCCCCTCTCCCAAAATAGATGCACACGATCATGAACCTAAATATATGAATTGAAAAGTTCATGTGTTCATACCAAATGGATCTGTGTAGGATAATGGATAAGCATTTGAAGTCCCTAGCACCAAGGCACGTTGGTACAAAGTTCGTCAAACTGGATGCAGAGGTCTGTAGACATTAGTTTGAGTAAATATGTTGCAAGAAAGAAATTTTTTGGTGTTTTCTCTTTTGAGTATACTTGATCCCAACATTGGAATTTGAAGATTCAATTGTTGCAAAAGTCTGACCTCATAAAGAAATCAAGATGCATACTTAGATACATTACTTAAATGAAATGCAGAATGCACCCTTCTTCATTGCGAAACTAGGAGTCAAGACTTTGCCTTGTGTTATATTGTTCAGGTGAGGGCATATCTGTTGTCTTTTAAATGTTCTGTTCCTTGTAGATGCTAGAGGCATGTCAGTACGGTCCGATTTGGTAACTTTGAAAGACAGGATAAGTCAAAAGAAGTTGGAATTCTAAAAATAGAGCTCTGTATGATTCTGTACTTCTTTTAGTTTATTTCTTGAAAACAATAAGGATGAACAATTGGTGTTATTTTCCTGGAGCTGAGCCCAGATAATGATATCCCAATGATTGTTAGCCTAAGGTTGGCAGTGCCGATATGCCTATATGAGAACTTATATGACCTCAGATCTAAGTTCAAGCTTAGGCATCAAGACATTCTTGTCGCAATTTTTACTCAGGAAAGGAATCGCAGTTGATAGGCTGGTTGGATTTCAAGATCTGGGAGGAAAAGATGATTTCACAACAAAGACAATGGAAGTGCTACTAATAAAGAAAGGTAAATGCTTTTGTCTGGCATGTTTTGCTTTATTTTAGCGCATGACAAGAGTCTCAACAATCGTTATTACAGGTATTATTAGTGAGAAGAAAGAAGATGAAGATGAAGAAGACGATGGAAATCATGAAAATATGCACAGGGCAGTGAGATCCTCAATGAATCCTGATTCTGATTCCGACTGAAAATGGAAGAATTGCACTTTGTCTACATGGATTCTCATTTTAGGTCATTTGGGGGAGGGGAGGGTTTTAAACGCGTGCTCGTGTTGTTAAATTCACTTATAATTAATTTGGATTTATCCCAATGGCTTTCTTTTTGTATTCTGTTTACTAAATACTAAATCGGGGAAGTAATCGAAGGTTATAAAAGGTTTAGGTCTTGTTTGGTTACATAGATAAAATGAGATGAAAGTTGAAAAAAATATTATTAGAATATATTTTTGTAATATTATTTTTGTTTTAAAATTTGAAAGTGTTAAATATTATTGTATTTTGTGTGAGAGTTTAAAAAAGTGATGATTATATGAGATTAGATCATTTGTGTAACCAAACGAGATTTAATTTGAACAGTAGGAAGTTAGGCTTGGCCATGCAGATATGTAATACAGGCTCAAGAGATAATAACTCATTTCTAGTATGACATTGATGCTGCACTTGTTCTAAATGATGTTACTGCTGCCCTTGGTTTTACTTAATTGTCTCATCGTCTTTGTCATGTGTTAGCCTTACCCGTTAGCCCTCTGTCCAAGTCTGCCTACCATCTCATGACCCATGCATGAGATTGTCTAAAGTTCAAAAATTCTGATATCATTCAACGGTAAGCATGAAAAAATCAGTAAAAAATAAATAAATTTTCTGCTGAAGATTGGCCATATCAATATCATGAAAGTACAATAATTCCATGTCACTTACATTGTAGGAATAAAATGGAATTATGGAAAGACCATCTCATTAATAATACACATTACGTATCAAAGCTTCCCTGCCGAGTTAAGAGAGTTAACTAATTTAGGGTAGCACAGTGAACACTTCCACATCATCCATTTCTTGGCTTCTCACCGAGTATTGAAATGTCCATCCATGGCAAGCACCAGCATGCTTCCCATTCTTATTAATCGCAAAAACAGCTCCCACAAAATCAGGAAATTTTTTTGCTATTCTTGATATTGCATCCTTTGCAGCAAGCTTGGGTTCCATTCCTAATCTCATACTCTCCACTACTTGATAACTGTAATCAAATGAGAGGATTTCTTAAGACTAAAAAACAGACCAGAAAATAGGACATTACAGTTCTTCTACTCAGCAGCACTACACCACACACCTGCTGAGGGAAAATAAAATAAAATAAAAAGATAAAAAATAAAAGTAGGTGTGTGGTATAGGGATTTTTTTCTTATATTAATGTTGTAGGAGATGTAGACAAAATAGGGACTGATTCAAGCATGTGAACAAACCAAAAGTTAATATAAAAAATGCACTAGGGAGAATATTTGGCAGTATATATTCCAGTGCTTTCTAGATTTTCAAAGAACTTATGGAATTCAGATTGTGAATGATTAAAACTAGTGCCATGAATGATCCCAAACTGAAAGAAACTAAGTTATGTACGTCACCATGGAAGGAAGCGCATCATAATGTCACCATCTCCAGTTGCCCCACATGCACCAATTTCGTCATCGGCATATGCTGAAGATCCTGCAATGGGTCCATCACCTACCCTGCAGGACGGAAGAGTTTTCATCAGTTATCTCCAAAAGCCTATAAAGTGTACCGTCAATTCTCATTGTATCTGATTCATTGCTATGAGAAACATCCAGATTATTCAACTTTATAAGCTTAAATTGCCGTTGACTTCAAAAGTTTAAAAGAAAACGTAGTGCAATAATTTGTTGATTTACGTCAATAAATTACCTGCATTCCTTGAAGGAAAAACTTTTCAAGATAGTCTATTAAGTTGTTCATGTTCTATAAAATTGTTCTTGCTGTTTTCTGCATCAGATTTATCTTCTTTCCTACATTCCCCCCACTCTATCTTTCAAACCATAACACTTTTGTTTGATAAGAGGCCAAGTAAGGGTATGCATTTTAAGCAACCTTGAACAAAATTACAGAGACACGTTAAACTCCCAATCACAACCAACTGATCCTATTTGTACCTTTTTAGCTTTCTACCTCAACCTACACCATGAAACATTATACGTTGCATAAAATATGGGATGGTTAGAGTCAAGCCATGCTCAAGTCTGCTTGCTAGTTATTTATCATTACTCTGGAAAAAATGGTTATCTAAAGGGATTAATGAAAGGTTAATTTGTTGCAATCACAATGGCATATAAGATCTTGCATGCTGCAATCACACTGGCACATAGGCTCTTGCAACACGAGACGTAGTACCAAAGAATATTTGTTTCACTAGAGCACCTTATATACCATATACATTAATATTTACTTCCTTTTTGAACAAAATTAATTTTTTGACAAACTCATTTTCACTAGTCATATCGTCAATTTTTCAGTTAGCATGGGACATGGTTAAGAAAGATTATTCTCAATCAGAACTGAAAGAGCCACTTGGCATTGTCACATGACAAAATGTCAAGTGTTCAAGAATGAGTTCAGACTCCACAGCAACCTAAAAATGATGAATTGCCAAAGAATGACTGAAAAGAACATTATCATAGAACCCCTAGGGGCCGGCTCAAGCGGCTAGAGCCTTGTTCTTGGTGGTATGCTCCCTCTGGGTCTAAGGTCCGAACCCTTGAGTGCAAATAATTTTTAGAGGCCATTGGACTGGGGGAATTTCTTCTTGGATTACCCGACGTGCAATTGCAGAAAACTTCTTGCCGAGGGCCTTTGCACCTCCTCGACATATTAATGTTTAGAATTGTGTTTTACCAATTAAATCACAACAGCATCAACAAGATCACTGGTTTAATATGGTTCCATTGTATATTCAGATCAACTCCAATGATTGTAAGGCCTCATGTCAAACTTACCTGCCAGGGATCTTATATGTTGCTCCATTAGTTGATGTACCAACGGCAAGGTGCCCCATCTATGCAAGAAACAAGAATTTCACTTAAATTTAATGAATATAATTAATGGAACAATGCTTTCATCAACAACTTACTCTGTCAATGACAGCCATTGCTATAGTGTCATGGTTGTGAAGACCAACGAGGGATGATCTTGATTCACTAGTTTCCAAAAGCTTGGCTCTGGAACATGCCTCTTTAGTTAGGTCAAGAGAATCCCTTGGATGATATGGGCCACAACTATTGATAGGTACAACATTTTGCCTAAAATTAGGTTGGCAGCGATTTTCTTTCCATTTACTCCACTTCGCCAAAGACTCGGATGAACTAAGGTTTGTGGGTCCTGGGAGACCCATTGATAAAGCAAATGCAGAGGCTTGCTCTCCAACAAGCAAAGTGTGTTTAGTATGCTGCATTACTAATCTAGCAGCTCTGATGCCATCCTTCACGTAACTCATAGCAGCAACAGCTCCAACCTCCATTGTCACCTATGTGTGTCCTTAGCAGACACGTGATAGATAGTCATTTCTATTGTGCACCGAGAAGCATGCTACAGTAGAGAGAACAATAATGGATGGCAAAAACATCAAACATGAAAATGGTGGTTACCCCATCCATGACCAGAGCATCAATCGTAGTTTCTCCATTCTCATTTGGACTTCCACCAGGCCCAACTGTTCGGAGCAAAATAAAAGTCCAAAGGATAGTTAAGCTTATTAACCATTCTGTGCTCAACAGTGATAACTAAAAGCCAGAAGTAATACTCCATTTGTTAGAATATGAGTGCATTGGAAGTTCTTGGAGACTAGATAAAAAGATGATAAATCAAACACTCAGCCGAGATAATATCAATAAATTTCTGTTATTTTTTTCTTCTGTAGCATGAACATTAGATTTAGGAAAACATCAATTTATAACGACGCTGCCTGCTATTAATATAAAATCACAAGTTCCCACCTGTTCCATCACATTGCAGTTCCTCGCAGGCGGAGCAACCCTCCACAACAGCGTCAACAGCTGAAAACCCACTATCAACAGTTCTCCAAGCAGCTCTAACAGCATCTAAGAAGGGCCATGTGCTCACTACCAAAGGGTATGGACCTGAATTCAAAGCTTCATGTACAACTACCTGGTCGGCAGAGAATGTATAGAAGTTAGTTTAGAGTGACTCAATGTAAACATGGGTCTCATAATAAAAATGAGAATAAGAATCGTCGATTGCTGAGAAAGCGTAGGAGAAGGAAAGAAATCAAACAAATTTAGATACCCATTCAGAAGAGGTCTACCCTCAACTAATTGGCCATTTTGTATTCTTCGTTTTCTTAAAAACAAAAGAAAGGGCCAACACACGATAAAAATAGTCGCTTTCTTTCCCTTCTTCCACTTTCAGCAACGAAACAGCGAGAAAAGGGAAAAGGATTCTAGGAAAGCAGGAACATCAAAAAGAGACCATCGATCGGTTTGGCCGCCGAAGAACCCTAGAAAATAGGCCCGATGCAGGATCGGGCTTTGGTTAAAAGATACTGGAAAATCATGCTCCGATACCTCACGACATTAATTTTTGGCTACTCTGATTCTGTTAAACTGGGTTAAGATCTAAACAAAACAACCCAAAATTTCTTTCATTCTCTCCCCATAATTCTCTCATAAACGAAACATAAAGCAATAGCAACAGGCAGTGAAAGACTATACTTCGTAGTCGTCTTAGTTACCAGATGAAGTAACGCAAGGAGCAATGTATAAGACAAGAACAGGTTCTTGGTAGCCATGGAGAGGAAATGGTAGGAGCTGCGTCTTTCAACATGAGATTAACGTTTTGGAGTTTTTGACTTCCTTCTTATTATTTATTTATTAATTGTATAAATATGAGATTTTCTGTTTTTTTTTTTTTTAATTATATATAAAGGGAAAAAAACATAAAACGAAATGGATGTTGGCAAGCAATTTTCTTAATTTCCTATCAAATTTCTCTCCATTTCAATGGAAACAAAAGCATGTGCATTGCAACAGATTGATTGCGTTGATGTCATGTTTTGTACATCCGGCTCGACTGCAGCTTCCCATAGTCTAGACCTGCAACACACGAAGGAAAACAGAGGGACTCAAGGGTATGGGATGCCTCTTATGCCTAAGTCAATGGCTTCGTGGTATATAGGACGAGAGAGTGAGAGATTCTAGAAGTATATATGGTGCGTAAAAGAGTTTTCCTCCCAAAAGAAAGATATTTATACCTGAGGTGTGGTCCTAGGCGTGCTTGTCAATGATTGTGTGTTGGGTCACCATGTACGGTCTTAGCGATTTGCGCTCCTTGCCCCGCAGGACATTTAATGCAGTGTGGCCCTGCGTTGTCCATCCTACCACATTTAATATGGCGTGGCCTATGTGGTGTGCTTTGCCTAGTCCATCCCGCCACATTTAATGTGGCGTGGCCTGCATGGTATGCTCTACCCTATCCATCCTGCCACCAGACACTCCGGAGGGTAGGGGATGTCCTTCACATGGCGTGCTGGACTCGTTGGTCATTTGTTGTTGTCTTTAAAGTGTGTGCATCACATGTCCTATTCTTCACCTCGGCTTTATTCTCCCTTGGCCCGATTGAGGCCCCTAGGACCTATGGCGAGATGATTGGGCCTGTTTGTGGGCTTGCTCTTCCCTAGGCCTGCTGGGGTGGGGGTAACCCCTTTTATAGTATTTTGCGAATTCCCACTACACACAAGTGGTGAGAATTCAAACCATTGTCCAACTAGTGCCTTCTCCCTCGCGTCAATCTGACTCCCTCATGACAGCTCACAGGAATCTCGGGATCCGCTCCAATGGTTCGTATCTCCCCCAGGCGCGCTTGATTGCAGGTTGGCCCATGTATCCCACGCGCAAGTCCAATGCTGACATGTGCTTTCCACGACAGTTGGGGTTCCTGCAACAATACACTGCATGTACTCCACGACCCTTCGGTTCCCCGTAGTTAGCCGTTTCCACTCTTGTTAGCTAACCCTTCAACTCCCCACTACCCCATGTTTGGCAATTCCCTTGATTCTCGAGGCCAGTCCCTAGCTATTTATACCCCCAACCCTCAAAGGTTTCCTTCCTCTTGAGTGATTCCCACAGATCTCCTCATGTACTTCGGCTGACACGTACTGGGCCTCTTTAGGGGAGATGCACCTTAGGAGAGGCTCGGAGAATCACCTTTAGTACAGAGTGGCTTCTACAGTGTGTACCCCTACTCCTAACTTTCCACACCTCAATTCTATCTTTTGGACTTCGCTCGTGTTGAGGAACTTTACTATCTCCACGGCCCACTCGAGTGGCCTCGTGGTGACAACAGACACTTTTGAACTAATAGTCAAGAAATCTGCAATCCGAGTCATAGTATCCTAGGGTAGGGGGACTCCTCTTGTCCTAAGGCGGCCCGTGGCAACAGATCCGTCTCTCGGTTTTTCTCTCTTGGTACTTGTTGGATGCAAAAATAGTGGAAGATATCACATTAGAAACCTACCTATTGGAGGTACTTCTTCAGCTTTTTTTCCCTTGGTGGAGAACTCCCTGTGCACCTGGCTAACTATTACTTGGAAGATATCACGTTCAATGCCTCGCACTCTACTTCATTGTTGGTTGCTTTGAAGGTGAGCTTGATTGCGTATTTGTTTTCCTTACTAGTTCCAGTGATGATATGGACTCCTACTTCCCCTCCAACTTGGCAGGATGAGCCATCAACGTAGACCTGCCAAGACTTTTCCTAGGGTGCGAGCGGTGTCTCTTTTGGAAAGTCTGCAAATTCTGCAAAGTTGCTAAGCTTGACTGCCCGTTCAACCGGAAATCAGATGTATCGAGTTTCTGTAGGACTTTCTTGAGGGTCATGTTTGTGAGCATCTTTATTGGATGGGCTTGAAAGTACAACCGCAACCTCCACGCGACTACAACCAGTGCGAATGCCAGCATATCTATCTGTGGGTACTTTGCTTCAACTCCATGGAAAGCCTAACTCGTGTAATAGACAGGTTACTGTCAGCCTTACTTGTCCCGAACCAGTACTGCAGACACGACATGTGGGGAGACTATCAAGTACACTATCAGGTCCTCACCCGACTCTGTCTTGCTAAGGAGAGGTGGGTTGGCCAAGTATTTCTTCAGCTCGTCGAATTCTTGGTCACAACCTTCATCCCAGTTACGTGCCTTTTTTAGCACACCAAAGAAAGACATGCATTTATCCGTTGAATGGGCGATGAAGTAGTTTAGGGCCGTTACTCGCCCTGCGAGCCTTTACACCTTGTGGATGCTTCCCGAGTGGGGTAGGGGGGAAGGGGCATGCTGATCCTCGACTTTCTCAGGGTTAATCGCAGCATAAAAAAGAAAGTCTGAATTTTCCATAGAAGCTGGCTTGAAATATTTGATCTTAGGTGCATTTCACTCTGGAATATTATTGTTTGGGTACAACTGGACGACTACTGATATCTAAAAATATCCTTTCTTAGAATGTTGTTGTTAAATATATATATATATATATGTATGTATCGTAAACTATCGGAACGAGTATTAGTTAGATGTGAAGCTTGCATACCTCATTGGTTGTGATATTGATCTTACAGGGAATGAAATCAAAGAATATATAGACTTGTAAAGACCCTCCATGTAGTTGTCTATCTAGGGCGATCAATCTACATTTTTCTTCAAAGAAAAAATCTGGTTGTAAATGATTTTACATACCAATATGCTTATCAATCCAACGAGATTGGTCAGAAAGTTAGACTTCAATGAAAATAGTGTCAATTTTAATTTGAATATGAAGGCAGCAGCATTGGGACACATATTGGTACGCGAATTCGCTTGTACGTAGCAAAACTCTTCTCCATAGCCCCGGAGCTGTTTCTCAATCTCCTACGTACGAAATCTGAGGGACGAGTTCCTATGAGGATTCCCCTTGGTCTAATTTCATGCCTATATAACAGGTTGTATAGCCGGTAGGGCAGCTATAAGATCTTGATGTTGATAGATTTAATTATTCTATAAATTAATACAAAGCCAACAGAATGGGGGTAGGCTGTTTTCGAAGAGCATGTACCGCTCCCAACACCAACACGACAACTCAACCATCCCACCACCACCATTCTTAACATCCATAAACCCAAACATCATCCACTTATTTACCAACACTAGATAAATTGCGTAAGAAGCAATAAAGAGGCCTTTTGTTTCAAATAGATGGGTTGTTCATGATTGAGGGATGCCAGGCCAACGAGGATGGCAACGTGGTGATGGCAGACGATGGAGACCTTGACAATGATAGCCTAGATGTTCATTCAATCTCCTTTTGAGTGAGGCCATGACTCATGCAGCAAAATTGCAACCAGTTGGTGGCACTGGCTATAGGTTTTGGTCGCTTCAGGAGAGTAAATGAGTAGTTTTGGTCAGTGCACTAGGCATGCATTAAAAAAGTAGGACAAATTCTAGGATTGCCTTTTTACAACCAACAACCGACAAAGGACAACTCAAAAAATATGAAGACATGCAAAATGTAACGCTTGTCCTTGTAGTGGGTCCTTTAGAAAATGATTTTAAGAAAAATAGACAGGAATTACGGTTCCTTTTGAAACTTTCTTTCATTTCATGCCAGGATACAAAAGACTCCATGTTTATAAATAAAACTCATTTCTTAATTAAAAAGGTTACAGGAGAAAATATTAAATTTCATAATTAAAGTCTCTCGTACAAAATATCATGCTTAGGCTTTCGTGTTCTTCCCCTTGGATTGTACCCGTCCTGACACGTCATGCTCATTTTATCCCTGGGAGGACACACATAAAAATTAAAATGAGTCAATGACTCGTAAGCATTACTTCATATAGTTAAAATATAATAACATAGATTTTCAGTCATGCATTCATCACTCCATACATATCATATACATATCATGCATCAACATGCCATTCATTTTAAAATGTTGCGAGGTGGAGTTTTTCTTTAAAAATATTTTTTTCTCATAAAACAGTTCCCCACGCCTCACTGCCTTCATTTCTTAATGAGTCTTTTTATACATACATGTATTCTTTCTTAACATGCATATATTCTTTCTTATCACTTTCATTGGCCGTTGCATACTATTGCGTCCCGTGTGCTGACGTTAGCGGTCTTTTAAGCCTAATTTCACCTGTGGCCACGGGTTGGGAATCCATTTTGTCAAGGTGCAGCATTGGGTGCACTACCAGTACTACTTACCCGACATTACAATCTGCCCAGTTCAGTCCTTTGATACCTTTTCCATTCGATTCATATGGTAGTTACGTATCTTCATACATTAAGCATTCAGTCCACTCATTCATTTTCAGTCATTTCGTTCCTTTTCAGTCCATTCATTCCTTTACAGTTCTTACAATTCTTACAGTTCTTACGATCCTTTCGTTCATAAAAGTCATTTTAAAAACATTGGACATTTTAAAAACAATTTTCTTTCATGGCATCATTTTAAAACGTCAGTTCGTGGATCTTTTAAAGCATCAGTTCGTTCCGTTTCATGAACATACATACAATATGTACCACGTATAGCATCCATCCACATGCATACACTTATGTACTTTGGGTGCGTGAAAATGGGCTGCCAAGGAGAGCCGTTACTTACGTATACTTGAAAACTTATGCTTAACTTTCTTTTTCATAAAACGTGTTTCATAAAGAACTCATCACGACACTCCAGTGACGAGTTCTCCATCAAAATATAGAGCTTTGACCTCCATTGTATGGTAAGGAAGGGATCATGAGAGATTGTAAATTAATCACATGATAGTAGATTCTCCCTTCCCCAAACCCCAGTGAACGTAGGTATTACGCCGAACCACGTAAATATCTGTATCTCCATCTTGTTATTTTTCTTGTATTTATTTACTTTTAACTGCCATAGATGAACGCACGGACACCATATGAATGCATCCAATAACTTTCGAGGGCCCCACGCAGCACTAATTGAGACTTGAGTAGTGTTAGCAGACCGAGAATGCCTCTTTATCCCTTTCTGACTTGTTGCACTATTTTAGGCGTTAACAAACTTGTTAATGAAATTGAAATAGTGATAGATTATTAAATGATACAACTCACATAAAACTCAAATTGACTTGATTAATGATTCCTAACAAACTTGTATAAAATTTGACTCGGCTCTTAAGCTTGCTAGCGTGTATTAATTATATAAAAAAATTCTATGTATAGTTATTTTTGCATACTTCTTTGTGCACTACATTGATGTGATTGGTTACATTATTTTTTTAATATAAAATAACTGATTTGGCCAATCACATTAATAGAGTGTGTAAGGAGTATGCAAAAGTGATTGTATGTAACAAAACTCTTCATATATATTGATAAAAAAATCTTATATAAGTGTAGGGATCATACATATATAGTGGATTATATATGTGTGTGCATATGTGTAGACATACATATATTACGTATAATTATGATATCCATATTCAAATTGTGATATTGTATTAGTATAATGTTGACACTAGACTAAAACGTAAAATTACAAATTTGATTCATTTCATCTCTTGTCTCATTTGTTTATTATTGTTATTGTTATCATCATCATCATCATCAGAAAGTAAGAAACTTAAAAAAAATGATATAATCTAGTCAAGCTAAGCTCAATTAAATGCCTGGCTTGATTGTAATTCAAGTTTCGAGTTAAAGTTGAGCTGAATTTTAAAGTTTGACACTAGAAGCCTAGCACTAACCAGATTTTTAAATATCCAAGCTGAGCTCAGAAAGCCTCAACTCACTCTAGCTTGGCTTGAATACGGTCCTAGCTACTAATATAAGTCCACTATCTTTATAACTCATTTCTCCAACTGAGTATAAACTAGTTTTAGGATTACTTTGTAGATTACTACTAGGCACATGAATAAGGTCCAGGAATTACTATCTAGATGTAGATCATCCTTGAGTAGATGGAGCAGGAACTCTGTAATGGTGAGGGGGGAGGCAATAAAAGAGAAGTTTGAGAGGTTGAAATGTCTGCCAGATATGGAGGGGCTTGAAAACATAGGAGAGATTAAGAAGCCGAAAGGGGAATTATGTTCCTTGTTGGACCAGGAAAATTTGAGGTGGAAACAAAGGGGTAAGAGACATTGGCTGAAAGATGAGGATAGAAATACGAAATTCTTTCATACATGTGCAAATTAGAAGAGGAAGAAAAATGCTATTTAAACAATTGTAGATTCACAAGGCAGACAAGTAAGTGAGGAACTAGAGATTGAGGATGCCTTTTGGAAATACTTCTTTGAGATCTACTTATCCTCACAGCCTACAAGAGCAGATATTACAATGGGTGCGGAGTCAGTTGTTTCTAGGGTAACAAAGAGCATAGTGAGGGGTTTGGAAAGGGAATTCATAGCAACAGATGTGGTGATGGCCCTAAACAAATGTTAGCTTTTAAGTCTCTTGGTCCTAATGGGTTTGGAGCTGGTTTCTACCAAAACCATTGGCCAAGGGTGACTCATATCAAATTGAGGCTTAAGACGAAATTTAAGTTAGTCATTCGTAATTATAATACAATAAAGTATAAGTTATTATATGGAATATTTTCAAAATTTTTAATAAAATGAGATTTTATTTAAAATCTTTAAATAAATTTTTTTTTTTAATTTATAATAAATAGACCAACTTAAAATAAGGCCTCAATGCAAATTTTATACCTCAATTTAGTAAGATCTTAAAAAATTATTTAAAATATAAATAATTCATTGTATTAAATATTAAATTTAGTATTATGGGGCCTTGCACACTTTGAAAAATATAAAATTTATTTGAAATTTGATTTAATGAAATGATTTTTAGTTTTTTAAAAAAATTAAAAAAACACCTCATTTTTAATTTTAGGGGCCTTATATAGGGTGAGGCCTTAGGCAATGGGCTCAATGGCCTGAGCCAGCCCTACCATTGGCAAATTGTGGGGGAGAAAACTTGTAAATTTGTATTGGAATTCTTAAATGGAGGCAACATGAGTATGGGTTTAAATCACACTTTTATAGCTCTCATTCCAAAGGTGAAGAATCCTACAGCTATTGAGGAATTTAGGCCAATTAGTTTATATAACGTTTTGTACAAACTAATATCTAAGGTTCAGGCCAAAAGAATCAAAAAAGTATTACATGAGATCATATACTCAAATTAAAGTACATTTATCTCTGGTAGATTAATTTCAAATAACATAATAGTTGTTTATGAGATGCTACACTCCATGAATACAAAATAGAAGGAAATAATTGGGAGTATGGCTATCAAGTTTGATATGTCAAAAGCCTATGATAGAGTAGAATGACCTTTCTTAGAAGCTATGCTACAAAGGCTAGGATTTGGTGAGAAGATAAGTAAATTGATAATGAAGTGTTTCTCTTCAATAAGCAGCTCAGTTTTGGTTAATGGCAAAGTTGGAAAGAATATTTTTCCTTCAAGAGGATTAAGACAAAGGAATCCCTTATCCCCTTACATTTTTATTATATGTGCTGAGGGACTAAGCCAGTTGCTGTTAAAAGTTTAAATGAAGGATGATATAAGGGGGACTATGGCAAGTTGGGGGGGGGGGGGGGGGAGCTAGGATAACCACCTTT
The DNA here is from genome assembly GCF_018687715.1 of Carya illinoinensis. Lineage (NCBI taxonomy): Eukaryota > Viridiplantae > Streptophyta > Magnoliopsida > Fagales > Juglandaceae > Carya > Carya illinoinensis. The sequence continues at coordinate 7,762,252 of NC_056758.1, read as the reverse complement.
TATTTGCTAATGACTATGTACTTTTTTGTAGAGCTAATAAGGAAGAATGGAAAAAATCCATTTAATCCTTGGGATCTATGAGAATGCTTCGAGGTAGGTATTAAATAAATAGAAGACACCAATCTTTTTTAGTCCCATTATAGTAAGGGCTATGAGAAAGTTGATTTTTGAAAAAGCTGGGGTAGGAGCATGTGACAGCTATGAGAAGTACTTTGGCCTCCCTAATGTAGTTGGAAGATCAAAATACAATGCTTTTCGAAGTATTAAGGAGAGGATATGGATGAAGATGCAAAATGGGAAGAATAAGTTACTGTCAAAGGCTGGGAGGGAAGTGTTGATAAAGGCAGTATTGCAAGTAATTCTCACATATATAATGAGTGTTTTTCAACTGCCAAAAGAAGTTGTGTAGAGATGTAGAATGTTGTGGATAGATATGTGTAGAAAGTTTCAAAAAGAAGAATTGGAAAGAGTGGTAGTTATAATGAAGAATATATGGACAGGAAGAAATAAGTATGTCTTTGAAAATAAATTTACTGGCCCTAGTATGGTTGTACTTATAGCAGTTATGGGGCTTGAAGACTTTTATACAGTGAGTAAGGAAAGGGTGGATAGAAAGAAAGATGGTGAAGATACTAGAAGAAGGGAGGTGTGGGAAAGACCTGATGGGAATAGTTATAAAGTTAATTTTAATATGTTTCTCGATAGGAAAGAACAAAAAATGGGGATGGGGATTGTAGTAAGAAACAACAAGGGAGATATCCAGCTTGCTGCTTTGTGTTATGCAAAAAGCTATGTAAATTCACCTTTCATGGCAGAATGTAACACTCTGTGGAGAGCAATGGAAATGTGTGTTGAATTGGGATTCTTGAATGTGATTTTTGAGAGGGATGCAAAGGAGGTCCTTGAGGCTGTGAAATCTGAAGAGGAAGATGAATCATGAAAGGGACAGATCATAGAAGATATTAAGCAAGTTTTTCAAGCAAAAGAGCCGTGGTCAATTGAGTTCATCCATCGAGAAGGGAATATGGTGGCTCATCAGTTAGCAAAGATGGCACTGCATAGGGATGATGAAGAGGTATGCTGGATTGGCTTTGGTTGGATTTTGGACCCAAGACATAGTGATTTTGAGACTTAAGAGTAGTCTTACGACATGCATGAGATAACAAATTCTATCTATCATAATTTTTATTCTTATTTTTTTCACATTTTTTGATGTGATATCAAATAATTTTCCTACAACTAGAACATATATAATAAATTATTTCCAATAATTTAATACCATATTATAGGGATTATAGCAAGATTATTCTAAAAATGATGGTGAATAGCATTCCTCTGTATTAAATAGAATATAATATAATATAATATAGGATTCATCTGCATTAGATAGACATATAATATACGATAGCACTACAGTCACTTATGATGCCTCGCGAGAGATTACGATTAGTGCATTTCTTGTTTTCATATATTTTTTTAATCCCTTTAAATATTTTAAAAAAATCATAATATTATTAAAAAAATACTTCTTTAATCATTAAATAAAAATAAAAAATAAAAATTACCGGGACTCATCGTTAAAATGTTTTATTAGGAGCTAAAGCATTTTCCTATAATAAAACATAAATGGCAAATGGATGCTTAGAATGTTTGGATGAGACGTGCGTGTGATGGTCACTCCTGAATATTGACAAGAGTTTTGCTACATACAACCACAGTCACGTATTAATCTGCGTATTAATACTGATTCTTTCATATTTAAAATTTAAATTAATATTGTTTTCAATAAAATCTATTTTTTGACCAATCACATTAAATTAATGCACAGATTAATGCATAATTATGCTTGCAACTAGATTTTTCCTATTGACAATACTTGGACTTCGATACAAGCACACCAATTACAAGATAAATGATAAACTCTGTTTCTTAAGATTTGTAAAACCCCAATACGAGGTTTCTGGCATTTACTTTAGCCTAAAGCCCCATACACGAGTTCATGTTAAACTCAACTAAATTTAGATTATGAACAAGGATCAATCTAAGTGCAACTCATCTATTAGAACATCAAAATGCTTATCCATCTCAACAAAAATTTCCTTGCCAACAAAAACTTGAATCCTATCAATTACACTATCAGCAACTGCATGAATATCGATAGCAATTGAAAAATAAAATTGCTTTAGCAAGACAAGAAAAACTAGATATGCTGCACTTTTATCCTATTCTTATTTTAATTTATAACTCCGTAGTATTCGTCAATTTTATGGTTGATGAACAATACCAAATCATTATAGTGTAGGAAATTTTGGTTGAGAAATGATTTGTATACGCTCCAATAGATAAGCCCGCATAGGCCCTTTGTAAAAAGGTGGACCCACTATAAAAAAATGTAAACTCTTTTTTCTTTTTTAGTGGGACTCACGTGTAAATTTTTTTTTTTCTTTTTTAGTGGAGCTCATATTTTTACAAAAAATTTACAAACTTGTCTATTTAAAACTTATACCTAACATTATTTAACTTCTTTGAAACATGATTTTCCTGTTAATTACTCTTATAAGTTAAAAAGAAAATCTCATAATTGGACGTAACAACTCTAAATATCGCGTTAGAATGAAATCAGCGTCGTCCCAATAAAGTACTGCATTACAGGGAATTTCTCCAAACGGGCTGTGTTGGGGGTTGGGAGGGGGGTTGGAATACTTTAACACTTCTCAACATACTTTATTATTATTTATTATTTTATTATTATTATTCACTTATTTTTTATTATTATTTATTAATTTTTACTATTATCTAATATTCTATTATTACTTTTAACTTATTTTATTATTATTATTCGCAACGTACTTCAATAATACCTTAAATATCACTACTTCGTCGCAAAAACATTTCTTTGAAAGAATTTTCCCGGGAAAGGCAACAGCCGTTGAGAATGGTGTCTCGTTATATCCGTTGGGATTTGAACGGAGCGGCCTTGTTTGTCGCCCAACTCTCTCTCTCTCTCTCTCTCTCTAAGCAATCACAGATTGTTAATGGCGATGAGACCCAGTCAAGAGTATATCTATTCTCTCTCTCCTCGACCTCATTCACTTTCTCCCTGTCACAGTTTACCTCCGCCATTTCCTAAGGAACGCTCATTTCTGAGAATCGTACGGTCTTTTATACTATATTTTTCTCTCTCGCTATCCCAGAAACCCTCCTTGTAGCTTGTGCAGAGGTGATTCTCTCATCCCGCCATCACCTCTTTCTGTTTCTTCCGAGTCCACACAATCATGAGTTTTTTTCATTTATTTACTGGTTGATTGATTTTCAATGGTAAAAGAAAAAAAATCAATTTGATTTAGCTTGATTGAGTCCTTGGGGTTTTGGATTTTTGGTAAAAATTGAAACTTTATTTTGTTATCCTATTTCTTCTTATTGAAGAAAGGGAGAATATGGTTGTGTGAACGTTTTGGTTTTCGGGTTTTACTTTTACTCTTATTTTCAGGAAAAAAAAAAAATGGTGAGAAGATATTTGTGGGAATGTGTTAATATGCAGGGCTTTTGGCTAGGGCTTCGTTTCTCGCATTTGCGATATGAGTGCTTGATAATTCTGCCCTCCCAGTCAAAGCAGATAGACCATGTCTGGACCACTTTCTCCCAAACCAGGTAGCCTAATTAAAATCTTTTTCATACTTCTTCCTGCATTTCTTTGTTAAGAAGTTCTCTGTGCGATTCAGATAATGCGATGCATATCACCGTCTTGAAAACAATCCATATATTTTTTAATAAGACACTTTTATTCAAAAGCGCAGTGTTGCAGCTCAAATAAACAGTAAGTAGATAATAAGAACACCAACCATGTGGAAGAAGATAAAGAACATAAATAATTGTAATATATATTTTTTGGAAGATTTTTTCTGTGATTTTATTGAGGTGTGCAACTATCAGCTAAGTCCCCTGGACTAAGAGTGATGTGGAAAAATATATATTCATAATAAAACAGTATTAATCTATAATGGTAAATACGGTACTAGATTATTGGACGAGAGAGAGTGCCGCCGCGCGGGGGGAGGGGGGGTTGTGAGTGCTTAACAGCCAAAGAAATTTTTTGCCTGCCGATTGAACAAAAGCTTTTTTGATGGTTATACGTACTGATTTACAGTCCTTGAAAGATCTGATGTCGAGAACTTTGACGATGAGAAGAGGACTAGAATTGGGTCTTTGAAGAAGAAAGCAATCAATGCCTCCACCAAGCTCAGGCATTCTTTGAAAAGAAGGGTTAGGAGAAGTAGTAAAGTCATGTCAGTTGAAATTGAGGACGTGCATGATGCGGAGGAGTTGAAGGCTGTGGATGCTTTCCGTCAAGCACTGATTTTGGAAGAGCTTCTGCCTGCAAAGCACGATGATTATCATATGATGCTCAGGTTGTTTACTTTCCTTCTTCCATCATCAGTTTTGTTGATGTTTGCATGGTTGCAGTTCCACTCCTTCGCTGTAGAGCAATATAGTGTTTCATAAAATAGCATGCATTCAACAGTTTTTAAAGATTATTTCTCTAAAGGGGACATGAACATAATTGCTGTACTTTATTATCAAGTAAACTGCAAGTTTTCCTTTTTACTTTGTTTATCAAGTGATTTGAAAACTTTGACAATGCAGATTCTTGAAGGCCAGAAAATTTGATATTGACAAAACAAAGCATATGTGGTCTGACATGCTCCGGTGGAGGAATGAATTTGGTGCTGACACACTGATGGAGGTAATTGTTGTAGAATGGGTATAATGCTTGACAGTTTTTTTATTATCTATTTAATTCATTTCATTACTCTAGTTATACTTCAAAAGAAATCTTCAAAGAAGAAGTTTACTTTAGAAATAGTGTTCCCCTCTGAATGAGTTGCATTCCTTTGTTCATTCCTTGCTCTCTCTCTTTTTTTCCTCAAGGATTTTGAATTTGAGGAAATCAATGAAGTCCTGGAATACTATCCTCAAGGGAATCACGGAGTAGATAAGGATGGAAGACCTGTGTACATCGAGAGATTGGGGAAAGTAGATGCTGCCAAGCTGATGCAAGTCACAAACATGGACCGCTATGTGAAATACCATGTAAAGGAGTTTGAGAGGACATTTGCCATAAAGTTTCCAGCTTGTTCAATTGCAACCAAAAAACACATCGATCAAAGTACAACCATCCTGGACGTGGAAGGAGTGGTACGTGAGAACAATAATCACCATTTAGAGAAGAGACCAATCTCTTAGAAAACAAATAAAAGGGAGAGATAATTTATTACAGACCTTTATTAACGTTTTCACAGGGACTGAAAAATTTCAACAAAGCTGCAAGGGAACTTGTTACTCGCCTTCAGAAGATTGATGGTGACTATTATCCCGAGGTAACTTCTTTCTGATCTGTTTGTCTATGAACCTTGCATTTATATGGAGGATAAAAGCACCGTTGATGCCATGTCAATTGGTTTCTTCATTGCAGACATTGAATCGCATGTTCATCATCAATGCTGGCTCTGGATTCAGAATGTTGTGGAACACTGTAAAGACTTTCCTTGATCCTAAGACAGCAGCAAAAATCCATGTAAGGAAACACCTTATGCATAATCCACTTTTTGTAATCTAGCTAATATTAATCAGTAAATGGTATTATTCACCAGGTTCTTGGCAATAAATACCAGAGCAAGTTGCTTGAAATAATTGATGCTAGGTAATTCTCTGATGAGTAATCTTTTTGCACTTTTATTTCATATTTGTTTCTTATTATCTTTATCTATTATGTGCTTTATTCTTTGATTGTTATTTTTTTCTTCTTTTACTTGAAAGAAATTGTTTGTCTTGTTGAACCAGTGAGTTGCCAGAATTTTTAGGAGGCACTTGTACCTGTGCTGATCAAGGAGGCTGCATGTATTCTGATAAGGGCCCGTGGAAGGATCCGGAGATCTTAAATGTGATTGGAAAAATTCTCTTCTGTATTGTGTAATTTGCAGTGTGATTGATTATCTATGCATCGTTTATTCTAGAATTAGCAACCCCACTTATTTGATATATGGGCCTGCAGATGGTTCAGAATGGTGCTCATAAATGTACAAAGAAACCTAATATTCAAATTGTCGAAGAGAAGACAATATCTGAGGATGAGATAATATACCCTAAGGTCTTGCCTGATCTTTGATCATGAATCTATTCTTCCACTTTTTCCTTGTTTGTTTAAAGAGATGCAAAACTATCATACATCAGCTCACTTTTTCCCTTGTTGATGTACCTCTGTAATTGAAATGTTTTTGGTTCCAGATTATCTCTACATTCTAAATTATTTTGGCTTTCAATGTTCCTGCTCATTGATATACTGCCTCTGTGTGTGTGTGTGTGTGTTAATTTTCAGGGTCATCACTCGTTTGGTGTGGAGGCAGCTCCAGATGTACATGTAGATGGCATGCATTCTTTTTCTTCTAGACTTCCAAGGGAGCATGTCGAGTACTCTCAACTCTCTACTATCCCTGAAGAAGTAAGTATAGCAGACTTCCTTTTTAATAATATTAGTAATAAAAAAAACTGTCAGTGTCAGCAGCTGGGTAATAGTTGCACGAGTGGCATTCATTTGTCCGATGGTGCCAGTGAGGATAAATGCATACACAAGCTTTTTATATTGGAATATATTGGTTTGTGAGCACATGATGTAACGCCCCCAAATTCCGTTTGGGATCGGACGGACATTTGAAGCGTCGAGACATGCAACACAAGGTTACCTGCCCCCGTTCATGACATATAAGATGCAATAATCCTAACATGCATCTAACATTATGCAATATTCGCAGCGGATAATTTTTTTCTTTAGCAATACTATGCACCAAACTGAAAATATCTCAATACTTAAAACATACTTCATACATAAAGATCCATTGAATAACTAAGATCACAGCACTATTCCAAAATAGTTATGATCCAAAAGTACTGGAGATGCAACTCCATCGTACAAGTAGTAATTTAACTACTATATTAACATTAACGACGCACCGTCGTTCAGTCGACTGTGTCTAGTTGGTCAGCTCCTGGTCCTCCTTCAGGTCCTGTAACAAGATCTACCATTCGGGAGGAATGGTAGTTGGGACTACCACAGTGAGATTTGATTACAAATCTCAGCAAGTTAACAAAAAACTTCCACACAGACTAATGATGCATGGATGACAGTAAAAGCATAAATGCATAATCAAATTCATAAGTAATTAAAGAATTACTTAGCGTACAACATATCATAATTGACATAACTTAAATTGAAACATGAACTGAACTTGACTTAGCATGAACTTGCTCTGAAACTTGAATTAACATGAAAAATAGATACTCCACAGTTGTTGTGGCCCCATGTATTCTACGTGTAAATACATACTCCACAGTTGTTGTGGCCCCATGTATTCTACACAAACTTGACTTAACATTAAAAATACATACTCCACAGTTGTTGTGGCCCCATGTATTCTACACAAACTTGACTTAACATGAAAAATACATACTCCACAGTTGTTGTGGCCCCATATATTTTACGCATCACAATTGTAGTTAAATACATACTCCACAGTTGTTGTGGCCCCATGTATTCTACACAAACTTGACTTAACATGAAAAATACATACTCCACAGTTGTTGTGGCCCCATGTATTTTACGCATCACAATTGTAGTTAAATACATACTCCACAGTTGTTGTGGCCCCATGTATTCTACACAAACTTGACTTAACATTAAAAATACATACTCCACAGTTGTTGTGGCCCCATGTATTCTACACATCATAATGTACTCAAGATGAAATGTGACTGGAATACGAAAGGACTGAAGTCCTGACGTAACATAACGTGACTTGAACATAACTTAGAATACATTACCAACTTGAGATAGAAACATTTCCTAACATGGCATAACATATAATAGACAACATATTTAACATGACATACTTGCAACAGTGAATATTACATGACTTGACTTGCATGTAATGGATGACATACTTAGCATGACGTACTTGTAATGTACAGCAATATATAACAGAATATATTATGTAACAGATAAAAATTGATGACAGAATAAATTCTGTATAATAGACAATTACATGATAACTTGACATGGCATGACACATATGATACCATACATACATACACTGTAGTTCTTTTACTTAGCACACATACACAGTAGACTGCTAGTAAGTTAAAAGCTAACTTACCTCGATCTCCGCATTTTTTATAAAACTTCAAGTGCGATCACGAGGAACTGTAATTAGTAATTCTAAAAGTTAGAACTAAATCACTAATAATTTGAAATATGGAAAATACTAACTTAAAGAGTAAAATTTTCATTTTACTCTCTACATGTGAAAAAATGACCGTTTTACCCATAACTTAAGGATTTTGCATACTAACTCTAAAAGTTTCTAAAATTTACATTCCTCATGTAAATTTTATCCTAAACTTAAATATCAACTCAGAAAAATTTAAAACAAAACACAACTATGAAGAACACACTATGGTTGAAACATCCATAGGCCATTTCCCTTTATTTTTGTTGCAATTCCTTCCAACTTCAAAACTCATGCTTAAACCAAAATTTTGCAACAAACATCTTCCAATCCTAAGTTCAAAACCATACTTAAAACATCCATTTAGAAAAAGCTAATAATCAACACCAAACTTTTTTGTAAAATGATCCAAGCACTTAAATCACAAGTTTTGACCTTAAATCAAAACATCTCCAAGAATTTCAAAAATCAAATCTTACTTCTAACATATTCATAATATCATCCTAACATCAACCATACTTTAAATCATCAAACTAAAGTCACCAAAATCACAAAATAAAATTTGGAGTTTTTGGTTTTACACTTAGTCCAAAAACAGAAACTTTTTCCTCAACTAGTTTTGATAAATCTCTTGATCTATGACTTATAAATATATGATCTTCAAACCAAACCATTACATGGTTTAAAAAGATGTCCTAAAACATATACAAGCTTCTAATTCAAGATCACATGGTTAGAAATTAATCAAAACATAAATTTAGCCAAGAATATCCACACTTTGGCTTATCTGAATATCTCTTTGCATAAAATTTCATATCTTTGAAACTAATATCAAATATCTTCAAAATAATAATATAACATGTATATAAGATGTTTAGGATCCTCCAATAAAATTATCAAAGTCATTAGAATAGGTTTAGACCACCAAAGAGTTAAACTTTCTCAAAACAGAAACTGTTTTTCCTCTTCCAGTTTCTAAGTTTCTAAATCTAAGAAAATCTTTCATCAAAACCTTTAATCATGCAAAAATCATCAACCAATAGTCATATATACATGTTAACAATACTCCATAAAAATTTCGGACCAATATCTATCCATTAGCTTGGTCAAAAACTCCAAACTATAACATACTCTCCAGATTCACGCCCAGAATGACCTTTTTATGGTTAAAAATACTTTTGACCGACCAAATGACCATGGAATGATACGAAAAATACATCTACGGAAACTAGACTCAAATAGGAACAACTTATATGAAGGAGACTTTATGATAAAACACTTACAAAAGCTTCGAAATGGGTGTGCAAAATAACTCCTAAAAGCTGTCCGAGAGAGAGTGTTTGGTATTCTTTCAATGGAAAGCATAAATTAAAATAATTTCGTGGGGAGGGATGGCTGGAGATACTTGTGGATAAGATATGGAAGAGATGAGGCTGGAGTGAGAGTTAAGTGTAGGACTCTCTTACCCGAAGTGAGAGTTAAGTGTAGGACTCTCTTACCGGAGTGAGAGTGGAGTGTAGGACTCTCTTACCTAATAATATCTACAAAAATCAACTCAAGATATTTTTACCCAATAATATCCACGAAATTAGTTCAAAATATTTTCTAAATGTGGAGTAGACTTGGAAGAGTAAGGTGGTTAAAATCTTTCCATGTGTATTTTAAATCTATGTTCTTAAAATATTTTCCAAATGTGTATTTTGTTTAGGTGTCATGATCTCACACCTTGATTTCCTTCACAATTCCATCTAATGGTTTCTCTTTGTGCTAAGTATCTAATACTATTCATTATGTGTGGTTAAGATATTGCCAAGTATCCAAATAAAATTTCGCTAACCTAATTTGGACATTTCACACTGTGATTTTGAAAACACTGCATTTAGTACGTTTACCGAGATTACTATTCACTTCAAAAATAAATGTAATAAACTTAGTACTGAAAAATCCTAAATATTCAATTAAGCCTAGTGGTGTAGACTATAATGTATTCTGACACTTCTAACTATCTCAAATAATTAAAATCGCATTTCTGGCACCATAGTGAGTGATAACACTAACTATGTTGACAGGCTAAAATCTACGCGATTAGTCGATTCGTGTAAACTTACGGAATTTTCACGAGGTTCTTAAGGTCAAAAGAAATTTCACAATTGAATTTCTAGCGGGCTATTACACCTGAAAACCTCATTTTAGTGTTAATTCTTAGAATTACTTTTTCCTAGACGGATGCATGACTTAGAAAAGGCTAGAACTCTGTGTTCCTAGCATGACAGCGGACTCAAATGCTCATCTCCACGTGGAATTCTTTGTTTTTCTTCACTTGGATTAACAAAGATAAAAGTAAAATTGGAGGGGGTGGGAGACCCCAACAAATGCTACAAAACAAACATTACAGTGTGATAAATAAAAAACATCTGGCAATGGAACAAAATAGTTCTGGTCCCATTATTTCTCAACATGCAGTCGAGAAAAAGGCCGCCTCAATGCCTGTTTTGTTGGTTGAAGGAGGATTTATCAGCATTGGAATTGTTTGTGTTGAGGCAGTCAATGAGGGTCTTCTCTCTTGCGTTCTTGGATAAGGAGTAGAAGAAGCCATCTTCTGGCAAAAGAAGCAGCAGAAATTGCACATAGCTCCTGGGAAAAGTATGGTGCAGTGGTGGAAGGTAGTGGCATATTAGAGCCAAGCTTTCCAATGGCGGCATGTGTAGCCCACGCGCCAGTGAAAGGATAGCAGTGTTCAGTGGGGTGGTGGAGCAAAACACTAGGAGATTCTAGATGGGATGCGTGAGCTGAAAAGGGCCATAGATGTGAGATTTATTTTCCTTGAAAAAACAAGAAGAGAACTGGAAAAGAAAAATACATAACAGGGCTATAAGCCAATAAAGTGGGCTAGAACACAAGGCAACTAGATGGAATGTGGCGGCCAAGCACACTGGAGATAGTGCGTCGCAGGCACACATGGGCAGATGGAAGCAGATGATGGTGGGGTTGGTGAGTGAGGGACAATGCTTCCAATGGTGTGGGGGCTTAAAGAGAGATTGTGTCCTAAAAGCCCTACTCTGGCTTCCAATGGCTTAGAAAATGAGAAAATTTGGGAAAATGAAGAAAACAAAAAAAAAAAAAAAAAGAGAGAGAGAGAGGGAGGGACAAAATAGAGGGGGATGGCTTCATCGGTGAGAAGAGGAGGATGAGCTTCTTCCTTCGTCCAGAGTTTTTTTTTTCTTTTTTTTTTTTTGGGAGGGGGGGGGGGGTGGTGGAGGTGTTTGGTGGAGGGGTTTTGGGAGAGAAAAAGAATTTTGGGAAAGGGAGCTGCCAGGGGGATTCAAATTTTTGGGAATTTCACTTCGTTTTATATGTGTTCAATGATGGCCACACACAAGTTCTATCCATGGTTTACAGTCTGAGGTTATTGAGAAACTCGATAAAAAATGTTCTCCACTAAGTTCGTCAATTTCTTTATCTTTTATGCTCACTCATATCCCCCCTGCCCCCTTTCTTCTACCCAGTTCCTCTAAATTCCCTCTTTTTTAAGTGTAAGTGAGAGTTCATCTCCACAGGTCCTGATACCACGAAATCGCCTAGAAACCTATGTGTCTGAAGAATTTGTCCCAATGGTTGATAAATCCGTGGATTCCACGTGGCAACAGATGGTAGATAACGACCGGTTTTCCCTTTCGAAAGGTACATCACCTACAGTTACAATTGTATGTATACTCATTTTTAAAGTATTTATTGGCTGTTATCATGTCATGAAGGGCGATGAAGTAACTACATTGATCTGAAAATGACTGTTATGCTTGCCTTCTCTTTTTTTCTTCCTGTACAGTTTGCTCTGTAATTTAAACGAGGAATTAGAAAGAAGTAAGAAGTGGTACTTTTTTCCCTACATTAGTATAAACATGAATTACTTCTGAGACCATTCATGAGTGAGGAGGGGGAAGAAGCTGACTTGGTATTCAGCATGTTCCTCCATCTAGCTTGAGTTTTCCCCGTGCTTCAAAATTCTATGATATCATCATATTGGATGGTTTACAGTTCCTCTCACAACATGCTAGCAATGAATTGCATAGTCTAAGAATTGCGGCTTAGCAGAAACATTTACTTATTTTGCATATATTAGGTTCCAATAGGCAGTCTCACCAAATTATAAAGTCAGAGGATTTATGTGCAGCCATTTTGTTTGACGCCGTGGTTTATTAATCCTTACCATTTCTTTATCAGGAGTCTTATCATTTCCTTCTTAAAAGTTGATGATATAGAGGTTTTCCTGATAGAGATTCCCTCCACGAAAACAAAAAGGGTAGATTACAATTGTCCATATGTGGACCTTTTTCTTATATATTACGTTTTTTACAATATAAATTTTTTTGGTTGCCTTACTAATGCATAAATAATGTTCAGGCGACATTTTATCTGTCTTTTGTTTGTCTTACCTTCTCTAATACAGAAAATATACTAGATTACTAGAAAAAAAGTCATACAAGTTTTCTATAACTCCAGCAGCAGATTGTTTTGCCATGCATGATGCTTGCAACATTCCCGAAGGATTCAGTTCTCAATTTTTTACTGGTGTTATGGCCTTTCTTATGGGCTTCGTCACCATGGTCAGATTGACACGCAACATGCCCAAGAAGCTCACAGAAGCTACCATCTACTCCAATCCTCTTTACTGTGTTGAGCCAATCTTCAAAGACCAGGAACCTTCCCACCAGTTTCATGACAATGCCATCTCTGGCACTCAGTACATGTCTGTCTTAAAATGCATACATGAATTGGAAGATAAAGTGAGCACTTTGAGTTTGAAACCTGACGCCATGCCAGCTGAGAAGGAAGAAATGCTGAATGCCGCTGTAAGACGGGTTGATGCCTTGGAGCAAGAGCTTATGGAAACCAAGAAGGTATGCATGAATTCCCATATTATGCATAAAATTAAAATAGAATAAAATCTGGCCATAAAGAGGGAAAAGCAAAAGCTATAATCTGCATGAGAATTAGGTTTTATTTGTTTTGTTTTTGGGTTATTGATATTTCAAAAGCAGAATCTTCTTTTGTTTTTTCTATAGAGTGAAAATAAGATAGGGGAATGTATTTTTGGTAACTCGATCAGTGGTTGCTGGGGATCAAGGGTCATCATCCAAAAGCTTAAGATGGGATAAACTTTTCTTTTTCAAAAGATTTATTTGGCATTTAGCTTAAAATCAAACTATTGGATGCTTGGGCTCTTAAAAAAATAGTGGGTTAATTACATTTTTCTACATTAACTATATCTTCATCATCACTTATTTACATAAACTTTGACCATTGATAGCCTAATCAGAAGTTTCAGTGTTTGTTACTTTCAGACCAAAAACTGTTGTTAATCTAATAGAAACAGATGAAATTACCCTTCATGCATGGTTGAATGGTTTAGTTTGATGTTAATATTTTTTATGCATAATAAGATAATAATTTTGTCTTCTTTGATGTTTGCTTATGGCACTAACCTAACAGTATCCAAGGAAAACTTCTAATCTTTGGCCATCCTACTCAGACATAAACTGTACCCCTTCATTTAGACACTTTCATTTGGGCATCAGAAAAGTTTCCATAAGTGGCTGAAACTGAAACTGAAAGGATCTCAACTCTATCACAAGATAATTTTTTTTTCAAGATTGTTTATGAACAAGGCAGAATTTTGTATTTGTTAAGTAGTCACGGGGAAGCTTATATTGAGTGAAGTCACGGGGAAGTTTCTCCGAAAATTCGACTCCGAATCCGGCTCCGCTCCAGTTCCGCTCCAACTCCGACAAAATGGAGTCGGAGTTGGATTTGTTTTTAATTTTTCAGTCAGAGTTGGAGGTGTCGTTCGACTGACTCCGACTCCGACTCCGATCCAATCTGACTTTATGCTCCAATTTCAACTCTAAATCCGACTCCGATATTATACGTATGTTATAAAAATATGTATTTATTTATATATTTATCATATATACTAGTATAGTTATGTAGTATAAATAATGATAGTTTATATCATAAATAATGATAGTTTAATATATGTAATCATAGCATTACAATCATACATAATCAAGTATTGAAATAAGTTAGATACTAGTATTTAAATAAGTCTAATATAATAAGTTAATAACACATATACTAATTTACTAAAATATAATAACATGTAATTAGACACTAGAAAGTCTAGTATATAATTAAGTTAGACATTAGTATAATAAAATGTAATACTAATATATAATAACACGTAATTAGACATTATAGTATAAGTCTTGTATATAAATAAATTAGACACTAGTATAGAATAACTAATAAGTCTAGTATAATAAGTTAATAACACATAATACTAATTTACTAAGGTATAATAACATGTAATTGGACACTAGAAATAAGTCTAGTGTTGAAACAAGTTATATATAAGTTAGACACTTGTATAATATAATAACATGTAACATTATAGTATATTAACCTGTAATTAGATACTAAAAATAATATGTAATACTATAGTATGATAACAAGTAATTAGACACTATGGTATAAGTTTAGTATAAAAATAAGTTAGATATTAGTATAGAAGTAAATTAGTAGTGAATGATTTAGTTTTAGTTTTAATTTTTTGGAAAAATTGAAATTTGAAAGCCCACGAAAAATTCTTTTTAAAAATGGGCTAAATATGAAACTAAAAAAAGCCCAAAGCTGAAAGCCTAAATCCGACTCTGCTTCAACAAGTTGTAGTTAGATTGGACCCTACACAAATCGGGGTCAGAGTTAGATTTAGAACAATCTGAGTCTGACTAAGTTGGTGCTCACCCCTATTGGTATCTCTTTCAGTCATGAGCTGTGTGCTTCACATCTCGTCTCAATAGTTTGGACAAAGTCATTCACACAATCAAATTAAGGCTAAATCACAAATTGATCTTCGAAGTTTGAATTTATTATACGTACAAATTGGTCATTCACTTGTTTTTTCTTAATTTACTAAAGTTTTATATTATTATTATTATTATTATTTGCATTTTTTTTTTTATACGTGATGCAAGTGGCCAGTCAAGTCACATGTGTCAAATTGCCAATGGTGCTGATATGATATCTCTAATGGTTCACTAATGCAAAATTTACTGAGGGACTAACTTGATATTCTAAAAAAACTCCTCGGAGTAAAACTTAAATAAAAAACGAAAAAGAACAACTTGTATTTAACACATGAGAAAATCGTAATGCCATGGGGGCAGCATTATCTCTTCTTTGCGTGTTTGGTTTTTGAGTAGATATGGTTTCTCCTTCGTGATAAAAATAGTCTAATCAGGTTGCTTCATCCTGGGAAGGTTAGTTAGAATGGTTGTCTATCAATTTCCAGAATGGTTCTCTTACTAGCATAATTCTTGGAATTAGTTTTATGGTGGCTGTCTACTGTATTTAAGGATAGATGGACAAGAGGTTGTATACAGTTGAATTAAGAAGAGTAGTCAATGTGTTCACTAATATGCTCTTTCCCTGGATTTCCATGAACTCAGGCCAACAGAAGACTAAGTAACATATGGGGTACTGAATGAACATTTTGCTTTAATTTTTCCCCCGCTGTATTGTGGTGGAAGCTGTGCACCAGTGTGTGTTTTTGATTGGTGGAAGTTGCTTTAGGATTTATTCTTGTGTTGCTTTGACTGGACCTTGGGTTTGTTGTGGAAGATTGCTTGTACTCGTCTACTTGCCTAATCTGTGATGATCATTTCTGGGCAAGTTTTGGAATTTCTGTGGGAGCTACTAGTGTTGTTGAAGAACTCTGGTTGTTGTGGAAGTTTCGGGTGATGCATCTCACTAGTTGTTTGGCTTCTACACTAAGCATTTTGTTTGGATGCTTTTCTCGAGCTGTTGGTTTTCACCTTCTCTGTTTTTTATATCGGCTCTAATCCAGCAGTCTCAGTATGGCTTTAAAGCTGTGGTATTCTTCTAGTGCTACGGGATTCTAAGTGGCTGTTTCCTCCCTCGTTCTATCTATATAGTGGGCTATTTGCAGATAGTAAATTTGTATTTTATTGATGAAATAGGGGCTCAATTGATCTGAGTAGAATGCGAGGAGTCAAAACTGACGACAAATCCAACCTTGGAAGTACTAATTAGTAATTTATATTACATTTATATTTAGATTATTGCAGATGCTTTTACAGCCATGATGATGATAATAGTCATCTGATTCTAACGTACAGAACTTGATTATTTAGAGTCTTGATTACTCTTGTTTTTACTATAAAGGCTTTAGAGGACTCTCTTGCCCAACAAGTGGAGCTCATGGCTTATCTTGACAAAAAGAAGAAGAAGAAGAAATTGGTACGTTACCAAGACCATAACTTTGCCATGTTATTTATGCTTATCAATTAAATTGCTTGATTTTCTAACTTTGCAATATAATGCAGTTCAGCTGGTGAGGGAAGAAATTCTGGACGCCAAAAGTTGCTCAGCAAACCAACATCATTTCTCCAAAACCATCCAAATGTACTCACTGTTCCATTGCAAAATATATAAAATAAAAAGCTCTTGTAGATTATGTAATTTGCCCCTTCATTTTACAGTCATATATATCTTAAATAAAGTTTGGCGTCCCATGAGTCTACAATTGCTAAAAGCAGGGGAAGAGAAGAAACAAGAGTGCAAAGCAACTCAATGTTTAAAGTGAAAAAAAAAAAAAAAAATGACAAATGATGCTCCACAAGATAGTGAAGGACTACTACAATTCATAGAGATACAGCAACTGGGTTCACGAATTTCCCTAGAATTCAGGAATACTCATTTATTCTAGACTTAAGTGATGATTGAAAACAAGAAGATTTTGAAACTTATGAACTCCCAATCCAAATATTGCTAACTAATCAAATCTCCATTCCCCCTTTTGAACCAAGAAAGCTTGCAAGACTACTACTATAATTTTTTCTCAGTCTTTAAATTTTCTTTGATCCATCATGATGTCATGGTTCGACTGCATTCTCCCAGATTCCACTATATATTTGTATAACTTTCAAATCCTTCCTTGAGATCAGGAACTACACCTTTTGTAGAAAAATATGTATTAAATCGCAACCATTCAGAACCATCTTCAATTTTGATAGCAATATTCGTATAGGCTCAGCCAAATTGCGAGCATTTCTCCATGATCACTCCAAATTAATGATCATCATCATTGTTCTCGTCACGCATTGGTTCTCTGCTAATTGCTTTTGTTCAGAGGCCTTCATGAGTTTGGACGTACCTGTGCCTCTATCTTAGCTATGACAATTATTGGTTCTCTACTAATTGTCTTTTTTTGACATCAATCTGTGGCTTCGAATGAAGAGCAGCCTTCTCATGGTCAGATTCTTGTTTTCTCTATGTACTCATCTACTATTCGTTTACCTTTTTCCCTTGGAGATTATTTTCTAACCGAAATTTCTTCCTCATTTCCCATTATCATCTTTTCCTATGATTGAAGGGCAAAAGCTTTAAGTTTTATCCCATTGATCAAAACGTCTTTATAGTTTGACACTCATTCAGCCAAATTGAGCTGATTGATTATGCATGAAATCATTCAGCCCAAAAAACGACTAGTGACACTTATAACAGACTAGGACAGCTATTCATAGAGATCATATACACCAATTAAGTTTCATATTTAATTGGCCTATAAATCATTATACTCCTTTTTTCTTCTAGATTGGTGAGTTAGCATAAAAATATAATGAACATTTATTTTAAATTAAATAATCTCGTAAATAGCTAGCTTGACTATCTTCTTGATGATCACTCTCTTGCTCTTGGATTAATTTGACCCTTGATTGGTCGGCTAGAAATTAAACGGTTTGACTGATATTAATTAAAATAATCAGCATATTCAAATTGAATTGGCTAAAACCCAACCGCTTTCAATGCAATATTATTCGATTCAACGACATAAATGGTTAAATGGTTGATTCAAACCGACTCAAACCCTTAATTCCTTTCTCTTCAATGTTTAATTTTTAGAATGGGTTCCAAATGCATATATGTGTTATTGTTTGCTTTTGTATGAATAAATGAGAGAACTAAATGTATATTAACTTTTTTATCTTTATATTCGTATAATTGTAATGATACAATGAAATGCTCAAACCACATGATCTATATTCCAAAAAGACTAGTCAATGATTATACAATTGGAGCCCCATTGAAACTTTATTAAAAACAAGAACTTTTCATTCTCAAGCAGTATGATATCTCATATATCACCTATGCTCACTACAAGGAAAATGTCTTTTCGTAGCAAAATTTTATCCGTTGGAAAAGTAATTGCCGCAAAAGAGTATTAATTGCAGCGATTTCGAATTCGACGCATAGTTTTTACAATGAAGTGAGGTTTCCGTAAAGAGTTACCATGAACTGTCTTATTGTAGCGAATTTGTGATATATTGCGACAAGAAAAATGCCGCAATAAATAAACAGCAGTTGCAACGTAAGTAAATGACAGGATTGTAATTTTAACGACAAATTATCTTTAGTACTCGTATACGGGAGCGGCAAAACCCACCAAAAACAAAACTTTTCCCCCTCGATTTTGGTTTCAGTACATTCCCGAAGCCCCCCCCCCCCCCCCCCATTTTCGTCTTCTCCTTCGATTTCCGGCTACCTGCAAATGAATCCACCTCACTACGTTGCCATACGGCTTCCCTCATCCACAAAAAACCAGCCCTAGCAGCATCGTCCACCCATTTGGAAATCCATGCAAGCTAGACCCTTCGAATGGGGATCATACGGTAAAGCCAACCATTAGCGCCAAAAATCTCCTTCCCTTTTGGGTCCAAAATCTGGACTTTGTGGTTTTGTAAGCCTCTATTTCGAGATCAACGACGTCCCGTTTCCTGCTAGGAGAGGGTTTCCCATGTAGCCTTCCTGTCCTCTGCTTCACTTGCTGCTCACCAATTTCGAGTCCCTTTTGCTTTTCCCATCCAAATACAGACCCCGACAATTTTTTGTTGGGCAGAGAATTAGAGGTGGAGATCTTTGCGATTCCTCGGCAATTCTCATGCATGCACCACAGGAATCTCCTCCCAACTCCCCACTTTTTGATAAAATGCTAGTACAAATTTTCAACGAATTATTTTCTTTAGGTTTTCTTAACAAGACATATAGAGATGGATTTTCTTTGCTGCATGCTGTCAAAAACTAGATTGTGTTAACTTTACCCTCGATTATTCTTTTTCTTCTATAAAGCAACATTGTAGAAAACACTTATTTGCCAAAAAATTAACACTGCCTTCTGTACATGTTGAGAGAACTGATTCGCCCCTTAGCATGGCCTTCCTTGCCAAGATAGATTTATGACTATTATATCTTTATTATTATTCATGGTAATTAAATTGAATATAAAACATAGGTTTATATTCAGTTTAATTAATTATATAGAGATGAGATGGAGTATTATATATCTTGTCATTATAAATTATTCCCAAGATAAGATAAGATTTCTTAATATTTATTCAAATGTACATATATATTCAAATCTCTTGACTAAGATAATAACCAAATCACAAATATCTCTTTATATGCATATAAATTATGATGCTAATCTGATCTAAGAGCATAATCTTGAATTGGGAATTAGGAAATCCCCACTCATATTCCAACTAGACCTAATTATTCCTTCCATTCGCTAGTTGGAATTAATGGTCCAGTGAGTGTTTTGGGGAAGCAAGTCACAAAAAAAATATCCAATATTGTCAAAGATCGAGTATATATCATATATGACCTTATAATAATAAATTACAAGAACTTGGAGCTCTTTGGGCTTGGAACTCAGGGTTGTACAATTTGTAACTTTAGTTCTCTGCATCCAAAGCAATTAATCTGTTGTACATAATATATAACGTTATTATTGCTAAAGAGGCCCGGGGTTTCATGCCTACTTGTTTTGATTGATCTTTTGCTATAATTTATTTAATTAAAGTTGAGTCCCTCATCGACCAGTTGCATGCATGCCCCCCTTTTTAAATCACTCTGCTCTTCCAGCATAAGGATTCCTTACCGTACCACCCTCTCTCAATTGATAATTATTTCTCCTTTTCGTTTGAGCTGTATTTTGATGTTAGTGGAGAACTGCAGTACCTCTTAGCACCACTATTAAGGAAATTCACTTGCATCTGTTAGCACAATATTGTCCACAATCTCACTGCCACTACAAGAAAATACACTTTAGCCAATGCTTTTTGAATTGCTGCAAATAAAGACGTTGCAAATGGTTATTATTTGCAGCACTTTTTACATCGCTAAAATTTTTTTAATAGAAACCTCAACTTTCCAGATTCACTTCACTTAAATTATTTGTTACAGCAATTTTTCTTATAATAACGAAAATTAATGGCGCTACAAATAAAAATGCTTTGACGCTGGGAAATCTGTCGAGATTCAAGTGGGCGCCAAAGTGCGAAACATCTTTTTATTTCCCCCCACCCCCCGCCCCAACATTTTTCCCCCAACAATAGATTTCTTCCCCCGTCATCAATAAATTGCCCGTGTTTGCTTGTACAATATTTATAGGTTATTAAGGATGCACACATACACTTCGATAATTAAGCAACTTAATTACTATTAATTTGATGAACATATTTTCTTGTAGACATAAATTTATCTCTATCAATTATAATAACATTGATGTCATGTACTGTTAATTGGTATCTTTCTTCCATTTAATTGGTATCTCGAGGCAGCTAGAATTTGTTGGACTTCTCCTTTATAATGTACCACAACACCTACAACCGTCATATCATTCTCTTTTATTTCTTAAGCATCAACATTTACTTTGAGATTTCCAGCTTGTGGGGCCTGTAATATTTGTCTATCTTCAATAACTGAAGCTCTGTGATGTCCATCAGTTTACACAACCTTATTGTTCATTGACAAACTGGACCAGACTATTTTTGCCATTTGCATTAGCATAGTTGGACTTTTGGATTGATTTTGAAACACAAGATCATTCATTCTCCTCCAGATTTCGTGTAAAACTGCAGCCCCTTTATTTAGATTGCCGTCATGTAATCTTTATATTACATTAGACCAAAGAGATGAAAAATTAGACATATTAATATGGGAATCAGACCATCGACTTATAGGCAACTGGAATACACCAATGTCATCCCCCTTTACTCACAACAGAGGTTGTGTTGTATGCCTACTTGCTTGTGTATCTGGTGTGGTTCTCAATTGCAATTAGAAAGGTATTAGACCCCACTATATAAATACCCCACGAATAATATTCATGGCCGAAAGAGGAAAATAAATTATGTACATGAGCCATGATGAATTCTAGGTAGCAAATTGTAATTAAGAACATTTGAGATGTCATTAATTAACTCTAACAATTAATGCATAGTTTTTTCTAGAAAACATAGATTATCTTATGTATGCTAATTGCTTAACTTAATTATCGGTTTGGGAAACATTAAGGTTGCTTTTTACTTCTTTCCTTGATAATGGTATTCGAGTTCAATCTCGAATAATTACATAGAGATGAAAATTCAAGTAAACATGTAAATAAGGATTGGAACGTGAGGTGAGGTGATAATACAGTCTGGCCATTCGGTTGGGTTCTTAAACTTAACAAAGACAAAGCATGTGGTTTTTTCTATGAGTGTAGGTTTAATTTTGTGTTTGTTTATTTGGTGGGAGTCTGTTATGATCCTTGCTATGAGTCACAGTGTTGTACTAAGGAAGGGAATGTAAATGGAATGATGGATACAACTGGAAATGCAACGGAGAACCACAAGTTCCTTTTGACCACGGGAATGCTTGATAAGCAAACTGATTTTTCCCTTTCTTCCTTATGTTTTCCTCATATACATAACCACTACCTTGTAACAAACTTTTTGAAATGGTAAACTAACATCACCGATTGGTACCATGAAGACTCTTGGACTTTAGAAATTATTTGTTATGTGCTTCTAATTAAGCTCTGGTTTGCTCATGTTTTTGGTCATTTGTTTGCTTCCCGTTTTTACCTCATGTTTTGCTCATCTTGTTAGAAATGATTAGCCTCATTTATTGCTCTTCTATTTTTGTATGTAAGCTCTGTTTTCAGTTGTAGGATTTAGTAAACTGGCTAACACTTTCTGGTGTATACAGCTCTGTTTTTTTGTATATGGACTTTGTTGATATAGTGTCTTGCTCAATATGTTTCATTGTACCATGCATTGAGGTTTTTTGTGTGTATATATGTCAATATATTAATGATGTTGAAATTGCTTATATTAGATCCCTTGTAGGCAAGGGGTGGTCTCATGTTAACTATCTGCTGGCATGCATATGTTGTCTTCATTCATTACCCTCATATATTCAAGTGTTTTCTGGGCGATTCTCAGTTGAGTAGGATATAGACATACATATGTATAAGGGGTAGATTTTGTAGCTATATGGATTTTTTCCCTTTTTTTCATCACTTTATGATTATATTGTCAAATTATAGGTGTGGACTTTGTTTCTTTCTGATTCTTGGCATTTTTTTTCTATTTATTTGCCTCCAAAATAAAATATAATTTTCATATGACTTTCTATTTTGATTCATCTTTCTTTCTACCACCTACCTTTCCCAAGTGTATTTTTGTTCAATGCTAGCTATTTTTCATTCATCTCTCTTCAATCATGGTAAAATTGGTTTTCTAAACTCTCATATTGATTAAATGGTTCATATGTGGCAAGGGGCCAAAAGTTTATTTTTTATTTACTTACGTTATTGGTGAGGACAGAAAAGCTACTTTAGTTGAGAAGTAGAATCATGAATTTATGGGCACACAAGTTTAAAACTGTGGCAAGATATGTGTGAAATTAGCTAATGATATATGTTTCTGACTTTATATTACTGTGTTGTCATGTCTGTCTGCTATCCACTTCAATATCCAATTCTAGTTACAAAGTATGTGAAGCATTAAAAACTGGGTGGTATGGTAAAGATGTGTCTTTTGTATTTTTGCTTAGGAAGAATCATATACTGTGATTCCAATGCTTATAAAGCAAATAGCATTTTGTATTTTTAGTCGTTTGTGATATATATATTTCTTTAAATCATCGAAATGTGTGGGGTAATTTAATTATGAATGTATATTTTTTAACTACTTTCCTTTGTTCACACTCTAGTTCCTCATTCTATTCTAACATTGGTCTGGAGATTTTGGCTATTTTTTTTAAATACAAACCCTTTTTTCTATTTGCTGCACTATTTGTTAAGCCACTCGATCTTTTCACTTATTTGGTTTCTCCTTCCGCAGATTGTGTGACCCATCATTCCCTCCACATACAAACCCCAAAGTCTATATCTCCATCTAAGGTTTTCGAGTGACTGGGCACGGGCAGTCCATTGGTAAATATAATTGTCCAAAGATTAGTGTGGGACTCTGTTTTCTGCACCACAGGTATCTCTCTGCCTTCATATCCACTCGTTGGTTTCCAAAAATTGTGCCATTTTTGGGCTTCTCAGTGGATGTAATTTTTCCAATCTTGGAGTGAAGGCTTGTCCTTTGTGAATGTATACAATGAAACTTTGTGATTTTTATCATGAATGTCTTACTGCTGCTTCGCGATTGACACTAGATTCTATTTTTCCCCCTTTGAGACTAAAAATATATATGTATATTTTTTCACATTTATGGATGTACACATTGGCTAACTTGCCCATGTTGACCTTAGTTGCTCCAGTTGTCTTCCTCAGCTACATTCAAAGAATCAAAATAGTAAAATCTTTTAATATTCACTGCGATTATTAACTATCAACCACCTGGGAAAGCTACCTAAGGGATAGATTATTTGAGATAGTGGTGTTTTTTTTCTTTTTTCTTTGCCAAACATGTTGATGGATGCTTGAATCAATGCCTACAAATGTTGTTGAACAGAGCAGAATTAGATAAATTATGGGTATAAAGTGGATAATTATAACTTTTTTCAAGAAAAAATTTAGACGTGTGATATAGGTTTGATAGCTCCAATTGTGAGAATGATATATGCAGGAAAAACAACATAAATAAAATTGAATGTTTCACAAAAGCTGCATGCAATTAATCTTAAAAGAAATCTTGAAACCCACTGGCACGACCCAATTATGGTAATTTTCTGGGCTGAATATCAGAACACATGATCTGCATGCCCAAAATCTATTAAGAGTCTATACCTATTAGGTTGGAAACTACTTTCCACCTTATGTTCTTCTGATTCATTGTTCAAGTCCAGCTTGAACACAACTTTCTACAACAAATACTAATTATTTTTGTGCCTTATTCTGGAGACAACAAACATGACTACGATGAAACTAAAATAGTAATATTCTCATAAAGTTCATAATATCTCAATGTTTCAGTTTTACTTTTCACATTAAAAACTACTTTCCATGTTTGTTGAACGAGAATAATATATATATATATATTTTTTTTATGTTTGTAATAGTAGATATAGTAAAATGTGCTTATTGAAAACTGTTTACTAATATCCAGTTGGATTCCAAGCATATCATATTCTTTTTCTAAATAATGCTTACATTTCATACACCCTAAAACGCTACATTAAACCTCTCTTCTTGGAAAATTTTCGGACCCTACACATAGTCTAACAGAAGATGGGTAGCTTGTAACAAGAGGTTATTGTTACAAGCTATGTGCAGAGTATTTGGATGTACATATATAGCTATACATCCACAAGGGGACCACAAGTGACTTAGCTTGTGTCATGAGTTTTAAAAAAACTCATTATCTGTTTGTTCTAATTGTGGTTTTATTACAATCTTAATGGAACATATGTAGTTAGCCAATAAATATCATATGGATATGTTAATAGGAAGAATTATGATCTTCCGCGTTTTGGTGTAAGGTTTTGAAGCATGGGTGATTGGTTAAATTCTTTCATGGGTGTTTAATGTGGAAAATAAAAAACTTATCGCTATTGGAGAGGGTTTCTTCAATGGTATGACATGTAATGAAAAAACACTTAATTAGATTAAATATATTGTGAGTAGTAGATTGGGAAAATAAGTTTGCACGTCTTGGTAATTTCTTCCGCAACTAACATACGATGCTTCATATCATACAGTTTGTTTCCAAATGCCAACCATGGCCAACATTCACATTCTACTCATACTCAGATATCAATACGTTTATATATTGTTGTAGGTTTTTGTTGTCGACTTTATATTGTGTCTACCTCTTTTTAGACTTAATTTACCTTTCAATCTTTTATAATTGATAATACACTTGGGAGATTTCTCTTAACATGTTTATGGTTAATGTTTATTATCACCTCCTCCTGATACTACTTCTTAATTTAAACATAACAAAAAAAGAATAGGTAAACATATTTATATATGTGTGTGTTTGGGCTATTTTCCCCCTCCTTGTATCATGCTCCACATGCTAGTTACTTCTACTACCTACATATTATAAATTATAACTTCAATTCCAAATCCACTCTTACATTCTTGTTTTTATTAGATGGACAAGAGTTTATCACCTGTTTATGCTGAAGGGGTTAACAATTTCCTTACAATGGCACGAACCCATTCCATGGGAAGTGATCGCATTCGGTGTCCGTGCTGTATATGCTGTAATAATCTCTTCTTGCCTATATTTGAGGTGGAGTCTCACTTGTTTATAAAAGGGATAGATCCAAACTACACCCATTGGATATTTCATGGGAAGGAGGAAACACTCCCCATCATTGACGATGATGACGATCCCAGAGTTGAAAGTGGAGACGTCTACATTAATGACATGAACCGTATGTTCGATGACATACGGGCAGCCACATTTGGAGATACTCCTGAAGACAACACTACATCACCAACTCACTCATCAATACCATAGTCCTCCCAAAACTCAACTTTTGACCAACTATTAGAGGATGCCAGATGTCCTCTTTTCGATGGCTGCACAAAATTCTCTAAGCTCTCTTTCGTTGTGAAGTTGTTACACATTAAAACACTTGGTGTGTGGTCAATCAAGTCTTTTGATATGCTCCTAAGCCTTTTGCAGTCAGTCTTTCCTAATGCTGAATTGCCACAATCATATGAGGAGCCAAGGACATTGGAGCGAGGTTTGGGTTTCACGAACCACAAAATTCATGCATGCCCTAATGACTGCATCTTATTCTAAAAGGAAAATGTTAATCTTAATGAGTGCCCTATCTGTAAAGCATCGCGATGGATGCCAAATACACACGGGTCACAATTGACCCCTCAAAAAGTGCTTCGGCATTTTCTTTTGAAGCCAAGATTGCATCGTCAATTTGTGTCTAGCAAGACAGCAGGTAACATGAGATGACATAAGGAGTAGTGGGTCACCAATGAGACTAGTATGAGACATCCTGCCGACTCTAAGTCCTGGAAGACATTTGATCAAGCTCACCCCATATTTGCTAGGGATGCTCGCAATGTTAGGCTTGGTTTGGCAAGTGACAGATTTAATCATTTCAACAATCTGGCTAAACCTTATAGTATTTGGCCAGTGATTCTTATCCTGTATAACTTACCGCCGTGGTTATGCATGAAAGACTTGTTCTTCATGACATCCCTCATTATCCCTGGCCCAAAATCACCAGGGAATGACATTGATGTTTATTTGCAACCCTTAATTGATGAGTTACTTGAACTTTGGGACCATGGGGTACCTACATATGTGCATCTAGTAAGGAAATGTTCATGTTACATGTTGTCTTATTGTGGACAATCAATGACTTTCCCGCCTATGGAAATCTATCTGGGTGGTCAACAAAAGGGCAAATGGCATATTCGTCTTGCAATGCATGTACAGATTCCAACTGGTTGAAGTATGACAGAAAACATTGTTATATGGGACATCGACGTCTCTTACTGAGAGATCACATTTGGTGAACTAGAAATGGGTTGTTCAATGGTAAAGAAGATGTTTGCATGCCACTAACATTGGTTGAAGGAGCGGATCTTTTAACTCAATTACAAATACTTGGAGATATTCAATTTGGAAAATCTTGTAGGAAGAGGAAACGCACTGCAGAAGAGTTGAACTGAACAAAGAAAAGCATCTTCTTCAAACTACCTTCTTGGTCAACTTTGCGGCTTAGACATAATCTAGATGTTATGCGTATTGGGAAGAATATTTTCGAGAACATTTTGGGCACTTTTATGAACATTCCCGACAAGACAAAGATAACACTAATTCATGCCATGACCTAGAGATCTTGGGCTTCAGAAAGGAATTACATTTGAAACGTGAAGGTGAACGTGTTACAATGCCACATGCATCATACACATTACATGGAGATGAAAGGAATAAATTCTATGAGTGGCTTGCTTAGGTTAAATATTCAGATGGGTTCGCTGCCAATATCACTCATTGTGTATCTATACGTGATTCCAAAATCTCTGGGCTCAAAAGCCATGATCATCATGTTTTCTTGCAAACACTGCTTCCTATTGCTATGGGGGGTTCTTAAAGAGGGATATTGCATTGGCTTTGACTGAACTTAGTAGTTTCTTCAAAGAGTTGTGCGCCTGAACACTAGATGTGAATCGTCTATCAAAGCTTCAACTTGATATCGTCACCATTCTATGCAAACTGTAGATGATATTCCCTCCATCTTGTTTCGATGTTATGGTCCACCTAGCTGTACACTTACCCCGTGAGGCCATTCTCGGAGGTCCAGTTCAATATCTATGGATATACCTGTTTGAGAGGTTTCTCGGGAAATTCAAGCAGTATGTTAAGAATAAAGTGCGTCCAGAAGGTTCAAGAGTGGAAGCCTGGGTTCACATCGAGTGTTTGACATTTTGCTCTATGTATCTCCAAGATGTTGAGACGGATCTTACTACTTATTGAATACTTTAAAAACTAATGGTAAATCTCTGTTGGACTTGACAACTTGTTGTACATGATAACTAATACCATGTATGTACGTGGTATGAACTCTGCGGGTCATGTTATGCAACACAATTATACTTTCCTTGGCATGCTTGGATATATAGATTGAGAGTTGGGACTGTGTGATGAGGCCCAAAATAGAACCTGTGTCATTTGCAGAAATTCAAAAGAGGATAATATTTACAGGTGATGTCTTCATTCCCCATATTTTCTTGATGTCACTGATTCTGCATCCAAGACGTGAACTTGAAAAAATTACATTTTAATAGGAAGACCTTAGCATTTAGGGTGATTATTATTGCTTAGGAAAATTATGGGTGATTATTTTCTATATATGATAGAGAACATATGAAACAACTCCTATTTCACTTCAAAGGACGATTCTGGGTTAGTATTATGATAACTGATATTCAGGTGTAATCTAATACTGAGCTTATGCTCACAAGATGTTAGGTATGCAAACATAAAAAATTTGTGTTCAATAAAATTAATGCAGGTTTGAGATTTTTGGGAAAAACTTCAGTTTCAATTGAAAAATTGTTTTTTTAACTTTTGCTTATAGGACTCTGGAGCAACGGTTCAAATGTTAAAGAAGTGGTTTGGGAATGTGCTGATGATTACCTCTAGTAATTACGCTGGTAAATACCATTCCACCTGCTGATATTGTTAATATGTTACTGTCTTAAGCTATGTATCTTTTATACTCCTGTTCAAGAATATAGTTCATAACACTACTAATTTATAGGAGAACTGTGTGGAGGCATAAATAATACACACAAATAAGATGGTAAATTGATTTATATGGGAAACGTGGAAATGTTGGAGCCCTTTTCTGTTGGATGGGAGATACATATGTTAAATAATAAATAAATAGAGAAATGGCCACCATGATAACTTTCTAGTTTCAGGCCAGTTCATTTGAGTTATCATGTTAAAACACATGTTGCTAATTATTCATAGAAAGGAAAGGAAAGGGTACCCAAAAACATTGAACTAGTTGTATACTTCTGTTGGTCTATTAAAAATCACAGAGAGTATTGGAAAAGGTTGCTGATCTAGTCCCAACCTTTTCCATCTTGTCTAATCTTATTGAGAATGTTTAATTTAGGGCTGAACTTGATGTTTTCTACTAGTTCAGCTTATGTAATATTTTATTGAGTTGTTTGTTTACCCCCCCTCCCCTTACAATGCTGAAACCTCTTGAAGTTGTGCACGTCAAATGGGTTGTGTTATTTATTTCTTTGCCCTGTTACGTTACCTTGTTTGATAGGATGAACTATGCTTCATCATATTGATAATTGGCATGTTAGTTATAATGATGTGTCTAGTGTATAAACCTGCCTAACTTTTTTTCATGAACTACATGGATGGTTATTGCTCTATCCATTCATCTCAAATAAGTGCTAATGCTTAAAGTCTATTTTGTTTTATCTAGGTGAATCTAAAAGTTGACTTTCTGCATACATGTATAAGCATAAATAGCAATAGTCTCATAGGTGCATGCAAACAGACACGGGTTGTATTTAAAACACTCTGGCTAAATATTTTATCTAAGTCCTCTATGGTTATAGTTATAAAGGCACGTGTTTATGTCTCTAAGGACCAAGACCCCATACTGGAAGTCATCATGCTCAATTCTCAATGTTTTTTGTCAAGTAGTTGAGTATCTGTAATAGAGTTTAGGCCCATGTAGCTTGTCATGTTTTTATACACCAAGTTTGGTTCTGCGTAAATTATGACTCTTTATGATCCCTGCAAGATTAATTTTTGTAATCTTTAAAGGACCTGTATGCAACATGTTAAAAGCCTTACTATCCTGTTCAATCAATCCTCCATCACCTTGGAGCATTTGATAGCCAACCCGCTACCTTCCTTTCACATGAAAATGCCTCTTATACAAATTATGAGGCTGTCCTACCTTTGTGTCTTATTCTTGAGAATGGAAATAACCACTAGAGCTACTTGAAAAAGAAACCAAGCAACGTCAATTATAACTTTTGCGTGTTTCCTTCTCTTCACATTTCCTTTTTGGACAAAAAAAACTACCGTATGCTGTCATTTGGTTTTGCGCTCTTTGTAATCTGTCAATGATGCATTGACCCTATTAATTTTCGATGAAAATCCTTATGGAATAATACGTTAAAATATCACCATGAGCCACATAAATGAATCATGTCATGAGATGCAAGGGACGTATGGCATACCATTCTTGCTATGTGCAAGTTATAGAGTATCATATGACTTAGAGATTAATATTGTATGAAGTTGTCACGAAGCATGGCGGGTATAGGAGTGAGGCAGTTTGAAAGTGCCTTTATTATTTGAGGCGCTTTCCTTGTTGACTAATATTAAAATTAGATTCTGGCTGAGGAAACCATAAGGTACATTTTTGTATATGTGATGGCCCATTGTGTTGAGAATTGGGTTCAAGGTTGTCAACACCAACCTAATTTGGGTCACTCACTCAAAAACTTAAGAAGTTTAGTACAGGAATCCTTCATTTTTAAGAGAGATTGATCATGAAGTTTCAGGTTACACATAAAATATGCAGTTGTGTGGCTGCTACGTATAGTTGAAGGCACAACATATGAATCCATGATGCTAATTTATATAGAAAGAGGGACCAGGGATTTGGGGTGTAAAGATAAAAAATGGCAAGGGACGTATGGCATACCATTTTAGTTTATATATATACAACTTATAGGCAGATAAGTAGAGAAATGTGTAACCCAAAATATATTTGGTATAATGCTGTATGTGTATCCATACATTCCAAATGCAAATATATAATATGCTGAGGCTGATCCTCAAAATGATAATATATATATAATGTGCTTTTTCCCTTCCATTACAATGTTTCATGTACTGAAAATTCAATTTTTATATTCCAAACAGCTGGATCTTTGTTTGCACAATGCAAGTCGAAGGGGTATACATATGGTTTGTATAGTTTGAGGGTGCAACGAAGTTCAGTTCCAGCCACCAATGTATTATCCAAAATGATCTCCACTTCCATAGCATCTGAACCAGTGGCAATGTGTGTTTATTGAGAATGTGACTCTTGAATATATCCATATGTATGCTTGACAGATAATATTAGCTGCTCTGCTCCGATTTATAGTTCACTACTTTCCATTAATGCACCATGCCAATGTATTGATTACTAAAAGAATTAATACAATGTTGTATTGGATGATTGAATTTATATCATTCAAAAGTGGTATATATGGTTGTTAAATGCCAAGTATTTGGATGAATGTATGTTTTTGGTTTACCATAGATATGTTGTATTTGAGAATAAACTGAATAAGAGGAGCAGGATTTGAATTAGGCATCCAAACCACTCGGTTGAAATTTATCGCACAGTGTGAAGTGGCTGAGAGTATTTCCAGCACCAGTATATTCGTTGGTAAAAATAATTGAAGCTGCAAAATATTTCCAGTGTATGAAAACAGCGTTGCTACTGCTGTCTATACATGCTCTACGGGTGGAATTTCCAGTGCTGTATAACGCTGGGAATAATCTTATTTCTAGCGTACAACTCAACCACTGCAAATAATTATAACTATTTGCTGCATTATTTAAATTTGCTGGAACTAATTAGTATTATTTACAGCAAGTTTCACACATATTTACGGCAATTACATATCGTTGCAAATTTCTTTAACCAACAATTTACAACTAAAATAGAACTATAACTATGGCAATTTTTTTTATACTTACAGCGGCTAAATTCGCTGTAAATATTCAAATATTCACAATGAATTTTTAATATCGCTGCATTAATTTATAAGTGAGTAGAAAATTGCAACTAACGTTCGGCACAGTACAAAACGCTGTGAATAATTATTCGCAGCATTTTTTGGGATCTTTTGCGACTGTTTTTAGCGCTGTAAAAGGCTATTTTTATTGTAGTGGCTTATCCTTATCATATGTGGGTATCACAATAATGGTAGAAGACTCGAAGGATAAAAATATGAAGAAGACTCGAAGGATAAAAATATGAAATTAAGATAGAGAAGAGGACAACTCACTATATGATATTGATACTCTATGTAAATGATGAGCATATTTGAGACAAATGAAAAATTAGTACATTTGAGGTAAGATTCATTAGTTGCATTCTTATTTAAGCTATTCGGACTCATGACATGATTTTCTTATTAATTAAGGTAGTCACAAAAAAGTAATTTTAAAGCCATATTGTTCATTTTATACTTTTTTATCATCTTTAAAATATTATATTAAAGTTTTTCAAGAATAGTTTGATTCAACAAATTGAATCGGGTAATTGAATCACCCGATTGATCAATTAATCGGTACTTACCCGATTTTAAAATTTTTAGCCTTGATCTGAACAACCCTCAACAATTTCTTTAATTTCTTCATCATTAATGGATGGCGCCCATGCTCCCTTGTAAGGAGCAAAGAACCAATGAAAGGTCTCGTAATACTATATTATAATTAAGGGTGGCAATAAGTGTTCGTAAGGTCGTCGTGTTTGTGTCATATCAAGTCATAGATACTAGACTATATGGATCAATCCGAACACGATTCAGTAATCTAAACAGGTGAGAACTTCAAGTCTTAACAAGATCCATTTAAATAACAAGTCGTGTCATATTGTTGTATAATCTATTTTGATTCGTTTAATAATTAATAAGAAATAGGTTAACATAACACAATTCATTTCAACTTGTTTCAAGTAAATACGTACTTGAACTAACTCGTATAATTCATTTGATCTTATTAACATAATTTCACATAAAAATTAAAATATATATTTATGAGTAGCCACAATATCTAAAATAACATACCTACTAACAAAAAATATCCATATTTTTCAGATTTTCATTTATAATATAACCAATATTATAAACCCCAACAATAACAAATATGAGCATATGTCCAAAATACAATCCCAATAATAATAACATAAATATATATTTGATAAATACCAATATTACAATATAACAATAATAAAATTATAATTTGAAATAAAATTTAAACAAGTTATTGTGGGTTAATTTTGGGTTTAATGGGTTGCCTCATTATTGATTCGTTTATTAATCGCGTCTTACCGGGTTAACCTATTTTGATTTGAATTTATTTATATCAATTAATCCAAACATACTAATTGTTTATTATATTTGTGTTGGATTCATTAAACATACTAAAATTTAAATGAGTTATTGTAGGTTAATTTTGGGTTTAATGGGTTGACTCATTATTGATTCATTTATTAATCGCGTCTTACCGAGTCAACCTATTTTGATTTGAACTTATTTATATCAATTAATCCAAACATACTAATTTTTTATTATATTCGTGTTGGATTCATTGGTAATGTCACATATTGTTGCCCCTAATTACAATAAGGATTAATTAATTAAATTCATCATATCATCAACTGTTAAGGTTTTTGGAAGATGTGAGAATTAATTTAACACAAGTTAAAAGGGAACATATTCTTCAAGAACAAGCAATCTTCTTCCACTAAACATGAAAAATTTCATGTATAGAAAGATTGAAATACAGTGTGCAAAGAGTAGACTACAAAAATAAAAAATTAAAAAGAAAAGAAAGAAAAAGGACGAGCATAAATTAAGTCCATATATAAGATCACAGCCAGCCAGTGGGCGCAGGTGCTGGGCCGGGTTATATAATTTTCATGAATATTTCAGCATTATTAATCTTCTTAAATATTATTGGCCTTCAAAGTGTCTCCTTTATTATTAGTGGCCATGGTGACCAATTAAACCCTTAGTGATGATCAAAACCAGTAATATATGATGCACAAGATTTTGGCAGAAGGCACAGCCCTCTACTTCTGAGGTCTGGCTTCGCTTGATCATGATCAGTTCCATATCCTTCCTTGCTCAAACCCTGCCATTATTTAAAAAAAAAAAAATGTAAGAAGCTGTGAGATTATTTTCTGGAAATAATATTGTATTCTATCTGAGAATCTATATGTATATATATATCATACCAGTTGCATGGCTGATCTTATTATGGGCTTGCTGCGCGAAGACCTCATATAAGGCATGCTCAAGTTCTGCAGGGATATTCAAAACCATTTTGAGTGCTAGACGTTCTAGTACTGGGAAGAGCATACATATCCTTTAATTTAGTTCACCAACTAGCTAGCCATTGCATGCGTTGTTTTATCTGATGTAGTCTCATGCACTTATATACCTTAAAACGGTAACATATATATATATATAGCTTTGGAGCTTCATCCTATAGTAGAGAGACCTAGCTTTTTAATTTATGAATATATTCCACTAGCTAGTGTACGTACACAAACCCTAGCTAGCAAAACCTTTCCACCCGATTGCTAGATCATGCAGCTTCCTGGGCATTACTTCATTTATATATATAAGATATGATGCATTTATAATTAAGAGGACATAATCAAAGGTCGGAAATTAAGGTGAAGAAAGTAATCATGCACCTGCACTCGATCATGAAGGAACTGTATGTATCCAATTGCTTCTGTTAATACTGAGGCTGTGTCTGTCTGTCATCTCCATCAACCATATATCAAATAAATTAATATAAAGTACATCGAAGCATGGCCTTAAAGATATTATAATTCCTGGCCTCTCTTACACGCATATATTAGTGGGTTCTGATCATGGAGAATGAATGGCTTAGAATATATAATATATATATATATATATAGTACCTTGCCAAAAGGTGCCACCAACTTTTGAAGAGCTGCAATCCTGTCTCCTAGTTTCTCCTTTCGTACCTAATAATTTAAAACTAATTCCGCTGCTCACTTTTTATATATAAAGTGGAGTAAACTTTGACTTGAGATTGGTATCTTAGTTAAAAAAAAGAAATATTTAATCACCTTCAGTGGTGGGCATGAGCACCGTGACACTGATCGCGACTTCTTAGCTTCTGCATGAGACTCCTTTGACTGATCAGAAGAACGGCTAGGTCTTTTTGCTCTTGTAACTTCATTCATGAAAGCTGTCGTCTTTTATAATTTAAGAGAGTAAAGTTTATAATATGGAATATCGTGGAAATGAGAAATATTAATATGCTTTTAGTCTAGAAATAAGAGACATGAAAAGAGATCAATATAAATACTAATTATTAGTACATGTATTAAGCAAAAGTTATCTGCACATGTAAATAATTAATCAGGGGATCGAAAACATAGGTAAAACTGACGGAGAAAATCGACATGCTTTGCAGTAAGCTCATGAGTTTCTTTTCCTTCGATCTAAACCTCTAAACCCACGAGGAGAAGAAGAAGAAGAAGATACCCACCTTGTTGGAGCTGTTTGATGGACTATCAGCCAGTTCATGCATGTGATCCGGGCTTAGAGATACACTCGATCCTTTACGAACACCTAAAATATCGTGTGAAGGCTGGCTAAAATTCCCACCAGTATTGGTGGATGTCAAGAGATCCAATGTTTGCAAGTTCAAGCCTAGAGAATTTGAAGCTAATGAAGAAGAAAAATACGAGGGTGAAAAGGATGGGAAAATATGACTGAAATTATATGATCTGTTGGATTCAGCTACTCCTCCAAAACTTTCAGAGTTGTGTGTATTGGAGTACAAATCTCTAGCCGAATTAGGCTGTTGTCCAGCGATATGGGCACCAGCGGAGAAGTGGCCGAGGCAGAGATTCTCAAATAAATCAGAAGAACACTGCTGTTCATGTTTTGGGGTTAGCAGATGTGATGCTTCTGCATTTGAGAAATCGCATACTATTTCGCTCAATTTAGGGAAAGTGCCTGCTGCAGGCATCTCTTCTTTGAATTTTGCAAGGTGCATTTCTTCGTTTGCTGATTGCTGAGTAGTTTTTGCATCGCAAAAACTCAAGTCTTGACGCACCGAAGATCTAAGAATAGGCTCATCGACCGAGTACTTTGGCCATAAATCTCTTGAATTTGGGACGCTCTCACTCAGATAGCTATTGTAGTTACCATCATTTCTGCAATGATCATTACAGCCATATACCGAAGAACATGAGCGAAACATCGTTATTCAACTAATCAAATAGGCGAAATAGACAGCAAAACAAACATGAAAGAGATCTTAAAGATTTACCTGCCTTAGACCTACTGCATTTACAGTGGACCTAGGCCAGGGAGACTAAAAAGTATTACAGACTGTCAAAAATCCTGGAAAACAAATACACCCAAAGCTAACTGATCTCCCTCATGATCATCCATGCATGACAAAGAGAAAAACCTCTTGCCGTGGCACACACCAAACAGACAGCCAAAAACAATGAGCTAGCCCCAGAACACCTATATATATTATGTCACCATGCACAGTCCCCATGAATAATCTCTCACCTAACTCAGCAATGGCCAGGCTCAACGATCAAGCCATGTCAGCGAGACTCATAAACCCTAGGAAACTAACACTATTCTAGTCAAGTATCTCAGCTAGCTATACTAATAAACCAGTGAATTAAATTTTGAAAACGGTCTTAATTTGATTCATATCAACCCTGGGATCGATATTCTTGCATAAAACTAGCTTGATTGAGAAGTAATAATTTGATCTTTTGCTTATAAGAAAAGGTACTCTCGATGTTTTTGGTCTCTGGAAGAAAAATTATTGATTACTAGCTATAAACTGATCTACAGTGAAATTGCTTATCTTCCTTCGATCGACCGATCCCTATTTTCGGCTAATAATATCAGTACTCTTAGCTAAGATACATCATTTATACTTCATAGATATGCTCATGAATACATCAGAAAACAAGACCGCTAGCTTGAATCCTCAGACTGTGTATAATATAAAGTTAAGTACTCTTATATTGCATGGATTTAATTAGTTTAGTAGAAGATAAACTACGTACTCCATGTTATATAAATAGAGATACTTACAAAACGATGCTTGGGTTAATCCAGTCACGGGTGATTGAAGCTTTATATCCGGATTGATTTGCTGAAGTAAAATACTCGGTAAACTGTTCTTGGTGCTGATGCAGATGAGGAAAATTTGCAGACTCCATTAGGTTTTGTATTTAAGAACTTGAAAACCCCGAGATAGGTAAATAGAATTTGCTGGCGCTAGGAATCTTTCACTCACAAAGAAATAGTTCAGACAAACCCAGGCTAGCTAGCTTTCACCTTTAGCCTTCTCACTTTGTTCTCTCTTTACTCTTCTAAGTCCAAGCGTCAAGTTGCCTTTCCGAAGATCGGATCGAGAACGAAGATAAATTGCCTCTCTCCTCTCTCTCTCTCTCTCTCTCTCTCTCTCTCTCTCTCTCTCTCTCTCTCTCTCCTTATGTATAGGAAACTTTATGCGGCTGCTTAAGTAGCTCTAGAAACCCTATATCTTGTGTATTATATTCGATAATGGGTTTTGCGCGCTCTGAGTAAGAGATAATTTTATTAAGAAAAATAATAGGTGCATTTCTGATTATGCAAGTACCATACAATTAATTTTAAAAAAAAAATAAATACGAAATTTATATGAAAAAATTAATTTTTTATTAATAAACTCTACTTTTTTTTAAAACAACTGTATAATATTTACATATTTCACGAGTTTTACACACTCCACGACAATGAGTAAATTTTACTATTTGTGGCTTATAAGATCATGCATGCATTTATTTGGTTTAGAGGCTCAAAAATTGGAAAGAGAAAAGATTACGGGGAACATATATGGTTTATTATCCCTGCACACCGCGGATCGAGGCCGTCCTACTTATTAATAACTACATACATGTTAAACATTGGTGCTCAAGTATATGTAAATTTACTCGATCGAGTGCATGATATTTAAAGGTGAAACTCATCTTTAGAAACCATTCAGCGGCTTAAAGCACTCACAATAGATTATGTAAAATTCATCTATTTATAAAATTTGAAGAATTTAACTTAAAATGTACATCCAACCGATTCTCTACTTCATCTATATTTTTTAGTTTGTTACAGTGTTACCACTACATATAGCATGACACTGTTCATGAATGTAAGCATTTTTTAATTAATTTCTGTCTTCCGCTTTCTCACCTTCGTTTGCAGACGCCTCAGCTGCTGCCTCGACTCGTCCCCAACCCAGTACTGTGGAGTTTCTCTCTTCGAAGAGGGCATCAAAGATCCGTAAACATTTCAATGATCTCTCGAAGGAGGATGGTGTTCGAAAGTATGTCAACAACTATCGCAGGTCATTTACTACGAAAGCTCGGAATGACTTTGAAGACGAAGCGAGGAAGGATTGCAGAGAAGAAGAAGAGAATTGCCAAGGTGAAGTCAGAGGCTGCCGAGTATCAAAAGTTTCTTGCCACAAGATTGAAGGAGCAAAGAGAGTGTCGTAGTGAGGGTTTGAATAGGAAGCGACTTGTTGAGTTTCAAATTTTTTCTGCTATTCTGGGTTTTCGGGGAGAGAGAGAAGTGATAAATAAATACGGAGAGAAATTGTAAATATTAAAAAATAGAAGGATATTATTGATAATTAGAAAAAATATTGGAAATGAATAAAAAATATTATAAATTATAATATTTAAATGATATAAAGAAAAAATAGATAAGTTAATGTATGGTATATTAATAAACAGAAATTCTATTTGCAGTCTCCACTTGGAGACTGTATGTGTAGACTCTTTATTAAATGAGAAAAAATATTATTTTAAGAGAGATATTTTAGTAATTTTAAAAAATTTTAAAAATAAAATTACCTATGCTTACATTGCAATCCTCAAATGGAGATTGTACGTAGCATTGCTCATAATATAAAAGTCAGTATGTAAAATAGAAAAAGTGAGTTTTGATAATGTATTTTAAACAATAAGATTACAAAGTTATTGGGAGTGCTCTAACAAAGGGGTCGAGGTTATCCAATCGCTTTTATACAATATGGTTACTTAAGATTACACATAGTTATGTGGTAGTTACGTACACTCATGGATCATATAATATATAAATTCGGTACCATCGCGCATGCATGCGCTTGATCGATTAATATACCCATGTACATGAGAGCTTCTTTTGATTGCATGACCACATATTTGCCTTTATATAGGTTTACAAATATATAATTCAATATAAAATAAAGGGAAATAATATTCCCACGGACAAAAGCCGCATACAAAAGTCATTAGTTTGCGCTTTTTTTTTTTTAGTGATTAAGAAAATATTTTTTAATTATTTTTTACTTTTTTAATTTTTAAAATAATATTTAAAGAATTTTAAATAATTAAAAAAATAAAGATTGGCCTTATAGAGTCTAGGGGTGAAAACCAACCTATCGACGCAATTTTTCGTCTAAAACTGAAACTACACCGATGGGAGAAAATAAGACAAATCTCGATCGAAACCAGCCGAAGAATGGGGAGGAAAGCATCGTCCTCGGTCTCGGCGTAATTCTGGTCGGTTCATCGGCATCATCGGTTGCTATGTGCGCCGTGAGAGAGAGTGAGAGAGAGAAAGTGAGGTGATTGAGATTTTTGAGAGAGAGAGAGAGACCGCGAGGTGAGATTAGAGAGAGAGAGAGAGAGAGAGAGGGAGGGAGCTAGCCTTGCGTGGCTGCGTGCGCCTTGAGAGAGAGAGAAAGCGACAAAGAGCGAGAGAGAGAGAGAGAGAGAGAGAGAGAGGGGCGGCGGTGGCAAAATGCCTGAGACTGAGTAAAAAGAACAAACATGGAAGAAGAGGAAGAGACGTGCACTGTGTTAACCCTAGAGTTAAACGACGCCGTTCCTTTTATTATTTTTTTCAAATACTAAGTCCTAAAACGACGCCGTTTCACTTCAGTTTAAGTGAAATGACGTCGTTTATTATATGTATAATTAAAAAAAAATAGATTTAAACCATCGATCGGTTCAGCGGTTCGGCCCAGGTTCAAACCGGGACCGAACCGCTGGACATCGGTTTTTCATAAAATCTACCGTGCGCCGACCGGTTCTACTCTGGTTCCGATCTCCGGCGGTCGGACTGAGTCGGTTCCAGTCGGTTTTTCGGTAATTTGTACAGCCCTAATAGAGTCTGAGGTTGTAGCGTCACCCCTAAAATAAAACTTTAACATTAACCCTAATCAAACTCTAGATAAAACCTAATTTATCAAAAATTATATTTTAATAACATCATTCTGCCCACAAAATATGGAAATAATAAAATTCAAAAAGTTTGCTCGATCGAAGATCTAGCAAATTACTTGTTCACAGCTGATTCTTATATTAATTTGCCTTTCCGATCTACCAAACAACCAGCGAACTCTCCAGTTGTACTCAATTGTTCGATTGAACATTGAGTGATAATATATCACGAACTCTTAGGGCTGACCATTTTTTTGCGATTTTCTCTCCTTTCCGAGTTATTATTGTCCATTAAGCTCTTTTATGCCTTTAATAGCTATATATTTTGCATTTAGGGATGATAATATCTGATACGACTCGTAAACTCAATAAGAACAAGACATACGACATGACACGATATGAAATTAGTAGATTTAGATTTGATAAAATGGGTTTGAGTAAAAAGAAATTGATTCGTTAAGACACGATTAATAAACAGATTAATAACGGGTCAGCCCATTTAACTAACAATAATCCATTTAAATTCTATTTCAAAATTACCATTTTATTATTATTGTATTGTAATATTAGTATTTTTTAATATGCTTATGTTTTTATTGTTGAGATTATAATTCTGAACCTATGAACATATTTGTTATTGTTAGGTTTATAATATTGGTTTAATTATAACTTAAAACTTAAAAAATATTGATATTTTTTGTTCAATTAGTAGTTTTTTTCTTTAAAGATATTATGGCTACTAATAAATATAAATTTTAACTTTTATATAACATTTATGTTAATCAAATCAAATGAGTTATGCGGGTATTTCAACATATTTACATATATAAAACAAGTTGAAATGAGTCACGTCATCATGTTGACCTATTTCTAATTAATTATTAAACGGAAAAACGAGTGATACAACATGCATACATATATATATACATATATAGATATGTATATACATATATATATGTATATGAATATATATATATATGTATGCACGGTTAAGTACTATATATATATATATATATATATTTATATATGATTTATCCATATATCTCATGAATCGATAATTAATTAGCTAGGGACCCCGTATACACTTGTAAACCTAGATTTAGGATAAAATATATATGATCTACATACCATCATACAGAAAAAAAGTGTCTGATCTCTAATTACCCGCGGGCCATGATCATGGGAATATATTCATCAAACAATTAAGGAGGGACCCTCAATATTTCAACTGCATGCTATTTATCATGTAATTACACTAATTATTGTGACGCCTGTTGCATTAATAAAGGAAAGCCAAAATGTACCAAGAAAATATATATATATATATATATATATATTTATAGGAATCATGGGAATGAGCTTGCTAGGAAGAAGCATGGCGTATTTCTTCATCGAATTGATCATTTTCTTATAATAAATAATGAATCCGACAGATTAGCTTACAAGGAAGAGGGCTGCAGGCCAATTACTCATCATGATCGATGTGTGAATTAATTAGTACTGTTTATATATATATATATATATATATATTATATATATATTGGTTGTAGTAGTACATGTGGTACTGCTGAATTATTGGAAAAGAATGGTCGACTAAGCTGTATGTCTTTTAGTGTAAAGAGCAAAAAACAAGGACTACTATAATCAGATCACCGGCACCACAAAAAAGTTAACATTAGATCGAGAAAAAGGTTTCATGGCCGCGCGAAGTTTGTCCAAACTTTGAATCCTTTCTTTTTCTTTCTCTCTTTTTATGTTATCTTTACTTCTTTGTTAGGTTGTTATCTACTCATCATGGAGAATTGCCTATTGCCGACTTTTTTTATGAATAATGCTACATATAGTCATGGAATGCGTAAGCACCGTATAGTTACTTTGAAAATAACTAGTGAAATCTACTATTAAAAAAATAAGAAATCCTATTAGCATCCCCAAGTAGGGACTGCATGCATGTGCAGGCCCTTAATTAGATGAGAAAAAAATATTATTTTATGAGAGATATTTTTGTAATTTTAAAAAATTTTAAAGATAAAATTACTTAAGCTTGCATTGCAGTCTCTAAATGGGGACTGTACGTAATATTGCTCTTCTCTATTTGAACTTGTGTTAATCTAAACAAATCATGAAGGTTTAAGGTTTAGGCATTATTATCTATAAAGAAATGATGTTTTTATCTTAAATTTTGTCATGAGTACGTACTCAATATGTAATTAGAGACTACAAAATTGACATGTGTTGCAATGACAAACATAAGCATTATTGGTTCAAGTTTAGTAATTTAAACATTATGTTGGGCGGGGAATAAATATTGAATTGTACGTACAACTTCTGTAGCTAACTAGCTAGCTTGGCATAATTGATCAAAATTAAGGTGCTAAAAGACTTATAATTTATTGAAAAGGACATTGGAATCCCAAGATGCCATTCCCTACCCATTTGTATATTACATGTACATAATTAAGTAAGCCACAATTCAATATAATAATATTAAAAGAGAAAGTCTCTGTCCACTTTCCGTACCCAGCCACAGATTGGAATCCACGTTGGACGCACTATATATATATATATTTAGCTTTTTTAGGTAGATAGAAATTAAGAATTAATTATAGAAAAATTCTATTTACAGTCTCTATTTTAAGACTGCATTATTAGCAGATTTTTTATTAAATGAATAAAAATATTATTTTAGAAAGAATATTTTTATTATTTTTAAGATAAAATTATCTAAACCTATATTGTAATCTTTAAATAAGAATGGTACGTATCATTGCTATATTGCCAGTCAACAAGCTCAAAATGCGGCCTTTTTCCTAAGTGGGAAGATTTTTAATTGGTGCTCAAAGCCTATTAATTATTCCTATAATATTAATACTGCCTAAACATATATCCTTCACAATATCATTGCCCAAAGGATCATTCAGCCAAATATATTATTCTTTCTGCGGCGACAAGAAAGTCACTGCAAAAAGCCCTAGCTAGTAGCTAAAATTGCTGTAAAAATGCATTTTGACGAGAAAAAAGTCTCCACCCATGAGTAGTCGCAAGTGCCTCATGATCTTAAAAATACATTTCCGGTAATGAACGTAGAATCACATTTTGTTAAGAAAAATTGAAAACACGTTCTTTACTCTACAGAGTACTTCTCCTCATGAAGTGTTCGATCTATTTTTAAAAGGAAAAATATAGTTGCAAGTATAATTGTACATCAATGTAATGTGATTGGTCAAAAAATAAATTTTATTAAAAACAGTGTTAATTTAAATTTTAAGTATGAATAAATCAGTATTGGTACATAGATTAGTGCGCAACTGTGCTTGTATGTAGCAAAACTCTTTTTAAAATTGAC
Source organism: Carya illinoinensis (assembly GCF_018687715.1). Classification (NCBI taxonomy): domain Eukaryota; kingdom Viridiplantae; phylum Streptophyta; class Magnoliopsida; order Fagales; family Juglandaceae; genus Carya; species Carya illinoinensis. The sequence continues at coordinate 7,718,749 of NC_056758.1, read as the reverse complement.
ACGCGCATCTCTTGAGTACTATAAGGAGTATATATATATATTTTTTTAATGAATGGACATATATCTGTTTTTTAAATTAAACCCTTAAAAATAAAAATAAATAAACCATGTTATTGTCACATGTTTAATTAAAACTTGTCACATTTAGAGCATTAGTATTGGACTCATCAAATTCATCTTTAAAATTTGATGAAAAGTACACATTTTTTATAAATTCAAAACCTTCATATTTATAATTCCATATTGGATTAGCCATTAGATTCATTAAAATAATAATATAATATTATTTTTTGAATAATAATATTTTTAATTTTTTTTCTTCATATTTTGTAATTATACTAACCATATGGACATTAATAGTTTAATTTAGTACTTAAATAATTGATTCCCAACTAATTTAGAATAAAATAAAATAAAACCATTGCCTATTAAAATTAGAATAAAATATTAGTTTGAATGTTGAATAGTAGACCTTTAAATTTGAAGGAAGGGTAACAATTACTGTAGCTCAAAACTTCTCAAATATCTCTTTGATGAATCCAATGTAAGTTCATTTTAAGTAAATTCATCAAAATTTGAAAATGCATTGACTTTTGATGAAGCCAATGCTAGTGCTCTTAGAAGGGTTAGATGAAACTTCTTTGAGAGAAAAGTCTATCCTAATTTTTTTTTTTTTTAGACTAGCTGATATGGTAAGCTTGCATATCAGTACGTGAGGCCTGATTTCAATAGAAAGATACTTCAATCTTATCCCATATCATTCTTCAATCTTATCCCATATCATTCTATCTCATTTTAATATTCAAACAACACAAACACAAATATTTTTTAATTTCAAATTTTCAATATTTTCATTTAATCATTACTTAATTATTGCAACGTTCCCAAACTACAAATAAAACACAGAAAATAATTCAAAATTTTTAAATCTCAAAACAAAAAATAATATTAAAATATTATATTCTAACAATTTTTTAAGGTTATAATATTGTTATCCAACTTTTCCTCTTTCATTTTTTAAAAATCTATAAAATATTTTAACTACAATTCACAGATTATTAACTCATCACTATTAAAATCAGGCGGCTTAAAGTGTATGATCAATAAGCAAGCTGCTAGCATATAGAATATTTCAATTTTTTTAATAAGATAAAGGTAGTTTATCAGAGTGGAAAGTTGTATATTTTTCAGCGGATTAGCACCGAAAAAGTGTGGGTGGGAATCAATTGATAAATAATTTGTATTCATTCGGCAGGCTGCATACATTCATTGGACCATCATGATTTTGGAAATTGATAAACAAATGCCATCAATCCCTGTCAATGCTTGTTGGTATAAATTACCTAGTTTTAGCAAAAAGCATGTCACAGTACTGTCAGTATAGATCATATATATATAGTTTAGATTAGAGGGATTCACCAAGACACATGGTATTATGGGTTTCACAATATTATTCCAAATGTGTCGACACCAAGCTGGATTGTCAGTCAACATGTCGGATGTATGAAATAAGTAATACAAATATCATTCTTTACTACTTTTTGAACAACATGAACAAACTTTGAGTAGTAGAAAATCCTACACTATTTTGTCTCCAATTCTAAAAATTATGTCTATATATATATATATATTCATCGAAGATGTCATCAAGTGCATTACCAACTCTTTCATTGATGCAAATATAAAGTATATATATATATTTTAGGTTTTTAGTCTTCCATTAACAAGCTCTCCTTTACTACTGCACCTTTACTATCTTTTTTTTTTTTTTACTATTTGAATTTGGATTAAAAATCTCAAAATATGATTTTCTTGCATAATCTAAAAGAAAATAAATTAATTAAAAATAAATTTAATTTTATAAAAATGGACTCAAAGAGCAAAAAATAGAAATATTTTATAAATTTTGAATTTATTTTGAATTATTTTTCATGATTATGTTAGTTAATTGAATTTATTTTCTTCTAAATGATGCAAGAAAGTCATGTTCTGAGAATTTTAATCCAAATTCACAAAAAATAAAAAAATAAAGAGTTAAGTAGTAAAGTAGTAGTAAATGAAGTGTAAAGATATCATTATCAATTTTACTATCATCTACTCAACATGTCATGATATGATATCAAATGATTGATTCACAAGTTAAACATAATAAATCATTTCCAATTTTTTAATAGAATTGATAGTATGCTGCCCCAAGTGTATTGCTCCAAATGACCGCTCATCAATTTAATTTTTTTTAATTTTTTTAAAAATATTGAAATATATTAAAAAAATATGAAAAAATAATATAAAAATAAAAACTTAAAATTGTGTTAGGCGGCACGCCTAACGGTCATTGTTGGGCGGCAGCCTAGCATGACACAACATTTAATATCACATAATAGCCTAATGGGCTGATAGGAGGATGATAATAAAAAAAAAAAAAAAAAATTGATGGATAGCATTACTCATATTTAATGTGACAAGATTTTATTTGAAATTTTTTATCTTCTCTATAATATCAACTTATAAATATATTTTTTTGAGAACTGTTGCATATACAAATAAATTATACAAAGTAAGCTCACAAACTGATGTAGTTTCATAAAATTCGTTAGATCTATTTTATAATAAAAGTAGTTTTATAATCTGACATATTACATCAAATCACATCAATTTATAAGTTTACTTTTATTCATTTGTGGCTAAAGTTTTTTATTATTATTTTTTTATGTTGGCAAATGGTAATATTATTTATTAGACAACTTGTTCCACACTATTATACTTCTAGCCCAAACTGTGATTACAACGATTTGTTATCACTTGAAAGTCTAGTGTAATCGGCTGCTCCCCAAGTCATAGGCCCAACATAAAGCCCATTACCATATTTGGGCTTTATTCTAATTGGAAGCCGCTTTCACATAATAAAATAATCGATCCTGTATTAGCAAAAACTATGTTTTGGCTCTTTGATCAGAGTAATTTTTGAATTAAATGAAATATTACATTATTAACCCTATTTATTGGAGTAAAGATGTTCCAATATTGGAATATATCCTTTACTTATATTTTGTGAAACACGCGTTATTAATTAATCCGAACGATATTTCTATATTTCATGGCCAATTATTTGTCGGTTTGTGCATGTTGTCCACGTGACACTTTTCTTGCACGGACCTGATCATGAAAAGAAACCAAAATGAGAAACATTGCTTTCAAGTATACGTGGACCCATCCTATCATTACATCCATGGAGGAAAGATAAAGCTCTAGCCCATGATTTCACATTCCCTTTTCACACATTCCTTATAACAAGTATATATTTCACATATCATGTTTTGATGAATGCCTAGTTTCCAAAAAACCATTATTATTTGTATTAGTAACCTCCAAATTAAACTTACCCCTAAACAATATTGCAGTTAGTAATGCATTGAGATCTTAACAATAAGATTAAGTATTAAAAATAAAACAAATGCCAAAAGTCTGATGGCCTGATAATATATGACCCGATTTTTTAAATGAAAAAGTTAGATTCGAAACTCCTATTCCTTTTATAATAAAAAATAAAAAATAAAACAATTAATAAGATATTTGCATAATAAAATAAGCGATATTATGATCTTAGATTGAATTTCTTACTCCAAATTATAATCCTATATATATAAATATTAATTTGATCATTTAGGTCGAATCTTAAGAAATAAATTGTTGCAATATTCACATCATGTGCATGGCTAAGAGCCTAATGGCCTGAACGATAAATAATCTAACTCTTCAAATAGAAAAGCTGGCTTTGAAACCCCTCACCCCTTGAATAATAATAAAAAAATAATAATAATGTACACATGCCAAATAACTATAAAAATAAAACTTTTTTTTGTTAAATAAAGTGTTTTAATTTACATAATTAATGGCCCAATTAAATAAATCCCCCATATATATTTCCCTAAGTAGAACATATATAAAATAGTCAAAGTTAATGATCATCGGTCAGCCGACTTGAGTAGAGAGGCCAAATGTTGTTGATTGATTAAAGTTGGTGATGAAATGAAGAAAAAGCAAAGAGGCCGGCGGCCTCAACCACTAAATATGTGTTAGAATAGTAGTGATGTTGTCCACACGTGGTGCTAGTGCACCGCATCCTTGCTTGCTTGAGGAGGAAATTAAAGCAAGTTATTGGTACAAAATCATGTCCACTTTCACGAGATTGAATGATTGAATTAATGAATTTTGTGAAGAACCAAATGAATTAAAGTGCAAGCAAAGTCAGGCTCTTTACGGCCTCGTACATTTGTAGCTTCTCCTAAGGCCATTACCTATCCGACCCTTTTTGCCTGCCCCGGCTGGCCCCAACCTCTCCATCGGCTTATGTTCTCCATTTGCATTTCTTCACGTTCATGTTTTATTATTTATTAATTTTTTGATTTTCTTTTTTATATTTTATTTAAATATTATAGATAATGTCACATCTAAAATATAAATAAAATTCAAGTATAGTGTGTAATTGAATGGCATCAAATATTCCAAATCCTTTGAGAGATGGAAGAGGAAAGATAGGCTATAGCTATCTTTGGGAGTGAGCCGTCAGTTGATCTAGCCGATGAGAAGCGCGCGAGAACGAGAGATGGCTTGGCGCGATGGAAAGGAAATATATAATTATGTATAGCTGTAATTACTAATTATCCATTTACCTGACCGTTTGTCTGTGCATGACAGCAAGGGAGATTGATAGATTGGTGAGGTTATATTTCCTAAAAACAGTAAGGGAAGATCTGTAGCTGTCGTTTATGTACATTGCACGGAGAGCATTGCCGTGTAGACTGCGCTGAGCTCCTCTCCTCACCTTCGATGGCTCTTCACACTACGGTACCCTCTTCTATTTCCTTTCCCTAAAGCTTTCTTACGAACCCATCTAGTCTTCTCTTTCCTCCCTTTGCCTCTCTCTCACCCGATTCCACCACTCCTAATTCTCAGACCCATATGATCTATTTGCATCTGAGCTCATCACCAGTTCCTAAAGGTCAATCTTTTTCTTTAATCAGTTGTTTTTTTTTTTTTTTTTTTTTCTCTATGAAAAAGAAAGTGATTTTTGGAGGTTGGGTGAATTTGCTTCGGATCCAGTGATTCGTGGATCGCATGAAACCCCGAGCTTCGTTGTCGAAAAACTGGCTTCGAGAATGATGTGAAAGCTCTGGAATGGTTCCAGCCTCGAATGCTCTCCCGATTTGTAATCTGAGAATGTTTTCTTGGTGGGAAAAAGTTAAAAGTTAAAATTTTTAGTATAAAGTAAGGGAAAAAAAGTCGAAGAGAAAGGGAGACCGCAAACAAGGCAACCGCAAAAGATCAGAAATTCGAAACCCCCGCCGAAGTTTAATCCGCAAGTAAGGATCGAATTCTGAACTCTTTTATAATTATCTATGTAGAGATTGCTCTAACTAGGACTATCAGTGATTATTGTCGTTAATAGTATCGTTGTTTCAAGAGCTACTCACAATTTTTATTGGTTTGATTGCTGCTAAGTTAATTGTAATTATTGGGGTGGTGAATTTATAGGGCAATGGCGACTCTGGTTGAGCCTCCGAATGGAGTTAGGCAACGAGGGAAGCATTACTACTCAATGTGGCAAACCTTGTTTGAGATCGACACCAAGTACGTGCCGATCAAACCCATAGGTAGAGGGGCATATGGGGTAGTGTGCTCCTCCATCAACAGGGAAACGAACGAGAAAGTTGCCATCAAGAAGATCAACAATGTCTTTGAGAACCGCATTGATGCGCTGAGAACGCTGAGGGAGTTGAAGCTTCTTAGACATATTCGACACGAGAATGTCATTGCTTTGAAGGATGTTATGATGCCTAGTCACCGGACGAGTTTCAAGGACGTGTATTTGGTTTACGAACTTATGGATACTGATCTTCATCAGATTATTAAGTCCGCACAGCCGCTTTCTGGTGATCATTGCAAATATTTCTTGTTTCAGGTAAGTTCTCTCTCAAGAAGCGTATATGGTATTTTTGTCCTTTCAGCTAGACTTCCCAATAGGTTGGTATTAATTTGATCTTTTTAAACAAATAAGTACATGATTTTGGGGGCCTAATGTTGGCGTTTGCATTCTTACATTGTAAATGGGTACCAGTTTGCTCAAGTATTTTTTTGCTCAAGTATATCCTGCTGTTAATAAAAATAACCAATTGTAATAGCACTCTCTACTGGAATTTATTAAATAGAGACAGATTATATTTAATTGTAATTAAATTTGGGTATCGAAGTGCTAGGAACAATGAAATTGGAATTGGCATGTTGATTCATATTGGTGTTGAAGCAGCAAGTACTGTTTTACAATCAAAGTTCATGATAGTTCATGATTTTGATGCTTGTCCTTGCTCGGTTCTTATACCATTGGATTCCTGTTATACTATAGAGTGAAAAAACAATAATATAGCAATGCTTTAGGTGTGCAAGTGTAGATCAAACAACTTTTTTTTTTCTTGGAAAAGTAGACCAATTCACAGTTCTACAATTCAGCCTTGTTTATAAAAGGTGTTATTTTTACTGTACATGCTTCTAGTTTCATTGTAAAGACCAGGTTCTTTTGTGATTCACTTGTTTTTTTTTTTTTTTTTGCGCGCCGCGGGGGGGGGGGGGGGGGGGGGGGGGGGGGGGCTAATTAACGAGTGCTCCTCTACTCCTAGAGTGACTTCCTCTAGTAGTCATGCTAGTGTCCAATATGATGCAAAAAAGCAATACTTAAGAGGTTCCTATTATTCCTCCTGCATTCTCCTCTATGCATCTTACTCAATATGCTCTGAGGAATGTTGGTCTTGGTCTTTCATTGCTAATATCTAATATGTCCCTAACCATATAAAGTTTAGTTAATTTCTGATTATCAATATTCTTACTACTAATTGATCACTCGTATTACACATAATAGTTGCTTCGAGGGCTCAAATATCTTCACTCAGCAAACATCCTTCATCGGGACTTGAAGCCTGGGAACCTCCTTGTGAATGCTAATTGTGACTTAAAGATCTGTGATTTTGGGCTGGCACGAACTAGTGGAGGCAATGGTCAGTTCATGACAGAGTATGTTGTCACTCGCTGGTACCGTGCACCAGAGCTCCTGTTGTGCTGTGACAATTATGGAACCTCCATCGATGTGTGGTCTGTGGGATGCATTTTTGCTGAAATTCTTGGTCGGAAACCAATCTTCCCAGGAACAGAGTGCCTCAACCAGCTGAAACTGATTATCAATGTTCTTGGCAGCCAAAACCAAGCTGATATTGAATTCATTGACAATCCCAAGGCCCGTAAGTTCATCAAAGCACTGCCCTTTTCAAGGGGGATGCAATTTTCCCGTTTATACCCCCAAGCTGATCCTTTGGCTATAGACTTGTTACAAAGGATGCTTGTGTTTGATCCAACTAAGAGAATTACTGTCACTGAGGCACTCCAACACCCTTACATGTCAGGGTTGTATGATCCAAGAAACAATCCTCCTGCCCAGGTCCCAATTAATCTCGACATAGATGAAACTTTGGGGGAACAGATGATTAGGGAGATGATGTTGAATGAGATGCTGCTTTACCATCCTGAAGCAGCATCTGCCATTGCATAGGTACTTTCGTAAAATGTACCCTTGACCCTGTCGTTTTCTGTTGGTCCTTGGGTAAATGTGGCTCTGAGAATTGTGCTCCTAAACTTCATGATTGCATCAAGATTTTGTTTTAAGGTATTACTTTTAAGTTTGAGTTCTTTGTAGCGTGAGACATGCATCTTATAACTTGTAAATAGTTCATGCTTGTTATCTGTAGTTTAGAATATCTGCACTTTTGTAATTCTTGATGCATGTATGACACGACCATTAAAACATTTTTAAAATAAAGATGCATCAATAATTATAAGTCTTATTAAGCCATGTTATACTTTCTTTCTCTGGAAAATCGGATTCTCACAGGCGATCATTTTGATAAGAATCGTTCGGATTCTCATAGGCAATCATGTTCGTATGCATGTCTTTTGTGATACATACATATGGTCCAGACACGCGAGAACTTGCTCATGTAGAATTGCGTACCGTGATTAACATTTAAAAGAAGCTTCCCTCTCGATATAATGATGAAGACTCCAAGATTCTCTTATCTGTCTATATAGGTCCATGAACTTTGAATAATGGTTTAAAAAGCGTTTGCTACAGAACTGTGAAGAATGGGAAAGTTTAAAGTCATAGTTACTTTAAAAAATAAATGGAATCACTTGAAATATTATAAAGAGCAAGTGCTTATTCCTCTAAAAAAAAAATGTGGGATCTCGTTCATCTTAATTCCTGTTCGCAATGGGATATTACGCATAGTAATCATCTACTTTACCCTGCAGGCTGCAACCTTTTCTCATCATTTTCGATGTGCCAAATATTCTTTTGCTCGTTGTGTATGAGACGGGAGACTAGTATAGGTGGGGTGAGAGAATGTCTTCACATCCTAACAGGAATTTTTCTTTTCAGCTTTTCCTGGTCCATTGTGAACTTCCGTGTTAGATAAACTTGGATGTACACACCCTGCTGATCACAGGGCCCATTCAATTAGGATCTTCACCTTTTCTCTTCCGCAGATGAAAACATAACAATAGTATTAATATTTTGATCAATTTTTCCCTCCAAGTATGTCATTATTATAATGAAATTATGTTTAGTGCGCTATGGCCGCCGACTACTATTTCGATCTGTAAGAATTGTGTGCAAACGTGTAAGGTACTGACTTATTTAAGAACCTTCACCAGAGAAAAATTAGCATCATTTATTATTCTTTTTCTCGGCCTATTGTGTAGTTTCTAACTAGCAACATTCAATAAAACTTTGGGTAGAATACTAGAATCGTAATGGCCAGATCATATAAATATAAAGTGGAAATTAAGTGGAACATATTTACAGTTTATAGTGCAGATTTAAGCTTTTTTCTACTTTAGGATGTAAAATGAGAAATGAATGATAATTTGAAGGTGAAGGGGCTCCAAAATTATAAGACTCTGTTTGGATTGAGAGTTCATCTCTACTCATCTCATATCATTTGTTAACATCATGTTTTGCACGCTTTTGAGCTAGGCTCTCAGCAACTCAAGTCTTCGGTTTATAGGCTTGCAAACATAGAAAATACTATGAGACGGTGGTGGTGGTGGTGGCCGTGGAGTCTCCGATACTAAAGTCAGTATTGTCTTAGAGTTTGTTACAAGTGAATAGAGAGTTCAGAGAGCTTTCCTAATACCTAAAGATTGCCTTTTATATCGGATTTTTGTGGTCAGGCGCTCATGCCCTGTGTCATAAGGATGTGTTCATCTATGTATGCACGCCGTTAGACTCTTCCTTCCCCATCAATTAGAGGATCAAGGACTCTTCGCAATTTGTGCCCACTTGTATGTGTTGAGTTTTGGCTTGATTTCCTGCTGAAAATGTATTTTTTGAGACTTGGCTTGACTGTTGCTTGACCCTGGCTCTACCCTGGCTCAAGCTAAGGTTCCGCTCGACCTCCGCTTGACAGTCCATTCGAGCGAACTCATCCAGAGAGTTCCGCTCGACCTCCGCTCGACTGTCCGCTCGAGCGAGAATGCAACCCTAACGTGCGCTTGACACTTCGCTCGACTTCCGCTCGAGTGAATGTTCTGAATTAGCGCCTTGTGCTATAAAAACATCATTTTCTCTTCATTTTGGAGAGATCTCAGCAGCCAAGTTAGAGAGAGTTTTGAGAATCCTTTTGTACACAATCTTAAGAGTCCATTGGGTGTATTGGGGCTTTAGGATTAAGGATTTTGAGATCAATACTCTTGTACTCCATCTTTGTTCATAGTGAATTTGTTGAAACCGACCCCGACAGTGGACGTAGGCTCACATTGAGCTGAACCACTTAAATCTTTGTGTTCTTTGTGTGCTTGTTTTTCGTTTTGTTGTTTCCGCTATTATTTACTTCAACTTAGCCTTTGTTTGTTCGGTCCATTCCCAACAAACTGGTATCAGAGCGTCAAGCTCTTTGCAAAATCTTGAGGAATGGCTATGGCAAAGTTTGAAGTGGAGAAATTCGACGGTCAAAACAGCTTTAGCTTATGGCGCATCAAGATGAAGACTTTGTTACGACAACAAGGCTTGTTGAAAGTTTTGGAAGGGAAGGTATCCGAGGATTCTCCTGCATCGTCAAGAGAAGAAGATGAGAAGGCACATAGTGTCATTTTGTTGTCACTATCAGATGGAGTTTTGGGGGAGGTTGCTGATGAGGAGACCGCTTTCGGTCTTTGGTCCAAGCTTGAGAGCTTGTATATGAAAAAATCGCTCACCAACCGTTTGTATTTGAAGCAGCGACTATACACTCTCAAGATGAGGGAAGGTACTCCTATTTCCGATCATCTAGATGAATTTAATAAAACTATTATGGATCTAAGGAATATTGATATTAAGCTTGATGATGAGGATCAAGCATTAATTTTGTTGTGTTCGTTACCGGTATCATTTGAAAGTTTTGTGAACTCAATGTTGTATGGTAGAGATACCATCTCCTTGGTCGATGTAAAATCTGCTTTGAACTCTAAGGAGTTGAGAACAAAATTGGGTGTACAAGGCACAAACAATCAAGCCGATGGTTTGTTTGTGAAATATTCCTCTGGTGGTAGATCTAATGGAAGAGGTTCGGATTATGGTGGGAGTAATTCCAGTAGTAGCTCTAAATTTAACAAGAAAAATGTTAAATGTCACTACTGTCATAGGTTTGGTCATTACAAGAATGAGTGTCCCAGATTGAAGGAGGAAAGTAAAAGTTCCTCCAATGTTGTTAGCGTTGAACAGTCTAACAACTCTGATATTGTCCTAGCAGTCAGCAGCTCTAGTGGTCACTTTGGTAACAAGTGGGTCATAGATTCAGCTTGTCATTCCATATGTATTCCAGGATAGATTGGTTCACTACCTATGAATCAATCAACGGTGACTCCGTTTTGGTTGGAAATGATATGGCTTGTGATATTGTTGGGATTGGTTCAGTTGAGATTAAGATGTATGATGGAATCGTTAGAATCTTGTCTGACGTTCGGCATATTCCATCTTTGAAGAAAAATCTTATATCTTTGGGCATTCTTGACTCCTTTGGTTACCAGTATTCAGCTGGAGGTGAAGTCATTCGAGTCTACAAGGGCTCTTCGGTGGTAATGACAGGGAAGAAGACAGATGGTCTTTATTTTCTTCAGGGCAGTACAGTGATTGGTGGAGCATCTTCAGATGTTCCAGATTCAGATATTACTCATTTATGGCATATGTGATTGTGCCATATAGGTGAACGAGTATGGTCATTTATGAGTAGGCAATTTTTTTATTTTTTTTTTGCTTTGTGTAATCAGAAGACAGAAAAGTTTGATTTGTTTGTTTGCATTGTATTCTTGTAAAGCAGTGCTGAATCAGGTTTACTGGAGTTTATGTCTTTATGATTTTTTGGGGGTACATCTAGTGTGATATGGTGCCCTGTTTGTACTCATATTTGTTGATGACCATTTGAAGAAGAGTCTGGATTTGTTTATCCTTGTTTTGTGATGTGTTTGATGTTTTCAAGCATTTGTGAAGGCTAGTGATCTACAGACAAGAAGGAAGAGCGTTGTTCATACTATACAGTTGGGTCCACTCCACAGAAATGGAGTAGTTGAATGGAATGAGTCGGACTCTTGTGTGAGAGCCTGTAGTATGCTTTTGGATTTGCTAGGCTTGTCTACAGATTTGGGTGAATAGGTCGACACAACTTGCTATTGGGTGAACCTTCTCTTCTTTACAATCTGTTTTTCAGTTGTTGTTTCCACAGGAAAGGAGAGTATGGTTATAGCAAGAAGGTGGAGTTGTTGGGAGAGCTTCATAACAGAGTGCAGGTGGTACTCTAGATCATGCTATTGAAATTAAGTATGATTTTGATTTTGGCATTAGCGTACAGTGAGAGCAAGTCTACAGTTTCATCTGGTAGATAGAGGAAACAGTTTAGTCACCTTTGGGATATGCTCATGCAGACTTTGAGGTGTTCTTATTTTGGCAAAGAATATTTGTTGTTAGCCTCCGTGTGTATTCAGAAGTCGTTGTTCAAGTAAGTAGTCTGTTTTAGTGGTGCGTTGCCTTTTGTGTGAAGAGGTTGATTCTTCATTAGGACCAAGCTTGTGATTTGGTCAAACTGTCAATGGTATTGAAGACTTTTGGGTGGAAATTGAGTTCTTCAAGGATAGACGTTGTGTTCGGGGTTTGTGATTCCCCTTTGGTGATTTGTTGGTGGGAATCGATTCCTTGGTTATTGGCTTTTTGTTTAGGCTTGATGGAATTCAAGCCAAGGTGGAGATTTGTTGAGTTTTGGCTTGATTTCCTGCTAAAAATGTATTTTTTGAGGCTTGGCTTGACTGTTGCTTGACCCTGGCTCAACTGTGGCTCGACCATGGCTCAAGCTAAGGTTCCGCTCGACCTCCGCTCGAGCGAACTCATCCAGAGAGTTCCACTCGACCTCCGCTCGACTGTCTACTCGAGCGAAATCTTCCAGAGAGTTCCACTCGACCTCCACTCGACTGTCCGCTCGAGCGAGAATGCAACCCTAACGTGCGCTCGACACTTCGCTTGACTTCCGCTCGAGCGAATGTTCTGAATTAGCGCCTTGTGCTATAAATACATCATTTTTTCTTCATTTTGGAGAGACCTCAGCAGCCAAGTTAGAGAGAGTTTTGAGAATCCTTTTGTACACAATCCTAAGAGTCCATTAGGTGTATTGGGGCTTTAGGATTAAGGATTTTGTGATCAATACTCTTGTACTCCATCTTTGTTCATAGTGAATTTGTTGAAACCGACCCCGACAGTGGACGTAGGCTCACATTGAGCTGAACCACTTAAATCTTGGTGTTCTTTGTGTGCTTGTTTTTCGTTTTGTTGCTTCCGCTATTATTTACTTCAACTTAGCCTTTATTTGTTCGGTCCATTCCCAACAGTATGCTCAAAGCTACATGAGATTAAGTTCTATAGAGGGATGCCAAGTTGTCATGTTCCTTCTTCCTTTGTTTATGATGGACTGCCCGACTGACCTCAGCCCCCTTCACATTTGGGCCTGTGCACTAAGCCTCTAGCACGAGGGGAAAACCCCATTACATTATCATTACAACTTTAATAAATTTATATACAAAATTCAACAAGTAATTCAACTTTTTCAAATTTTAAAACAATAATAATATTAGAAAATAATATTTTAATAATATTTAATTATAATATTATTTTAGAATCGTGCTAGTTTATCTCTTTTTGTCTTTTTTTTTTAATGGAAAATGACGGTACCCCAAGTTTATTAAAAGCCCTCACTTATGCTAGAGGAAAATCATAGTTTTAACCAGACACTTAGGAGATACAAATAAACTTGAAAAATTAAAACTCATGCATCAAAAAAAGAAACTTCCAAATACAATGCCAAAAAGAAAGACAAAGAAAATTACAACAAACCAACTCAAGGCAATCAAGAAACCTACAGAAAAATCCAAGCACATAAGGATAATAAAATAATCAAACCAAATAAAAACAACTTACCAGGCACAACATTACGAGACCTGCAAATAAGGAATGTCAATTTTGTTCATAAAAAAAAAGACCTCTTAAAGTACTAGGCAACATAGACCAATCTGAGTTCAAACCCTTAGCTCCACGCTTGGTAAGGAAATCAGCCATAGCATTTCCTTCATGAAAAAAGTGATTTACAATATATTCCGTGCAATTAAAAGAATCATGTAATTCATTCCAGAAATCTTCTAAGTACCAGATATTGCATTGATCCTTAGTTTTAATCTCAATCTCAACCCGGAAATAATCGAGATGATAACACCTACGAACCCCTTCCGATAAACTTCTCATTTCAACAAAATTGTTAGAACCCAAGCCCGAGGACATAAAGTAAGCCGCAAGTAACCTACCACCATCATCTCGTATAACACCCTCAGTGTCAGAAATATTAAGATTACCAAAACTATTACTATCAGTATTAAGTTTGACCCAACCCTGATGAGACTGGGTCCATCTTACCACATGAACCTTCTTAGGTTTAGGTGGTAAAACTAGAATATCCAGCCTATTTAATATAGCAACATCCTAAGTAGAAACAAAAGAAACTTTTATAATTAGATCCATAATACGATGGAATCATAATTTAATAACGTGCCAAACTGATTCAACTGTGTCAACCTTATCTTCATACTGAATTTAACAGCGCCTATCCCAAAACTTCTAAGAGACCATAAACGAAAGAAGTCCAAAAATAATACGCATCTAGAAAGACTTATCCACGCGATGAAAAGAAAAGAAAAGAAAAGAAAAGAAGTATGCTCTTATCCTAAGAGATATATATATATATATATATTATCTGCTTGCCAAGTGGAAGCTTCCCCATCTTCCATGCACTGACTTTAAAAAAAAAAAAAAAAAAAAAAAAAAAAAAAAAAAAGTGCGTTTTATGATGGAATTGTAAATTAATCCTAACAGTCAAACTTTGGAGATTTTTTTTTTTTTTTTTGTTGAAATCTTTTGCTGGCAATATTATAAACCACAAGATGAGCACGTGCTGATAATGTTAACAACAAAACACACTATTGGCAAGGATGTGCATGCGCCAGCCGCCTTTAATTATATCTCTCACGATCGAGATCAACTCTTATCTTATCTGATATTGAATCGAGGCCTTATGTGCATTAGGGGATGTATCAGAATTCCTTACTTGACTTGAGTACTTCATCAATTTTTTTTGGATTGTCTTCTGCCTTGACCATAAACAACAAAACAAATCAATACATCTACGTATGTCCATGTCCAATTTACGTCACCCAAAAAAATTTAACATTATAATTTCATCGTTATCTCGAAAAGGTTGTTTAACTCTTAGTTTAAAAATCAAGAACAGATTATCTTAATTTAATTCAAAAATTTTCATAAACTTTTTCTTTACTATTATTAAGACAAAAAAAAAATGAAATATTAAAAATTATTAAATAATAATAACAAAATAATATGGCGCTGACACTTGTCTAAGTAAAACATTAAGAATAAAGCTAACGTGCCACCCCAATCTTATAGACCACTTATCAATTAATTTTTTTTTAATTTTTTCTACTTAATGATTAAAGAATTGATTTTTAGTATATTAATGTATTTTTTTTAAATATTTAAATACATAAAAAAATATGAAAAGAAAAAAAAAACAAAAGCATTTGTGCTAGGCAGAATGCCCAATGGTCATTGTTGTGCGACAACCTAGCACTACTCTTTAGTTTTATTTTTTTTCTTAGATATACATGTTCTTCTATGATTTCTGTTGGTCGATATGAAGCATAATTTCTTTCATATGGTCTAACAATGTATGGAAGACTTGGGTTCAAACTTCAAAGAAGTTTGGTTCTTTTATTCAATCTGTTCACCTTTTATTTAAAAAATAATAATAATAAAATAATTAATAGTTTCTTTGTTCTTCAGATCTCAACATACCAATAATCATTTATATGTGCCAAGGCAAATACAAAATACAAGATGTAAGAGGCAACAACAGCATGTAAGCAAATCATTCGAAAAGAATTCATGGTATTAATTTTTTTTTTTTTTTTTTTTTTTTTTTACATCTAACTATTGCATGAAAGCAAATAACTGAATACATAATCAGAAGTATTTTGTTCAGAAGAACAATCATAAGAAATTATATCGAGTGATGTCGAAAGCTGAGGAAAAAATAAGCAGATTTATCAATGTTTATAGTTGAAATAAAGAAAATGATGAAGATTTAAGATTTTATGAGATAGCGAGTAGTATCGATTGAACAAGATAATAACTTTTATACGAAGCGGTAGATAAACTCATGCGGCAGATAAACTTTTAGAGCAATGCTACGTACAGTCCTTATTTAGAGACTGCAATGTAAGCATAGGCAATTTTGTGTTTAAATTTTTTTTTAAATTACTAAAATATCATTTCTAAAATGATATTTTTTTCTTTTTTAATAAAGGGTCTGCACATGCAGTCTCCACTTAGGAATTGTAAATAAAATTTCTCAAACTTTTATACCAAGCGGTAGATAAAATCTTGAAAAAAATAAATGATTGCACAGCAAGCAGTAGTTACAATCTAGGATAAACATGCAAGAGGATAAGGGTATTTTTTATAATAAATAAATGATTTTGAGTAATATTATGTATAGTCGTGAAGTATGCAAATATCACGCAGTCGTTTTGAAAAAAAGTGAGATCAATAATTAAAAAGTTAATTTTTTTCATGTGGCTCTCGTATTAATTTATTTATTTTTAAATATTACATAGCGCTTGTATAATTACGATTGTAAATATTATTTCTCAATAATTTTATAGATATAGTCTGGTGGAAGCAGCGAAAAAGACAACGTCAAAATAAATGGGCAGAACCATATATACGCAATCAAAACACAAGCTTAAAAAGGGAACCGATGCATTAAAAAGTTAAAAAAGAAAAATGTAAGGGCAAAATCGTAAAGAATTGAAGAGAAGATATGGGCAAAACCGTTAAAAAAGGAGCAGAATGTAACGGAGGCAAAGGACAGAAGGGGAAAACAAATGCAAAATTAGGAACAAAATCGTCAGAAACAATAAAACTGAGGGCAAAGAGGTACAAAACTGGAAAATTGAAAGTGGAAAGAAAAATTACAATTAGGGGCAAAATTGGAATAAAAAATTATCAAACAAAACACTGTTCCTACTACATTGGCATTTATATATATGGTAGACGTACATATACATAATTGTGTGCGGGGTTTTGCCCCCAAAAGGTTAATATAGCATCAAGATCAGTAGATGATCTAAGTAACCCTATATTTTCATTGAGAAACACTACTTTGCTACTTGAAGTGTACCGCTTGTCATTTTAATTTTTTTTAATTTTTTTTATTTAATGATTAAGGAAATAATTTTAAGTGTATTGGTGCATTTTTTTATTTTTTTAAAAATATTTAAATATATTAAAAAATGTGAAAAAAGAAGGAAAAAAAAAGTTAAAAATGTACTAGTAGTAATAATGAGCGATGCTACTCAGGCGGTAGAGTAGCACCGCTTATTTTCATTTAACTATTATTACATAATATCACTAACGAAGGGGGTCTATCTCATACATGAGAAAAAGTATTGGACGACTTACTAAATGAATTAAATTCATATGATTATGTGGAAAGGGGAGTTAAAAGTAATTTGGGTTTGAGCTTAAGATTATTTTTTTAGAGAAAATCTTATAATCGGTTCGTCTGCCCTCCATCGAAAAACAGCCTTCCAATATATTAATGCCACTTATCCTTTTAATTGGAACTACAACGTGACCGCACATCAGAAAAACCTGCTCCCCCTCTCTAGATCTCACAATCCCCCATTGTAGCCCGTTGCTCCCCCTCTCACTTGCAACCCCCGTAGCCCATTGCAGCCCTGGCTCCCCCTCTTACACGTAGATCTCTAGAGCTCCTTGCCCACCTCTTATCCCCCACTCGGACAAAAACAAGAAAATCCTCGTTGTCTTTCCTCCAACTCTCTTGCTCTGTCACCAGAAGATAGGAGATGTGCTGTGTTCATTTTTGATAAATACAGAGAGACTTGGTTTTGCTTTTGGAAGGGGAAGGGATATAGAGAAGGAGAAGACAGAGAGGCAACACAGAAAGAGACTACGACAACCTTTTTCTTTTCCATTTTTTGTTAATATTTGCTTTCCAAAATAGGTTTGAACTTTAAAACATTTTTGAACTTTAAAATAGGTTTTTAACACTCTTTGCAATTTGGAAAACAAACATTGTAAACTTATTTGTTTTTTCTTTTTCATTTTCTTTTTGTAATTTAGTTTCGTTGTTGGGAGAAAAATGGGAAACTCTATTTGGTTGCCGACAAAAATAGAAAAAAAAAAAAAAAAGAATGCAAACCCATATTCCTATGTCTAAATCAGACCCATACAAAAGGGATTTACAAGCTATATTCTATTTCCAATTTTTTCTGGTTTTAAGAAAGTTTCCATCACTCAAATCTTAGTATCCTAAATCTCTTTAGTTGAGCAAGCCCAATGGTCAGTACTAGCGTCTAAATGTGCCACCTAGGTATTACTTTAGTTGTTGTGGAATATGGATACAAGAAAAACCTGTTCTCTCTTCAAAGACTGCAAAATGATAGGAACTTCAAAACATAAAGTGATAGTGGGAATGAGAACTTCAAAACAGCATCTATAGACCCATACTAAAAAATAGAAATTGGAAGATAGGCTTTAACGATGAAAACATTTTAGGATTCTTGAACTTGAAATTATTGGGTGTGATCAACTTTAAAATCCTTTAAGTAGAGTTTAATTGGTGGTTGTTAAAGCTAAAATAATAGCCCTACCGGTTTAAAGTGGCTCGCTTTTTTTTAATGTAAAATCATAGATTGCTCAATAATCTCATGACTTAATATCTAGCATGTTTGTTGCAACATTTTTCAAAATCATGGAACAGACTAATTATCTGAATTGTTCTAACAACATTTTAATAGCATTTTTTGGTTCCAACTTAGGGAAAGGAAAGAAATGATCTTCATGCCATTATTATCTACGTTTTGTTTTTTTCCTTTTTTTTTCAACTTTTTTTTTTTTTTTTTAAAGTATAACGTGGAGAATGAATATGTCACCCAAGTATTTTTTTTTTTAATTTTAACTTTTTATATATAGAGACGGTGGGGGTTTGAAATTGGTTCTCCTATTTGGAGATCGGATCTTATGACATCTTATTAGAGAACCTTGAATAATGTGTCACACAAGTTGATAAGATAAAGAGAGAGTATTGCACTCATTTAGTGTTATAGACACATCGTGGCCTGCACATGCATGTGCCAAACTCTGTTTTGTTAACTCTCTTTTAAGTAATTCACTTTTGTTAATTCCCTTTTAAGTGTGCACTATTCACCACACTATTCTTTTTATTTATTTTTTAAAATATTTTTTAGTTTTATTCTCTTTAAACTAATTAAATTCTTCTAGTCATCATTCATATACCACACATTTGGTAAGAGAAAAAAAATTATATATGATATGTGGTGTGACTGAGGCTCTAATTTAAAATTAATGCTCATTAATTCAGAACCAATGAAAATATGTAGTTTCCATTCTCAATTAACATATATAGATTAATCTATTTTATAAAAAAATCTGCCAAAAGGTAAAATCTAAGGGTGAACAAATAAACTGCTGACCCGAACTGGCCGATTTAACCGACTAGACTCAACCCAAAAAATCCGAACCATTCCAGTGTTCTTCGGAAGTGGAAATGGCCATACCCGTTTCTGACTTAATCAAAAATTACTCGATACCCCGTTTCTCTCACTCTCTCATTCTTGCTCGTAAACCCTAGCAGGCAAGCATTTCAGTGACCGTTGGCGAGATCTGAAAATACATGATGATCTTAAACCCAATGGAAGTCACTTCAAAAAAAAATTCGCAAGATCTCAAATAAACACAAAACAAATGAGTCAGCGTATTTCAGTGACCATTAGTGACAACGAGAAAGTCATGGATGATCTGAATCCGGGGTTTTTTTTTTTTTTTTTTTTTTTTTATAAACTGCAGAAACTCTAATGGGTCAAACGGACACTCAAATTTACACTGATTATTGTATTCCATGAACAAGGGAGGGCTCAAAAAACATATATGAAGGGGAAAAAAAAACCCTATTCGCGGATTAAGGAGAAAGCTAAACAAGCCAGTAAGAAGAAATAATTGAGAAAATTTGAAGAAAGTGGTGGCTTCACTATTCGCAGATTCTCCCATGAAGAGGCCTGATTGTGCTGGAATCTCTGCTTCCACTCTGCGACCCAAAGAGATGCCCAATCCTAACCCTAGCTCAAAGCCAAATATTCTGATATCTCCTCGGTCCTTCGACAACTTCAACCCCAACAATGAAAATGACACCTCCTTAGTCCTTTGACGAGGGTCCCACGGAGACCGAATATGAAATCGCCATAGCCCTAAGCCTACGAAGAATACTACAACCCCGCGTACAGTAGAGAGAGCCATCTGGTGTGAAATGAGCCACGTGTCTTATAGCATACCAAAAAAATTAAAACAGAAAACCCAAAACAAAAATGGGCCGGTTAATCGGGTAACGGGTAACGGTTCGGGACGTCCTATTCAGTAGTGGAAACAAAATGGGTCGGGTCGAAACATCACTAATCCGCTCCGGGTCGGGTCAGGTGAACAGCCCTAGTAAAATCTATTCACAAAAATAGATTATAGTAGCAATTTATTTAAAAAATAAAAAATATTAAGTAAAATATTCTAAATAAAAAAAAAATCATCATCTCATAACATGTATAAAAAAAGTAAATAAAAAACTCTTCAAAAATATATTCTAAACAACAGCATATACAAGGCAAAAGCTTTTTTAAGTAAAATTTTTTTAATAGTTCGAGGGAAAAATATATCTAGATTGGATGTTTATTAAGTCACTCGGTGGATGGAGGGGACATTGAATCTCTTATGCTGTTGTTGCTAGAATTCATCTAATTCTTTACCAAGATGTATGATCCATTCTTCTTTGAAGCCTTCACAATGGTTTGCAGATACGATAAATGTTCATATATGAAATAAATTTAGAATTTTAGGAATCTTGGAGAAAAATAATGCTACCTCAAATATTTATTTTAAATTTAGTGCATGATTTTTTAATTGAGCCAAGTGTTTGAAAACCTTTCAAATATTTTAAAAGTCTAAAATTATTTTAAATGGAGTATTTTTTGTGTTAATGAACCAAGCCTATTCTTCAAGTAAGTCTCTTCAAATTTTAGAACCTGAAAATAATATAGTTTTAAAATTTATTTTATTTTAATTTTTTGAAATATTATTTAATGTTCATGGTTTTATTTTATGTTAAAAACTCTTCTTATTAGATGATTTTATTTTGCCTAAGAAATATTTATTAAAATTCATTATTTTATTTTATGATGAAGAATATAATTTTTGGATCAAGAATAAAATTTTTGTTTTAAAATTTAGTGTATTTCCCTTCCTTATATATTTTGTCTATCTCTTCCTCTCTTATTTCTTCATGTATTATTTTCACCCTTATATTAAAAATGGGACATGCGTAGGGCTGAGATAAGATTGCCCAAAACGGTTTGGTTTGATAAGTTAAAATTCTCATCTCAAACTTAAAATTTTCATCTCATCATTACAATTTTCTCAAATTTTCATACAAAATATAATAAACAATACAATTTTTTCAAATTTTAATTTAATTTTTTCAAATTTCAATATAATATTTTAATATTTTATCTTAAAACTCAAAATTCTCATCTCAAAATTCTTAGTAGACAAACCAAACTAATTCTCATTCTTTCTCCCCCTCTCTCACCGTGTCGTCCTTCCCCCATGGCATCTTCCCTTCTCTCACTCCAGTGACCTCCACCGCCTCTCTCTCTCTCTCTCTCTCTCTACATCCCTACATTTACCAATAGCCGCTTTTAATATATAAGACATATATATATATATAGCATCGATCATCTAAGCATGGGATTGATGTGCTCTTTTATCATTATTAAGTTACTTAAACTCACTAGGACTTTCCTTCGCCTTCAAATTATGAGAGAGAGAGAGAGAGAGAGAGAGAGAGAGAGAGAGAGAGAGAGAGAGAGAGAGAGAGAGAGAGAGAGAGAGAGAGAATTAAGGAAGGAAAAAGTGTTAGCAGAAGTTTATGAAAGCAATTAAATTAGACAAAATGATGCGTAGGTGTTTCATCTTTTGATTAATTCCCGTAATTAATAATGAAACATGAATGTATCCACACACACACATATAGAATAAATCTTTTCATCTGTCGGTTTAGTCCTTTTACACCCCACACTATATGTGGCAAAACCAGATTGACTAATAAAAGAACCGATTCTTCTCTCTCGTCCCAAAATCCTTGTCTTTTGCCCGAACACTCCTCTTCTCCCCTCTTCTTTGTGAAACGAATTTTACCCAAAATCCTATTGCTTGAATCTCCAATCCTATTACAAACAAAATGAGTGTTAGAAACTTCGATAGTGCTTTTTTTGAGAAATTTTCATGAACAAATAAAAAGGAGATATGAGAAGGAAGATCACAAAAAATAACAAAAGTCAAGAATCTGACAAATTATGGAAGGAAAAAAGGAGAAATGGAGAATTGATTGGTAAATTTAGAAGGGGTATACTATAACACCCCCTTCCCCACTAGTGGTTAAGTAAGGGATGTCACCTATATACATACATATGGCCAGACAAGAGACTTGCGAATATAAATAAAACATTGCTTATTACATAAAGAGTTGATAAAATAATGTCATGTCTTAAACAAAACATCACCATAATCCCAACCAATAAAGAGAAAAAGATAGCCACACAATATTAAAGTCTCTAAGTTCATATTATGCTCCTTCTAAACTTGGTCTGCCTGCTTGTACTAATCATTATCCTAATATGAGAGATTTTTTAAAACGTAAAATAAAATTAAAATGAATCAAAAACTCAATAAGGAATCCATTACAAAGTGAACATGATAAACATAAGTTTTTTCATAAATTTCAAGCTGAGATCTTGACATCATGACTAATTATATTGACTGATCATACTAATGCTTCAAGAACTCAATATCATTTACCTCTTGTGCATTTTGCAGATGATCCTTTTATAATCCAATTTCAAACACACAATTCCCTTTCTTAACTCTATTTTTCTTTGCTTCCAATCTCTTCCATATTCTTTTCCCTCTCTATTCTCTCATCAAAGAGCTCTATTTATAGAAGAGCAGTTTTGTTCGAATGGTGGCTAATCACATTATAAGATGTAGTCTACATGATCATTCACCAAATACATGTATTCATAAAAAATAATAATAATAATAACATTTTTAAAAAACCCTTAAACGGCATATTGGTTGTTACATGTACCTACTAGATGGGCTAGAAGGTTTGGTGGTGCTTGGACATGGTAGTTACTCACCGGAGCTACAAAGCAATTTCCCATGACAATAACTCTTGCTCTTTTGGGCTTTAAGTCTATCTCGATGGAGATACTTATGCAGTTCTCTGCAATCTCCAACTTCCTCTAAGGAGAAAAGAAGAGGAAAACGAAGCTGAGCAAAGAGGTCGTTTACACCTTGCAAGGCCAAGCTGGGCAAACGCGGGTGAGAGAAATTTTAAAATGGGGTAAATGTAAAAATGCTCGTTTCAACTAGTAAGGAAGAAAAAAACAAAAACAAAAAGCAAGGTTAGGTGTGTGATGTTCGATGGGTTTGGCTTGTGTCCTGTGCAAAAAGAACAAGAAATCTCTTGTTAAAGAATTAATGGTCATGATTGGCTACCAATAAGCAATCCTAGCCCTCTAAATTCTTTCCTATTTTCTTTTCTCTCAGCGTGCGCTTGCACTCATTTTGGTCAAATCAAAATCTTCCATATTGTCACTTAATAACTTTCATATACGAAGTGCCCAAAATATTTCATCCCCCTCTAACTTTAAAAATAATATTTGCGATTTTAATTTTGGGAGGTGCAAATCTTGCATTTTCTTTGGAAAAAAAAAAGATAAATTTGAGATTTATTTAAAAAATTATATTTTTAATTTTAAAACTCATTTTTTATTTTTAAATGTGCAAAATTTATACACTCTAAAATATACCTAGCATTACTCATATAAATGTTTTGTCCAAATTTTCTTAAAAGTAAGTTTAAAGATTCCAATGAGAATGCACTTGCATTTGTTAGGTTATTTATTATATGCTGGTATATAATATATTATTTATTATAAATATTATAAAATCAAAAGATATAAATATATTTGATATAAGCTATTATATTTAATGAATAAATATGTTTAATAAATATTTAGAGGGGATGAAATGTGTTAGGACATGTAAGAGATCAAGAAAGTTATTAAGTAGCTGGGTTACTAACAAACAATCATTACCGATAATTCTTTAACAAGAGATGTCCTATTCTTTTGTAGCCAAACCCACGCTAGATGAACAATGGCTGACGAGTAGCTGATCTCTCATACACACACACGTGTGTGTACACACTAAATATTGACCTTGCATATGTATAAAATTAATGGGTTTTGGGCTCAATATTAACTTTTGAAATGAAAGCGTGTCATTTTTACAAGTTTGAAGGGAGACTCATCATGTCGTCATCACAAAAACATAATTTAAAAAGAATCACAGCTAACAATATAATGATCACAATAATAATCTAGCTCCAATTTCTCTCAATTTACTTTTTTTTTTTTTTTAAATATAATTGTTTTTATATATTTTCAAACCACTTCATTACTATTAACAAACAGTTTATTGTTATTTATAAATTATTCACTATTTTTTATAAATTAGTTTAATATTATTTATAAATGATCTAAGATATTACTCTTAAGGCTTTGTTTGGTTAACTAAAATTAAAAATCTCATCTCATCTCAACTCATCATTACAATCCAAAATATAATAAACAATCTAACTTTTTCAAATTTTAATATAAAATTAATATTAAAAAATTATATTATAATAATATTTTATTTATTATTATTTAAAGTATCTCATTTCATCTGTAAGAGCCTTAGAATCCAAACAGAACCACCTACATATATAATCTCCTGGAAAGTGAAAATAAGACGAAATTAAAATAGAAAGATCAAACGAAAGGTAGGGCAACTTTAGGAGCTGGAATGTACATGCTCGGAACAAGAGATCGAAGACCGTGACATAATTGAAGGGGACCATTGTTCATGAGAAGTCTGAAATGGATGCATGCATGTGCATTCTGATTTCTGAGCCACCCAGATTGCCATAGATACGTGCAGTATAGTACACTGGTGACTGCATGTACCATGACTGACATCTTTAGCTAGCTTTCTTTTCTTTTATTTTATTTTTTATACGTTTGAGGAAGGATTTTAAAAGAATCAGCCCACAGACATGCCTTTGCGGCCTTTCTTTTCTTTTCATGTAAACAAGTAAAGGATTAACATGCAACTGCACAGGGGACACGGACGGAAAATATATTGGGCTTGGGTCAAGAAGATGGCTTGTCCGGATGGATTAAATTGTAAAAGAAAAATAATATTTGAAGTCATGATGGTATAAATGGTATGTAATCATTTTAAAAAAAAGTGAATTAATATAATATTTACATGAAAAAAAAAAAATTTATTCATTTCATATAATTGTTTGCATCCTGTTTAGTGTTTACATTTGTAGACTGCATCTATCATTTCTAATTGTAAAATCAGGTCAATTTGTGTGGAGTAATATTTTAATATTATTTAAATATTTATATTTTAATATTTTTCTCAAAAAACTGAATGTTAATATATTTTATCAGAAAGAAAGAGAAGTAGCTTGGCAGCTTCCCTTCGCGCATGCGCGTGAACAGGACCCGTCAAAGTATCAACAGCTAGGTCTGCAGTTCAATACAAAATACAAAATTTATCATGCTTTCTTTGTCTTGTATTTTTATATTCTATAGACCCAATTGCTTTATTTTTTCAAATAATTTAGTTACAAGTGGGCGGTTTTTGGTCTATAAAATCGGCCAGCAACACCCTGCAAAACCTCTTCCCCTTCTCCATCTTCTTCCCCCTCAAAAATTTTAGGCCTCTCTTCCTCTGCCTTTGATCTGATTCTCTTCAGGCTGGCCTTCTCCTCTAGATCTAAGACTGAAACTCTATCATTAGAAACCCATATCCCTCTCTGCAAAAGATCTCCATCTTTCTTAATTCTTAGCTATCACATTTTTTTTTTTTGTTTAATGCAAAATATCTTGTGCTTGATGTTTGTGACTCATGTCTCCGGTAGTCAGTGAAATCCTCCTTTCTGGGTTTATGATAAACTCCACCCTCCGGCGCAGGTCCCACTTGGTTCAGTCCTTCTCTGTTGTCTTCCTCTACTGGTTTTATGTTTTTTCATGAATTAAATAGGGTCTCCTCTCTCACTGCACCTCGAAATTAGACCTTCTTTATAATATAGTTCATATACATATAAAGCATATCTATATCAAAGATCTTGTTTTTGTCGAGCTTAATATCACTATTATTGTTCAAACATACGCCACAAATATGGATTCTTCTAGTACTGGAGCTGCTTCTTCTGGGTCCAGCGCGCTTCACAACTCAGGGTCTGAAGGCCACGATCTGCAGCATGTTATGGATACAAGAAAGCGGAAAAGGATGCTGTCAAATCGTGAATCGGCGCGCCGATCAAGACAGCGCAAACAGAAGCACCTGGATGATTTGATGGCTCAGGTACGCCAGCTCACGACGGAGAATCATCAAATCCTCACGAGCATGAACATGACCTCTCAGGTGTACTTGAATATTGAGGCTGAGAACTCAATTCTGAGAGCTCAGATGGCTGAGCTCGGCCAGAGGTTAGAATCTCTTAACGAGATCGTCAATTATCTGAACTCCAGCACAAATGGACTTTTTGAGACACAACAAGATCATGGCACTCAGACCCATGATGATGATAGCCTCATGCAACCATGGAGTTCTATCTATCTAAACCATGCGGCCATTATGCCATCTGCAGATGTATTTATGTACTGATCATGGTCTTTTTTGTAACAATCTTTGGTCTCCCTGGTGTCGGTGATGGTTCTTGTTCTATCTAGTTTATTCATCATGTATGGTTTTCAATTGGTTATTGCAGAGGTAGAGCCCATGGCCAAAAGGAAATGTGACAGAATGGTGAACAGATTTATTTAGAAGAGAGTTGAAAAATGGGTTATTGGTATGCAAATGGGTTAAATGTGTAATTAATCCATTGATTTAATAGTATTTCTGTTTGTGATTTGTATGACGTGATGTATTAGTAAAATATATAAATGAGTTGCGGTACTTATAACGAGTTCGTGTATTATCATATCATTGTAATAACTAATGTGGCAGGCTTCCAATCGATAGGAAAGTGTTAATTGGCCCAATGATCATAAATCACATATGGATTTTAAAAAAATTCCGGTATTAGTATATGTACCATGTACGTGTAATTAAATAATATTTAGTATTGGAACACTAGACAGACATAGTGGACCTATAAACTATGATGAAACTTTGATATTGCTGGCTTTTGCTAGCGCGAGAGTTGGGTAGGAAAGAAAGGCCAGTTGGACACAAAAGCCGGTACCACATGACAGGCCGGTACCAATTCTAAGCTAATTGAAGAGTCGATAATGGTTTTTTTTTTTTTTTTTTGGAGTTTATACGTATGAAAAACTCGCTTGGTATTGAATAAGTAATTTAGGAGTAAATAACAGACCCAAAATTTATTTTGGGGGAAAAGGAAATTTTTATTAAGCTTGATAAGAAGGTTAAAATATGAACCGAATTTATTTATTTGATAATTGACCTGAAAAATTTACGGGATGAGCTGGGTTCTTTTTGCAATTGTATTGAGTTCTATTATAATTTCTTAAAGGAAAAATCTAGTTATAAGTATAAATATGTATTAATATGTGTATCAATTTAATGTGATTGATAAAAAATAGATTTTATTAAAAATAATACTAATTTAAATTTTAAATATAAAAAAATTAGTATTGATACGTAGATTAGTATATAACTTTATTTACATGTAATAAAAAATTTTATTAAATACTTGACTTGTGAAAATGCATGCCATCCGAAGAGATTTTTGACTGCTCTAGTTGACCCAACCAATTTGTTGATCGTCTATACACTACACAAATGTGGGCTCAATTATTTCGAAATGGACCCAAAAGAACAAGCCTGTTTGAACAAGGATTGAACTCCACGGCATGCATTTTTTCACTCCCATGCACGTTTCTTTCCCTTTCACCTCTAGGGTTTTCTTTCCAATCACCTATATATATATATATATATATACACACATATATCATCTCATGCATCTTAGAAACTGCCCACTGCCATCAGCCACTGCCCAAGCCCTACCTTGCTGCACCACCACAAGCTACCAGTTGCAAGTTGCCATTAACCCAAAATTTTTTGTCGTTGCACCTGGACAGACCAAGAGAAAAGGAAGCACATTAGTGCCCTTCCCCTTTTTCATAGTACAACACCCTCCCCACATCGAACCAAAACTTTCCTTGCACGCCACCCCCACGTGCCGAGATCATCCATGCATAGTAGAAGCCACTAGCCCAACTGCCTAGCCCCATGTGAAATTGAACCACCTTGACTCCCTCCCATAGACCACTGCAGCCACCCATAAACAAGGGAACAAACCACATATTGCACTGTTGCCCTCTGCGTCAAGGAAGCAACCAAACAAGCCACCTTAATGTAGGGGTGCTACTCGCATATGCGGGGGGTGGGGGCACCCCTTCCCCACACCCTGCCCCCGCATGTGGGGGGGTGGTGTTTCCACCCCTCACCCCGCCCTCGGGAGGCGGGGGCGGCACCCCCCATCCCCTTCATGAACACTAATGCTCCATTGAGCCTAAAAATTATTTTTTGGTCAAAAAATATTTTTTAGATCCAAATTATTATATAATTAAATCATAAATTAAAATTTTTATATATAACAATAATTTAAAAATTGATAACATAAAAATTATGTTATTCATATTTTTATTTGTTAAATTTGTTTACAAAAATGTGAGACTTGTTCACAAGACTGCACATGGCATGGGCACCCTAAGCCAAACTTATATAGAACTCCAAGGTCATACAAGAATCTTACTTGATTAATGTAGGACTTACTGTTGCCATGTTTAGTCTTGTGAACAAGTTTGATAAATTGTAATATATATTTGCTAGGAGTATTCCATGTGGGGAAAGGTCCCCTGCCCTTGCATGGGCAGTGTGGGGTAACCTGCCTGCCCCTGCGGGGGCAGGGTGGACAGGGGCGAGGTAATGGGGGGCAGCCCCCACTGCCCACCCCTATCTCAAGATGCCCTCAAGCCTCTGCCCTACACCATCGTCGTTCAGCCACCAGAAACTACAAACGGTAGCACTTTGTTCTACTACACTGAAACAGAGTAGTTCCAAAATGTGTACCAGACATGACTGCATCTTGGGAAGCCATTGCAAGTTGCCAATCCCCACCACGACGTTGCCAACTGCACTAAAAGTGTTGTTGGGCACCTAATGCCACCTCCACCCCAAACCACTGTTCACTATTGGTGAACCCTTTCTTTTTCCTCACATTGTGATCTCTCTCTCTCTCTCTCTCTCTCTCTCTCTCTCTCTCTCTCACACACACACACACACACACGCGCGCGCGCGCGCACGCACAATGTCGTGCCTACTTGAACTTGATTCTATCTGGCCACCAGTTCGTCGCACCAACTCTGTCGCACGATTCTTGTTCAGTGAGCCACCTCGCATGGTCCCTCGCCACTACATCTTCTCTTAAGCTTGTTTTATTCTAATTCTAAACATTGAGGTCTACCTACTTAGCCCCATTTAGATATAAGAAATGTTTTATCTTATCTTATCTCATCCTTATAACTTTTCTAAATTTCTATATAAAATATAATAAATAATTTCACTTTTTCAAATTTTAAAACAATAATAATATTAAAAAATAATATTCTAATAATATCTATTTCAACTTTTAACTTTTATCTCAACTCACTATCTAAACCATGCATATCTATAACTACCTAAAATGCCCTTAAGATCAAGTATATAGCTTCCAATGAAAGATTTTAAGTTTTTGTTGGCTAATTACATATCTTTTTTTTTTTTTTTGGTAAGTCATGGTAGTTCCAGAAGATTTTGTAAATTTCAGCCTTCCCAAAGAGCTCTTACATGTTTTACTCAATTTCTAGAATACCCTTTTCATTAGGCTAGCTATTTCTACGTTGGTCATGATTTTTCTTTATATATTAAACTTACGTGTGGGCTTTGTTTCAAATAGAAGAATTTTTAAAGAAAATAAATAAGGATTTAAAATGTATTATTTAGTATTAAATTATCTTTAATAAATTGAATTTTAGAAGTAAATAGTACATAATTTTAATTTGAACATTTTAGATTTTATTAAGTCTATTTTATTTAACGAAATTTTTTCTAATTACTCAAATAGATTTTGTTATAATTATATTAAGTGAATATTAATTAATTTGGGAAGTGATGATTAAAGATACGAGGATCTTACTTACTATTTTAGAAAAATAGGCTACTTCAGTATTTTAGGCTTTAATATCAAAATATGTGTTTAGTTAAGGAATTAAGTAAGTATGTGTCTATTTTATAGGTAATGATTGATATTCGTTCGTTACTATTGTGAAAACATTCTGAAAAACTAAAAAGTTAAGATAAACGGGATTTCTTTGCTAGACTTTGTATAAAAGAAATGATTGATGTTAAATTTATGAAAAATGTGTATAATATGTTTTGAAAAGAAATGTAAAAATAGCCTAAGTAAGTCATGTGTTCTGCATTACACATGAAATCTTGTATTAGAAGAATATGTTTTCTATCATGATTAGTGTATACATGAGCTTATTTTTTGGCATTCTGTTTTTAGACTGTGTAAAAAGAACGAATATGATATTTGAAAATTTTTGCATTGATTAAATGAAGATGCTTCGAATTTTTTTATGATATGATGAATATGATATGAATTGTTCAATACTCTGTTTTGATATAATGTGGTATCCGAGAAACTTTTGGTATAACTTTCTATTCTATCTAGTTAAGGCCCTACCACGGGTGATAATAATGGTATATGGTCCCGCCACGAGCGATAATAGTGGTATATGATCTTGCCACAAATAATACTAGTGGTATACGATCTTCTTACGGGTAATAATAATGGCATACAGCCCTACCATAAGTAATAATAATGGCACACAACCCTACCACAGGTAATAATAGTGGCATACGATCCTACCATAGGTAATAGTAGTTGTCTTTATATGAGTACACACCATTTTGGTGATAGAGTGATTTAAGTTCTACTATGCTATTCACAGATGCACAAACCTACCATGAAGGTTAAACAAAATCTCGGTTTTGATACGGTGCTCTGATATAATGATAATGATATTCAATTATGCTATGCCAAATGATATTTTTGAAAAGAATATTTTTCTGAAAGTTTCACTCTAATATTTTTTTATTACATGTTATGATTCTGCATTATAAAAATAAGAAAAATATTTTGTTTTGCATTCTAAACTTTGTAAATGCTCATGTTTACATACTAGTATATGTTCTTTACTTACTGAATTTTTGATAACTCATCCCTTATCTCTACGTACAATATTTTCAGATAATTTTGATTGTTCAACTAGAAATCAAGAGTAGCAAATATTAGAGAGATTTGACAATAGTAGAGGAATAAGTGTCAAAGGATACAAGTATTTATAAGAAATAATTATTATTTTCTGTTACTTTGGGTATTTTTGAGACATGGATATTTTTAGTCTTTATGAAGTTTTTAATTCATTTGTCAAGGCCTTTCTCTGATGTCTGGTGGAGAAACATATATATTTAATTTAAACAAGTAAATTTATATTTTATGAAGTCTATAAAGTATATATAATTATGTTGTGAGATGTGATTTTAGATGAAGTGAACTAACTTTCTGGACCTCCGAAACCGGAGCGTTATATAAAGAATATCACTAAATGATGAGTGCTGATCAGACCTAAATTATTGTCAAGGAGATCAATATATATATATACACACACATATGAAAGAAATGTACGTAAGTCTTCTACCTAACAATATATAAAATATATATGGGTCGTTGTAGCTAACTCAAGCAATCGGTGATTATCCTAAAATTCAATACCAAGATTTTATTTAATTCTCCACAAATATTAGGAGGACATGACTTTCTTATTAGAGTGTGATTTTGTAGCATCCCATACCTTGGACCATAACGAAAACCGGCCACTTGGAATGATTTAAAAATCATTAACTCACGTTTTAAGTTAGGTTAGGATATTTGTATAATGAGATGAGATGTTGTGATTTGTTAATAATAAAGAAATGATTTGAGTTAATATATTTTATAAATTTTTTAAAAAATATTTATATTTATAATATTTAAATATTATTATGAGATAAAATAAAATAAAATGATAAAGTTTTTTTTTATCAGCCCTTAATATTCAATATAATTAGGAATTAAAACCTAGAATCAACTGTCAGCAACTTGCGGCCTTGTCACTGTGACACATGCGGCCTTATTTCTTGTACAGTTTGTTTCTGCTTAATTATCAGCCTTCACGTTTGGTAAACAAGAGTCTGACATTGACCAATACACAGGACATCACATGATTGGGGAAAAGAACGACAGAATGACAGGCATTCAACTTTTGTGAGCGGTGATTATTATATAAGCCAATTGGGAGCTGGCTGGAGAGAGATCCTGAAGATTACATAAGCTACGCGTACAAGCTGTCATAACCTTGTTAGCGCTTAATTGTATTTGATCAAACAAAAAATCTGTGGTGGTTATTTTTGTATATTTTTTTTGATATATTTTATTAATATGATTAGTTATATTATTATTTTTATTATAAAATAATTGTTTTGATTAATTACATTAATAAAATATATAAAGAATATAAAAAAGTGATTATATGCATTGTATTTATATCTCCAAACTATATATTAAAAAAAAATTTCAACAAAACATTGTAGAAAATCTTAATTAATAACAAAAAAGATAATATTATTTTTTTCACAACATTTTAATCCCATCATGAGTTGCCATCTTTATTTAAAAATAAGGATGTGTATCCAAATATTGATCAGATGAGACTGGGATTCACACATGCATGTGATATTCATGCCAATCCAACAAGAGGATGCATGCATGCATGCAACAATATGTCAGTTGTATGACTGTATCCTTGCGGCAGTAGTACTACTAGTCTTTTGACTTATATATTTTGGGTGCCACTTGCATTTCCTTCACAGAATTGCAGTGAAATGCTGCATCGATCTTTTGTCTATATTAAAAAAATTATTCACGTGCATATGAGCTTATAAAATATGAAATTATTTTCAATATTTTTGCGTTGATCAATACTTAACATGAGCTAGCTAGGCCATTGAATTTCAACGGTACAAAATTACTTCGTACTTATTCTTAATAAATTTCATTAACTCCTGTGAACCAAAAAACTATTGTAAGCAATCAGTGATTAGGGATATAAACGAGACGAATTCGAGGGAGTAGTACTTAATTAAGTAGTCTTATTCGTTTAATTTTTATTTGAACACGAGCAGATAGTAAACATTTCATTGATCACTTGAATTTTATGTACGCGAACATCTTATTTAATATTTAGTACTCGAACAAATTCAAGATGATGATCAATATTTTGATAAACCTAAAATTCATCTTATACGGAAGCCTTTTCATGTTATGATTTTTATGACTCTATATTCCACAGTTCTAGCTTTGTCGGTCACATATATATAATTCATCCACACCACCACCATGTGCTTTGCATTAAGTTATACTAATTAATTCAAGTGGAGGAAAAGAAAAAGAAAAAGAAAAGTATTATAGAAGTTAGGTATGACATGAGATCCTGGCTAGTGCCTAATAGCTTGGCCCAGGTATACTCGGGTTTTAGAAGATAGGTACGGCCCGGTTTGTTCCGAGTCAGAACCCATAACTAGAATCTAGTTATCTAAGTTTCGGACTGGCTAGAAAAAAATCCAGCTGAGCTGCTCAGCCCTACTTCCAAGAAACTGATCATTGAAGTATAATCCATCTTCTACTTGAGGCTAATTAATGAGAATTACATCATCAACCCTATCATATTTACTAATGATCACTCTAGCTTATTGGGAGTACTACGTTGCTTAATTAATATTTGGGTGGTTTAAAGTAGAAATGATTTTTAATTAATCTTGGTATTAATTAATTAATTAAGAAAATAAATAGCCTCTAAAAGGTTAAAAACTAAAGCAAACAAAGCAACAAAAGATCTCCCCTCCACTTAATCATTCATGACATGATCAGGTACCAAGACGTACCTTAAGAAAGAAAAGATTCGCAATTTGAGAAACTTCAAACTGTAAGAAAGGAAAAATCTAGTTATAAATATAACTGTACATTAATATATGTATTAATTCAATGTAATTGATAAAAAAATAGATTTTATTAAAAATAATATTAATTTAAATTTTAAATATAAAAAAATTAATATTAATACATAAATTAATACGTAATTTTACTTACATTTAATAAAACTCTTTAATAGATGAAAACATTGAAAAAAGGGAATTAGGGTACTTTTCTTTTGGCTGAGGTGTAATTTTATTATTTTAAGTACAAGGCGGTCTTGACCTTTGAGGTACCCAAGGAACCATGCTAAATATAATGTCTATTCTAAGGAAGGTTCATTAATTAAATTGACGTACTATTATAAAAAGAGAAGAAATAATACATTGATGTATAATAAAAATTGATATATAGTTTTGTCTATTTTATTTTAAAAAATAAAGTAAAGTCTATTACTAAAAATAATTTTCATGTAAATCTCAGGTGTTTTCACTTTTTTTAACGTAAGTCATACATTCTAAAATTACAAATATTATTTATTTGTAAAAAATTTTGAGTACCACGATGTCATTGGAACTAGCTATGTATATTAATTAAGATTAGTGTTATATACTATATTATTATTATTATTATTATTATTATTATTATTATTATTTTATAAATATGATTTTTTTTATCATCCTCAAAAAAAAAAAAAAAATTTAAAGATCGATACTTCAACATAAAAAATAATTGGGACGATAGTGTGGAATATAGGTTTTCATTATTTTTCAAACTTTTCATAGCATTATAAAGCTTTAATAATATTATCAGGTTTTAATTTTGTTTACTCTTTATATATGAAAAATTCTATATACTATATTATGGTACCATTGATTTTCTTCCACTATGATGAGGTGGCACTAGCCATGACTCCATCAACCTTTGAATTTGTTTAAAAAAAAAAAAACCAAAAACGATGATCTAAGAGTGATATATAGAGAGAGTATTACATTTCTAAAATGAAATGTACCTTTCTACAATATCCATGAAAATGTAACATGAAAAGATTCTGACCAACTTCGTAACTGTCAAGCGTTCTCCTAGCTAGCATCATAAAAAATTACCAAGAAATAAAAATAAGTAAAAAATAATAATAAAACACATCAGATCAAGCAATCTTTAATATTTATTGATCATTAATGGATTAACACAACTACAATCATTTTTTAGCGTCTATAGTAGGTAAGTAATAATTTTATTTTTTATTTTTTTTATAATTTGAGATTAAATTAAGAGATGATAACAAAAATAGTGATTAATAAATTATAAATAGTATCAGTACTCTTAGATTTAAAATAATAATGTTAGCGTGGAAAAATACATACCATTAAAATCTCAAACCAATTGTTAAATTAAATACTAAGAAATGTTTTAGCATATAAAGTAAATCTAACGTATCATATATATTCACAAACTATATAAATTCACATTAGTTTATAAATTTATTTTTATCGAATCTTTTTATGATCGTAATACTTAATATACCCATTATATTATCCTTTTAAAAAAATTAGAAAGTGTTTGATATGCTGTAAAGTTCGAGCTCTGAATCTTATTTATTGTTTACTTTTAAAAAAATGCTTGATCTGTTTAATAAATTTGGGCCTATTAAGATATTTGGATAGTTGCAGCCACGAGTCTATGCATGCATCCTCAGCCCAAGAGGTTAGACCCAAAGACAAAAAGAATTTAACCGTTTACGTGTCCACGATAGGTAGTCTTTAGAAGTGCTACTTGGTACTTGCCCCGCATCTCTCTCTCTCTCTCTCTCTCTCTCTCACACGATAAAACCCTAGTTTCTCTCTAGCTCGAGCATCCATGTAATAGACCTAACGATCAATTAATTAGTAGGTTAGGATTTTGCTCTCTTTGAGGGGAGCTCCTCTAGGAAGAAGAAAGAGTAGAGAGAGAGAGATGATAGGGGAAAGACAAATTGTATTAGCATTCAGAATACCACTACCAAGGACACTAGCTAGCATTTATGGGTCAGACTACTAATGGAAATCACAACAAAACAAATAAAAGTAGATAAAAGGCTAAAGCCAAAACAAGGCTACAAGCAGGTTCAACACTTAAGTGCTAAATACATAACTCACCCAAGGGAACGTGCTCTCGACCCACACCTAAACAAAGAAATAAACTGCATGGAGAAAGCCCACGTGAGCAGACCATGAGTAAAGCTTGACCCGGCCCACAACACTTCACTTCAATTAAACCAAACTCCACCAAGTACACGGACATTACCCCTATCTATTCGATACTTCACCCGTTCCATCTCAGAATGAATTGATGAACCCTAGATCTTGAAGGTCTCGTTACAACTCCTCCTCCCTTCAAAATGCCTTGCTCGCAAGGTAGATAAAATCTTTTGGGTGGCTTCACTATCTTCTTGCACATGCCATCGAACCAGTAACTCCACTTTGGCTTGGTTTCCCAATTTCACCATGCGGCCAGTAAGGACCTAATCTGGCATGGGTTAAAGGACTCCTTCATCATCAACTGGTGGCAGATCTAGAACGACGATGGTGGACGACCCCAGTTTCTTATTAAGCAGTGAAACATGAAAATTTTGGGATGGATCTGGGTGGAGGAGGGTAGATGCAAGCGGTATGCCACTTTTCCCACTCTCTGTAAGATTTTAAATGGACCAAAAAATTTTGGGGAAAGTTGTTGCTATGATGGAGAGCCACCATGGTTTACTCACTACAAAAAAATTGTTTATTTGCGACCAGTTATATCCAACTAAATAACTATTTTCAGCTAAAATGAGTCTGTTTTAGTCGCAAATAGTCATTTTCATTGCAAAAAATTGGTCATAAATACCCGTTTTTCTTGTAGTGACTTGTACAGTTGGAGCCTAAGGTAAACCCATTCACCCTTAGAAAATTCCCTCTCATTCCTTCTTAAATCAACATATCTCTTCATATGGTCTTAGGTCCTTTGCAGGTTGTGTTGTAGCAAACAGGAGATCTGGTCATGGCTTTGGAGGTGTT
This sequence comes from Carya illinoinensis, assembly GCF_018687715.1. Taxonomy (NCBI): domain Eukaryota; kingdom Viridiplantae; phylum Streptophyta; class Magnoliopsida; order Fagales; family Juglandaceae; genus Carya; species Carya illinoinensis. The sequence continues at coordinate 7,681,734 of NC_056758.1, read as the reverse complement.
CTTCAACAGCTGCTACCCTGACAGTACCACGTATATGGTCTACCCATCAGGGAAGGGAGTAACCATATAATACTTCAAATGCTGATAATTTGATTGATGCATGAGGAGTGGAATTTTACCACCACTCCACAAGTGGTATCCACGATACCCAGGCCCTTGGTCTATCTCCTGAGGAGCATTTCAAAAATTTTTCGAGTGTCTTGTTTATTGCCTTTGTTTGCTCGTCAATTTGAGGATGATAAGTAGTACTCAAAGACATCTAGACCCCTTTGAAGCTAAACAACTCTTGCCAAAAATTGCTACTGAACATCTTGTCTCTATTAGAGACTATTGAGAGGAGAAGGCTATGTAATTTAAATATATGCTTGAGAAACAAATTGGCTATGTCTTTGGCTATGTATGGATGTTTAAGTGGGGTTATGTAACTGTATTTGATAAGCCTGTAACCTACCACCCACAGGTTGTTAAATCCCCTAAAATTAGGTAAGCTCTCCACAAAATCCATCGTTATATGTGTCTAGGGTTGTGTGGGTATCGGGAGGGGCTATAGTAACCCACTTGGAAGGGTGTTGGAGGACTTAACTCTTTGACAGAGATCACACCCTCTAATAAATTGTTTAACATCATTCTTGAGACCTGGCTAATAAAAGTCCCTTCTAACTCTTTATATAGTTTTATCGAGACCTGAGTGACGTCCTAATGGGCTATTGTGGTCCGACTCTAATATATGAGTCTTAAACTTTGCATTTTGAGGAATGCACAACCTTTGTTTGTACATAAGCATATATGTTCTCATTGTGTACTCTAAATCCAAATTGTTCTCTCTAAAAAGGGAAATTAAGGATTGGTGTCATTAGCATAGGTAGCCTTTAGGTCATCTAGCCAGTCCACAGTTGGGAATGAGATGAGCATTAAGGTCTCTTCCTTAACCTAGTCCATTCGAGACAAGGCATCAGTAGCTCTATTCTTGGCCCCCTTCTTGTGTTCCACCACAAAGTCGTAACCCAACAATTTAGAAATCCACTTTTGCTACATTGGGGTTCCTGGCATCATGCTCTTTGATCTAGTAGGTGTTTTAGGCTTTGCTGGTTGGTCTTGATCTTGACAGTCCCTCCCAACAAATATGGCCCATCTCACTACTGTAGTCACGAGGGCAAAAAGTTCATTCTCATAGGTGGATAAATTTAGTGTCCTTCCGTTGAGTGCTTGACTGAAATATTCAAGGGGATTTTGCATTAAAATAGCCTCGATTGTGGTAGCCAAAGCATCACACTCAATGGCAAATGGTGATGCAAAATCTAGTAATGCTAGGATCGAGGACCGCCGGGGGGGGGGGGGGGGGAAGAGATAGCTTTCTTCAATATGTGAAAGGCCACTTTTACTTCGTCACTTCATTGGAAGTAGTCGTTCTTTAACATTCCGGTCGGCAAACTGCAATCCCATCGTAACCCTTGATGAACCTCCTATAGTAATCTATCAATTCAAAAAATCCTCTTAAGGCCTTGATAGACCTCGGAAGAGACTAGTTCTTCATGGCTTGTAATTTCTCTGGATTTGCTTGAATGCCTTGTGCCGAAATTAAGTGGCCCAAATAGGATATCTCTTGGCAACCAAACCTACATTTGAAAAATTTAGCAAACAACTTATGCTCCCTTAGGGTCTCGAGAGCCACCTGCAAATACCTTAGATGGCCAGTTTCAGATTTATTGTATATCAATATGTCATTAAAGGATACCAGTATAAACTTCCTCAAATGAGGTCTGAACACTTCGTTCATCAAGCTTTGAAACTTGGAAGGGGGCATTAGTTAGTCTGAAGGGCATAATTAAAAATTCGTAGTAACCTTCACGGGTCCTAAAGACTGTTTTGTGTATATATGAGGATTTCACTTGAATTTAATGGTAGCCAGATCGTAAGTCCAGCTTGGAAAAGATCTTAGTACCATGTAACTCATCCATCAATTCTTCCACTACCAATATGGGAAAATTGTCCTTAATTGTGACTACATTAAGGCCCCGATAGTCTACACATAACTTCCAAGACCCGTCTGCCTTTCTAACCAACAACACTAGGGAAGAGTAAGCGCTTTGGCTAGGTCCTATCACTCCCAAAGCCAACAATTCTTGCACTATTTTTTTGATATTATCCTTTTGGAAATATGGGTAACGGTAAGGTTGCATAGATATGGGTTTGGTGTGAGCTATGAAGTTAATGGAGTGGTAATGGCTACGGTTGGGGGGTAGACCTTTTGGTTCCTCAAACAACTCGGGGTACTGTTTTAGTAGTGCTTAGATGGTTGCTGGAATTTGGCAATGTTTGTCTTCAATATGTGAAGTTTCACTTTCTAACACATGTCATACTATTCCCTTCTTCTCCAACTTATTGTACTTGTTTAAAAAGCCTTTGTCAATTAGCTTGGTGGCTACCAAACCTTGCAACTGCACTGTTTTCCCTTTAATAGAAAAGTTCATTGTTAGTTTTTGGAAATCCTACAAAACAATTCACAATTCTCAATTCTTATATTCATTGAATTCCGAACACTATATCATAGCTAGCTAACACAAGCACATGTACCTCTATTGTAAACTTGGCCCCTTGAATTTTAATACACACTCCCTTACACTTTCCTTCACTTGGCAGCACTTCTCCACTAGCTACCTTCACTTTGACCTTATCCACCTAATTAATGGGTAGTTTAACTCAATCAAACACTGCTGGGTCCAAAAAGTTGTGAGCGGACCCAATATCTATTAAGATTGTTATCTATTGAGGCCCAATCTTTCCCATTACATGCAAAGTCTTCGGATTTTGGGATCTCATTAATGCATGGAGGGATATCTCGGGATTTATTGGGTTGTCTGGTTCCACCTTGGATGTCATTGGCTCATCAACCTCTCCAATCGGCTCCTCCCTAATCCCTTCACTATCTAGTTCAAACAGAACCTCCTCTAATAGGTAAAGCTTACGGTTTTGGCATTTATGGCCTGGGGTCCATTTCGAGTCACAGTAATAGCATAGCCCCTTGTCTCTCTTTTCTTTCATTTGGTTTTGGTTTACTTTTTGGATTTGTAGGTTTGGTTTAGGAAATCTTTTGGTGCGTTCACTCATGGGTAGGTTGGGCTTTTTAGTATACCTGGGTCATGTGAGTACACTTGGCCAGATCTACTATGGTTTTTGGAAAGGTTAAGATTCTCTTCTTGTATTTTAGCTAGATTATAGGCAGTAGTCAAGCTTGGTGGGTCAAACATTCTAATAGGTAATCTAATCTCATCTCGTAATCTGCTGAGAAAACAATTAAGCTTATAATGGTTTGATAAACCGCTCAATCTATTGGATAAGTACTCAAACTTGTTTTTATAGTCCTCCACTATCCCATCTTGCCTTAATGGTGTAAGGGACTCCATAGGGTCATCATAAGCATTTGGGCCAAACTTGACCAATAACGCTCTTGTAAATGAATCCCAATCCACCACTTGCATAGACTCTTCCAAGTCTTGAAATCATATGAATGTCCTATCCTCTATGTGAAAGGATGCTAACTTTATTTTGTGTTGTGATAGAGTGTTGTGGAAAGCAAAAAATAATGTACCTTGTAGAGCCACCTTGTGGGGTCCTCACCATGGAAGATTGGAAAATTAAGATGAATAGTCATCGTCCACACCTCACTACCAGGCCTCGGGTTGCCTTTTTCATTTGTGGAAGGAATGCCCAATGATGTCCCTCATAGACTTTAATTTAGATTTCTTCCTTGAATTTTGCCAGAAATTATTGCCAACTATTGTACTATTATTAGTTTGCCTTTTTAGGGTAAGGATTTCTGTCATAAAGGTTTTGTATTGGGAATCAATTGTTTTTTTTTTTTTTTTTTTTTTTTAAATAGACTTAATTTCATTAACTGAAACCTAAGTTACATCTGTAACTAATTAATACAGGAAAATCCAGATTATCAGCCAAACTACTCATCTGTTAGGGGCTCCCCCGCTAACAAATTTCTTTGTGATAGACATTGTCTAAACTTCTATACCTTCTCTCCTGACAGCAGTCAAAAGAGAAAGCGCTTTATTAAAGTAGAGCTAAAACGAGATTTCTTCCAAAGAAGAGAGGTACACCTATGCTCCATCCTTCCAATGAGGAGGAGTATAACCACACTCTCTCCTCCCAAGGCGGAAGAGTACTATCACCTACCTTCTTCTAAAAGAGGAGTACGACAAACACCCAACTTCCTCCAAAAGAGGAGTGGGACACTAGTTTATTTCTTTTTTATTTATAAAAGCTAAAACAAACCAACAATTGCAAATACAAAAAAACAAAATAAACTGGCAATGGGCTGTAAAAACAAATGGGCCTAGCCTAAGCCAAAAGCCCAGCTTGTGTGCACGTGGGGACCCAAATCGTTAGGGTTCCATCTCTTCCTTCTGCTGCCACCACCTATCTTCATCATTTTTTTTCCTTAGCATCTTCCCCCACAGAGTTCCCCTCCACCAACCCATGAGTACGGGCCTTCTCACAAAGTTCATTGAAGATTCACCCCGGCCCTCGCCCTCATGCCTTCCGTCTCTTGCCCAGCTTTGCCCCAGACGAAGTCTCGGATCGTTGGGCAAGAAATCATCCAAAAACGTTCGGCGTACGTGCTTCTTGGTCCACTCTCAGGCAACTTTAGATGGACTGGTAGCATGCGGAATGGCTGGTATCATGCTTCGGTTTGGCTGGGTCGATCTGCTCATGCCGCCATTTTCATCCATCCTGGACATGAACAGCCTCTGTTTTTCTAGATGAAAACAGAGCTCATGAGCTCATGCCGAAACCCAGCTTCAAAGGCCAAACAAATCAACACAAAACCACCACCCCAGAGCATATTTGGTTACCAGAGGCATTGCACGAGAGACACACCAAAACAGCCCTTAAAGCCACCATTAAAACAGCCACCTCAAGCCTTATTATTAGTATTTAACTAGCCTAAACAAAGACAAAAGTAACCGGAGAGATGGGAGGGAGGGAGGTGGGAGCCCTCCCTCTTAGGAGGACTATCGGCTTTGTTCTCTAGAGAGATCAGTCTTTTGCACTTCTAGAGTTTAATTATTGTAAGCATCTCATGTTTAATTTAGGGTATTAAGCCTATCTTGTAATTCATTGAGTTTAGTTTCCTTTGCCATAGTATGAAAAAAGATACTCTCAAGAAAACATAGGATGTGTATGCTGATACCACTTTTGTAACATAACTAATTATCAATTAGTAGGCTAGGGTTTTGCTCTTTTCGAGGGGAGCTCCTCCAAAAGAAGAAAGAGCAAATAGAGAGATAGATGATAGGGAAAAAGATAGAAATTGTATTAGAATACTACTAACAAGGACACTTACCAGCGTATATGCTGTCAGGCTACTAACAGAAATCACAACAAAACAAATAAAAGCAGATAAAAGGCTAAATCCAAAACAAGGCTGCAAGCAGGTCCAATACTTAAGTGCTAAATACGTAACTGGCCCAAGGGAACATGCTCCCGGCCCACACCTAAACGAGAAAGCCCACGTGAGAAGACCATGAGCCCGTAAAGCTTGACCGGGCCCACTAAAGTTCTTTTAAACCCAACTCCACCAAGTACACGGACAGAACCCCCATCTCTTCGATACTTCCCCGCTTCCATTTCTGACTGAACTGGTGAACCCTTTTTCTTGAAGCTCTCGTTACACTCCACCGTCGTTCCGTCACAGAGACCGCCATAGGATCTTTCGATCATCGACTGGTTCTCTCTCGTCAGGCCTTTTGTATGGATTTGGATTTTTAGGTTTTATGATCTTGGATTTTTGATTGCTTGGATTGAGGGGCCGAGATGTACAACGGAATAGGGTTACAAACCCCGAGAGGTTCCGGAACAAATGGGTACATACAGAGCAACAGGTTCTTAATCAGGTCAAAGACTGGGAGGGTCTCCGAAACCACCAAGGGATTTGAGGCAAACCAGGGCACGGCTGGTATCACCAGGAAGCCGAACAAGGACATTCTTGAGCATGATTGCAAGCGTCAGATCGAGCTCAAGCTTGTCGTACTCCAGGATACACTTATAGATCAAGGTTACACCGACGCTGAGATTGCAGAGAAGCTTGAGGATGCCCGGAGGACTTTGGAAGCCGCCGCAGCCACCTCCCAGGATGGGCCCACTGCCATTGCTGTTGCTAACAATAAGTAATTTCACTCTTTTCAGTTTTTTCAAGTTCAGAAAGTTGAAGCGTTTTGTTTGTTTACCTTCTTCCCGCAGTTGCTTGTGTATTAGTAGTATGTATTAATTTTTTTAAAAATGTTGGTTTATGGTTGATACTGGTATATATATATATATATATATTTATACGTATTTTTACAAGTGACTTTTTCGTGATATATTAACAGTGATAATAGACTAATAAGATTAGTGTGGCACGATGTAACACTCCCCCAAATGTTAGTATACCGTGCTATTGGAATAAGCTGTTTCGCCCTCTTGGCTGCAAGGTGTAATGAATGAAGGCTTATTTTTTTATCCAGAGCTGGGGTTTAGTTGGGAATTTATGTTTCTGACTTCTAACTACTTGGTTCTCTTTCGAATAACTTTCATTTATTTATCTCATTTTTATGTTTTTACTTCTGTATATCTGTAATTATTTCCTTAATGGATTTTCAAATGGAGCAGACTTGAGAGCTTGTTATATTAAGCACAGGTATATTGCAATAGGCCCTTTTTCTTTCGTGCTTGCGATTCATCTCTTTAGATATGAAATGCAGGTGTGTGTGCCAGGGGACAAGTTTTGGCGTGTGAGGCTACATGTAACTTTGTGTATAAATTAAAAAAATCTCCAGTAGATTTTTTTCTTTGAGGAAGAACATATGGTAAACTTCAAGGAAGAATTATTCTATCCCTTAAGGAACATCCCTCAACATAAAAGAAGAATGTCTTAAAAGTAGTTATAGCTATACTTGCCACCATGCCTTTTAATAGGTTTATTTTTCTAGCTTTCAATGAGACATAATCTGAGAGTTTGTGTTTTAATTTTTACCAGGCTTTCAGAGACACAGACCCACCAAATTGCTGCTAGAAAAGAGAAGCAGCTGGAAACATTAAGAGCTGCTTTTGGGATTTCTGCATCGGAACTCAAGGAACACAGTATTGAAGGGAATGATGATGCAAGAGATGGCTGGAAAAATGTTCGTAGTGACAATATCAAGCGTGAACATGCTTTTCTAGATAGAGAGCAAAGGTCAAAGAAAAATATGGAGGGAGATCAGAAAGTTGAAAAAGATGATAAGAAAAAGGGTGTTAAAGAATCTGGGCGCCACAAGAAGGAAGAAAGTAAAAAGAGAAGGCATGAGTCTGATTCTTCTGATACAGATAGCAGTGGGAAACATGTAAAAGGTCTTCAAGCAAAGCACCATAGAAGTAATAGGCGGAGTGATTGTGAAATCTCTGTTGATAAGAAACACAGGGCTTTAAAGAAACACAAGAAAAGCAGGGTGCATGACAGTGATGATTCGGATTCTGCCACAGATTCTGGTGAGAATGTCGATGTGCGCAAGACTTTAAAGAATCACAATAAAAGCAGGGTGCATGACAGTGATGATTCTGATTCTGATAGGGATGTTGGCAAGAAGCACAAGAACAGAAAGCATGATAGTGATGATTCTGATTCTGATTCTGCTACTGATGAGGATGGCATTGGCCATGAGAGTTCCAAAAAAGGGGCCAAGTACAAGAAGTCAAGTAGGAGGCATGGTTCTGATGATGATTCTGATTTTGATGGAGGCTCATCCAAGAAGCAAAGTCAGAAGGGGAATCAGCAAGCACGAACTAGGGGAAGACATGACTCAGAGGATGAAACTGATGATACCAATAGTGAAGTAGAAGAGAGAAGAATTCAACTGGAGAAAGAGAATGATCAGCATAGTCGGGGCCGATGGAAAGAGGGAGGTGACTCTGATGTGGAAGATATGAAAAAAAGCCGCAATGGTAGACATGGGAAAAGAAGCAGAATGAATGATGTGGTTGATGAATATGATTCTGAAAGAGCAAGAAAACATAAAAGGGAAATAACAGATAAAAGTCTGAGAAGTCGGAGGCATGACTCTGACAATGATGATTTTGGTACTGGTACAGATGAGCAAAAAAAGAAGGGTGGAATTAGGAGGCACAACACTGATGAGGACTATGGTGTCAGTTATGATCGGAGAAATGCTAATAGGACTGCAGGGAAACATAAAATAGTCGAAGAGGTAGCAGTTTCTCCACTCAATGACATTGATAATGATTTGTACAGGTCAGGGAGAGATACCATGGATAGATCCAGGTACAGGAGTCAAGAAGTAATGAAGGGGAAGAGGAGTCCTGATGATGGAAAAGAAGATCCTGAGTCAAAGTTATCAAATCGCAATTATGTGAAAGAGGCAGAGCACATTGGGGAGCAATGGAAGGACTCTAAAATCAGGTATGAATCGAATACCAAAGCACACTTGAGCAAGGATGATCATAAGAGGGACACAAGGCTTAGATCTGTGGGACAGCAGGATAGCGAGGATGATGAACCACAACGCATCAGTAGAAAGGATGACCGGGAGCATGAGGAGCTTGGGGGAAGGGGAAGACAAAGCAGATATGAAGAGGAGCACAGAGTGAGAAAGCATAGAAGAGATGAAGATTATGAATATATAAGGCATGAGAGGGCTAATGCAGAGCAGCGAGGTGGAAGTAGAAGGCAGGCAAGAGGAGAGGAAGTAGAGCGTGAAAATAGAAGTCATGAGATGGACAGACGTATGGATTACTCCAAGAGAGCAAGATACGATGATTTGCGATCAAACGAGAGAAAAAGGTATGATGGCAGACGTGATGATGACAGAGCCAGGCGCTGATAATAATACTGCCATTTATCTTGGAGTTGCAATGTGGATGGGGAGTTGGCATCCTCCCTTGAAATCTATATACATGCATTGCTTGTTATCTAGAAAGATCGAAGTTGGGCTGGGCTGGGGTTTCCTTCTTCAACCGAATTTTGCGGTTTCCTTTGGTGGTTTTCTGATTTTCAACTTGTTACTGTGCTTGTCACATAGAAGGTGCCTAAATAAGCTGTCGCCACAGACAGAGAGAGATGAATCCTACGTGCAGAGAGGGTTTACGGTGGAAGATTCTCTACTCAAATGTACCAGGCGGATGGCCATGCGGAAGTTTTTAACTTGGTAATATAGATCTAAGGGAGTGTTCTTTTCATCGAAACTTAGTGATACTCGGTCATAATTTCTTACTTTGAACAAGTTTGTAACGGTGTGTTGTTTCATTGTAATGATGAGAAATGTGATTTTGCCTCAGTTTTTAAACCTTGCTATATCTGATTATTTACAAGGATGGTGAGAGGATATTATTACGCCTTCCTTCTTTTGTTTTTTGTTTTTTATGATTAGAATATCATGCTTGATCCTGTTATGACATTACAATCTTTTTATCTCTTCGGAAGTTACATTCCCAATTTTAAAACAAACTAGGACTTACTCAAAAATCTCGTTTCGATCTAATTATCTCAGCAGTAGTCATTTTACTAAAGAAAATATAGTTGCAAGTAAAATTGTGCATCAATGTGATGTGATTGATCAAAAAGTAGATTTTATTAAAAATAATGTTAATTTAAATTTTAAGTATGAATAAATCAGTATTGGTACACAGATTAGTGCGCGACTGTGTTTGTATGTAGCAAAATTCTTTTACTAAATAGATTGATACAATATTCTTTATACATATTCAAACAATCGTCATTTTTATGTGCTGGTCTTTAATTTCTTATATGTGTATATATATATGTATATACATATAAGAAATTTATTAAAAACTATGTAATTAGGCATAGCCCAAGTATATAAGAAGTATACAATAGAAAAAACCTAATTACAAATTAAAGCTGAAAAACAGATTGAAAGTCATTGGAACTAAGTTCATCCATTACAATAACCGAAGTCCAAAACAAAAAAGTATGAAAAAACAAACTCCTAATCCCTAGCCACCGAGTATTTTCTATCATCATAATAGCTTCCATTCCTCTCCTTCTAAATACATCACATAAGACAAAGTAATTATTTTTCGAACAGTCGATATTTGAACGATTTCCTTGAATCCCTCTCCAACTGGCCAAAAGGTTCTCCACACCCAGGCATCACACAAGAAATGCCAAACTTGACAAAGACCTCATCCCACAAAGCCCTCAACACATTGAAATAAAGAAAAAGGTGATCCACCGATTCTCCACACCTTTTGCACATAAAGCACCAATCCATTACAATAATTCCACACTTTCTTAGCTTATCAATAGTAAGTATTTTTTCATGAGTAGCCAATCCCTCGAAAAAAGGGACCTTGAGCGGACTTTGCATCTCCAAATATTTTTTCCAAAGGAAAAAATCACTAGAAGAGTGTGGCACCAAGACTTTGTACAATGATCTAACCAAAAATTTCTTATTACCAAGCTGATTCCAGATTAGTCTATCCTCCCCTCTAGATTTTAAATTAAAGGCATAGAGCAAGCTGTAAAAATTAGTGATAGCCCCCATCTCCCAATTCTAAGCATCTGTAATAAAGCTTATAGACCAGTGAATAAGACCTATAGTGTTGCTCATGCAATCAACTACAGGAGCACCTTTATCAGAAGCAATTCTAAAATGGGAAGGGAAAGCAATCTTCAAGGCCACGTCTCCACACCATACATCATGCCAAAACCTAATCCGATTACCCCTAACCACTTTAAATCTAAAATTTTTGAAGAACTTCCCCCATTCATTGCGAATAAATTTCTACACTCCCACTCCATATGTCCATCTAACCTCATTTGAGCACCAACCTCTCCAAATACTCACATATTTAGAATCAATAACAATCCTCCAGAGAGCATCCCCTTCTTGACGATACTGCCACAATTATTTCCTTAAAAGTGCATTCTTGAAAATTTTCAGCTTTCTAATCCCCAAACCTCCCGAAAATAAAGGAGAGCAAATCTTATCCTATTTGAGCAAATGAAATTTCTTCTCATCCTCCCATCCACCCCACAAGAAGTCGCATAAAATCCTTTCAATTCTATTAGCCACTCCTGTAGGCAAAGGGAATAAAGATAGGAAATAGGTTGAGATATTTGATAAAGTACTCTTGATTAAGGTGATTCTACTACCTTTGGACAAGTATATCCTTTTCTCGCCAGCCAACGTACTTTCAATTTTCTCTAAAACGCCATCCTAAATTGCCTAAGATTTAAAAAGTGCCTTCAAGGGAAGACCCAAATATTTCATAGGCAAAAAATACACCTTACATCCCAATATATCAGCCAAATCCCCTAGATTATTGACCAAACCTACAAGGACCAATTCAGATTTGAACAAATTGACTTTTAAACGAACTATAGCTTCAAAACATAACAGAAAAGCCCTAAAAGAATGGATGTGCTCAGAATTTGGCTCACATAGGATCAAGGTATCATCTGCAAATAGTAAGTGAGAGACATTAATGCTACCATGGATGGAATCATTGAGAAGCCTAAGATAAAACCCCTATCCACCGTCGCCATCAACATTCTACTTAACACATCCATAACTTAAACAAACAGAAAAGAGGATCATTTTCTTAATCCCCCTGAGCTGTTAAAAAAGCTAGTCAGAGTGTCGTTAACAAAAACTAAGAATCTAGCTGTAGAGATGCAAAACTTCATCCACTTACACCATTTTTCTCCAAAACCATGCCTACCAAGCATATATATAAAAAATCCTAGTTGGCATGGTCAAAAGTCTTTTTCATATCCAATTTGCAAATGATGCTTGGAACTCTGTCTCAAATTCTACTCTCCAAGCATTCATTAGCAATGAGAATGAAGTTAAGGATTTGTCTACCCTTGACGAAGGAATTTTGAGATTTTGTGATAATCTTCTCCATAACCAAACTCAAACAATTAGTGAGCACCTTTGAGAAATCTTGTACACACCACTAACAAGACTGATGGGTCGAAAGTCCATCTATACAGACCCAACTTTTTTAGGGATAAGCGCAATGAACGTAGCATTAAGAGTTTTTTCAAATTTCATAAAAGAGTGAAATTTAAGAGAAACCTTCCTAATATCCTTCTTGACGATGTCCCAACATGCCTGAAAAGATGCCATGGAAAAGATATCACGTCTCGACACTTTATCTTTGTTCATAGCTCTTATCACATTAAGCACCTCCCCCTCTTAAAACATTCTCTCCAACCAAACTGCACTAGGCTGGTCAATCAAATCAAACACACGGCCATCAACCTTGGGTCTCCAAGAAAACTACTCCGTGAGAAGCCTTTCATAAAAAAGAACAATGTGATCCTTAATAGTTGAATGATCCATAAGAACACAACCATCTAAGTGGAGCACTTCAATTGCATTATTTCTTCTATGAGAATTTGAAACTCTATGAAAGAATTTGGTGCACTTGTCTCCTTCCTTCAACCAAAGAGCCCTAGACTTTTGTCACCATGAAATCTCCTCCTTAAGAGTAATTTTCTCAAGATCAATAGCAACATTTAATTTCATTTCCTTCTCTTCAGTTGAGAGAAACCCTACAACCTATTTTTCATCAAATCTATGCAACTCCTCGAAAAGAGACGACTTTCTTTGATCCCCAATGTTCCCAAGCACCTCCTTATTCCATTTCTTCAAGTCATTCTTCAAAATTTTGATTTTTCTAGCTAAGATAAAGCTAAGGGTACCTGACAACTGATAAGAAGACTACCACACTCTCATCTTTTCTACAAAACCATTAACTGTGAGCTACATGCTCTCGAATTTAAAATATCTCCACCCTTCATGGATTGTACCTCAAAATCAATTTGGTTCTCCTCCATAGTGGTACTCTAATACCATTGTTACGAGCTCTCTAATTTAAGTAGAAAGAAATCTGGTACTTTAGGGAACTAGTGCTTCCAAACATATGATAAAAGTCAAATGAATTTGATGCTTCATTAATCGGATAACTGGACTATAAATACAACCCAAATGATAACTAACCACAATCATGTTTACCCACGATCTGGACCCACTACATAACAACTCCCACTAGGTAACAACGTCTAGACACCACTAGCTCATAACATAAAATAACAACGTCACCCACAGTCGGTCAAATAAAGAACTAAAATAAAGATCTAAAATAAAATAAAATATGTTATAAACTATCTTGAATTGTATGACCACATTTAGCTAGCCATCAAATGTATAGTGCTAGTCGTCAAATGCATAGTGCATAGTACATAGTGCTAGTTGTCAAATACATAGTGCATAGTACTAGCATAGTGAGTTAGTCGTCAAATGCATAGTGCATAGTGCTAGCATAGTGAGCTAGCCATCAAATGCATAGTGCTAGTCGTCAAAAGCATAGTCGCCTTTGTACTCCTATATATATCGTTGAATCCTTTAAGGAATTCATAAGTTTCATAATCTCTCTGAGCTCTATCTCTTTCTCTCTCATTTTGAAAGTTTTATAACACGTTATGACTCTCTCTTTTCAATGATTTCATAACACGTTATTAGCACGAAAGTTCTGACGATTTTGAAGCTAGTAGTCCTCTACTTCAAGTAAGTTTTTCAATATACTTTTGTAGTTTCCAAAATGAATATGAAATGTTACATTACTTAATGAAAACTCTATACTTATGTTCCTGATTTATATATGTAAAAAATGTCAAATCTTACAAAATTAAAATTCGTTGCTCTTGACATTTCTGGAAAAAATTATTTATCTTGGATCCTTGATGCTGAGATCCATCTGGATGCGATGAACCTAGGAGATACAATTAAAGAAGGAAATCAAGGGTCCCTGCAGGACCTTGCTAAGGCAATGATTTTCCTTCGGCACCATCTTCATGAAGAATTAAAAACTGAGTATCTAACGGTGAAAGATCCACTTATTTTGTGGAATGATTTAAGGGAGAGATATGAACACCAGAAAACTGTAATCCTCCCAAAAGCTCGTCATGATTGGATGCACCTGAGGTTGTAAGACTTCAAGAGTGTTAGTGAGTATAACTCTGCACTCTTTAAAATTAGCTCACTATTGAAATTATGTGGTAAAAAAGTCACTGATGATGACTTGTTAGAGAAGACATATACTATTTTTCATGCCTCGAATGTGCTCCTGCAGCAGCAGTATCGAGAGCGAAAGTTCAAAAAATATTATGAACTTATATCTTGTCTTCTATTAGCTCAGCAAAATAATGAGTTTTTGTTAAGAAATCACCAGTCACGTCCTACTGGTTCTATATAATTCCCTGAAGTGAATGGTACTAGATTTACATCATTCCCAGAAGCGAATGGTGCATCTTTTCAAAGAAAACGAGGGCGTGGACGTGGTAGGAAAAACTATAGAAGTGGAGGTCCTAGAAGTGACCACACTAAAAAGGACAATAATAGATATACACCGTACCACCAGAAGCGGTTCAACTCAGAGAAGGGCAAAGGTCCTCAAAACAAATTTTTAAAGAAAGATGAAGATGGATGCCATAGATGTGGTATGACTGGACATTGGGCTCGTGTCTGTCGTATAGATAAGCACTTGGTTGACTTATACTAATTTTTTATCAAAGAAAAAACAAAGAAATTTGAAACAAATTTTGCTGAACCATCATATGCTTTAGATTCTATAGATGGAGAAGATATTACAAGTCTTGATGTTTCTGATTTCTTTAAGGATTCTAGTGGTAGAGTTGATCATGGAGGTGTTCCTTTTTAATTAATGTATTTCCTTTATCTTATTATAAAATATTTTTATATTCTGCAATGTTTTGTAGTAATGAAAGTTTTATTTATTCTTTTATACTTGTTATAAATTATTGATGATATGATTTATTTGAGAATGGAAATGGAGCATCCTTGAAGGATCGCCCTAAATCAATAATTTTATTGAGTATCTCATATGAGTGATACTTGTACCAAAAGCTCATTATGATTTTATGCACCTGAAGTTGCATAATTGAAATTGTGGAAAAAATATATATTTGAATGAACGTCTTGAATGTGCTCCTGAAGTAGCAATATCGAGTATGCTCCTAAAGTAGCAATATGAAATGCAAACGTTCACAATATATTCTAAATTTGTATCAGGTCTTTCAGTGACTGAGCAAAAATAATGAGCTTTTGATAATAATCATTATTCACGTCTTACTAGATCTACATCATTCCCTGAATGAATGATAATAAATTTATATCATTCTACTTCCTGAAGTGAAAAGAATGACGTGTTTCATTCAAAGAAACTAATAGATTGGACGTGATAATGAATATCTTTTCGGGCCAGAAGCTCGTATTGGAAAAGCTGTAAGCTTTCTCTTTGAGATGATATTATACAAATTATTGAATCAAATATTATGATGCATCAAAAGGTGATATGATTTAAAATATTTGTATCTTTTCATGGTTATCTTGATCATCCAAAATCAATTACGATAAGTCGAATGATTTTCATATGGACGTCCATAAAAGAACCAGAAGATTCTTTTACTATAAAGTCTTCCCACCAGAAGTGGAAAGAAAAATTTGCTTGAAACAAATAAGATAAAATTATTCGCCGTTATCTTGATTATCATATGTGAACCAGAAGTTCGGATGATAATTAAATTTTGGATACAATAAGATAAAAATGTCTCATATTCTAGCTGCTAAAATTTCAGCGAGGATTGAAGTCCCTGTAGGACAATTAAGAAATTCATCAGTCTAAAGACATGTATAAATGCATGTGAGACTTATCGATACAAAAGACAGAGTATCTCAAAAGAGAAAGGCACAAATAATTTGATGCTCCTGAAGAGGTCATACCCACAAAACAAGCAATAAAGTCCATTCAAATTCTCTGTATAAAATTCTCCTATATAAACTCTTGAAGAGTGCCTCTTGAAGAGGTTTTTCATAAAAATGTCTTCTCTTGAAGAGGGACAAGTACCTGAAATTAACGAGATCTCGTTACATTTCATGAATAATGGAAAAATTATGGATAGAAATAAAATCGTTGTCGACAACGTATTTCCATATGAAATGGCAATTGACATTATCAGAAGTAATGATGAAAGTGAATCAAGAATCGTCGAAAAATACGACATAAAATATTGGCCAAATTTGAAAGAAAAAATTCCTGCAGAATTGATTCACTAGTAAAATATGATGCATCGGGACTTATAGTCCAAACACCTAAAGAGGTGATGCTTGTTTAATGTCAGTGGGTATTTATGGAAAGGAAATAAAAATGTGATATATAAAAAAGGAGTCAGTTTCTCAATTCCTGCAGAATTGATATCATTAAGTAAAATGTGATAAATATGAACTTGAAGTCCAAACACCTAAAGAAGTGATTTTTGTTAAATATCAGTGGATATTTATATACATGATATAAAAAGCCTAAAACTTTTAATATGAAAATGTGATATACAAATCACAAGTTAGTTTCTCGAAGAAACAATATTGATATGATTTTAAAGTGGTTGAAATCATATTGAGATTTTTATTGGCTTGAAAGTTACCGAGAGTTTGGATATGCATGATTAACTGCATATTTATATGGATTATTGGATCATGATATATATATGAAAATCCCTGAAGGATAGAAAATGTCTGAAGCTTCTAATATGAATACATTTGGAAATATGTATTCTATCAAGTTTCAAATATCCTTATATGATCTAAAGCAATCCAAACGCAAATGGAAACAAGCTATTATTGCAGTTTATATATATGATTTAAATGTCATTGAGGCTCCAGAAGAGCTCATGAAAACTGCACATATTTGAAATATAAATCTGAAACCCTTGTGGCTTCAAGGGGAAGATGGATGATGTTATTAGTCATGAAATACCATCTTTTAATACAATTAGTATTTCAGATTCATATTATGGGTTTGATAAGAAGTGTGCATTATTAAAGAAGAAATAAAAGGGAACACATAGAACATCTACCAAAAGATAGAAACACAAATATGAATATTTATGAAATATTATTTTATTATCTTGAAGCAAGAATTACAGAAATTTGAGGCACTTTGCCTCATTTTTCAAACGCTCTTGTTCTTCAAGAATCTGCATGGCATCCCTATCTAAAGGGGTGGGCAATCGAAAAGAAGATTTCAACAAGGATTTTAAATTCCTATTCTCTTGCTTTATTGATTCTATCTTCATGTTGGACTCCAGAAGAAGTCGCTGAAGTATAGCAATATTCTCGTGGAGATTGTCAACTCCACAAGTTCTGGATTGCAGTCGCTGAGAAAATGCGATAATGGATGATGAGTATCGGGTACCGAGACTCACAAGCTCATAGATAGCTTCATTATCTGACCTATGAGTCAGATCATTATATTGCATGATAGCACCTGTGGTAGAAGCAGGAACAGATGATGAACAAGGTGCAGAGTACCTCATATATTGGCCATGAGAAGATCGTTGAGCCATTGTAGGATAAGAATGCAGAAAGAGATTACAGAGTTTAAATGCAGTATGATTACAGAAAAGTGAAGAAGATGAGATGCGAATGAAAATGAGCTGAATATCTCTTTTATAGAGAAAATTATGATACAACATCTCTCGTGAAGCAAGAAAAAAGAGACGAAATATACTTTCATAGCTCTGCAGCGCCTGACAGCTGCGGCACCTGACAGCACGCCTGACACCTACAGAGGAGTTGAAAATCCGCGATGCTTGTCTGATCTTAAAAGGCTGGCCACCGTTTTTATTAAACAATGAGGTTAGCGGTTTAATGTTGATGAATTCTCCACTAACTGTGTTATCTACAAAAACTCCAGAAGAATACAACTCTAGAAGAGTAGTGATGAGCAGAAAGATCCAGTTGTGATTATTTTATCAACATGGATCAAGTCCACAGTTAGTTGGATGTACAGATGCAAGTTATCTTTCAGATACGCACAAGAAGATCATTGCAATTCATGAGAAAAAAGTTGAAATTGATATCAAGAAGGTACGGTCAAGTAAAAATCTGGCAGATTTATTCACTAAAGCATTACCAACTGCAACATTTAAGAAGATTATGCAGAACATTAAAATGCGGAGGTTTGAAGACCTGTTATCATACACTTTTCAGGGGAAGTAATGTCTTGAAGACTTGTGCTGATTATACTCTTTTTCCTTCGCTAAGGTTTTATCCCACTGGGTTTTCCTTTGCAAGGTTTTAATGAGGCAATCCTAAAGCACTCGGCGATACACATGAATACCGTACTCTTTTTCCTTCGCCATTGGTTTTTTTCCCACAGGGTTTTTCCTTGGCAAGGTTTTAACGAGGCATATTCTTTAAATATGGTCATCCAAAAGAGAAGTGTTATAAACTATCTTGAATTGTATGACCACATTTAGCTAGCCATCAAATGCATAGTGCTAGTTGTCAAATGCATAGTGCGTAGTACTAGTATAGTGAGTTAGTCGTCAAATGCATAGTGCATAGTAGTAGTATAGTGAGCTAGCTGTCAAATGCATAGTGCTAGTCGTCAAAAGCATAGTCGCATTTGTACTCCTATATATATCGTTGAATCTTTTAAGGAATTCATAAGTTTCATAACCTCTCTGAGCTCTATCTCTTTCTCTCTCCTTTTGAAAGTTTTATAACACGTTATGACTCTCTCTTTTCAATGATTTCATAACAAAATACGTTTAATACAGCCTATGTATTAAAAAAATGTCATGTATCAAGAACAATATATTATTAAAATAACAAAAAAATTATAAATAAATAATTTATAAGATCAAAATAATTTTATAAAGGAGACTAAATTAATTTTTTAGAGAAGGGCCAACACAAGATAAAATTAATATTATCTTATTAAATCATAAAATATTAATATATATTATTTTTTTTTTAACTTTGGGGGGGGGGGGTTATGGCCCCCCAAGGGCCTCAATAGGTCTGTCACTGTACGGGAGGGTAACGGGAGAAGGTAATTGATGGAGCACGACATGCCTTTATATAGATAGGTTAAGATTCTTATTCACTAATTTTTTAGTGTTGCTTCTTTCTATCAAAAAATGTAACTGTTAGTTTTTAAATAAATAGTATCTTTATTTTAATTATCTAAAATTTTTAATATAAATATAAAATTATTAAAATAAATATCTATAATACATTTGAAAGGTTGGCACGCGAGGCAGCTTTAAGTCTTCTGACGAGACTTGTTATTTTCAATTTCGAAGACTTTTAGTTTCAATTTCTTGCTCGTCACGATGGCTATCCGATAAGGATTATTATAAATGAGGGGCATCGATCACCACCAAGAAGCATTTCTAATTCATCTCAATTTTCACTTACATCTCTCTCCAAAATCTGTCTTACGAAGAAAAGAAAAAAAATGTCTAAAGCATCATCATCAGCAACAGCAGAAGAAAAAGAAGAACCAATCATCAAGGTGTATGGCTGGGCAGCAAGAGATTCCTCTGGAATTCTCTCCCCCTTTCACTTCTCTAGGAGGTAGGTAGTGATTATTTTGGATCATGATGACATACGTACTTTCTTCTCTCTAAAAGATTGGAAACTCAATACAAGATTGTGCATAAACAAATTACAGTGAATTACTTGCATTTCATGTACAGGATTAATGGTGATAACGACATCACCATAAAGATAATCTATTGTGGAATTTGCCACACAGACCTTGCCCTCCTTAAAGATGAGTCAGGAATCACCAACTATCCAATTGTCCCCGGGTAATCTTTTTTCTCTCTATATATATGTATATAACTTGTCAAAAAATATATGTATATAAATATATATAGATGCTTGATATATATATATATATATATATATATATATATATATTTATATGTTTGTGTATATGATGCAAATCCAAATTGATAGAGTTTTGGTTAAATTCTACGTTGATTGTACTGAACTACTTTAAGAAGGTGAATATGTACAAATATGACATGAAAGCTTAATCTTCCTTGGATTTGGGCAATATTCATTGTATTTTCCCAATAAATAATCTATTTACATCCAGTTTTTTTAATCTTAGAAAATACTATGTTTCAAGTTTGAAAAGTGATTCTGATTTTGATTTTGGTCAATTTTTTTGTAGGATTATTGTTTAATTATGTATTTAGTTTTCATGCAATAATTTATATTTTCTTTTCAGAAAGATTATCATAATTTTGAATTTTGAAACTATTTAAGTCCAGCTTGTAGGCTTCATTAATTTCGAATTTTACCATTGATCAATATTTTTAAGAACTTTTTCTCTATTTTGAATATTTTGTCAATCTCAATTCATAATTTTTGTTGATCAACTAGTTTTTAGAACAATTCTGATTATGCCCGCGTCAATGTGTGTCCAAATTGTTACTGTTTTGTTTATATAGGCATGAGATTGTAGGTGAAGTGACAAAGGTTGGGAGCAGTGTAAAAAAATTCAAAATAGGAGATAAAGCAGGCGTGGGGTGCATGGTGGGATCATGCGGTTCATGCAACAATTGCAAACAGGACTTAGAAAATTATTGCCCCAAAATGATATGGACCTACATTGGGTACAATCACCAAGATGGCTTGAAAACATTTGGTGGGTATTCAGATAAGTTTGTTGTGGATGAGCATTTTGCAGTGTTAGTCCCAAATAATCTACAACTGGACGGAGCTGCCCCACTACTCTGTGCAGGAATCACAATTTACAGCCCCATGATGCACTTTGGACTCAACAACCCCGATCAGCATTTAGGGGTGGTGGGGCTGGGTGGCCTGGGTCATGTGGCCGTGAAATTTGCCAAAGCTTTAGGAATGAAGGTCACTGTAATAAGCAGCTCCCCAAACAAGCACAAGGAAGCATTGGAACGCCTCGGTGCTGATCACTTTTTGGTCACGAGTCATGAGGACCAAAAGCAACTATTGCAGGTAACTAATAAATTATGTACTTGCTAATTCCTCATTTAATTTGGGTTTAGATAACAAATAAGAAAATGAGTTTTTTCTTTAATATGTAACAAATTAAAAAATGAGATTAACTAAAAAGTCTGATCTTAAATATTAAATATATATATATATATCTTTAATTAATTAATTAATTTGTTTTCTATAAGGCTGCTATGGGCACAATGGACGGTATCCTCGACACTGTTTCAGCCCCTCACCCTCTCCTGCCATTGGTTAATTTGTTGAAGACCGATGGAAAACTAATATTGCTTGGTGCTCCAAGTCAGCCTCCTGAGCTACCACATATTCCATTAATGATTGGTAAGTACATTTTTTTTTTTTTTCCGTTTTGTATGTACGTAGGATCGTCCTCATGATTTATATTAGCTAGATTAATTTCTATTTTATAAATTGTCATCCTCAGTCACATTAATTAATTAATTAGATGGAAAATAACTTAGATAATTAATGTGATTGAGGATAATAAAATCAGAAGAAAAAAATATAATTAATTTCCTTTATTATATATATAATTCTATTCCTAAGAGTATTCTATACTATTATTGTTATTGTACGTGCATGTAATTTAAAAGGTAGAAAAATTGTTGGGGGTAGCGCAATTGGGGGAATGAAAGAAACCCAAGAGATGATGAATTTTGCAGCAAAGCACCAGATCACGGCAGATGTCGAAGTTATTCCTATGGACTACGTTAATACTGCCATGGAAAGACTTGCCAAAGGAGATGTCAAGTACAGGTTTGTCATTGATGTGGCTAACACATTAAATCCTGATCCGCTTTCATGATTTGATTATAGAAATTAATGATCAGAGTCTATCTTGGCTGCTGGCCTGATCAGCAATGAGTTTTAAATTGTGGTGATCTCGATCGTTACAATTAATAATTAGTGTTTGGATTCGTGCATTTTGTTGGGCTTTGTCATTTATAATATATATATATATATATAGACAACTAAACATATATATCTTCTATATATAAAAAGTGTGTATGAAACGAAAAATCTTGTTTTAACGGTTTTTCTTGTTTTTCCGTTAAAGTTAACACCGTTTGTTTTAACGGTTTGACACATAAAATGAAGACATAAATATTGAGAGAGATAGCATTCAATGTTGTTATATGATTTATTAATCTCAATAATTATAATACTTAATAGTTTATATAATAATAAGTAATTAAAGATTAGTTATTATATTTTTCTCTTTCTCCTTAACATATACACGTGTATTAGGTGCATAAGACATGAATCCTTAAGTATAATATACGTATATTATAAGTTTCATTAACTCAGATTATTGAGTATTCCAAATTTAAAAATCTCATATAATATATAATACAAATGTGTTTAATTAAAGTGTTTTTTTTTCCCATGGTAGTAGGACGTAACTTCCGCTAAGTCATATTCCATACGTGGGCTTGCTATGATAGGCACGTGACAAAGGCCGTGATCCTTGAGCTAATCAAGAAAGAGTAAATTCGGCCAACAATTTCAAAATATATTTTATGATTTATATATATATGCTATATATAGAAAATATTATACCACAAATTTTATAAAAAGATTATGTTTTAACTTTATGTTGTCCCTGATCGACTCAACCAACAGCAAAATAAGAATTTTAATATTGTTTCTATTGATTGTCTACAGGATGACATAAATTGATGAATTATAATACAAACATCAAACGACACATATTTTGAACTACCGTTTGTGTTAGACTTTTATTAAATTTTTCGTATACATCTTTACTAAAATTATAGATGTTATAAACATGTATTGGATTATATGATATTTTGAACTAATTTTTTTATTTACTCCAATATGCCTTAAATTATTAAGTGACATCAATAATTTTTATAAAATATATATTATTTTTTACAAATAATCATTTCATAAAATTAGACAAACGTGCTTTGCACGTTACTCCCACCTAGTATATATATATATATATATATATATATATAATGTCGAAAATATTATCAAGCTGGTTGGCAAATGAAATTAAGTTGACGTTATGTTTTGATATCAATATCAATTCAATCCATCTTAAATTAATCATTTATGAGATCTATTATTTTTTCAAATTTTCGTAAAAAGTTAAACGCATCTCAACTTATTTCATACATTCAAATACATATATCTCAACTTATTTATATTTAAACACATATGAATAGGATTCACGAAACGTAACTATTTATATATCAACTCAGATCATCGATCTCAATATCTAAACCCAGTTTAAAAATCCAAAATGAGAAAATGAAAATGGCACTCCTGGAAAATATATAAAATGATGTTAAAGGTTTAATCTATTGATGTAAAAGTTCAAAGATAGCAATTTACTCTATTGACACTGATCTGACAAGGAAAAGAGTTACTCGATATCTATCAATATATATACAAACACAAGAAAATTTAGGACCCACCATCATAGCACATAAAAGAAAGGAATAAGTGAGGAGGAGATAGAAGATGTTGAAAACTTGAAATTCTGTACGTTTGAAACTAATCGGAACAAGCTAGCTAGGTTGGGGATGGCCTGGATGCATGGGTATATGTCATGTTGTGCTCGTCCTATGTACTTGGTGGGCTAAACTTACGTTGGAAGCCAGAAGAAAAGTCATGGTCGTGTTCGTAATGACGGCCCTCATGGTTTCCCATTTTGCAATGATGTCCTAAACAATACTGGCTCACACAGCTATCATCAAATAGTACGTGTCAAAGATATATAACGCACATATATGTAATTGACTAGGCCTAACGTAACGAAATTTTCCCAATATGAGATGCCTATAATTAATGGCTGTTTTTGTCTCATCAACTACGGACGCAACAACTGGGTATAGGTTCCAAATATTATAATTAAGATAGAAAAGTTCTTCATGGTAACAATGTCGAAGTTCCAAGTTCAACTTCAACAAGCTAAGGCAAAGTTCATTTGGTAAGCATTAATAATAGTCCTGATAGATAGAACATTATTGAGAAGATTCTTAATTAGATTTAATTTTACACTCTTTTTAAGAAAATATCTCAATTTTAGTAATGAATAGTTACTTAGTTTTAACAAATCTCAAAATTAAAATAAAACTATACTAATTTCAAGAGGATATAAGGTGCAAGTTAATTACTACATGTTGAAAATTAGAAAACTACTCTTTTTATAATTACAAACTAACATCCTATTAATTATTGGGGTTGGGTCTAGACTATATATGACTCAAATAAGATTTTGGAAAATCCATTATATTATGAAAAAAATTATAATATTAATATCTTTATGTAAATTGATTTTGGAAATTTGTTTCATGTTAACAACATTGACAATGCATCTATAAAAGGATGTACAAATATATTTATTCTAAAAAAATTATATTTTTGTTGAATGTCTTTAATATATGAGTTCTGTTATATATATTAATAATTTTTACGTACTTTTTACACATTCTATTAATGTAATTGTTCAAAATAATTATTTTATATTAAAAAAAGTGACGCAGTTAATCACATTAATAAAGTGCATAAAGATTACATAAAAGTGAGTACACATAAAATTTTTCTTATTATATTTAACTTGCATATGACCACCTTTGTCTTCTTCTATTTTTTATATAAAAAACCTTTGCAGGTCGTATCAATTGTAACTTCAGACAACTTCGTTAGAATGAGGGGTGAAAACAGATCATATAGTTGTGGTTATACTCGCAACTGCAAGAATTGAACCAAAGTTTAGTTTAACAAGAATGAGGTCGAATCCATAGCGACCTATAAAAATGTAGGAAATCAATTAAATATAAACCAAATAAATCATAATTTAATTAAAAAAGATGAGTTGTAAAATAAAATAAGAAATTAGTTAGAACTAAACAATCAATTAACCAAAATAGGAAATAATTAATTTAATAAATCAATCACAATAAAAGAACTAAATAAATTCTAAAAATACAAACCAACATAAATAGTGAATAAACTATTAATGAAGAATGATCTAAGGTTTTGGAATCCACCTTATTAATTCATAGTAATATATTTATGATAATTGATTCAACCTGAAAATCTACATGATAATCTAGAAATCAATCTTATTATCATGGAAAGTATCATTGTTGAAACCCTTTCTTTAATAAAGTATCTGAAGTACATTCTTCTTTGCTCAATGATATAAAATCAAATCATCCATTGAATTTGTTAAAACAAATCACAAAAGATATAAGATTTTATTTTTAACAAAATTATAAATCAAGCTCTCAATTGATTAAAATTAGTCTAAATCATGAGAAAAACATGATTAAACTTATATCAAGAATTCTATATCTCTTAACTGAAACAAAGCAAGAACAAAGTATCGTTGAACACATAAGTAACTAGGCCGGGCGCGAGGGTGGGGGGGGGGGGGGGAGAAATCAATCTAAAAAATGATAAATTATACCAACTTTCCTACCATACTAGAAGGATATTGTTATGTTAGTTGGATTACTAGTGCAAGTGACAACAAGACTACGTTTAGTTGGATTTTCACCTTTGGTAGTGAAGTTGTTTTAAAGACTTCTAAGAAACAGATGTGTATTTTACATCCCACAATAGAATTTAAATTTGTAGCATGATAAATTATAGAATATATTAGTGCAATTGGTAGTTTAATATAGGCAATGCATTGCAGTAGGACATACATTTCCTTTGCAGTATGCAAACTTTCTAGATATATGGGTAATCCTAGTATGGAGAATTAGAAAGCAATTAGTAGAGACCTTGGTTACCTTAAAAAAACTAGTTTGTTAGGACTATGTTATACCAACTTTCCTACTGTACTAGAAGGATATTGTGATGCTAGTTAGATTACTAATATAAGTGATAACAAGGCTACGTCTAGTTGGCTTTTCACCATTAGTAGTGGAGTTGTTTCAAGGGATTCTAAGAAACAGACATATATTTCATATTCCGAAATAGAATTTGAATTTGTAGCCTTGGCGGTTGTGGGCAAAGAGGCAGAATGGCTGAGGGATTTGTTATTTGACATAAAGTTGTGGCCACAATCGATGTTAGCACACCATTTCTTTGTGCAGTGATAGTGAAGCTACTACATCTAGGGCTTATAGTAAAATATATAATATAAAATTTAGACATATTAGTTTGAGGCATGAATATTTCAAGAAAATAATAAGTGATGGTATTATCACTATTGTATATGTCTGGTCAAGCAAAAACTTGGCAAATTCTTTCACAAATAGACTCTCCATAGATTTGGTAACTAGTACACCTAGTGAAATGAGTTTGAAACCTTTATTTTAAAAGTCACTTGTAATAGGAAGCCAACCTTACACTATTAATAAATAGTCTAAACTTTAAAGGGTAATAACAAGTTACAATTCAATGGCTGAAATAGCACTAAAATTTAATGTAATGTAAGAAACCATTCCGGGATGGTTAGTGCTAATTGTTAAGCTAAATGAAGGATGGGTATTATGCTCTTAATGAAGTTCAATAGTTGTATAAGTGTGTGAAGTAACAGAAACACAAAAGAAACTTTACCTATGTGAATATAAGAGGTGGTGACAACTTCTAGCAAAAGTTTAAGGTTTATGTTTGTAAATGTTTGTCAATGCCAGGATGGAGTACATAGATTAGTTCAAACTAATTGGTGAGATATCTAGCTAAAATTAGTGGGAATTATGTGTGTGATATTTCTGTTCTTAACGTATAAAGTCTTTCTGTAAGCCTAGACCACCATTATCTTTGTTAGGAATTTGAGATACTTCACTAATAGAAGGTTTAAACTAGTCAAAAGATTACCTTCTTGTTTGCATGAGCATATCTATACTTAATTGAAAATTTAATATTGTATCACAACCTAAGGGGGGATTGTAATATTTATTTTAGTTTGTGATATAAAATATTTAAAAGTTTTGGAAATATTTTTAAAATAATTTTATATTATATTTATTATTACTATTATTTTTGAGATCTACTTAGAAGTAATGGATTATTTTGGAAGGAGAGGAATTTATGAAAAGTTTATAAGTTATGATTATAATAAATTGGATTCATATATATATATAGCATAAGCTTGCATCCATTGGCTTAGCTGAAGTGAAGCCCATGGTAGACCCAAAGGACAAGGTTTCATATCACATCCAACTCAATAAATGAGTTTTAATGATTTAATGACATGATGTACATTCCTATTCCTCTACATTGGCATGGGCATGCAGCCTAGCAGCCCAATGTGCAAGAACTGCGGTCCAGCAGCCTAGGTTCAAGGCGCAGGCAACAAAAGGGAAAATTTTTAAATCCTCAAGCGCATCTACTGGGACTCGAATGGGTACCAACCGGATGGTAGAGAGGCGTGTAACGATCAGGTATAATAAATATACCTATTCGGAACATATGTTAGTGAAATGAAAAGTTATAACTTTTGGTTCTCATCTTTTGGCCATCTATGAATAAATTTATTGGCCTATGAATTGAACAATCAAAGAAATAAATTTTGAAATTCTCACTCTCAAAAGTTTTCATTTCTTAAAAATTTGTTATTAGAATCTGCTCATTTTGTAAATAATACATTTCTAATCTCTTGGTTGAATAGTAAAATCGAAGGATATTAAAGATATAAGTATCTCTTCATTTGGATTGTAAGACGGTGTTATCTCATCTCATCATCTAAATACCACAAACACAAATACTTTTCAAATTCAAATTTTCAATATTTTCATTTAATGATTATCTAATCATTATAACTTTTCTAAACTTTCAAACAAAATACAAAAAATAATTTAATTTTTTCAAATTCTAAAATAAAATTTATATTATAACAATATCCTAACTTTATAATTTTTTTTATTTACTTTTTCTCTTTCTTTTTTCAAAAGTAGAGTAGTACCGATTATGACATTTATTATGTGGAATTTGTGATGGTTATATGTTCCAAACAAAAACAAGTTATGCTCATGGCCAGGTAGATGTAAAAAGACGCACATGTGGTTTGGTTAATGGGATGGTGTGATGTGTCAACACCAACACAAGATAAACCCATCGTGACTCTTGAGGCTGAAGCAGTGGATGATCATTTCCTTAATGCTAAATAATTGCATTTGGATTTAGTGGTTGCTGATGGTGTATTTGATTCAAGTTAATCTTATTGGATTTCTTTGTGTATGGTTGAACTTTGATACCCCATTTGATGTGTAAGGGTAGGTGGTATATATTTCAATGGATCTGATTGTATCATTGATTAGCCATTTTAGAGTATAGGTCATGTAATTTGGACCTTTCATTGGGGTGTTAAAAATAATATCAGAGCCTATCTCAATAAAAAATGTGGGACTTGAGTCGTGCCACCTATGAAGCACGGGCTTGACGAGGACGTCGAGAACTTAAAGTGGAGAGATTGTGATATCTCATATGATGTTTAAGGGTAGGTTGTGTGCGGGAACGCACATTATTTAAGAATGAGAAGTTCTTACTCTTTATAATGTTCCAATGGGGCATCAATTTTATTGTTGACTAGTTCTTTTAGAATATAAGTTATGTAATTTGAAGCTTCCATTAGGGTGTTACATGAGCACATTATCAATGAATGGAGACTTATGTATGATTATTTACCTTGTTTATGATAATTTAGGTTGCTCCCCTTTGATGCCTTATATATTTACATTTTCCTTGAGCAGTTCTATCGATCCTATTTTATAGTCATAAAAACACACTAAATTAAAGTTCTTTGAATAGAAGAACAGGTTATTATTAGAGATAAAAATAGTTTGGTTTGCAATGTACATGTGTGAACAATTTTCACCAATTTCTCTCAACTTTTTAATAACATGTGGATCAGATCCTACCCAATGTGCTTATTCAAATTCTACAAGTGGAAAACCTATACTAGCTACCATGTGGATCTGTTCTTCATGGATCTCTTTTAACTAGTTGATAGAAATCTCAGTGGCAATGTTTCCCTTTTGGATTGTTTTTCACAGATCTGAATTTTTTGGCTAGATCTAGGTTTCTTTTGTTAGTTCTGTACATGTGTATGCAACTTTTACCCCATTTCTCTCAACTTTTTAATAACATGTGGGTCAGATCTTGCCCAATGTGCTCATTCAAATTCTACACGTGGAAAACTTATATTACCATGTGGATCTGTTTTTCATGGATCTCTTTAACTAGTTGATGGAAATCTCTATGGCCATGTTTCCTTTTTAGATTGTTTTTCACATATCAAGGTTTTTTTTGGCTAGATTTGAGTTTTTTTGTTTTTTTGTTCTTCATGGATCTCATTTGTAAGCCAATGTACGCGTCATAGATAATTTCTGGTATTTCTTTGTGTTGATAAAGTTGTGGTACATATGGTGACGAGTGCATGCATGTCTCTCCAAATACTTTAATCCACGAATTAATTAAAAACAATTAGAGGCATCTTTCTGTGTCAAATAGTCAAATAGTACTGCATGTCTTGTCATTTTAAGGGTTATCCATATTAGTTTAATCACCACCTTTCAAGATGTTGGCTTCCAGAACCAGTTGATGGTTTTCATGGTTATCTTACAAAGTTGTGGTATGTTTTGACGGAAAAGAATTTTATCATCTCTGAACAGAGAAAAGAAGGTATGCATGAATCACTCTTTCATGTTTTGATATGGTATCGCGTATTCATATTGTTGCTCCATTTGTGGAACAGAAATGCATTGGCTCATGATCAAGCTTGTGTTTTACAATCTTACTTGAAAAAAGCTTTTCAAGATGATGCATTATTGTTTTTAAAAATTGGCATGCAGTCCACATTGATATTAAATGGTGTTTGCTTCTTCATTCTCATTAACTATTTATTTTCACCAAAACTATTTTCTTTGATGATTTATATTGGAATTGTAGTGTTGCTCAGCATGGTATTGTGTTTTCTTTATATTTGAACTAGTCACCGTTTTCCTGCTTTTAGCTAGGCTGCTGTGGATGTCAAGAAGAAAATTACAGCTTTGAGGGCTATGCATTATCGTAATTTCTATTTGATCTTCAATAAGTTCATCTAGCTAGCTAGCAATTGTTGGAAATATTTTCAAAATAATATATATTATATTTATTATTAATAATTTGTTGGGATTTATTTTTAGAAGTTATGAATTATTTTGGAAAGAGAGAAGTTATGTGAAGTTTATTTGACTTATATTATTTTGGGTCTATATGAATACCATGAGCCATTACCTGGCTTAGTGGAAAGGAAGCAATGTGACCATTAGATTGGGCCCAACCTTTGTATTATTTGGTAACGGACACAATAAAGATACCTATTCAGATCAAATTACTAAAAAATGAAAAGTTACAGCTTTTCATTCACATCCTTTGGCCCTCTAAAAATAGACCCATTGGCTTACAAATTTAATCACAGAATCTCATAATTCAATTTAGAAACTCTCTCTCTCTCTCTCTCTCTCTCTCAAAAGTATTTCTTCAAAACTTATCATTAGGATATCCGAATTCTATAGAGAACAAATTTCTAATCTCTTGGTTGAATAGTAAAATATAAGGGTATTCGAAGTCTAATTTCGTGTGTGTGCATAACGCAGTTAAACAAATAGACTCATTTTGAGTTTCATTGTATCTTAGAGGTAAATTCGCTTATAATCCGTGTCATACCGTTATTGGTATGAGCAAATGTTATTTTAAGAAAAACGACATTGTAATGCACCTTGCAGCAAACTTTTCTCTCACAATTTATTTATTTATTTATTTATTATTATTATTTTTTTGTGCAGCTTGTTTTGCACCAATAGCAGTAGTGTTAATTGATGCAACTGTGATACCGCCCATAATTAGTTTATGCTAATTCCTTACTTGCATGGGTTTCTAGCTAGCTAGAGTGATCATCATCACTTCCACCCCTACAAAAAGCTGAATTTCATGTATGCATGCCATGTTGTAGGTTTCTTGTTTATAATAAGAACAAATGTATTGTTAATTTTTGTGTATGTATCTTACTTGATCATTGATTAAGAATTCATACAATGTTTGGCAGATACCTTGATGTTGAAGCTAGAGAGGTGCTGATGACTAGATCATTATCATGTAAAACTCATAGATTTGTTCATTGTAAAATTGATGTTTTGCATTGGGATGTGACCGATGTAATATATGGTATGTAGTGTATTGTGTGTGTGTGTGTGTTTTTTTTTTCTTGTTGAGAGAATGTAATGTGTGTTGATATCTATTATTATTTATTTTGTTTTATAAAAATTTTGAATGGAAAGTATATAAAAAGATTAAAAAATCACTATAAAAATATTCATTATATAAAAAATAATATAAATAAAGGGCTATAAAAAATCTTTTTAACACTTAAAAAATCTTTTAAAAAGTGTTAAAAAGATTTTTTTTTAAAGAAGCTATTAAAAAGTGTTAAAAAGATATATATATATTTTTTTTAAATCTGGGTTTTAAGCAAAGATATCTGAGCTTTTAAAAAGGTACTATAAAAACATTTTCAAAAATTTTAAAGTTTATTTTTTTTTAAATAAAAGCAAAAAAAAAAAGTAATAAACCCGGATATCTGAGTTGTAGCCAGATATCTGACTTTAGTACTCTTTTTTATTTTTTATTTTAAACTCGGATATCCTGTTACAATTCGGGTATTTGGGTCCAAATCCGATACCCGCCCAGGGTTATGACTTGGTTTATCCGGGCGGATATCCTCCAGCCCAGTTTTAAAAAGTCAGATCCAGATATTCTGGGTTATTCGGATCGGAATCCGGATGCACAACCCTATTCCAATCTGTTGGGATCATAAGATCGAATATCAATATAACTTCAATGAAGAAACTAATAGGGGCACTCAAATTGTTGTGAATATATAGTGAGGCACAAAATAGTTATTTATGTCCAAAAATAATCGACTCAAATCTATGCTCTCCGAGTGTACTGGCCTTATAAAATTTCGGCAAATGATTTGCCACGAGAAACAGAGCCATTTTCAGCGATTTAAATTTTCATGTACTAAAAAGATAAGACTAATTGCGACAATCACCTTTTGCTGGAAACTTCAATGAAAGCTAGTTGTCTATAGCATAAGACGATTTTCAGCATAAAATTATAATAAGAATTACCATATCGATGAAAGAGGGGAGTGAGTTCCTTGATTCATAATATTAGAGCACAACCAACAATATTGATAATCAATATTTAATACATATGCATGTACACAACTAGCCACATATCATCACTACCTTTAAAGATGTCCATTTAAACGGGAGATATCAATCTAATGTAGACATAGTTGAACTGACAACCTTTTTAGGGGTGTCAAAACTGTAAAATAACTCCAGTACATGAGATCCTCAATCAAATTGAAGCACCTCTGCCTCCAATAAGGATTAATATAAAGGATACTAACAACCATTGAAAAAAAAATAACGTAAGATACTGAGAAGCTTGCAAAAAAGGCTATAGGATCTACCTGGTACCATTTCCTCTCACTTGCTTTTGGTTTTGACTTTTCTACTATGGTACTACAGCCATTCTCCAGCGGTGGTCCACAAAGAAATGGATTTCCTTCATAGCTACTATTCTCAAAAGTCCCAAATTGATTTTTCATCTCAGGAACTTTACCAGATAAATTATTGTATGCAACATTGAATATTGCCATAAAATTCAAATCAATCAATGTTGAAGGAATTTCTCCACTCAAATTATTGTGAGAAAGGTCCAAGCTTTCTATCGAATCCAAACTCGAAAATTCCTTTGGAATCGAACCTGTCAATTGATTGTAAGACAAGTTTAGTGAATGAATTGAAGATAATTGTCCAAGTTCCACTGGGATTCCTCTTGTTAGTTTGTTGCACGACAAATCTAATCCAGACATGTAATCAAGGATGCCACCCTTGTAGGATCTAGACCTGTACTTCGTAACAAACTCAACCTCAACTTGATTATCAAATGCAAGATCCATAGTGCCACCCGAAAGGAATTTCCCTAGAAGACTTGCATATCTTGGAGTTTCTTCCTTGTACCATATCGTATAAGTAGCATGAGTTTGTGGAAAGGAAAGATTAGTAGCATTTATCTTCCCAAAGGTAATATTGTGAAAACAAGGCGGTATTGTCCTAGAAAAGGAGTTCCTTGAAAGATCCATTATGCCTATTTTCTTTAGCAAACATGCTTGGTTTGGAATCATGCCACTAAGATTGTTGCCTCCCAACAAAAGTATTCTTAAGTTAGAAAGTGTACTGATTTCAATAGGAATGGTACCGGAAAGGTTGTTTTCTCTAACGTCCAATGTCACAAGAGATGATGAGTTAAAAAGAGCTTTTGGTATAGATCCTGTAAGCTTGTTCCCTTGCAAAAGTACATTAGACTGTTCATTCAAGCAAGAAGGTAAAGGTCCCGAAAGTGAGTTATAAGAAAGATCTATTAAAAGTCTTGAATGTAATCCACATGGAATGTGACCCTCAAAAGAATTATTCGTCATGACAAGAGCTCCCCCAACCATTATTATGTATCCTATCCAACTGGGGATTGTACCTGACATCATGTTGTTCCCAATATCAAACGTCATCATGCCACTGAGAGTTAATAATACGCTAGATAGAGTACCTGTGAACTGATTGTTGTTCAATTGAAGAATAACTAAGATTGGCAACTTGAAATGCTTCGAGAAGATTTCACTTTGCAAGTTATTATTGTGTAAATTCAAAATACCCAAGTAGATACATTTGGAAACCAATTCCTTTGGTACCTTCCCCGAGAATCTATTAAAGGACACATCCAATATTTTCAAATAACTCATGTCACCAATTGAGGGTGGAAGATCGCCTTCAAAATTATTTCTGGAAATATTTAGAACTTTTAAATATGGAATTACCTTTCCAATATTTTCTTGAAGTTGCCCATCTAAATGATTTCCTGAGACATCCATCCAAGAAACATTAATATGGTGCTCTAGTTGTAGACAAAATCGACCCTCAAAAGAATTATTTCTAAGATTTAGCAGTCGTAGCCTTGTATTGTTTTCTAACAACCAAAAGGGGAAGCTTCCTTTCAACTTATTGTGAGAGAAATCAACTACTTCCAATCTGTGCTGATCAAAGAGAAACTTTGGAATACTGCTGGTTAGCTTGTTCATATTACAATTTTGCAATACTAGGGTCGTTAACTGAAATAATGGGGTCCAACCGACTGGATTTTCAGTTTCAATCTCAAATTTGTTGTTGTCACTCATAATTCGAACCACCTCAAGCTTGGAATGATTAGTGAATAAGCCGAATGAGAACAAACCCTCAAAAAGATTATGACTAAGATCAATATACTCAATAGCGGTGGGATTCAAGCTGGCTACCAGAGATGAAGACAAGTTTCCAATGAAACGATTACCAGATATATCAAACAATCTTAGTGATGACATATTGTTTATGCATCGAGGAAGGATTCCTTCAAAGTCATTGTCAGAAATATCAAACTCTTCAAGTTTCTTCAATCTGCACAAATCTATGATAAGAAAAGAAATTCGTAGGTGGCGCAAATTGGCTAGTTCCCTCACTTTTTTTAACAAGTCAATATGTATGTATGTGTATTTATATATATATATATATATATATATATATATAGTAAAAAAGGTGAATGGTTAATTGGTACATTTTCCAATGGAAACCAATGAGAATAGCTAAATCATGCAACAATTAGTGCCTATCTTTAACTTGTTCTAACATTCGATCCTAATGAATTAATTGAAGATAGGTTATTAATTTGTTTTTCATACTCACCTTGTGTAGGAAAATATTCATTGAAATTATTGTCAGCTAACGATATAGCCTTCACAGAAGATAGTGTCCCAAAATATGGAGAAATACTCCCAGTGATGAGATTTCCACTTATATCTAAAATCTCCAACCTACTTAAATTTGCCAAACCTACCAAGGGATTTGAAGACAGAAAGTATGAGAAAAAAATATTTAGAAAGGAAAAAAAGATTGATATTAAAGAGAAATTCTACAAATTCCCTCTCATTAACTTGCATAATTTATCTTAGCCTTAATTGGATATTAGTGGATAAGTTATTACCTTGGATTCCAGTAAGTCGGTTACGTCGCAAGATCAAGACCTCCAAGTTGCTTAGATTAGCCATTTCTATATCACATAGTGAATGAACACATTTGTTAGTTTGAAATTATTGTACCGAGGGATCCAAATCATGAAATCAAAATCAAAATCAAAATAAATGCTAATAATACTGGTATATAATTTTGATAATTAAGATTAATTCAACTTGGCTTGAGATTTGTTCATGATATTCTTCACCAAAAAAATGCTATTTCTTAATTGAAGCATCTTAAAAAACTCAAGTTTATATGCGCAAGTGCGCGCGCGCACACACATATAAATATATATATATATATATATATATATATATATATATATATATACCTTTGATAGAAAGGGGCCCTTCCATCGTCATGTAGTTGTAACTTAGGTTCAAAGACTTGAGGGCTGGGAGCTGGGCGCCCAAAACTCTGAAAATTTGCTTCCCAAAGCTATTGGAACTTAAATCTAAGTGCTTTAACTTGCTCGGTTTAGACAAACCATGGAATTCTGAAGAAAAAAATATATCAATTGTTAAATTCACAAAATGGGCTTATCCTGCTTGTATACAGAATTAGCACAATAATCATAAAAACAAAACGTAATTAAGTAGCTAACAATATTTAAACTTGATATGAAGTTTTGGGTAGATCGATCATTAGTAGCACACCCTTGTCCTTTTGTGAAGTTTTGTAGGGGTGATATTGGAATGTGGGTATGCAGAGCGATCATCTGTTGTGGTATGCAGAGAATGTTGGCCTCTTTCTTATTTATGATGTTAATATCAAGTTTATTGGTAGAAGTTGCTAGAAAAAATAATGATATTGTCAATATCAAGAACCTGATTTGATTAGTATCTCACCCAAATTAAAGTTATTTGATTTTCATAATAATCAAGATATGTACATTATCTCATTAATCCTGTAATTTTCCTATAAATAATGCCCTATAGTTGTGTTCAGTTTATTCAGAAAATAAAGATGTAGCTCTCAAAATTTTCTCCCAATCCCTCATTCTCCTCCCCCTGATCTTCTCTATTTCTATTTTTATTTTGTTTTAATTTCTTTTAGTAGATTGCGATCTTTTGTTGTGAGTTCAAAGGCTGTCAAAAATAGTCTTACCTAAAAAGTGAACAACTCTATATATACTCCTAGGCAAAAACTTCTAACTCTGCTGCCGGTGTAATTGGAGATTTTGAAATTCCGAAAGGCAGTCTACCTGATCAAGTTAGTCATGAATTACCTTTGGGTGTTGAGCCGTCCGTACTGAGACGATTCCAAGTTAAATCCAACCTCTCCAAGTTTTCTAACGCCAATAATTCTGCACAAAATAAAACATAGAAAAAAAACAGGATGCATAGGAATTGACTACAAATTCTATAAATTAATAAAACAGATCAACATGCGTTATGATAATATGCAGTACTCAACAATGAAATTAGTGTGACTAATATCTATTGTCCTTAGGTTTTCTAACCTTGACAAGCTTTTAAAACCTGTACTTGTACATATTTCGTAAAATGTAAAAGCAAATATGCAGTCATTGGTGGTATTTACAAGAAAAGTAGCATTTCAGATATTGTCAGCAAGATACACACAATTTGAACTTTAATTTTGGGCAAGAATTCGTAATCCTAAGTATTCATGTAAATGGATTTGGTACAATATTTTAAGCAGAAATAAGAAAAGAAATGATGGATTAAGATCTCTTTAAGCAGAAATAGGACCTACTTGACGTGTCTTTCTTTTTTTCCACTTGAAACCTTCAAGTACGGTAAGAATTTTATGAGATATTTTTTTACAAAAGAAAATAATTTTTATCTATTCTAAAATTAATTGTATATACTATAACTCTTTTAGAGAAGATTATTGTATCTTAAAAAAGAAAGTCGAAAGAATAATCGGAAATCTATATACTGACAAAGAAGACTGCATACAAGAATACCTGCAGCTGTTGTCCAATTTCCCGATAGATGATTGTACGCAAGAGCCAATGTGGTAAGGGATGAAAGTTGAGTTAGGGATGGTAAAATGCTATCTCCAAAGCGATTAGAAGTGAGGTTCAATACCTCCAACCTTCTCAATACAGCTAGCCTTTCAAAACCTGCAAGAAGATTATTGGAAGTGTACTATAGTAAAGAAAGCAAAGAGAAATGAAGGCTGTAAGGACAGAACACAAGAAAAATGTACCACATATGGGACCTACGATCACAAATATCTCTTCTTTGTTCTTCCTTATTTGACGCATGGCCTTTTGCTCACCTAGTTTATTTTTCTTTTTTAATTTCATTGTATCAAAATTAAGAATTTGGACACCACGTGGTTATTTTAAAGTCAACTAAATCCTTGCTTGTGAGGGATGAATCAATTTAAACAGATATGTTAATTTAAAGCACGGTTGTAATAAATCAACTCATTTCTATTACTTACGAACACAACCCTCATTTTTTTTTCTCTTTTTTTTTTTTTATTTTTTTTTATTTTTGGGGAGAGGAACAAAAATCAAAAACCAAACTTTCATTGGCTATGCAACCACCAATTTCATTGCCGAACAAATCAAGACTTATTAGCTCCTTGAAAAGCTAAAACAGGGAAACATTTAGCAACCAATTATGCTCCTCGATGAAATCGCCTTATAAAGGTGTTGCTTTAAATCATGGAGGGAGAGTTCAATGACATGACCCATGGTGGAGTTGCACGAGACTCGCTCTCCCAACCACAATAATCACTGCTCATTTGATCTGTGTCTTCAATTTAGGAGGGAAGACGGTGGCCAATGTGATAATTAGATTTTAGAAACGCCTTCAGTCATAACAAGCCAATCCTCTCTTCTTCCAAGCAACCTTTATGCTCATAGATTTGTACAAAAATCACTAATCTCCACACCAAACACTTCACCAAAGACCACGGCCTCCTAATTGGAAAACATTGCCGCAGACCTCGGTTCATGATTTCTTGCTAATTAATCAACTTGCTTTTTTGGTTGGTAGCAGCTAGGCACAAAATACTCACTCTAATTTTCTCCACCTTTATTCTACCATACATAGATGAATGCGACAGGAAGACCTTTAAAAAGGAAATATATCTTACACAGGCCAATACCAGCTGGATGATGAGAGCACTAACTAGACCTCATGAAATACAAGACTCCATACTGTTCATTGGCTGAACTTTAAAGTTAGAAACTAATTATTTCCACATTGATTTGGACTGATTCCACTACATACGCCAAAGACTTCTAGAAAAAGTGGAAGACTTGGGTTACTAAACTCGGAGGCTCTCTATTTCCAAATTGACTTGGACTAATATATACACCCAGATCTTACTCCGTAGAAAATGCCTTAATATCCACATCTATTTATACAGTCACGGAACTTGTTAATTCCAGTGGTTTTTGGGGCCTAGCTTGGACCAAAGTGTCAGAATAGATGTGGAAAGTGAGAATAAATGATAGACTGAGTTAAGTTATTATTATGGAAATTGCTTGGAATGTATTCAACTGGTGTTGGGCTAGCTAAAATGATCTCGAGTAATTCTATATATATACAATCGTGAAGTGCATAAATGCATCGTAATAGTTTTGAAAAATAGTGAAATCTACTATTAAAAAATTAATTTTTTTCATGTAAGTCCCATATTTTATTTACTTTTTTCAATGTGATTATGTGGAAGTTACACAATTTATAATTTCAAATATATTTTCTCTTTTTCAATAGCACTTTTGCAGGGATTTTTTGGAGATAATCCTCATGAGAACTCAACATCTCATAATGTGTTGCTAGGGGTATGTATCTAAGGAGTTGGTTAAAGTGATTCTTAATTCCTAGCGTTAGACGGGGGTTAGACAAAAACCAAATTATCCATAGCTCTACTAGGTGATGAATGGACAACTGTAGAACGCACTAGAATCTCTTCAAGTAATAATTTCACATGTAAAGTGTTGGCAAAATCAAAAGGACAATAATTTAAATTAAAAAATGCAACACACAATGAGTAAAAAGGAGAGGGTATTTATATTTTTAATCAGAGGCATTTTAGGAACCTAAATTCCCAGTCAAGAGAGGGGAATTGCAAAAAGAAACGCTAATACAAGAACCTAATCGAATTGAAACAATCGAGCATCTACATCTGAAGACGGGGGCTTAATTTTTGTTGCGGAGAGGTAATTCATAAAACAATAAATAAATAAATTATGCAAAGGTCATCGAATAAATTATGAACATGAAATAGCATTGTTTGGTTGGTTTTACGAAACGAAATAATTATTCCCTTTGAAATACCGAGGGATCAAGATCATGATCCAGCACACATTTTGATTCAAACATGTGCATACTGAACACAAAAGCTGGACTGACCAATGTCAATATTAGCCATAGCCCAAGAAAGTATGCATGCTCGATCACAATGTAACGACTAAAAGGATAACAAGATAATCAAAATCAAAATAAATTCTAATGATGGTATATAATTTAATTGATAAGATTTCCGCTTTCTACAGGTAAGTTTGGTTTTTTTTTTTTTTTTGGTTTAATTTGTTGTGTTGTAGTGTGAAAGTTAAAGCAGCAGTTAGCAGGGGCCACAAATTAGAAACCAAACCTTCATTAGCTATGCAACCACCTATTCGATTGCTTGACAAATCAAGACTCATTAGCTCCTTGAAGGGCCGAAACAAGGACACATTTAGTAACCAATTATTTGTATTGGTGATATTGCACAGGGAGAGTCCGACGACATGACTTGTGGTGGAGTTGCATGAGACTCGCTCCCAACCACAACAATCACTCATGCTTATCTGATCTGCGTCTTCAATCCAGGAGGGAAAACGGTTGCCAATTTCAGCATTGGATTTCAGAAATGCCTTCAGTTGTAACAGACCAATCCTCTCTTCCTCCAAGCAACCTTTGTGCTCATGGATTTGCACAAAAATTACTAACGCCCACATCAAACACTTCACCAAAGACCACGGCCTCCTGACTGGAAAACATTGCCGCACACCTTGATTCATGATTTCTTACTAATTAATCAGCTTGTCTTTTGTTAGCATAAAATACTAACTCTTATTTTTTTCATTTTTCTACTGATATATATACATAGTATGAGCATTAACTATACCGCGTAAAAGACTTTCTATGCATTAACTAGACCGCGTGAAAGACTTTGTATTTCCACATTGACTTGGACTAATATACATAGTATGAGCATTAACTATACCGCGTAAAAGACTTTCTATGCATTAACTAGACCCCGTGAAAGACTTCCTATTTCCACATTGACTCGGACTAATATACATAGTGGGAGCATTAACTAGACCGCGTGAAAAACTTTGTATTTCCACATTGACTTGGAATAATATATACACCCACATATTACTCCGTAGAAACCTGCAAAATGCCTTAATATGCACATTTATTTCACATGGACTATCAGCTTCAGTTTAGAATATTTGGAAATTCAGGTTCATTTTTTATCAAATTAGCTTATACAGTCCCGGATCTTGATAATTCTAATGGTTTTGGGGGCCCTAGAATCAAAGAGTGGAAACTGAAAAGAAATGATAGACATTAAATCCTTATCAGCTTTAATTTCATGAATTGATTATAAAAATTAATGATCAAAGTCTATCATGGCCGGCCTATAGCCTTCTAGCCTGGCTAGCAAAATGAGTTCTTTTTGTTTAAATAACAAAACATACTTTCATTCATATTAAAAAAGTGATTATAGATATTTATCAAGCCATACAGCTTGAGAAATAAAGTTTGTAATACAATCCTACCACATCATTAAGTTTCAACATTACAAGCAAACCTAGCAAGACTGAGCAACCTAATTACCCAATCAACTTACATGTTGAATAGAGCAATCTTCAAATAATCACTCTTCCTTACTTCACGTAGTAGAATACCATACATAGCATCTTAATCCTCTTTAGTTTGAAGGTTCCTCACCATAAGTAAACAGTCACTTTCCATAATGAGTCTACTAATCCCCATCGTTGCACATAATAGCAAGCCTCGAAATATAGCAAGTAATTCTATGGATTCAAGCTCAGCTACAGCAAGTTCCAGCATACTTGCTGCCATAACAATGTCACCCCTCTCATCTCGAAGCACCACCCCAACACCTACCCTATGTGGATCACTAAACATAGCACCATCCACATTTAATTTTAAAGTTCCAGCAAGTGGAGGTCGCCATCTGAAATAGTGCCTAATCTTCATAACAGGTAAGTCCTTACAAACTGCAAAACTCCTCTATAATGACAATGCATGCTGAATGACATGTCTAGGCTCCATATTCTCATTATCATGAACCATCTTATTTCTCCTTAACCAAACTCCCCAAGCCACTAAGAAAAACACTAACAAACCTTCCATACTTCCTCTTGCTTTCAATTTCATTACAACCTCCGTCATGGATGGTTGTGGTTCCAAATTTCCGATCATGGGCAAGAATTCTTTCCAATACTTCTTAATAGATTGACAATGCAATATTGCATGCGGCAAGTCTTCCAATACACTTTTACAAAAGCAACACCTCTGTACTAACACTCTTCTTACTCATATTAGATTGAGTAGGAAGACTCTCCTTACATAATCTCCATGCAAAACATTTTACCTTGTTTGGCACTTTCATCTTCTAAATAGACTTCCATAAAGCCTACTACTGATTAGTATCAAAACACTCCCCTTCTTGACCTTGTAATCTATCTCTAATCAGTCTGTACATACTTCTCACAGTAAATTCTCCACATTTTTCATAACCCCATATCCACTTATCAGAATGGTTGCCAGGACAGATGACAATCTTCAGGACTTCAGCTACAACATTTAGGTTGAATAGAGCTCTGACTTTATCTACTTTCCACTAGTTTGAATCTTTGTCAATCAGGCTATCTACTATTTCCTTCCATTGCTTTTCTCTACTCATAGACATTTCTGTACAGAGATCATGATGCCCCGGGATCCAACAGTCCTTCCATATTTTTGCTCTCTATCCATTCGCTATCCTCCATCTACAACCTTGAATCAACCATTTCATTACTTCCCACAACTCTCTCAAAGCATAAGAGGGGTTATACCCCAGCCTTGCATCAAAGAACTAACCCTTGGGGAAATATCGAGCATTATAAATTTTATGTAATAGAGAACCCTCCAAATGAAAGATTCTCCAACCTTGATTTGCTAGTAAGGCAAGATTAATACTTCTCATATCTTTAAAACTAGCCCACCCTTATACTTTGGCTCACACATACTAGACCAACTCAGCCAATGGATCTTTCTTTCATTATTCTTCTAACCCCACCAAAACCTAGCCATCATAGACTCCATCTCTAAGCATAACACATTTGGTAATAGAAAACAACTCATTGCATAAGTTGGTATAGAAAGTGCTACTGCTTTAATTAGCACTTCCCTACCCCCATGTGATAACAACTACTCTTTCCAACTTTGAAACTTTTGCCAAACTTTATTTTTAATCTCAACAAAGGCCTAAGTTTTGGATCTTGCAACCATTGGTGGCAACCCTAAATATTTTTCATATTGTTGGGACCCTCTTAACTCCCCACATCTGAAGGATCTGACTCTGCACCTCTGAATTCACATTCAAGCTAAACACCATGGAGGTTTTACTCGTATTGATTTCCGGCCTTCTCATAATTGTTGAGCAAAGTCTATAAATTGTTGCTAGTATGTATATCTGCTTTACAAAACACTACACTGTCATTAGCAAACAACATATGGTTCACTTGAGGAGCCCCTCTACAAATTCTAAGACCTGGCATAGTGTTATCCAACTCAGTAGATTTTAATAAGGAAATCAGGCGCCTATACAAAGCAAAAATAGATAAGGGGATAAATGATCCCCTTGTCCAAGTCCCCTACTTGGAATAATTGGACCAACAAGATCACCATTAAACAACACTGAGAAAGATACAGTAAACACAAAACATGATCATGTCAACTAGTTTATGTTCAAATCCCATTGACCTCATTACATCTTTCAAGAATTGCCACTCAATAAGATCATATGTCTTACTCATGTTCAACTTAATAGACATATAACTCTTCGCCCCCCCTCCAAAAAAAATCTTCTGTTTTAAATAGTGGATAATTTCATATGCAACCAGAATATTATCACTAATTAATCGACCAGGGACAAAAGCACTCTATGTATCAAAAACGATATCAAGCAGGACCATTTTTAATCAATTTGCAATGACTTTGGAAACCAGTTTATACATAACATTATAGGTCAATAGTCAAACATGTGAGCAGTATCTTTTCTTTTTGGAATTAGAGTGATGAATGTATAGTTTAGAGTGATTGGAAACTCACCTGTGTTGAGGGCCTTGAGAACTACTTTAGTAATAGGACTTCATAATAGGACTTCCCACCACATTCCAATAGTTTTGAAAGAATAAAGGTGTCATGCCATCTAGACCAGGTACCTTGGAGTGATGCATTTCCTTCAGAGCAACACTAACCTCTTGTTCAGTATAATCCTCTACAAGAGTTTTATTCATAGCAAGAGTGACTTTGCCATTTAAATTATTCAACAAAAAAAAAAAAAAAAAACATATTTCTCCTCTCACCAGAAGCAATAAAAGGATTCTTGAAATACTCCTTAATCAAAATGTCATGAGCATCCCCCTCCTGCCAGCTTCCTGACTCATCTTTTAACCTCAAAATTGTATTCTTCTTTCTTTTATGTGAGGCTTTTTGTGAAAAAAATATAGTATTCTAGTCCCACTTTTTAAGCCAAAGGGCCTTTAATCTCTGTCTCCACGTCACCTCTTCCTTCTCTAACCACTTATGCACTATTTCTCTAGCTTCTTCATGACTTTCTTTATTATCATACACAGGATCCGTGTCTTGTACATACTTCAAATTTTGTCTTGTCCTTTGAAGTTATTTATAAACATTCCCAAACTTCACACGGTTCCATTCTATCAATTTTTTACTACACTTAGAAATCAAATCCATCACTTTATGTAAACTATAGTGGAAATAGATCTTCCCACTAAGAATTGGCCAAGAATCTGTCCAACCTTTTACTAATACTATGACCTTTCCCCCTTATTACTCTAGGTAAATTATGGTCTACTAAATCCCAAATCCTTCAAAACACAATCAATAAGTACACTTTTTAAATCAGCCATCTGCCTTTTGGGCCTCAGTCCCCCCCCCCCTTTCCCCTTTTCAACTTGATTCAATATCTCATTAAAATCCCCAAACACTAACCATGCCTCCCCCTCCTACCTAGAACAAGATCTCAACATCTCCCAAGTTTCATGTATAAGATTTGTTTTTGGATGCCCATACACCCCCGTAACATACCATGTACCCTCAACTCCTTTAATACATGCATCGATATGAAATTTGGAATACTTCAGAACAGCCAAATTTATTTCCTCCGACCACAACATTGCAATACCACCACTCCTACCCACACAATCAATAGCAAGACAATTTGTAGAACCCAACAATTACTTACATTTCTCTAAGTCATGAACATGCAATCTATTCTCCTATAGAAACATGATACTATGCTCTTCTTTCTTCACTAAATCACGAAGAATCCGAATGCCACGTGGGTTTCCAAGCCCACAAGCATTCCAACTAAGGAGTTTCATGGCTCCCTATGGGGCTGAGAGTCAACCACCGCAGATACCAAATCATTGGACAAAAGTTCATCCTTCTCCTGATGTTGCTGCCTTGAAACAACCATCTTCAGTGCTCTCCTTTGATCTTTCTCACCCTCTCTCAACTCCCTTCGTCTCATCAGAACTAGTTCCAATTGAGTTTTCAACAGCTTTTTTTTAGTGCAAAATCCTCTTCCATTTCCTACCCATTGAGACATCAGGCTTCAG
This sequence comes from Carya illinoinensis, assembly GCF_018687715.1. NCBI lineage: Eukaryota > Viridiplantae > Streptophyta > Magnoliopsida > Fagales > Juglandaceae > Carya > Carya illinoinensis. Next base: position 7,636,909 of record NC_056758.1, on the reverse strand, counting down.
TAGCCTCTCAGGCCTATTACTCACTTGCTCTGACTCTATCATTTCCAACCCAATATTATTAAAACCTTCAACCCATTCACCTAATGCACCCATTTCATAGTCGAGCCCATTTGTAAGGCGCCTTTTTAGGCCCACATGAATCAACCTCCCCAATCCCATTATTCCTCCTCATAACTATTACATCCTTAATTGAAGTTTGAAATCCCCTTTCTTCCTTTTCCCCACCATCTCCTCCTTTCAACATACACATCTCATCTATGTTTTCCTCTCCTTCTTTAGGTAGTTTTGTACCCATTTGGATAAACTCTGAAGATCTCGCCTCCTTTATATCTGCTCTTTGAGAATCTTTTACGGATTTCTCACCAATCACTGCCAAAATAGACGGCTATCTTTTTTCCTTCACCAAAGTAGCCATCGGATTAGGAAACTCTGGCCCCAACTTCTAATTATGACAAAAACCTCCCTGACCACTTAAAGGAATAGCTCTCATCCACTGACTGTACGTAAACCCATTTTCGAATTTGCTTGGACTTTCTAGAGAACACAATCTTTATGGCTATGGCTAGTCTTCCACAGCAATAGCTCAGGTTTGGAAAACGTTCGTAAGAGAACCGTACCCATACAGACTCCCTCTTTCCCAAATTGATCTTCTTTCCTCTGAGAAGAGGTTTCGTGATATCAGTTTTTACCCTCACTCGTATGAATTCCCCTATTCCATCTCCCCCCATCTAAATCGACTTCTGCCACTCCACCCACCGCTTGGCGAATTTCCCACATATTCATTATGAGCAACAAGAGGTAAATCATGAAGCTGGATCCAGAACAATACCTCGATGATTTGAATTTAGAGAATCTATTGACAACCCTCCACTTCTGTCATCAACACCAAGTGTTTGTTGAAAGACCATGGTCCATCTCGAAGCACTCTATCGTTGTCCTGAATATCATCAAATTCTATCAACATGAAAATAGAATTGAGATCTCTAAATCTTATACTTTTTGCAGGTCTCCACAATTTCCTCATCGTTGTTTTAAAAGCTTCTCTATTATAATGTCAATCCATCAACAATTTTACAATCAAACATTTACTCCCTCTAATAATTGCACCATCCAACTTTCCTGCATCCACCAGTATTTCCTTCTCCTCTTGTTCCGTTAAAGATAACTTCTTGTAAAGACTATCCAGATCTTCCTCCATCGTACATACAAATATTCTCTCACTAAGCCTGCAGATAATACTTCATATGAAATTACGTTACCAAGACAGAAGTTAGACCTCTACACAGGAGTAGAACCTGGAGAGGGAGAGCCATCAATGAGTTTTAAATTGTGGTGATCTCAATCATTACAATTAATTAGTTAAGTAATTAGTGTTTGGATTAGTGCTTTCTGTTGGGCTTTCTCATTTATAATATATATGTGTGTGTGTGTGTGTGTGTGTGTGTGTGTGTGTGTGTGTGTGTTTGTGTGTGTGTGTATTTAGTTGTGAGATTAGTCTTCCTATTGTATGGTAAGGATGAATTTGTATGATTGTGCCCATGACTCATGTAATATACTAATATATATAATGTGGAGAACATTTTTAGGCTGGTCGGCAAACAAAATTGAGATGCTATGTTTTGATATCAAGATCACCTCAATACATCTCAACCTAATCATTTATGGGACTCACTATTTTCTCAACTTCCCGTAAGAAGTTAAACGCATATCAACCTACTTCATATATTCGAACACATTTATCTCAACTTATTTATATTTAAACACATCTCAATAGGATCCACAAAACACAACTATTCACATATCAACTCAGTTCACCTCAGCTTCTAAATGCAGTTTAAATATCAAAACTGAAAAAACAAAAATGGCACTACTAGAAAATATATAAAATGATTTCAAAGGTTTATCTATAGATCTAAAAGTTTAAAGACAACGATTTACTCTATTAACACTAACCTGACAGGGACAAGAGCTACTCTATCCCTACTAATATATATACAAACACAAGAAACTTTAGGTCCTACCATCGTAGCATACAAAAAAAAGGAGGAAGTGAGGAGGAGATTGAAGATGTTGAAAACTTGAAATTCTATACATTTGAAACTAATCAGAACAAGCTAGCTAGGTTGGGGATGGCTTGGATGGGTATATGTGTTGTGCTTGTCCTATGTACTTTATGGGCTAACCTTATGTTGGAAGCTGGAAGAAAAGTCGTGGTCATGTTTGCAGAGATGGTCCTCATGATCTCCCATTTTACACTGATGTACTAAACATTACTAGCTCACATAGCTATCAAGTAGTACGTTTCAAAGATAACATACATATATATATATATATATATATATATATATATAATTGACTAGGCCTAATGAGTTTTTTCCAATATGAGATGCCTACTGTTAGGGGGTTTTCCTCAAGGCCCAATGGCCGAGCCCAATACCTTGGGATCAATACCAATCGAGCCACCTATCAACCCGACTAAAGGGCTCTTGATCTGTATAAATTGGATTTGGAGCCATGGAGCAGAGATCAGTCCGTGACCAAGGAAGTAGTGGAAAATCTGCTTCAGCAAAAAGGGAAGAAGAACGCACCATCTCGGTGGGATTGAACCCTAAGACAAAATAAAGTATCACTCCACATTAAATACGCCCGCCAGAGGATCACATCACATTAAATGCATTCCTCAAAGGGCCACACTGCATTAAATGGGTATGGCGGAAGGGATTTCAAGAGGACATCCATTCCCCCAGCTGCAAGGCATGGCAGCTTGACCCTCAAAGCCAAGTATAAAAGGAAACCACCACGTATCAAAAAGGGGTTACACTCTTGACTCTCTAAACTCTCTCTACATTTCCATATTCATCTGCATATACTCCTAAAGTGTTACTGACTTTGGCATCGAAGGCTCCCCTAGCCACCACAACGGCCACTTCCTCTTGGTACTTTCTTTGTGTTTGCAGGCCTCAAGACCAAATACCCAGACTGTTGAACGTCTGGCCCAAATGCGTATAAGACATGACGTTAGCAGTGGTGTCGTCTATAGGATCCTAGTAAAATTTTACATTTCCTTCGTATGCCTACAAGAACCCATTCTCAGACAGTTCGGGACCTAGAGGAAGAACCATCAACAAATATGAAAGCCAGACTAGCAGCATTGGAACAGCTGGTAGGGAGGCTGAACATTAAGGTAGGTGTCCTCCGAAAGGAAAACCAAGCTCTAAAAAATATTATCCAAGAACCAGAGCAGGATGAAGAACCCATCAATAGCAACCATCACAGGTCCACAAACGTCGGGGGAGACAATGACGAAGATGAAGAGAGGAAGAACATGTTGAACAAATTGCCCAACCTCAAGGGACAGTATGAGGAGATGGTGAGGAAAATGGGCAACTCGACGTCGGTAGGCCAGCTACTTGTCAGCTCAGGCCTGTCATATAGCGCAGAAGTGATGGCGGTACCTATGGAGATGTATGAAGGGACATGGGGCCTGGTTGAGCATTTTGAAACCTTCAAGACGCACATGACCTTGCATGGTTTTCTTAGGGAGATGGCCTGCAGAGCCTTCCCGTTAACCTTGAAGGGACCAGCAAGGGTGTGGTTCAATTCTTTTGCACTTGGCTCTATAGAAATTTTTGGGGAGCTGACCCGCCTATTTCTCACATTGTTCATGGCAAGCAGGAGAATGAGACTTCCCACGGCATTCCTTCTCACCATCAAGCAGAGAGAGGATGAGAGCCTGAAACCGTACCTGACCAGGTTCAACAAGGAGTGCATGACAACGAAGGACTAGGATGAGAATATCACCCTGGCGACACACCTAGGAGGAGTGCAGCCCTGGTCGCGTTCATGGCAAAGTTGGCCAAGAGACCCCCCATCACCCTGCAAGAGTTCATGGACCAAGCTGATAACTTCATCAACGTCGAGGACACACTCTGTGTCCTAACCAAACGAAGGAAGAAGGAGCTGGAGTGGGTAGACAGGAAGGGAAAAGCCCTGACTAAGGGCCCCATTCATGAGAAGGCAGAAAGGAGGCTACGCGATGGGAGGAAGAAGGAGCCCTCATAGAGGAGTACAAGATACCAGTAGGACCACTCAGCATTTTCCATCCAAAGGGACAAGCGCCATCCCTTCCACGAGGACGACTAGCCAACGCATCGCTACTGCACCTACCATTAGTCAAGCACCCACAACACGGACGATTGTCGTTCCCCTCGGGGAAGAGTAGATCAGGTAGATTGGTCAGCACCAAGATATCCCCCTATTCGGTAGGAGGATCGTGTGGAGGAGGTGGTCAAGAGAAAGAAGCCCCGATAGGGGCTATCGGCAAAGGAGAGAGGAAAGCCCGTGAAGAAGGGAAGCTGAGCAAAGACATCCGAGTGGTCCCTCCAATCTTCACGGTGAGAAGTACCCTTGATAGGGGAAATCATAACCATAGCGGGGGGATTAGGAGTTACCTCCTCTAGGAGGAAGGTGCAAGCTAGAGAGTCCCGCTACCGAGAAGTGTACTCAACAGCATACTGGCCAACAAAGTACTGAAGGAGTGAACCTACACTCGTAATTTCCTTCTGGGAAGATGATGAGGAGGGAGTCCTCTACCTGCATGACGATGCTCTGGTGGTGACCATGCTAATTGCCAATTTCACCACAAGAAGGATCCTTATCAACAATGGTAGCTCGACTGACATTCTATTATGGGAAGCGTTTACCCGCATGGGAATAGATGCTACTTGACTCCAACTAGGACCGATGCCACTCAAAAGCTTCTCCAGATAGACGGTCCAGCCTTCTAAGACGATCACCCTATATGTCCTGGCGGGTAGCACTCCCTACACGGCCCCCGTCATGGTTGACTTCCTGGTTATGAATGCCTCTTTCTCTAACAATGCTATCATCGGCCGACCAAACCTAAAAAAGCTCAAGGCAATCACCTCCACCTACCACCTGAAGATAGTTTCCAACTGCTCAAGGGGTAGGAGAAATCAAGGGAGAACAAGTCCTAGTGTGGGAGTGTTGCATGCAAGAGCTGAAGCCAAAAGATGGCAGGGTGCCCACTGTGTGCCCTCTAGCCCGTTAAGACCAACAAGCAACATGGGCATGCACCTCACATGAAGTCGCGGCTAGCTTTTGTTGGAAACTCAACTTGCCACGGCTGGAGGACGAGAGGAAGCTGCAAATGGGAAAAGCAAGGAGCAAACCAATCCCCCCTACAAATCTATAAATTTCATTTTCTATTGTATGAACCCTATTAATGAAAGAAGTTTGTTTTTTTAGGAATTCAACGTGTAAGAACAATGGCTCTACCAGCATTAATCATTGCCAACGAATGTCTCCACCAGCTTTAGTCTTCACCAACTGTTTACCTCCATGCGGGGTACCAAAGGGATGGGTGTAATGCCTAAGACTACTTTATTCCTCCCGCAGCAGAGTACAAGCAAGCCATCGGCTGCTCGACACTTACCTACCTCATAAGCATCGACACGTAGGAGAGGGTACAATCATAAATTGCCTGAACAAACTACCTCCACAAGAGGGTCAACAGGCGGGTCCAGCCCCCTGGTCAACCTAGCCTCCCCCACAAAGGAGAGCGGGTTCGGTCTCTAGACCAGCAGAACGAATTATCCCATCCTGCAACGATGAAGAGTAGGTATAGCGCTAGTCTAACCCTTACTTACCTTCATGTGACGCCAACAGATGGGAGCAAGTCCAATCACATACTGCCCAAATAGACTACCTCAATGTAAAAGTCAACAGGTAGGTCCTGCCCCCTCGACGACCAATCCTCCCCTAAGAAGGAGAGCAAGCTCGGTCTTTAGACCACCTAAAAAAATTACCCCATCTCATCAATATCGAAGTGTGGACCGGTTGCTCAGCTGTCTGACATTACCTTCCCCGCAAGGTACCAAAGGGATGGGTGTAATGCCTAAAGCTGCTTGATCCCTCTCGCGGCAAAGTGTGGGCCAGTCTTTAATTGTCTGACAACTTACCTTCCTTGTGTGCATCAACAAGCGGGAGCAAGTCTAACCCCAAGATTTCCGATCCTCACCTCCCCGCGAGGCTCCAAAGGGCAAAATGAGCTAAAGACCATCTCGACCCTCCAGCAGGGGAAGGCAGGTTAGGCCCTTTGGCCACCCGAATACTTGCCCATACCTCTACCACGACAAAGAGTGGGAACATTGCTAACCTGACCCTCACCTACCTTCCCCGTGGTGCCAATGGACCGGAGTTGGTACAGTCGTATACTGCCTAGAGAGACTTCCTCTACGTGAGGGATGATAGGCAGACTTAGCCCCGGCTCGATCTGACCTCCCTACGAAGAAGAGCGGGTCTAGGCCCCCGGCTGCCTAGAAAACTTACCCCTTCTTGCCACCGTGAAAAGTAATCAGGCTCTAAGGCCATCGACTAATTACCTCCCCAAGTGGGGGGCAAAGGGGAGGGTGTGGCTTAAGGCACCCCTAACCCTCCCTCAGTGGAGTGTAGATCAGTCCCACGACTACCCGAATAAACTTCAAAAATATTTTCTTCTCCAACAGATAATGTCTCAAAACTTCGCCACACACTAGCCATGTAGCTCAAGTTAGCGAGTGTCAATGATTATTTGTACTATGGTTTAATTTCTACAGCATACTCAAGCCTCCGCATAAGTATTTGGGCAAGCCCGGCCTTACATGCTGCTTGATCCCCTTTCACCAAGCGCGAGGGTCAACTAGGTTCATGCCTAAGTGCTACTCGACCTCTGCAAGAGTATTTGGGCGAGCCCGGCCTTACATGCCGCTCAACCCCTTCTCGCCAAGCGCGAGGGTCAACAAAGCGAGTTCATGCCTAAGTGCTGCTCGACCTCCACTTAAGTATTTGGGTGAGCTAGGCCTTACATACCGCTTAACCCCCTCTCGCCAAGTGTGAGGGACTCGAGGTGAATTCAGCCCTAAGTGCTACTCAACCTCTACCTAAGGGTCGAGGCGATCACAGCCTTACATACCCCTTGGTTCCCCCCCTCCCCAGCATTCGACAAGCTAAGAAACCGACAAGAGGGGTGACTTAAAACATTCCAACCTACCCCTGTAGGGTGAGATGTCACCTACCCATGAGGGAGAATGGGAGCCAGGCCCCCACTTGCAGTGCTATCCTTGCCTAGAGTCGACGAGGCCACCTAGAGGGCTGGAGGGCCCTCTTGCCTCATCTACCTCGAGACCCTTCAATTGTGGGACTTCCATCAGAAAAACCGTTGTCCGAGCAAGTCACTTTCTAGTGGAAGTTGCAAACAAAGGATCCCCGAAGCGCGATCATTATCGCTATCAAGGATGTCAACGATGTGTCGAGGTCAAGTAGATCTTGACAGGGACCCTAGACCTAGGCTCCTTTCCTCCTCCTTGGCTGGAGAGGATGTGCCCAAACTTGAACAGTTCCGAGGCGGGAGAAACCCCCTACACCAGCCAAGCCAAAGAGAGAGGCATCGGTCTGACCTATTCAGACAAATAGGTCGCGGTATCGTAATGGAACATGAACTGCACGACTAGTCTTGAGATAGGAAAGACCATCGAACAACGTGGCCATGAAGCCCAAGCCGCGCCACCTCTGGAACACACCTCTAAGTGATAGGGAACAATACGACCTTCAACAAGATTTCCTCCGGGCGCCGCAAAGAGTTGCCCAGTATTTGCTTCCATTCAAGCTTGTGGCGAGCCTTCATCTAAGAAGCCTCACCTAAAGCCAGAAGGCATATCAGAATCAGAGATATCTGGAGTATAACCTACACAAGGAAGACAAAAGAGCCCTAAACGCTTGAAGGGCAGGATGGGAGAAGTGATGGTTGCCAACTGAGAAGGGAGGACTTATATAGGCAATTAGCGATGGTTCATTCCCTGAGATTTTGGAAGCGTGCGTATCCCACCCTCTCCTCTCGCCTCATCCACCTCGAGACCCTTCAACTGTGGGACTTCCACCAGAAAAACCGTCATCCGAGAAAATCACTTTCTAGTGGAAGTTGCAGATAAAGGATCTCTGAAGCGCGACCATCATCGCTATCAAGGATGTCAGCAATGTGTCGAGGTCAAGAAGGTCCTGACAAGGATCCTAGACCTAGGCTCCCTTTACCTCCTCCTTGGCTGGAGAGGATGTGCCCAAACCTGAACGGTTCCGAGGCTGGAGAAACCCCCTACACCGGCTAAGCCAAAGAGAGAGGCACTAGTTTGACCTATTTAGACAAATAGGTCGCGGCATCATAATGGAACATGGACTAGAAAATGAGTCTTGAGATAGGAAAGACCATCAAACAATGCAGCCATAAAGCCAAGGCTATGCCACCTTTGGAACACACCTCTAAGTGATAGGGAACAATACAACCTTCAACAAGATTTCCTTCGGGTGCCGCAAAGAGTTGTTGAGCATCTGCTTCCATGCAAGCTTGTGGTGAGACGTCATCCAAAAAGCCTCGCCCAGAGCCAAAAGGCTCATCAAAATAAGAGATCTCTAGAGTAGAACTCGCACAAGGAAGACAAAAGAGCCCTAAACGCTTAAAGGGCAAGAAGGGAGAAGTGATGGTTGCCAACTAAGAAGGAAGAAAGACAATCAACAAGAGAAAGACAAGACAAAAGAAGTATAAGGAAATGGCCACAAAGCAAAGCAAAACAAAAACAAAGCAGGCAAAGCATAGAGCAATACAGCGAAAAGCAAAAACATATATATACAAGTATAATAGTGCACTGAGCACCACAGTTCTTACAAAGAAAAGGCTAAAACAAAAGAATTTACATCATGCGGAATACGAGAAGGAAATACAAAATCAGCCAAGGTAGATGTCAAGATCTACCTCAAAGTCAACAGAGCCCACCTTGGGTGCATCTAGATCCGCCAATCACCTGGCGGGGTTGACTTCGACACATTCAGGGTCATCTCCCTCAAGGTCAGCCCCCCTAACGCCCCCGGGAGGATGGCCCATATGGAGCTTCCTCTACGGGAGAGAAAACAACCAAGATCATTGTCCAACCAATTTCACCATCATGATTAAGGGCAACGGGATCGGGATCGAGCTTTTTGAAGTTGATAGCCTTTAAATGCACCTTCAAGGTACTCCTTCTCCTCCCTTGCCTGGCCGCCGACAATAAGTCTTCTCTATCCTTCAAAGCGACTGGTGGGGACAAGCATTCCCCTCCAATAACTCAAGCCACTGGGCGTCAGAATTCTGGAGGCCCCTCATTTCCTCATTCTCCACCTGAAGCTTGCTTAGTGACTCTTGAGTCGACACAAGCCACCCATTTGCCATCGCTAGCTCTGCCTATAGGAAATTTTTCTCCAAGTTCTCCCCGCTAGCATAGTGGAGAGTCATCATCATCATAGAGCAGAACTCCCGGTTCTCTGTCTCAACTACCACCTGGCCACACACAATGAAGTCAGTCAACACGTCGACTCCCTACAACCCATCGTGACAAGCAACAATAAAGTAAGAATAGGAAGACAAAAAGAGACGAACAAAACAAGAAAAGAGCGAGCTAAAGTGAAGAAAACCTTGGAGAGAAAGCCCCATAGAGATCTTGCTACTCGCTCCAAAGCCTCCACTCGCGCACTCCTGCCATCAAGATGAGGGGATGCAGGAACAGGCTCAGCTGAGCTACCTACAGGGGGTAACCACTAGTCCATGCAGAAGCTCCCATAGTCGCCTGAGGCCTCCCTGACTGGCCCACCAGTTAAAGGGCTAGGAAGATCCCCAGTCATGGGCTGCGGGGTCCCCTTGGAAAGTGAGTGATCTTTCCCCTCGTCAGAAGCATGCGGACTGCCCTCCTCAGGTCTCACAACTGTGACCACAACCCCCTCATCGGTTGGCAGGGTAGATGCAAGATACTTGACTTCCATTCTTGGAGCCTTTTCGACATATCTTATGACTGGCCTCACTTTAAGATGAGCAGTAATGATTGTGGCCATGATATCCTCTACAAAAGCTTCATCCCAGGGAGACCCTTGAACAAACATATTCCCCTTGGTAGGGCCAGACTCCTCTACGGAGTCCCTAGAGGCATCTTCAGACTCTCGATCCTCGAACGTAGAAGAAGTAGTAGTCATCTCAACATTGGATTTAGGAGGCAACTCCACCACAGACGACTGATGAGGAGCCTCATCCGTAAGGACCCCCCAAAAGTGCATCTAAAGCAAGTTGCCCCTCCAAGTAGTATCTTGCAGCTCCACGAACACGGCAAGCACCTCAGATTTGACAACTACCACAGGCTCAATGACTAGAGCAATAGATGAAGGAGGAGTCACACACGTGCTGAGACCGAAGGGTTCCCCCTCCCCAGACCCACAGGCAAGATCCACAGGAGGCACTTGAGAGGCCTAACTCTAGACAAGTATTACGAGCCTCAGCTGCTGGATGTTGACCATCCCTGTTGATTGACCCGGTAGAGACACATGGTCACTGCCTACCTTGGTTGCCTCTATATGAGACTTCTTCCCCTTACCCTCAAGGGGAAGGTTTAGGGAGCACTTCTTCAGCAAGGCTGCTGGCGGGCAAACGGAAATGCCACAACTGGTATGGATGGTATGACTGATGGGAGAAAGATACGTTGTGAGGTTGTCTTCCCCCAGAAGAACCTCTGAGTGAACAAAAAGGGGGCTCTATCTTGCCCACTCCTTGACGATGGCGATGCGGCTTAGCTGCTCAAGTGTGGTTGTTGGACACACAGCCTTGTCGCTGGGAATGATGCCCCACTAGGCCTTGATCGGGAACTTAGCACGGCCAATTTGCCCAACGGGGAACTCCTATCCCCGGCCAGATACGAAGAAGAATTTTTCGATTGAGTTTGCGATCTTGCGATATTGATACTCCAGTATAACAAGGGCGTTTATCGCCCTAAAACTGCATATGTCCCTAGCACCCCTCTTCACATTATGGGTCAGAAGGAATTCGCGATAGGTCAGATCAGCGTTCTCCAGGTCAGACTTAAACAACCCGCGCCGTCACAGGACATGGCAACATATTAGTATCTACTAAGCATTCAGATGGAGCTGGGCAGGTGCCAGCCCAAGATGGTGCAAAACTTCGCAGACAGGGTGAGGGAAGGATAACCTCAACCCGCAAGAGAACATGCTGGGAAAGGGAGCGACACACGACGCCTAACCGTCAACACCAACAACCCCCTTCCGGGGCCCAAGAATTTCCAAGAATACCATGCCAAGTATACGGTAAGTGGAGATCGATTACTGAAGAAAGTCGTGAGAGGCCTCTGAGTGCCAATAGTGGCCAGTGTAGCCCGACTCAGTCTGGTTTTGCTCATCAAAGTTTGCACGTTCAGCAGACATTCTGGCAACCATTTGGAAAAGTGCGATGAGGAAGATGAAGAGAGAAATAGATATGCAGGGAAGAGAAATGAAGTAAAAGGGGAGCGACAAAAGCCAAACAAAATTTATATAGGGGAGCGGTGGTTGACTCTCCAACTTCCGCAAGTGAATATGAAAGGTAAAGTTGTTCAAATCCCACATACACATGACATAGTGTGAAGAAGAACAAATTGTTTGATAGCCATCATTGCAAAAGAGAAAAAATGGCCACCATTGGGTACCAGAATCCAATGTTCGAGGATTGCATCAAAGAAGTTGGAAAGTGGGGTATGGCCTGTTGAATCAAAGGGTAGAAAGGGCATGAAGGCCTAACACGTGGAAGGATCAAGGGGCAAAGGCGTCATCTCACCCCTGCCAACTGGGTATAAGGCAGTAGTAGCAATGGAAAGAAAGTAAAACTCTCATCAGCCTAACCCAATGAGAATTGTGGGGTAACTATTAGGGGGTTTTTCCCTAAGCCCAAAAGGCCCAGTGGCCAAGCCCAATACCCAGGGCCTCGTACCAATCGAGCCACCTGTCAACCCAACTAAAGGGCTCTCGACTCGTATAAATCGGATTCAGAGCCATGGAGCATAGGTCAGTCCAGGACCCAAAAAGTACTGGAAAATCTACCTCAGCAAAAGGGGAAGAACAACATGCCATCTCGAAGGGACTGAACCTTAGACAAAACAAAGTATCACGCCACATTAAATGCGTTCACCAGAAGATCACACTGTATTAAATGCATTCCTTAGAGGACTATGCCGCATTAAATAGGTATGGCGGAATGGACTTTGGGAGGAAATCCCTCCCCCTAGTCGCTGGACATGGCAGCCTCATCCTCAAAACCAGGTATAAAAGGGAACCCCCAAGTATCGAAAAAGGGTTGCACTCTTAACTCTCTGAACTCTCTCTACATTTACGTATTCATCTGTATATGCTTTTGGAGTGTTACTGACTTTGGCATTGGAGGCTCCCCAGCCACCATAAGGGCAACCTCCTCTCAGTACTTTCTTTGTGCTCACAGGCCTCGAGACCGAAGACCCAGACTGCTAAGAGCCCAACTCAAAGGCCTACGAAACACAACATTAACACCTACAATTAATGGCTATTTTTGTTTCATCCACTATGGACACAACAACTGGTACTTTAAAAACATTGATCTGTCAATTAGTGTATAAGTAATTTTCCCAATATTATAAGATAGCAAGCTTATTCATGGTAACAATGTTGAAGTTCCAAGTTCAACTTCAACAAGGCAAAGTTCATTTGGTCAGCATTAATAGTCCTGATAGAACATTATTGAGAAGATTTGTAATTAGATTGAATTTAACCCTTACAAAAAGTAGAATTAACACTTTTTTTAAGAAGAAAATATCTAATTTTAGTAATGAATAGTTACCTAATTTTAACAAATCTCAAAACTAAAATAAAACTATACTAATTTCAAAATGATATCAGATGATCTCTACATGTTGAAATTAGAAAACCACTCTTTCTATTACAAACTAACATCCTATTAATTATTGAGACTGGGTCTAGACTATAAACGACTCAAATACGATTTGAAAAAGCATTTGCGTCTTCTTGCCTTATAGGCTTCTCTTGTCCAGTTTATAGCAAGTATGATGCTACTATGGTTATGTCCGCGTAGAGAAACCATGCATCTCCGATCACCTCTTCTATATTTTTCTTAATTAAAAAAATATGTTATTTACAAGATTGGTATGTAACACACAATTTATTGTAAAATCCATTATATTTTGAAAAAAATTGTAATATTAATATTTTTATGCAAATTGGTTTTGGAAATTTGTTTCATGTTAACAACATTGACAATGCATCTATAAAAAGATGCCTTAGTATATTTATTCTAAAAATATTATATTTTTATCGAATGTCTTTAGTATATAAGTTCTGTTATATAAAATCACGTTTGCATACTTTTTCCGTCCATTAATCAGCTAGTTCAATGATTTGAACCTAGTTCAAATCGGAATCGAACCGGTCAACGTCAGTTGCAACCTATTTCTACTGCCAGCCGACAGGTTCTATGCGGCTGTTAGAATCATGACAGTGACCATTATTGATGGCAATGTATAGATTAATCAGCAATCAATCAACAAAACAATAAAACATGAAGGGGAAAAAAAAAAGGCTTGAAAATGAGGTAGCTAGAGAGGCTTGGTGGGAGCAAATGTTCCAAACAAAACAGGATTACCCTCATTTACCCAATGAACTGTTACTGCACAAGGATCATATGTACTGCCTTTGCACTGCAAAATAGCTATATATATATTAACTTCTTCTCCAATATAGTACTGTTCATTCGGATTGGGAAAAAACTGAGCCCGATCTAGTTATCTAGGTTCTGGTTACGAGTTCTGACCTGGAACAAACTTGGGCCAATACCCCATAAAGACTCGGGTACACCTGTTCCGGGTACCAGCTTTTAAACCCGAAACCTTTTTTTTTTTTTTTAAACGTAAATCTCTCGTCCACAATGAACAAAATGCCTACTTTGGCCATTTGTTGATGCGCTCACTAGCCAAGAAGTCGAAGGGCCATCCCTTCTAAAGTGCCCAAGGGAGGCAGCCCCAACAAGTCTTGCTTTCGTATTCTGCAAATGGGAACGGTTCCCTCTGGACAACTTCCACTCTTTTGCCACGTCTGAGATAGCGCCAGCACCAGAGAGGAGTCACCGTTTGTGCTTGAAGTCTCATTTTGGATAGTAAAGCTGGGTCTCATCTGCTTATTACATTAAACATTTGTTATGAGACTCAATGGCATGGTACTCTTATCGAATCAAAGAATGATTCTCTAATTTTCAAATATATGATTCTCTGCATATTACATGCAATTGATAATCTCTCCATCTTCAGTCGATAATCTCTATAGGGTAAAAATTCTCTTAAATGCGCTTTTTAAAAAAAAGGTACAACCCGGAATTCCAGTTTCTAGATTTTTAAAACCGGTTTCATCCAGGTTCCAGCCTGGGTATGAAACAGGCTAACCACGGCTAGAACCTGGATGAACAGTAGCACACACTTGCTTTTATTTTTTATTTTATTTTTCTTCCCTTAGCAAATGTGTGGTGTAGTGCTACTGAGTAGAAGAACTATAATGCCCTATTTAGGTCTTAAAAAATCCTCCCATTTGATTACAGTTACCAAGTAGTGAAGAGTCCGAGAGTAGGAATGGAACCCAAGCTTGCTGCAAAGGATGCAATATTAATAATAGCAAGAAAATTTCCTGATGTTGTGGGAGCTGTTTTTGCGATTAATAAGAATGGGAAGCATGCTGGTGCTTGTACCTCCATGGTATTGATATGGCCATTCTTCAGCAGAAAAATTATTTATTTTTTTATGATTTTTTCATGCTTACTGTTGAATGAGAGTAATTTACCTTTTATATCAGAACTTCTGAACTTTAGACAATTTCACGCATGGCTCATGAGATGGTAGGAAGACGTAGACAGAGGGCCAACAGGTAAATGCATTGCAAATACGTGTCTCGTAACTATTTGAGTATTAGAAGGTCAAGAATTCCTGATAGGCAAGAAGGCTAATACATGGACAAAGAAGAAAAGACACAATTAAGTAAAACCAAGGGCAGCAATAACATCATTTAGAACAAGTGGAGTTTACTCCATCGATGTCATGCTAGAAATGAGTAATTATCTCTCGAGCCTATATTACATATCTGCATGGCCAAGCCTAACTTCCTATGGTTAAAATTAGGTCTCGTTTGGATATACAAACTATCCAATCTCATATAATCATTACTTTTTCAAAATTTTCAAAATACAATACAATAAGTGGAGTTTTCAAAATACAATAATATTCAACATTTTCAAATCCTAAAACAAAAATAATATTCGAAAAGTATATCTTAATAATATTTTATTCAACTTTCATCTCATCTCATCTATATAATCAAACAAGACCTAAACCTTTTAATAACCTTCAATTACTTCCATGAATCCTTGGTGTCCCATAAACACTCGGCACACCGATAGAAATTCCCTGATTTAGTATTTAGTAATCAGAATCCAAAAAAGAAGCCGTTGGTATAAATCCAAATTAATTATAAGTGAATTTAACAACACAAGCACTCGTTTAAAACCCTCCCCTACCCCAAATGACCTAAAATGAGAATCCATGTAGACAAAGTGCAATTCTTCCATTTTCAGTCGGAATCAGAATCAGGATTCATTGAGGATCTCACTGCCCTGCACATATTTTCATGATTTCCATCGTCTTCTTCATCTTCATCTTCTTTCTTCTCACTAAGAATACCTGTAATAACGATAGTTGAGACTCTTGTCATGCGCTAAAACAAAAAAAAAGCAAAACATGCCAGACAAGCATTTACCTTTCTTTATTAGTAGCACTTCCATTGTCTTTGTTGTGAAATCGTCTTTTCCTCCCAGATCTTGAAATCCAACCAGCCTATCAACTGCGATTCCTTTCCTGAGTAAAAATTGAGACAAGAATGTCTTGATGCATAAGCTTGAACCTAGATCTGAAGGTCATATAAGTTCTCATATAGGCATATCAGCACTGCCAACTTTAGGCTAACAATCATTGTGGTATCATCATCTGGGCTAAGCTCCAGGAAAAAAAACACCTCTTATTGTTTTCAAGAAATAAACTAAAAGACGTCCAGAATCATACAGAGATCTATTTTTAGAATTCCAACTTCTTTTGACTTATCCTGTCATTCAAAATTACCAAATCGGACAGTACTGACATGCCTCTAGCATCTACAAGGAACAGAACATTTAAAAGACAACAGATATGCCCTCACCTGAACAATATAACACAAGGCAAAGTCTTGACTCCTAGTTTCGCAATGAAGAAGGGTGCATTCTGCATTTCATTTCAGTAATGTATCTAAGTATGCATCTTGATTTCTTTATGAGGTAAGACTTTTGCAAAAATTGAATCTTCAAATTCCAATATTGGGATAAGTATACTCAAAAGGGAAAACACCAAAAAAGTTCTTTCTTGCAACATATTTACACAAACTAATGTATACAGACCTCTGCATCCAGCTTGACGAACTTTGTACCAATGTGCCTTGGTGCTAGGGACTTCAAATGCTTATCCATTATCCTACACAGATCCATTTGGTATGAACACATGAACTTTTCAATTCATATATTTAGGTACATGATTGTGTGCATCTATTTTGGGAGAGGGGAGGGAGACAGAGAGAGAGAGAATATAAGATTAAACTAAATGTTTTACTTGCAGCGATAGAACTCCTGATGATAGAAATGACAAATCACTTTTTCACTACTGGTAACTTCACCCAAGAAATCCCCCTCAGTAATCTCCCTGTATTCTCCATGCCCTTGCCTTTTTAATGCTTCCCGCTTCTCAGCTTCTTTCTATTCAAATGAATCCCATCATAAATACTTACTAATTACAGTATACTTCCGCCAAATCAATTTATCAAAGTAAATCCAAGAAAATTTAGAAAAACATCAAAACTCTAACCTTGAGAGCTGCAATCCTATCTGCATGCAATTTTTCCAGCTCCGGATCCTAATATAACTCGATGCAAGTACACCTCATAAATAGAAACAAGTGCATTAAATACCAGATGGATTAAATAGAAGCACTATCAAACTTACATCCATCAACTCATCAAGGTCGACCTCCTGGTTGAAAGAACTTGATGCTTGTGGCTTCCCTTGAGCAAGCAACTCCTATAAGATATGAGATCACATTAGACAACAAACAACAATCAACATACCATTCAATGTGGCTTGCAATCTAATGCAATTAAACAATATATTTTTAATCAGTTGCTCAAAAAGCATACCTGCTTTCATGCAACCCGGGAGGAAAGTAATAAAACCTAGCAAAGCCATCATTTACTGTCATCTAAGCTAACTACTACTCAGCCCACTTCAACTGAAAGAGAGTAATAGTAAAGCGGAAATTTGCATAATCCCAAAAACAAAAACTTTATACTCGGCTGGGAAATAAACAGGCTTAATTTACATGGGGGTAGAATATCAACGATGGTCTCAGATCATTATTTAACATATTTTTTGATGATAAGTAACTCTAGAAACCGTGCAAACACAACATGTCTTTTGCCCGATTAAACATTGGACAAATATAATGCACCACCACAACACAAATCAGGTAAATCATCGGCTTCACTAATGGAACGTGACTCCTAAAAATTGATTGAATTTAAGGGTTTGAACCTTACACCTGGAAGGAGCATACCTCCACTTGAGCCAATCCCTAGGGGTTCAATGCTTAACATATTGACAGAAAGATATCTGATGCTTGAACTAATTCAATGGAATGCCTTAAAGCTTCACCAGAGGAGATGGCTGTACCAGAATTGAAAAGGTAATTGCACGCTACAATAGCTGTTGAGATCGTTGTTTGTTAAGAAAATTGTTATATATAAACCATAAAAACTAGGAAGTGTTAATCACATTTCTTTACTTGTGAAAACCACAAAAACACATCATTGGAACATAGCATACTAACATAAAATTAAATAATAAAAAGAAGGGTATGGTTGATAAACTTCAACCTCAAAATTCAATTTAAAGATGACAGAATGGATTATAAATGATATGGGAGATAAAGAAATAATCAAGAGAAAAACCTTCTGATAATCACGAGCAGCAGCTGCCATCACATTTCCAAATGCTAAGTTAGACAAAGTTGATCTCACTGAATCCGGATCCATCTGTTTCCTCTCTCCTTTCTCTAGATCTGAAAGGTTTAAACTATATTGTATTGCTTTCAAATGAAACTTGTAACATAAAAAAATAAAAAATAAAATCCAAGAACATTTTAAAGGTGCAAAGATAGGAAATTTACTAATTAATCTGTTCCATAAAATATTTGATCAGCAAATTCTCTTGCAATGTTCAAGGGAAGTCGTGCATAATGATTTACATATACTTAGGATTTTATTATATCATTCAGAGACTCCAAACCCAAGTGAAATTGTGTTTCCCGCAATGTTCACTCGAGTCAAGTCAAGCTAAAGTCAAACTAACTTTATGTTTAGTTGTTCGATGGTGAGCTGTTTTGACATAGTAAAAGTTAAAATTTGAAGATTCTTGTCAACTATAAATTTGTAGATAACTGAGTTAGCTTTCCAACGCTACCAGAATCATCTCAACCCAATGTCAGATAAAAAAAAAGATGCAAATCTCTACCTGTTTAATTATATCAATTTCATAGCCATTTTATTGCTAGAATTTGTTCCTAGATTCTTATCAAAATAGTATTAATATTTATCTTACGTGGTAGTGATAGAAAAGTTCACATAACAGAAACAAAAATTAAGGCCGAGAAGTAAGAGGTAAATTGTATATTACAACAAACTAGATTTAGGGAAGATCATTGTCAAAATTGTGTCAATAATCTAGTTAAAATAATGAAACTATAGGAAACAATTAGGAAATAACAAACTCTACACAATTGATTAATTATGACTCAATGAACATCTATCTATTTTTGTGAAGTGGTCCCACACCATTGATGGGTCCTTACTTGCCTTCCTTTTGGAAGGGAGACTGGTGTTACTATTACTAGATAAGTTAAAGTTTGAAGCTAAAGGAGTAATAATCTCAACGTCTCTTAAATTTGTAGGAGTGTCACTTCTGAAGCAATCCATGATATGAACTAACATATAATTATCATATAAAAACATGAGAAAACATAAAAATTCAGCAACACTACCAATAAGAATTCAACAAATAGATAGGACATGTGCATGCATTATCTAAGATTATATGCCTAGAACCCAGCAAAACAAATACATAACAGTTTAAACTTTACACATATTTATCCCTAAATTGGTGAATGTATGATTTTTCAACCAAATGTGGGAAATGAACTAAAAGATATCATGGTTTTGGTTTGTCCAAGATAGAAACACGGGGCTCAAAAGAAACTTGCACCAGTTGTTAACTGCCTCTCATACTTCTTTTTTGTCAAAAGAAACTGTCTCTCATACTTATTTCCAATTAGGACTTCTGCTATTCCAAATTTTGTAATGTTATTCATAGAGAATTTAGTGAGATTTGATCTTATAATTACATGCAAATATTTATGACTGCATACTGTTTTGTAAAGGTGTCAAGATTTCTATCTTCATCTTCTTGATTGGAGAAAATTTGTTTCTAACATAAGAGCAGCAATGCAAACACTTAAAATATGAGTCACTGCTATGTATATCATTCAATCAAGTCATTTTAGAAATGCCCATGTTTTTTTCTGAGTTAATACTTCTTAAAAAATTCACATAATGAAAAAGTTCATCT
Source organism: Carya illinoinensis (assembly GCF_018687715.1). Classification (NCBI taxonomy): domain Eukaryota; kingdom Viridiplantae; phylum Streptophyta; class Magnoliopsida; order Fagales; family Juglandaceae; genus Carya; species Carya illinoinensis. The sequence continues at coordinate 7,617,291 of NC_056758.1, read as the reverse complement.
AGTTAGATTCATCACACAAAACTTTAAGAAACATTAAGGACAATTATAATGGCAAGAAATAAAACTTGGCATGTCAGGAACATACTAGAGTTTCGCTGATAGCCTTGTGAATTAGATCCTTCAGTACGGCATGGACCTGGAACCATAATAAAACATAAATGAGTCATCAAGACAGGACAAGATGTTAAGACCATAATCTCTGACTTCACAAATTAAAAATTAGGAAGGGAACTGGTTTCTATTTTTGGTATTTTTGGACACCTGCAACTGTTCTTGGTTTTATACCCAGCATCAGTGACAAACTTTCAGAGGGACTTTAATTTGAAGGGGTTAAATTCTATCTCAAAAAATGGATAAAACTAAGAATTTCATAGCAGGGCCAGTACCCTTAGACTGTCTTGCCCTTTCTCCCTTTTACGTGCCTTTATACTTGCAAAATCCAACAAATTTATACCAGCATTCATACTTACAGCATCCAACGAATAAAGCAATTTTGCAGTCTTAACAAGTTGTAGGGATATGATTATAATAATTCAAAGAGCACAATGATTCGGGTCTGAGGCCTTTAGTAATTGGTTTGCCTCTTCTCAAGAGCTTTAATAAATACAAATCAGTTTTAATTGATGGTGACTTGAATTAGAATTGCCATATTCACTGCATGTCTCTTTTGTTCTGATCCTCCTAACAATTGTAACTTCAGCTTTCAAGTGTATGAGAGATATAACTATTAAGACCACTTTTTCTCCACAACACCTTGTGGCCCTAATTCCGGTCTCACTTCAAAACATGATGCTGAAATACCAACTCTATGCTGACAGGTACTGATGCAAAATATAAATAAGAACTGCAAGGACAACTAAAAAAATACTAACTTGTTGTATAGGATATAAAAATTGGGATTTGGTTTCATGTAAGCACATGAGCTTTAATAATTTAATTATTTTCTATAACATTTGGATATCAATTGGGTTCGATCTACTTATCTCCAACTCTGCCAACACTATAAACAAATCTTAAATCTGGTCTAATTTGAATCAGATTTGGATGTTTTGCCTGACCCAATTGACTAAAGCCAAACTTTTACTTCAGGCCCAGTTGCAATATTGGTCACAAGGAAATCATTGGGGAAAACTTAAAACAGGTCAAATTGGGACAAAAAGGGCATAATGTGGCATAATGCACTGTGATTATGTAATTATATTGTTATTAATTGTATTAATAATTGAGCAGCGTGGTCTAGAAATGACAAGCACTGCAGTCCATTTTGTGTTCTGCTCAAAATGGGATTAATGGAAAACCGATTTCATCTGGTCTGTTTCGGCTTTTGAAAATGAACTCAACCCACAATGCACCGAGAGAAGTAGCTTACCGTGGACGGTGGATGGATCTGGACCGCTATGGTGAGCTGCGAAGGAACGACTGCTTGGTGAGCTTCGAAGGAACGGCTGCTCGGTGGGCTGGAGAAGTCGGCACTCGACACACAATACTCAGTTGCTTGGAGGCGCGATCGAGTAGAGAGAGAGACTCGGTTCCCTGCAAGCGTGATCGCGATGAGAGAGAGACTCTCTGATAGAGAGAGAGAGAGAGAGAGAGAGAGAGAGAGAGTTTGGAACGGAGATAAGCCCGGACGGGCTGCTCTTTCGCCCGTTAAACAGCGGGTTGGATGGTTTCAAACCCGGTGTTTAGTTGAACCCGCATTTAACGGGTGGTACGGACGGGTCGGCCCATAACTTTTTTTATAATAACATTATGGAAAAATCTATTTATCATCCTCACACTTCACACACCACACTTATTTTAATTTTTTTTTCATTTTTTCTATAATAAATATGTAGTGTGTGGATGATAAATAAAATAATTTAATTAGTTTAATAAGAATAAAATAAAATAAAAAATAAAAAAAATAAAAAATAATATTTTAATATATAAAGTGTGTGGTGTAGGATGATGTGTAGCATTTCTCATTATGTTATTCATCTTCCTCTCATCATTTCAATAATAATATATAATTAAAAATTATTTATTATATTTAACTTATAAACATATCTTCAAATACTACATTATGAGATGAGGATGATAAAAAATAAATGATGAATATATTTTTTCTATATTTTTTTAAGAGGCTTATCTGCCATACATGGTATGTGATTGCTGCTAGCTCGGTTTGTTTCTCTTGATTTGTATCTGAAGATCTCTACATGAATTATATCGCCACGAGCTCGTGGGAATCCACCCAAAACCGTTTAAGGGCTTGTTTGGATTTAGGAAAGAGATAAAATAATTTTTATCTATGAGCACCCTTATTGAGTTTTGACAATGTCATAAGATAGATGTTCTAATGTTAGCATGTTGTCTATGTCTATGATTGATATGATCTAAAGAGATATTACTAGAAAGCGGTTGGACTAAAGTTGAGTGACATGCGAGTGAAGGAAAGAATATTCGACAATGCATCCTCAGTTGGTCAAACTTTAGCGCTACATGTGATAGTAACAAAACTTATGAATACATCACAATGACTTAAAAGTGATCAAGCATTATTCTAATTTTTTTTAGAGCACAAGAGGGACCAGATATGTGTGATTACATGCGAGCAAATGAGTCTAGATTATACAAGACACTTTAAAGATGTCACTATAATGGTCTTCTTTAGAAAAGATTTGAAATAGTGATCCCATGTTATTTTTTCTTTTTTTGAGTGTACTCGATAGTCACACGAACTATTTGTTAATATTAACGAGATTGAGAATATAGTGAAAAATCAAAGGGGCGCCCATATGGGCATCTGTATCCACATTCATCTCTCAGGCCAATAACGCCTAACATTATGGCCAGGTGTTATGCCTGGGATGATGGCACCGAAGGCTGGCCTTTGAGGTCAGTCGTATGTTATCAAAATAAAACCTCTTTTATTAAGAGCTTTTTTCACTCTCTCTCTCCTATGGTAAGACAGGAGTAATATCACCATCTCTCCATAAACTTTATTCTCTCTTTAAAAAGGCATGTAGGTTGTGGGTGTTTGAGTGTGTCTATGGTTCATCTATGTGGCATGCTCAACCATTGCGTGGGGGCAGGATTTGGTACACTTGATTCACCTGTATAGTTCTTGAGCTCCAACGGATTCTATTTTGAGTCCCAAACAAATTTAAGTTAGCTTGTGTTAAATAGATTAATTAGCGAATAGATTAACACAAATCCTATCCAATTGTTTATTTAATCTCATTTAATTTACTTTTCAATTCTCTGAAATATATATATATATATATATATCTATATATATAAGTGACTTAGGGATGAAAATTGACCACTGTTCACGGGCCAAAACTTTTTCTTAAAATAGAAATCGGATGAAGAGGTAATTTTATCTAAAAGTTAAATTTATTTACTAAAATTACGGGATTTCGTGGGTTCAGGCATACTGCTGCAGATGCTCTCGTATGAAAACCACCATTGTCCATTATGCTCAAGGGCGGTGCTTCTCTGCCACTCAGAATGTACAGTTTATTTTGACCGTATGCATATTTTTTTTTAGATTTTTTAATATATTTAAAAAATAAAAAAATATATAAATACACTTAAAATCATTTCTTTAATTATTAAATAAAAATAAAAAAAAAAATTTATGACCAGCGGTCACTTTGAAGGACATAAGGAGAGGGCACAAGCATTTTCCCATGCTAAATGCAAACTATCGCCATGTAGGATAATAATTACCAAAATCAAACAAGCTAGTTTTTCTAAAAGTTGTAGGGAAATTATTATTATAAAATTATAAAAATAAAGAGTTACCAATTAAAATGATTTAGTTTTATAAGTTAAATATATCTTTTAAAAAAAATTATCAAACCACATTGTTTCTTAAAATCATATCTTAAAATATCTTTTTATTGACAAAATATTTCTCTCTTTCTTTTATTTTTTTATTCAAGAAATAGATGGCCGAAATACACTCACATTTCATACTGGTGGAATGAATATAATCCCCGGCCTCTTGCTGCTCTTTCAAATATTCCACCTCTTCCCCTGATTTTGTTCCTAACGAACCCATTCACATTACAATTAGTTTTCAACCTCTTTGCCTCATGATCTTCTTCACTCTTGTTAGTCCGCACATCATCTTTAATCTCCTCGCTTTCATCCTTTTTGCGTTTGAGGAAACTCACAAGCTCTTGGAAAGCAACATTGGCATCATCGCTCTTCATTAACTCTTCGGCAACCTCGGCTGGGGTCACCTGCGTGCTGTCTATCAGGCCTTCGATCTCTGCGTACAGGTGGTGGCAGTCGCGGCGGTGAGCGCCGTCACCGAGGTAGTTAGAGGCCAAGAGCTTGAACCCACGGCTGGTGCAGTATGACATGTTGATGTGCATGTCCATCCGGCCGGGACGGAACAAGGCTGGGTCGAGCCGGTCCTTGTGGTTGGTCGTGAACACGATGATTCGCTCGTCCCCACAGCTCGACCACAGACCATCAATGAAGTTTAGTAGACCCGATAATGTCAACTGCAACATACAAGCATAAAACAAAGAAACCGAAAGTCAATTTTTATCTAAGATTAAGATTAATGAATTATGGACAGAAAATGTAAGAAAAGGATAGGAATTTACCTTGGTCTGAGAAGGTTCATGGTGGGCATCCTGATTTTTCCAACCCTGCATTTCCACGCTGCAATCTATATCTTCAATGACCAGAATAGACCTATTGGTGATGGACAACAAGACCCCTCTCAGATCGGAATCGGAGTAAATGCTGGTTAGCTCCAAATCATAGATGTCAAACTTGAGGTAATTAGCCATGGCAGCGATCAAGCTCGATTTGCCAGTACCAGGAGGGCCGTACAACAAATACCCTCTCTTCCAAGCCTTTCCCACCCTTTTGTAAAACTCCTTCCCCCTCAAGAACCTGTCCAAGTCGTCAATTATGGCCTTTTTGAGCTCGGGATCCATGGCCAGGGTGTCGAATGTGGCCGGATGCTCCAGATTGATCGACCCCCACATGCCCCGGCCCCCTCCTTCCTCGTCGCCAAATGGGCACTCACGGTTGTAAAGCTTCACTACCCTGTCCTCCTCTTTAATGGCTTTGGCTCTGAGCAGAACATGAGGGAGGTAAGAGTCGAACACCTTGTCTTTGAATTTTTTGTTGAAGATCAGCTCGAACCAACGCTGCTCGTTGGAGTACGGGTTCTTGGGTTCGATGCAGACAAACCGCCATCTGAGCTGGATGTTCTCGAACCTATCCAGGATCTCCTCGCCCTTCGTGATGGCGACGCTGAGGTTCTTTTGGCGTTGGGTTTTGCCGACGAGGAGGCGCTCGTTGGAGGGGCTGATCTTGGTGCCGAGGTAGACCTCGGCGGCATCGTAGACCTGGTTCCGGGCCATACCGCAGCGCTCGTCAATGACGAGGGTGAGAGTAGAGGAGAGAGGGGTGAAGAGAGAGCGCACGGCGGAGAAGAGGTAGGAGCGGAGCTGGTGCGGGACGAGCTCGTTGGCCATGGAGCGGACTAGCATCATGGAGGCGGCGAAGGAAGCATAGGCGGAGAACAATGTGGAGGCTGTGGGGGGTATATCTTTGAGAGAGAACATCGTACAGAACTAGACTCAGAGCTTGGAGAATTCAGCAATGGATGCTACGAACAGTCGCACAAAATTGTTTATTAATAGAAAGAACACAAAATTCTAATATTTTTGCATACTCAGCATTCTATTAATAGGATTGATTACGTATCAAAAATAATTTATATAATCAATCTTATCAGTTAAATTATTATTAATTAGTCTCGTTTACTTAACTAAAATTAAAAATTTTATCTGATTTTAATTTATTATTATAATTTTTTTAAATTTTTATATAAAATATAATAAATAATTTAATTTTTTTTAATTTTAATATAAAATTAATATTAAAAAATTATATTATAATAATATTTTATTCGTTATTATTCAAAATATCTTATCTCATTTTATCTTATATGTCCAATGAGTTATTTTAACCTTCTATCTCACTAAGATATAATTTTGTTATTAAATATTAAATTATTTATTCTTATCTAATTATTATATAATTTTTAAAATTTTTATATAAAATATTATAAATAATTCAATTTTTTTAAATTTTAAAATAAAATTAATATTAAAAATTATATTATAATAATATTTTATTTAATTTTTAATAAATCATCTCATCTCAACCCCTCATCTTTCAAGCCTAATCTTCTGTTAGCCCTTTGAGACGTTGGATAAGTATTAAAAGGACAGGATCCTATACATCAAGCACCAAATTCTATTCCGTGCATCCAAAAGAGTTCGGATAAGTTTGGATAATTCGAGGTGATATCATATGATTATAAATAGAAAAAAATAATAATAAAATATTAAATAATAATAAATAAATATATAAATAATAATTATAAAAGTAATGAAATCATTCCACTATCTAACTACAGCCTTATAAGACAGACGCAAAATGTTAAATGTGGGGGGACCTCATAAGATCCTTATCATTTGCTTGTCATTGTTAATTTGTTGATTTGGATTAAGCCACAACCATGAATTCACAAATGATACGAGCTTGTGGTGGAAAATATGGTGGAGTTTGAATTCAGTCTCAAGAAAATATTATTATTTATTTAAAAATATTACTACTTTTAATTTATCCAATTGTTGTAAAGGATATCAATTTGGTGGAGTATGTGAACTCCACTAATACAAAAATTCATTTAAAATTTAGGCCCAATATTTGAATTTTTTAATTTTTGTAATTTGGATTTTAATTTTCATGAAGTTTGCAATTAGTACATCCGTCGATTTTTTGATAAAAAAATTAATGAAATTTATTTAGGGTTATAATCGAACAAAGCTGAGCCGGTCTTTGAGTTGCCAAACTCGGCTTGATTCAAAATATTCAAGCTCAAGTTCCAGATTTTTTTTTAATTTTTTGTTCGAATTCGACTCGATAAGTTTAACTCTCAATTCAAACTCGAGCTCAAATTCTTCTCACAAACAAATTCGAGTTCGAGCTCGAATTATTTATTTTTTTATTTTTTAAATAAGATTTAATAATTAATAAATTAAATAAATAAATAAAATATCTAATATTGAATTTATACAACTAATCAGTAGAACCCCTATTGAATTATAAAATTTTAAAAAATTTATAAATAATTAATATCTAACTAGTTGATATTTATCAAAAATAAAAAATATTATATGCGTATATATATTATTAATACATATACTTAATATGATAACATATATCTATTTTATATATGATTCTCATATACTAGTATATGAAATTATTAAATTTTAGTGACTAATTATAATAAAAATTATAAAATATATCTATGAAGTACATTTATTATATAGACATAAGTAATTAAATTACATATTATATATTTAATTATAAAAGTGATATATTTATATTTTTAACTAATACATATATATATGTATATATACATAGGTATATGTATATATTTATCAATATATGAATGATTTTTAATCGAGTCGATTCGAACATAAACGAGCGGGTCTTAACGAGTCTTAATCGAGTCGAGTCGAATTTTATTTGATATGTGTCATTTACAAATCGAGCAAGTATTTACTTTTACGAATGACTATTTTTTTTTTCATGAGTTAAGTTTAATTCGAGTTTAATCGAACAAGTACTGAACGGGTTATCAAACAGATTAGTTTATTTATAGTTCTAGATTTATGGACTAACATATGACATAAATATTCATATTAACCTGTCAAAGGCCGACACAAATATGCTTAATTGTGAGTTTTATGAACTTTACGCATCAATTTTATAAAAAATAAAAATTGAGAGACCTCGAATAGAAAAAATATAATAAAAAATATAAATATTAATTTTGCAATTAATCTTAAAAATTTTCATTTTCTATCATTTTAATTAGTGTAACAATTTTAAGTGATTTTATGTTTAATTAATACACTTCAACCGTATTATATTAATTGATGTGATTAATTACTTTTATAAGACGGGCGACGGGGCGAGTACATCATTCAGATTCGTTACCGATTACAGAGTAACATAACTCAGCTTGGACTCTAAGTTATGATGACTATGTGCCAGCTCGCTTTTTACGGGAAAGCCATTTCAATTTTTGTGGTATTCTTTATAGTAACGTTACGTACAGTTATTTTTGTATATTTTTTGTACACTTTACTGATATAATTAGCTGGATTAATTTTTTTTAATACATAATCAATCATATCACTAGAGTGCACAAAGAAATCTGCAAAAATGACCGCACATAAAATTTTCCTATTCTTTGTTTGGACAAGTCTCAAGACATACTTTTTGATTTTTTTATTTTTTTCGAAGCCTTGGGGTCAAGAAGGTACTTGAAAGAAGACTGACATGATATGTGATCTGACTCTTGGCGATTTGATATGTCTTTCTGGCGCAGAATAATTTTTGGAATTTGGTGGATATTTTCATCTAGACGATGTTACTTGCTCCTAATTTATACACTATTTATTTCTTGGATAATAAATATATTATTTTATATTTATATTCCTAATTATTTTCAAAAACATGTTTAAATAAATCACGTGGTACAATATCGTGATTGTGACTACTTGTGCCACGTCAAGATAACATTGTGAGACTTATAATAAGAGCATCTCAACCGGTGCAAGGGTACTTTTTCTCATAATTTAATAGAAAATTTAGAAATTTATTTAAAATCATCTCTACATTTAAATTTTTATTTTAAAAAATATTTGTAAAATGTATCATGATTTTTCATATTTAGAGAATTATTATACATCTTCAAATTATTTTTTATTAATATTTTATTTTAATTATTTACACTTTCTATTATATTTATCTGCTTCTAATCATCTACAATTTTTATTATACTTATATTTATTATAGTTTTAAATAATCATTTTAAAAATAATTTAAATAATTACAAAAATATCAAAAAATATTAATTATAAAAATATTATCATACCCACAAAAAATAATTTAAATTTTTTATTAAAATATTCACTAGAGTAATAATTCAAAATATAAGAAAAAATATTAATTAGTTAAATTTATAAATAGAAGTGAAAGAAAAAATAATAAAAAAATAAAAAAAATATTATTTTAATAGAATAAAGAAATGATAGGGAATGAGATGTATAAGATTTTTGAAAAATAAATAAAATTTAAGAAAAAATTTTAGAGAATATTATTTTTAATTAAATTATAAAAAATTTTATGAAAAACCAATGTAAATGCTGTAAGAATATTCTTTTATAAATTATTTTATCAAAATATCTCTAATTTAAAATATAATTATATAAAAGATTGTGTGTTTATGATTTCCTTAATTAAAAAAATATATATTTTTTGGATGTTTCTATCGCTACATCTGAGAGTTCCAGCTGACTTTGTATTTTTTTAAAAAGTTTTATATGTATTTTTAAATATATTTTTTAAAAAATTTATAAAATTATTAAAAAAATATTTATTTAATTATTAAGTAAAAAGTAGTAATAATATAAAAATAAAATAAAAGAATCCTAACAGGGGACCACCTGTGAAAAGATTAGCATTTTCTTTTTAAATTTTTATTTTATTTTATTTTATTTTTACCAGCCTAGATCAGCGGCTGAACACATATTACATTTAATGGGTATTTGCTGTTCCCAATTAGTCGTGCCGAGATTCTTGCCCGATATGATTGTACGTTACTTTAACTTTACGAATGGAAAGGTATCAAGTTGAATAATTAAAAAAGAATAGTTCTATTTTATCTCTTTATTTTCTTCTCTTTTATTTTGATTATTTATATATCTCATTTTTATTAAAAAAATAACTACTAATGTATTAATATTTTTTAAAAATGTTGAAAAAATATGAATAAAATAAATTAGAAAAATAAATTTTGATTAGAAGAAACATCCAACGGTCACTACTAGACAACAACTTAGCAGTACTCTTAAAAAAATGGTTTACCGCAAAATCAAAATTCTAATCATTATCTCTGCATAGCATACATAATTTTTTAATTTTTCTCTTACTAAATATGTACTATATAGATGATTAATAGAAGAATTTAATTAATTTATGAAAAATAAAATTAAAGAATTAAAAAATAAATAAAATAAATATGGTATATGATACTATGTAAAGATGATGAGTACAAAAATCCATTACAAAATCATTGAATATAGTACTGTCTTGTAAGATGAGGTCTCCATTTTTAAATATAGTAACATTGATTAATGTATGAATTTTGAAATTCGCAATTAGACACTTCTATTAATTTTTTGTTAGATAATTAATTAAAGAATTGCTACGTGTCAGTCTTCAATTAGTTGACACGGATACTCTAATGTGAGATTGATCTAGGTGCGTGATTGCAAGTTTCTTGAAAGAGAAAAACTTTAAATCGATGCTTTCAATAAATTTGAGTTATCAAAACCCAATAGCTAAGTGACACGTAAGGGTTGCAATTTTACAGCCAAGCTGGGTTACGGAGGATCAAATTAATTTCTCTTTTCAAAATCTTTCAAGACGAGTTATTTTTTGTGTTTCAGTTTCTCTAATCCCTAATTTTTTTCTCATCTCTAATTTGGAAAAAAGTATGATTTTGTTTCTTTAATCTCTAATGGGCACTTGTTGGATGATCATGAAAATAGAAAAGATCTTTTTCTTCCTTTCTTAAAGAATGAATTATTATTATTAACATTATCGTTACTACCTTGCCTATTGAATTTGGTCCTTCTTAAATTTTCTAATACTTCTTCATCTTGGCTTACTTTTAAAGTTTGATTACCAAAGATTATAAAAAAAAAAAAAAAAAAGTTTGATTACCAAAAGAAGGGGGATCTGTGTTTGATTGACAGGAAAAAGAGAGAAAATGACAGAGAAAATAAAAGAAAAACAAAACAGTTTACTTGCCTTTCTTGGGGAAAATATTTTCCCCCAAAACTTATCCCTTTTTGCACCAATAATTTGTGCCATGACCCATGAGTGGAAGGTTTTAACTTCAAACTACTTTCCTGCTTGCTATTCTTGAAAACGAAAGCATTACAAGTTAAAAAATGATTTTCATTTCTTGATAGAGAGTTTATGGTAAATATTCGATAAATATTAATAATGAATACAACGGAAGCGAACGGAAGCGAAAGTGATCTTAAAACAATTGAAAATTAGCCAAAGAGGGGTTTCGTTTTGAGAGAGAGGGATGGGGGAGACCCTTTTGTCAAGAAAAGGGAATTCGAGAGAAAGCAGTGTTCGGAAGGGGAGAGATCGAATTCGAGAGACCCTTTCGTATAGTTTGATTCCCTGCTATACGTCCAAAGCCAACTCTTAAAAAACCGTTATGTGGTAGCTCTCTATTGACCTCCGAGAAAACCAATTTATAGGAGACACCGGTTTGAAACATTTCTCTAATTGAAATTTGAAAGTAATACATGAGCAAGATTTTGAATTGCAGAAAAGGAAAAATTCAGCTACTGATTTTAGAATTACACGTTAAAAATTCAGAGAAGATTTGTATTTAGATATGAAGCCAAGGCTTGGGATGGATCCACATGAGGCTCATAGAGATACTTCACAAACTCAACTCAAGTATATGACTTGGAGTTCCTTAATTTTCTAGTCCTGTTCTGTTCGATAGGAAAATTAATCATATGGGCTTCTTCCATAACACCTTAGTTCTCTTAATTTAAACCCTAGAGAAGCCTTTAGTCGAGACATGAATCTAACGCCAGTCTATATATATATATATATAGATAGCTGGCATGCATGGCTGATTACAAACATTTTCTTCTTCTGATCATGCTCTTTGCTCTAGTGTTCCTCGTAGATTTTATTGGTTTGTTCACCAATTTCTGCCTTTTGGCCTTCTGAATTCCAGCATTTTTCTGATCTGCAGCAGCAGCATCATCATCCTCAGCATCATGATCGCCTTCTATGTTCTTCCGCTTGAGAAGCTTGATGAGTGCTTGGAGTGCAACATCAGCATTGTCACCCTTCATTAACTCTTCGGCAACCTGTGCAGGAGTTACATGTGTGTTTTCTAGGAAGCCTTCGATCTCTGAAAACAGGTAGTGGTGGCCGCGGATTCCCAGGTATGTGTTGGCCAGCTGCTTGAAGCCATGGGAGGTGCAGTAGGACATGTGAATGTGCATGTCCATGCGCCCAGGACGCAACAGTGCAGGATCTAACCTTTCTTTGTGGTTGGTGGTGAAAACGATGATTCTCTCATCTCCACAGCTTGACCATAACCCGTCTATGAAGTTTAGTAGTCCAGAGAGTGTCAACTGCACCAACTTAAACCCAAATTTTGAGTTTAGCATAATAAGTTGATCTGTTTTTTCTTCATTGTGGATGATGCCCAAATTAAATGAAATCAAATCCAACTCTCAAATTAAAGAGAAATACTATATAAAGTCATAGAATATGTAAACGACGCATAATCATTTTGAAAAAAAGTAATTCACTTTTAAAAAGTTAATTTTTTCATGTTGGTTTTGTATTTATTAATTTTTTTTCTAAAAGATTATGTATTATTTACATAATTTACTACTATAAATACCATTTTTTTCAAATTAAAAGACACCATTTTTCGAACAATCATTATCTGTTCTTTAAGCTGGGTGGCATTGGAAAAAGTCCAAGCCCTTCGGCCTCTGCAAAGTCGCCACTTGGGTGTATGAGAATGAAAGGCACGAAACCAAACTGGGCCTCTTTAAAAGCCTGAAAATGGTCAATCAAATTCTCTACAACAACACAATTGGGTTGAAACTCACTCCTTTCATAAAATTAGGCCGCGCGTGGAAAGTCCATGCAGTAAAAGTCTTTAGAGGTTCAAACAGAGGAAAGGTTTTTTTATTCTTTATTTAAAAAAAAAAAGAAAAAGAAAAAGAAGAAGAAGCTAAAAAACCTGAAGAATTGAGTCAATATAGGCTCTATTTGGATCATATTGTTGGATAGTGTCGGTTGGTAACCAAATATATATGAGAGGACAATTGTTTTTGAACCATTGTTCAACATAAATAGAAGGAAAAAAAAAGGTAAACCCTGTACGTGAAATAGACATGACCATGTTGAAAGATGGAATGGCTATCTACTATCTAGCTTTACACGAACGAAGATCCTTCTGTGGTACCCACAACGTACCACTCTTCAAATGACTTTCCTACCTAACATAAAATGTGTTCTGTATTTGGTGGTGGAGGTGGTGGTGACCATAAAATGGTCATAGAAAAGAAATGCATGTGCCTGTCTGGCGTGGCTTGACGATGAAAACAAATTATGATCGATGTTTTTAGCATGTCAAGTGGCCCCAGAGATGCATGCTAGCTAGTGCTCGTGGGGCAAGTGCTTTGTAACTGGTGTTCAGCTGAATTCATTAACAATTTAACCAGATACTGCTTTTTCAAGCCAATCAAATACTCATGTAATCAGAATTGTAATTCACCAAAATGCAAAGAGACAAATGATCAAAACATTAATTAACTTGCAGAGGCATTGGAAAAGGAGGAGGAGTAGTGCATGTGCAAAAAGTGCAACACATGAGGCTACCCAATACCCATTATTGTGAAAAAACAACTGTTAAAATCAGAATGGAAACGGACAAGAAGCCCAATATATTTAATTATGGTATGCACCATTCAGGAGCAAATTTTCCATTGGCAGACAGCAATTTCAGACTTTTCTTTTTACGTTGAATAGTAACTTTCAGAATCAGAATGCAAATAATGGGGAAAAAAAGAACTTCAAAATTGATCATACCTGTGCATCAGATTGCTTACGCCCATCTGCACGCCGACGATCTTGAAGCTCGATGCTGCAATCAATATCTTCAATCACAAGTATGGACCGATTTGCAGTAGACAGCAACAATTTTCTCAGGTCAGAATCCCGCAGTATATTTGCTAGTTGCAGATCATAGACGTCAAACCTCAGGTGATTAGCCATGGCTGCAATCAAGCTGGATTTTCCGGTGCCTGGAGGTCCATACAACAAGTACCCTCGTTTCCATGCCCTCCCTACTCTCTTATAAAACTCTTTCCTCTTCACAAACCTGTTTAGGTCCTCCATAACAGAATGTTTCAGTTCTGGGTCCATGGCTAGCGTCTCAAACGTAGCCGGGTGCTCCAGATTAATGGACTCCCACTTGACTCCATGAAAGTTGTAGGAACTATTCAGTGTGTACATCTTCAAGACCCTCTCCTCATCTTTAATGGCCTTAGCTCTCTCAAGGACAAACGGCACGTACGTGTTCAAGATCTGTTCCTTGTGTTTCTTGAGAAAACTCAGCTCAAAGAAGCGCTTTTCAGATCTCGGTTGAGAATCGTTGGGGTTGCTTTTTTCTGACTCGGCACAAACAAATCTCCATTTAAGCTCAACCCCATCGTAGAAATCAATCAGCCTCTCTCCCTTCTCGAGCCGGATCATAAGATTCTTCTCCTTGGGGCTTTTGCTGATCTTGAGCCTCTCGGTGTTGGGGCTGATCTTGGTGCAGAGGTAAACCTCTGCAGCATCGTAGACTTGGTTCCGGGACATGCCACAGTTCTCTTCGATGACTAGGGTAAGTCTAGGAGAATGAGGCTTGAAATAGTATCTGAGGGTGGAGAGAAGGAAGCCACGAACCGGTTGGGGAATGATTTCGTTGGCCATTGAGCGGACAAGCATCATTGAAGCGGCCATGGAAGCATAGGCTGAAAATAGCGATGATGGTGAAGGTATGTCTCTGGTGGGAAACATGATTGCAAAATTTTGAGCTCGCTCAACCAAGTTTGAGTATTGTTTCAAGGTTTCAAAAAAACCAAGTTAGAGCTCTAAAGGAGCTAGCTTGAGCTGTGGGAGTAGTAGTAGTACTGAAGTTGCAGTAGTGCTCCAAAACAACATGTATATATAAAGGTTTAATAATTATTTACTTTAATAACATGAGATGATCGACTCCGTTTCATATTTTTTTATTTTTTATTTATTTTTTTCTCTTCTTTTGGAGTCGTCGTCTTATTAAAATACTTTCCTAAAGGAAGGCCAACCGAGGAGCTTTAAAATCATAAACTAAAAGACGATACAAAAAGCTTCAGTGCCACGAATGATAAAAGGTACAAATGGCATAAAAAGTATGCTGGTTCAATGCATGTTACTTTTCCCCCAAGCCAATTGCGTGTCGAACCCGTTGTCCATCCCTCGAAGAAAAATATTTGAGTTCTCACAGAAATCAAAAGTATCACTCAAAGAGGGATAATGCTTTATCCACGTAATGTGGTCCCCGATTATATTTTTTAATTTTTTTAATATATATATTTTTATTTAATAATTAAAAAATATTTTTAAATGATATTATAATTTTTATTTATTTTTAAAAAATATTTAAATATATTAAAAAAATATATAAAAAATATAAAAAAAAAATTTATTTTACCTTTTCGGTGACATTTCTACGTGGACGTAGCAGCGTCCGAAGGAATTCCAGAGCAGTTGGGACACTTGAGCAGTACTGCTGCAGGCTGCGTGGCATGCATATAGGTAGGGTTGCAGCCAACTTGCTGATCATCAACTTTCGTATATTTTGAAAATACACATGTATCCATGCCATTTGCTAGCTACGTAGGTTAATTATCTTTCTTATAAGTGATAAAAAATTTTATTACGTACAAATAAAGCTACATATTAATTTATATATTAATATTAATTTTTTTTATATTTAAAATTTAAATTAATATTATTTTTAATAAAATTTATTTTTTGATCAATCATAATAAATTGATACACATATTAATATATAAATATATTTGCAATTAAACTTTCCCTTGATAAAAATGGAGGCCTAGGTATGTGGAAACTCCTTAGGGTTAGGGTATTGGCTGATCTTTTACCCTCGGAATGGAATTGCACCAAGATTCTTATATACAGCAGTACTTGTAGTATATAGATTATTAGTCAAACTAAATAATTTAAAATAATTGGAGATCTTTCTATAGACAATTCAGCTATTTCAATACCAGGGGCGGTGGGGTGTTGGAGAAGGTACCGTTGCGTATATGCACACAACAAGATCAATTGGTAATTACTCAAATATTTAAGCTCACCAGCAACTTATAATGGTATTTATAATGATCATTTGAGCCTTAAAATTACGTCTCTGTATGGACAAATATTGGTGATGAAAGCCATTACCTCACTAGTCGATGATTGTCACAATCAACATTACGTACGATTGTAATCACGGCCGTTTCAATTCCATGCACTTTGAAACTGGCAAATTGCAAGAAGGGAAAAAAGTTCCAGGTCGTAATTACTATTTTCAAAGATTACATCATGCATGATGAATGATCTCGTGTATAATTTGGTGGAATGTCTACCCCTTTCCATTATGATCATGATGATGATCATCAGCTGATAAAGTCGGCTATCATTTTGATAAAATACATATATAGCTCGACTCAACATTTTTAGCAAAGTCTGGCAATTCATGTACTTAATTGTGTCGTGTCCACGTTAATTTTATTTTATTTTTTTTTATAAAAAATAATACTATTTATCAAAAAAATATTACAGACATTTATCAAATCATATAGATTGAGAAAGAAAATCTGGAATGCAATCCCAACTCATCTAATATTTCAACAGTCCAAGAATGTCTATAGCTAGTAGATGGCCGGGCAACCTCATTTCCTATCCTACCAACATACTGGATTTTGTATTCACCGATCAAATATAATATTTTCCTTGTTATTGTCATCAAATTACCTTTGACAATAAAGCAGCTGCATTTTGAAACTCTTGTATCACCAAAAGGCAATCACTATCAATAATAAGCTTTTGAATCCCCATGTTAGCACATAGTTGAAGGCCTTTGAAAATGGTTAAGAGTTCAATGTCCTTTGGATTCGCAACTTCATTCTCTACCTTACTAGCAGCCATAACAATGTCTAATTTTTCATCTCTTAAAATAGCCTCAACACCTATTTTGTGTAGATTGCTAAGCATTGCCCCATCCATAATTAGTTTTAGAAAACCTATCGAGGGAGGTTTCATTCAACAATAATTTTTTGTCTTGCTGATTGGCATAGATTTAATATTAGTAAACATCTCATGTAAAGATAAGGCATGTTCAACTACCTATCTAGGTTTAATACGAATTTTATCATTCACTAGCTTATTTCTCATAAACTAGAAGCCCCATGCTATTAGGAAGAGTACAACCAATTTTTCATCTCTTCTAGTCTCTTTCACTTTCATAGTGACATTCATAACTGACAACTCTCTTCTCATCTCACCCATCATAGGCAGTAAAATACTAAACTACTCCAGTAGTTCTTTATGTTAGGGCAGTAAAATAATGCATGAGGTAAGTCTTCAACTCTTTTATTGCAAAAACAATATTTTTCTTCGATTGGGACATTCTTCTTGTAAAGATTAGATTGAGTGGGTAGGCCATCTTTACAAGCTCTTCATCCAAATACCTTAACTTTATGAGGGACTTTCATCTTCCATATAGCCTTTCATAGTGATTGATTTCGATCTGCTACTAGAGGAACACTCACCTGTATTGCATTTTAACTCTCTTCTAATTAACCTATATACACTTCTTACATTGAACTTTTCACTTTTTTCCTATGCTCATACCCATTTATATAGTTGTTCTTCAGGACAAATAAGAATCTTCAAAATGTTTGTGGCAACTTTTGGATTGAATATAATCTTCTCCACATTCCACCATCTCGAGTTATTATCAATAATGCTATCCATAGTTTTTTATTCGTTCTCTGCCCTTATAGCATTTCCATCCCTTTATAGCCTTGGATATCTTGGAACCCAATTTTCATACCATAATTTTGTAGTTTTCTCATCACCAATTCTCCACTTACATCCTTGAAGTAGCCATTTCTTTGCTGCCCATATTCATCTCCATGATTATGAAGGATATATTATGGAGACTAGAATAAAACAATACAAAAAAAAAAATTGCCTCTTGGGAAATATATTGCCTTCTAGATTATGTGGAGCATAGAGTTCTCTTTCTATAAGATTCTCAACCCCTATTTAGCTAATAAGGCCAGATTGAAAATATGCAAATCCTTAAAGCCTAAACAACCTCTAGACTTTGGTTCGTACATCTTCTCCCAATTGATCCAATGTATCTTCCTCTCATCCTTTCATTGACCCCACCACAGTTTTGGCATCATAGATTCCAATTCTTTGCATAAAGTACCAAGTAATAAGAAACAAGTCATTGAATCTGTGGGGAGAGAGAGAGAGAGAGAGAGAGAGAGAGAGAGAGAGAGAGAGAGAGAGAGAGAGAGAGAGAGAGAGAGAGAGAGAGAGAGAGCTACAACTTTTATAAGTATTTCCTTACCTCTTGAGATAGAAGTTGATCCCTCCCACTCTACAATTTGTGCCACATTTTATGTTTTATCTCCTAGAAAGCCCTTGTTTTGGATCGACCTACAATTGGAGGTAGGCCTAAATACTTCTCATACGTTGCGAACTAGTAACCCCACACAAATGCAAGATATCATCCTTCACTATAGCTGGCACATTCCTTGAGAAACTATAGATATTTTCTCTTTGTTAATCTTCTATCTTGATGCCTTTTCATATGTATTAAATAGCCTTTGAATAGTTATGTTTTCTTTAAGATCTGCTTTACAAAAGATCACACTATCATATGGAAAAAGCAAATGATTAATCTGAGGAACCCTTCTGCAAACTTTAACACCCATGAGCTTATGATCATTCTCTACCTTTTGTAATAAGGAAATCAATCCCTCAGTGCATATAAAAAACAAATAAGGGAAAATATGATTCCCTTGTCTCAACCCTCTATTTGGGACAATTGGCCCTTTTGGCTCTTGATCATTAATTAAAATGGAAAAAGTCACAGTATTCACACACTTCAAAATCATATTAATTAGCTTCTTCTCAAAACCCATAGTATTCATAATAGCATCTACGAAATCCCATTCAACATGATTGTAGGCTTTACTCATATTTAACTTAAGGGACATGTATCTTATTTTACCAACTTTCTTTTGCTTCATATAGTGGATCAATTCATATGCTACAATGACATTATCAATAATAAGTTGACCAGGCACAAAAACACTTCGAGAGTCAAAAATAATAGAGGGAAGAATTCTCTTCAGCCTATTAGCAATAACCTTTAAAATCAACTTATAAACACATTACACAAGCTAATTAGACGAAAGTCTACAATCTTCTCAATAACTTCCTTCTTTGAAATCAGTCTAATGAAAGTGTGATTTAATGCAATAGGAAACTCTCTAGTTTGTAAAAACTGTAAAATTGCTTCTCTAACTGATCTGCCAATGACATGCTAGAATTTTTGAAGAAAGATTGGGGCCATCCCATCTGGTCCAGGATAATTTAAAGGATTCATCTCTTTCCATGCATCGACCACCTCTTTCTCATTGTAGGGCTTTGATAATTCTTCATTCGTAGAAGCTGTCACCTTACCTACCAAATTTTGCAGAAAATTAATAGGACGTCTCTCTTTAGAAGCTGAGAACAAATCGTGAAAATAGCCCATTATGATACTATCTTTTGCCTCTCATTCCTGCCATTCACCATTTTCATCTTTTAACCTCTTTATACTTTTTCCTCTTCTCCTATGTGAAGCTTTCATATGAAAAAATCTTGAGTTTTGATCCTCTTCCTTTAGCCATAGTGCTTTTGATCTAAGCCTCCACCTGATCTTCTCTCTCTCCAGCCAAGTTTGAACATCTGCTCTTGTTGAGATTTGGGTCTCTCTATCACCAAAAGTGGTATCTCGTGCCTGTACATGTTGAAGTTTCTGTGTAGCCTTTCTTAACTGATGATGGGCCCTTCCAAATGTAGTACGATTCCACAATTCAAATCTTTGACTGCAATCAGTAATCATTGCCCTAACCACTTTCATATCATTCCTCCCTATACTTTGTCTCCATAAATTTTCTATAATCTTCTCACAACTTGTCTCCCCAATCCATATGGCTTTAAAACTAAACAGTTTCTATGTTGGCCTTTGTGTAGAACCCCCTTCTAATTCTAACCATTGGGAGATGATCAGAATAGGTCACAAAGCCATAAATAACACTTGCTTGTGGAAGGCAAGCACACCAATGTGAATTAGCTATAAATCTATCTAATCTATCACTGACGCAACTCTTCCTTTCTCTCCCATTGCACCAAGTGAATTTCGGCCCTCGATAACCTAAGTCCGTTAAAGCACAATCATTAACCATGTCTCTAAAATCACACATTTATTTCTCAGACCTATCCCTAGCACCCCATTTATCATTCTGATATAAGATTTCATTAAAATCTCAAAAGACCATCCATGACTCCTCTCTTCTACATAAAGAATGAATCAGTACTCATAAAAAGTATCTGTAATTAGTATCAGGGTGCCCATAAACCCCAATTAAATACTAACAAAAAACTTCCTTATTATTAGAAACTTCATCTTTAATACAAGTTTCAACAAGATTTTTAGAGTAACTAAGCATGGTAAGATTAACATCCTATTTCCATAATAAAGCAATTCCTCCACTTTTTCCTTCATAATTAACAACTAAAAAATTAATAAAGCCATGCTTAAACTTACACTTCTCAACATCTCGAGTTTTCAATTTGGTTTCTTGTAAAAATACAACATTGGGCCCTTTCTTCGTGACTAGGTTTCAAAGAGTGCAAATGCCCTATGGGTTCCCAAGCCCACATACATTTCAATTGAGTGTTTTCATGGCTCCTGGTGGGACTGAGTTTCAACCACCATCGATATCATCTTTTACACCTCACTCTTATTCTTATTGAGCTTCTTGTGGGATTGGTTCTTCTTAGAAACTCTTCCTTCCCCTTCCTCCAACTCGCTATGTTCTTTCCTCTTCTTGGTAGTTGCCTCCTGGTAACATATCTATTTCTAGGTTGCTAAGGACTTGCTAAACTAAGAAAGTTGTTTCCATTTCCAGGCTTCCATTACATCAGGCTTTTGCATGCTTTGTCTCTCTTGGGTTCTCACCCAAATAAACTTCTGTATGGGCCACAGGCTCATATTGGTCTTCAAGCCTAATATTTGGTTATTTTAACATTGTGGAAATCATTGCATTCTATTCCACATTCTCTTTAAAATTCTCCATTCCTTCATCAACACCCTCCATAACTTGCGTAACATCATCTTACAATTTAGTTTGAGATTCAGATTGACAGTCTTTGAATTCTGCAAGATCCTTTGATGTCAATTGAGCATTTACTCCCTTTATCTCAGCCTTCCCTTTAGGGACATGACCAACATTTTTGAAAATGTTCGTTACAGCTTCACCCAAAATTTTCATTGATTGAGATTGTGTAACTGAGATTCCTCTCAAGTTGTCCATCGCAATCACCGGAGCAGCCGGCACAGTTGACTGTCTGGTTTCAAATTTTCGATTCCATCGTTCTCCACCACCACCTCCATTACCCACTATCCCGATCCACTGTGTGTAAGGGAATCCATCTTTCTCGAAAGTACCTTGTGTTGTCTGCCATAGCTCACACTCCTTATACCCATGGCCTAGTCAATCACAACAGTAGCAGAATTTTGGGAGTCACTCGTATGGGAAAAGTATGCAATTTGGTGCCTCTGTTCCCAAATTTATCTTCTTCCCTCTAATTAAAGGCTTTGTAAAATCACCTATGACCCTCACTTGCATGAATTCTCCCCATGCCATTTTTCCTTCTTCAATATTAACTTCTTCTACCTTTCCAATTTTAAATCCCTTATGTATTCATTCATTGCACCAAGAGGTAATCCATGTAAACGAATCCAAAAATGTGCCTCTGTAAGGCGTATTTGGTGAATAGGTTGATTCCCTTCAACCTCCTATATTAGAACTAATTGTTTTTCAGAAGACCAGGATCCTTCTCGAATCACACACTCCTTCGCTCGTTATCTTGGAGATCCTTAAACTCTATGAGTGTAAAGGTTGAATTTAGTTCATGACATCTAATGTTGTTGATAGGCCTCCAAATCCTCTTAATCATTTGTTTAAAAGCATCTCTATTATAATGGCGCGCCATCAACAATTGTGTAATCTGGCATTTTTCTCAAAGGATAATTGCATCTTCCAGTTTATGAGTCTCCACTTGAATCTCCTCTTTTTCTTGATTCATAAGAGATAATCCGCTTGTACAATTCTTCTAAATTTTCTTCCATCACGAAGTACTAAAGTCGATATATAAATGGGACTGTAGACAAGCTTCCTGTACAAAGACAAAGGAGAAAACCTCTGCATGGCAGAAACCAAGAGAGGAGCCATTCATTTTGTGTCGGACGTTAATTTTAGTGTTTTAGTTCATCGTGTCCAAGTCATGATTTATGTGTCATATATGATCAGTCAACTTTAATTTGATAAAATGGGTGTGACAAAAATTTGTGATGATCAGCTTGTGTCGAATTCCGTGGATTGGGTATAAAAATTGCTTCTTTTTGTAAGTTAGTGTTGGGATCAGACCTGTCAAATTGGATTTTGGATTGTATACGCGTGGCAATCTTAATCGGACCGTTTAAAATGAGTCAAGCTCATCAATCTTAACTCACTAATTTCATATTTCTAGTCGATCATGACAAGCTTACATGATCCACTACTCATGCATGGTTATCCAATTCGCACCACTCAATCCTATTTATTAGTCAATCAAATATAAAACACAAATCTTACATGCAATATTAAAAAGTCTAGTATAAAATATTAGTAGAGCCTTTCAAACTTATTGTTTGATTTTTTTAATTTATTTTTTTATTTAATAATTAATGAAGTAATTATTAATAAATTGTATACTTTTTCTTTTTTCTTAATAATTAAGAATATTAAAAAAGGGTTAAAAAAATGAAAGAATAAATCAAAATTTTAAATACAGTACTAACGATAATGCCAATAGTAATCCCGTTGACTGACCCACAGTACCCTATATATATATGATGTGACGTATTTATTAGTATTTAATAATAAATAAATCTATAATAAATAATTATTTAATAATAATAAATATATTATATTTTATTTAATTAAATTTAAATAAAATAATAATTCATAATTTTCTTATATGTAAAATAGGACTCCTTTAGCAGCAACAATATGCCAGATATTAATGAGTTAGGGATCAATAATAGCTACTCTGCTGTATATATGGCGTGGCTTTGTCGAGCCGACTATGGATGCTCATACATCCCATTTTCCTGTTTTTTATTAGCTAGCTCTCGTGTCAGTGTCTTTTTCCCAGGAAATTACAAACCAAACACTCTTCTCAGTTATCATTGCAAATAGATGGGGCCATGGTGTCTCTAGCTTTCGGCGTCGGTAGCGAAAGTTTCCAAAATTCCTTTTCTTTTTTTCCTATCCCGGCCTAGACTTTCATCGCGACTTTTATTAAAGAGGATTATAGATATAATCGTATGTGACGTACTAAAAAATTAAAAAATTATTATTATTTTAATATAAATTTCGTATTTATTTATTTTAAAATAATTATGCAATATTTCTATACTTCAAAATATCATAATTTATTTTTATTAAAACATAAATATTTATGTTTTTTCGTTCGTATAATTCTCCTCATAAGTTATTAGATTATACGGCTTCCATTTGTGCAAGTCATGAAATCTTAATATGACACATTTTTTAATGCTTTACTGTGGCTAAATTCCAAGTGTGTGTATATATATATATAGAGAGAGAGAGAGAGAGCATATTCCCATGGGCTAGATCAGACTCAGAAAGCAAAAAGATGAAAAACCATTCTACCAGTACTACTTTAATTTTAAAGGTATATCTAAGAAACTTTTGTTCAAGCATTCGCGTGCTGTAGAGCACTTAGTTTCATAACATTGCTTTTTTTATTTTTTAAAATTAATATATTGTGATATTATAAGTTAATTAAAAAGATTATAATTACAACAAAGAAAACTTGACCTTGTTAAGATCTTATCCTTGGGGGTCACACCTTTTTGTCATTCTCCACTTTCTCGTACCTGTATCATGCATGATACTGATCTCAACTTTCTCTGCACGCACTTTGTTTCTCTTTTCCTCTTTCAGAGTCCCTCTTTTGGGTCGCAACCTCCTCATTTTCTTTCCGTTCTTAATGAGCTGCTCAGCTACTTTATGAGCTAGCTGGTGTTACTTTTGTGGTTTCAATGGACTCCAAAATCTTCTGAAATAGTCGATTCTGATTTTTTTTTCTCTTTTTAAACTTTAAATTTTATTAATTAAAAGAAAATTATAGACATAAATCAAACTACGAGATTCGATATAAAAAGTCTAGAATAAAATCTTGCCACATGTTGATACTCTCAACATTTCTCGCATATTGAGCAAGATAATGATTAGCTATATTAGCTTCTCTGTATACATGTGTAAATAAACATTCTCCAAAATAATATGACAACTGTTTAATCTCAGAATAAAGACCACAAAACATTGAGTTTGTTATACTATCTTGTTGCAGTGCCTCAATAGCCAGTAGACAGTCACTTTTCACCTGAATCTTGTATACTCCCATACTTGCATAAAACTGAAGGCCACATAAGAGAGCTAACAGCTCTATTTGCTCAGGTTCATCAACGACCCTTTCTGATGTGCTTGTAGCTATTAAGACTCTTTCTGATTTATCTCTTAATATTGTACTAGTCCCTGTTTTACCTATCTCTGAAAAAACTGCTCCATCCACATTTAACTTTAGCATTTCTGGTTGCAAGGCCTTCCATTTATAAAAGTCTTGCACTTGTAGCCTGGTTTGTTTATGATCAACTTTATAACTTTTCAATAATGAAACTGCATTTTCAGCAACTTGTTAAGGATAAATGACAACTTGTTCATGAATAAATTTATTCCTCCCATACCAAAACCCCAAAGCCAAAGCAAACAAAGTAGACAAATTATCATTTTGTTTATCTTCATAGAAATTAAAAGCCATGTCAAAGACATTCGAAGAATGGTAAATAACGTAAATAGTCTTTCCATGTTCTCTTAAGCTTCTCACAACTCACCAAAGCATGATATATTCCTTCTCTTTCACCATTACATAAGCTGTAGATCCCATCATTTGGAACATGCTTTAATAATAGATTTGCCTTTGTAGGCAACCCATCCTTACAAGCACGTTATGCAAATATATTTATCTTGTTAGGTACCGGCATTTTCCAAATATGTTTCCAAACCACTCTTTGAACACTTATAGATGAAGACTCATCTTCCTAAGAGCCCTGCTAGTCTAGAATAAATTTATAATAGGTTCTAACATTGAACAAGCTATTTCTTTCATAACCCCATACTATCTTACTTGCACTATTCTTGACACATAGAGTAATTTTCATAATGTCCTCTACAACACTTAGATTAAAGAGAGCTCTAAATTTTTCCACATCCCAAGTTTTAGAGGTTTCAGAAATAAGAGAATTCACACAATCCAGCTTGTTTGCCTTACTAACCACAATTCCTTCTTTCACCTGAGAATTATGACCCAGGATCCATTTATCAAACCAAATGTTAACAGAATTTCTATCACCTATCCTCCATCTACACTCATCCACAACCCATTTTGTTGCCTCCCACATCTCTCTCCAATTATAAGATGTAGATATACCCAAACCAGCTGCCAAGAAGTTAGAGCTGAAAAATACTTAGCTTTAAGCAACATGCACAATAAAGAATTCTCATTTTGGAATAACCTCCACCCTTGTTTAGTTAGTATTGCTAAATTAAAAACTCTCAACTTTTTAAAACCCATACCTCCCCATAACTTCCTGACACACATTTTGTTTCAGCTCAACTAAATGTATTCTCCTCTCGTTTTCCTTTTGTCCCCACTAAAACTGAGCCATTATATCCTCCAATTCTACACACAAGCTTGAGGGGAGAAGAAAAAAACCCATAGTATATGAAGGTATTAAAAGGGCAACAACCTTTAACAACACTTCCTTACCCCCTGTGAAAGCAGCTTTTCCTTCTAAGTTTGTAATTATTGCCAAACTCTTTTTTTATAGAATGAAACGCTTGAGCTCTAGACCTTCTTATGACTAGTGGAAGACCAAGGTACTTTTCATACTACTGTATATCTGAATTTTTTCACAAATTTTTAATCTCCTCTCGAACCCCCTAGACACATTGCCACTAAACACCATGGCTGTTTTTTCACGATTAATTCTTTGACCTGAAACCTTCATACTTCTCTAAAAGAGCTTGAACCCTCCTATTCTCCTCTATCTCGACCTTGCAGAAAACCAAACTATCATCTGCAAAAGGCAGATGAGTAATATTTGGGGCCCCTGTACTGATTTTTATACCTGAAATGTTCTTTCTCAACCTAGCATCCTTCAATAGAGTAGTTAGCCCCTCAGTACATAGAAGAAATAGATAAGGAGACAATGAATCCTCTTGTCTAAGTCCTCTAGATGGAATGATGGGACCCTTAGGCTCACCATTAATAAGCACATGAAAAGACACAGAGCTAACACATAGCATGATCATCCTAACAAAATCCTAGCTGAACCCCATCACCTCCATAATAGATTTCAGAAAACCCCACTAAATTCTATCGTATGCCTTACTCATATCTAATTTCAAATACATAAAACTCTTCTTCCCTTTTTTCTTAAGCTTCAAATAATGCATTAACTCATAGGCAATCAGTACATTATCAATAATTAAACGCCTAGCACAAATGCACTTTGAATTTTCCCAATATTAGCAGATAAAACCATTTTCAGCTTATTTACAAGAACTTTGTTAATTAATTTATAGGTCACGTTACACAAACTTATCGATCTATAATCAGCAACTCTAAGGGGACACTTCTTTTTTGGGATCAAGGTAATAAAAGTGTGGTTCAAAGATGAGGGGAAAGAACATGAATTTAGAGTATGCAAAATAGTTGCAGTGACAGAACTCCCTACCACATGCCAATATTTTTGGAAAAATATCAGAGACATGCCATTTGGGCCTGGAGCTTTAGAAGGATTCATTTGCTGCAATGCTTCCCTGACATCATCTTCAATATACACTCTACTTAAATCTTCATTCATTTTTTATGTGACTTTGCTCCTCAGAACATTCAGAAACTCCAAAGACTCACTCAGATTAGTAGCATTGAATAAATCTCTAAACTAGTCGAGAATCACATTGTCTTTACTGGACCCTTCATGCCACTGCCCACTATTATCCTGAATCCTCACCAATCTATTCTTTTTTCTCCTTTGCGAGGCTTTCGCATAAAAGTATCTAGAGTTTTGGTCTCATTCTTTAAACCACAAAGCCTTTGACCCATGTTGCCATACTGCCTCATCCCTCTCTAACTAGATCATTAGCTCTTCTCTAGCCAATTTCAGAGCTGAAATATCAATTACATGGTTATCCTCATATAGCTTTTTTAATTGCAATTTTGGTTGCTGAATTTTATTATGAACATGACCAAATCTATTTCTATTCCATGTATTCAGGTTTGCCCCACACTCCTGAATCATAACCACTGGCCACTAAATCCTCCATATTCGTTATTGTTCTTTTATAATAGCTTCACAATCCTTATTTTTCACCCACATTTCGTCTAATCAAAATGACCTTTCTACTTTAGGAGGCTCAGTGTCACCCTCCAACTCAACCCAAATGGGTAAATTGTCTGAATATGCTACAAACTCATGACAAACTATTGCATTTGGAAAAGAATTTCACCAAACTGAATTGGCAAGAAACCTATCAAGTAATTGTAATTAATCTAGAACTCTAAATCCACATGGTGTGTAGTAGGACATGTGAATGTGGGCATCCATTGGTCCTAGCCATGGTGGAGTAATGCCTGATCGAGCTTTTCTTTGTGATTTGTTGTGAACATGATGATCCTCTCGTCGCTACAACTCGACAAAAGCCCATCAACGAAATTTCTATAATATTTAGACTCAAGAGTAATATTGTCACTACAAAAGTAGTTGGAGGACATTTTTTTGGACTAGAAATGCTTTAATTAAAAAAAAAAATTTACAAAATAAATTCACAAATTATTTTACCTTAATATATATGGTGTGTTAAATTGTAAAACTACTTTTATTGTAACGTAGATTTAACATACCATACAAAATCAAGTGATCAGTTTGTGAAGTTACTATTGTGAGATCTTTTTGTGACTGTTAATTTTCTCAAACACAAAAAGGACAACTCTAAGAGCCGATTGAATTGATTGAGACCCTTTTGCAATTTCTTGACCAAACTAAATAATTCCATATAATGATAGTTACAATATTAAATGTTTATATGAGATTTATACTATCTAAAAGTCTTCTACGAAGAGCATTAAATGTTGCAACACTTCTATGTAATTGTTTCTTTCCATTTAAAATTAATGTGTGGTTTAGATAGTGAGTTGAGATAAAAGTTGAAAGTTAAATAAAATATTATTAGAATATTATTTTTTAATATTATTATTGTTTTAAAATTTTAAAAAATTGAATTATTATTTATTATATTTTGTATAAAAATCTGAAAAAATTGTAATAATAAAATGAGATAGATGAAACACTTTTTATATCCAAACTGGCCTTAAGTATTTCTAATTTAGTGACATAATTAGAGACCATTTAATCAAGCCAACAAGTAATTGATATTTCATGCATGAGTAATGGTAGATATAATATTAGAGTTAGGCCTACAACCCGTCCATGTTTTTGGCTTGACCCAACCTAGATGTTGAAGGTTTCTAATCAGACCCCCAACCAAATTAATTCGAGTCAGGTCAAACACTTTTTTTTTTAATTTATTAATTTTTTATTATTATTATTTTTTTAGATGAAAATAATTTCTTTGTGACTCATTATTACACCGATTTTTCTAATATGTGTAAAATTAAATCATCTTACAATTTACTTATAATTCATGAGTTGAATGAATATATGCAGTTTCAAATTAAAAAATGTCTATAAAGGAAAGATATCAGTTAATTTCTACAAATGAAGTTTCAGATTTAGGATTTTTTTTATTCTTTTCTCCTTTGCTTTCTCCTCTTTATTTTTTCTTTGATCTTTTTGCTATAGTTTACTTCTTTAAATGCAATAAAAATAGTAAAAAACTCAGTGAAATGAATGGAAGTATGAAACACCAAAATGCAAAGAATGAAAATGCTAAAACTTAGTGAAAATTAATTTGATTACTAACAAGATTTCATGTGGGGGCCAGCCATGTTGCCTGACCAAAATGCAACTTGAATATGCTCAGAAAACAAACTTGTAAAAGAAAAGGAAAAGTTAAGGTTCTCTTAATCTAATAATAGCTACCAATGCTTTCATTTACAGATTATTATGATAAAAAAAAGAAGAAAAACAAATCATAATTAGAGAAAATAAATGCAAACCACCAAATAACTATGAACCACACTAAAATCGATAATTTCAGGATTGCGACCAAACAACCTGTCCCATGAAATCAAGAACAAGAACCGTGAATCACATTGAGTAAAAAGACCCTGAAAACCTATAAATGCATGACAAAAGTTTGCCAAGAAAGACACCATCAATATTGACCTTATTGAAACATGAGCAATTATCGATCTAATAAATGCACAAGCATGCTAGTATTCTATCATGATTATCCAATCGCACAGATCAAAAGCAAAAATTCTTATAAAACAAACTGCAAGCCACGAAGTTAAAGAAGGAATCACTGCAAATGGTTTAAATACCAGAATTTTCCTGTTCTAGTCAGCTCATCTTGAAACAAGATATCAACTTCATAAACACGAACGTACTGGACTAAATTATATTGTACATCATCCACAAGTATTTACTATTGTTCTAATCCTGGATTAAAGTCTAAAGATCATGAAGATCACTTGAAATTTATGTGGAAATCTAAAAGCTAAAGTAAGAAGGACTTATAAAATCTATCTTTTTCTCCTTATTTTAGAATTTGGTCCAAAATATAAAAATATTTGTTTAATTGGTTGGCATATGATCAAGGATGCATGTGAAAGTGCCTCCTTTCCTTGATCTTTGCATCATTCTTTGAGTCTTTTTAGGCTAAAGAACCTCTCTTTTAATTAAAAAGGTAGAAGCACAACAATGGAAAGTGCCTCTACACTCACATGTGCATGTCATACAAATACAGAATACGGTAAAGCAAAATTGGGTTCAAAATTCTAAATCTATATCTACAAAATCAATTCATAATCCTACAAAATCAAATTGAACCAAACCATGTTGTCTATTATAATATTTTGAAGTAAAATTAATAAATAAATTACACAATGCATAGTACCCACGGAAACCTTGAGTACACTTAACACCAATATTTTCTAGATCAAGGCATGTACACTTTATCTAGCATTACTTAGCAATTCAACATATTAACAAAAGAACCATCCTGTAGATGGTGATAGTTGAAGCTCTAAATAAATAGCATGCAACTATTGAAAAGGAAAAAAGAAACAAGTTTTATCCTTGTTAAACGACATCAAGAAAAAATGTATTTCATGAGCAAGAAGAAAACTGCCAATTAAGTATGATCGTTGTTTTCATACGCGAGATGTTCAGATTAAGCATGTGTAACAAAGCAAGAAGACCCATCTTTCAATGTATCATCGTCTTATTCAAAATGTAACGAGGTGAAATAAATTAATTTCTAAGAGTTTTAACAAAACCCTAATATCAATGAAATTAAAACCCAGAAAAAGGAAACGAGGTAAAAAATAAAGGAAACACAGAGACAAAAATACTAAAAATTGAACATCGAAAGGAGGAGAAGAGAAAAGAAGAGAAGTGGATGCAAATCGAGTGATGCAAACAAAACGATCCATTGTTTCTCTCCAAGTAAAACTTGTAGCTTTCGCTACATGTTATTTGTTACTAAGGACTCTCAAGTAGTGGATGATGGCGTTGTGGCGAAAAGAAGTGGGGGGAGGGGGGGTGGGTGGGGGGACGGAAGCTTGCTAAGGTTTCACTTTCATGTGCGCAAAGTGTAGGTGTTTTAAGAGGTATATTGCTTGAAATTTATGGGTTGTACGGGTCGATCACAAAATGTAGTTAAAATTGATTTTTTTAGTGTGGGTTGAGTTGGCCAAGCTGTTTTTTGTACAAGCCTAATTAGTGTTTAAATTTTGTATATATATATTTTTTAAAAATAAGATTTATTATTAAAAAAATTAATTTATTCAAATAAATCGTATATTTATTTATTTTTTTAAAAAAATTTTTAAAAATCTTTTATATTGTATAATTGTGTGGATAAGAAACTACAAGTACTAGCATCGTGAAAGGAAGCAAAAAAGGCCCGATGATTGGCTTGCAGCATGTGTATGTTTTGGTAATGCCAATCCCTGTCAGGTAAAATGTGCTCTTTACACCTACACCTGCAGCCAATTTCAAGTAAGTTGGATGTTTTTATCATCTGGGGCTGAAAATAATGGCAAAAGCCGAGTTCCATTAGTTAGAGTGTCGGATCTTGCCACCTGTGTTCCTGATTGACCCACCATCTGAGTGATTCTGACTCATCACAAATCGCCAGATGACAAAAGTCCGTACCTAAATCGAACCTAACCCTAATTTATTTATTTATTTTAACCCATCTTAGAGACGTTGGGAGTCGAAAAGGTCCTCGACAAATTAATTAGAAGCTTTCATCAACCAACCATAGACAAGGAATCTTTCATAAATTATTTGTATTTTACCATGAAACGCGTATGTCTTGTCTTCCCGTTTAATTAAAAAACTCTCTTTTACCTTTAAAAAAAGAATTTTGTTACCTAAATTACTTTCAGGTATTCTTTATATATTTAATTGATTTATATATTTAATTGATGTGGTGATTATGTCAATTTTTTTTAAATATACAATTAATTATATTAATGAATTGGTAAAAAAAAGGTAAAAATAATTATATATAAAATTTTTATTAAAAAAAGCAAGGCTTGAAAGATGAATGGGTATAGCTGCATGCATGTCCAACTGCTAGCTAGGAGGGTCTATATTATATAGACATCATAGATATTTTTATTTAGAAAAACCACGTTGTATATATAGAATGAACCTTAGGATAAGGTGATAAGGTCATGCAAGGGAGACCACAGAGGGCCACGGCATGATAGCAGCTCTAAGCATGTAACCGATTAAGAAAAAATACAACTAGATCTTTAATTCTCATATATAGAGGGGATATCACTTTCAGGCGACCAATAAGCTAAAATTATTAACTTAATTGAGGAGCATGCAGCATTGTTTATGCCACCATATATTGTTTCATTTAGCTATCATTCAGCGATGATTTTTAGGATTAACATTAACACATACTTTGATGTCATCCTTTTTTTTTTTTTTTTTTTAAAGTCAAATTTGACTTGTAATTTTATTCCATCAAAGCATCAGAACAATCATTACAATTCTTTTCCCTAAAAAATGAACAAAGAACTTGGTTAGGACATTCCTCAATCTATAAACTCTCTTCACATATGGTTAAAGCTAACTTTGCAAGTGTGTGAACCATTGAATTTGTCTATTTATGGATGAAGTTCAACCTCCATTGTTCCCTATCAAGCAGCATCCTCGTAGCATCTTCTATATATCAACACACCATCTTGAGTGCATATGTCTTCCTTACTTGTTATAGCTTTGATAATAACCTAGGCATCTGCCTCCAGACACACTTGTGTCATTCCCAACTCAATGCAATAGCTTCTGCAACTGTTGGCTTTGAACAATAATTGACAATTTCACATAGACAAGCCAAAACATCACCATATGCATTTCTTATGATAATTCCAATACTTGCCTTTCTTTCCTTAATATATACAGCTCCATCTCAATTGGCCATCACATACTTTCCCGTTGGTTTCTTCCATTTGACCTTTTGTCTCACTGTAACCTTGTTTTGTGTATCACCTTGCACCTTATCTTGAGCTTACTGGAAGTCTAATAATCTTTATTTTGCATACCTGTATAATTGCCTTGGATTCTCAAAACTGTCATCGTAAATAAGAGAATTTCTCCTTAGCCATAACCTCCTCATCACACATGCCACCACTTCAACTTCATCAATCGTCAGTTTCTCAGTAATCTTTTTCCACAAACTCATAAAATCTACCCCATTTGTTGAGAGCTTCTATATAGGTTTAGAAGTTTCAATCCATACATCTGTTGCAATGAGGCAATTTCGCAATACATGAATTGTAGTTTCTTCTTCTCTTTGACGTAGAGGATATAAATTTGTGTCAATAATCCTCTTCTTACATATGTTACTTCTAGTTGGCAGAATTTTATTAGCAGCCTTCCATATAAAGTGCTTAATTGACCTAAGCACCCTTAGGTTCCATATTAACTTCCAATCTATTTGTTCTTCATAATATCTCGAGGGCTCCCCTTTTACCATTCTATCTCTATTCCATTCAACATGATAAGCATTCTTTACTGAAAAAAATACCTTTTGCACTTGGACCCCATATTATAATATCTTTAGCTCCAGTCATACTCAGTGGAATGTTCCTTATAGCTTTAGCCTCTTCATTGCTAAATATTTCATTCACTAGACTAACATTCCTTTGCCTTGTCCCTTCATCTATCAGTTCACATACCCTTACCCTTCCAAAGATCACACAGTTGTCAGTGAACAATAAATGATTGAGTCTTGTGCCCCTCTTGTAATAGCAACTCCTTTTGTGTCTCCATTTCTTTCTTATGCCTTTATTAGTGAACTTAGCTTCAACACACAAAATAAAAAGGTAAGGGGAACTAGGAACCCCTTGCCTTAAACCCTTGATGGTTTGAACTCCTCTCTAGGCTGCCCATTCACCAATATAGAATATGATATAGAAGTAACACACTCCATGATCAAAGCTATCCATTTATCACCAAACCCAAGCTTTCTCAATATTGCCTCCAAGAATCTCCACTTAATTATGTCAAAAGCTTTTGACATATCAAGTTTAAGTGCCATGCTTCCTCTCTTGGACTTCCGTCTGCTCTTCATTGTGTGTAGAGTCTCATAAGCAAGTATAATGTTATCCATGATAAGCTTTCTTGGGATAAAAATACTTTGGCTATAGAAGGCAGGATCTTTTTAACCTGTTTGCTTACACTTTCGATACAATTTTGTAAAGTACATTACATAAGTTTATTGGCCTAAATTCACTAACAACAGTAGGACATTTAACCTTAGGAATTAAAGCTCGATAGGTAAAATTAATTCCCATGTCTAACTTCCCCCGAATTTAAAATACTTAAAGTAGCTTGACATACCTCCCCACCTACTATGTTCCTGTAGGTTTGATGAAAACAAACTTCATATCCATCAGGTCCAGAAGACTTTAGTGGTGACATCTGCTTCAAGGCGGCCTCCACCTCTTTTGTTGCAAATTCTTTAACTATAAGGGGACAGAGGACAAAGGGTCCTCTTGTCTAATTCCCCTTAATAGTTGAAATGGCTGTTGAGGAGTTCCATTAACTAGCAAGGAGTTCCATTCCGTTCTGCTTTTATACATTCCTCATATATATACGATATCGTATCATATTAAAGATGCTTACTGAAATTATATCGAACAATAGCGTATCATTTATTCTACTTGCATGTCAACATCTTATTAAAACGACAACATTCATATAACTCATAGATGCTGTATCACTTCCACTTTTAATGAACTAAACCACCATCCTTCTCTTGCATTTCTTCTCACGATCAGCAAACCATCTCCTTTTCAATCAATATTTCTCTTTTGCCATTGCTTCCCAACACATGACATACACCTCTCCTTTAAACTTTTCTTCTGCGGTGTTGCAAGATTGCTTGAGGCACAGGCATAACCTCATCGTGAAGACCTATTGGGGGTAAGTTGAAAAGTGGAGAAACATGATAACCAGCCTTCTTCTTCAAACATGAAACATGGAAGACAAGATGCAATTGAGACTGTAGGGGAAGATTCAATTTATAGGCCACTTGGCCAATTTTATCCACTATTTGAAATGGACAAAAAAATCTAGATGACAGCTTCAGATTTCTCCTTACTACCAACGACCTCTGTCTATAAGGTTAAAGCCTTAAATAAACCCAATCCTCCACTGCAAATACTCTTTTGGTGTGCTGTTTATCAAACTGCAGTTTCATCCTTTCTTGTGCCACTACCAAATTATGCTTCAATATATCCAATATTTGCTCACGATTCTTTAGTGACTCCTTAATAGCTTGATTAGAAGAAAGTCCCGAGATGTATACTTGTAATCGAGTAGGTGGTACACCATAAACAACTTCATATGGTGTAAGCTTGGTAGACTCATGGAAGGTGGTATTATACCTTTATTCTACCAAACGTAACCATTCAACCCACAGCCTTGGTTTGTCACCTGAAAAACACCTCAGAAAGTGTCCCTTACAGCCTTAGTTTGACCATTACTCTGAGGATGGTAAGCTCAGGAATAGGAAAGATTAACTTCTTACAACTTAAAGAATTCCCTCCAAAAGGAATTAGTGAAAGTAGCGCCTCTATCATATACAATTCTCTTAGGCCTGCCATGTAGCCTTAAAATATTATCTAAAAATAAGGAAGCCACTTTGGATGCTGTGAAATGATGCTTCAAGGCTAAGAAGTGAGCATACTTAGACAACTTGCCAACCACCACCATGACGACATAATAGCCCTTCGAGATAGGCAAACCCTCCACAAAATCCATTGATCAATTTGTCCAAATTCACTTAGGAATTGGCAAAAGTTGTATCAACTCAGCTGGATGCACATTTTCAACCTTGTTTTTCTGACAAACCTCACTCTCCTTAATAAATCGCTTGACTTCAATCCTTATATTAGGCTAATAAAAATATGATCTGGCTCTATGCAAGGACTTGTGTGATCTTGACTGACCTGCACCAGCGTTGGCATGCACAAAATGCAGTATCTTAGCTTTCAACTCTGCATAGTTAGGGATGTAGATCCTTCCCTTTTTAAATAGTACACCATATCTCAAGGCAAAAGTTTTACTTGCTAAAGGATCTTGTTGCAAAGCAGCAATTTGTTGCTGAACTACCTAGTCCTGTTCATAACCTCTTTTAATTTCTTTCAGCTAAGTGGGATTTGGTATAGTAATAGCTGATAAAACCCCATCACCTTCATCTATTTCTTTCTTAGACAAGGCATCTACCGCCATATTCTCGATGCCTTTCTTGTACTCAATATAAAAATCATATCCTAACAGCTTCGACAACCAATTCTATTGAGCAGGTGTGCTAGCTTTTTGCTCCAATATACTTCAAGCTGTGGTGGTTAGTTTTGACAATGAAAGAGTTCCACACAAGTAAGGCCTCCACTTCTTGACTCCTATCACCAATGCTAAAAATTCTCTCTCATATGCTGACATCTGCAAATTCTTCACTTTCAATGCTTGACTAAAAAAAGCCAAGGGTCTTTCTCCCTGCATTAACATAGTTCCCACACCATTAAGACAATCATCACATTCAATTGTTTGAGTAAAATCAGGTAATGACAAAACTGGTGGGTTTGGTCACAACTTGCTTAAGCTGTTCAAATCCCTTTGTTGCTTCCCCATTCCACACAAAAGGCATACTTCATCAATAAAGCTGTTAATGGGGCAACTATCATGCCATAATTCCTAATGAACTTTCTGTAGTACCCAGCCAAACCCCCTTAGTGCTTTCATAAATTTGGGAATTGGCCAATTGATCATGGAGCTCAACTTCTTTGGATTTTCCTTCACCCCCTCTTTGGATATAAGATGACCTAAGTACTTAATCTCAGCACATGCAAAGTGACATTTAGATATCTTAGCATACAAATGGTGACTCTCTGAAGTGTGTAACATAGCAACCAAATGCTCTAAATGAGACTAGAAATCCTTGCTATAAATTAGTATATAATCGAAGAAAATAATGACAAAATTCCTCAAGGGTCTAACTACATCATGCATAAAATCCTAAAAAGTGGAGAGTGCATTAATGAGTCTAAATGGCATTACAAGGAACTCACACCCTCATGTATTCTAAATGCTGTCTTAGAAATATCATTTTTCGTCATTCTAATATGATGGTAGTCTGATATGAGATCAAGCTTAGAAAAGATAGCTGAACCAAAAACCTCATCGTGTAATTCATCTACAACAGGTATAGGATACCTATCCTTCACTGTAGCTTCGTTCAATACCTTATAATTTATACACATTCTTTAAGAGCCATCTCCTTTTCTCACCAAAAGCACATGTGAAGAGAAAGGGGACTGACTTGGTCGAATTACACCAGATTTTAGCAACTCTTTAATTATCTTTTCAATTTTAGTCTTTTGGTAGTATAGATATCTGTATGGTCTAACATTAACTGATATTGTCTCTTTCTTTAGAAGAGTTTGATGATCATGAGATCTCTGTGTTGGTAGGCCTCTTGGCTTATAAAAAACCCTTTGGAATTTGTTTAACATATTCAAGATATTCTAAGGTATATCTTGCAACACATTCTGAGACTGAATAGGCATTACTTGTAATAATAACCCTTTATGCTCCACTGTAGAGAGTTTAGCAATCTCAGCATCATCAATTAAATTGCTAGGTATAGAGGACAATGCCTTCAAACATATCAAACTGCCTTGATATGTAAACTACATATGTAACTTACAAAAGTCCCAAAGAATAGGCCCTAGTGACAAAAGCCATTACACCCCAACACCAAATCATAACCTCCTAAATCTAAAGTAAGTAAACCAGTTACAAAAGTCGTACCTTGTATGTGCAAAGCAACATCATTACGTTTCCCTTCACTTCTCACAACATCACCATTTCCAATTCTTGCCTACATAGGCTGAAACTTCTGTACAGATAATCCACATTTTAGTTGTATTATAGTATCTACAAAATTGTGAGTACTACTAGTATCCACTAACACAGTGACTCTTCTTTTCTTTATCTGTCCAAGAATCCTCATAGTCTTGGGGCTTGGTGCTCCTACCAATGCTTGTATTGAAATTGATGCAACTCCAACACAATCTTGTATATCAACTTTCCCAAAATTTGTCAATTTTGGCATCACTTTTTGATTCCAATGTCTCAACCTCAAGTAACTCCATTCATTTGAGTAAATATAACTTTAGCTTAAGGCACTTATAGCCTTGGTACCACTTCTCCTAAGAGAAATAACTTTTTTCCTTCTATATTGCATATGTGCTTCTAAGACCCTCTGATAATATACTTTAGCAGCAAGTTGTACTTTAGGAGTACCCAAAATAGAAGGAGCTTGGCCAAGTCTATTCAAATTTAGCCCTGATGATTGAGAACTCAAGTCAAAAGACCCACTCTTCCATGCTTTTCTTGTACTCCAAACATATTGTTCTTGGACCTTTCCAATCTAAATGCATCATTCAAATTTGTGGGGTTTAGCATTCTAATAGGGAGTCTTACCTCATCTCTTAGCTCACTTAAAAAAAAAACTTGGTTTGTTCTTTTCATATATGCCACAAATTCTATTGGAAAGAAGTTCAAACTCAACTTTATATGCAGTCACAAAACCAACATGTTTAAGCCGAGTGAGTGCCTTAATATGATCATTATATGGAGATGATCCAAACCTTATTTGGACAGCCTGAACAAATTCTTCCCATGAATGAAAAGTTCCCCTTCACTGGCATCTTGGAACCACACTAACGCTTCCTCATCCATGTGAAATGATGCTATGAAGATCCTTGGCACATGAGGAACTTGGTGATACAAGAAATATTGATTTGCCCGATAGATCCAGGTTGCTAGATTCTTGCCTCCAAATCTTGAAAATTCAATGCTGATGCCCTTAAGAAAACCTTTGTCACATTTTTATGATGAACTTCACCTACACCCTCATTCATATCAACATTCTAAGCAAAAGTTTGGGCTTCATGAAAATTCCTTCCCACCTGATCATTACCTACAGACCCATTAAGTGAAATCCTTGAAATCTTTGTTGAACCATTTCATTAAATCTTCGTTGAACCATTTCATTAAATCTTCTTTCTTAATTTCTTTCTCCACATGAGCATTTTCTTGTTGCTACACAAGAATGACAATCTTATTTTCTAATTGCTTTTGCTGCCTTTCCTGTTTCTGCTTCAATGGGTTCACAAAATCAAAAACCTATGCTTAAGACCTTGTACCCTCTACTATAGTGTTGGCTCTAAATTCTAATTGTAATGGACCCTTCTTACCAATGATTGCATTTGAGATAGTTAGTCTCTAAGAAGATGAGAGAGAGAGAATTAAGAAAGAGAAAGAAAACATAATTGTATAATCTTTGTTTTTAATCTTCTTCTTTCGTTCTACTTTTATACATTCCTCGTATCTATACGACATCGTATCATATTAAAGATGCATATTGAAATTACATTGAACGACAGTGTATTTCTTATTCTACTTACATGACAACAACTCTTATTAAAATGATAACGTTCCTTTAACCCATAACCCAGAGGTCTTAGGATCGGAGCCTGACTCTAATACCAACTATAATAGACCATTCTTACCAATGACTATATTCAAGATAGTTAGTCTCCAAGGAGGTGTGTGTGTGTGTGTGTGTGTGTGTGTGAGAGAGAGAGAGAGAGAGAGAGAGAGAGAGAGAGAGAGAGAGAGAGAGAGAATTAAGAGAGAGAAAACTGAATTGTGTAATCTTTGTTGTTATTTTTCTTCTTCCGTTTTGCTTTTATACATTCCTCATATCTATACAATATCGTATCATATTAAACATGCCTACTGAAATTACATTGAACGACATCGTATCACTTATTCTACTTTTGTTTTTTTCCTAATCAAGCATGCATATATTAATAAAATATAACATATTACAAACTATCTGGTGGGTCTTTTCCACTATCTAAAAGCAAGATACTAGGAGGGATAAAATCTAATGGAATGCTACCAAACAAAAAGTTCGTAGTTGCCCATTGCGTAATTGAGTGCGCAAGTCGATTTTGAGATCGATCTATCTTGTTAAAGCACCATCTAGAATGCAACTTTAGAGAATTTGCAATGTTCTCAGAGATTGTGGATATTTGCCAAATTACCTCTGTTTTTGAAATAGAGGAAATTACCAACTGGGAGTCTCCTTCTAATGAAACTTGAGGAAAGTTGTGAATTCAGCCATTTTGATAACTACTTGTGTAGCAATAGCTACAGCGATGACTGGAGTTATAGTAGGATGCTTCTCAGTCCAGACTTCAATAACATCACCTTTTGAGTTTCTACAAACTGCTGCAGCCAAAGAATAAGAGTTTCTAACCGCTGCATCAAAAGATATGCAAATATGATTTGTTGGAAGATTTTGCCACTTTTTTCCAGGTTTGAAGATGGTATGTTCTTTCTAAGCCTGCAGATTTTCTTTATAAGAGATTTAGCTGAGAAGAGAGTTTTTGGAGCGAAAATCCATTTTGGTTATGAACTGAATCATTTCGAAGGCGCCAAATAAAATCCAAGATCAAGCCAGCGAAAATCTTGAAAGGATGCTCTTCTTGGGATGAAAGTCTCAACTTTTGCAAGAGATATAAGATGAGCTGTATCACTTATTCTACTTACATGACAACCTCTCTTATTAAAATGACAACGTTCTTTTAACTCATACAACGTCATATTAGTTCCACTTTTAATCAACTAAACTACCATCCTTCCCTTGCATTTCTTCTCACGATCACATCAGTAGACTAACGCCTTGTCAATCACTACTTCTCTTCTGCCATTGCTTCCCAACACATGACACATTAATCTTAGAAAGTAAGCCACCACCGGCGAGTGATGACAGTGTTATTATAATTCTTTCAAATTTATTTGTCCCGGATTTTTTAAGAAACTAGAAGGCTAGCCAAGAGGGAAATAAATGTTTCATGTTCTGTATTAATCAAAGTTAATTCATTCTGAATCCAAAATTGGTGATTTATGGAGGAATAGACGGCTAATGAGTTTACAACAATCTGGGCTGGGTCCAAGAACAAGGAGATTCTATCATGAATGTGGACTATGTGATATGCTCCTCTCTGGAGCGGAAGTATAAATGTATTATGTGTACGTATAAGAAAGTTTATGAGGTTAAAGTAGGTCCAAGCTGTAGATGATGTATTTAGACTTCGTTACTAATATCAAGACTCTTAATGGAATTTGCTTCCATATGTCTCCTCTTGGAACTGTAACTGTGGCTTGATTCATCTTCACCTGTACTCCTAATTGAGGCCTTCTCCATGTGCCTTCTCTTAGAGCTACTTTTGACATCCTCTTCCTTTTCGTCTATAAATGTAAGAAATGTCTGAACACGTCCAGATCCCGAGCTTCTACCAGAAGGCTCGAGTTCCTCTGAGTGCCTGCTGAACTGGCGCAACATCAGAATTAAGTATATACAGAGAGCGAGCAAGCAAGCAAACCCACATGTCACAAAAAGACCCCAAAAGCTCTTGAGCTGAAGACGATCCACTTCAAGCTTTGTGCCTTGTTGTGTGCATGCACTCCTCGTAAGCCATTTGTCATGCATTCTCTGGAGGTCTCCGCTCTCAGACAATCTTAAAATCGCAGTTGACATGTCAACTGCTAAAGGTGAGTCCCGTGGGAATGCCTGATGAGAATAGAAGAACAAAACCATGCACGTTGTTACTGGCCAACAGCACTAGGGAATGAAATGTACGATTAATTAAACGCTTCCTTATCTGTCTAGAGCCACCTACAGTTTACTCTTTGGTGAAAACACGTGAATAAACCACTTAGAAGACATTTATATGTGTTCAAAGAACGTTGAAGAGGAGAAAACAGATCAATCTAAAACCGAGCAGTGCAGGGGAGTATGGTTTCATTGATAAAATCAGATACTTACAAATCCCCACCCGGCTTTAGTGAACTGTTGACCAATGATGCTGAATTCACATCGAGTTGAGAGGAAGAGGTCTACGTATGCACGCTCATCTACAACTGCAGCAACACCTCCCCCATGGGGACCGTCTTTTAAGGCTCTAGCATACTCTTCAGGAGAGTTAAGAGGAATGAGTCTGGACTCGCGGATGCCAAGTTCCTCCACTAAGTAGTCTCGTGCAAATGAACCTTGCTGGTGGCCAATCGGATCATTGCTGCTAATTAGAGTTTCAATCCCTTTGACGGGAGAAGAAAGTTGCTGCACTGTAAGGATTGAGGTCAAACTTGCAGTATAGCTCGAGTTGATTATAAGAACCACAAATAGCCATATAATTAGCACCAGGCGGCCAAGGGTGCTGATCGTATTTTGCTCTGCAAAGTAACAGAAAAAGGTAACCTAAGCTATACTCGTGCTGCCACTATCATCTATGGCTATGAGAAATTAGAATCAAACTAGAGCCGATTCACTTACTATGGGCAAAAAACAAAGTTGAAAGGCTAAACCTACAGATCAAACAAAGCACAAACGTGAGTGATTGGTGAATTACACCAAGATGATGCAATACAAACATGATTAATTCATCAGAGACACATTATGCTAGAAAGAAAAAAATTCCTAACAAAACGATCTCGATGCAGTTTTCAATAACTCTTAGTGGTTTGCACTTGTGTCATCATAAACGAAAACCCCATCGAAAATTCCTAATAAATTGCAATTTTCACATTAGTACTTTGATCTCTAGATCTCTGCAGCAAAGAAGAGTAAGGAGTTCTCTTCCCTAAATCAGATCGAAAAGATTGCTAGTCATTTTCGTCATCATGATTTTATGTCCACAAAGAAGGAACAGAAAAAAGAACTTCAAAGCAAATTGATGATAATATGTTTACACTAATCATGTAGTAAATCTAGTAGGAAGAAACTTATCTTGGTGGGTTTACACTAAGCAAAACAGAAAGCATTAGGCGGTTTTCAGTTTTCATAAATTTGATATGTTCAAGACCTCACCATAGAACAGTGACGACTTGTTTTTTAGGGGGACCCCGGAAATCATCATTGATTCTATGCTCCAAAATCCAAACTACTACTCCAACAATGAGGAAAAATATAGCTGTAACGCACCACAATCCTGGAGTAAATGGCCTTAAAAATGCCCATGCACTAGAGTTTGATTTCCTAACAGGGGCCACTACTACTAGCCCAGATTCAATGTATGGTTGTGTAAAATCCACCATTCTGGTCCGGTTAGTGATGATTGCGATGTCACCTATTGCTGCATCATACACCTACATGGTTGAAGAAAACCAGAGAATCAGAAAATTAAAAGAAATTCTTGGGAGTTGTTAGCAAGATTGTTTTGTTAATACTTACACCCGTTGTGATCAAACGCACAAGTTCAGTGTCACTTGGGTTATTACGACCATCACCAAATGGGACTAATTTATATGGGACTGCATATGGCAACAAGTTCACTGCGGCAGTAAATACATCAATGCAGTACCCCTTGAATGTGTCAGTGCCTTCTACTTGTGAGACAATTTCAAGATAACTAACTCTTTTAGGCACTCCAATTCTCAATTGCCTTCCATTGTTTGGGAAAGCCCACCCACGAGGCCGATCTGTTGTTTGTCCAGGCCAAATCACGCTGTTTAGTCGTTGGTTTGCACTGGAACGATTGGGTGGTTTCGTGTAAAGTATTTCCGGAGGCAGGACAGATAGCCCAGAATAGTTAGACCAATACCCAATCCTCCTATATCCTACGCCAATGACATTGATTACTTCAAATGCAGGATGAATGAAGTTCCTATCTGATGTAAAATTAATGGATCCTGTTACACCGGTCATATTGACCTGTAAGATGTTCTTAAGCAATAGGTTCCCTCCATTAAAGATGCTCAAAGCATCAAGATTCATGCTTCCTCCTTTTAGCTCAGTTAACCTTGAATC
The DNA here is from genome assembly GCF_018687715.1 of Carya illinoinensis. Lineage (NCBI taxonomy): Eukaryota > Viridiplantae > Streptophyta > Magnoliopsida > Fagales > Juglandaceae > Carya > Carya illinoinensis. The sequence goes on along the minus strand of NC_056758.1, from coordinate 7,573,516 downwards.
ATTTGAGAATGAGATGATTCCCCCCTGATTGAAAAATGCATCAATTGCATGAGCGAGAAGCCAAACAGTGTCATAGGCATATAGTCCATAGGTACTTAGTCCAAAAGCGCCATTGATACTCTTTCCACTAGACAAGTTACTCCACCTAGAAACGAATTTTCTTTTGAGTTCTGAATCTGGTGTGTACATACGCAAAGTAATAATTCCTTCAAAGTTTTCCGTTGCATCTGAGGTGAGCTGAGGATCTGTATCCAGGTTAGTAGAGAGCCAGTTAGTAGCTATCCACACATACCCAACTCCCATCATCCCAAGAGACTCTGCAACCTTGATAACATCTGGACCAGAACCGGCATAAGTGTGAAGAACAATAATCCTAGACTCACTTAAAGCAACTTTAACCAGTACATCAGTTATTTGATCCCGGTTCACTTCAGCAGGCATAGGTGCCTTGAATGAGATCTTACAACGTCTCTCGGCAAGCTTATCCCCCAATGCAGCAATTCCATTTCTGCCATGGTCATCGTCAACGTAGACTGCAATAACCTCTTTCCATCCATAGTAGTCCACAATTTCTGCTATCGCAGCCATCTGAAAAAGGTCACTCTGGGCAGTTCTAACAAAGAAAGGGAACTGAAGTGGAGACAGGGTGGGGTCTGTCGCTGAATATGATAATAGAGGGACTTGAAGCTCATTAGCAATATGAGATATTACGTGAGCTGTTACAGAGAGTTGAGGGCCAATTATGGCCACAGTGTCTTTCTCCATGAATTGTAAGGCTGTTGTGACATTAAAAACATAGAAAATCATAACCCATTTCCGATTCTTAGTAACGTACTACATGAGAAGTTGACAAATGGAAACAACAAAGAGAGGATGATTAATGAAAAAACAAACAATGGATATAAGGAATAAACATACCCTCAACAATGCCCAGAAATCCGCTGTAGTTGGAGTCCTGCATCGTAAGATTTATCTTGGTTCCAGCAAGAACATCTGGGTCAGAGTTCACATCTTCAACTGCAGCTTCTATGGCTACTTTCGCAACCTTGCCAATAATAGAGAGGTGAGAGAGAATAGCCCCAACATTTACAACATCCGGTCTGTTAGAAACATTAGTAACAACCCCATTTGAGGAGGTCCCATGGTAGAAAACTATCAGTACGAGAAGCCACAACATAGCCATGGTACAGAGCACCCTTTTTAATCACAAATCCCTACCCAAATTATCACCTTTATCTGCAAAAAATTAAAAAAAAAAAAAAAAAATCAAGGAACGATAAAACTGCATGGCAACCATATTTCCAAACACATACACTCCAAAAAGATGTTAGATTTAAGGAACACCTGAAAGTATGTCTAAGCAACATATGAATGAATCATCGCAGAAGATGAATTAAGGAGTGGTGATATAGAATTTGCGGATTTAAGCTCAAATTTTTAAACTTTTGCGATGAAAAGAAAGCCGATAAATTGAAAAAAAAAAAAAAAATTGTCTAGATATAAAAATGATACTAAAAATAAGAAGCATGGAATCACGGACTGACATGATCACAGAAACATGTGTGTTTTCTGCTCAATTATCAAGACCTAACAAGACCCCGGATAAGTAACAATAAAAATCCAACCAGGCATAAAACATGACAAAACAAGTAGCAACCTCCAGAGCCAAGGAAAGAAAAAAGTAACAACCGTTAAGAGCAGCAGAAGGAAGCAGGGACAAAAGTTTAGTAGGAGGGGAAAATCGACGAAAAAAGAAACTCCGATTCCAAACAATTAAAAACAATAGGCAGGATATACATGTGGGGTTACAAAAAGTGCTGATTTTACAGAAAATAAGGAGATAAGGGAATCTCGAGAAGTGATAAGGGAAATCTCGAGAAGTTTAATACTATGGGTGAAGGATAAAGGTTTTAACTTACAAAGTAGCATATTTAGCAGTCAATTATAACGCGTTACAACTATGCTTATAACCCTGGATATATATATATATTTTAAATTTTTGTGGAAAAGAACATGAGGAACTGCAGAGAAAGAACAAACAACGAAGGAGAAATTAAGGAGGTCGTGGTCTTAAACTGATATATACAGTGAATATAAATTAAGTGTAACCAGTTGGTATGCAACTTGCAACTGTCATGCTCATGCCGTTCGATCAGCGAGGCGGCCGGATATCATATCCGGATTGTCGTCGGTATGCTCATGTACACGCATGTGATGCGGTGGATACATGGACTTTTAACAAGAGAGACAGAAATTAAAAAGAGAATTTGGTGGAATCTGGGAATGATGGTGGTGGTGGGGGTGATGTCCAGTGCTCAAGTGGTTGGCAGTGGTCATTTCTCTTTCTATTATATCGGTCGCAATCACAAGAGGCGCATAATTTTCATGTGGATGAAACAGAGAAAAAGGTGCTTACCTTAGCTAAGGCAATGATGCTTACCTTAACAGATCCCTTCTTGTTTTCAGATGACAAACAATAACGTTTGATCTATTTCATTCTCATTAGTTAATCTATTAATTGATTATATTTAGTTAAAATAATTATAATAATAATGAGAAAAAAAGGAAGTACCGTTAGAACGTGACAACCCCGGAGTCCATAAATAAATGAACTATTGGTCCCATATATATTACCTACATAGTGTACGAGGAATGAAGGAACAAAATATGTAGGACCCCCTTGCATGCTTAATTTTGTCTTTGTTTCTGTTGGCCGGAGGACCACCCATATTGCATTATTATATATATATACATACTATATGAGTGGTCTCTGTAGTCATCCCTGCCAATAAAAACGTTGTAACTTTATGCTTTTATATATGACCAGGACGTTCTTTTTGGACAATATATATATATATATAATAGCCACTTCCAAACTAAAAGAAAATTTTAAAATTTTGAGGAACAAATAGAAAAAACACTTTTGCGTATGTCCATTAGATCGAATAAGATAATCTCCATTCTCCACCACATGAGATATATATATAATAATAATAATAATAATAATAATAATAATAATAATAATAACATGAGCAGTATATATACTTGTATGCATATATATATATATATATATATTGATGATCACGTCCAGCTTGTACGTATAACGTACATATAATATCCATTATTATACATGACTTTGTAGAGACCCAACGTCATTATCACGTCACGCAGATAGCTAGGGAAAGTTAAAAAGTTATTAATTAATAGCTAGAGCTAGTTTGATCCAGAAGTAGTAAAAGGAAGTAATTAAGCTACATATATATATATCCAGCATAAAATTTAAAAACTAACATGCATGGGAACCGTTTACTAAGGAGCCATCATGATCTCTCCATGCACTCTTCCATTACTGTGGACCCTCTGATCCCTAGTTGGCCTTGAGCTTTTGGACTTTTCCCTTCTGCTTCCTCATGATGATGATCTTCCTTTTCTTTAACAAATGAAAGGAAGGATCGGAGACGCCCAGATTGGGGGCTGATCTGCCTGGAATGCCTCGTGTACTCACGTATCATCTTGATGAGATAAAAAAGGAGAGCAAGAAGACAAACGGAGCCACAGAGTATGAAGAGTCCCCAGAAGCTTTGGAGTTGTAGGCGATCGACGCCTTGCTTTGTACCTTCAGAGCTGCATGCACTTCTTGTGAGCCATTTGTCGTGAAGCCTCTGTAGAACCCCGTTCTCTGACAGTGTTAGGATCGCTGTTGACATGTCAATTGCTAGTGGCGAGTCTCGTGGAAATGCCTAATTAACCACATGATCGCTTTATATATAAGAATGCATGGCATATTATATTCTTAATTATAAGAGTGCATGCATACATGGCCTTATATATATATATATATAAAAGAAATTATATTTGAGAGAAAAAATTAATAATTAATATGTGGATCGATATTCATGTATTGTGCTGAACATGATGCAAATTCTATAAGCACTCATGCATGATGGTCATGAACGATTAATTAATGCTGACATGGAGATCCGATCCCGTTTTGTGTGGTTCTCCTGGTTTGCAATATTCACTACTGCATGATCGAGTTAGCGACTCAAAGTAATTGGATATATACCACTACTAGTAATATTAATAAATCCTTCCACTTGTGTGCAGGTTAATTAATTGAAAATGCATGCGCATTAATTCCTGCACTTCATGATCAATGTTTTCTGCAGTATGCCGCGCTTGTTAGTAGCTCAACCAAGTAATGATGCAGAGTAGTTCATGCGCGCAGCACAAAGCTATATATTATATATATATAGGTTTATAAATAACTAGCTAGCTAGATTATTATTATATATATATATATATATGTATGGAAAATTCTATACTTACAAAACCCCAGCCCATTTTGGTGAACTCTTGACCAACTATACCAAATTCGCATCTGGTGGAAAGGAAGAGCTCCATATATGCACGCTCGTCAACCACTGCAGCAACTCCACCCTTACTGGGACCGTCCCTCAATGCTTTCTCATATTCTGCTATCGAATTCAGAGGAACTAGTCTGGACTTGTGTATGTTGAGCTCGTCTGTTAAATAATTTTCAGAAAATGAACCTCTCTGGAAGCCGATTGGTTCACTGCTTGTTACTAAACTTTCGATCCCTTTCACTGGGGATGATAGCCGTTCCACTGTCAGGATTGATGTCATGCTTGCTGTGTAACTCGAGTTCAGTATTAGGACTACAAACAGCCATATTATCAGCACGAACCGACCCAGAGTGCTCGCGATCCTCTCTTCTACGAACGTACATGTATATATAATATATTAATTATGTATAATATATAGCTAGCTAGATGATCAGCTGGCTGCTAGCTAGAGCATTATAATAAATAATCGCTACTTACTGTGAGAGAAAAACAATGTTGAAAAGCTAAACCTGCAAATTAAGTACACCATGCACCAGATTAGAATTTGGCCGGGGGATCATATATATATATTAGATCAAGATCAAGATTCATGAAGACTATACATATGAGTACTCTATTTTGTATCCAAACTAGCATCACCAATTAATGAAGGAATTTTAATTTCTTGACCTTTCATTTTATATATACAGCTTCACAATATCTATCCATCGTCAAGATCATGCATGATATACAAGTGGAGGAATATATATATTTATATATATATATGGACTCACCATATGATGGTGACAAATTGTCTTCTGGGAGGTCCCCTAAACTCATCATTCGTCCTGCGCTCCAAGATCCATAGAACTGCTCCCACAAGAAGGAAATATACACCTGTGGCACACCACATCATTGGAGTAAATGGTCTCAGAAAAGCCCAAGCGCTAGAGTTCAACTTCCAAACTGGGGCCACTACTACTAGCCCAGACTCGATAAATGGCTGCGTAAAATCCACCATCTTTGTCCGGTTTGTGGTAATTGTAATGTCGCCAACCACAGCATCCAAGGCCTAAATATATATATATATATATATGTGGAGTTCATTAAAAAGATCATCAGGAAATTAAACCAGTGAAATAGCAACACAGCTAGAGCTTCATACACATGATCTATATCTATATCTATATGTATATAACAAATTAAGCTAAAGAAACTTCTTGTCATATATTAATTAATTTCTACTTACACCAGTTGTGATCATGTGCAAAAGATCCGAGGTTACTGGATTCTTATGTCCATCCCCATATGGAACGAACTTATATTGGACTGCATATGGTAATTCTTCCTTTGCAGCATTAAATACATCAATGCAAAAGCCACCATACGAATTATCAGAATTCTCTATCTGCGAGACAAACTCAGGATAATTAATACGGTTTGGCACTCCAACGCGAAGTTGCCTTCCGTTGTTGTTTGAGAAAGCCCACCCACGAGGCTTTTGAGTGGTTTGGCCAGGCCAGATTACGCCATATAGTTGCTGTTTTGAGTTGGCATTGTGTTTGTCTGGATCAGAAAAATTAACTGATAAGCCTGAAGAATTGGACCAATAACCAATTGTCCTAATTCCTGTGCCAATGACATTGATGACTTCGTATGCAGGGTGAACAAGGTCCCCCTCCGAAGTGAACTCTAGTTTTCCAGCTACACCTGTTGTATTAACCCTTGAAATGATATCACGCAACTTGTTCCCTCCATCAAAGATACTCATAGCATCAAACTGCAATCTTCCTCCCTGAAACTCGGTCAAACTTGTATCGTTTGAAAAGGATATGTTCCCCCCCTGATTTAGAAATTCATCAAGTGAATGAGCAAGAAGCCAAACAGTGTCATAGGCGTACATACCATAAGTATTTAGTCCAAAACGACTGTTTTCTGTATAATTTGATGCAGTCAAAATATTGTTCCACCTAGAAAAAAGTTTTTTCTTGGGTTCTGAATCCGGAATATGCATGCGTAACGTAAGAACCCCTTGAATACTGTCCATTGCCGCTGAAGTCAGGGAAGATTCCGTGTCAAGTACTGTGGAGAGCCAATCGGTGGCTATCCACACATATTCTCTTCGCATCATATTCATTTCCCGGGCCGCATTTATAAGTACTTCTAGACCCCAGGTAGCAGAAATGTGGAGGATAAAAACCCGAGAATCCATTGAATTAACCTTCACAAGTGTTCTGGTGATTTCTACACTACTTAATTTGGGGCTCATAGGTGCTTTGTAAGAGATTTTACAACGCTTCTCGGCTAGCTTGTCCCCTAATGCAGAAACCCCATTTCTGCCATGATCATCATCAATATAGATTGCTATTACATCTCGCCATTCGTAGTAGCCAACAATATCTGCCACGGCTGCCATCTGGAAGCCATCACTCTGAGTTGTTCGAACAAAGTAAGGGAACTGAAGTGAATTCAGAGTGGGGTCTGTTGCGGCAAAGGATAATAGAGGGACTTGGAGCTCATTCGCAATATGCGAAATTACATGAGCCATAACTGAGTGCTGGGGGCCAATTATAGCGACTGTTTCATTCTCCATAAACCGCGAAGCTGTAGAAGAAAAGAAAAGAAAAATTCTGAATCAGATGCTCTGACAGCTTGTCTAAAAGAAGTAATGAAAAATTATTAACAACAAACGCGCGCGCGAGATGCACGCTGAAGATCAGGATGCACCCTCAACGATTCCCAGAAACCCGCTAGATAGTTTTGTATCCTGCATCTTAAGATTCAGCTTAGTTCCATTAAGAACCGCTGGATTGGAATTCACATCTTCAACTGCAGTTTCTAATGCAACTTTTGCCACTTTGCCGATGGAAGAATTGTAGGACAAAAGAGCTCCAATGTTAACAACATCTGGTCTTGTAGAAACAGTGCTACTAGTACCAGTTCTAATGAAAGGCCAATTGCAGAAAAGCATTGCCAGAAGCCACAACATATTCCTGGTGGATTTCACTGTAGCATGCCAAGACACCATTTAAGCATCGATTTTAGCCATAAGAGATGAAAATATGCGGCATATATATATATATATATAATAAATTGGAGACTGATCAATGACATGAACTAATTAAGTTCATGTATATTATTGTGATGTCTGCATTATCATGAATAAGTTATAAATTAATCCCCACCGTTCATACAGGTTCTGAAAATCTTGTACTGATCTTCCTTTCTTTTAATTTCCTTTTCATCAAATTCGCTAGCTATCTTATAATATATATGAATGTAATAGAAAGTGGTAGCATAAATATCAATTGATCGCCAGTACTCCAATGGAATGGACAGTAATATTAGTGTTTCGAATGTTGAAAGTAAGTCCCTAGCTAGCTTATACATATAAGATCCGAAACTCTAAAATCGATCGAAAGGCAACCGTCATGTACTGGCCGGCCGGAAAGAATTATGCATCGATCATGAACGAATTACTAAAATACAGTATTAATGAATTATTAATACCAAGTACCTGTATTTGGCCGGTGGGGAATTAATATTGGTACGTAAGGAGCTGAAGAGCAAGGAAATCTAGGAGGTCGCCGTCGATTCATGATATAATACGCAAGACGAAGGCTGATGATGATGATCAATACTGCCTGTTATGCTCGTAATATAAGTATTTCTTCTGCATGCAATATTAATACTGGCAATAAATTAGCTAGCTGCCCGTTAGCTCATGGTCCTACACTCATGTAATGAACTTGCGTAGGCATGCATGCAGCTGGGTCCTTTCAAATGTTCCTGTGGCTGTGCTTGGTTTATTTTTCATGATTGACAGTACCACTATTAATTAGTAGTGGATATCTATGTTGCTGAATGCTATCCTCCCATTCAAAGGTCACATTAATACATATGAAGGTAGGTCAAGGTCCTGAATCTCCTTATCTCCAAATTAATTACTCACAGATATATGTCAGTTTGCTTTCAATGCTTTATTGTCGATATATGTGTTTGTGGTTGGGGATCAGGTCATGTGGATAAGACTAGAGCTGCGTTTGCGCTCGCTAGCTGAATGCCGATCAAGACGTGTATCCGGAAACGTCTATTTCCGAAGACGTGTGATCGATGTATATATAATTTAGAGTATGAATTCCGAATTTAAAGTTAAGAAATGATGCATGCAACAAGCTGATCATTATATATATATATATAAATATATATAACCATTCATGATTAATTCAATTAATATATAGCAATGAATCGTGATCAGCAGATATGGCAAAACGTGCCCTGCATGTGGTACTTTATATGCTTTCATGATGAGTTGTTGTGATATTCTATATTGGAAGGACAGAAATACCCAAGTGATCATCAAAATCTCCATCATCGGTTCCTAATAATTAAAGGATTAATCAAAAAGTAGTACGTGTGATCGATGTTAGAAAGGAAATTGACAAGAAATTCTTACATAATATTGATCACCGCAATTAATTAATCCATCTCATCCGCTAGCTCTTTTATTTCCAAATTACCAAAATTATAAATTTGCAGCCTACATAAATAAACCATTTACACGTACGCTGATCGGTTAATTAAGATCGATCTAACGTAAATTAGACTCATGATCATGTGCATGCATGCAATCCGTAGGCTAGCTAGAATTTGATCTTTTACTTTTGGGCTTGGACGAGTCATGTATGTTGGAGGAATTTTTTCCAAGGCCCAGGAGGACTGGCCGATTAGACATACGGGGAGTTCCTCACAACCCAGAGGACTCGAAAAACCTGGCACATGAAACACGCATTCTCTCAGCGACCGGGACCTGTGACCCGCGTAAGTTGAGCATGTTTGGTTGGGTTAGAATGGAAAGTTAGTTATACAAAGAGCGCGGAAAACTAAACCAAGGGAAAGAAAATGAAACACGCTACAGGAAAGGGACGTCTCTTTTTTTTTTTTTTAAATTTATTTATTTATTTTATTTTATATTTTTATTTTTTAAAATCATCATGGGCACGTGCACCAATAATATTGGTGATATTTGGTAATTGAATTCCAACGTCAGCTAGCTAGCAGGCTGCAGGTTGCACTTCTTTTTCTTTTTCAGAGATTAATTGTGTGAACTCGCACCAATAAACAAGATAAATATATAATTCAGGGCAATGCATGCCAATTAGCTGCACTCACATTATTATCTCCTACAAATGAAAATATTTTATAAATCTTTATTATTGGTAAGCTTCACCTATCTATATATATAGTTGCTACCATTATTATACATACGTTCGATCACTCTAATATAATAACATAATAATAACATAATTAACATAAGCATTCGTTAATTTATATAGGAAACTTCACGTCCTCGTGACTCGATTGCAATTCGATGTAACTACGAGGCAGGCCTACCTGTCGAGACCCCAACAAAAGTTGCCCTATGACATGGTCCTAGACATGTATGGACATCCGAAATTGGACCTCATATGGGGTCAAGCCTAGCTTTAGAGGACTTCTCTAGGAGTCTAGTGCAGACTCTAGGGAGATTGCAGGAATGGCACGGGTCAATTGGAAGATGATTCACATCTTCCCATTTGAATAAGCCATGACTCAGCCCCAATAGTCCATTGACATTCTTGTTGGCATGCCCTGACAGCCCTACGGGCCTTGCATTGACACTGTCACTGACATGCCTCGACAGCCCTGTGGGCCACCAGCATGGCCAGCACCAACCACTCCTCAGCACGCCCACAGGCATGCCACGACCCCAGCCTTGGCACGCCCCTGACAGCACCACCATCATGCCATGGCTCCTGCCATGCCACATGCATGATGGACCCACAAATAGGCCATGGCCCCCACCATGGCACGCACTTGACAGCATCGCTAGCATGCCATAGCCCATTGCCATGGCACACTCATGTCAGCCGCACAGACATGCCGTAGGCATGCCATGGCACGCCCAGGACATCCCAGCTAGTATGCCATGGCACGCCCAGGACAGTCACATGGCTAGCTTGCTTGCATGCCTTGGCTCATGCCTTGACACGCAGCAAGCACCCATGGAGACTACTGGCAGCGTGCACACCATGCATGTAGGCCTACGCACTCCCTTGAGTGAGCACCTGCGCGCATGCATGCGCGCCCCAGCACCACTTAGCAAGGATAGTAGCATGCCCTCACAGGCACACCATCTAGCGCACGGCTCCAGCCCGTGCCTTGTAGGCAAGGCTAGTGGCATGCCCACCAGGCATGCCATCCAGCACACGGCTCCAGCCCATGCCTTCCAGCCCTAGCGCCCAGACCATCAGCTTGGGCCATGCATGCTCATCACCTAGGCCACCAGCCTGGGCCATGCAAGACCACCGCCCAAGCCACCTGACTGGGCCTCACAGCAGTAGCTCGGCATCACCCTGTGCCCACCATCAGGCCAAGGCTTGGCACCATGCCGTGCCCACCATCATCAGGCCATGCATAGCACCATGCCATGCCCACCACAAGACCAACGCATGGCCCATGCAATGCCATGCAGTCGTGCCACACGACAGCCCATGCGTGACACCATGCCACGCCCAACAACAAGCCATGCACGGCCCCAAGCCGTGCCACCCATCGAGTCATACACGACACCATGCCGTGCACATCATGAGCCACCATGGCCCATCCATGGGCCATGGCATGCCACGGGCCACCATGGCCCATCCATCACTATCTTATTGCTTTTAGTTTATTTCTTAAATTATTTATTTAATTTATTGTGCTAGGGGCCTTTTGGGAGTTTCCAAGTTGTAAGCTCTATAAATAGGACCCTTAGGCATTTCATTTGGATCTTTGATCATTTGGCATATTTTCCTTTGTGGAACGGTTTGGTGTGTTCTTATGAACACTTTTGGTGCTTTTGCACTTGGGCTCTTTTGGGTGCAATTCGTGAATCCCAAGGAGAGGATTAATACCTTGCAATTCGTGAATAGGTGTTGTCCATTTATCTATCTTTGATTCATCATCTTGCAATTCGTGAATAGATGTTGAATCTCTTTATCTATCTATCGTTGTTCTTGTTTATTTTCCATTCAATCTTCATATCATCCATTTATCCATCTTTTGCATGTTTCCATTCTCTATTCAAAAATCTAAAAATACTTTTATGTTCTTATATTTTCTAGTTGTCATATTGTTCGTGTGTTCTTCGTGTTCTTCCATCGTGTTTATCATTTCTCTAGCTTTAATCTATTTTCCAAACACCACATGCCTACCACCTTGTTTCCCATAGTCCATATTCGGCCAACACTTTCCAAAACACCCTCCTTCCATTCTCACAAGCCCTAGCCGAACCACCAAGATCCCCACAAGATATTTCCTACATTTTAGGAATCCTCATCTCATCTTCCAAATCCCATCATATCCCGACATCTCCATTTTCGGCCAACCACTTTCCCAAATTCAAACTCAAATCCAATCCCAACATTTCAGGAAATCCAATCCCTAAACTCCCTCAATCATCTCTATCTTTTCAAAACCTACCAAATACCCTCATCCGCTTGCCATATCAAATCCCTTCATTCTAGGAACTACCCAAGACTCACTCAAACTTTAAATCCCTCACTCCACTCTTGCCTTAGCCAAACTACCCTAATCCCTAAATCATTTCCTACCTTGTAGAAACTCATCTTCCATCTTCCAATCCATCCAAATTCGAAATTCATACTTTGCCTTAGTCAAACTTCAAGTTCTAAACAACTCCCATCGATCTTATCATTTAGGATCGCACCCTAGCCACCTTATCCATCATACAAACCCTATCTCCCATCTCCAAATCCCTAAACTCTAGGAACAACCCGAGACTTATTCAAACACCATCCAACTTCATCCTCTTACCATATTCAAATCCTACCTTCCTCATCTTACCTTAGCCAATCACTAAAGTCAAGGAGTAACCCTAGACTCTTTCAAACATCTTCCAAACCTTAGCCACCCATCCTAGACTCCAACCCTAATACACCACTTCCCAAGTTCGTAATCCCCTTTAGCCACCACCCAAAACCCTAGCTACACTTCATCATACCAACCCCAAGCACCTTCCAAGTGGCGCCAACATCAAGGGCAACCATCAAGTCGTTCCACATTGCATCAAACACACAAACTCACCACTTAGATCACCCGAACTCATCATCATCATCAAATCCATCACTAAACACCATACCTTCATTAACCTAGGAACCCTTCATTGCCATATCCTAGCCGAGTCTAAGCAAGACGACAAGGAACATTCGGTCATTATAAGGCGACACGAGACCTGTGGACCCTTAATGTTTGGGGACTAGACCGAGGTCCCCAACACTACCATCGTAATCACACTGCATAGTGGACCTCATTCACATTGCCACTACAAACAGAAGCATGATCAGAATCGTTTATAGATTCATCTAATTCACGCACTCTTCCAGTTGAGACTATCTTTCTTCGCCATCTCTTGGACCCACTCTGTCCATCCTCTAATTCCATTCTATTATCATCCTCTTCTTTTTCTTTAACAAAAGCTAGAAATGATTGAATAGCTGCAGATTACGATTGTGAGATTTGCCCAGAACGCCTCATGTACTGGCGGACCATCTTGATGATATACAAAACCAGAGCAAGCAAGCAAGCTGACACGCAGAGTAGAAAGAGTCCCCAGAAGCTTTTAAGCAGAAGGCGATCTACATCTTGCTTTGCACCTTCTAAACTGCAAGCTTTTCTTGTAAGCCACTTGTCATGAATCTTTTGTAATTCCCAATTCTCAGACAGTTTCAAGATGGCTGTTGACAGGTCAACGGCCAGTGGCGACTCCCTTGGAAATGCCTATTCAATCAAAAATGTATATCAAATCTTGTATGCTATCCCTCTCTAATCAATCTCAAGTAAAGCAGTCCAAACCTAATTATATATTTGTATGTATATATATATAGCTAAATTCTGATCGCATAAGAATACACTAATGTCGAATGCCTTAAAAGAGAATCATAGATGAGCAAGAAAAGATGCATAGACATGATTTTGTCCTTAGCGTTGTTTCAGAGGTGTGATTATGCACAAATGCTAATTAAGATGGAGGATTCCCTTTCTATGTTTCATTTGGTTTGCATTCTCATATTGTTTGAAATCAAGCAAGCATTCCTGCTCTATGTTTTCAATTATGTGCCGCACGAGTAGCTCCATAAATGGTCAGTGAAAGACCCACAAAAGCATTTCACAACAGGGGATATTTTTTTTTATACCACCAAAGTCAGGAAAAGATTAATGAGATCGAAAGGAAAGATACTCACAAAACCCCACCCCATTTTGGTGAACTCTTGACCTACTATGCTGAACTCGCATCTGGTGGACAGGAAGAGCTCCATATATGCACGCATGTCAAGAATTGCAGAGACCCCACCCTTCTGAGGACCATCCTTCAAGGCTTTCTTGTATTCTTCTACCAAGTTGAGAGGAACAAGTCAGGACTTCTGTTGCGCACTCCAACCTTTCCAAAATTACAAAAGACGATATTTAAATGGTTCAACAAATTACCTACGTCTACTAGAGCCTCTTTTACTGAATTTGTATGAGATTACAAAACTTTACAAATTCTCTCTCTCACGTCCTCTCCTTCTCTCTCTGTTTTCCCCCCTCACACTCTACACAACTGAGCTCTCTCTTTTATAGGAGAGAGTAGATACAATTTCGGAGGAATTCAGTGCAGCAATTTGCTATAGATTTTGGAGCATCATTTGCTGTAGAAATTGTGGGTGGGTAGTGCCTAATACTCCAAAATAGAGAACGGTGCTGAGTTTGGGGGGGTTGGTTTCACACTTAGGGTGGTTTAACAATCACCCCCACCCAAGTGTGCCATACCAGACTGCTTAAAAACTGATTCATTTTTCAAATGAACGCACCTTATTCTTTTATATGAGAGACTTTCGCTATCGAATATGTTCCAATGCGCTCGAGGGTGCTCAGCAATGTACAATATTGATCAAGTCCAAACAATGTTGAAACTTGATCCCTGTGACGACTTTCGTCAACATATCTACTGGATTATCTTTAGTGCCAATCTTCTGAAATTTGATGTTCTCTTCTTCTAATATTTCATGTACAAAATAAAATCGGACATCTATGTGTTTTGTTCGAGAGTGATATACTTGATTCTTGACCAAATGAATTGTACTTTGACTGTCACAGTAAATGGTAACCTCTTACTGCTTAAAACCCAAATCTGTTACCAATCCCTGTAACCAAATAACTTCTTTCACGGCTTCTGTTATAGTCATGTATTCAGCCTCAGTGGATGATAGTGCAATTGTCAACTGCAAAGTTGATCGCTAACTAACTAGTCCTCCTGCCATAGTGAACACATATCCAGTTGTCGATCGGCGTTTGTCAAGATCACCTGCATAGTCTGAGTCAACATATCTAGTTACTAGACTATCTTCACCTTTCTCGAACTTCAAACCAATATCTACGGTCTCTAAAATATACCGTAGAATCCACTTAGCTACATGCCAATGAACCTTTCCAGGATTATGCATATAGCGACTAACTAAGCTAACGGCCTGAGAGATATCAGGTCGTGTACACACCATGACATACATTAAGCTTCCAACAATACTTGCATATGGGACATTTCTCATGTAGTCCCGCTCTTCATCAGTTGTAGGAGACTGCAATGCATTAAGTTTGAAATATGGGGCCATAGGAGTACTAATCGGCTTTGTCTTCGAGTTGATGTTGAAACGTTTCAATATTCTTTTCTGATACTGCTTTTGAGTAAGGTGAACTGTACCTTTCACCCTATCTCTGCTGATCTCCATCCCCAATATTCTCTGTACTTCTCCCAGATCTTTCATTTCAAACTCATGACTTAATTGAGTTTTTAAGCGATTTATTTTCCCCTTGTTTTTACATGCAATTAACATATCATCTACGTATAAAAGCAAATAAATGAAAGATCCATTTGTAAGTTTTCTAAAATATACACAGTGATCGTATTGACAACGAGTGTATTTCAGATCCATCATAAAGTAGTCAAACTGCTTATACCATTGCCAAGGTGACTGCTTTAAGCCATAGAGAGACTTCTTCAGACTGCATACCCAATTTTCTTTTCCAGCTTCTTTAAACCCTTTTGGTTGAGACAGATAAATCTCCTCTTCTAGATCACCATGTAAGAAAACTGTTTTTATATCAAGCTGTGCTAACTCAAGATCATATTGTGCAACCAAAACTAGCAATATTCGAATGGATGAATGCTTCACAACAGGAGATAATACTTCACTGTAGTCAATTCCCTCTGTCTGAGCATAACCCTTGGCTATTAACCTAGCTTTGTATCACACTCCATTTTTAGCAGTTTGATCATCTTTCTGATTGAAGATCCACTTACAGCCAATTGTCTTCTTTCCATTTGGAAGCGGCACAAACTCCCAAGTCTGGTTCTGGTGAAGAGACTCTTTATTCATTGCCTTTGTCCATTCAATTTGTTCACTAGACTGTATGGCTTCTCTGTAAGTGGTTGAGATCTCACACCTTCAGCTGGTAATGCATATGTCACATAGTCTGCAAGACGTGTCGGTACACGTTTCTCTCGTCTAGGTCTGTAGGTTGCTATTGATTTGGGTTGACATGGAGGTACTGTGACTGGACTATCAACTTCATCTTGCCCGTGCTCTCCATTTGTTTCGCCTGAATCATTTTGAGTGGCAAACTCCACCTTTTACGAATCACCAAGTGTTTCGCTATCATGACGTCCTTTATTGGAATCTTTATGCTTATGTGAATTAAGCATCTCAGACTCATTGAATGTTACATCTCTACTGATGATCACCTTTTTGGATTATATGCACCAGAGTCTATATCCTTTTACACCAGTACTAAAGCCTAAGAATTTTGCTTTCTTCGCTCTAGGATCAAGCTTACTTTCTTTAACATGATAGTAAGCAGAACATCTGAAAATGTGTAAAGAGTCATAATTAGTAGCATGTGTACCTCTCCACATTTTAGTGGGTGTCTTCTAGTCATTGGCTGCTGCGGGTAGTCGGCTGATGAGATGGCAGGCATATGTCACAGCTTCAGCCCAAAATTATTTATTGAATCCAGCATCCAGTAACATACATGGCACTTTCTCTAGTAAAGTACGGTTCATCCGTTCTGCCACACCATTCTGTTGCGGTGTACCTCGTACCATGAAATGTCTGACAATTTCCTCTCTCTGGCATACTTCCATGAAGGGGTTTGAAGTGTACTCACCTCTATTATCAGATCTAAGCTGCTTGATCTTTTTGTCGATCTGAGTCTCAGCTATTTTCTTCCAATCAAGGAAGATTTTCAACACTTCATCTTTATTCTTCATCGTATACACCCACACACAATGAAAATAATCATCCACAAAAGTTACAAACCAATGCTTACCTCCCAAAGATGCATTTTGGGTAGGTTCCCAAACATTGGAGTGTACATAGTCAAGTATCCCTTGTGTATTGTGTACAGCGATTCCAAACTTGATCAGCCTATACTTCCCCGATACACAGTGCTCACAGAAAGACAGTTTACCAGTCTTGGCACCTTTGAGTCAGCCTTGCTTCACCAGTGTTTGCAAAATTCTTTCTCCTGTGTGTCCCATACGCATATGCCAAAGACTGGTAGTGTCGGCATCAATCTCATCTAGCTTCTCACAGCATGTGGAAGCTCTTCCATCAACAGTACTTCCTTTCAAGAAGTACAAGTTTCCTCGCCTGAAACCCTTCATTGCCACTTGAACTTCCATTAGTATTTTAAGAGTTCCGTCTTCAATGGTGATTCTGAATCCCTTTGAATCTAGAGATCCCAGTGAGATGAGATTCTTCTGCAAGTCCAGAATGTACTGAACTTCTGTCTGAGTCTTGATGCTGCCATCATGTAACTTTAACCAAATGCTACCTATTCCCTGAGTCTTACAGGCACTGTCATTGCCCATAAGTACTGCTCCACCCTCAATCTTTGTGAAATCAGTAAACCAGTCCTGATTGGGACACATGTGATAGGTACATCCGAAATCCATAATCCATTCATCAGAATGACAAATGGATGATGAACTTGTCAAGGCAAAATCTGAATCATCATCTATGTCCACGACATTGGCTGTGGTGGGTTGATTCTGCTGTTGTCCCTTTAGCTTGGGACAATCCTTTTTTCAGTGTCCTTTGTTGTGACAAAATGAATACTCGTCTCTGGTGAGCTTTCTTTTGATTGATGAACCAAGTAATGTGGCTCGGGTTTTCGATTGAAAACCTTTCTTCTTTCTGGGATACCTTAACTGTGGTCTCCCTCTTGCTGTTAGCGCTTCACTTGATGTATCTTGTTGTACCTGCTTGTCCTTTTTTAGGTACTAATTGCTAATTAAAAAACTAGATACATCGTCAAAACTAATCTTTTCCTTTCCATATAATAGAGTAGTAATTAAATGCTCATATGTATCAGGCAAGAAATTTAACAAAAGTAAAGCTTTATCTTCATCTTGGATTTCAACATCCAAGTTTAACAAATTAGCAAGAATTTGGTTATAACTATTTAGATGTTCAGACATAGAAATACCTTCACGAAATTGGAATCTAAAGAACTTTTTATTCAAGTGCAAATGGCTTTCAATGCTCTTCTTCATGAACTTATCATTTAATTTCTGCCAAAGTTTCTTAGAATTTGTCTCTCTCATGACAAAATACTTCTGTTATTTGGTAAGGCATAACCGGATTGTACTACAAGCTTAGATATTAAGTTTCCTCCAATCCTTTTCAGTCATGTCATCTGATTGTTCTTCCAACGCAATATCCAACTCTTGTTGGATCAAAACATCCATCAATTCACATTGCCACATGCCGAAGTTTCTTGTTCCATCGAACTTCTAAACTTCAAACTTGGCATTTGAGACTGTGTACCGACGCCCAGAGCTGCTGGCATTTTCAGAGCTCCTATCTCTTCCAGATATTTTCATTTGAATTTAGATTATTGAAATACAAAATTTCAAAATTCTAACCATACGAATGAGTCTGGAATGATCTAAATAGTTGGAAAGCATTATTTGATCGTTGAAATCGGACTCCAAATGGCTTAAATCAAGCCTGACAAGAATCTGGAAAAATGGAAGGTCCTGATTGTTTGGTGCATGAGATGCACGCGCTACAGTGGCGTTTGTGTGTGCGTTGGCACGTGGCTTACACGCGCTGCTGTTGTTGGACGTGTGGGAGAGTGATTTACACGTGCTAAAGACCTCTAGGGCGCGTGGGGAAGTGGACTTCACGCCTCTTCCTCCTTCTGGGCATATGAGGGCGCATGAGGTATGTGTAAGTCACGTGTCTTTAAACACCGGGCGCATGGGGCGTGTTTCTGTGTGTGGGGGCACGTGGAGCATGAGGTTCATTCGTCTTCAACCTCCAGATGTGCGTTTGGTGCGTGGATGCATGCTCCAATCTTCTTGGGGCGCATGTGACCTCCTCTGACCTCTGTTTTTGATTTCGTTTGAGGCAATGGATTCATCTCGATGCGAGTAACACCCTGGAGTTGTCTAAATTTGATTTCTAGACAGTGCGAACTAAAGCTCTGATACCAATTGTTGCGCACTTTGACCTGTCCAAAATCATAAAAGACGATATTTAAGTGGTTTAACAAATTGCCTACGTCCACTGGAGTCTCTTTTACTGAATTTGTACGAGATTACAAAACTCTACAAATTCTCTCTCTCACGTCCTCTCTTTCTCTCTCTGTTTTCCCCACTCACACTCTACATAACTGAGCTTTCCATTTTATAGGAGAGAGCAGCTACGATTTCGGAGGAATTCGGTGCAACAATTTGCTGTAGATTTTGGGGCGTCATTTGCTTCAGAAACTGTGACTGGGTGGCTCCTAATACTCCAAAATAGAGAACGGTGCTAAGTTTGGGGGGGTTGGTTTGACACTTAAAGCGGTTTAACAAGTTCTGTCTGTGGTACTCTTCTATTAAATAACTGTCAATAAATGTACCATTCTGGTAACCAATGGGATCATTGCTTGTCGCTAAACTTTTGATCCCTTTGATGGGGAAAGAAAGCTATTCCACCGTAAGGATTGAGTTCAGACGTGCAGTGTAACTCGAATTCAGTATGAGAACCGCAAATAGCCATATGATAAGCACTAATCGACTGAGGGTGCTGTCAACCTTTTAACCTATGTAAATCAGGAAATTTATAAGGAGCAATATTAGAGTAAATTCTTGTGCTATAAGATGCTCTATATAACTCTAAATCTGTGATTAATCAGTGAAGATAAGCTAGAAGATTTGACTTACAATGAGTAAAAAAATGGTTGAAAAGCTAAACCTGCAAATTAAGTGATGCCCGAGAGAATTAGTAATTAGCTAGCTGATGCCGGGCAGAATAGTGATTATTCTGCAGGCTAGTTCCAACAAATGATTCACAGGGAGGAATAGAGAAAATTTCCCAAAACCAGAGAGAAAATTCTCCAGGGTTTAACTGAATATTATCAAATCAAGTAATGTCGAAAATCAGTCCACAAGCTGGACTGTATAGCCAAAAATCGGGTTTATATGAATTTTGCTAAAAATAGCAAAATCCTGAAAATCACTCCAAATTGAAATTCAAAATAAAATAAGCAATTTTCAAAAAATTTGGCCCAAATCAGGTTTAAAATATCTTCCTAATTGACAAACGAAATATTACTATAAATAGTAAAAAATAACTAAAACTAGTGATTCGGAGGGGGAAACAGTAGAATTTGAGGTCAGAAAAGGTCACATGGAGCCATGCTCGATGTGAATAGCGTGTGCGCCGAAAAGAGCTTTTCGAATTGGGGTCTTATGCACGATTCCGACGCCCGTAGCCAAAGTTATGGCCAAAAGACTAAAACGCACTCAAAACGGCCCCAATTAGGAACATATCACAATCAATTCCCGCCTTTGCGCTGATCTGCCAACTCATGGTATCTCAGTGTCATCAAGGTACAATCTGATAGCTTAGCATCATCTGTCCCAGATCCCCCTGCATCAGTCGCCCCGGGTTGGAAAGAACTCGTTCTTGAGTCCAGAGTAATGTCATAAGAATATATCCACAAAACAAGGACTTAGGTGCTTCACATTAAAGACATCAGAAGTCTTTAAGTGACTGGGAAGGCGTAACCTGTAAGCATTATCATTGATCTTCTGCACTACCTCACAAGGTCCAATCTTCCGATCCTTAAGTTTATTATTCTTGCCAACAGGAAAACGATCACGAGTTAATACAGCCCAAACAAAATCACCAACATCAAAAAGTACCTGACGACGATGATTGTCAACCCGAGTTTTGTACTTGGTATTGCTCTCATGAATGGTCTGTTTCACCTGCTCATGGATACCTCGAAGATGCTCTGCCATCTCATCTACTTTAGGACTGAAACGTCCTATACATGGAATAAGGGCTAAGTCCAGCACCCCAGATGGGTTCTGACCATAGACAATCTCAAATGGGTTTAAGCCTATGGTTCTGTTTTTCGATCTATTGTAGGCAAATTCTACTTGAGGCAATGCCAAATCCCACTGCTTCGGCTTAGTTCTTGCCAAACATCTCAAAAGGTTGCCCAAACTCCGGTTCACCATCTCGGTCTAGCCATCGGTCTGGGGGTGGTAGGTGCTACTAAAATTCAACTGTGTTCCCAGTTTCCCCCACAGGCTCTTCCAGAAATGATTGATGAACTTGGTATCACGATTTGAAGTGATGGATTGAGGAACACCATGTAAATGCACAATCTCCCTGAAATAAAGATGGGCAATCCGGACAACATCCATATCTTCCTGCAAGCTACAAAATTTGCCATCTTGGAAAACCTATCAACCACAACAAAGATAGAATCCGAGGCCCTTTGGGTGTGGGGTAAACCCAATACAGAATCCATGTTGACATCGAGCCAAGGAGCTTCAGAAATAGGTAAGGGAGTGTACAAGCCCACATTGGTGAGAACTCCCTTAGAACGCTGGCACACATAACAAGGGTCCACATAATGGGCCACATCACTAGTCAACTTGGGCTAATAAAAGTCAGAAGAGATAAGGGCCAATGTCTTATCTCGGCCAAAGTGTCATTCATTATGAAGCTCACTTATAATTTGTTGCCTTAATGAACAATCTGGGATGCACAACTATAATCCATGAAATAGAAATTGCTATTTGTATCGAACACTAAAATTGCTAAGGGAAGATAGGAAACCTATTTGTATCAAACACTAAAATTGCTAAGGGAAGTAATGGTACCATTATCCTGAAGGGAATATATGAGGGTTGACCAGTTGCTGTAAAACATTTGGTTCATGCTCATAATGATGTGGCTTTTAAAGAAATTCAAAATTTTATATCTTCTGACTACCATCCAAACATTGGAGCTGTGTGGAATATGATCAAGATTTTGTCTATCTCTCTTTGGAGCTGTGTACTTGCAGCTTGGATGATTTGATCCAGGTTTACTCAGATTATTCACAATACCTAGCATTCAATGAGAAACAAGCTACGAGAGCTATGATCGATTATAAAGCCCGTCTAGAGTCCATGAAGAGTAGAATGTCGGGTATCAATTTGTGGAAAGCAAATGGTCGTCCATCACCTTTATTGTTAAAGATGATGAGGTTGGTTGGTATGTCTGTTTATTATTTTTGCATGATAGTATTTGTTGGTTTATCAAAAGGAGAAAGAAAGAAAGAAAGAAAGATGAAAGTAGCCTTTGTGTTTAGCTCAGATAATTCCTATTATCATAACCATAACGTCTATTTATGTGTAGCTTTGTTTTCTTATTCTTTGTTCCTATATGGCATAACCAACTATAGATCTTTCTAGTGATTTTGCAAGTTTGCCCACTTAGTTGCAAACCCGGTAACGGTTATTAGTACCCCTTGACAATTAAGTATAACTCATTAGGCTTGGCTCATGTATGTTTGCACTAGTGTTGTCTAGTTTTTGAATTTCATTCATTTATTTGGCATAGAATCTAAAATGACTCAGCCTCATTTATGTGTCAAGCAGTTTTGAGGATTTTGGATATAATAGCTTCACAATGATTTACTGTTATTTGTAACAAGGCTGTATAATAATGAAAGATCCATCCAAGAGGTTGGATTGTTGTCATTAATGCATAAGAAAGATGAGGCAAAACTCCACACTCGTGGGACTTAAACATACATCTTTGGTAGTCATCATCGTACAACCTTGAAAAGTTTTGAATTGCCATACTAATACCCCAAGTTTTCTATACTAACCCCAAGTTTTCTGTACTACCCATAAGTTTAGTTATTAGGCTGGTGAAATGCATATTTGATTTGATATTGATTTCAATGCTTTGAATGTGACCATTGTGCCTGTCAAGCCCCACATGAACACAAGTGTAGGCTAACTGCTCCTGTATGATTTTTAAGTTCAGTTTCCATTTTTGGATCAAATAATTTTGATTTTTGTTAGCATCTTCTTAACCCCTTATCTTGCGTTTGACACAGGGATGTGGTTTCTGGGCTAGTGCATTTGCATGAATTGGGAATAATTCATCGCGACTTAAATCCTCAAAATGTCTTGATAGTCAAGGAAAGATCTTTATGTGCAAAACTTTCTAACATGGGCATTAGCAAGTGCCTTGTTGGGGATATGTCTTCCTTGAGTCATCATTCATTCATGCCTACGTTACTCTTGGTTCAACTGACTGTAGGTAATCTGCAATGCATTCTTCAGAAGGGTTTGTGGACTTGAAAATCTCTTCAAAGCACTTAGTAAAAGCCTTTGCACTTTCTTGTTGGTCTTCCAAGCTTCTGCCTTGTGAATTTGAGCTTCTGTCTAACTTTGATCATTTATAGAAGAAAAATTTTGTTCTTAATTTTAAATGTCGACATTTTCAATTGCATTTGTTGACAGGATTTATTTTAATTAATGGCAGATTTAGTATACTTGTAACTCACTTTTATCAATGTGTCACACCAAAGACTACAAAATCCAAGAAAGAAATTACTAGGAAGAGATATAGTCTCAAGTTCTTACTCGAATTTAATTACTATAAGCAAAAGATGAATGCATGTAGTGGGTTCAACAACATTTATTAGTACTCGTATAAGTATGATAGATAACATTAAGTGTATGTTTGGTATTGCAGTGAGCAATATAACTTTTAGTTTTAGGACTTTTAGATGAAAAGTTTAACTAATAAACTTTACTATTAAAAAGTTATTTAATGGTTTGTAACCATAAGCCTAAAATACACTACAACAAAAATTAGATTTAGTGACAGACGAAACTGTCACAAGAAATGGAAAAAATGTCACGAAATACATTAGGTGATGGTTATAAACGGTCACCCCCACCGTCACGAAATGTGCGTCACAGAATACATATTGTGATAGTTTACTGTACAAGCGTCACTAAAAATATTTTTAGTGACGGTTTGTGATGTGCCGTTTTATATAACGTTCGAACGTTTACTTTTCTATGATGATTAGAATCTGTCACAGAATATTACGTTCAAACGAAAAAAATAACATTCGAACATAAAGTAGACAAATTGACATCCGAATGAGAGCAAGTAATGTTTCTTGATTATCATTCAAACGTATTATATTTATGTTCGAACGTTTATATGTTTGAATGTTACGTTCGAATTTAGATTCCAACGTAAAGGAAACAATGTCCGAACGTTCGAATCATAATGTTCGGACATTCTTTCCAACGTTAAGAAACTAGAGTTTGAATGCAAGAAGTACGTTCGGAGGTTTGGAACATTAAAAGTTTAAACATTCGAACGTAAGTTTCAATCGTCGCTGTAAACATTTGAACGTTATGTTATAATTTTGTGTGATTACGTTCGAACGTGTGTTCGAATGTGGAATACTGTTCAAACATTTTTATTTACATTCGAACGTACATGTCAGAAATACTAAACTCATCCTATTAATAAACATACCAATTGTATCATATTACATAACATATTTCACAATCAACAATGTTTGTAATTGTTTTCCAAGTAAATATTAAAAATTTAATACACTAATAAAATTCTTTTTTTATTAGTGTATTAAAAATTTAATACACTAATAAAATTCTTTTTTTTTCTTTTCTCGTCCACCACGATTATGTTGCAATGATATAACACTCCATTTGCAGCATCATCTCCCGCTGCACTTGCTCTTGGACCTCACTACCTATTCTTTCCTCCTGGTCTCTTTGTTGATCCTGCAAACGCGTCTCTAAATGAGATTGTCGCTCTAAAAGGGACTCCAACTCTTGCTGTCTGGACCTCATATACTCATTCTTGGGTCATGCAGCTTCTAACTCTTTGCTAAGATTATTAATTTGTGAAATCGATGAGGTTGAGGAGGATGAACCGGAATGCTTGAAAGATCGTCCCAAATCTCTTGCCATACTAGAGTTGGGCCCGAGCACTTGCGTGAAAATGTCGATGTCACTAGTAGACGATTCCCCAGAAACTGACTACAACTCTATCATTTTTTCCTGCAGTTTGAAAGATCAAAACACACAAATTAATAAAGTATTAAAAGAAATACAAATAAAAAAGAATTTAACCATATGTTGCATAATTTATTTAACAAAATGAACACCGCTTACACAATTAATTGCAGCGGCAAGATCCATCTACTCACTATGCTCGTTAGTGTGAGCAACAGCATAAACATTAACGATGGAAAAGTTTTCAGGATCATCACATTTCTAATAAAATAACATTAGCAAATTTAAAAAGATAGTGTTAGTACTTATATAAAAGAATAATAAGAAAATAAATGAATTATATAGTTTATTAATTACCATTTTTTTAGCAAGACGATGGAATGATCTTGAACTAGCATGATGATGAATAGTCAGAGCGGATCTATTATGTGCATTTGTAGAACTTAAGTGCTACAAATGCATATTAAGAATGTTAATTGTAATATATATATATATATATATATATATATAAAAGATAAACAACAAATATTAATGTAAATAATTAATGGAAAAAAAATTAGAATACCTGATATTTTGGAGATGCAAAAAGATCACAACACTTTATCTAGTCATCTAACTTCATCTGCTGGAAAGGTGACTGTGCAGCCTCTTCAAACGACTCAAATTTCTTGAAGTGGTCGTGACATCGTCCCTTGTGACGTCGAAATAGTGTAGCCATTAACTCATTCACAATTCTTAAATTCTTGCTACGACCAAAGTCGAGGTCAAATTCATCCTAATTATAAATTAATTAGGTAAAAAATATGATATACTAATGTAGGTGAAAGAAATGAACTGTCAAAATAAACTCACCAGCACACGACTCCGAATGTGTTCCTTAATCTCATTTGGCACATCTCGCCAGGAGTGTACATAAAATTGAGCATAAGCTTGAACTACTGTACCAATATAGGAGGAAAGCGCTGCTGTACTATCATCTACTCCTCTATTAGAATTATCAGGAATTGTGACTTTCGGTTTGCCATGCCTTCGGTTTTTCTCAAATGAGATGCTGCGTGTATAGCCACGACCGCGACGAGCGAATGCATCAACTAATATAGATATTGAGACAAAAATATTAAATATATAAATAATTTTCAACAACATTTCCTTACTAGTAGGTGTCAATTTGGCATCGTTCTCTATAGTGTTAAATTCATCTTCAAGAACGGACTCTTCAGGTGGGGAGTCCTCAACGGGTTTAGGACTTGGACTTGGTGGAGGAGGCACATTTCTTCTTTGTCTTTTTGGCGGCATACTTGAAATGAATTATATATACCAAAAAAATTTAATTAGATGAAATTAATTATTATTATTATAAAATTATATACTCATATATGAATAAAGTTTTTAGTACTTTTAGTCTTCATCTTCGGATGTATTTTCCATGCTTGTTTCAGAATCTCTCTCTATAACATCTTCATCATCATCATCAATCTCTTCTTCGTCCTCCTTATCCACTTCCCCTCCGGATTCTTCTTCGTCTTCTTCTTTTGACTCTTCTACTTCTTTCTCACTTTCTTGAATTGAATGATCATTTAATACAGACGGATCGAAATGGATGAGTGGGACGTCATCTCTACATAAGGGGAGCAACTCGAGTGCACCGAGGTCAACAAATAAGTTAATAACCCCTCCATCTTCCTGGTAGGCCTCTACATTCGGAGTGTCATTTTCATCTCCATTTGTATCGTAATCTGCATTCATTCCTAGTTTATATATATTTCGAGGGACAAATTTTTGTACGACTCGCCAAGTTATCTCTTCACTTTCTTCTTCAGCACTTTTCATTGGATCAATAAAGTAATAGATTTGAGTAGCTTGACAAGCCAATACAAATGGATCATCTTCGTACCATTTATATGCAGTATTTACACTCGTAAAATGATTATCCCTATATATCAAAACCCGACCACTGCCTAGATCCCACCAATCACATTTAAAGACATGTGTTATAGACCCACCAAGATATTTCAATCCGATAATATCACGAATGACACCATAATAATCAATATCATTTGTTCCATGACTACCCTCAACCAACACACCATAGTTTTGAGTTTTTCTATTACGTTCACGGTCCAGAGTATGGAATCTATAACCTAAAACCGTGCATGCAGTGTATCGAAGTGCTCTATTTGAAGGACCACGGGCCAATGCATACAATTCAAAAGAGACAGATTCGGAATCACGAGCACGTTGTTCCAAAATCTAACAATTGAAATAATGTTATTAATTAAATATTACCTAGAGTTAAAAACTTTTATAATCTAACATATCAAGTAGAGTTTAGTTCATACACGTTGTTCAAACCATCCAGAAAATTCTTCATCGTGTCTTGCCACTATATTCTCTATGCCTTCCGTCTTAAATTTGTCCATATGCTCACTGTATATATATATATATATATATATGCAAAATCATATAATTTTATGTCACAAAAGTTATAGTTAACCTCATTGAATCTAGAAATATTTAAACCTTTTACAACGACATACCTGAGATAGTCTTCAATCTCCCGACAATTATTTAGCACGTACCATCGAACTTTACCCAACTCTGTATCAAGTAAATCGTAATCCATTTGTGCACCCAAGGGTTATACATTCTGAGAAAATACTGATAGCTCACGAGGAGGCAGAGCAAGAAGATCGGCATTTCGCTCTTGACGATTAAATTATATATTTTATTATAATTTGAATTATATTAGTTCTTAATCTAGTAAATTTTAATTGTTATAGTATAATTATATTATACTATATAGTATTTATTTATATTATATTTACTAATACTACTATATATTAGATTATAATTTGTATTAGGGATTCTTAATCTAAAAAATCTTAATGTTATTATATAATATAATTATATATTATAGTACTTATTGATTTCTTATTTACTAATATTATACTATATATTATATTATAATTTGTATTATATTAGTTCTTAATCTAATAAATTTTAATTGTTATAGTATAATTATATTATACTATATAGTACTTATTTATATTATATTTACTAATACTATATTATGCATTAGATTATAATTTGTATTAGGGATTCTTAATCTAAAAAATCTTAATGTTATTATATAATATAATTATATATTATAGTACTTATTTATTTCTTATTTACTAATATTATACTATATATTTTATTATAATTTGTATTATATTAGTTCTTAATCTAATAAATTTTAATTGTTATAGTATAATTATATTATACTATATAGTACTTATTTATATTATATTTACTAATACTATACTATATATTAGATTATAATTTGTATTAGGGATTCTTAATCTAAAAAATCTTAATGTTATTATATAATATAATTATATATTATAGTACTTATTTATTTCTTATTTACTAATATTATACTATATATTTTATTATAATTTGTATTATATTAGGTCTTAATCTAATAAATTTTAATTGTTATAATATAATTATATTATACTATAAAAAATCTTAATGTTATTATATAATTTCAAATATAATAAATATATTGCATATATTGCACAACAAATAATCACACTACATAAATACTATAATATATATATATATATATATAAATTCTTTAATCACACATATTAGACAATAAACAATCCTTCACACATATTACACAAATAATCCACAATAAACTATATATCAAAAATTTCACAATAACAATCCTTCAACAAAATTGACAACAAAATTTAACAATAGATTTTAGTATAATATACCTTGTGCTCACAATATCCTCCTCTTGCAAATCACAAGTTTTCAACAATCCACAACAAACAATCCTTCAAAAAATTCACAAAACTAGGTAGTTAGATATATATAAAACAAATTGACAAATATAATATAAATTGTAAATACATTTACATTTGAAAAATTTACCTTACTTTCTCCTTTGGGAGGAAAAAAAAATACACAAAAAAAAAAAAACACAAAATCTCTCCCTAACTCAATATATCTCACTCTAACTCTCTCTCACTCTAACACTCTCTCTATCCTCTCTTGCTCTAAGCCTCCTCTTCTTCCTCTCTCTCTCTCTCTCTCTCTCTCTCTCTCTCTCTCTCTAAAACTCTGTGTTCAGCTCTTAAATCCTTCACGCACGGAATGAAGCAGAATGGATCTAGTTTCCTGTGTGTGAAAGTTTTATATTCTGCTTCTAATACAATAAACATTCGAACGCTCATGAATAAACGTCCGAACATTTCAATCTCTTGCTAACGTAATATATTGTAAATTCGAACGCTAAGTTATCCCGCCCAAATTTTGAACAATACGTTCGAACGTATTTATAATCCCGCCCACGGCATCAATTTAACGTTCGAACGTAAATACAAAACGTTCAAACGTATAACATGTATGTTCGAACGTATTGGGACAAAAATATATATATTATTGTATATATATCACCCGCGTCTTATTGAGTAATAAGATGTGACTCATTTATTACCATTGGATGATAAAAAAACATGTAATAAATGATCATTCAATGATGATAAATGTGTTATATCATACTGAGTGTGATAGTAGTATGGTATATAGAATTTTCCTTGATCACAAATGCCACTCAAAAAGACAAAGCGACAGGCTTATTAAAAGAAGAATATTCACTTAACTTCATGAAAAAATTACTTATAATTATTTTTAAAATAAAAAATGTCTGTTGAATTCCCATACCATTTCCATTCATATTTACAGAAGGATATATACATAATGATCAAGTCTTGCAACCCTCAAAAGTTAAAGTGCACTTTACATAACGACCACCTTTCTCTAGAGTCTCTCTACACAACCCAATGAAAATCCACTCCTCAATGGAGTACTTATTTTCTCCATAGTATCATCAACCAAGATACAAATCTCACACCACAGAAGCGCATGGACTCTTTGATTTCACAAACGCAAGCTCTTTCCTTGAAAGACCTTAAGCTTGAACTTGCAGCGGAGAAAGCAAAAAAACATCAGAGCTTGATTTAGTAGGATGCCTGGTTGCAACTTGCCAACTAAACAAGTTTTCCATCCATGCGTGCAAGTATCAAAGCTGCATGGAAATTTCATATAAAAATTTCTAATTGAGAACTTGGAAGAGTCAAGTAAGTGGCACCTAAGTTGTCACACTCCAATGTGGGTGGACTTTTAAGAAACAAGCCAAGTTCATTCAAAAGAGATTGTAGCCAGAGAAGTTCACAAGCTATGTTAGCAACAGCTTTGTATTCGGCTTCAGTGAAAGATTGAACAATTGTGGGTTGCTTTTTAGAGCCCCAAGAGATGAGATGGGAATCAAAGAAAATACAAAACCCACCAGTGGACTTACATTCATCAGGGCAACCGGCCCAGTCAGAGTCGGAGAAAGCAGATAATTGTAATGAAGAATTAGAATTGAAATTGAGACCAAAATGCTATGTAAGAGTGAGATAATGAAGAATGGGCTTGGCGAACACACTTTATTAACAACTAATGAGATATCTGGCCTAGTGAAGGCTAAATATTGAAGGCTGCCCACTACATTGCAATAAAGTTGTGGATCCTAGAAAAAGAACCCTTCGAGTGCAGTGAGTTTACTCAATGAAGACATGATGGGCGTTGAGACAGATTTTGATCTATGCATATTTGTACGCAACATATTAGAAATATACTTTGATTGTGAAATAAACAGAGCTTTGGAATTTCTATTAACTTCAATACCTAAAAAGTAGTGTAAAGGACCAAGGTCCTTGACTAGAAAATAGGAACAAAGCGCAGTA
Organism: Carya illinoinensis; assembly: GCF_018687715.1. Taxonomy (NCBI): domain Eukaryota; kingdom Viridiplantae; phylum Streptophyta; class Magnoliopsida; order Fagales; family Juglandaceae; genus Carya; species Carya illinoinensis. Next base: position 7,542,959 of record NC_056758.1, on the reverse strand, counting down.
ATGAAATCGGTAAGAAGCTTGTTATTAGAACCAATCACCACAATATCATCAACATATACTAAAACATATATACACTCAGATGCAATACGAATAATAAACAAAAAGGAATCGGATTTCAAACCATGGAAGCCAAGAGAAATTAGTCAATCAATGAGCTTTGAAAACCATGCTATAGGGGCTTGTTTCAACTCATAAATAGATTTTTTTAACTTACAGATGTGGGAGGAAAGATCTAGATTAACAAACCCAGGTGGTTGCTACATTTACACATCATCTTCAAGGTCACCATGTATAAATGCATTCTGAATGTCCAGTTGGTGCAACGTCCAGTCGGAAGCTGTTGCTAGAGAGAGATTGAGTTGTATAGAGAAGGGCTTGACTACAGGATTGAAGGTCTCGGTATAGTCTAGCCCAGGTTGCTAATGGAAACCCTTGGCTACAAGACGAACCCTACGTCACTCAAGGGTTTCATCAGCCTTATATTTGGTCTTGAAGATCCATTTGGAACCAATGGTGTTTGAGCTTGAAGATGGAGGAACAAGGACCCATGTATTGTTTTGAAGGAGGGCTTGGAATTTGGCTACCATGGTTATATGCCACTCAGGATATTTAGAGGCCTCAGTATATAAAGAAGGTTCTTTGGGGATGGAGTGAGAGGATGAAGTGGTGATGGACAAAGAAGCCTACGAGGATGGCTAAGGCATAGTTCTGTCAGTTTTGATCAACGGACAATGTATATTGGATTTTTATCTCATAACCATGGGATGGTGGGGAGGGGAAGCCAAGATGTTAGGGAGAGGGGAAGTACTTGAAGGAGAGTCAAGGATGGCAGGATTAGGAAGTGAGGGTGAACCAGTAGAGACATTAAGAGGGGATGGAGGTGGCAGATAGGGATCAAGAAAATTAGAATTAGGTCTCGGGGATGAAGGGGAAAGTAAAAAGGAAGGGGGCCAAGCTAATGGACTTAGGCTAAGTGGGAGGGATGAGATGGTTGAGTTGAGATGTTGTGGGCCAAGAGAAGGTGAGGGGACTGGCCCTATTTGTTCATTTGATAGTGAACTGGGTATGTGAGATGAAGGAGAGGTCAAATTAGTGAATTGAGGGCTGGACATAGGAGATGTGATGGACTTGAATGGAAATTCAGTTTCAAAAAAAATAATGTCTCGGGAGATATAGTTACGACCTGTAGGTAAGTGAAGACAGGAGTATCCTTTGTGATCTAGGCCATAGCCAATAGAAACATAAAGGTGATACCGAAAATCAATTTTGTGATGGTTAAAGAGCCTCAAATTGGGCCAATAGGCCACACCAAAAATACGTAAAAACTTGTAATCTGGAACTTGATTAAATAAAATTTGAAAAGGAGATGAGTATTGAAGAATAGGAGTTGGCATTCTATTAATTGAGAAAATAGCTGTTTGAAAGGCATCTACCCAATATTGATGGGGGTAATATCACATATGCTAAAAGAGACAAGTTAGTCTCTATAATGTGTCGATGACATCTTTCGACAGTGTCATTTTGGGCATGAGAATATGGGCAAGTTATCCTATGAGGAATACCAAGTGATTTAATTAACAAATTAAGAGGGTGAAATTTGCCCCCCTCCCCCTTCCCCCCCCCAAAAAAAAAAAAAAATCAGACTGAATGGCAAGGACATTAGTAGAAAAGTTATTACTAACATAGTGCATGAAAGCCAAGAAAATAGATGAGACATTTGATTTTGATTGGATAGAAAATAACCAAATATATAGACAAGTATTAACTAGAGAGAAATAAAAACGACATCCTAGTGAGGCTAGCACATGAGCTGAAACCCACACATCTAAAACAAGAAGTTGAAATGGGTGATTAGACTGAGATGGGGACGGGGAGAGAGCATGAGACTCAGTTTAGGCACAAGCATGACATGGGGGAAGTAGCAATTTTTTCTTAACAGGAAGCTTATAATGACTAAAAGTAAATGAAGTGGTTCTGGAAGATGGATGCCCAAAACGAGCATGCCAGATTTGAGAGGTAGTCCACTCGCTTAGTTTGGGCACAAGCATGACATGGTGGGGGCAGATTGCAGAGCTTCCAAATTGGATGAAGACACCGGTAGAGCATAGAGACCATTGTCAACGTGGCCCCGAAAAAGTTCCACCTGAGTGTAAAAATCCTTCACAACAAAAAAATGAGCATGAAAATCAAAATATACTAGATTGTCTAAACAAAATTGACAAATAGAAATTAAATTCTTTGTAATTGATTGAACATGTAGAATTTTATTGAATAGATAATTTCCAATATTAGATTGTGATATTACTTATTTACATTCTTTACATGTGTAGTGTATGTTTATTTTATTCTTTTGTATAGAGTACCTTAGTGAAATATAAAATGTATAAATAGGGGACTTTGAGTCTTGTACAGATACAGATATTATTTTTCTAATACAATGGATTACATTCAGTGGAAAGCAAAGAGCTTAATATGGTATCAATGATTTTTTTTTTTTTTTTTGCAATTACCCTTACTTTCCTTTTCATATTTCCAGTCTTTCTTTCCTTCCGCGATTTTCTCTGTTTCTCACATCCTTCCTATGCAATTTCATCTCTTGATTTCGTTCGATTATTTTTTGTTTGGCTTCTGATCTTATTGTTATGTGAATTTGATTTCGAATTCATCTCACATTTCCAGAGCCTTTGATTTCAATTTCATTTCCTTGATTTCGATTTTGCCTAAATCATAAACACTAGAATCATGCCTGAGATAGATTCATCCTCTTCTTCCCCTCACGTTCTCAACATAGAAGCCGATCCTCACAATCCTTTCTATCTAATGACTGTGGATCATCCTAGTGTGCTCCTCGTAAGTGAGAAACTCCATACAAGCAATTACCATTCCTAGAGCTGATCTACGTTTCTTTCTTTGAAGGCGAGAAACAAGTTAGGTTTTATTGATGGATCTCTTCATCCTCCTACTCAAACTGATTCGTTGTTTTCTTCGTGGAGCAAATGTGACACTATTGTCCTCTCCTAGCTCCTAAATTCCTTGTCTCCTAAAATTGCTCAAAGTGTCATTTATATTGATACTTCTCGTGCGATGTGGCTCAAATTGAAGGAGCATTTTTCTCAAGGGAACAGACCTCGTGTATTTGAGTTGCAGACTGCCATCTCTGCCCTACGATAGAATCAAAGTGATGTAAGTACTTACTTCACTGAATTGAAGGTGCTTTGGGATGAACTGTTGAATTATCAACCTCTACCAATGTGCATCCATCGAGGATGTACATGTAATTCATCCAAGACCTTTGTTGCATATCATCACCAGAGTTATGTGATGACATTTCTCATGGGGCTTATTGATGTATTTGATGCCGTGAGAGGTCAGATTTTAATGATGGAACCTCTGCCATCTATTAACAAATTTTTTAGTCTTGTTATACAAGAAGAATGCCAAAGGCTTCTTTGTCAGAGGCATACTCCTTCTGTATCTATTGAGTCTGTTGCTTTAGCTGCTAAGCCAGACACTATAGCTAGGAATTTTAAACTTTCTACACATAGCAAGGTCACCTGTAGTCACTGTGGCATTTCTGGCCATACAATTGACCGGTGCTACAAAATCCATGGATATCCTCCTAACTATAAATTTCGAGATAAGACTAAAGGTGTTAATGCCACTGCCAATGCTGTTTAGAACACTGATTTGACTTCCTTGTCACTTACTGCGGATCAGTGTTAACAATTATTAGCCTTACTCAAACCAGCTGCTTCCTCTCCACCTTCTTCAATAAACATGACTTCAATTCCCAATTTTTCAAGTAAATCTAATTCTGTTTGTGCCTCTGTTGATTCATTTCACTCGAATTCTTGGATAATTGACAGTGGTGCATCAGACCACATGATTCATTCTCCTTGTTTCTATACCAGCAAGCCTGCTATTATCTCTCATTCTGTCAAGTTACCTAATGGTACATTTGCTCAGGTCACACATATTGGTGATGTTGCCTTAAGTTCCTCTCTTATTCTCACCAATGTTTTATGTGTACCTAGTTTTACGTTCAATCTTCTGTCAGTTAGTAAAATTACTCAAACATCACAATGTTGTTTGATCCTTAAATCTCATCATTGTTTCTTGCAGGACCTAGTAACCTCGAAGATGATTGGGATGGGTGAAATGCAAGATGGCCTGTACAGGTTGACTTTTCCTCAGTCATCTATCATTTCCAGGGAATCTTCTACTCCTACATCTTGTTTTTCCATTCAATCTAATGTAGCCTTGTGGCACTTTAGATTAGGTCATCCATCTTCTTCTAGATTGCAATCTTTACGACAGTTTATTCCTGTTTTGCATCCTAAATTTGATACTTGTACCACTTGTCCAATTGCAAAACAGAAACGTTTATCTTTTCCTATTGATCATCATAAATGTAATGCATCATTTGATTTGATACATTGTGATATTTGGGGACCAATGGCCTCTTCTACTTATGATGGTTTTAGATATTTTCTCACCATAGTAGATGATTATTCTCAGGCTACATGGGTATATCTAATGAAATCTAAGTCTGAAGTTGCATTTTTACTACAGTCTTTCTTTCTGCATGTTGAAACACAATTCAATCTCAAAATCAAAGCACTTAGGTTTGATAATGGTCTTGAATTTGCTTTAAAATCTTTTTTTGCTTCCAAGGGAGTGTTTCACCAATTGAGTTGTGTTGCAACTCCACAACAAAATTCTGTTGTGGAGCGTAAACACCATCATATTCTTAATGTGGCAAGATCCATTCTTTTTCATGCTAAACTTCCACTTTGTTATTGGGGAGATAGCATCCTTACTTCTGTTTATTTGATTAACAGAATTTCGAGTCCTATTCTTTTAAATAAGACTCCTTATGAGCTTTTGTATCACAAATCACCATTTTATACTCATCTTAGGGCGTTTGGCTGTTTATGTTTTGGCTCAACACTCTCTCATGCTCGCTCTAAATTCTCTCCTAGAGCTATAAAGTTTGTTTTTCTAGGTTATTCTTTTGGTGTTAAGGGTTACAAGTTGTTAAACTTAGAAACTCATACTTGCTATGTCTCTAAAGATGTAGTATTCCATGAAGAAGTATTTCCTTTCAAATCTTCTTCATCAACACCATCCTGTGCTACAGATTCTTCTCTTGGTCCTCTACCCATCCTGCTCCTGATTGTGATTTTAATATTACTACTCCTTCACAAACTGAGATCAGTAATATTAATTCAAATTCTTCATTACGTTCTCTTAGAAGGTCATCTAGGACTCGACATCCTCCTTCATACCTTCATTCCTATCACTGTCAATAGGTTGCTGCTTTGCATTCATGTGATGACCCGCTTTTACGTGTATTTTCACTGAAGGGTTGTTTTTAATTTAATTAATATATTGGTTTATTTATTTTAAATTATTGTATTTTAATTATTTTTTAATTTATTTGATGTTGTGTTTAATTTATTTTAATCGTTTTAAGGTTTTAAAATCGTTTTTGGCGGATCTGTGTTTGGTTTCCGGAGTGAGGATTGGACCTCATTTCTTTTCTTTTCTCTTTTTCTTTTTCCCTTTTTCTTTTTCTTTTTCTTCTTTTCTTTCTTTTCTTTCTTTTTCTTATTCTTTCTTCCCCGTTTCCTCTCTCCCGCACGCTGCCCCTTCTTTTTTCCCTTACCGTCACTGCCACTTCGGCAGCCCATTGCTCTGCCGTTCGGCGGTTGTGTTATACACCACCCCTACCATTCTCTTTCCCTCCCACCAGAGTTCATCTCAACCAATTTTCAGAGCCATCGGACCAACTATTAGCCGCCACGAGCCCCTGGAAGTCACGACACCTGCTCTATTTTTTTCCCTGTCGCTGGTTGCTTTCGTAGCCCAGAACCGCCGCTCGCTAGCGGCGTGGCCTACACCACCCACCCAGTTTTCTTCCCCTCTCACTGGTGAACATCCCCACCAAGTTTCACCTCCATCCGAGCCACCGTTAGCCACTACGAGCTCCTCCAAGCCACAAGGTTTTTCACTGATTCCGGCGCCGTCGCACCACCTCCGGCCACCATCTCTTCACAGCTTCGGAGGCCACCATCTCTTCACAGCTTCTTCCCCCACCTCTTGCCGACCTAAATCACCCATTTCCGGCCTCGATCCGTTGCCGAAGCAGCTCCCACGAGCTCAACTCCGATTTGAGCTTTTTCCGCTTCCTCTGCCGTTTCCACCACCACCGACGGCCAAAACTCATTTCTTTTAACTTCATAAATATCTCAAAATCTTTCCCTATCAATTTCGTGCCTTGGTTTGTTCCCGTTCAAAAGTGGGTAATTTATTACCCACAGCAACAGTGTAAATTACACTGTTACGTTGCTTTTCCTCCACCGTTTGCAACGTCGTGAGCTTTCAAAAAATACCATATAGCGTTGTAAGTATTTTTCAAACCCTACTTTTAGATTTAAATATATTTTGCTCATTCAATAAATATTTGCTGTTGGTTGGCTGATTCCGGACTGAGTCCGAGGAGTTCGAGGGTCAGATGAATGGAGGACAGAGTTGCTTGATTTATTGATTTATGGTTGGTTGGTTGTTTTGTGCATTGAGTTTACATTTACAAGGTGCATGCACGTGTGTTTTATTTAATTGAGAAAAACCCTGTTTTATTGGCGTAAGTGGATTTTCGGGTGCGTGTGTCTCACGAGCCCAAGCCGGAATGGGTTATTATCCCAGTGGAGCTCCTCTGGTCACTCGGGAGTGTAATATACTGAGTGACATCCCCTGAGTTGTCGCTGGACGACGACGGCAGCGCGGGCTAGGGGATGCTTGGCTACGAACGCGTCAGGCGCAGAACTGGGCATCGCTCTACGCACCGATTCCATGGCCCTTCACTGGTGAGGACTAGAGGATGCTTGGCTACGAATGCACGGGGCGCGGAACTGGGCATCACTCGTTTAGGTGTCACACGTGTGGTCGTTACCTGCGGTGTGACACTAGAGTCAGGGTGTGCGGATGACGCCTAGGGGAGGTCATGGTGCATACGGATTAATTGGTTAATGGTTTGAGTTGGATAAGGGCCAAATGGGACTTTTAGCGTGATATTTGGAAAGGATATATTTTTGGGCCAAATGAGATTTTTGGCGTGCGTGGAAAAATTATGGTTTTATGGGACATGTGCATTGCATTCTTCCATGCATGTTGTTTGAGTTTATATGTTTTTATCTGGTGGTGTTTAGATTTTACTTACCTGCGGCACCATTTTTGGTACCGTAGATTTTGGTGCAGAGTTCGAGGAAGAGGAGGAGGCCGAGCCCGAGGATGCGGCTCCGCCAGGGTGCTGAAGTTAAAGTTTAAGCTTTGTTGTTTGGTTTAAAAACAATATTTGTGCTTTGTAATATTTTATCATATATGTTTTGAACAGCCTTGTATTAAACAAGAAAAATTATGGTACTTAGTTATGACTTTCGTTATCCGCTGCGCATTTCTTTTTGCACATTTGTTGCTTTTACACACACTTGACACTCGTCGATAGGGTGGTGACCCGTGTTGTCATCATCTGGACGTCTCGATTTCCCCGTGTCCGTGCGTGGGGATTTGGGGGCGTCACAATTCACCTTCTCCCACTGATCAAAAGGTTGCTGGTCTTCCTTCCTCCCACATTTCTCACCCAATCAGTAGGTATTTGACATATGATAAACTTTCTCCATCTCATAAATCTTTTTTTCTCTCTGCCTCTATTCTTGTTGAGCCTAAATCTTATTCTCAAGCTGTCAAATATCCTGAATGGAGGGAAGCTATGCAAGCCGAAATTTCAGCTTTAGAGCAGAATGGCACTTGGGATTTAGTCCCTTACCCCTCGGTAAACACCCAGTTGGATATAAATGGGTGTACAAGTTGAAGCTGAAGTCAGACGGGAGTGTGGAAAGATATAAGGCTAGGTTAGTAGCCAAGGGTTAAACCCAGTTAGAAGGAAATGACTACTATGAGACTTTTAGTCCAGTAGTCGAACTCACTACTGTGAGAATTTTTCTTTCAATCACTGCTGCCAAACAGTGGCCAATTTTTCAGCTTGATGTAAACAATGCCTTCTTGAATGGTGAGCTTCAAGAAGAGGTTTACATGTCATTGCCATTTGGTTTTGACAGCAAGGGGGAGTCAACACTTATATGCAAACTTAAGAAATCCTTGTATGGCTTGAAACAATCATCAAGGCAATAGTTTGCAAAATTCTCATCGACTTTGTTGCTTAATGGGTTTACTCAATCAAGATCAGACTATTGTTTTTTTAGCAAGCAAGAGGGTACTTCAGTTATCTTTCTTCTTGTGTATGTAGATGACATTTTAGTCTCAAGTAATGATATTGCTGCTGTAGAAGCCTTGAAGTCATATCTGAACAGTCATTTTAAGATGAAAGACCTAGGTCCTTTGAAATATTTCTTAGGCCTTGAAGTAGCTAGATCTTCTAAGGGAATTCATCTGTGTCAGAGAAAGTATTCTCTGGAAATTATTGAAGATTGTGGCTTGATAGGTTGTAAACCAGCATCCTCACCCATGGAACAAAATTTGATTTTGAATGCTGAAAGTGGGGTTGAGTTAGAAGATCCTTCTCAAGTTAGGAGATTAATTGGTAGGTTGATTTACCTAACCATTACAAGACCCAATATTGCTTTTTCAGTGCAAAGATTAAGCCAGTTCATGCATAGGCCTTGGGTACCACACATGGCAACAGCAAATAGGGTGGTTCAATATGCCAAAGCCATAGTTGGCTTAGGATTATTTTTCTCATCTGCTTCCACTGATTTCCAGCTCAAAGTGTACACAGATTCAGATTGGGCAGCATGCCTAGATACCAGGAAATCTGTCATTGCTTACACTGTATTTTTTAGGGATAATTTGGTTAGCTGGAAGTCAAAGAAGCAACAAAAAATTTTCAGATCTTCAGTTGAGTCAGAATATAGGGCAATGGCAGCTGGGGTTTGTGAAATACTTTGGCTGAAAAATTTGTTAGCAGATTTTGGGATTTCACGCTCACAGCCAGCTTTAATGTACTGTGATTCACAAGCTGCTATTCACATAGCTTCTAATCTGGTATATCATGAAATAACAAAACATATTGAGATAGATTGTCATCTTGTGAGGGAGCAGATGCAAGCTGGTGTGATCAAGATATTCCATGTCAAAACAGGTTGTCAAATTGTTGATATCTTGACAAAGTCTCTAGGTTTAAATCAGTTTAACCATCTCATTGGCAAGATGGGACTATTAAATATATGTAGTCCATCTTGAGGAGGAGTATTAGATTGTAATATTTCTTATTTACATTCTTTACACATGTAGTGTATGTTTATTTTATTTTTTTTTGTATAGAGTACCTTAGTGAAACATAAAATGTATAAATAGGGGACTTTGAGTCTTGTATAGATACGGATATTATTTTTCTAATACAATGGATTACATTCAGTGGAAAGCAGAGAACTTAATATCCAAAAGGAGTAGCGAGTTGACTGGAAAAGATATTTTGGATGGGAAGAGTGGAACCGTCGCCAATGCTAACTCGATTAGTGCCACTGTAGGGTGTAGAGTCTAGTGTAAGGTTTGAAAAATCTAAGGTAAAATTATTGGTAGCAGCGGTGTTAGGAAATCAAGAAGTGGGGGGAGAATTCATAGGATTTGAGTTAAAATTCTTAGGTAAGGTAGTGTAGTTGCCAATGAGGGATGCAGGGGGAGGGGCTTGATAGGTTGGTTGAAATGATGATAGTAAGAAATGGCAGTGTGTCTATGTTTTTGACACACTTGACAGAGAGGTCATGTATCTGTATGGGATGAAAAATAATTGGAGGTTTGGCTAGCACGACCACGACCACCGCGCCCCCCTCGGTTTGGATTTCGACCTCTGTTGGAGGGATTGGTTGCTTAGAGGGTGGTTGCATGTGCTGAAGTGTGATACCTGAAAGCAACGATTGATTTTGATAAGTAAAATGTGATTTATGATTCAAAAGGTAACTATAAATCTACTAAGAAGAAAGAGCATATGGAGGAGTGGTAATGGCAGTGACCACTGACTCATAGTCTGAGCCGAGGCCAGCCAACAAGTAAATAGAAAATTGGGAGGAACAAAGGGGATGTCCAGTAGCTCCAAGAGCTGCTGCCAGAGTAGTGGCTTTGTGATAATATTCGGACATTGACTTGTAAGGTTAGCAAGCTGAAACTAAGTTTGATTCACATGGGGTTAAGGACTGGGTAGCGTATAATTCCTATAATGTAGTCCAAACTTGCCATGATGTTGTGCAATCAAGCACATGAGAAAGAATAGTATCTGGTAATGAAGATTTTAGAGCAGAGATGATAAGTTGGTCTGGTAAGAGCCAATGGGAGTATTTGGGATTAGGTTGATCATCCAGAGTAGGGGAGGGCATGGGGATTGATCCATTAACATGGCCATACAACTAATGTCCTTTAAGAAAAAGGAACAATCTGAGCACGCCATAAGAGATAATTGTTGATAGACAACTTGATGGTTACTAAATGGGATGCAGAGGTGACAATGGAGGGATTGAGGGGTAGTGATGATCAAAGGGGCGATGCTGTGTTTGTATTTTTGTCACTGGTGGCCATTGGAGAATTTGAGAAAGGAGAGAGTAAGGGTTAGAGTGATTCTTTGTTGGTGATGCTGAGATGGAGAGAAGAAATTTGAAAGCTGAAGATGAGAGGTTTTGACGTAGGTCCTATCGGGCTTTTGATACCATAATAAGAAAGGAAAAATGCAAAGCAAGTGCTTGGAAATATTCCTCTATAGAATTCTAGATTCTACCGAGTTTTTTTTGTATATTCTTTTCCTCAAATTTACATTGACTCGTAGGTCCCATTTATATAGAAGGTAGCATTTACATGAAATTTCATTTGAATTTACAAACAGATTCGGGACCACTAGTAACGATTCTGTTACTGTAGGTGCACTAGAGTCTATTAGAAGTTTTTGAGATGCTCTACTGAGTAGATATTTCAGCTGCCTTAATACAATCCCACATAAATTTACTAATAGTCACTTTCTTAACTATTAAGTTAAAAGAAAACAAAAAACGATCAATCAACTTTGTCGATCATGTTTATCGATCCAACTAGCATTTTCATTACAAATTAGGATGGTGCTACCAGACCGCCCAACACTTACCGTAAGGCATATCACTAGCACAAATCTGAGTATTTTTTTTTATCATTTTTTTGTAAAGATTTTTTTAACATTCTTAATCATTAAGAATATATTTTTATATATATACAACTTCACTAATATTCACTTTCTTAATTATTAAATAAAAAAATTAAAATATATAAGCGATAAGATTGAGCGATAAGAATGAGGGGCTCCTTAACATTTTCCTACAAATTAATTAGGCGATCTTGGAAAGAACTAACTACGTACTAGGACCTGCATTGCATTGATCACAAATTAAGTTTCTTTAAAAACTTACGTACTATGCCTACGAGAAGATCAATTTGTATTATATTGAAGCTAATTTGGAAACTTAGCCTTGTAATGGCAGAATGATCTTTTACAATATTGGCATTCAACTTTCTTCTTCTCGTAATGGCTAGATAGTTAGCCTCTAGATTGATCTGATCATCCTATAAATTAGTGAGCCTCCTCTAAAAGAACCTTAGCCTTAGCCTTAGCCTTGAGCAATAAAGCATAGCCTTGATCATAATCACTCTCAACTTTTTCATCTTCCACACTCTCGACTTTTTCCGCACTTTGCTTTTGGGCCTTAACTTTCTCGTTGTCTTTCATTTTCATATTGAGGAACTCGATTAATCCCTTGAGCACCATGTCAGGATCCTCATTCTTAATGAGCTGCTCAGCTACTTCAGCTGGTGTTACTTTTGTGGTTTCAATGGACTCCAAAATCTCATCAAATAGTTGGTGATCTATAGTCCCAAGAAAATTGGAAGCCAGAATTCTAAATCCGCATGGTGTGCAGTAAGGCATGTGAATGTTGACGTCCATTCGTCCCGGCCACAGCAATGCCTGGTCGAGCTTTTCTTTGTGGTTTGTGGTGAACACGACGATCCGCTCGTCGCCACAGCTCGACCAAAGCCCATCAACGAAATTGAGCAACCCTGACAATGTCACCTGTTATTGCATGCAGTAGATGATCAAAATCATGAGCAAGACAAAAAAATAATTGACTGTATTGATATTTAAGAGTGATACACTAGTCATTGCAAAAGCGCTAAAATTCTGTCAAACAAATACTAAAAAAGTGAGTAACAACTTTTGAAACACGTAAATAAAAAAATGAAAAATCCTATTAATAAGCCTCATACACTACATACTACTCTTTTTGTTATTTTTTTAATTTTTTTTCTCTTACCAAATGTGTGGTATGTAAATGATTAGTAGAAGAATTCAATTATTTTAAGAAGAATAAAACTAAATAAAATTTAAAAAAAATTTAGAACTTAAAAAATAAAAAATTATGTGGTATGTGGTGTAGGGGCTTATGAATGGAAAAGCTCTATGAAAATAAAACATTACCCAAACAAGTATTTAAATGACTAATTTGATATATTTTAAATGAATTTAATATGATTAAAAATAACAAAATCCAAATAAAAAAATAACATTGAATGAACTATTTAATTTATGAAGTGATCAAGAGTTGATTTATAAAAGTGAAATTCATTTACAATAAGGTAATATGATTAATGTAAGTGCATGTTAATTGTAAAAGAGTAATGTTACATAAAGTCGTGGAATGTGTAAGTGCTGTGTAATTATTTTGAGAAAGAGAATAGTCTATTATTAAAACTTCAATTATTTTCATATTAATTTCATATTTATTCAATTTTTTAAAAATTATTATACCACGCTTCTTTAGCCACGACTACAAATATATTTCTCATTGCAAAACAGTGGTCATATAATATGTCTACAAATTATAAATTAAAAACGACGTAGAAAACAAATCAAGAAGGTTGGAAAAAGGAACCTGTCTTTCATAGGGCAATTGTTTTGATGTTTGATCAGCCATTCGGTCCTGAAACTCAATGGAACAATCGATATCCTCCACCACTAGAATCGACCGATTCGCCATCGTAATGAGCAATCTCCTCAGCTCCGAGTTGCACTGAAGCTCCGTGAGCTCCAAATCATAGATATCAAATTTCAAATAATTCGCCATTGCAGCGATCAAGCTCGATTTCCCGGTACCCGGAGGACCATATAGCAGGTACCCTCTCTTCCAAGCCTTCCCAACCTTCCTGTAATACTCTTTTCTTCTCACGAACCCCTTGAGATCCTTGAGAATGAAGTTCTTGACGTCTGGGTCCATAGCGAGCGTGTCAAACGTCGCGGGATGGTCAAGGATCGTGCCGGTCCACATGTTCCCCAGATCTCCGAAAATTCTGTCGTCGCTGACGGTGAAGATCTTCAAGGTCTTACTCTCTTGCATCATCGACTTGGCTTCCCTCACAATGTAGGGCAAGTAAGCGTTCAGCACCATGCCCTTGTGCTTCTTGTGAAAACTAAGCTGGAAGGATCGTAACTCAGAGCGCAGCGTGGAGGTGAGGTCGCGAGGGTTGTGGAAGTTCTCGGACTCGACATGGCGACAGACGAAAATCCAATCGAAACGGACCCCAATAAAGACGTCCGAGGTTTTTTCGTTGCTTCCCATGGTGACCGTAAAGTTGCGTTCTTTCGCTGGCTTGCTGACCTTGAGGGTCTGCGTGTTGGGCGAGACTTTGCTGCCCAAGTAAATCTCAGCGGCAAGGTAAATTTGGTTGTAGACAAGGCCGTCAAACTCGTCAATAACCATGGTGAGCTGGGGCGAGAAGCGGTTGAAGAAGCTTCGGATGCCAGAGAAGAAGAAGGCTTGGATTTCACAGGGCAATAAATCTCGAGCAATTGACCGAGCGACCATCGCAGTGGCGGCGAGGGAAGCTGCCGTTGAGATAACAGTCTTTGCTGCGGCCATATTGCTGTCATCCGGCGAAGAATCTGCCATTATTCTAAGCCTTGGAAACAGTAAGCTTTCCAATGGGGTTTGTCACCTCGTCTGTGGTGGTGAATGAAGATGAGATTGTGCTCTAGATTTATGGGAATATAGTCTGTGTCTTGTCCGGTACAAATGGAGGAAGAAGATAGGCCGATCTGCGTATGTGTTTGGGGGCCGAAAAAGAGGTTGGACTTGATGCAAGACTCCAAATGGGTAGGACGCTCCTCGGTTCTCCCTCCCTGACTCGGTAGTGAAAGGACTTTGAAAGCTTCGTTAGATACCATTCTTCTAAACTCCTGGCACTATGTTATTGGCCTGGTTAAGGTTCAAGTGAATGAGGATTTGGATTAAATTAAATTAACATATATGATTAAATTATATATATTTATACCATTAAAAAGTTTAAGTAGATACTAACTAAAGCATATAATACATGCTGATAACTAATATTAACAGCTAATGATAGTGCTTTAGTGACCAAGCTTTATGAAATGTCAATGTTTCTGAGTTTTTGCTGACATGTATTTATTTAAAGGTAAACTACAGTTTTAGGGTGAAAGTACGCATTCAGTTTTATTATTATTATTTTATTTTTTATTATTTAAATAAGGCCACTATTATATATATAATTTTTTTTTTTTGTTTTTTTTTAATGTGAGTTTAGATTTGATCACTTTTATCAACAAATGAGCGTAATTTGTACATTTTAAGACTATATATAAAAATCATTTTCTTTATATTATTTATGAAAAAGCTAACTTATATTTATTGATTGTATATGCTCACACACAGTCAAATTGATTTTTTTTTAATTTAATTTAATTTATTTATTTATTATTATTATTATTTTATGAATCTCGTTGTGAATAGACATAATTAGTATAATTTTTAAGTATAAGATATGTGATTGTGTTAAATGTTAATTAGGTCCAATCAAAAAAAAATTCAGCATCTTTGTATTAAATAAGTCGAAACCAATTCGAAAGGATCGAATTGAAGTCAAATGAAATTTGAAAAATTGTATTATAATAATATTTTATTTAACTTTTTAATAAATATTGACTACAAGTCAAATTAACCTTATTGGCTCGAAATTTTAAAAAAATTGAATTGTTTATTATATTTTGTGTGAAAGTTTTAAAAAGTTATAATGATTATATGAGATGAGATGAAACGAGATAGGTTTTGTGAACCAAACTAGCCCTTAGCTTTCAAGTATTTTACAAATAAATTTAAAAGGAAGTATAGCTATATAAAATTAAAATTATTTTGTAATAAGTGTCATAATTACATTACTTTTTTTTTTTTTTTGATAACAAAACCGTGGAACTTCATTAATTAACAAAAATGATTACAGAAACAAATCAAACCACAAGGTTTGAGATAAAATGTATGGAATGCAACCCCCCCACATAATAAGTCTATCAACCCTTCTCGCATATTGAGCAAGACAATGAGCAGACATGTTAACTTCTCTATAAACATGTTGAAAAACACATTCCCTAAAACAAGAAGACAACTATTTAATCTCTGAATAAAAACCACCCAGCATTGAGTTTTCCATGCTGCCCTGTTGCACTACTTCAATTGCTAAGAGACAATCACTCTTTACTTGAATCTTTTCTATACTCATACTTGCACACAACTGAAGGCCACGAAAGAGAGCAATCACCTCAATGTGCTTTGGATCAGCAACATCCCCCTTTAAACAGCTTGCAGCCATAATAACATTACCCATGCTATTCTTTAGAATTGCACCCATCCCAGCTTTACCCAGTTCGGCAAACACAGCACCATCAACATTCAACTTGAGCATTTTCTAGGTCCAGCGACTGCCATTTATACATATCTCTCACTTGCTGCCTTGATTGTTTCTGAACTCCTCTATAACTTTTCAGAAGTGAGATTGCATGGGTAACAACTTGATGAGGAGGAATGAGCAGCTACTCATGAAAATGCTTATTCCTCCTATGCCAAAACCCCCAGGCCAAAGCAAAAAAAGTAGCCAAAATGTTATACTTTTTAGCATCACAAAGAGAAAATGCCACATAAAAAAAATCAAATAATTATCAATAGCAAAGGTAGGAAGAAATCTATCCAGCTCCTCTTTAAATGCACACAGCTTACCAAAGCATGGTATAAACCTTCTCTTTCAACATTACACATGCGGCAAATCCCATCATTTGGAATATGCTTCATTATTAGACTCTCTTTTGTAGGCAAACCATCCTTACAAGCACGCCAAGCAAAGGCCTTAATCTTATTGGGTACAGGGATTTTCCATAGCTGTTGCCACGCTACTCTTTGGGCACTTGCAGATGAAGGCTCAGCTTCTAGTGAACCCTGTTGATCCAATATAAGCATGTAGTAACTCCTAACAGTAAACAAACCACTTCTCTCACAGCCCCAAACCCTCATGTCAACCCCATTACCAGCACACAATAGTTTTCAGAACATCCTTCACAATACTTGGATTAAAGAGAGCTTTAAGTGTACTCACATCCCAAGTTCTTGAGTTTGCACAGAAGATGGAACTCATACAATCATGCCTGCTATCTTCACCAATCACATTTCCTTCTTTAACTAAAGCATTATGACCCGAGATCCATTTATCAAGCCAGATGTTAACAGAATTCCCACCACCTATCCTCCATCTACAACCCTCCACCACCCATTTTTTAGCCTCCCAAATACCTCTCTATGAATAGGAAGGAAATCTGCCCAAACCCCACATTAAAGTTGAACCTGAGAAGTACTTGGCTTTGAACAATCCATACGGTAGAATATTTTCCTCTTGAAATGATCTCCACCCTTGTTTAGCTAACATTGCCAAATTGAACACCCTCAAATTTCTAAACCCCATCCCTCCCACGACTTCCTTATACACATTTTGTTCCAACTCAACCAATGAATTTTCCTCTCATTCTTCTTTTGCTCCACCAAAATCGAGCCATCATAACTTCCAATTCAGCACACAAACTTGAAGAAAGGAGGAAACAACTCATAGTGTAAGAGGGTATAGAAAGAGCCACTACCTTTAACAACACTTCCTTACCATCCTGTGAGAGTAACTTCTCCTTCTAGGTTTGTAATTTTTGCCAAACTTGTTGTTTAATAGATTGAAAAGCTTGAGCTTTTGACCTCCCAATGATTGGTGGAAGACCTAAATACTTCTCATACTGCTGGACTTCAAAATTGCCCCACAAATGTTTTATATCCTCTTGAACTTCCTTAGGCACATTAGCACTAAACACCATGGCTATTTTTTCACAATTTATACACTAACAGGAAATACCCTCATACTTCTCCAGAATAGCTTGAACTCTCCTATTCTTTTCAACCTCAACCTTGCAAAACACCAAGCCGTCATCCGCAAACAACAAATGGGTAATGTTTGGAGCCCCTCTATAAATTTTAATGCCTGAAATATTCTGCCTCATACTAGCATCTTTCAAGAGAGTAGTAAGCCCCTCAGTACACAAAAGAAATAGATAAAGGGACAAAGGATCCCTTTGTCTAAGTCCTCTAGAAGGAATAACTGGACCCTTAGGCTCACCATTAATCAGTACAGAGAAAGACACATAACAAACACACAACATAATCATTTTTACAAACACTTTGGCTAAACCCCATCACCTCCATAATGGATTTCAAGAAGCCCCACTCAACTCTATCATATGTCTTACTCATGTCTAACTTTAATGACATAAAGCCCTTCTTGGCCTTTTTTTCTAAAACTTCAAAAAATGCATTACCTCATAGGCAATCAAAACATTATCAATAATTAAACGCCTTGGAACAAACGCGCTTTGACTTTCCCCAGTAATGTCGAGTAACACCATTTGCAGCCTATTCGCAAGGATTTTAGCAATTAACTTATAGACCACGTTACACAAACTTATAGGTTTGTAATCAGCCACTTGAACAAGAGACTTCTTCTTAGGAATTAAAGTAATGAAAGTATGGTTCAAAAATGAAGGGAAAGAACCTGAATTAAGAGCATGCAAAACAGCTGTAGCAATTGAGTTCCCTTCCACATGCCAATCTTTTTGGAAAAATATTGGAGACATGCCATCAGGGCCTGGGACTTTAGAAGGGTTCATTTGCTGCAATGCTTTCTTGACTTCAACTTCAGTAAATTCTCAGCATAACTCCTTATTCATGTGTGATGTGACTTTGCCTCTCAAAACATAAAGAAATTCCATGGAAGCACTTGGGTTGGTAGTAGTAAACAAGTCTTCAAAATAATCAAGAATCACCTTATCTTTACTAGGCCCCTCATGCCATTGACCACTCTCATCTTGAATTCTTACCAACCTATTCTTTCTTCTCCTTTGTGAAGCTTTCATATGAAAATATCTCGAATTTTGATCTCCTTCTTTTAACCACAACGCCTTTGACCGTTGTCACCACATGACCTCATCCCTCTTCAACTAGAGTTATACCTCATCTCTTGCCCTATTCATCACAGAAAAATCAAAACCATGACTATCTTCATACAGCTTTTCTAAATGCAATTTTGCTTGCTGAAGCTTGATCTGAACATGAGCAAAATTATTCCTATTCCAAACACTAAGTTTCACCCCACACTCTTTTATCATCCCCCCTACCTCCTCCATAGTTGACTGGGAGCTACTCCTTCTTCATTGCTTTTTAATAATTTCTTCACAATTTTTATCTCCCACCCACATTTTCTCAAATCGAAAGAGTCGTCTGGTTTTAAGAAATTGAATCTCCCCCTCCAATTGAACCCAAATGGAAAGATGATCAGAATATGCCACAACACTGTGACACACTTTAGCATTAGGAAAAGAATTGCACCAAGTCGAATTTGCCAGAAACCTATCAAGTCTTTTGCTGATACAATGAATTACCTCCCTTAGATTAGACCAAGTACAATTATAACCAGTAAAACCCAAATCACATAGACCACACTCCTCTACGACACCCTAAAAAAATTCTAACTATCTCTCAGGTCTAGGTTTGCCTCCCTATTTTTCATGTTGAAACAAATTTTCATTCAGATCCCCCATCACTAGCCAAGCCTCCCCATTCGATTGACACAGACCCCTAAGGAAATCCCAAGTTCTATAATGTAAATGAGTCTCAGGGAATCCATAAATAGCGGTTATAAACCATTTGCCCCCATCCATTACAACATCACTAACCACGACATCAACATGATAAGAAAAGTAACTAACAATCGTTAAATCAACATCCTTGCCTCATAATAATGCAAGATCCCCCTTCCATTCAATAGCACTACCTGCCAGACAATTTGAAAAACCTAATTGATACTTACATTTTTCAACTTCATGAACGTTGAGACGTGTCTCCTTAGAAACATCATAATGGGCCCTTCCTTCTTGACTAAATCACAGAGGTTATGAATGCCCATGGGTTCCCAAGCCCAGGGCATTCCAACATAGTGTTTTCATGGTTGTTGGCAGTGCTATTCAACAGCCACCGTCGATAGCACATAAATCTCCTCAGAATGTGCATCATCACCATTGAAGCCACTGTCCGCAGCACACTTTCAAATTTGAGCTTCTTCCTAATTGATCATAACGCAGCACCTTCTCCTTTCCTTTGTTTTCGTTTCTTAGACCCCACAGAAGAAAGACATTCAAGATCAACAATATTAAGTTTTACCTCACCATTACAAAATGACAACACTCTATGCCATTTACTACAAGCTAAAAGATTGGGTTTTGATAGCAGGCCCTGGCCCACCATTAAGCCAGCATTCAAAGGTTGTTTAGGCCCACTAGGCCCTACCTCTTCCCATTTTGATCCCAATCCATCATCTAACTGGTTATCACCACCAACAGCCCCCATTTTAGTTGAATGTAATGTATCCGTAATTATCCCTGAAACTTCGCTCCCATCCACCGTTGTACCAGATAACGGCTCCACCTGAAGACCAACCTCCACTTTCGTATCTTTTGACTCCATTAACACTGTTTCCGTTACATGTTGTGCTTCCCCCTCACTTCTACTACTTGTCTCGGTTAAGCTTCCTTTGGTCGCCAGGGTGTCACCTCCCCCTTCCATATGCATGGAACTAACCTTTGAATGAGATGGCATCCCCTCCCCCTTCCTATAGACAGCTTTATCAAAATCCGTTGCACGAGAACGCCCCTGATATTTGTGATCACTAAAACTTCCTACTCAAAGCCAAACTCCATAAGGTTGAGTCATCATATGCTTCACCCCAGAATCTTGCTCCTGAACCATCTTTGTCTATATGACCAATCCTGCCACACCAATAACAGAAGTTTGGAAGGCGCTCATGAGAGAACCGGATCCACACTGATTCACCTCCACCAATAGATAACTTAGAACCACGTTGTAATGGCTTTGTAACATTGAACATAACCCATACCCTCATATACTCACCCCACTCCACCTCTCCCTTCCCCAAATCCACCTTTTCAATTGAACCCAACTTTTCTCCAAACTTTTTACCAACAAATGCATTCCTCGCCATAAGGGGTAAGTCATGAAGTCATACCCAACACGTAGCCATTGTCATCTGCACCTGTTGTACTTGAAGTCTGCCATCAACTTCCTTTAGCAGAACCAGATGCTTGTCAAACGTCCAAGGCCCTTGTCATAAAACCTTGTCCTTATCTCTACCATTTTCAAACTCCATCAGAAAAATAACTGGAGAAATCTCTCGAAACCTAACCCCCATGTCAGTCCGCCACACTTTCCTCATTGTACCTTTGAAAGCTTCCTTGTTGTAGTATTTTTCAGTAAATAACTTCATAAACAAACACTGCTCCCAGTATGGCAACACATCCTCCAGATCGCCTGGTTCCACCATCACATCTTCATTTTCCTTTTCTGTTAAGGACAGCTTCGTGTATAGGATATGGAGATCATCCTCCATGATCGTAACTAGAAAGGTTTTGTAAACCTGCACCACGGTAGTAAAAAATGCCTCTATAAAGTAAAACCTAGGAAAGGAGAGAGCTTCACCCCTTTTATTATGTTTTATGCATTCTTAATTATTTCTTATAATTACATTAATTGATTTAAAATAACTTGTAAAATAATTATAAATGAATTGGAAATATATCGTTATTCATCCTAAAAGACTAATTGTAAGTCAATAGGAGGACAAGTTTAGATATCCTACTAATTGAATAACAACTCGGTAATTAAAATGAGAATTTTTTTGGGGGGAATGGGTGTTATTTTATCTAAGTTTGCTACTTTGAGAATTTTGAAAAGAGAAATGCCATTATATTCCCTAATTTGTACCATTTATTTTGTCCCGGCCTTTATGTGGGGTGCCATGTATTAACCATAAGTCAGAATATGATATTCGCAAGGATAAAAAGCAGAAACTTCTACAAAGTCCACCTCAGCAGCCCTAGAATATTCACGACTTTTGTCCTTTTCTATTTACTATTGTAACCAACTTACTCTATGTTGATTCTCGTCTCTGATATTGTATGATGTACTGCCTGACTATATAAAGGCAAGAATCCCTCTGTAATTGTTAGGTTGAATATAATGAATATTTGCAAGGCATTTCACTCTCCATTTCAACATGGTATCAAGAGCCAGTATACTAGCAATCCTCTGCTCTTCATTATAGCAATGTCTTCTTCTTCCCACCCACTTCCCCCTACCTCAGTGCCTTCCTCATTCTCTCATCTAGTCTCCATTAAACTCGCCTCTGAGAATTATATGCTATGGAAAGTTCAGATTACAGAATACTTACGAGGCTAGAATTTGTTTTCCTATGTAGATGGCACACAACAACCACCCCCAAAATTCTTCCTCCTGAACTCAATGCACCTCCCAAAATCAACCCCCTATATCTCTTTTGGCAACAAACGGATCAACTCATCTTGAGTACTTTGTTCTCTTCTCTAATCGATTCTGTCTTTTCTCATGTGATTTTTGCAGGTACTTCTCGCGAGCTCTAGACCTCTCTTGAATTCATGTTCAGCTCTCACTCCCAAGCTAAGGAGTTTCAAATCAGATTTCAGCTTACCAATTTATCCAAAGGTGACCGATCTATTTCGGATTATTAGAGCAAATTTAAGATGCTTGTTGATTCACTTGATGCTATTGGGAGCCCACTTTCAAACAAGGAACTCGTGATGTATCTTCTCAATGGTCTCAGTCTTAGCTATGAATCCTTCATCACCTCAGTCACAACCCGAACCAATTCCATTGCCTCATAGGAGCTTTATCACCTCCTCCTCATACACGAGAGTTGAATGACTCATAACTCTTGTTCCCTAGCCTCACCCTTTGAACCATC
Source organism: Carya illinoinensis (assembly GCF_018687715.1). Classification (NCBI taxonomy): domain Eukaryota; kingdom Viridiplantae; phylum Streptophyta; class Magnoliopsida; order Fagales; family Juglandaceae; genus Carya; species Carya illinoinensis. The sequence continues at coordinate 7,520,708 of NC_056758.1, read as the reverse complement.
TGCTAATCTTAGCACCAACAGCCCACGAGACCAACGAGGCCAAGGTTTCTCATGAGGAGGTTGAAATGGCAGAGGCTGTGGAAGGTTTTCCTCCAACAGGGGCCATTCTTACTCACCTCAAAATTTTTCTTCATCCAATCATACCCAACAGAGGCCTACATGCCAAGTATGCAACAAACTTGGTCACGTTGCTTTGTAATGTTATTTTCAATTCGATCTTGCCTATCAATATGAACCTTCCCGATCATTCTCACCATCTAACCCTCTACCAAGTTTACCTCCCCATCTGCCATCCCCAATCAAACATGGTGCCTAGATAGTGTTGCAACTCACCATATCACCTATGACCTTTCTCATCTTAATCTTTCATCTGAACCATACAATGGCCAGGAACAAATTTGGGTTGGCAACGGAATAGGTCTTCCCATACATAACATCGGTGAATCTTTTTTCTCTATTAACTCTACTTCCTTTAAGCTTTCTAATCTACTTCGCGTTCCCTCCATCACAAAGAATCTTGTTTTTGTTTTTCAATTTTGTTTTGATAATGCATGTTTCTTTGAATTCTATGATACTCATTTTTCTGTAAAGGACAAGGTGACTGGGAAGCTCCTCATCAGCGAACTAGTTCTTAATGGCCTTTATCAGTTTTCCTCCTCTCTCCATTGTTATCTTCCTAGTCTGTCAGTCTTGGTGAGAAAGTCTTAATCAATTGTTGGCACAAGAGATTCGACCATCCTTCTCTCAATGTTGTCTCTAGAATGTTGCATTCTCATTGTTTGCCTTATTTCCCAAATCAGTCTTCATTTTTTTTTGTTCTAAGTGTCCTCTAGCTAAGGCCCATTAGTTGCCTTTTTCTTTAAGTACATTTTCTTTTGTAAAGCCCTTGGATCAATTATGGGCCAATGTATGGGGCCCAGCTCCAATTGTCTCAAGAAATGGATTCAAATACTATCTCTCTATAGTTGATCATTTTACAAGCTTTACTTGGTGTTTTCCTCTTAAAAATAAATTGGATGTCTTAATTGTTTTCACCTCATTTATTCAATTTTCTGAAAGATTCTTTAATACAAAAATAATTTCCATACAAACTAATGCCAAAAGAGAATTTCTTCCTCTCACAAAACTTTGCAAAACTCTTGGCATAACCCATCGCTTTTCTTGCCCCCATACTCACCAAGAAAATGGCCTTGTAGAGCGCAAACACCACCATATTGTGGAAACCAAGCTTACTCTTCTAGCCCAAGCCTCTCTTCCTTTTTCTTTTTTGGCCGGATCATTTGAAACTACCGCTTATCTCATAAATTTACTCCCCACTCCCATCCTACAAAATCGCTCTCCACACTTCATGGTTTTTCATAAACACCCCAACTATTATTTTCTTAAAATTTTTGGATGTGAATGTTGGCTCAATCTCCACCCTAGCTTATAACAAACACAAATTAAGTTTTAGATCCATTTCATGTCTTTTTCTTTTGTTATAGCTCATCCCACAAAGGATACAAGTGTTTTGATTATAACAAAAATCATCTCTACATTTCTCGTGATGTCACCTTCAATGAGACAAGCTTCCCTAACCCACAACTGAATTCATGTAGTGTCCCCCTTCTGGTTTTTTCCCTCTCTATTCTTGGCCCAATTCCATGTGAGTCTAGTCCTTCCACTTCTAATTCTTCATTCTAACTCTGGCCCCATCTTGCCTCTTTCCCAAACTAGTACACCTTCACATCTCGCTGATCCAACATCTCAACCTAACATCTCCTCAGTTATTCCTAATTCCTCATCGTCTTTCCCAAATATTGCTCCCGAAATCCCTAATTTCTCCTCTGCAATTCCAACTCCTTCGGCTCCTCCTCATACTTTGCACTCTCATTCCCTCTTAGTTCCTTCACGTTGACCGATTATAACTTACTCTCACATAAACTCTTCCCGAACTTGAATCTCCACCGATGGAACTATTCCGTATCCAACTCAAAATTACTTTCTCACTACTATCATGGTCCTCTATGAAACATCCTTATACACTGTAGCTTCTAAATTTCCTAAATGGCAATCTGCCATGTCTCAAGAATACCTAGCTCTCATGCAAACCAATACTTAGACTTTAGTCCTGCTCTCCTCTGCCTCTAACCTTGTTGGGTGTCGTTGGGTATTTTGCACTAAGATGGGTTCTGATGGGTCAATTGAAAGGATAAAAGCCAAACTTATGGCTAAAGGGTTTCACCAACAAATCGGTATAGACCATGCCAAAACCTTCAGTCCTGTGGTGAAACCTTCTACAATTTGGTTGGTGTTGTCAATTGCTGTTGTCGTGGCTGGTGTCTTCGTCAAATAGACATCCAGAATGCATTTCTTCACGGTAAGCTCTCTGAAACAGTCTTTATGCAACAACTACAAGGTTTTGTTGATACCCTACGACCAACCTTTGTTTGCAAACTTAACAAGGCCATTTATGGCCTCAAGCAAGCTCCCCGAGCTTGGTTCTTAGAACTAAGCTCATGGTTGATCAGTTATGGTTTCACAGCATTTAAGGGTGATCCTTCTTTGTTTATATTGCATACATCGACTATTTGCATCTTCATTTAAGTGTATGTTGATGATATGGTCATAACTTCTTCATCTTTGGCTACTGTTGATGATTTAATTTCAGCCCTTGGTAACGTGTTTCCATTTAAAGATTTAGGCTCTTTGTCTTAGTTTCTCAGTCTGAAAATTGACAATCTTACTTATGGCATTCTGATTAAAGAGCTTGGTTTCTCTCTTGCAAAACGTCCAATCTTGTGTTGTAATAATTTGGGGGCAACATATTTGACATCTAATCCTATGTTCCGTTCTCGTACCTAACATATAGATATAGATTTTCATTTTGTGCACGATAGAGTGGCTACCAAGACACTATAGGTGCTTTTCTGTAGCAAAAGAGAACAATTGGCTAATGTGTTTACCAAACCTTCGATTGCTAATTGATTTTCTAGCTTTAGATCGACTCTAACTGTGTTTGACATCTCGTTAGACTCGAGGGGGCGCATTAACCATAAGCCAGAAGATGATATTCGCAAGGACAAAAAGCATAAACTTCTACAAAGTCCACCTCAGCAGCTCTAGAATATTCACAACTTTTGTCCTTTTCTATTTTCTGTTGTAACCAACTTATTCTATTTTGATTCTCGTCTTGGATATTGTAAGTTGTACTGCCTGACTATATAAAGGCAAGAATTCATCTATAATTGTTAGGTTGAATATAATGAATATTTACAAGGCATTTCACTCTCCATTTCAACACCATGCTACTTATTAAAAAAGCTAAAAACATAAATAGAAAAAAGTAGATGGTAAAGGGAATTTATAAGGGTTTTAGTTTTCCTCTTTTTATATTTTTTAGCATCATTTTGTTTTGAATATATATATATTTTTTTTATTTTTTTTAAATAAGCCACGTACATGGCACCATAATGTAGTGCTATGTCAAGGGATAAAGTGAGTAATATAAATTAAGAGGTGTAGTAGGATTACTCTTTTAAAATTGTAGCACCTAAAGTAGTAGCTAGCTAGCTAGTTTCACCACTCAGAAGAAAGATAGACATATTAACTTAAATATCTAATAGTTATATAGTATCTAATGTTTCTAGAGAAATTTATAAGATTATTAATAACTTAAAACCATCATCCTTTCCAGTTCAGTCACCAGTTTCAATGCTAAGGGAAGATTCAAGAGTAGAAGAGCTTATCATAGAGCACAAAGGGGAGTGGAATGCTAAGATGGTTAATGCTATATTTGATAGTGAAGAAGCATAACAGATTCTTAGTATACCACTTAGTAGTGGTAGTCCTGAAGACAACTTATGTGGGGCCCCTCCAATAAAAGGGTGTTTCTATAAGAGGTGCCTATTTTCTACAGCCAGACAGGAAAAGAAGCTACAAAGGTAAGTCTTCAAAGGAGGATCAAGTTGATAGTTAATGGAGGAGTATTTGGGATTTAGAAGTGCCATGTGTGGTGAAGGTATTCATTTGGAAGGCTGGAAGTGACCTGTTACCAACTAAAAAGAATTTGTTCCAGAAAAAAGATAGTTGAAGACCCTTGCTGTCCAATTTGTCAAGAAGAAGCCAAGTCAATAATGCATGTTCTTTGGGAGTGTCCAGCAACCAATGATGTATGGGCAAATGATCAAAGCTGTATACAAAAGTGGAATAGAGCAGGGAGTATTTTTTGCTGCTGTGGGAAAAGCTTATGGGAAACCTAACTAAAGCACAGGTGGAGGGGATAGCAGTTCAGTTACGGAAAGTATGGTTGAGAAGAAATGAGTTCATTTTTTAAAAGTGGTTCAACTGTCCAAAATATTGCTGAAATCTGCAAGAGAAGGTCTGGAGGAATTCCAGCAAGCATAGAAAGACCAGAAGATAGAAGGATTGCTACCTGGAAATGAAGTAAACAAGTCGAGGTGGGTTAAATCAGATGCAAACTTTGTGAAGGTGAATTGAGATGCCTCTTTAGATGTCCGGAAAAAAAAAAAAAAAAGGAAATATTATAGATGAGGAGGGAGAGGCTTTGTTAGCAGCTTGTGATCACAAAAGCAATGTCCAGAAACAGAGGTTGCAGAATTTTATGCATTGTGGAAAGCAATGGAGCTATGCAGGGATTTTAACTTTCAAAATGTGATTTTTGAAGGAGATGCAAAAGCCATCATCATGGTAGTGAAGAGTGAAGGATAGAGATTCTGTCCTTTTAAATATGGCCATTTAATTGAAGATAATAGAAAGGTGCTTAATAATAAATGTGAGTGGAGTTTACAATTTGCTTATAGAGATAGGAATATAGTGGCTCATACTTTAACTAAGGCTGCTTTGTGCATTGATGAGGTAAGGGTTTGGATTGAAGAAGTCCTAGACTTCATTGTAAATAGTCTGTCAAAAGATAAAAATTGTATGGTTGGAGTTCATATATGAAATACAGAGGTTATATTAAAAGAAACAATTCTCAAAAATAGATGTTGATTGCATTATCCACACATGCATATATCAAGCCATATCCTCGATTCCTTGCAACCCAAAACCAGTGTACATCGGCCCCGTAGCAATATTGTACGTAGCCACATCCTTAGGGGTAGAGAGAGAGAAGCTCTTCCGCCTTTAAAACAGCCTTCATGTCTCTTCATTCCTTTCTGAAAAACCCAAACCAAAAACTTTGATTTGAAGGTCAAAATGAGAATATGAAAGAACTGCCCGAGCCGAAGAACATGAAAGCTATAGAACTGGAAAAAGAGGAAAGGAGAATCATCCCCCGGGCTAGTTTGGACATGTAGCTGTATTGAGTTGGGGCTCTAAACCCGAGTGGTCAATCCACTGAAGGCATGATAGGCAGCGCCGATCAAGTCAACTCAACCGAACACAAAAATGACGCCTACAAAGCTGGTCATACTCACTGTCAGAACCGATGCCTGGCCACTTAGAAGAACTACTACTTTTTTTGGCAAAAGCCATGGAAGAATGTCCATAGGGAGGACAAATCGGAAGCGTGACGAACCGAGTAAAGAGTGAAATCACTGACCTAAAAAGTAGATTGTTAAGGTTGTCTATTTAATAGAAGTTGTCTAAATAATAATTTGTAGAAGTTTGAAGTCATTTTATCAATTTATACATAAGGTTTTTCAATGAATTAGCGGAATGCTTTGCTTTCTGGAAAGTTATGGAGATGTGCAGGGATTTAAATTTCAAAAAGGTGATCTTCGAAGGGGATGCTCAAGTTATCATCAATGCAGTAAAAAGTGAAGATGAAGTTCTGACTTATTATGGTCACACAGTTAAAGATATAAATTAAGAAGGTTTTATCCCATAGAATTGAATGGAAAGGAAAGTTTGTATATAAAGAAAGCAATACAGTGACTCATAAGTTAGCAAAAGTAGCTTTATGCTTAATTAGATAATGACAAAGAGTGAATAGAGGAAATTCCAGACTTCATTTCTAGTAGTCTGGAGAAGGATAATTTCTGTAATGTTTGATTTTATAAATGGAACACACAGGAATTTTTACTTCAAAAACCAAAAAGAAAAAAGAACTTATCTTCACGTCTATTATGAAAATAGTTATTTAGAAAATTATCTCAGAGTAAGAAATCACCATCCATACTTGGAAAGCAAAACATTTTATTAGTACGAGAATTAGTTATCATAGATTTTAAAAAAATTGATTTCTATGTTATTTTCGTTTTCTTTAAATGAATATCATCAAGAGGTAAGTAGTCGGATACTAGGATGGGCCATGGCCTACTCACTTTATTTATTGGAAAATTTTAAGATGAGTGTTGAACGTGCTCACTCATATATTTTATTTTTTTTAATAGTTAAGGAAGTGACTATTAGTGTATTTATTTATTTTTTAATTTTTTTAATGTTCCTTAATTCATTGCACCACTTATTTAATCTAATCTTATATATATATATATATATATATATATTCTGCACACAATTAGATTATATATTTATTATTCAATGATAACCAAATTTCTTAGAGTTTATTTTGCTTCATGTTGGGTTAATGTATTCGTGTGGTTCGGCCTTGTATCTTAATATATGTTCATGAACATGCGCCATGGCTGCGCCTTGTAAGTCATCATGTTCAATACATTAAAAGGGCCATGTGGAAAACTTTGGATTACCCATTATAATCTCAAAACCATTATAATTATTAGTGTGTTTGGATAGATGGATTTGGGAGATTTAGATATTTTGAGTCTTGAAATTGCTAAAACTTTGGATTTGGATTGTTAAAGAAGTATTCTAACAAGAAAAATTCTATACACCATACTACCATCCCATTAAGTAGGATGTGGCACATTTATCACAATTGAATAATCATTTATTGCATATTTCTTTATCATCAAATGGTGATAAATGCATCACATCATATATAATGGGATGCAAGTGGGATGGTAGTGTGGTGTATAGCATTACTCAATTTAACAAAGATCATTTTCCAAGTTATTAGGTTTGGATTTTTAAAAATAAAAGACTTGGGATGCTTGGCATGCAAGTCCAAAATGGTCATCCTTGTAAGATTTGCAGGTTGAGTCGAGTCTTGTAAAGTGACTACCAACACAAAATCCTATTCTTATATCACATACATCAAACTAATAATATTTGAACAAATATACATGGCGTCATCCTAGGTAATTGAGTTAGATAATTTCCATTCCTCCTTGTTAGAAGTCAATAGGCCTACCTTGATGATCCCTAAGAACAAGCACGCTGTTGTCTTGTGTAAGACAATGTCCTTCATGTTGCTTTGTGTGGAACCTGGTTCCATTCATAATGTAATCAGTATATAATGCAACCTATGGGTCAGGTCCACATGCTAGCGTATAAAGATTGTCGGACACCTCATCGGGGCTTGAATTATGCAATTGCTTAATCTAATTAAAATTAACAAAGTGTTAGACAAATAAAATTATTCAAAAATAAAAAGGACCTACATTTGGCCTACCGTATGTTACCAACAAGGCACTCATGCACTCCTTGAACCATAATGGAAATTGATTTTCGTGCACGTCATCAACGTTAATTACACCTTCATCTTTCAATTTGTTGTAATGCTCCTTGCATTAATGCATTGCCAAATATTGTCAACTAATTTCTAGCATAGAAAATAAGCAAATATCTTATGGGCATCAATTAAGCAAATTGAAAGACGATACTTACTCTAGGTAGTGGGTAATCTTAGGATAATTGTTGAGGATATACCAACATTGTTAGGAAAATGTTTTATTATCTGGTTGAGTTGGACTTGAAGCACTCAATGGCTGAACCTTTTGTGTGAATATTGAAAATTTTGATTGGTAACGTCCTTCACAAGCATCTACATTGCGTTCTTCTCTATAATATCTAGTTTTGACATCATGGAGATATATTGAACAAAAAGTCAAGCACTCAATGTAAATATAAGCCTCAGCAATTGAGCCTTCAACACGGTTCTTGTTTTGGACATAACGCTTAAATTTCCCCAAATACCTCTCAAATGGATACATCCACCTATACTATATAGGCCCTACATATAATGTCTCACGTGATAGATGAATAGTTAGGTGCACCATTATATCAAAGAATACAGGTGGGAGTATCATCTCAAGTTTGAAAAGGATGATTGAAATATCAATCTCGAGAAGCTTCAAGACATCTACAACCAATGTGCGTGTGCACAATTGTCTAAAAAAGGTGCTTAGTTCAGTCAAAGCCAACTGGATGTCATGTCACAGGTAACCAGCAATAGAGACAAGAAGTAGTCTTTGTAGGAAAATATGATAGTCATGACTATTCATTCCTGATATTTTACAACCATGTAATGGAACACATCTAACAATATTGGTAGCAAATTCATTTGGAAATTTCACAGCTTGTAGCCACTCGCAAAAGTTTCACCTCTCATCTCCGTGCAACTTGTAACACGTAAGTGGCATAACAAGTTTTTGTCCATGTTTTTGTAAATGTAATTCCTTCTTTATACCAAGAACCAACAAGTCCCTATGTGCATAAACTGAATCTTTGTTTTGCCTAGAATCTTTATCAACGTTCCTAACACATTATCACAAAAAGAAATGATATTTGTAGACGTGGTTGTGCAAGCGCCGCGCTGTCTCTTTGAAAAAAGTGAATTAATACAAGACCCATATGAAAAGAAAACTAAATTTTTAATCATGGACCCCACTTTTTTCAAAATGATTGTGCGGTGTTTGCACACTCCACGACTGTATGTAGCATTACTCTATCACAAATGTTCTTCTCAATATGCATGACATCAAGATTATGTTGAATTTTCAATGTTGACCAAAAAGGTAATTGGAAAAAGATACTTATTTGCTTTCTCTTCCTTCCACCTTTTCTAAATAATACATCTCCAACATTACTTAGTTAATTCAATAGATAATGGCCAGATAATTCACAAGGTGGGGTGCGATGATCAGTGTTGTCATTAAAATTAATCTTCTTCTTCTTCCAAGTATCTTCTGGAGGTAGGAAATGACGATGACCCATGTAATAATGTTTTTTATGATATTTCAACCACAAAGAGTAAGTGTCACCATTACAAGTTGGACATGCCAATTTTCCCATTGTGCTCCACCTAGAAAGATTTCCATATGTGGGGAAGTCATTAATTGTCTATAATAATGCTGCATGTAATTGAAACATTTGTTTTCTCAATACATCATATGTCTCAACACCATCGATCTCATTGCCTTGTGCCTTTGGTCTAGGAATTAAAAGAGACAACATGAAGAACTGGTCTTTCATGCACAACCATAGTGGTAAGTTGTAAGGGACAAGTATTACTAGCCATACACTATAAGGTCTACTCATATTATTGATTGAAAGGGTTGAATCGATCACTGGCTAGACCAAGGCGCATGTTACGAGCATCAAGAGAAAATGATATATGCTCTTGATCAAATTCCTTCCACCCAACTGAGTCACGTGAATGCCTCATCACATTCAATCGTCAACACCTTGTTCTTTGTGCCACCACATGCCTACAACTATATCTTTTGACATAAACAAACTTTTCAATATTGGTTTTAATAGAAAATATTGACGTACTTTTCAATAGCATTGTTGGATAGTTGTCAACTTATTCTAAAGAAATATCATGTCAAAGTTTGTAATTGAGGAAGTTTTATGACATTGATATTTTGTTTTCTTAAGGAACTATCAAACACTTTGCATGAAAGCAAGAATGAGGAAGTGTTGAGTATCTTACAAAGATTGTATTTTTTTTTTCTACACTATTTTTCATGAGTGTCATAGAAAACTTTATTCTACTGTGGAAATGGAAAGAAACAACCTAAATTGCATATGTGGAAAAGGGTGTTGGGGTGTTTGCATATCAAAAATCTCAACTACCACAAGTGGTCCTCTTTAGTTAATAATAATAATAATATTGATGGATGATCTCAAGTAAAACTTGAAGGTGATCTTCGTGCATGCGTGCATGGGAAGCAAGTATAATTTAATACATAACAGCAGCTTCCCAGGGTGTTATATATATGATTAAATTTCAGTATTGACTATATATATATATATATGGAGTGGTACTTTGGAACCCGCTTAGTGCTCCTGTTTAGCGTTCCCACTTGGCGTGGAGCTATCGCCTAGCATTCTACGCAATTACTATTTTTTCTAGCTTGTTGAAAGCTTGAAACTAGCTTACCCATCCCCTCAACAACCATTTTGTAGGTAGTCATCCCCTCCCCTCCATCTCCCTTGCCCTGCACTACCCCTCCCCTCCCCTTGAAGTAGAACAATTTAAGAAAAAAATAAAAATAAAAACCTCAGGTGCTTGCTTCAAATAATGGATTTCACCAAAATTAACAAATAGTTCCACAAATTCAAGCCTTGTTCAAGCATATAGTAAAAGAAACAGGCAATAGAATAAATTAAAAGCCAAATTGGAAACCCTCAAAATATTTAGCTCAATTTTAATCCACCACTAACAAAATTAATATAGAATCAGAAAAGAAACAATAGAGAAGCTCCCAGATCCAGTTAACAAAGCAGAAGAGGAACTAAGCTTAAATTTCTGGGTCTTTTTTGTCATCAAACCCAAAGGGTTTGTTAGAAAATCACAAGGGATGTTGTGGTTGCAAACATAATATACTGTTTTAGCAGAAAGCCAAGAGAGAGGGATACAAACAAATCATAAAAACTACAAACAAATGGAACTCATTCTTAAATCATGCATATTGGTTATAGATGCAAGATGAAACTCATTGATCCTTCATGAAAACTACAAAAAAATGTCTTTTATTTTATTTATTAAGGGAGAAAGGTAGAGCCAGACCAAGCCAAGTACAAAACTACCTTTGTTACAAGGATGTAAGCATAAACCTCTGCTATGATTCAATTACTGCTAGAGCTAGAAATTTATAAAACTTGTTACTATTTCCCACTCCTATTTCTTCCTATTTGTACTGATTATTATATCTTCTCTACTTTACACATAAACATGTAGGTTCCAGTAGCTGTTAATCTATTGGGCAGCTAACATTAGTTAATATTAAAAGCATCCAACATAATAATAGAAAACCATATTGGGTTGATCAACCCCATTTGCCACCAAAATCATACAAAATCCCACATACATGAACTCTCATATGTATATCCCTATACAACATTTTCCAAACCTCAAAAACGCAAAATTACTTATAAATCAGAATCTAAAAATTGATCAAAACAAATCCTTAAACAAATAAAAGTTTGTAAAGTAGATAAAACACTGCAATTTTACCTATCACTTTCAAATGATAAAAAAAAATTGGATATGGGCCATTTTCTGGGAAAATAGCGAGGTTTTATAAGACAATATTGTGATTTATTTTCTGAAAAATGGTAGTTTTCTTGATTTGGGCCATTATCTAGGATAATGGCAATGACTTATTTTAAAAGATATGTTGTGTGGAAAAACATGGGTTTTTGGGACATGTGCATTTGGCATCTTTTCATGCATATTGTTGAGTGTAATATATTTTTATATTGTGATGTTTGGATTATTACTTAACTATAGTACCATTGTTGATACCGTAAATTTTGATACAGAGGTTGAGGAGGAGGAGGCTGAGCCCGAGGAGGCAGCTCCGCTAAAGTATTTGACTTGGAGTTGTTTTATGTTAGAAATTATCTTTACTTGTTTTTATGTTATGTAATTTGGATTTGAAACTTGTAATATTTTATTACATGTGTTTTAAGCTGGTTTGTATTTAAACAAAATTCTAGTACTTAGTTGTAAGACTTTTATTATCCGTTGCGTAGTTTTATTATACACATGTTGTATGTACACACTTGGCACTTGGATATGAGATGTGTGACCTGTGTTGTCATCATCCCGACGCTTCGATTTCCACGTGTCTATACCTGAGAGTTGGGGGCGTCACATTTGGGATGAGTTAAATGCGTACCTTATGTGCATGGAGTATCGTGTTCGCCATATTTTTCATGAAGGAAATGTTGTGGCTGATTTTCTTGCTAAGCAGGGTGCTAGGGGCTTAACCATGGACTGGGCTGATGATGATGACATTCCTACTCAACTAAGAGGTCTTATTCGGACGGATAGGCTTGGTCTTCCTTATTTACGCATCTCATAGGTTTGATCCTGGTAAGTTGGTTTTTCTTCTCTATATTCTCGAATTGCTATTATTATTTGTATGTGTGGTTGTCTTTTTTTTTTTTTTTTAAAACCTTCAGGTGTAGGTATTTTTTTGTGTTGGTGTTTTGTCTTGGTCCTTGTATTTTTAACATTAGTTAAGGTACTTTATTTGGTTGGTGTTTTGGTTTTTGGTACATGGGATGTATTTTATTTCTTATTTGTATCACCCAAGTGTCGGGTTGTAACCACGATTTTTTTCACCATAAGTGAGGGCTATCAATAAAATTGGGTACCGTTCTCTTCTTAAAAAAAAAAAAAAAGTATGTTGGTACCGTTTTGGATTAGATTGTCTAGGCAATCACAATTGATATAACCCACAAAGGTTTTTTTTTTTCTTTTTAAAGAACGGAAAAGACAAATGTGGTCCTATGCCAATTAAGTTAAATACATTGAAACAAATTTCCAAAATAAATTTACATAAAATATTAATATTATAATATTTTTCAAAATATAATGGATTTTATGATAAATAGTGTGTTACATACCAATCTTGTAAATAACATATTTTCTTTTTAACTAAGCAAAATATAGAAGAGGTGACTGGAGATGGTTTCTCTACGTGGACGTAACCATAGTAACATCATATTTGCTGTAAACTGGACAAGAGAAGCCTATAAGGCAAGAAGACGCAAACGCTTTCTCAAATCGTATTTGAGTCATATATAGTTTAGACCCAATCCCAATAATTAATAGGATGTTAGTTTGAAATAGAAAGAGTAGTTTTCTAATTTTGAACATGTAATGATCACTTGATATCATCTTGAAATTAATATAGTTTTATTTTAGTTTTGAGCTTTGTTAAAATTAAGTAACTATTCATTACTAAAATTGAGATATTTTCTTCTTCAAAAAAGTGTTAATTCTACTTTTTATAAGGGTTAAAATTAAATCTAATTAAGAATCATCTCAATACTATTCTATCAGGACTATATTATTAATGCTTACCAAATGAACTTTGCCTTGTTGAAGTTGAACTTGGAACTTCGACATTGTTACCATGAATAAGTTTGCTATCTTATAATATTGGGAACCTATACCCTAATTGACAGATCGATGTTTTAAAGTACCAATTGTTGGGTTCGTAGTGGATGAGACAAAAACAGCCATTAATTATAGGCATCTCATATTGGGAAAAATTCGTTGGGCCTAGTCAATTACATATATGTGTGTTATATATCTTTGAAACATACTACTTGATAGCTATGTGAGCTAGTAATGTTTAGGACATGCATCACTTCAAAATAGGAAATCATGAGGGCCATCATTGCAAACACGACCATGACTTTTCTTCCGGCTTCCAAAAATAAGGTTAGCCCACAAAGTACATAGGATCAACTAGCACAACACATATACCCATGCATCTGGGCCATCCCCAACCTATCTCGCTTGTTCCAATTAGTTTCAAACTTAAGAATTTCAAGTTTTCAACATCTTTTATCTCCTACTTTCTTTATGTACTGCTATGATGGTGGGACCTAAATTTTCTTGTGTTTGTATATATATTGATAGCGATCTAGTAGCTCTTGTCCTTGTTTGGTTAGTGTTGTTTTTTTTTTTTTTTTTTTTTTTTTTAAATACTGATCTCATTAATCATGAAACAAATGAACATAACTCTCTATGGTCTAAAGTGACATAGAGTTGCTTGGCTACATCATTTCTTTGTGTACAATAGGGAAAATACAAGTTGGGCAATTTTCAACTTAATAAGCATCCTTTGCCATCTCGATAGCTGCTTTTGCAAGTTGGTGGGCTGCCATTTTGCCTCTCTATGGATGTGAGATGCTGTCTAGTTGACACTAGAATTCAACACCCTTCTTGCATCTTTAATAAGACATCCCCCCAAGCTCTAGTCTATTGCTTTGCTCTGCAGCACATCCACCACACGTTTAGCATCACCCTCTAAGCAAACCTGTTGTAGTCCCATCTCTTTGCAAAACACAGCTATAGTTAATAAACCATATGCTTCAGCATCGAAAGGAGTCCCTCTTAAAAGTCTCTGAGCTCTTACAGTACCAATAACCTAGCCTTGGTAGTCTCTAACTATCACTCCTATCCCAACTCTCCCCTCCTTTGCTTTAACAACTGCATCCCAATTGAGTTTGAAATAATTCTGACTTGGTTTGGACCACTTATGCCCTACTACACCAACCTGTTTCTTTGTTCCCTTAAAAGTTACATTGGTTTCTTTAAAAGTAGATAACTCTTCTATGGCCTGTTGATATATTCTTGTCGGATGAGTGAAAGCTTTACCATGGTAGACATCATTCCTTCTAGTCCAGATTCTTTTCAATGTAACTGCAATCTCTTCTAACTCAGCAGCACCTAGACTTTCTACCAGAGTGGACCAAATATCAAAGAAGAGGTCACTATGGCAAGTCATTTTTTGGACCTTTCTGCAGCTTTGGTTCCACACATCCTGAGCAGTAGCACAGCTCCACAAGGCATGACTTGAGATTTCAGGGGCTTGTGTGCAGATGAAACAAGTGCTTTCCTCTACAATTTTCCTTCTCTTCAGGTTTGCTGGGGTTGGTAGGGCCTCATTGCATGCTCTCCATATGAACTGTTTGACATTTGGAGTGGTCCTTAGCTTCCATATACTCTTCAATACATGCTTGACTTGTGTTCTTCGAGATGATTCCCCTTGAAGATCATCTTCCATTTGTCTGTGAATATGATAACCACTCCTTATTGAATACTGACCATTGGTGGTGAATTGCCAAACCATCCTATCTTCCCTACCTCCAGTGCTGAGGGGTATTGTTTTTATAGCTTCATAATCCTGTGGGGAAAGTAGCTCCTGGATGAGAGGATGCTTCTAGGTTTTGAGATCATTATCAATTAGATCACATACCTGTTCACATTCACAGTCCATTGGTCGAGTAAAGACTACTTTTTTTTATGGAAAGGAAGGTATCCACCAGTCCTTCCAAATGTTAATATTGTGCCCATTGCCCACCCTCCACATGAGACCTTCTTTTAGTACTTCCAAACCTGCACATATTCCTCTCCACGCAAAAGAAGGTCATGACCCCAGTGTAGCATCTAACAACCCAGATTTTAAAAAGTACTTTTGTTTTAGAACCATAACAGATATAGAGAATGGATTCTGTAAAATCCTCCATCCTTGTTTTGCTAGCAAAGCAAGGTTGAAACTTCTGAAATCTCTGAACCCAAGACCACTTGCCTCTTTGCTGTAGCTAAGTTGTTTCCACCTGACCATCTTTGAGGTATCCTCATTGTAGCCCCACCAAAATTTCCTGATAAGTTGGTTCAACTTGTTAGTAATTGAGGTTGGCACCAGGAAAATCCCCATTGCATAAGTGGGAATGGCCTGTAGCACTGCTTTTAAGAGGACTTCTTTACCTGCATTTGTTAAAAACTTATTCTTCCAATTGGCCATCCTAGCCCAAGTTTTTATATGAGTGTATGAAAAGTTGCCACTTTCTGCCTCCCTACTATAGCTGGTAGTCCCAAGTATTTCTCGAAATTACTAGTAGCTTTAACACCTGCTTGCTGCAAAATCTGTGCCCTAACCATTGTCTGTGTGTTCTTGCTGAATAAGATTGTGGATTTTTCTTTTGTTCAATACTTGACCTGATGCATTTCCATAAACTTCAAGGATTTTAAGGACACATGAGAGCTCCTTGTTTGTAGCTTGACAGAATAGTACACTATCATATGCCAAAAACAGATGATTAACTGTGATGGGGCCTCTTCTAATAGGTGCAGGAGTAATCTGTCCATCTTGTTCAACTCTATTCAGAAGTGAGGTAAGGTCTTCTACACACATGATGAAAATGTAAGGGCACACAGGGTCTCCTTGTCTAAGTCCTTGAATGAGCCTAATCCATCATAATGGGAAATCCATCTTAATCATTACAGCTTCTACAAAACTCCACTCTATCCTATCATATGCCTTACTCATATCAAGTTTTAGTGCCATACAACCTCTCTTTCCTTTCATTCTTGAATTCATAGAATGTAGTACTTCATAAGCTACTAAAATGTTGTCTGAAATGAGCCTATTCGGGACAAAAGCACTTTGATTCAATGAGATAAGGTTGTGGAGAATACCTTTCATTTTGTTAGCAAGAGTTTTAGACACAATTTTGTATAATACATTACAAAGACTAATCGGTCTAAACTTAGCTACTTTCTTGGGATTTTTCACTTTGGGAATAAGAGAGATGTAAGTGCCATTAACATCTTGGAGGGACCTATTATGATTGAGGACTTGGAGGGCATAAGAATACACCTCCTCACCCACCACTTCCCAATGTTTTTGATAAAAATGTGCAGGGAAACCATCAGGTCCAAGTGACCCTAATGGATTCATCTGAAAGACTGCATCTCTGACTTCCTCTCGGGTGAAAGGCTTTGAGAGCCAAGACTTCATATCAAATGTAAGTTTTGATTCCATGGCATGCAAGCAGTCATCAAAACCAGTAGGGCAAGAGGGAGTAAAGAGTGAACATAAATAACCTGTGAAAACTTCACCTAGTCCTGCTTGGTCAGCAACTTCTCTCCCTTGTTGATCCTTTATGCTTCTAATTGCATTGGTTCTTTTTCTTTAAGAGGCCTGCTGATAGAAGAAATGTGTGTTTCTGTCCCCAAATTTCAGCCAATGTTGCTTTGCCCTTTGGCTCCATTTCAAATCCTCTACTGCTAGAGAGGTTTCTACTCTCTTTTGGAGCTATTGCATTTCTGTTACAAGAGAGCCAGTTCCAGTGTTCTGAAGATGGCTTATTCTTTTTAGTGTCTCTGCATTGGGGTTATGGTTTTCCTGCTGTGTCCTTTTCCTCCATTGCTGAAGAGCCTTTTGACATGTTTCAAGTTTTTGTCTCACTGTGCAACCTGAAACACCTGCTGAGTTGATGCTCTTCCATCCATTTGCCACTATGCTATGGCAGTCCTCATGTAGATCCCACACAGCTTCATATCTAAAACCTGGATTCCACCTTTTCCTGCATTGGTTTGGGACCTGTTTGTTTATGTAGAGGGGGGAATGGTCTATTTTACTGCTACTAGAGCAGTACATGTTGCATCTCTGAAAAGTTCTTTCCACTCCTTGTTAGCCATAGCTCTGTCTATCCTTTCCTTGGTAAATTCCTTACCCCTTCTATTGTTAGACCAGGTAAAATGTTGTCCCAGGTGATGCACATCATTAAGTCCACATCTCTCAACAGCTTGTCTAAAGGCTTCAATCTAGTTGTAAGGTCTGCTAGCTGCTCCTTGCTTTTCTTTTTGATGCAACACTTCATTGAAGTCTCCTGCACACAACCAAGCCATAGGTGATAAAGGCTTTAGCATCTCAAGTAATTGCCAACTACTTTTTCTTTTGGCTGTCTCAGGGTGGCCATAAAATCTAGTGAAATGCCATGTTCTGTCACAGAGTTCTTTCTTGATCACTGCACTAATGTGCCATCTGGTATAATTAACCACTTTGACCTGCCATGCTTCCTTCCATAACAGTGCAATGCCTCCACTCATTCCCACACTTTCAATAGCAAAACATCCATTCATTTTCAAAGACCTCCTGACTTCCTCGATTCTTTGTTTGCTACACTTAGTTTCCATAAGGAAAACTAAGAAAGGGCTCTTTTCCTTAGCAAGTTTGCTAAGGATCCTAACTGACCGAGGGTTCCCAAGCCCTCGGCAGTTCCATATTAAGAGGCTCATTGTTTATGGCAGGGCTGGAAACCAGCCTCTGCCAAAGTGTTGTTGTTCTCATTTGGATCATTCTTCCTCTTTTGGCATTTTGGTTTAATATCATTTGCTGCAATATTCCTCTTTAGGCTACTTATGGTTCGACATTTGAGAGGGTAGTTTGATATATCTTCCACAGCCACACTCCCACCATCTTCATCTTGAACTAAACCTCCTCTAGCAAGCCTTTTCCATTTACTTACTTTTGATTCCTTAGCCCCTTTACTGGTTCCTTGTCTGTTCCTTTGTCATTCAAGTTACCTTCGACTAGTCCTCCAAGAGGAATTAGTTCCTTATTAGTTCCAGCTGAAGTGTTTACTACTTCATTATGAGCACCATTTGACTCTTTAGTTGAGTTAGGGTCCAATTCCATATTAGAGAGATATGATGTGTTTTGCACCTCAAGTTTAGTTTCCAGAATGGTTACCTCATCCATGTACACTGTTTCCTGAGCATTAAGAATTTGACTGGCTAGCTACCTTTTGATGGGAGGCTCATCTGTATGACCTGTCTTATCTTCATTGGTCAGTTTCACGCCCATATCTTACTGCTTTTTACTAACTCCATGGACTTGTTCCTGCATTTCCTGTTTAGTTACATCCTATTTTGGCGCCAAAGTTTCCTGTTTGAAAACATGGCTCTCTGGCCTAGTCTTCTCCCTAACACCGTGTTTTTTGACTCCATGCTGCTGTCAATGCTGGTTACCACCTTGAACGCAGCCATACCTGCAGCCATATAAGATATTATTGTGCATAGGTTGAGCTCTAAGCCATGCACCAAATTGTTGATGTTCTTGTTCATTTCCTTATTGTTCTTAGCGCTGCCTTATGCAGTTATTCCCATTGTGAAATAGCATACCACATTGGAAACAAAAGCTCTGCAGCCTCTCATACTTGAAAGAGATCCAGATTTTTTGGTCATTGAAAACCAACCATTTCTCCCTTAACAATGGTCTATGGAGATTCACTACAATCCTGACCTGTAAACACCTTCCCTATGCACGTCCATCCTCCTCTATCTCTACTCTGATGACATGCCCAATGGAGGCCCCTAGTTCTTCACCTATTTCTTCTGTCATTGTGTTCAATGGAAGGTTGTGAAGTTGGACCCAAAATAGTTTGTATTTTCACTTCAGACCATTGATGGATTCCGTGCCATCCAGTTCTTGTAAGGTTAACAGGCTTCTATCATAAAACCAGGGTCTTCCACTCAACACTTTGTCTTTGTCCCCTCTGTACTGAAACTCGATTAGATAGCTCTAGTCTCCAAGTTCCTAAAAGCTAACCCATCCCTCAAGCCTCCATACTTGGGACATAGTTTCTATAAATCCCTCACTGTTAACATTCTTCTCAGTTAGAGCTTTGCCCACAATACAATGTTTTCCTTGTTTGTTATCATTCTTGAGACCCTCCTTTTTCACATAGAAGCATGAGTTCTCTTCCATAGATAAGTGTATTCTCTCCCAACGTTTAGCCAGCTCGTCTGCTTCCATCCGTTCCCTCAAAGACGCTGGACAGTAACAACAGACCACAATAACTACAGCTCACAGAGTGTGAGACCTAAAGCTTTTGAAGACCAAGAGCACTGAAACTTTACTCCTTCTCACTAGAGAAGAGAAAGCACTGCACTTTTTTGGTTAGTGTTGATAGAGTATACCGTTGTCTTTGAACTTTTAGATCAATAGTTAAACCTTTGACATGATCATTTCATATATTTTCTAGTAGTGCCATTTTCATTTTTTTGTTTTGGATCTTTAAACTGCATTTGGATGTTGAGGTGATATTAAAAATTGATCTGAGTTGATATATATGTGAATAGTTATGTTTTGTGGATACTATATATTAAGATTTGTTAAATGTAAATAAGTTGAGATATATGTATTTAAATGTATGAAATAGGTTAAGATAAGTTTAACCGTTTACAAGAACTTGAAAAAGTCATAATGTGTCCCATAAATGATTAGTTTGAGATGGATTGAGATGATCTTGACATCAAAACATAGCTTCTCAATTTCGTTTGCTGACTAGGTTGACAATGTTCTCTACATTATATATATTAGTATATTAGATGAGTTATCGCCACAATCGTACAAATTCATCCTTGCCATATAGCACGAAGACTAATCTCACAACTAAACACATGCAAGTCTTTCCATGGCAATATTAACATAGTCCATAGGATCGAATAACTTCAACATCTGTTGTGATCTCGTGCTTTTCTGCAAAATCCATCATCTCTTGGGTTTATTTCATTCCCCCAATTGGGCTACCCCCAACATTCTTTCTACCTTCTAAATCACATGCATGTACAATAATAGTCTAGATTATCTTAGGATCAATAGAATTATGTATAATAAAGGAAATTAATTATATTCTTTTCCTTTGATTTTATTATCCTCAATCACATTAATTCTCTAAGTTTTTTTTTTCCAATTATATAGATTACAGTACCATATAATTAATTAATGTGACTAAGGATGACAATTTATAAAATAGCAATTTATTAAAAAAGAAGAAGAAGAAGAAGTGGATTAGGTTAAATACCAATCGTTAAAGGAATATGTGGTAGCTCAGGAGGCTGACTTGGAGCACCAAGCAATATTAATATTAGTTTTCCATTGGTCTTCAACAAATTAATCAACGGTAGGAGAGGGCGAGTGGCTGAAACAGTGTCCAGGATACCGTCCATTGTGCTCATATATAGCATCCTAATAGAAAACAAAATAATTAATTATATATATATAATTAATATATATTTACAACTTGTACTACGTACTACAGTACACTATGGTATCATTGAGTATATATTGATATGTTCATAAATATGATATTATGAAATTATATGAATAAGAAGAAATTAAGCAACCTTTATGAGTCTGTAATGACATGATTCAGAAATGCTAGCTAGTAGATCGAGTCTCCTTTCTGTTCTCTCTAGTGAAAATAGGGGTGGTGAGAGAATTTTTTTTCTAGATCTGAGTGCGAGAATGAAGGGGACATGGTGGAGGCAGTAAAAGAGTAATGTGGGAATTTGAGGCTAAATGAGGAAGAACTGAAGGAGATTGAGCTAGATGAGGAGCTTGCCGGGGTGGCCAAGGAGAAGGGAGATAGAAGTTTGATTGGGAGATCTGTATGGAGAGAGCGATCGGGAGGGAGTGATAGCGACTATGATGGCGAAGATCTGGAGAATCAGTATGACGGCTAAATTTCAGAAGGTAGGAATCAACACTTTCATCCTGACCTTTGGGACTCATGCTGACAAGTTAAGAATATGGGACGGGCACCCATGGTTGTTTGATAACCATCTTTTTAACCTACAAGTGTTCGATGGAGTGTCTCAACCGAATCAATGGAATTTTGGGATTGAAGTTTTTTGGGTATAGATTTATAATCTTCCAATGTCTTTCATGACGAGGGACTACGGTATTCAAATTGGAAATTCACTGGGAAAGGTGTGGATGTGGAAGTGCCCGATGATGGGGTGGGTTGGGGTCCGTGTTTGTGAGTAAGAATTGAGATCCTATTATGTAAAGCTATTGCAAGGGGGCGTATACTTAAGGTGAACGAGAACACATTCTGGGAAAGCTTTAAGTATGAGAAATTGCCAAGAATGTGCTTCCAATGTGGTTGGATCCTACACGGTAAGATAGGATGTAAGTGGGGTGGGGGAGAGGGTAAAACCAAGGAGGAGATGGCTTCTCAATTTGGGTCTTGGCTGAGAGTCGTCAGTACACATAGAAGGAATTATTCCAATTACGAATCAAGGAGGATGGGAGGGGAGACGAACAAGTTCTGGAAAAATAATTTTGGTAATGAGGAAGGGGGGAAAGGGATGGGGGAGGATGAAGGTGGGACGGTGAGGAGAGGTGGGAATGAAAAATAGTGAGGAGGATGTGAAGCGAAATGGAAACAATAAGGAGGATGAGGATGAGGCTAGTACCATGGGGGTTACTATTCTAATTAAAAAAAGCACTAGAAGAGGAGGAAGAGGTTTGTCCTACTCAAGCAAATGAAGATGGAGGGAGTTCCAATGTGGAGGTTGGATTTGGGTTGGTTAATAGTGTGGAAGCCCCTTTGATGATGCAGAGTCCAAAGAGAGTAGGCAAGTGGCAAAGGCGAACCAGAGAAAGAGGTATGACTTCTAATACTTCTGATCTGGTGGAGATAAAAAAGAGAGCAGGGGTGGGATTGGTAGATGGAAATAGAAAAGTGAAAAAGAAAAAAGAAGGGGTTGATCAGTCTGGTAAGGAAACAAACAATGTAATGGTGGTGGCTGTTAAGCAGCTCTGCCAAGAGTTATGAAAATACTTAGCTAGTGTTGTCGGGGGCTTGGGAACCCCCGAACAGTTCAGTTCCTTTACATTTTAGCAGGGGAAAAGAAGCCCAACATAGTCTTCTTAGTGGAGACAAGATTAAAGCAAGTAAGGTAGAAAGGGTTAAGAGAAAGCTAGGTATGGTGGGGTGTATAGTGGTGGAACCAAGTGGTATAAGTAGGGGTCTAATGTTATTGTGGAAAAATGAGGGAGTAGTGGATCTATTGAATTACTCCTTCTGGCACATTAATGTGTTGGTAAAGGGGAATGACGAAGGTGAAAAGTGGTTATTGATAAGGGTTTATGGTAATCCAGATGCAAGCAAGAGGGAGGTATCATGGGAGCTCCTGAGAACACAAAGACTTGTTGCTGGAATATGTTGGTGCACAGTAGGTGATTTTAATGAGATTGTAGCTCAAGAGGAAAAGGTGGGGAGTCGGCAAAGAATTGAGGGCCATATGGAGGCTTTTAGGAAGGTTCTTGAGGAGACTAAGCTGGGTGATCTAGGTTGGATGGGGAATAAATATACCTGGAATAATAGCCATGAGGGGGTTACCTTCATTAAAGAAAGGCTTGACCATGTGGTAGCCAATCATTGGTGGCAGGGTAAGTTCCAAGAGGTAGGGGTGGAGATTTTAAGCACTTGGGTTTATGACCACAAGCCATTATTGGTGCTTGCAAAAGAGAAGGAAGAAAGGAGATATAAAGGGAAAAACATTAAGTACGAGATGAATTAGGGAATGAAGGGGGAGTGTGGTAGGATAGTGGAAGATGTTTGGAGAAAAAGGAGAGAAAATAATGGGCTTTTAAGGTGTATGCAACAGAAACTGGCTTGCTATAGGGAGTTTTTAAAGAGATGGAGTAGGGGTTTAAATGTGGATAGGAAGGGCGAAATCAAGGAAAAATAAGAAATATTACGGGTGTTGGAGGAAGAGGAAGGTCCTAATAATATGGGGGAAAAAAAAAAAAAACTAAGAGGGGAACTATGCATTTTGTTGGAGAAGGAAGATTTGAAGTGGAAACAAAGGACAAAGAAACATTGGTTCATAAATTGTGATAAGAATACAAAGTTCTTCCATGTGTGTGCAAACCAGAGAAGGTCATGGATTAGCATGGTAGGCTGGTCACTAAGGAGAAGGAGATAAAGGATGCTTTTTGGGATTATTTTAAT
This sequence comes from Carya illinoinensis, assembly GCF_018687715.1. Lineage (NCBI taxonomy): Eukaryota > Viridiplantae > Streptophyta > Magnoliopsida > Fagales > Juglandaceae > Carya > Carya illinoinensis. The sequence goes on along the minus strand of NC_056758.1, from coordinate 7,497,335 downwards.
GAGATTTTTTGTTCCTCTAACCCTACAGCTATGGAGATTGAGAAGGGGATTGGGCCTATTGAAGAAAGAATCAATGAGGGGTTGAGGAGGAGATTAGAAAGTGAATTTACGGAAGCTGAAGTTGGGGTTGCCCTAAAACAAATGTCACATTTCAAGTCTCCAGGGCTTGATGGTTTTGGGGTTGGTTTTTACCAAAACCATTGGGAGATAGTTGGAAAAGAAATTAGTAATGCAGTGCTAGAAATTTTGAAAGGGGGAGAAATGTGCCAAGAACTAAACCACACCTTTATTACCCTAATCTGAAAGGTGAAATCCCCTACTTCTATAAAGGAGTGTAGGCCTATAAGCCTTTGCAATGTATTGTATAAAATAATTGCTAGACTGCTGTCTAAAAGGATTAAAAAGGTTTTGCCTCAAATCATATCTCCAAATCAAATTGCCTTCATAACAGGTAGGTTAATAACTGACAATATCATGGTAGCCTACGAAATGTTGCACTCCATGAAGACTAGGTGGAGGGGCAGCGAGGGGAGTATGGCCATTAAACTGGACATGTTCAAGGCCTATGATAGGGCGAATGGCGATATCTGGAGGCAATGTTGAAGAGGATGGGTTTTGGAGAAAAATTCAACAAGCTGGTAATGAGATGTGTATGCTCAGTCAGCTACTCTGTGTTGGTTAATGGAAAAGTAGAGAAGAAGATTTTTCCCTCGAGGGGGATTAGGCAGGGGGACCCACTATCCCATTACCTGTTTATCATTTGTGTTCAGGGCCTTAGCCAACTTTTGCTAAAAGCAGAAATGCAAAGGGCAATAAGGGGGTGTGCAATGAGCAGAGGAGGATTAAGGGTGAACCACCTTCTTTTTGCTAATGATTGTGTAGTTTTTTGCAGAGCAAAGAGGAAGGAATGGTGAAGCATCTCTTCAATCTTACATGTTTATGGTTGTGCATCAGGGCAGGTCCTCAATAGTCAGAAAACTTCAATCTTCTTTAGTTCAAACACAAAAAGGTCTACAAGAAGGAGCATATTTAGAGAAGCTGGGGCTGTGGTGTATGACAGTTATGAGAGGTACTTGGGCCTGCCAACTATGGTGGGTAAAGCTAGATATAGTGCCTTTCAAAGCATAAAAGAGAGGGTATGGATGAAGCTGCAGAACTAGAAGAACAACTTTTTGTCTAAGGCTGGGAAGGAAGTACTAATAAAGGCAGTACTCCAAGCGATACCAACTTATTCGATGAATGTATTCCGATTACCAAAGAAGCTATGTGGTGAAATAGAAAGCATGATAGCTAGATTCTGGTGGTGTAAATGGAAAATAGAAAAAGGAATACATTGGAGAAAATGGAGTTAGATGGGACAGGTGAAGGCTAAGGGTGGAGTGGGCTTTAGAGATCTAAGTTGCTTTAATAGTGCAATGCTTGGAAAACAAGGGTGGAGTTGCTTATGGACCCTCAGTCACTTGTGGCAAGGATTTATAAAGAAAAATATTTTAAGCACTCTCAATTACTGGATGCGCCAATAAGGAAGTCTTCATCTTAAATTTGGAGAAGTATTAGGGTTGCTATAGAGGAGCTTTTGATCATAAACTAGAAGAGTCCTATGATGAACTAGATTCTGATGTTGTCTTAACACCTATCATTTTGGGGCAGTAATTTTCTAAGTCTTGTTTGCAATTGTTGCATGACCGACCATGCACCCACGCTTGCTTTATCTCATGTTTTGAATTTTTTAACATTACTCCCAACCTTTGTCACTTCACCTACAATCTCATGCCTATATAAAAAAAAACAGTAATAATTTGGACACATTGATGCACGCATAATAAGAAAACTAGTTAATCAACAAAAATTAAGAATTGAGATTGACAAAATATGCAAAATAGAGAAAACAATTCTGGAAAATATTGATTAATTGTAAAATTTGAAATTAATAAAGCTTATGAGATAGGCTTAAATAGTTTCAAAATTCAAAATTATGATAATCTTTCCAAAAAGGAAAAAGATAAATTATTGCATGAAAATCAAATACATAATTAAACAATAATCTTATAAAACATTTGGCCAAAATTGAAATCGGAATCACTTTCAGAACTTGAAACAAAATGTTTTTTAAGATTAAGAAAATGGACGTAAATAGATGATTTGTTGGAAAAACAACAACAGATATTGCCCAAATCCAAGAAAGATTAAGCTAACTTTCTTGCTATAGTTGTACAGATTCATTTTCTTAAAGTAGTTCAGCACAATCAAAGTAGAATCTGATCTGGACCATATAAATTTGGATTTGCATCTATACACAAATATATTATATCTATATATAAATAAATATCAAGCATATATATATACATATATAAATATATATTTTTTTGACAAGTTATACATATATATATAGACACAAGAAACGATTACCTGGGGACGATTGGATGGTTGGTGATTCCTACCTCATCTTTAAGGAGGATAAGGTTTGTGTGGCAAATACCATGGTAGATTATTTTTATGGTGATGTCGTTATCGCCGTTAATCTTGTACATGAAACGCAAGCAATTCACTATAATTTGTTTAAGCACAATCTTGTTCTAAGTTTCCAAACTTTTCGAGAGAAAAAAGAATATCATCATTATCCAATATTATCAGTACCTACCTCCTAAAGAAGTGAAAGGGGTAGAGAATTCTAGAGGAATCTCTGGTTGCCCAGCCATAGGCCTTGATCATTGGTTGTTCTTTTTCTTCTTCTGCTATTGATGATGATGCTTCAGACATTTGTTTTCTTTGTTTCATAAGATAGATTCTAGAGAGAGATGGAAGTGAAAATTGAGATGAATTAGAAAAACTTCTTGGTGTAGGTGATCAATGGCTCTCATTTATAATCTCTATCGATCATATGGCCGTGATGAGCAAAAAATTGAAAGAACACTTCTCCTTATAGACTTAAAGGCGACTTACGTGCCACACTATTTCAAATATATTATATATATTTCTTTTAATAGTTTTATATTTATATTAAAAACTTTGGATAATTAAAATAAAGATAATACTTATTTAAAAACCAATAGTTACATCCTTTGATGAAAAGAAGCAACGCTTAGAAAATAGTGAACAAGAGTCTTGGCCTATTTATATATAAATACTTATGATCATTTTTCATCAATTACATTCATTAACATAAATAAAGATAAACTGAAAACCTCTATCCAATTTGTATGAGCTTTTCTCAGGTACGTTCAATATGTGTAATAGAGTAGCAAAATATTTGTTGTTATGGAATAATCATTTTATAGTTTTTTTGGTCAGTTTTGATATTTTAAAGAATATCCATGACTTCCTGTAGTTGGAAATTAATTATTATTCTTTAAAAAAAAAAAGGACCTCATGTTTTCAAGCCTTAAAAATTTAGCATGTGCCTAAAGCACGTGAGAAGCACATTCGTTTATTTATTTTTTATTTTTTTGTATGACACATTTTTTTTTATAAAAAATGTTTTTTAACTTAACTTTTAAAAGAGAATGTAGGTGCTTGTTACATGCATGCATAATGGATATATGTGTGGGAATATATGACGCAAACATACAATCCATGAATCCAATGTAAAATAAGCAGTTATGAATTTTATATAAATAAGTTTTGTTCAAAATGAATTGACCTAGTAAGGCGTGATTAATAAATGGATTAATTACGGTTCAACTTGAAAAACCTGCAATCAATCCGTATAACATAAATAAATTCTATTTTCAAATTTTATAAATACTTGGTTTTACATGCCTTTTTTAAATTGTTGTAACGTGATATCTACTTAATATCTTAAATTATTAAGCTTTTTCTTATTAATATGTAATTTTATTTTATGAAAATATAAATTTTGTTATATATTATTGATTTGGATATTGATAATAAAATATTTAATTACAAATTCAATTGTAATTGTGAATGATTTATATAGTTGTCCTTATATTTATATGAAATTATATTAATTGCATTAAAGATATATATATATATATATATATATTTATAGGTCAATTCAATCCTGAAACGAGTTGGTTGAAAATGATTAAATGAGATATGTCTAGGTTAACACAATAAAAGTTAATTATTAAATAGATTAAGCGAGTCATGTTGTGTCACCCATTATTTAAATGAGAAATGATATTTACAATCGTGAAGTGTACAGGTGCCGCACAATTTATTTGAAAAAGGTTGAGTAAATACATGACTTATATGAAGAAAAATTAAATTTTTAATAGTGGATCATACTCTTTTTTCAAAACGATTACATAGCGCTAATGCACTCCATGATTATATGTAGCATTACTCTATTTAAATGGATTGTATTTGAGTGTAATCCATTTAATTAAACGGGTTGGATTTGATTTGATCAATATAGTCTAATACTCATTACTTGACACAACATGAATACGAGCTACGAATAGAAATTGCCATCCCTAATTATGGATACTTGTTATTTTAATAGATGCATTTTGTCCTAACGAGATACATACATCAATAATAAGGATTTGTAATTCATTTTTTTAATCATATCACCCTTCCTTTCCATCCTTTTAGTTGTTTTACTCTTTCTCTTATCTTAAGTAAATTATATCATTTTGCAAGATGTTAATATCACGTGTAGTTAATTTGCAATTTACTTTTATTATTCATCTTATATTTGTTACATTTAATTATTTAATTATTCCCTCATTTTCATCGTATTGTATTGTTTCGAAAAACATATATCACTCGTGATGATCATATCATGGACTTCTCCTCTCATTGGTTACTATAAAAGGATGACATTATTATGAGCTTTGGTGACAGAACATGTTAAGCATGGTTCAACTGGGAAGGACACCGGATTGAGTCGATGTGCCTTACCTATGTTGAATTAAAATTGCAAGAACAGTTGGGTTGATGAGGAACCCGCCTCTTTCAAACAAATTTGAATAATAATTTTCTTGATAACTTTATTCATATCTCCCATACAATAATATAGTTATTCTCTTATTCAACTTTCCAAAATGAAGCAAATTAAAGCTAATGGATTTATTCCCAAAACAGAGCAATATTTCCAAAGAGAGTTTCCTATTGTGCTGGACTTGATCGCATTGGACACTCTTTCTTATTTGGATTCCACCTTTCTTACTTGGCACCCATATCATCCCTCCCCACTTCAGATTGACACTTGTCATCAAGTGTGAACTCAGGAAATTACCACATGATAGTAGTCATCTTCTCCCAGGTAGCTTCAGCTGAATTGGTCCCTTGCCTTGCGCCCTCCGCCACGAACAGCTAAGACAGCTTGTGATTGGACTGGAGTGGATGTGAGTGCAGCCTCAAGGAGTTTCGTAGCTGCTGATTCTTGCTTGTCCAATTTTAATTTTAATAGAGATACATGAAACACCGGGTGAATGTGTGATCCTTTAGGAAACTAGAGTCGGTATGCCACTGGTCCAATTCATTCCAAGACTCTGAATGGACTGAAATATTGAGCTGCTAACTTCATTGTAGTCCTCTTTTCCATAGATTGATGCCTATATGGTTGTAACCGAACATAAACCATGTCACCTGTTTGAAAGCTCCTCCCTTGATGTCCCTTGTCATATTACAGCTTCATACGATTTTGAGCTTGCTGCAATTTCAGCCTTACGTCCTTCAGAAGTTGAACCATTTGACCATGAGTGTATGTGCTACAGCTTTTACCCTTGTCGTTCGAGGTACATATGTGAGTAATGTTGGAGGTGCTTTGCCATAAACCACCTCATAGAGAGAGATTGACCTATGTTGGAATGGCTGCTAGTATTATATACGTACTTGGCCCAGGGTAGCCATTTGACCCATGCTGCAGGTGTGGAGCTGGTGAAGCAGCGCAGGTACATTTTGAGGGTGCAATTAACCACCTCCGTCTGACCATCTGTCTATGGATGATATGAGGAACTATAGTTAAATTTGATTCCCTGCAACTGGAAGAGTTCTTGCCAAAATTTAGCCATAAAAGTGGGATCTCTATCACAAACAATGGAAGTAGAAAGTCCATGCAATTTGAAAATATTTTCGAAAAATACTTGACCCACTACCGCTGTTGTGAAGGGGTGTTTGAGGGGCATGAAATGACCAAATTTTGAGAAGTGATCAACCACGACATAAATAACATTTTTTCCTTGTGAATTTGGCAACCCTATTATGAAGTCCATGGAGAGGTCTGCCCATACCATGATCAAATTAGAAGTAGTTGAAGAAGCCCTACTTGTTTGGCGTGTTTACTTTTATGTCTTTGACAAATATCGCATTCACGTATGAACGCCTTGATTTGGGACAACACCCCATGCCAAAAAAAAAACTACCTTGAGTCTTTGCTAGGTCTTGCGGAAGCCTTCTTGCGTCCATGCATGAAACTCACCAATAATGAGTTTAGTCAATGGTGAAGTGGCCCACAAGTAAATTCTATCTTTAACGAAAATCATTCCAGACTTGATGCTCCGCGTGTTGATGGCTTCGCCAGCTTCAATATATTTTTTTCAAAGTCTGCAACTATAGTTTATTCAGTATTTCCTCTCAGATTGTGTTGAACCACAAAGGCAGTGGCATGCTTATGGCAAATTTCCTATTTTCATTCTAAGTTCCTTCTTCATGTTTGGATAGGCTATTTGCAGCAGAATTTTCTTGACCCCTTTTATATTCAATAGCAAAATCACCCGATGAGCTTTACTAACCACTTTTGTTGTGCTTCCGTAGCTATGGTTTGGTCCCATAAATATCTCAGAATTTTCTGGTCAGAGTGTATCACAAATTTGTTTCCAAGAAGACATGGTCTCCATTTTTGAATGGCAACAATGAGAGGCATGATCTCCTTCTCATATGTGGATCGGCTTAAATTCCTTCCTTGTAGAGACTTGCTTAAGTAGGCGATAGGCCTTCCATCTTGTGTGAGGACAGTGCCTAAACCAAGGCCAGAAGCATCGCATTTGATCATGAATTGTTTAGAAAAATTTGGAAGAGTTAGAACTAGACCAACCGTCATTGCCCTCTTGAGTTGAAGGAACGCTGCCTCTGCTCCTTCATTCCAACAAAAGGAGTCTTTTTTTAGAAGTTGTGTAAGCAGACGTGCAATTTGGCCATAGGTCAAATTTCCGACAATAACTGGTCAAGCCAAGGAAGTCGCGCAAGGCCTTTATGGTGGTGGGACGAAGCCATCCCATCATGGCCATAACCTTGTTTGGGTCCATTGCCACTCCATTTTTAGAAATGAGGTGTCCCAAATAACTAACTTGCCTTTGTCCAAACTGACACTTATCCATTCTTACAAAAACTTGATTAGCCCTCAATGTGCCTAACACCATCAGCAAATGATAAAGATGGTCCTCCCATGTTAGGCTATAAACAAGTATATTGTCAAAAAATACAAACACGTACTTTTGTAAGGTGTTTTTAAAAACCTCATTCATGAGTTATTGGAAGGTCGATGGTGTGTTGGTGAGTCCGAACGGCATCACAAGAAATTCATAGTGGTTATGATGCATCCAAAAGGCCTTTTTTCCACATCTTTGGCGTGCATATTTATTTGGTGATACCCCGAACGAAGTTCCAGCTTGGAGAAATATTTTGCTCCATTTAGCTCATCTAATAATGTGTCATGATGGGTATCGAAAATTTATCTTTTACCGTGATTTGGTTGAGAGTTCGGTAATCAACACAAAGGCACCACGAGCCATATTTTTTTTAACCAACACAGGCGAAGAGTATGGGTTGGTACTCGTCCGGACTACCCCTGTTTGCAAGAGTTTGGAAATCATCTTCTCAATTTCCCCCTTCATGTAATGCAAGTAACATTATGGACGAACTTTGATAGGCCCACACCCATGTTTCAAAGGAATGTGGCGGTTATGTGAGCGACTTAGGGGCAGTCCCATTGGTTCTGAAAATAACTCCTCATACTCCAACAATAAATTCTTTAGATCATGGCTCACATTTTTAGAACCTGCAACATTAATATTCATGTTAACAAAAAAAAAAAAAAAAAAAATTTAACAACTTAGTTTGGGCCCCTATGCGACGTTAGAAGTAACTAGTAGAGGAACCTAGATGTTTTCCTTTGAAATTCTTTGGCTGCTACTCCTTCTTTGACTACCTTATGTCTTGGTCCCATTGTTCCCTTAAACTCCACCTTCCTTCCATAATGTTTGAAACTCATAGCAAGCTTAGTAAAGTCCCACTAGATCGGCCCAAGCGTGCTCAACCAATGAGTGCCCAGGACTGCATCACACCCCTTGATACCCAACAAGACAAATTCAATAGAAAATTGGTTGCCTTGAACCCATACCTCTACATTGTTTCAGTAGCCTTCACAGTCAAGCTTTTCTCCATTTGCAACCATCACCTTCATTCCTTGTGTTGGTTGTGGAATCAATCCCATTTTCTTCGCAGATGAAGCGTTCAAAAAATTATGAGAACTTCCGGTGTCTAGGAGAATGGTGATACCTTGGCCCATAAGCGCACCCAAAATCTCATTATTTGTGGCAGCATCAACCCCAGCATGGCATGTAAGGATATTCTTGGCTCTTCAATAAAATCATATTGTTCCTCTACCTCCACTCCATTGTCCCCATCATCATCCTGCACATATATTCCTTCAATTAAAAATAATTACTTACAGCAATGGCCTGACATGAAGGGCTCGTCACAATTAAAACAAAGGCCTTTCTCTCCTCTCTTGCAGTTCATTGGGGTTGAGTAATTAGGGTATTTGTTCTTGATAAGTTGGCTGAAGGCATAGGCGGAGGAGTTGGTTCCAATGTGGTTTGCCTTCTGTTGTCCAGCTAAAGGGGTCTCTTCATATTCCTTGTTTCAAAAAGTCTAGCCATCTCGATCGCATCTGTAATGGTCGTGGGTCTCGTTGCTTGCACATCAGTGTGAACAGGTTCCTTCAATCCACTGATGAAACATCTCAATTGGTGGTTGGGAGCCAGCCTCCCTACACGGCTTAGCAGTTGTTCAAACTGAAGTTGATATTCTCGAACGGAGCCCATTTGCTACAACTTGCTTAGTGATTCAAAGTGGTCTTCGAACATAGTTGGACCATAGCGAATCGTCAGTCCTTCCTTTAACGCTTCCCATGATATAATCCCTTCGCTATCTTTTAAAAGTTGATACCACATTTGCACCTCCCATTCTAAATGATACGCAACCAAATGTAATTTTTCCACCTCCTCAGTTTGTTGATAATCAAATAATTGTTCCACCCTGTAAATCTAACTTGTTGGATCCTCCAAACCATTATATTTCAAAAAGACCAATTTCACAAATTTGGGTGCTGCTGCATTTTGCCGACCACCATTGTTCCTCCTATTCCTATTTCGTGATCTAGAGTCTTCTCCATCGTCATTGCCTCTATTAGCAATAGAGTCCACCTTCACATTAGTTTCTTCAAACCTCTTCATGAGCCTTTCGATGATACTACCGAAATGCCATTTGCTGCTTTAGGCGTTTGATTTGGGGATTTGCTATGACCTGCTCTAATGCCAAATTATTATGAGATTTGGTGACAGAATGCGTTAAGCGTGGTTCGACTGGGAAGGATGTGGGATCGAGTCGACGTGCCTTACCTATGTTTAATTAAAATTGCAAGAACAATTGGGTTGATGAGGAACCCACCTCTTTCAAACAAGTTTGAATAATAATTTTCTTGATAACTTTATTCATATCTCCCATGCAATAATATAGTCATTCCTTTATTCAATTTTCCAAAATGAAGCAAATTAAAGCTAATGGATTTATTTCCAAAATAGAGCAATATTTCCAAAGAGAAAGTTTCCTATCATGCAGGACTTGATCGCATTGGATGCTCTTCCCTACTTGGATTCCACCCTCCTTACTTGGCACTCATACCGGACATACTACTTGAACTACATATCAATCAATCATGGAGCTTCTTTTGATTAAACTTGAACTTAAATTATATGAAATTATAAGATGGTCTATTTGTTTTTTTCTTTTTCTTTTTCTTTTTTTTTAAAAAGGAATTGTAAGTTTAATAGATGAACCTTCTGATTAGATACAAACAACTCACTGTTTACGTAAAAAAGAATTGATTAATAAGAAAGGCTCATATCGGATTTTTGCAAAACAAGAGGAAAAGAAAGATAAATTGCAAAGGTCACGTATGCTCGATGTAGCTTCTATAGTTCGACTCAGGGATAATTGCAGGCCATTTTGTTCATTATTCTTTTTTAGTAGCTTTCAAGAGCATTGTGTATGGTGTGCTAGTTAGGTTTGTCTTATTCTCACTTCTTAACTAGTTATTCTTGAATTGTATCTCACATTAAAACTGATAATCATGCACAATTTGTTCGATGAAAGCCTGTGAAGTTATTGTTTTGCTTGATAATATGGCATATGATATTACAATCCCTAGTTAAAATTGAAATCATATAATTAATACAGAGTTGTTACTTTTAAATAAGATTTTGATACCTGTAATGGCCCAAACCCAAATGTTTAACCCAGCCCGCCTAGACAAAAAAATAAAAAAATAAATAAATAAAAGAAGACCCAAGACGACGTCATGTGAGGCTTACACTCTTCAACCCTCTCTCGAGTCTCTTCCTCAGCCACGGCCCAACGTCTCTCCCTCTTTTCTCTCCACCAGCGCAGACTGCCAGGCACCCCACGCCTCTCTCTCTCTCTCTCTCTCTCTCTCTCTCTCTCTCTCTGTGCCTGTTTCCCTCGCTTCTTTGTGATTTCCGCTCGCCGCCGTTCCCAGCTCCACGCCGTCCGTGTTGATTCATGCGGCGCCCCTATCTACAGTTCGATCACCGACATCGTGAAGCTCCGCTGCACCGCCGTGCGCCACAAAGCTCCGCCGCAACCAAGCCTTTGTTTCCCTAGTCCGACACTCTCCTTCTCTTTCTCTACTCTGCACCTTCGCTCATTGTGGAACGTCCAGCGACGCCGCTCTCAGTTTCCGACACCGGCTAGTTACTACATCTCCATCTCGTTCACTCTTTAGCCATTTCTCTCTCTCGCGCTCTAACTCTCTGTCGGCGTCTCACAGTGTCTCGGTATTAGGCTGACCGCAGTGACCAGCGAAGGCCATCGGAGCCTGCGTGACCCCTCCAAGACGCCCATCTCCTCCGCCACTGACGACTTCGTACGAAACCGCCTGTAAGTCTCTCAATCCTCGTCAATCTGTCTCTGTCTCCCTCTCTCTTTGTGCATACAGTTTCGGCTCTCTTTCTCAGTAACTCTCTCTCTCTCCTTGGTAAGCCTGCCACCGCAACCAGTGGAGGCTGTAGCACCACAAGTCTAGGAACACGGCACCATTCAATTCGTGAGTTTCCATTGCCGAGTCCAGTCGAACACCGCTTCAAGCCTGGTGAGGTATCCTGTAAGGGGTGTTCTGGTTGAAGGCTGAAGTGAAAATAACGAAATTAACGGCCAAGCATTAAACGATGCGTATCGAGAATAAGGAGGAAGTAATTCGTGGCTTCAATACGGTGCGTATGGCATTAATAAAACGGTGCGTAGTGGGAAGGCATCAAGTCGAGGCTGAGTACACGTAAAGCGACGTCGTGTTCTTCTCTTCTGCAGTTAGTAGTTAGTTGTTATTCTGTTAGAACGGAAATGGCAGTATAAAACACTGCTTTTCTTTAAGGAATGCTTATCTGAATTCTTGTACTCATTTCCGAAGGAACTTTTGGAGCTTAGGGATTGCTCGAAAATCTCTACTGAGAAAATATGATGAATTCTTGATTGTTTGAGTGTGTGTCTCTTGCATGGAGTGGTTGTGAGGTGATTTGCATTAATCTGCTGTGTTTCTGTAACTTGCAACATAAATCTTCTTCTGGTGATTCTGCGAACAGGAAGTACGTAACAATTGGTATCAGCATAGCGGTCGATCCTTACTGATGGCAGAAGGGACAAGGGGAGCATTGAAGGGTCAACAGCAAGAAATGGTGCAGCAACAGTTGGATCATCATCAGATCGCCATTTCTGGCCTGGCAGAAAGGTTAGATCAAATGTCTGATGTGTTGAAAACTTTGGTTGAAACTGTGAATGTAATTTCTCGTAGAGAAAGGGAGGGACCTCGTGATAGAGATCATGACAACAGGAATCATGATGAAAGGGCTGGGGTTCAGAGGAATGTGAGATTAGATTTTCCACGTTTTAGTGGAACTGAACCTGATGGTTGGGTCTTTAAGGCCAATCAATACTTTGACTGTTTTATGGTTCCATTCCATCAGAAGCTCATGGTTGCTTCACACCACATGGAGGGGGATGCTTTGGTATGGTACCAAAATGGCATAGACTCGGGCCAATTTAATTCTTGGGAGACCTTGGTGGTAGCTTTACAAACCAGATTTGGGCCATCCTCCTTTGATGACCCTATGGAGGCTCTCACTAGGTTAAGACAAACTTCTTCTGTGAGTTTGTACACTTCTCAATTCGAGGCTTTGACTAATAGGTTGAGAGGCCTATCTGAGAGGCACAAGATGAGCTGTTTCATCAGTGGATTAAAAGATGACATTAGAATCCCTGTTAAAATGTTTAATCCATTAAACCTGGGGGCTGCATTTGGTTTGGCAAAATTACAGGAAGAATATGTCCTATCTTCTAGGAAATCTTGGCGTCCTGCTAATCATTATGCTGATAAGTGGTCAATTAATAACACTGGCTTTACTGACTCAGTTTCTAAGGACCACAAAAGTTTGTTGCCTTTCAAGAAGGTAAATCCGTCTCATATTGATGAAAAAAGGAAAAAAGGTTTGTGTTTCCATTGTGAGGAAAAATGGAATCCAAGCCATGTGTGTAAGAAGCCGAAAGTTTATTTCATTCAGCTTGATTCTGATATGGAAAACCAACTTGATGTTGAGGAGTCTGAGGTTATTCCTTCTGAGGATCCAGTTTCTGAAGAGCTTGATGTTGTGGAAATTTCTGTTAATGCCATCTCGGGTTGCCTTGGGGGTAATGCTATGAGATTGCATGGATCTATTGGTTCTTGTGTTGTTGAAATTCTAGTGGATTCAGGAAGCACACACAACTTCTTGGATCCTGTTGTGGTTAAAGCAGCTAAGCTGACGGTTCAGCAAGATTCCTGTTTGCAAGTTTGTGTGGCTAATGGTGAAAAAATCATAACTCAAGGTAGTGGACAGGAAGTTTTTAAGATTCAGGGTTCTAAGTTTCCTGTTCCCTTTCATGTTCTTTCCTTAGGGGGGTGCGATGTAGTACTTGGGGTCCAATGGTTAAAGACTTTGGGCTCGATTACTTGGAATTTTTTAGAGATGTCAATGTGTTTCAAGTGGGATGGTCAGGCCATTAAACTGCAAGGTTTGAATTCTGCTAGTGTTCAGATGATGGTTGGTGCCAAAGGCTTCAAGTCTGCTTTTGTTAATAAGCAGGCTTGGTTGTTGCAATTGATGCTTATTGACCACGAGCCTACTAAGATGTGTGTTGAAGGACCAGTGTCTGCATTGCTTGAGGAGTTTGCTGATGTTTTTGAGGAACCTGTTGGACTGCCACCAAGAAGAGAATTTGACCATCAAATTATCTTGAAGGAAGGGGCTTCACCTGTTTCTGTTAGACCTTACAGGTATCCTCATTACCAGAAGTCTGAAATAGAAAAGATAGTTCATGAATTGCTGCAGTCTGGTGTGGTGAGACCTAGCTAGAGTCCATTTTCTTCTCCAGTTTTGTTGGTTAAGAAAGCTGATGGTACTTGGCGTATGTGTGTTGATTATAGAGCTCTTAATCAGGATACTATCAAAGACAAGTTTCCAATTCCTGTTATAGATGAATTGCTGGATGAATTGTTTGGGGCATAGATATTTTCTAAACTGGATTTGAGAGCTGGATATCATCAGATTCGAGTAAGGGATGGGGATATTGAAAAAACAGCCTTTAGAACCCATGAAGGCCATTACGAATTCCTAGTCATGCCATTTGGCCTTACCAATGCACCTGCCACCTTTCAAGGGTTGATGAACCACATTTTCAAACCCTTTTTGAGAAGGTTTGTATTGGTTTTTTTTGATGATATACTTGTTTACAGTAAAACTCTTGAAGATCATTTGAAGCATGTGCACACTGTTTTGAGCATACTAAGACAACATACTCTTTATGCTAAAAGGTCAAAGTGTAAGTTTGGGGTACCTGAAATTGAGTACTTGGGGCATATTATTTCTGGGAAGGGTGTGCAGACAGATTCTTCAAAAACTGCAGCTATGGTTGAATGGCCTATTCCTAAAACCTTGAAGTCATTAAGGGGGTTTTTAGGGTTGACTGGATATTATAGGAAGTTCATTAAAGGCTATGGTTCGATAGCTGCCCCTCTCACAGAATTGTTGAAGAAAAATTCATTTTGTTGGAATGAACAAGCTGCTGTTGCCTTTGATCTGTTAAAAGCAGCTGTGAGTAGTCCTCCTGTGTTGAGATTGCCAGATTTCAATAAACCATTCACCATTGAGTGTGATGCATCTGGTGTGGGTCTTGGTGCAGTTTTAATGCAAGAGGCTCAACCTATAGCATTTTATAGCAAAGCTTTGAAAGGGAAGGCATTGTTTCTGTCGACATATGAAAAAGAATTGCTGGCTTTAGTTTCTGCAGTGCAGAAATGGAGACCTTATCTTCTTGGCCATGCTTTTAAGATTAAGACTGATCAACAAGCACTCAAGTTCTTAGTGGAACAGAAGATTGGGACTGAAGCTCAACATAAATGGGTTTCAAAACTCATAGGTTATGATTTTTCTGTGGATTATAAAAAAGGGAAAGAGAATTTGGTGGCTGATGCCCTCTCAAGAAAGGATGAGGAAGAACAAGCTGTTTTGGCAGTGATCTCCTTTCCCACTCCTTTGTGGATTGATGAGCTAAAAGGAAGCTATCCCTTGTGCCCAAGGATATATGATATTGTTACTAAATTGCAGATGGGAGAACCGGGTCCTAAACACTTTTCCATGCAGCAAGGGTTATTGCTGAGGAAAGGGAAAATGGTGGTTGTTCATGCATCTTCCATTCAATCCAAAATCCTTGAGTATGTTCATAACAACCCACAGGCTGGCCATGTAGGCTATCACAAGACATTGCATCGTGCTAGAAGGGACTTTTGGTGGGAAGGTATGAGGAAAGATATCAGGAGATTGGTCAAAGAATGTGATGTTTGCCAAGTCAGTAAGAATGAGAATGTCTTGTCTCCTGGGTTGTTGCAGCCCTTGCCTATACCAGATTCGCCATGGTTGGACATCTCCATGGACTTCATTGAAGGATTGCCACTTTCTAATGGAGTTTCTGTCATTTTTTCTGTTATTGATCGATTAACCAAATTTGCTCATTTCTTTTCTCTCTCACACCCTTATACTGCAGCTAAGGTGGCTCAAGTTTTTTTCACTGGTGTCTTTAAATTACATGGCCTTCCTCGTTCCATTGTTTCAGATAGAGACACAGTTTTTACAAGTGCATTTTGGAGGCATTTATTTCAGTTGCAGGGAGTTTCTTTGGATTTCAGTTCAGCTTACCATCCACAATCAGATGGTCAGACAGAAGCCTTGAACAAATGTGTAGAGGGCTATCTAAGGTGTTATTGCAGTCACAAGCCTAAGGAATGGAATTCATGGCTGCCAATGGCTGAATGGTGTTATAACACCACTATCCATTCGACCACTAACATTACTCCTTTCGAGGCTCTTTATGGTTACCCTCCTCTTCACCTGCTGGCTTATGTGCCAGGTACTTCTTCCAATGATGCTGTGGATAAGCAATTAAGGTCCAGAGAGGAAGTGCTGTCCTTGTTAAGAGATAACATCTTCAAAGCTCAACAGAGAATGAAGTGTTTTGCTGACAGGAAAAGAAGTGACAGATCCTTTGAAGTTGGGGATTGGGTATTTTTGAGACTCCAGCCTTATCGTCAAAAGTCAGTAGCTATGAGGCACAATATGAAGTTAGCCCCACGTTTTTATGGCCCTTTCCAGATTCTGCAGAAACTTGGGACAGTGGCATATAAGTTGAATTTACCTGACACTTCCAAAATTCACCTAGTTTTTCATGTCTCATGCCTTAAAAAGAAACTTGGCCAGCACATTGTTCCCTTGCCTACCTTACCTCCTACGGATTCTTGTGGTCAATTACAGCCTGAGCCTCAGCAAATTCTTGAGAGAAGGTTACAACAGCAGGGCAATCATGCTGTTACGAAAGTGTTGGTTCGTTGTGTGGGGGCTACTGCTGAAGATGATTCTTGGGAAACTTTGTGGAAACTGCAACAGCTCTATCCTCATTTGGTGGGCACTATACTATGAAGGGGTGTTCTGGTTGAAGGCCTTGTGGGCAAGTCCCTTAAGGGGGGGAGAATGTAAGGGGTGTTCTGGTTGAAGGCTGAAGTGAAAATAACGAAATTAACGGCCAAGCATTAAACGATGCGTATCGAGAATAAGGAGGAAGTAATTCGTGGCTTCAATACGGTGCGTATGGCATTAATAAAACGGTGCGTAGTGGGAAGGCATCAAGTCGAGGCTGAGTACACGTAAAGCGACGTCGTGTTCTTCTCTTCTGCAGTTAGTAGTTAGTTGTTATTCTGTTAGAACGGAAATGGCAGTATAAAACACTGCTTTTCTTTAAGGAATGCTTATCTGAATTCTTGTACTCATTTCCGAAGGAACTTTTGGAGCTTAGGGATTGCTCGAAAATCTCTACTGAGAAAATATGATGAATTCTTGATTGTTTGAGTGTGTGTCTCTTGCATGGAGTGGTTGTGAGGTGATTTGCATTAATCTGCTGTGTTTCTGTAACTTGCAACATAAATCTTCTTCTGGTGATTCTGCGAACAGGAAGTACGTAACATATCCCCTTTACCGTGTACTTGTCATTTCAAATGCGGTTAATTTGGGGTTTGTTAATTAATGGCCCATTTGGATAGATAGGGAGAATGTTTCGTTATATCTCTTCTTATGGTTACAACTTTTTAAAATTCTTACATAAAATATAATAAACAATTCAAATATTTCAAGTTAAAAGCAATAATAATATTAAAAAAATATTCTATTTAACTTTTAATTTTTATCTAAAATTATTTCTATCTCATCTCACCCCTAAAATAGACTATTCTTGGAGGGTAGTGGAGTTGAATGTGCTGTTGGTTTTGTTACTGTTAAGTTGAGGTTGGTCACAAGGGTACCCAATACAGGGAGAATGATTCTGTTGGGTCATTTTCTATGGTTGTGCTGAAATGAAAAAGAGAACTTGGTCGTGCATGTCTTTGGTAGTTGGAAATTTAGGGTGGATGTTTGGAGTGCCGAGATTAATTGTAATTGGTTAAAGGAGTGGATTTTGGCTCTTATTGAGCTATCATTCGGGTTATGGAATTTTGTTAGGTTGTTCTTGTACTAGTATGAGTTATTAATGTTTGTGATATTTTTTTGGATTGGGTTGTGATATTGGTTCTGTTCAAGTTCAAAGCTTAGATAGCATATTGCAAAGTTAAGTAAGCGGTGCTCCTATGCTAGATCTTGCCTAAAACTGATTGAAGTTAATTTTGTGAAGAACTTGCATATTTTGTTATGAAAACAACCTCGGTTATTTTCTGAACTAGTCTTTGTATCTAAAAATTTAATTGTGAAGTTTTATAACGACTGGTGTAGACATGAACAATTTTTTGTACTCTCTGTTTCTCTATTGCATAAAATGCGAATATGAAGTCTGAAAATTTATATGATTATATGATGTTTACCTGGTCAGTATTCTGTTATGATATGATATTGCATAGGCAAGCCCTGAGGCATAAGATTCTGTTGTGGTTTGGTTACGGACACTGCCATAGGCTATAATAGTGGCCTTTGGCCCTGCCACGGGTAATAATGGTTTCCGACCTTACCACGGGTAACAATAGTGGCTTTCGACCCTGCCACGGGTAACAATAATGGCCTCTGACCCTGCCTCAGGTCATAGTAGTGGCCTCTGTTCTGAGTGCAGTCACTTTGGTGACAAGGTGATTTTAAATAAGTGCCAAAGGTTGTCAGAGACTATTGAAGGATTTTATTTAGGAAATTAGTTACTTTACTTTTTAATAGTATTTTGAGATAATGTTGCATTATCTGAGACTCTGTGGGGTTTTCTTTTATTTTAGATGTTGGAGAAGTTCATGTACGTCTCTGTGGAGGAACATATTTTTTTGGAATAAATGAGTTTTACATGTTACAAAGCTTCTCCCTTTAACGTTGGAGTCTATACTTGTATTGTTGGAAATCCGGAGATGGCTACTCTAATGAAAACAATAGCTATCAGTGAGCTTTGCTGTTGAATTACTTCTGTTCTAATTTTGCACATTCAAATGTTGTAGAGAGTTTTAATGTAGTCATGGCTACAAGCGCTACAAGCAAGTCTCGAACAAGCAGCTTCTCTCGCAACCTCACAGCTGTACCCATGTCTAATATGCCCGGGCTCAAGTATGGTCCCAATGGCACGGTCTTTATCTCATCTGGAATACCAGACCTCGACAGTAATTCTCTACATTTATCAACTTTGTCAGGATCAAAGTATTGTACACAATGATATCATCATGGCTTTAACAATTACTTGTGCAGTCTGCATCTCAGGAGTTTTTTGATTTATTGTCTTATTTGTAGAGATTTTAGGTGGTGGGTTTGCTTTGGGAAGCCTAGTCATGGTGATGAAAGATGCAGAAGCACCTCATCACATGCTTTTGTTGAGGAACTTTATGTCTCAAGGAATTGTTCACAAGCAACCCCTTCTGCATGCCAGTCCATCCAAAGACCCGAAAGGATTTCTGGGCACTTTGCCTAGTCCAAGGTCATGCAAAGTTGATAAAGATAAGTCTCGTGATGATGATCCTGAGCAGGTGCTCTGCTTCTTCCATTTAATTCATTTGTTTACTTATGTGTTTCTGACTTGGGTGACCAAAAAATCTTGATTTCTGTGTTTGCACAACTTGCAGGAGGGTTTGAGGATTGCTTGGCAATATAAGAAGTACTTTGGTGAACATCAGTAGACTGCTGATAATACAAGAGGTAAGCTTGTCAATAACAATTCCTTTTATTTTATTTTATTTATACTTCAAATGTGCTACTACTGCTTATATTTAGCCGTTCCGGTATAAAAATATATCTACCTCCCAGGCAGGAAGTTTTAATTGTTGCAATGTTAGTTCGCTATCAATATTCCTCAGCATAAACAGCCTAACGAAAAACAATTTTTTTTACCTATATAAAAAAAAAATTGTTGGTGGTGGGGGCATCACAAGTGAATCAGTCCATTATGAATGAATCTTGTTGTTAATTAGTACTTGGAACAAGTTTACAAGCTTCTCAGTGTGTAAGATCTCATTAGCTTATTGTCATGCAGATGGTAAGCATCAGTACTGCAATGACTTTGACCTGCGGAAGCCTCTAGAAAGGCACTTTCTAAGTGGTCAGCATATATATTGTGTCAGCATTCTACATAATTCAGATCTTGTTGCTCTTCATGACTGTTGTGCTATATTTTTCACTCAATTTCCTAGGTACTGCCATGTACTTTCATCATCAGAATTCTACTTTTAAGTTTGGTTTTCCAGATCCATCACACTAGTTTGGCTTCTTGCGCTAATTTTGATTAGAATTCTCCTCTTTGCGGGCAAAATACACACCCTCTCTCTCTCTCTCTCAATTGAAAATGGTAGCCTGACCAAATACCCTGAAACAATTCAGACAAAGTCTAGTGATAGAACTTTTGGCATCTTATATATCGATATATCTAGACAGGAGGACTTCAATATTAGGGGTGGGGTTGAGTACCTTGAAACGAAGTTTGTTAATAGAAATTTTCACGCCATAAGTTTCTATAGCTAGACAGGACTTCTATATGAAAATTGTTCTTGTGCGTTCTAAATTAAAGAGTGGTATTTGTTTTAGAATGCAGATTCTGAAATGATTGTGACATTTGACACCATTGGCACAATTTCGTTGTGGATTCTGAGCTCAGATCTTGTTCGGTGGTATGAACCTCTTGTATCCTGTGATAGATAGCGGCATTCTTGATGTTATATAATAGGTTGTATATGAACATTTGCTCTCACAACCATGTTTATAGCTCCTATGACTTCAAAAATCATTTAACCTTGCTGCCAAATAAAACTTATGTTTTCTTTTATGTATTTTGGTTGTCAGGTTATGTTCATCTGTCTTTGAGCTATTTAATGAATATATTAAAGATCCCACATTTTTTTGTTTTTTGTCGGTCTGAAATTTAGTTTCTTTGACAAAAACCCATGGTTTGACATAAAAATAGTTTTTTAAAACCTATAACTTGAGTGGCTCCTACTAATTTGCATTGACTTTTTAATCCTCAACCTCAATTCTCACATGGAATTTCTACCTTTGCATGGCATTCAAGAAATGATGGCAGCATCGCCTCCGCTGGTCGTATTGCCATTCAGTCATTTTGTGCTCCACAATGCGAATATTCCAATGTGGTAGTTATATTTTGCCGGTAAGCTCTACTTTAAAATTCTCTTATATTTCATTTGCTAGACGTCTCTATTGTATTGCTAAACTTGATAAACACGTTTTGTTATCCCCTAGAAAATTGTGGTCACTTTTCAAGTCTGTTCTTTTCGACTTATTTTGATTTGGAATTTAAATTGCTGAGTATCAGTATACTTCTGTTAACATGATGCCATTACAGGAATGGCATATGCTCTTTTATCAGATCTCTGAGAAGCATGATCCGGTCTTCTAATGCAGTTGCTGTTGTGACATTTCCACCTTCCCTTCTTTTGCCATCAGTCTCTAAACGATGGCAGCACATGGCAGACACTTTGCTGTCTGTCAGAGCAATCCCAGGTTGTATGGCAGCTTTCATGAATTCTTTTAAACTATTATAATTAGTTACATGTCAATTTTGATTTGGAATTTAAATTGTTATCCCCTAGAAAATCGTGGTCACTTTTCAAGTCTGTTCTTTTCGACTTATTTTGATTTGGAATTTAAATTGCTGAGCATCAGTATACTTCTGTTAACATGATGCCATTACAGGAATGGCATATGCTTTCTTTTATCAGATCTCTGAGAAGCATGATCCGGTCTTCTAATGCAGTTGCTGTTGTGACATTTCCACCTTCCCTTCTTTTGCCATCAGTCTCTAAATGATGGCAGCACATGGCAGACACTTTGCTGTCTGTCAGAGCAATCCCAGGTTGGATGGCAGCTTTCATGAATTCTTTTAAACTATTATAATTAGTTACATGTCAATTTTTTTTTTTTTTTTTTATGAAGAGCGTGCTTCTTACAGACGAGGACAAGGAATTGGCAAACCTCCTCACTGGTTATCAAGACATGGTCGGTCTTTTGAATGTACACAAAGTAGCGCACGTTAATACACAGGTTCCACGAAGACACGTTTCTTCCAAATATTTATATAGGTGGTAGCACTACTTGCATCAAATTCTTCTACTATTAATTTGATTCTCACGCACACTTACCTGCAATCCTATGTGTTCAGCCTCTTGAGCTTTGTGATCTCTGAATCAAATGCATGTCTAGTTATATCTATCGCAGTAGCCTATAGCATTGTCTTAGTTGTCATATATCTACTCTATGTATAAAAGCATCTATCCACACGTGAATAATGGATTTTGTATCATGGAAAAATTACCTTTTTGTCCTTTTATTTGTTAATAGTGTGTTTGATGCAAAATTACCCTTTTATCCTTGAGGTTTGTTAGTAGTTTGTGTTTGATGCAAAAGTTATCTTTTGTCCTTCAGATTTGTGTTTGGTAAGCAAAAATACCTCTGTCCTTGAGGTTCTAATCTGTTTGATTGGTAGAAGCACCCATTTGTCTTTGAGGTTTGTGTTTGATGGGCTACATTTTGTCCATGAGGTTCTAAAATATTTTTTATTTGGCAGGCAAAATTGCCAAGGTTTTCATTTAGATGATTAGTGCTTTTTTTTATTTTCATGTTTTTCTTTCTGTCTATTTTTCCTTAATTAAATTTTCTTGTATCTTGTAAATTACAGTTTTAACGCTGAAATTTCTTTTCGGCAAATTTTAGGTAAATTTGGTCATCCCCTTGTGCTATGACACTCTTAGGATTAAGTTCATGTGCGATTGTTTTTAGGAATAAAACCATATGGTATGAGTTTTTAGAAGTAAGACCATCTAATAATTTTTCTGTCCATTAACAACTACAAAATTGTGGTCCAATCTTAAGGGTTACTGTAGTAAAGAATGTCAAACTACCATTCTTTAATGTTTCTTTTTATTTTATATTTTCATTAATTTAGTTCAAAACATTCAACTTTCAAAATGATCTTCATATATACAAACAATGTAGACATAGGCATGAGCCTTGCAGCAAAAGAAAACTATACATGAGTTGGGAAGATCAATTTTATGAACAAAACAAATTCTATTTCTATAAAACAAAATAACTATCTTCTTAATAGCCTGATCATGTGTAAAACAAATAAATGCCCGTAGGTAACAAACACTACACTTTACAATGGGTGTATATATGCCTCTAGACTTGACTTGTTCAGAAACTATGTTTGGATTAACATATCTATCCTTGGTTTGCTATCTTTACTACTACCGATTTAATCATTATTTTTTATAATTTACAAAGCTCTAAAACACTTTCACATTATTTAGTTAATTATCATATTAACAATTATTATTTTTCTCTATTATTCTCAATCTTAATGATTATTTCTAATTAATATGCGTTTTAAAGATTATATTTTCCCATATAAAAAATGTAGCAACATTTTCACTTGGACATTCATGCATTGCACAGTCTAACTGATACATTGCCCAAGAATTTAGTCCTTGCTTGGGATCACCGAGCAATGCCAATCTGAATGATACATTGCTTGGAAATTACGCTCATTGCAAGAAAATAAACTTACTTGGGATCACCAAGCACATCCAAACCCATCGACACATAACTAGATAATTCCAAGTGTAGGAAGAAAATAAACCTTGCTTAGGATGCTTGGCAATTCCTGGCATCGCAAGAAAATAGCCATTGATTTCTTAACTAGTATATATATATATATATTAATATAGGTCGTCATTGATTTCTACTGTGGTATGCTTGATCAAATCTCTTGAACTGAATAGACTATATTTGTCCATCATTGTTGCTTATGTTCTTGAACTTTCTTGTTTTAGGTACTTAATTTTTTGTTTTCTCGTAATGATTGATAAAACAACCAGCCCAATCAGAAAATTATTTTCCTGAAAAAAATACAGCATAATTTCCTGTCTGCTGGTTATCTTTTGGATATTGTTATTTACCCTTATATACCTTGTTGGTTCAAACTTGTGGTCAGGTCCCTGTGATTCTTGACGCAACAACATTCTCGATAAAGCTGCAAAAGCGGAGGTTCTTAGTTTTAGAATGTCTGAATCAAGCCCCAATTGACGGTGCATCTGGGAACTCATATGGCACTTCTGCAAGTTGTTCCTCGTCTTCAAAGACTGGTACCCACCTTGATTTCTAGGTCCTAACATGATCTCACTGGTCGCTAACACCATTAAACAATTCTACTTATTTAAGTTACTTCGCGAATGGTTGACATTGCCAGAAGAAACGCTGGTCTGTGCTACCAATGTCCTTAAGTGTTCAACGAAGCAAATATATCCTTAAAACTAGTTGTATTGTATTCTTTCATTTGCTTATAGTGTGCTCATAATTATTTTGATGACCATTGCATAATTTATTTATTTATTGTTTTATGAACCTCTCCACTACAAAAATTAACCATTAGCGTTTTTTTTTTTAATTATCAACATCGGGACTGTATAAGCTAATTTGACATAAAATGAACCTGACTTCTAAATGTTCTAAACTGAAATCGACAGTCCATGTGAATTAAATGTGGATATTGAGGCATTTTGGACTAAGATGTGGGTGTATATGTTAGTCCAAGTCAATGTGGAAATATAAAGTCTTTCACGCGGTCTAGATGTTAATGCTCTCACTCTTTCACGCAGTTTAGATATTAATTCTCTCACTATCTAGATCAATTTAATGCTCTACTGGGTGTATATATTAGTCCAAGTCAATGTGGAAATATAAAGTCTTTCACGCGGTCTAGTTAATGCTCTCACTATCTAGACCAAGTTAATGCTCTCATGGGTGTATATATTAGTCCAAGTCAACGTGGAAATATGAAGTCTTTCACGCGGTTTAGACTTTAATGCTCTCACTATATGAGATATTTTTCCTTTTTAAAAGTCTTCCCAACGAATTATTATATATATCAATAGAAAAATAGAGAAAATAAGAGTGAGTATTTTATGCCCAACGAAAAACAAGCTGATTAATTAACAAGAAATTATGAATCTAAGTGTGCGGCAATGTTTTCCAGTCAGGAGGCCGTGGTCATTGGTGAAGTGTTTGATGTGGGCGTTAGTAATTTTTGTGCAAATCCATGAGCACAAAGGTTGCTTGGAGGAAGAGAGAATTGGTTTGTTACGACTGAAGGCGTTTCTAAAATCCCATTATCACATTGGCCATCGTCTTCCGTCCTGGATTGAAGATGCAGATCAAATGAGTAGTGACTGCTGTGGTTGGGAGCGAGTCTCATGCAACTCCACCACGGGTCATGTCATTGAACTCTCGCTCCATGATATGAAGCAACAGTACTTTCTTGAAACAAATGGTTTCTTCTATTCAAAAGCCACAATTCGCGAGGAGAATATTTGGTTGCTAAATGTTTCCCTATTTCAGCCTTTCAAGAAGCTAACAAGTCTTGATATGTCCTGCAATGAAATTGGTGGTTGCATAGCTAATGAAGGTTTGGTTTTAATTTGTGTATGCTGCTTCAACTTTCACGCTACAACAAAACCCACCCCATGCATACATCCTAATTTCTCTACCAACAAATTGAATAATATATATATATATATATATGAGGGTTGTGTCCGTAAGTGGTAGAAATGACCATAAAATAACCATGTGGTATACAAATTCTTAATTTTGATACAATGAAATTAAAAAGAAAAAATAAACAAGGTGAGCAAAAGGCCATGCGTCAAATAAGGAAGAACAAGGAAGAGATTTTTGTGATCCTATATAGGTCCCATATTTGGTGCATTTTTCTTGTGTCCAGTCCTCACAGCCATCTTTTTCTCTTTGCTTTCTTTCCTACAATACACTCCCAATAATCTTCTTTCAGGTTTTGAAAGGTTAGCTGTATTGAGAAGGTTGGAGGTATTGAACCTCGGTTATAATTTCTTTGAAGATAGCATTTTACCATCCCTAACTCAACTTTCATCCCTTACCGCATTGGTTCTAGCGCGTAATTATCATTTGGGAAATTGGACAACAGCTGCAGGTATTCTTGTATGCAATCTTTTTTGTATATAGATTTCTGATTATTCTTTTGACTTTCTTTTTTTAATATACAACGATCTTTTATACGTAATAGTAGATATAATTTTAGAGTATGCAAGTTTTATATGTTTATTTTGAGATCTAAATTTGCTCACTTTGTATTTTAAAAAAGAAAATATGCAGACTTTGAACATCTTAAGGCTGTTCAAATCATTTTTCTCTGTAAAAAAGATCTCTAAAGTCGTATTTGAAGACCTCAAGTGAAAGAAAGAAAGACATCAAATAGGTCCTATGCCATTTATTAGTATCCGTATACATTGGGCAGCAATAAATTACGATGTAGGGCTCACTTTATATTTCCATCTCTCTCCCACCCGAGTCCTTCAAGTTTGAGCAATAACTTAAATCAGATTTTAATCCATCATTTCTTATTTCTGCTTAAGATATTTTACCAAATCCGTTTACGTGAATACTTCGGATTACGAAGCTTTGCCCAAAACTAAAGTTACGAAGCTTTGCCCAAAACTAAAGTTCAAATTGTGAAATACTACTTTTCTTTTAAGTACTACCGATGACTGCATATTTACTTTTTCATTTTATGAAATATCATGTACAAGTACAGGTTCTAAAAGCTTGTCAAGGTTAGACAACCTGGAGACATTAGACATTAGTTGGACTAATTTCGGCTGGAGCGCCATATCGTCGTTGAGTACTGCAGTCAAATCATCGTCCCTTAGGAATCTGAATCTTGCTAGACTTGGGATGAGAGGACCTTTACCTGCCCAAGGCACGCATGTTGATATGTTTTATTAATTTATAGAATTTGCAGTCAATTCCCATATTACATCCTGTTTTATTTTCTATGTTTTATTTTGTATAGAATTATCGGTGTTTGAAAACTTGGAGAGGTTGGATTTAAGTTGGAACTTTCTCACGGAAGGCTTAACACCCAAAGGTAATTAATCATGACTACTTGATGAGGTAGACTACCTTTCGGAATTTCAAAATTTTCAATTACAACTATCTTTCATGTTTTTAGTAGTGATATAAGTACTGGCAGCAGAGTTTGGAGTATATATAGAGTTTTTCACTTTTTAGGTAAGACTATTTTTGACAGCCTTTGAACTCACAACAAAATATCGCAATCTGCTGAAAGAAATTAAAACAAAATAAAAATAGAAATAGAGAAGATCTGAAAATCAAATCTTTAATTTGGTATATATATGTGTTCTAAATAAACTGAACACAACTATAGGGCTTTATTTATAGGAAAATTACAAGAATGAGATAATGTACATATCTTGATTATTATGAAAATCAAATATCTTTAATAAGGTAAAAACTCACCAAATTCTGAAAATCATAATATCTTGATATTGACAATATAAATAAGAAAGAGGCCAATATTTGAGCTTGAATATTCATCATATATATTAGAATTACCACAATAGATGATCGCTCTGCATATATACCCACATTCCAATATTACCCATAAATATTGTTAGCGCGCGACTTAATAGACGTTTTTTTTTTTATGATTATCAACTGTGCTAATTCTTGTGAAACAAACTAATTAAAATTAATCTTAGTGAAATAAGGAACCCATGCAGTAGAACTAAAATGATATCATTGTGTTATTGAATTTAACAATTGATATATATTTTTTCTTCAGAATTCCATGGTTTGTCTAAACTGAGCAAGCTAAAGCACTTAGATTTAAGTTGGAATTATTTCGGGAATCAAATTTTAAGAGTTTTGGGCACCCAGCTCCCAGCCCTCAAGTCTTTGGACCTAAGTCACAACTACATGGAAGGGCCTCTTTCTATCAAAGGTATATATGTGGATTTAATTAACTTGAGTTTTTTAAGATGCTTCATCAATTAAGAAATAGCATTTTTTTGGTCAAGAATATCATGAAGAAATCTTATGCCAAGTTGAATTAATCTTAATTATCAAAATTATATACCAATATTAATATTAGCATTTATTTTGATTTTGATTATCTTTGAGAAGGTTTGATGAAACTACCAGAGTTGTAAAGTGGTGAGTATTTTCCATTTATATTGAATTACAATTTGTATGAAATAATTACATATCAATAGTCATCAATATTGAGTATATACAAAAGAATATCCTAGAATTAGGGTTAGTTATGTGACATAGATGGCAAGCCTTAGATTAAGGCAAAGTATCCTCAACAATCTTATTATCCTTTTCGTGGTTACATTGTGATAGAGGAAAAAATTAAAGAAATAGAGAACATCAGGAGGAGAATGAGGGATTGGGTGAAATGAGATGATAATGTACATATCTTGGTTATTATGAGAATCAAATAATTTTAATTTGGTTCAAATCAGGTTCTTGATATTGACAAATCATTAATTTTTCTAGTAACTTCTACCAACAAACTTGATATTAACATCATAAATAAGAAAGAGGCGCGGCCAATATTCAAGCTTGAATATTTATCATATATATTAGAATTACCACACTTTGCACATATTCCCACATTCCAATATCATCCGTACAAAACTTCACAAAAGGACAAGGGTGTCCTACTAATGGTTGATCTATTCAAAACATCACATCAAGTTTAAATATTGTTATCTACTTAATAGATGTTTTGTTTTTATGATTATTGTGCTAATTCTTGTGAAACAAGCTAATTAAAATTAATATAATCTTAGTGAAAAAAGGAACCCATGCAGTAGAACTAGAACGATATTATTGTCTTATTGAATTTAACAATTGATATATATTTTTTCTTCAGAATTCCATGGTTTGTCTAAACTGAGCAAGTTAAAGCATTTAGATTTAAGTTGGAATAAATTCGGGAATCAAATTTTAAGAGTTTTGGGCGCCCTCCCAGCCCTCAAGTCTTTGGACCTAAGTGACAACTACATGGAAGGGCCTCTTTCTATCAAAGGTATATATGTGCATTTAATTAACTTAAGTTTTTTTAGATACTTCAATTAAGAAATAGCTTTTTTTTTTTTTTTTTTTTTTTCACATTTTCTGTCTTCACATCCCTTGGTAGATTTGGCAAATTTAAGTAGGCTGGAGATTTTAGATATGGGTGGAAATCGCTTGAATGGGAGTATTTCTCCATATATTGAGGCATTATCTTCAGCGAAGGCTATATCGTTATCCAACAATTATTTCAATGGAGATTTCCCTACTCAAGGTGAGTACAAAAAAACAAATTAATCACCCATCTTCAATTAATTCATTAGGATCAAATGTGAGATCAAGAAGTTAAAGATAGGTGCTAATTGTTGCATGATTTAGCTATTTTTAGTGGTTCCCACGGGAAAACGTAGCAATTAACCATTCATTTTTTATTATATATATATATATATATATATAAATACACAAAAATACAAATTGATTTGTTAAAAAAAGTGAGGGAACTAGCCAATTTGCACCTCCTACTAATTTTATTTCTTATGACAGATTTGTGCAGAATGAAGAAACTTGAAGAGTTTGACATTTCTCGCAATGACTTTGAAGGTATCCTACCTCGATGCATAAACAATATATCATCACTACGAGTGTTGGATATATCTAGTAACCGTTTCATTGGAAACTTGTCTTCATCTCTAGTAGCCAGCTTGAATCCCACAGCTATTGAGTATATTGATCTTAGTCATAATCTTTTTGAGGGTCTGTTCTCATTCAGCTTATTTGCTAATCATTCCAAGCTTAAGGTGGTTCGATTTATGAATGACAACAACAAACTTGTGATTGAAACTGAAAATCCAGTGGGTTGGATCCCATTATTTCAGTTAACGACCCTAGTATTGCAAAATTGTAATCTGAACAAGCTAACTGGAAATATCCCCAAGTTTCTCTTTGATCAGCATAGATTGGAAGAAGTTGATTTCTCTCACAACAAGTTGAAAGGAAGCTTCCCCTTTTGGTTGCTGGAAAACAATACAAGGCTACAACTGCTAAATCTTAGAAATAATTCTTTTGAGGGTCAATTTTATTTACAACCAGAGCACCATATTTATATTTCTTGGATGGATGTCTCAGGAAATCACTTAGGTGGGCGACTTAAAGAAAATATTGGAAAGATAATGCCATATTTATATGGTCTAAATATTTCCCAAAATCATTTTGAAGGTGATCTTCCATCCTCAATTGGTGACATGAGTTATTTGGAATTATTGGATTTGTCTTTTAATAGATTCTCGGGGAAGGTGCCAACTGAATTGGTTTCCAAATGTACCAACTTGATTATTTTGAATTTAAACAGTAATAGCTTTCAGGGTGAAATCTTCTCAAAGCATTTCAAGTTGTCAAGCTTATCAGTTCTTCAATTGAACAACAATCAGTTCACAGGTACTCTGTCTAGCATATTATCAACTCTTGGACGCATGTATCTGTTTGATATTGGAAACAACAACATGTCTGGTACAATTCCCAGTTGGATAAGAAACATAACAGAGCCTGAGGGAGTTCTTGTCATGAGTAATAATTTTTTTGAGGGTCACATTCCATGTGGAATAGATTCAACATTTTTAATAGATCTTTCTCATAACTCACTTTCGGGACCTTTACCTTCTTGCTTCAATGCACAGTCTATTATACTTTTGCAAGGGAACAAGCTTACAGGATCTATACCAAAAGCTCTTTTTAACTCATCTTCTCTTTTGATATTGGACGTTAGAGAAAACAACCTTTCCGGCACCCTTCCTGTTGAAATCAGTACATTTTCTGATTTAAGAATACTTTTGTTGGGAGGCAACAATTTTAGTGGTATGATTCCAAACCAAGTATGTTTGCTAAAGAAAATAGGCATAATGGATCTTTCAAGGAACTCCTTTTCTGGGACAATACCGCATTGTTTTCACAATATTACCTTTGGGAAGATAAATGCTACTGATCTTGCCTTTTCCAAAAGTTATGTTAATTTTTGGCAATTTTACGTGGGAGAAACTTCATCATATGCAGGTCTTCTAGTGAGATCACATGATTCGAATTATTTCTATATAGATATGCCATTGGATATTCTAGTTGAGGTTGAGTTTGTAACGAAGTATAGGTCTAGCTCCTACAAGGGCGGCATCCTTGATTACATGTCCGGATTAGATTTGTCATGCAACAAACTAACAGGTGGAATCCCAGTGGAACTAGAACAATTATCTTCAATTCATTCACTAAACTTGTCTCACAATCAATTGACAGGTTCGATTCCGGAGAGGTTTTCCAGTTTGGCGTGGATAGAAAGCTTGGACCTTTCTCACAATAGTTTGAGTGGAGAAATTCCCTCGACATTGATTGATTTGAATTTTATGGGAATATTCAACGTTGCATACAATAATTTATCTGGTAAAGTTCCTGATATGAAAAATCAATTTGGAACTTTTGAGAAGAGCAGCTATGAAGGAAATCCATTTCTTTGCGGACCACCATTGGAGAATGGTTGTAGTACCATAGCAGAAAAGTTAAATCCAAAAGCAAGCGAGAGGAAATGGTATGAGGTAGATCCTACAGTCTTTTTTGCAAGCTTCTCAGTATCTTACATTATTTTCTTTTCAGTGGTAGCTAGTATCCTTTATATAAATCCTTATTGGAGGCAAATGTGCTTCAATTTGATTGAGGATATCATGTACTGGAGCTATTTTACAGTTTTGACACCCCTAAAAAGGTTGTCAAATCGACTATGTCGACATTAGATTATTGATATCTCTAGTTCAAATGGACATCTTAATTTAAAGGTAGTGATGATATATGGTTAGTCGTGTACATGCATATGTATTAAATATTGATTATCAATATTGGTGGTTGTGCTCTAATATTATGAATCAAGGAACTCACTTCCCCTCTTTCATCGATTTGGTAATTCTTATTATAATTTTATGCTGAAAGTTGTCTTATGCTATAGAACTGGCTTTCATTGAAGTTTCTAATGAAATTAGGTGATTGCAGCGATTAGTCATATTTTTTCAGTCCAAAAAATTGAAATCGCTGAAAACAACTATGTTTCCCATGGCAAATAATTCGTCGGAATTTTCTAAGGCTAGTACTAGTACACTCAAAAAGCATGGATTTGAGGCGATTATTTTTGGACGTAAATAACCATTTTGTGCCTCACTATATATTCATAGCAATTTGACTGGTCATGTTAGTTTCTTTATTGAAGTTATATTGATATTCAATGATCCCACCAGGCTAGAAAAGAAGTATCCAAACTATTTTTATCACTAATAATAATCTGTTCTTCTATTCAAAGAATTTTAATTTAGTGTGTTTTTATGACTATAAAAATAGGATTGTTAGAATTGCTCAAGGAAAATGTAAATATATAAGTCATCAAAGGGGAGCAACGTAAATTATCATAAACAAGGCAAATGATCATACACAGGTCTCCATTGATTGATGATGTGTTCATGTAGTACCTTAATGGAAGATCTAAACCACATGGCCTATATTCTAAAATGATTAGTCAATGATATAATTGAAATAAAATTGGAATATTATAAAGAGCAAAAACTTCTCATTCCCAAATAATGTAGAATCCCACATACAACTTACCCTTACACATCATATGGAGTATCACAATCTCCCTCATTTAAATTCTTGACGTTCTCATCGAGCCCGTGCTTTGTAGGTGGCACGACTTAAGTCCCATATTTCTAATTGAAATATGCTCTGATATTATTTGTAATGCTCTAATAAAAAGTCCAAACCACGTGACCTATACTCCAAAATGACTTTTCAATGATACAGTTAAGCCCCATTGAAATATACACCACCTACCCTTACACATGATCAAATAGAGTATCACAATTCAATCATACACAAGGAAATCCAATAAGATTAATTTAATATTAATCAAATACATCATAGCAACCACTAAATCCAAATGTAATTATTTAGCATTTAGGAAATAATCCCTTGCTTCAGCCTCAAGATGGGTTTATCTCGTGCATTAAACCTTACTTGGTGAGTGGATCATTGAAGTAGTGTTGGTGTTGACACATTACACCATCCCATTAACCAAACCACCACGTGTGTCTATTTACATCTACCTAGCCATGAGCATAACTCGTGTTTGTTTGGCACTTATAACCACCACAAATTCCACGTAATAAATGTCAACAACAGTACTACTATTGTCTAGAAAAATGAAAGAAAAAAGTGAATAAAAATATTATAAATTTAATATATTATTATAATATAATTTTTATTTTAAGATTTAAAAAAATAGAATTATTTTTTGTGTTTTATTTATAAGTTTGAAAAATTTATAATGATTTGGTAATAATTAAGTTTGTGATTGTGGTGTTTAGATAATGAGATGAGATGAGATAAGACCCTCTTACAATCCAAACGAAGAGATCATATACGTATAATACCTTTGGATTTTATTATTCAACCAAAAGATTATAAATCTATTATCTACAAAATAAAAAGACTCTAATAACAAGTTTTTAAGAAATGAAAACTTTGAGAGAGAGAATTTCAAAATTGCCTTCTTCAATTTTCAATTCATAGGCCAATGGGTTTATTTATAGTAAAAATATTGGCATCAACCACTGTTTGGTGTCAACCAAACCCACACCATACGTGGCTCTAGCCAAAATGACCAATTTCTCCTCCTCCCCAACTGCAAGTTTCCTCTCTAAGATTTCAACCATTTGATTTTTCAAAATAGAGCTCCTCTTCCCCATCCCCACCCCCGCGTTCCGTCTACACTTTCCAGTGAAGCTCGAGCTCATCTATGTTGTGAGAATCATGCTGTCGTCTCCTCCCTTTACCATTCTCCTCTGTAAAGCCAAGCAATCTCATCTTCTTTATGAAGCTTGACTCCATCTGTGCTGTGAGAATTATGCCCTTGTCTCCACCCTTTTTCCCTATCCTCTGTGAAGCCAAGCATGTGAAGCTCGACACCTCCTCTCCTCCCTTTTTCATCTCCGATCGAGCTGCTCATGCACTCACTCGGCGTGTACAAATCCAAAATTGTAAGTCGTTAGTCCTCTCTATTGTTTCTCTGTGATTCTAGGGCAAAGCCATGTATATGAGATTAGCTCTCATGCTCCTCTCTCCCTCTTTACTCCATTTCTTTGTTTCTCTTTGATTTTAGGACAAACACGTAATATTGTTCAACTTTAAGGGGTATGCGTCCAGATCTGCAGAGGAGAATCTATCTCCAAGTCTAGGTCTACACGCAAGGTATGTTAGCATTTCCATCCAAAGATTATTCAATTCAAAATTGTGCAATTCAACATTTTGTGATTTGTCGAAAATGAGTTTTTGAGCAGATATCTACTTCGTAAATGAAACAATGCTAGAGGAGAAATTTATCCTCGTTTCTTGTAATTGTTGTTGCGTTGGGAAAAAGAAGCAAGGATTGAACTTGAGAAATTGACGTCTATATTGGGAAAAGAAATTGACTTATAAAATTTTGAAATAGTCTAATTTATGTACTTAATAGCAACACATATTGTTGTATGAATTCTTTTCCTTCTTGTTTTGAAATTGTTATATGAATTCTAAGAACACAAGAAATTGTTATATGTAGTTAAAGGCAATTGATATCAAGCACCATAGAGGCTAAGAGAATTTGACAACTCTATTCCTTCTTGTTTTCTTAGCTGAGATTCATGCCAAGAATCAAGCATAAACTTTGGGATCTCTGAATCAAATGCATGTCTAGTTATATATATTGGAGTAGCCTATAGCATTGTCTTAGTTGTCATATATCTACTCTATGTATAAATGCATCTATCCACACGTGAATAGTGGAAAATTACCCTTTTGTCCTTATATTTGTTAATAGTTTGTGTTTGATGTAAAATTACCTTCCTGTCCTTGAGGTTTGTTAGTAGGTTGGGTTTGATGCAAAAGTTATCTTTCGTCCTTCCGGATTGTGTTTGGTAAGCAAAATTACCTCTTTGTCGTTGAGTTTCTAATGTGTTTGATGGATAAAAGTACCTCTTTGTCCTTGAGATTTGTGTTTGATGGGCTACATTTTTGTCCACTAGGTTCTAAAATATTTTTTATTTGGCTAGCAAAATAACCAAGGTTTTCATTTAGATGATTGGTGCTTGTTTTTCTTTTTTTTTTTTTTCTATCTTTTTCTTACTGTATATTTTTCCTTAACTAAATTTTATTGTCTCTTCTAAATTATATTTTTAACCCTAAGATTTATTTTCAGCAACTTTTAGGTAAATTTGGTCATCCCCTTGTGCTATGACGCTCTTAGGATTAGGTTCATGTGCTTTAGTAATAACATCATATGGTATGAGTTTTTAGAAGTATGACCATCTAATAATTTTTTTGTCCATTGACATTTACAAAAATGTGATCCAATCATGAGGACTAGCATGCTAAAGAATGTCAAACTACTGTTCTATTATTATTTCTTTCTATTTTACATTTTCATTAGTTTAGTTCAAAACATTCAACTTTCAAAATGATCTTCATGTATACAAACGATGTAGACATAGGCATGAGCCTTGCATTAAAGGAAAACTATACATGAGTTGGGAAGATCAATTTTATCAACAAAACAAATTCTATTTCTGTAAAACAAAATAATTGTCTTCTTAATAGCCTAATCATGTGCACAACAAATACATGTCCGTAGGTAACAAACACTACACTTTACAATGGTTGTGTATATGCCTTTTGACTTGACTTGTTCAGAAACTATGTTTTGATTCACGTATCTATCCCAGGTTTGCTATCTTTGCTATTATCGATTTAATAATTATTTTTTATAATTGACAAAACTCTAAAACATTTTTACATTATTTAGTACATGTTTGAGATTGCAGTAGAAAATATAGCTTATAACTTTAAGACTTATAACTTATAACTTAAGTAATAAGTTTTATTATTAAAAATTTATTTACTATTTGATAGTCATATATTTATATCACTTTTAAATATGTTACGTTTATTTGGAAACAAATTAAAAAAGTATTTTCTGAAGTAGAAATAACGATTATTTGAATTTTTAAAAATTAGGATTATATCTTTGAAAGTTATAAATATCTTAAAATTGTATGAATATTTTCTTGATAGTTTTTTTAAAATTCAAATTACGTTTCGCATTATCTGGAAAAGCACGTTTGAGAAAAAACATCAAAATAATGCTTTTCCTCAAACGTAATTTTTAACTTATTTGAGATTAAATGTGTTTTAATATTTAAAACTCAAACGATCTATTTTTTTCATTAAAGAGTTTTTAAGAATATTTAAACACTTTTTACGACTCCTAACGTAATTCCAGGCCCTTAGTTCATTATCATATTAACAATTACTATTTTCTCAATGACTCTTAATCTTAATGATTATTTCTAATTAATATGCATTTTAAAGATTCTATTTTTTTCATATAAAAAATGTAGCAACATTTTCTCCTGGACATTCATGCCTTGATCAAATAATTTGATCCATACATTGTGCAAGAATTTAGTCCTTGCTCAGGATCAGTCTAAACGGTACATTGCTTGGAAATTACTCGCATTGCAAGAAAATAAAAGTACTTTTTAGCTTATTAAGTATTTTAATAGGTAAAATTCAAATAATCTAATTTTTTAATTAAATATTTTTAAAACTATTTAAACACTTGGTAAACTACTGCAGTCCCAAACGGGCCGTAAAGCTAGAGAGAGGGTTGTGCGGCAGCTTACCCAAGAGGAAAACAAAAGAGTGGCGGCGGCAGCACAAACTCAACGAAACAGAGACCACCGTGCGACTGAGCACTTCAGACGGAGCTGGCGTTGGGCACCTATAGAGAGAGAGAGAGAGAGAGAGAGAGAGAGAGAGAGAGAGAGAGAGAGAGAGAGAGAGAGAGAGAGAGAGAGAGAGAGAGAACAGAGAGAGTTAACGTGAGGGAACGAGGAACGGAGAGGGAGGCAGTGGGGAAGGTTCAGCATGGCTTACCGAGAGGCACGCGGCGGCCTGAGCTGGCACGATTGGCGTTGAATGGCGGACGGGCAGAGAGCTCACGGTGGGGAACTAGTCCTCTGTTTCGATGCTTGAAAACAGGGCCTTCGGTGATGGTGGGATAGCTTGACAGTGTTGGACCGCTGAGGAAGATGGGTCATCGGACGTCGGGCTGGCGGCTTGCCGTGCGTGAGGGTGGCTGAAGACTGAGCAGTAGATGGATTCACGGCGGTTCTCCGAGTGAGCCGCGGTCGTGGCCGAGATGTCGTTGGGTTTGGGGTACTCTGGTTTGGTGGGATGAAAACAGAGACTGAGTTGTGTAGTGCAGTTGATCCGTGAAAAAAATAAAGAGAACGAAAGGTAAGCGAGTTTGAGGGCGTAGGTGGGATTGGTAGAGCGTGGGTGAGAGTAGGTGAGGACTGTGGGGGAAGAAACGAAGAGAGAAAAAACAAATGGAAACCAAAGAAAACAAATAGAAAGAGGATTATCTCCAAATAATCCGCGCAAAAGGGTGACTGAAAAATAAGGTTCGAACATTTCATGTGCTCAGTTACATAGAAAAATGCTCACTATCTGTGATATTTTTCCTTTTTGAAAGTCTTCCCAACGTATTATTATATATAGCATAGAAAAATGGAGAAAATAAGAGTGAGTATGCCACAAAAAACAAGCTAATTAATTAGCAAGAAATCATGAATCGAGGTGTGTGGCAATGTTTTCCAGTCAGGAGGCCATGGTCTTTGGTGAAGTGTTTGATGTGGGCGTTAGTAATTTTGTGCAAATTCATGAGCACAGAAGTTGCTTAGAGGAAGAGAGGATTGGTCTGTTACACTGAAGGCATTTTTGAAATCCAATGCTGAAATTGGCGACTGTCTTCCCTCCTGGATTGAAAATGCAGATCAGATAAGCATGAGTGACTATTGTGGAGGGAGCGAGTCTCGTGCAACTCCGCCACGGGTCATGTCGTTGGACTCTCCCTCCATGATATCACCAATACAACTAATTGGTTACTAAATGTGTTCCTGTTTCGGCCCTTCAAGAAGCTAACGAGTCTTGATTTGTCAGGCAATCAAATAGGTGGTTGCATAGCAAATGAAGGTTTGGGTTCTAATTTGTGGCCCCTGCTAGCTGCTGCTTTAACTTTCGAACAATATGAACCCCACCCACCCCCTTGCTCTCTCAACAAATTATATCACGAAATAAAAAGCAAAGAAATCAAGAACAAGCAAGAAGGACATGAGGACACTAAACATCAAGACTACAACTCACAAAGTAGTACATGCAGCAGCCAAAACAGACCTGCAACAACCTGCAACACTCAAGGAAAGCATGTAGTTGAAAAAGTAAATAAAGTGTGCTGCAAAATACAAAAAGAAGAAAGCAATAGAAAGGAGAAAGTATTGGCACAGAAACACAAAACATCATTCGAAAGAATACATGACTGCACAGAAAAAGCCAGGGCCTCGATGCACAAAACACTGCATACACCATGCTATCCAAAAAACTGAGATTGACAATCTGTAATTTAGTAGTAGAGTAAAAAGATGTATTTTAGAAGTTTTCTTTTTGTCTTTTTGTTCTTGTAGCAGTGTATATATATATATCGAGTTCCATGTAACATAAATGATATATGAGAAAAGAGTTTCTCCACATCACTTGTTCATCTCAATTTTTCTTTTTTCTATTTTTTGTTTTCTGTTTTAACATGGTATCAGAGCAGGTCTTCAATCCTGCTTTGTTTCCTTAAAGCTTGCAAACAGAATATTAACTTATAAGTCATGACATCCTCCTTTTCTTCTTCTCCTCCTTCCCTAGGGACCCAAATAGTCCCTTCTTCCTACATCACAGTGACAATGCCAATACTGTCCTTGTTTCACCACCATTAACTGGTTCAAACTATATTTCTTGGAGTAGATCATTTATGCTCTCCATTTCTATCAAGAACAAATCAGGATTTCTGGATGGCTCCATTACTACTCCTGACTTGACAGATTCTTCCTATGTTTCATGGCTAAGATGCAATAACATACTACTTGCATGGATTCTGAATTCTGTTTCAAAAGACATTGCATCTAATGTCTTTTTCATACCTTCAGCTAAGCATGTTTGGGACAAGCTCAAGGAACGCTTTGCACAACCTGATGAAGCTCGAATCTATCACCTCCAACACAAGCTCAATGGCACTGTGCAAGGACACCTCTCTGTAAGTGATTATTTCACTCAGCTTAATGCCATTTGGGAAGAATTACATAGCTATAGGCCTCTTCCATGCTGTTCTTGTGGTAAATGTACCTGTGATGCCTTGAAAAATGTTGGTGAAGTCCAACAAGGAGATTATGTGTTTAAATTTTTAATGGGATTGAATGACAACTATGATGCTATAAGGGGACAAATCATTCTTCTAAGTCCCTTGCCTTCATTAGATAAAACCTTTTCACTCATTTTGCAAGAAGAAAGGCAGAGGCAAGCAAGAAACACAGCCTTACCTACCTCAAAACCTTCTGCCTTACTTGCCTACCAGAACTTCCCAAAGAAAAAGGATAAGTCAGAACTGGTTTGTCACCACTGTGGCAAGGTTGGGCACACGAAAGATAAGTGCTACAGATTGGTGGGATTTCCACCAAACTTCAAATTTACCAAAACAAAGGGAACCTCTCCTGCACCTTATTCTGCAAATCAAGTCACTGCTCAAGCTGCTAGTTCACCTCATGAAGCATCTACTCCAAGTGTTTCTCAGTTGAAACTCTCTCAGGAACAAGCACAACATCTCATGCATCTTGTCAACACTCAATTTCCACAATTAACCTTGGGACAGGAGAAACCTGTATTGCCTACTCCTATTGCAACCTCTGAACCAAGCTCATGGACCATCTCTTTTTCAAACCTTGTAGGTAACCACCACTATATCTCCTCTCTTTTTACTCTAAAACACAACTCACCTCCTGAACACATTGGCAATTATGAGACACCATGGATCATGGATACAGGAGCCACTAATCACATGGTGTGCTCTACTTCATACCTTGATGAACTTTCCCCTTGCACACAAACCTTTGTCCAACTTCCAAATGGCACAAAGGCTCAAGTCACACACATTGGGACTGTCAAGCTATCAGACTTCTTGATACTGACTAGCCCTCATTCACATTCAATCTCATCTCAGTCAGCAAACTCACTCAAAAACCAGATATTTGTCTGTTCTTCTCAAATAACCTTTGCTTCATTTAGGTCCTCTCTACATGGATGATGATTGGACTTGCCAAGGTCCATAATGGCCTCTATCATCTGCTGCCTCCTTCCCATGACAGCAACAATAACCCCTCTTTAGCTTTCCCTAATCAAGCTCGAATCAACCAAGCAGCTGTGCAACATGATTTTGATTTATGGCATTTTAGATTAGGACACTTGTCCTCACAAAGAATGAATTTAATTCATTCTCTTGTTCCTAATGTAAAGTCCAAAGACTTGCCTTATTGTAAGATCTTCCCTTTGGCTAAGCAGAAACACCTTCCTTTTCCTTCAAGT
This sequence comes from Carya illinoinensis, assembly GCF_018687715.1. Classification (NCBI taxonomy): domain Eukaryota; kingdom Viridiplantae; phylum Streptophyta; class Magnoliopsida; order Fagales; family Juglandaceae; genus Carya; species Carya illinoinensis. Next base: position 7,457,601 of record NC_056758.1, on the reverse strand, counting down.
GTATCCACTAGTTCTTTCCCTTTTGACTTAATCCATTGTGATATATGGAGCCCATATTCCCAAGCATCAATTTAGGGTTTTCATTATTTTTTAACTATTGTGGATGGTTATTCAAGAATCACATGGATTTTCTTAATGAAACTAAAGTCAGATACAATGTCTATTCTACAATCATTCTTCCAATTAATTCAAACTCAATTCAATAGCAAGGTCAAGAAAATCAAAATTGATAATGGCCTTGAATTCAACATGAGGGATTTTTATAAAGAAAATGGCATCATTCACCAAAAATCATGCGTGTATACCCCTCAACAGAATGGTGTAGTTGAGAGAAAACACCAACACCGCTTGAATGTTACCAGGTCACTCCTTTTTCAAGCTGGACTTCCTACTTCCTTTTGGGGAGATGCCATCTTGACTGCAGCCTATATCATCAATAGGCTCCCCACTCCTCTACTTTCAAATAAAACTCCCTATGAGAAGCTCTTTGGATCACCTCCTTCCTATGATCACCTTTGGGTCTTTGGCTGCTTGAGCTATGCTAGCACTTCTAAACACCAAAGAACCAAGTTTGAACCTCGAGCCAAGCCATGCATTTTTTTGGGATACCCTACACACATCAAAGGCTACAAGCTCTATGATATGGAAAATCACACCACTTTCATTTCTAGAAATGTAGTGTTCCATGAATCCATCTTTCCCTTCCATTCCTCCACTTCCACTCCCACTTCTCAAACTTCTTCAGACCTTCATGCTTCTTTCCCTCAGAATTTGGTTTTACCTCCACCACCACCAGATGATTCTTTTTCACATTCTCCTATTCTGCAGTCTGATATATCCCTTCCACCTGAACTATCATCTGAGCCACCTGATCTTGAATCACCCTTAGCTACTACATCCTCTGATACACCTCCTGCTTCACCTCATCCTAATGAAATGCATACCACCTTGCCTTTTCAAAGATCCACTAGAGATAGGCACCGACCTACCTATCTCTATCAATACCACTGTTGGGTAGCAGAAGCTGTGCCTCTGGAAGCAGCCTACTCACCTTCCACATTTCACCCACTTAGCCATCATCTCACATACAAAAATTTGTCCCCATCTCATCAATCTTTTTCAATTTCCCTCTCACTCTCTTCTGAGCGTAATTCCTATAGTGAAGCTGTGAAATTCAAACATTGGCAAGATGCCATGCATGATGAACTTATTGCCTTAGAGGAAAATAACACTTGGACTGTTACTTCACTTCCTCCCAATAAAACTACCATTGGTTGTAAGTATGTTTATAAAGTCAAGCTTAAGTCAGATGGTTCTCTCGAGAGACACAAAGCCAGGCTTGTTGCCAAGAGATACACACAAAGAGAAGGGTTTGACTTCCAAGAAACATTCAGTCTAGTGGCTAAACTCACTACAGTCCATGTCTTCCTTGCATTGACATCTATTCATAACTGGTCGTTATCTCAAATGGATGTTCATAATGCCTTTTTACATGGGGATCTTGATGAGGAAATTTATATGGAAATGTCACTAGGTTATCACACTCCAAGAGAGCAGATTGAGGGGGATAAACTTGTATGTAAACTGAACAAGTCTCTTTATGGACTTAAACAAGCTTCAAGACAATGGTTTTCCAAATTTTCTAACTCCCTCACCTCTATTGGTTTTCATCAATCCAAGTTTGATTATTCTTTGTTTACTAAGGTTAGTCAAAAAGGATTTATTGCTCTCCTAGTATATGTTCATGACATCATAGTTGGAAGCAACTCCTAAGATGAAATTGACTTAATCAAAGCTCACCTTCACAGCAAATTTAGAATCAAAGATCTTGGACCTCTTAAATATTTCCTAGGCTTAGAAGTTGCTAGATCATCCTCTAGAATTAACATCTGTCAAAGGAAATATGCTCTTGAAGTCTTGGAAGATGCAGGGTTACTTGGCACTAAATCAGTCTCTACACCTATTGAATTGAATCACAAGCTAAGTCACAACTCGATTGAGACTTTACAAGACCCTACAGCCTACAGAAGGCTTATTGGAAGGCTCATTTATTTGACAATCACAAGGCCAGACATTACTTATGCAGTAAATGTTCTGAGCCAATTCATGGATAAGCCCTCACAGACTCACATGCACTCAGCCTATAGGGTTCTCAGATATCTTCAAGGCTCCATTGGCTAGGGAATTTTCTTGTCCTCAAAATCATCTTTGCACTTAAAAGCATATAGTGACTCTGATTGGGCTGCTTGTCCCGAAACTAGGAGATCTATCACAGGTTTTTGTGTGTTTATTGGAGACTTGTTGATAAGCTGGAAATCAAAGAAACAAACGACTGTTTCTAGGTCCTCAGCTGAGGCAGAATATAGGGCTTTAGCCTCCACAAGTTGTGAAATCATATGACTCATTGGTTTGCTAAGAGATTTCAACATCAAGCATGAGCAATCTGCCCTCTTGTTTTGTGACAATCAAGCAGCCATTCACATTACAAGGAATCCTATCTTCCATGAGAGAACTAAGCACATAAAGATAGATTGTCACTTTGTTCGAGAGAATGTCCTAGCTGGAATCATCACTCCAGTCCACATAGCCTCAAAGTTTCAATCAGCTGACATTTTCACTAAGGCTCTCACATCTTCCACTCTTCAGTTCCTATTGTCCAAGATGGGAATCCTAAATATCTATGCCCATCTTGAGGGGGAGTATCACGAAATAAAAAGCAAAGAAATCAAGAGCAAGCAAGAAGGACATGAGGACACTAAACATCAAGACTACAACTCACAAAGTAGTACATGCAGTAGCCAAAACAGACCTGTAACAACCTGCAACACTCAAGGAAAGCATGTAGCTGAAAAAGTAAATAAAGTGTACTGCAAAATTCAAAAAGAAGAAAGCAGCAGAAAGGAGAAAGTATTGGCACAGAAACACAAAACATCAATTGAAAGAATACATGACTGCACAGAAAAAGCCAGGGCTTTAATGCACAAAACACTTCATACACCATGCTGTCCAAAAAGCTGAGATTGACAATCTGTAATTTAGTAGTAGAGTAAAAAGATGTATTTTAGAAGTTTTCTTTTTGTCTTTCTGTTCTTGTAGCAGTGTATATATATATATATATATATCAAGTTCCATGTAACATAAATGATATATGAGAAAAGAGTTTCTCCACATCACTTGTTCATCTCAATTTTTCTGTTTTCTATTTTCTGTTTTCTATTTTAACAAATTAGACCAAAAGAAAAAAAAAATGGAGGGTTGTGTCCGTAATTAGTTGTAGAGATCATGAGTTAATTTACACCCATGCTTTAAATTATTAACAAATCAGTTTAAATTGATTCATCCCTCACAAGCTAGGATTTTGTTGGCAGCCTGCTCTATTCCGCTCGTTTGCAGTTATATCATATCCTTTCTTTCCTGTAACATGCATGATCGTTTGTTTAATTTTGGCTAACGAAGTAGTTTTCCTTGTTCTTTCTCATATCTTTTTATATAAATGAAGAGATTTGGTGGAATGGAATAAACCAAGCAAGAAAGCAAACTTACACCGTAGAAAGCTGAAATCTTATCAAAATTATATATCATCATGATTATAATTTATTTTGATTTCGATTATCTTGTTATCCTTTTAGTTGTTACATTGTGATCGAGCATGCATGCTTTCATGAGCTATGCTAATGTTGACATTAGTCAGTCTAACTTTTGTTTTCAATATGCACATGTTTGAATCAAAATATGTGCTGGATCATGATCTTGATCCTTGATCGGTACAATAATTTCAAACTAGCATATGTGTTCATTCACTATGTGATGTATAAATGGCTAATCTAAGCAACTTGGAGGTCTCAAGGTAACAACTGATCTATCCAATTAAGGCTAAAATAAATTATTGCAAGTTAGTTAGAGGGAATTTAATTTGTAGAAAGTCTCTTTAATATATCAATCTTTTTAACCTTTCTAAATATTTTTTTACATATTTTCTGTCTTCAAATTCCTTGATAGATTGGGCAAATTTGAGTAGGCTGGAGATTCTAGATATGAGTGGAAATCGCTTCATTGGGAGTATTTCTCCATATATTGGGGCACTATCTTTGGCGAAGGCTATATCGTTATCTGACAATAATTTCAATGGAGCTTTTCCTACTGAAGGTGAGAATGAAAAAAAAATTAATCACGCATCTTCAATTAACCTTTCACTTTTTTTTTTTTCACTAAATACACACACACACACACACACAAATTGATTTGATAAAAAAAGTGAGGGAATTGGCCATTCAGTTTACGCCTCCTACTAATTCTATTTGTTATGATGGATTTGTGTAGATTGAAGAAACTTGAGGAGTTGGATATTTTTGGCAATGACTTTGAAGGGATACTTCCTTGATGCATAAACAATATGTCATCACTAAGAGTGTTGGATATATCTGGTAACCATTTCATTGGAAACTTATCTTCATCTATGGTAGCCAGCTTGAGTCCCACAGGTATTGCGTATATTGATCTTAGTTATAATCTTTTTGAGGGTCTGTTCTCATTTGGCTTATTCGCTGATCATTCCAAGCTTATGGTGGTTTGATTTATGAGTGACAACAACAAACTTGAGATTGAAACTGAAAATCCCGTGGGTTGGACCCCATTATTTCAGTTAACCGCCCTTGTAGTGCAGAATTGTAATCTAAACAAGCTAACTAGAAATATCCACAAGTTTCTTTTTGATCAGCACGTATTGGAAGTAGTTGATTTATCTCACAACAAGTTGAAAGGAAGCTTCCCAGTTTGGTTGCCAGAAAACAATACAGGGCTACGACTACTATATCTTCGAAATAACTATTTCCAGGGTCAATTTTATTTACAACCAGAGCACCGCATTAATGTTTCTTGGATAGATGTCTTAGGAAATCACTTAAATGGACGGCTTCAAGAAAATATTGGAAACATAATGCCATATTTAAAAACTCTGAATCTTTCCTGAAATAATTTACATGGCGATCTCCCATCTTCAATTGGTGACATGAGTTATTTGACAAGATTGGATTTGTGATTCAATAGATTCTTGGGAGAGGTGCCAAAGGAATTGGTTTCCAAATGTACCTCATTGGGTATTTTGAATTTATGCAATAATAGCTTTCAGGGTGAAATCTTCTCCAAGCATTTCAACTTGGCATCCTTAATTACTCTTCAATTAAACAGCAATCAGTTCATAGGTACTCTATCTAGAGTATTATCAATTTGCAATGCCATGACTCTGCTTGATATTGGGAACAACAACATGTCAGGTACAATTCCCACGGGGATGGGAAAATTAACATTGTTTCTAATGGTTGTTATCGGGATGAGTAATAACTTTTTCGAGGGTCTGTTCCATGTGGATTATGTTCAACATCTTTAATAAATCTTTCTCATAACTCACTTTTGGGACTTTTACCTTCTTGCTTGGATATACAGACTAATGTACTTTTGCAAAGGAACAAGCTTACAAGATCTATACCGAAAGCGCTTTTCAATTCATCATCTCTTATGACATCGGACATTAGCAAAAATGATCTTTCTGGCACCCTTCCTGTTGAAATCACTACACTTTCTAGCTTAAGAATATTTTTGTTGGGAGGCAACAATTTTAGTGGTATGATTCCAAACCAAGTATGCTTCCTAAAGAAAATAGGCATAATGGATCTTTCAAGGAACTCCTTTTCTAGGACAATACAGCATTGTCTTCACAATATTACTTTTGGGAAGATAAATCCTATTGATCTTGCCTTTTCAGAAACATATACTATTCATGTAGTATGGAGCAGGGAACTAAAGACTCCAACATATGAAAGTCTTCTAGAGAAATATCTTCCAGAAGTGGATACAGATTTATCATATGATAGGAAAGATATTGAGGTTGAGTTTCTAACAAAGTATAGGTCTAGCTCCTACAAGGGTGGCATCCTTGATTACATGGCTGGCTAAGATTTGTCATGCAACCAACTAACGGGTGGAATCCCAGTGGAATTAGGACAACTATCTTCAATTTGTTCACTAACCTTGTCTTAAAATCAATTGACAGGTTTGATTCTAGAAACATTTTCGAGTTTGGATTCGGTAGAAAGCTTGGACCTTTCTCACAATAGTTTGAGTGGAGAAATTCCCTCGACATTGGTTGATTTGAATTTTATGGGAATATTTGATGTTGCATACAATAATTTATCTGGAAAGATTCCTAATATGAAAGATCAATTTGGAAAAAACTAAAAATCCATTTCTTTGCAGACTATCATTGGAGAAAATTTGGGAAATTGTGAAATAAAAAAAAAATTAAAAATTATATTATAACAATATTTTAACTTTATAATTTTTTTTATTCAACTTTTCTCTCTCCTTTCCCAAAACCCATAAAATATCTTAAATCAAACTATTTCATTACTATTCATAAATAATTTTACTACTATTTACGCATTTCTCATCTCAACATCCAAGCAAGGTCTTAATGTTGCAACTCCTCATCATCTTAATGTTGGATATACAGAATAATGTACTTTTGCAATGGAACAAGCTTACAGGATCTATACCAAAAGCTCTTTTCAACTCATCATCTCTTTTGACATTGGACATTAGAGGAAACAACCTTTCCAGCACCCTTCCTATTGAAATTAGTACACTTTCTAACTTAAAAATACTTTTGTTTAGAAGCAAAAATTTTAGTGGTATGATTCCAAACCAAATATGCTTGCTAAAGAAAATAGGCATAATGGATTTTTCAAGGAACTCCTTTTCTGAGACAAGACCACATTGTTTTTACAATATTATCTTTGGGAAGATAAATGCTATAGTTCTTCATTTTCAGAAACTTATACTACTTTTATGATATGGTACCAGGTGAAAGTCTTCTAGATAAATACCCATCTGAATGCCAATATAGATATACCATATGATAATCAAGTTGAGGTTGAGTTTGTAACGAAATACAGGTTTAGTTCCTACAAGGGTGGCATCCTTGATTACAAGTCTGGATTAGATTTGTCATGCAACAAACTAACAAGTGGATTAATCCCAATGGAAACTCGGAAAATTATGTTCAATTCATTCACTAAACTTGTCTTACAATCAATTGACAGGTTCGATTCCAGAGGAATTTTTGAGTTTGGCTTTGATAGAAAGCTTGGACCTTTCTCACGATAGTTTGAATGCAGAAATTCCCTCGACATTGATTGATTTGAATTTTATGGGAAAATTCAATTTTTTATACAATAATTTATCTGGTAAAGTTCCTTATATGAAAAATCAATTTGAGACTTTTGAGAAGAGTAGCTATGAAGGAAATTCATTTATTTGTGGACCACCGCTTAAGAATTGCTTTAGTACCATAGTAGAAAAGTCAAATCCAAAAGTAAGTGAAAGGAAATGATATGAGGTAGATCTTGTAGTCTTTTTTGCAAACTTCTTAGTATCCTACATTATTTTCTTTTCAATGGTAGCTAGTATCTTACATTATTGAAGTTTCCAGCAAAAGGTGATTGCTGCACTTAGTCATATTTTTTCAGTCCAGAAAAATTTAAATCACCAAAAACGGCTGTGTTTCCCATGGCAAATGATTCGCCGGAATTTTCTGAGGCTAGTACACTCGGAAAGCATAGATTTGAGGTGATTATTTTTGGACATAAATAACCATTTTGTGCCTCACTATATATTCACTGCAATTTGAGTGGCCCTGATAGTTTCTTCATTGAAGTTATATTGATATTCGATCTTATGATCCTAGCAACTGGCTGGAAAAGAATTACCCAGACTATTTTCATCACTAATAATAACCTATTCTTCCATACAAAGAACTTTAATTTAGTGTGTTTCTATGACTATAAAATTAGGATTGTTAGAACTACTCAAGGAAAATGTAAATTATATATAAGTTATAAAAGGGGAGTAACGTAAATTATCATAAACAAGGCAAATGATCATAAATAAGTTTCAATTCATTAATGAACTCTTAAATATGTTCATGTAACGCTTTAACAAAAGGTCCACACTACATGATCTATACTCTAAAAGGACTAGTCAATGTTACAATCGGAGTCCAATTGGAACATTGTAAAGAGCAAAAACTTCTCATTTTCAAACAATGTGAGATCCTACACATAACCTACTCTTACACATCATAGAAGGTATCACAATCCCCCCCCTTAAATTTTTGACGTCCTCCTCGAGCCTGTGTTTCGTAGGTGGCATGACTCAAGTCTCACATTTGTGATTGGGTTAGGCTCTGATATCATTTGTAACACCCCAATGGAAGGCCCAAATCACATTGTCTGTATTCCAAAATGACTAGTTAATGATATAATTAGAGTCTCATTGAAACATATACCACATTACCCTTACACATCAAATGTGGTATCATAGTTCAACCATACACAAGGAAATCCAATAAGATTAACTTAGATCAAATACATCATCAACAACCACTAAATCCAAATGCAATTATTTAGCATTAAGGAAATGATCCCCTGCTTCACCTCAAGATGGGTTTCTCTTGTGCATTTAACCTTACTTGGTGCGTGGATCCTTGAAGTAATGTTGGTGTTCACACATCACACCATCCCATTAACCAAACCACCATGTACGTCTACTTGGCCATGAGCATAACTTGTGTTTGTCTGGCACATATTACCACCACAAATTCCACATAATAAATGTCAACATCGGTACTACTATGATTTTATAACAAGATAATAGAAGATATTTTATCCCTATCACTGAATTTGTGAGTAGTAGTAAAATAATTTGAGTTATGTTATTTTATGTGATTTTAGGAAAGAGAAAAAGTGAATAAAAATATTATAAAGTTATATATTGTTATAATATAATATTTCTTTTGGGATTTGAAAAAATTAAATTATTTTTTGTGTTTTGTTTAAAAATTTAAAAAAGTTATAATGATCAAGTAATGATTATATGAAAAAAATTGAAAATTTAAATTTAAAAAGTGTTTGTGTTTGTTGTATTTAGATTATGAGATGAGATGAGATCCTCTTACAATCCAAACGAAGATATATGTATATCTCAAATACCCTTGAATTTTACTATTCAACCAACAGATTTCATATCAGTTTATTTATAGATGGCCAAAAGATGCAAAATGTCACTAACATATGTTCCGAATAGGTATATTTATTATACCTAATCCCCGAACAAAGCATACGTTGGACTTGGTTCAATGGTTACACGTCCTCCACCATCTGGTTGGTACCGATTTGAGTCCCAATAGATGCTCTTAAGGATTTGAAATTTTTTGCTGGATTGTAGTTCATATGCCTTGCGTTGCTAGGCCGGACGCCCAAGCACATGTAGAGGGATAGGGATGTCCATCCTCTCATTAAATCCTTAAAACCCCTTTATTGACTTGGGTGACCATTGCCCTTTCGGTCAACCATGGGATTCACTTCCACTGAGCGGATGGATGGCTTATGCTATATATATAGACCCAATTTATTATAACCATAACCCATAACTTATTATTTTTCCAAAGTAATTCATGACTTCCAAGTAGATCCCAAAAATAATTTAATAATAAATAAACTATATAATTATTTTAAAAATATTTCCAAAATTCATATATTTAATATCACAAACTACAATAAATATTGCAATCCCCCACTTAGGTTGCATATTAAATTTTCAATCAAATACTGATATCCTCTTGCATACAAGAAGGTAATCTTTTGACTAGTTTGAACCTTTTATTAGTGCATGAAGTATCTCAAATTCTTAATAAAGTAAATGGTGGTCTAGGTTTAAACCAAGACTTTATACGTAAAGAACGGAAATATCACACACATATTTCCCACCAATTTTAGCGAGATATCTCACCAATTAGTTTGGACTAATCTATGTACTCCATCCTGTCATTCATGAACATTTACAAACATAAACCTTAAACTTTTGTTAGGTGTTGTCCCCACCTCTTATATTTACATAGGTAAAGTTTCTTTTGTTTCTTTATTACTTCATACACTTACACAACTATTAAACTTCACTAAGAGTATAATACTCATCTTTCATTTAATGTAATGGTCAGCACTAACCATCCTGGAAGGGTTTCTCACATTAAATTAAATTTTAGTGCTATTTCAGCCATTGAACTGTAACTTGTTATTACCCTTTAAATTTTAGACTATTTTTAATAGTGTAAGATTAGGTTCCTATTACAAGTGACTTTTAAAAGAAAGCAAACTCATTCCACTAGATGTGCTAGTTACTAAATCTTTGGAGAGTCCCTTTGTGAAAGGATCTACCAAGTTTTTACTTGACCGCATATATACAATAGTGATAATACCATCACTTATTATTTGCTTGAAATATTCATGCCTTAGACTAATATGTCTAAATTTTCTACTATATAATTTACTATAAGTCCTAGACATAGTAACTTCACTATCGCAACGCAAAGAAATGGCTAACATCGAATTTGGCCACAACTTTATGTTAAATAATAAATTCTTCAGTCATTTTGCCTCTTTACCCATTGCCACCAAGGTTTCAAATTCAAATTTCATTGTGGGTTTAAATTTCATTGTGGGATGTGAAATACACAACTTTTTCTTAGAAGCCCTTCAAGAAACCCCACAACCAAGGGTGAAAAGCCAACTAAATGTAGCCTTGTTATCACTTGCACTAGTAATCCAACTAGCATCACAATATCCTTCTAGTATAGTAGGAAAGTTGGTATAATATAGTCCTAACAAACTAGTTTTTCTTTTTTTAAGTTACCCAAGGTCTCTACTAATTGCTTTCCAATGATTCATACTATGATTACCCATATATCTAGAAAGTTTGCATACTGTAAAGGACATATTTGTGCATACTGTAATGCATTGCATACTATGATTACCCATATATCTAGGAAAGTTGGTATATTCTTACCTTCAATTTTATATCTATGTTTACGTTTTGAATGCACTGTAATTTTTAAATATTACTTTGATTTTTATTTACTTTCAGATTTGGAAGTTTATTTTCATGAACATGTTTAGCTAAGTTTTCAACTAAGGTTGTGGATGAAATCTCATTGAAGATTAGTAATGTTAACGTCATGTTTTGCACGCCGTTGAGTTGAACTATTAGCAACTCGGATCTTTGATCTTAGTCCTACGAATACAAAGAAAACACCGCGAAACGAGTGCTATGGTGGAGGCTGGGAGTCTCCACTACCTAGGGATTGTCATATACCTTATTTCTGGGACCAAATACCCATACCCTATGTCAGGGAAAGTGCCCCCTCAATAATTCCTTCTGCCAAGCTCCTTTAACATGGCATGGCTCTCTAGGCTACCATATTTAATGCAGCATGGCTCTCGGCACTGTTCTACCAAGGGATGTACACCGTCAAGCTTCTCCTTTTCACTATGGTGGGTTTCCCGTGTGTCAAAGATCATAGACCAACTCTTGCCCTAGGGCTTGGGGCCCTTTGATTGGGCCGATGGGTCATTCATTCTGCCTGAGCCCCTTGTGATATTAGGCTCAGACCCTGGGCCTTTGGCCTGGGGGAAAGTCTACCTTACAGTTACCCCGCCAGTTCTCATTGGGCTGGTTCGATGGGAATTTCTTATTTTCTTTCAATTCACACCTTTACGTGGCTATTGTCACTAGGTGTCCTTCCTTATTCGAGTGGGATGGCCCCTTTGCCTCCGAGTTCCTCCATGTGTCGTGCCCTCGGGCTCCCTCTCATTGTTTGATGTGACATGCGAAGCTTTCACTTTTTGACTTTACTGGCATGTTTCGCTACGGTTAAGTTTAGGTACTCGATGGCGGTTGTTCTGTCCCTTCCTCATTAATGGTTGTCAGGTAGTTTCTTCAACTTCGAATCATGTTGCATGTCTACGGGATTCGAACTGTTCCACTTCCCACATTCAGTTTGTGGAAGTTGAAAAGCCAACGACTGCTCCTCTACATAAGCTTCATTTTGTCCTTGCCATTCTCCTCTCATTACATTTGCATTCTCCTTGCGTCTCCATTCTTTTCTTCCTCTACTTCCTCATCCTTACTTCCAATGATTGCCAAAAAGTCCGATGAACCCTCGATCTCTAGTGAGCAAGACTAGCATGAGGTTCATACTCTGGAATCGGGCTACTCTTGTCACCATTGGCATTTGGAGGTTTCCTAAGAATTTTTGTTGTCGTTGATTTCCACCTACGACGTCCCAGACACAATATTCTTTAAGATTCCTGGGCCACGGGACGGGGTTATCGACACTGACAGTTCTGCATTGCACGTTATCCTTTTCCCCAGCATGTTCTCCTGTGGTTTGAAGCTACCTTTTCCTCACCCTCAAAGTTTTAAAATGTCTTAGGTTGGTTCCCTCCCAATTTCACTCGAACGCTTGGTAGATTTTGATATGTTGTTGTATTTTATGGCGGCGCGCTATTGAAATCTAACCTGAAGCATGCCGACTTGACCTACCATAAATTCCTCCTAACCCACAATGTTAAAAGGGTCGGGGATATTTGTATCTTTAGGGCAATGAATTCTCTTGGTGTATTGGAGCAGCAATATCACAAAATTAAGGATTAGATTGGCAAGTTCTTCTTTGTGTCTAGCCAGGGGTGAGAATTTTCCATGAGTCATATTAGTCATGTTGAGTTCCTCGTCAGGGCCCGGTAGGGTGTTGTTCCTAGTGAGAAGGTTGTGCGACCGACAACCACTCCTGAGGAGCTATGCTCTATATCCATTGTTAAGCACCCCCTCACTGTCCACTCAGAGGCTCTTTTGGGGGAGGAGAACATTGCAGTGAATCTTCCCCCTATCAGTCACACCATTCATGCCAGCTACGATATTTCCATTTGGCTACTCGCTGCCAACCAAAGACGTGTTCCCCAGCCTTCCTGTTAAAATTAAGGGGATAAACCTCGTGCAGAAAAGGCTAAGGCACAATAAACCCAGCCCTCTTCTCAGCCTCCTTCGTTCGATACGCAGCAGCCAGGATCTGCGACACCTGCCCAGCACCCAACCTCTTGAGTGTCTCTTGTAGACCTTATAGGCAGGAGGGAGGGAAGCCCACTAGCCCTAACGTGCCAGTTGCTACTTCTCCAACCATAGCTTTAGTCATGGAGCCAGCATCGGTCATTGATCCAAAGGTGCCTGCCTAACTGGTAGGGCCACACGGCTTGTCTTAGAGGGCTAACATGCTCCAAATGCATTTTTGGGGAGCCTTTCTAGAGAAGGCCCCTCATCGGTTGACCTCGGTCGATCCGTCTCCCAAGGTTAACATGGAGATGATCGTGTTTTCTACTTCTACTGCCCATTCTGTGTTCGGGAACCAAGTCTCTGTGGGTGCTTCTGGAGACCTCACTGAAGGGTCTAGCTCTTCTGAGAAGAGTACACACTTGAGTCTCGTTATTGTAGGTGGTGCAGCACCTATTGTTGCAGTTATTGATCTCCTAGTCGAGTAGGTTCCTCGAAGGGGAGTTGAGTCCCTTTCCTAGATCCTGCCATCCACTAAAGAGTTTGTGGCCACTATCGTGAGGTCCAAAAAGAGGGTCCCGCATGCTTTTGGCAAGGAGAAGGAATGCTCCCTTTCCCAGGAAAAGCAATCACCCATGACTGGGGGTCCTTCCCATCGTTTAGCCATTAAATCGCCTGGGGGGACGGCAAGCGAAGTTGAGAGTGAAGGGGTGGTTCGTCAGCCACCCCTTGTGGATAGTCTGGTAAAGGTCATCCTGCATCCACCCATCTTGAAGCTGGGGGAGCTTGTGCTGAGGCCCTAGACTAGGTGGCTGGATCCTTGCGGGGCTTCTTCTCCGAGGTTCTCTTTCCTTTGGTTCACCTTTTTTCCCCCTCTCTGCTTGTTTTTCCTCTTTTTGACTTTTTCGGTGTTTATCGTGGTGGGCTGCAGGTAGCAGACAAGTTGGCCAACTTCATTGTAAGTGGCCAAGAGGTGGCAGGGGCGAAGAATCAAGAACTTCATTCCATGGTGAAGATGGCTTTCCGCTATGCGAGCAAAGAGAATAAGGAGAAAAGGCGCCTAGAGGCGGAGTTGGCGACGGTGAAGGAGCAAGCCACCTCGGTCCATGAGTTAGTTGGTAAGCTGACTGCCTAGGTGGCAGGCTAGAGAAGTCACTGAGTCAGCTTCAGGCAAAGAGTGTGGAACTTAGGGGCCGTCGAGATGTAGATGCCTAGCAACTCAAACTGTTGGAGAGGGAGTGCTCATCCCTTTCAATGGCCTTGAATGGTCAAGAGGACTTGTTATCAATTTCTCAGGCCAAGGCTAATCAGGAGAAGAAGATGAGGGTTTAGAGGGTATTGAAAGAGTTAGAGGAGGCTCAATGAAGGATTGCCGCCCAGGACGTGGTTAGCAAGGACCTGCAAAGTGACCTATCCCAGGTGTAGGATGTTGTTTCTTGCCTAAGTGGCTAGTTGGGAAAGGCTTTTTCCATTTGCTATGATACTTGGGTGTATGAGTACATCAAAGGCCTTAAGAAGATGCAAGATTATGTCATTTTGAACCCTCAAGTGAGCTCACAAACACTTGAGGCACTTTTGAGAGCCATCAATCTATGCCAGCTCAAGCCCCATCCTATTTCTCTTGAACATGGTGGCAAAGAACTAGGTCAAGAGATGATTCCTGATGCCTTCCTTCCTAAAGACGAAGCCCTTGTAGCCAATCCTAAGGGTGTCGAGCTAGCCGATCCTGTAGGAGTTGAGTCGGGGCTACCCCTAATGTTCCTAAGGCAAGCCCCACCGAGCCTGCAGTCGACCCTGACACTCCTAAGGTGGGCTTTATCGAGTTTGAGGAGGATCTCGATGCCCCCCGTTCCTGATTTTGCATTTCTATTACTATCATCTTGATGTAATACAGTTTTTTTTGTTTCAGTCTTCTCCTTTGTACAACTTTTAATTATTAATAAACTAGTATATTTCTTTGTTTCTTTGACGTGTTCTCTCTCCTCTTTTTTGTAGTTGTTTCATTGCTTTTCTCCTCTTCTTCCTTTCCTTTCATGGAGAGACCACTGATGACCAAATGGAAATACCGCGTTCGACATGAATAGTGTGACCAAGGGGACGGAGATGCACCGTTATGTTCTCCTACCCCAGGATAATCTCCGAGTGGACTGCGAGGGGGTGCTTTTTCACCCACTCCTTGACAATGGCTATACGGCACAACTCCTTGGGAGTGGCTATCGGCCGCACAACCTTGTCACTAGGAATGACACCCCATTGGACCCAGAAGGGGAACTCCCACTCAAACACAAAGAAGAATTTGCTGGTCTAATCATTAATTTTGCAATATCGTGAAGCTATAAATATCCCCGGCACCCCTTTAGATATTATGGGTAAGGACGAATTAACAATAGGTCAAGTCGGCGTGCTCTGAGTCAGACTTCAATAGCACATGTCGCCATAGGATATAGTAGCATATCAGAATAAGCCAAGCATTCAGGTGAAGTTAGGAGGGATCCAACTTGAGATAGTCCAAAACTTCGAGGACAAGGCGAGGGGAAGGCAACCTTAGCCCACAAGAGAACATGTTGCAAAGAGGGCAAGAAGCGATGCAAAACCATTGGCATTGACGACCCCCTCCCATGGCCAAGAATCTCAAGGAATACTATGACAGGGATGCGGTACGTAGAAATCAGTGATTCCAAAAATTCACAGGAAGCTTCCGAGCTCCAATGGCAACTGGTGTAGCTCAGCTCTGAAGTATAAGCCTTGGGCAAGTCTTGTGCATCGGAGACCATGAGCTCATTGGACGTCTTAGCAGCTTTTGGAAGTAAGAACAAAAAAGGAGACAAGGAAAAGAATAAGGATGCAAGGAGAGGGAAAATTTTTGCATGGCCACCTGCATATATGCAAAACAATTAATCTCATAAATTTCATGTAATAATTTAGAGATTAAGATTATAAAATTAGGCTATTATCAATTGAGTTAGAATTGATTTATCGATGCCTAACTCATTCAATTACTAGTAAGAAAAGTGTGATTAACTCGAATTCAAGTGCAAAATAATTGCAATATTATAGCTCAATCAATTCCCTCAGGGGAGCATTCCCTTATGGGAGCTTTTCCGTACAAGGTGCGTGGCCTCGTGGGAGTTCGTCATTCCCTTAGGGAAGCATTCCCTTGCCGGAGCTTTCCCACGCTAGGTGGTTCCTCAGAGGAGGTACATCATTCCCTCATGGGAGCCTTCATTCATTCCCTCAAGAGAGCTTTCCTGCACAAGGTGGCTTCTTAGGGGAGCCTTCGTCATTCCCTTAGGGGAGCATTCTCTCACGCACAAGGTGTGTCCTCAGGGGAGCCTTTGTTCATTCCTTTAAGGGAGCTTTCCCACGCTAGGTGGTTCCTCGGGGGAGGTTCGTCATTCCCCCGGGGGAGCATTCCCTCGTGGGAGCATTCCCGCGCAAGGTGTATTCGCGGGGGAGCCTTCGTTCATTCCCTCAGGAGAGCTTTCCATGAGAGGTGGTTCCTTGGGCGAGGTTCATCATTCCCTCAGGGGAGCATTCTCTCTTGGGAGCTTTCCCACTCGAGGTGCATCCTCGGGAGAGCCTTTGTTCATTCCCTCAGTGGAGTTTTCCCACGCGAGGTGGTTCCTCGGGGGAGGTTCGTCATTCCCTCAGGGAAGCATTCCCTCGGGGGAGCATTCCCACGCGGGGTGTATCCTTGGGGGAGCCTTCGTTCATTTGCTCAGGAGAGCTTTCCCATATGACATGCATCCTCAGGGAGCCTTCGTTCATTCCCTCAGGGGAGCTTTCCCATGTGAGGTGGTTCCTTGAGGAAGGTTCGTTATTCCCTCAGGGGAGCATTCCCACACAAGGTGTATTGTTACGCCTAAACTTTGACTCAAACTAATGAACAAAAAATTTAGTACAGTTTTACCTACAAGTATACAGGTGTTGTAGTACCTCATAGGGTTGAATCCATAGGGATTGACTTAAGTGATAAATAAAATAAACTCAAATAATGAAAAGAAATTACTAAAAAAATGTGCGATCGAATATAAAATAAAATTACTGAGATGATGATTTTTGAAATAACTGAATAAAACTAAAATGATAAAATGAATTGATATGGAGAAAGACTAAGGTTTTGAGGATCCGTCTAATAATTTATGATATTGTTTTTGATCAATTTATTTCAATTAAACTAAAAAAATGATTCCGTTTAATTGGAAGATTTAGCATTTAAGATCAAGAAAAATAGTCGCTAATGATTAAGCATGAACGATTGATAATTAAAGCATTCACAAATCTATTTGAATATCACAGGGATTCCTCAAGCATTCACTGTATTCAAAAATCACAATAAATCAAGATAAATATATAGATAATCAAAATATCCAATAATAAAATCCTTCAATCGATCAAGCTCACAAAATAAATTTTACGTGGATCCGAAAATAATATTTAAACTATTAAACTTCACCTCTAACCTTAGTATGAAAATTTAGCCAAATATATTCATTACAAGTGCTATAGAAATCACATAAATATTCTTCATTAGAAAACTAAAATAAAACACAAGAAATACTAAGCAACAATTTAGAAACAATAAAATTTGGAACTCAATCGACGTCAAGAGAATAAAATCCACGCCATCGTTGAACTGCAGAAAATAGAAATGAAGCCAGCAGGGCTGGGCAAAAACTCCCCTTCACCAACACTTCCTCAAATGTTCCTCACGTACCTACTGAATGAATAAACTCCCTCTTCCCTCAATAAATCACCACCCACCTCACCTGACTTACTTTCTTTTCCTCTTCAATAACCGAGTTACCTCCAATTTCCCCCTCTCTACCGTCCCTCAGAAAAAGAAAATAAAATCAAGCTGTTCTCCACCTCCAGAAAATTCAAGAACCAGCATGACACCTCTCCTGCATCGACTTTACTGCTTTTTTCTTCTTCTTCCAGCGTCCTGACCACGTTTTCACGTTTCAGCCAGCCCCACACGTCTTCACTCAACCCCCACAATCAAACCGACTGACAAACCTCAACTCCACTGACCGACTCTGTTTCAACCGACCAACACTCCTCTTCTCAGCTCCCTCTCTCCTTTCTTTTACAACCCACCTACCTACACCCCCACGTCCCTTACCGACTCAGCCAAAAAATTCTGCAAGAAAAATAAACCCATCGACTCTCCTCACTATAGCCGCTTTATATGACTTTAATGTTGTACCACTGAAAATTCTCAAGCCTCCGTGATTTTTGTTTAACCATAAAGATCACATGCGTCTTGAATAATCAAAAAAAGAAGGTAACCACCAAAAGTTAGTTATCGTTCTTCATTTTGTATCCATTTTAGTTATCCAAGTACGCTGCTTCCTTTATTCTCTTCATTCCTCTCAATTAGTATGCGTTTTTTTATCAAAAGTTCCAACTGGATCCAATTTGAATTTTATTTAAGTTGAAAGTAAGAAGAAGAAAAATAACACTCAAAAATAAATTAAAAGAAAAATAGATTATCAAAAATAGACTATATATGTGAGGAAATATTGTCCAATTAAATCATAATTATAAAATTAAGCATAAACATGATATCAATCAATTAAAAATCACAACTCTTATTTATGCTTATTAACCATTTTTTCCTCTAAAATCAATAATAGTGTCACGAAGAATTTAAAATATATTGGTTTTAAATAGCTAAAACATGCAATATTTCAGCTCAATCACACCCCCAACCAGCTTTTTGCTAATCCTTGAGCAAAATAGTGAAAATTAATTGGGATGAACGTTGCATAAAGTTCGAAATTCAAACAAAAAAAATCAAACATAATTCTCAATTCTCACAAAAAATCGATTCGTAACTACTCAACACCAGGAGTTGTATCCACAAGGAAAGTCTCAACAATTGTTCACATAGAATTGGGGCAAATGTCTTAGAACCCGGATATGTGTGTGTGGCTAAACGTCTGTGTGTTCCTCACTAATAAGCATGATTTATCATAGAAGTTTTCAACCTTAAGATTAATCATTATTGATTCTAACTACCTCAAAGCCTAAGGGACTAGCAGTTTTCACGCCAAATCTGTTTAAAGGTTGAACATTCAACCCCCAAAGTTTTGGGTAACTATTTGTAGCCCTTTATTTAGGAAAACTTACACGATTTTTTTGTTTTTTTTTTTAGGCTCGGTAGTCCTACAGTTTACTTCTCCTGTTTTAAATCGATGAATATTAATGAGGAACACTACAAGTGTAAGCATGTGCAAAATGTTCTTTCAAAACTTGTCCTTCATTCTATATAAATCATACTAATTCTCATTTTTGTGAATATCACATCCCAGTGTTTCAAGCCACTCATCAACAAAATATGATGCATTATATGTCATGTTCTATGCTTAAGGTTGAAAATAAATATTCACAAAATAATTCTGCTTAACTACTCCACAAAGGTGCTCAAATTCACAAGAATGCCAGGAGTGTGTGTTAATCATTTATGTTTCAATGCACCTCACAAATTTTTTTCTTTTTTTTGGTACTAAGAAATTTTCAACAGAAAACCCTCCCCCCAACTAAATGTGACATTGTCCTCAATGTTCAATTGAATGTTCGATGATGTATACTATACAAGCATGAATTAGAGCAAGATAAACACTGCAGAACATATATTGAGACGAAAATGATTAAACAGAGAGGAAAGAATTCACCTGAGATACTCGAGTGCACACAAGGAGTTGATTTCTGTTAAAGTTAAAAGACACAAAAATTGAAAGAAAGAAAAACAAAACAAACAAATATGGTATATATAGTGAGGAATTAGAAATTAATTCTGATAAGCAGGATCCTCCAGAGTGGTGGACTCAACCTCTGGAGTAAAATCACCCAAAAATGGTTTCAACCTTTGTCTATTAACTTTAAAAACATTACCATTTTCTAGATTTTCTATCTCAATGGCCCCAAAAGGATAAACAGTTTTTATAACACAGGGGCCGATCCATCGGAATCGAAGCTTGCCAGGAAATACATGGAGCCTTGAATTATACAACAAAACTTTTTGTGAAGGCTCAAAAGATTTTCGAAAAATATTTTTGTCATGAAAAATTGTCATTCTCACCTTGGCAATACGAGAGTTTTCATAAGCTTCATTCCTGATTTTCTTTAACTCATTAAGCTGAAACTTATGAAGAGAACAACCTTTATCCACATCAAAATTAAATTGCTTGATTGCCCAATAAGCTTTGTGCTCCAATTTCACAAGTAAGTGACATGCCTTTCCAAAAATGAGTCGATATGGGGACATACCAATTGGGGTTTTAAAAGCAGTACGATATGCCCAAAGTGCATTGATTAATCGTAAAGACCAATCTGTGCGATTTGGGTTAACCGTCTTTTCTAAAATTTTTTTGATCTCCCGATTAGATACCTCTACTTGGCCACTTGTTTATGGATGATAAGGGGTAGCAACCTTATGAGTAATACCATATTTTTGCATTAAGGCCTCGAAAGGCTTATTGTAGAAATGTTTACCCCCATCATTGATAATGGCTCGAGGTGTTCCAAACCTTGATAAAATATTTTCTTTTAGAAATCTTAGTACCACTTTGTGGTCTTTGTTTTTGCATGGAACAGTTTCAATCCATTTGGACACATAATCCACAGCTATCAAAATGTAGAGATTGCCAAAAGAAACTGGGAAGGGTCCCATGAAATCAATGCCCTAACAATCAAATATTTCAACAACTAAGATTGGATTTAATAGCATCATATTCCGGCACGTAATCCCTCCCAATTTTTGACAGCGCTCACAAGTTTTACAAAATTCATGAGTGTCCTTGAAAATGATAAGCCAGTAGAAACCACATTGTAAAATTTTAAAAGCAGTTTTCTTTCTAGAAAAATGGCCACCACATGCCCTAGAGTGACAAAAAGACATCACACTTTGAAATTCGTTATTGGGAGCACATCATCTAATTATCTGATCTGGGCAATATTTAAATAGATATGGATCATCTCAAAAGAATTTTCTTACCTCCAAAAAAATTTTTCTCTTATCTTGTTGAGTCCAAATGTGAGGAATTTCACCTGTAGCGAGAAAATTAGCAATGTCAGCGTACCAAGGCATTTGAGATATACCAAAAAGTTGGTCATCTAGAAATATGTCTCTAATAGGAACTGTCTCTATGGAATCTGAAAGAACAAGTCTAGACAGATGATCAGCAACAGCATTCTCAACTCCTTTTTTAGCTTTGATTATCAAATCAAATTCTTGCAGCAGAAGGATCCATCGAAGCAACCTGGGCTTTGCATCTTTTTTGGCTAAAAGGTACTTTAACGCATCATGATTAGTAAAGAGGACAATTTGAGATCCAATCAAATAAGAGCAAAATATGTCAAGTGCAAAAATTACTGCAAGTAGCTCTTTTTCAGTTATTGAATAATTCTTTTGACCACTATTTAAAGTTCTACTTGTATAATAAATAACACAAGGCTTTTTGTCCTTACGTTGGCCCAACATAGCTCCAACAACAAAATCACTAGTATCACACATAATCTCAAATGGTAAATTTCAATCAGGTGATCGCATAATTGGGGCTGAAATCAACATACCTTTTAGTTTTATAAAAGCTAACTCACAGTCATCAGTCTACACAAAAGAATTTTCCTTTGACAATAAATTACACAAAGGTCTAGAAATTGTGCTGAAGTCTTTAATGAACCTCCTGTAAAAACTTGTATGACATAGAAAAGATCTGATATCCCTGATGTTCTTTGGAATGAGCAATTTAGAAATTACTTCAATTTTGGCCCTATCCACTTCAAAACCTTGAGAAGAAACAATGTGACCAAGGACAATCCCTTGAGTGACCATAAAATGACACTTCTCCCAGTTTAAAATCAAATTCTTTTCTTTGCATCTAATCATCACTCTTTCCAAATGAGTCAAACATTCATCAAATGAATCACCAAAAATAGAAAAATCATCCATGAATATTTCAATGAAACACTCTACCATGTCACTTAATATGCTCATCATGCATCGTTGAAATGTAGCAGGAGCATTACAAAGTCCGAATGGCATCATTCGATATGCAAAGGTACCAAATGGACATGTAAAAGTGGTCTTTTCTTGATCTTCAGGAGTAATCTCAATTTGGTTATATCCAGAATAACCATCTAGGAAGCAATAGAATTTATAGCCCGCTACACATTCAATGATTTGATCCATGAATGGTAGGGGAAAATGATCCTTTCTGGTGACAAAATTTAGTTTTTTGTAGTCAATGCACATACGCCAACCAGTAGTAACTCTAGTTGAGATCAATTCATTATCAGCATTCTTAACTACAGTCACACCAGATTTCTTGGGTACCACCTGCGTGGGACTAACCCATTTGCTGTCAGAAATAGGGTAAATGATCCCTACATCCAGAAGTTTTAACACCTCTGTTCTGACAACCTCTTTTATGTTGGGGTTTAGTCTATGCTGTATCTCTCTAAAGGGTTTAGAATTGTCCTCTAGATAAATCCTGTGGGTACAAATCAAAGGACTGATACCTTTGATATCAGCTATGGTCTATCCTATTGCCTCTTTGTGTTCAATGCGAACACCAATTAATTTTTTCTTCTGAATTTCATCCAGTTTTGATGAGTTGACCACTGGTAATGTCTCTGCTTGGCCTAAAAATGCATATTTGAGATCAGCAGGTAGAGGTTTCAAGTCGAGTTTTGGTGTTTGCACACTTGAGGGGAGAGACACGACATCATGAGGTGGTAATTCCTCAAAACGTGTTCTCCATTTATCAGTGTCCATTATAGGAGTAGATTTTAGTAAAAAATTCACAGATGCAAGCACAGAATCATCATCAAAATTTTCACCATGAACCAAACAAGTCTCAAGAGGGTCAGAAAGAATTGACAAATCAAATTTATTTTGAACAAGAGTTTGGATCAGGTTTACTTCATGCACATCATCATCATCATCAGGTTGTTTACAAATATTGAAAATATTTAACTCCAAAGTCATGTTGCCAAATGAAATTATCATCACACCACTCATACAATTTATTAAAGCATTTGAGGTCGTAAGGAATGGCCTACCCAAAATTATAGGAATTTGAGTACAAACATCAAAGATAGGTTCTGTGTCCAAAACAATAAAATCCACTGGGAAATAAAATTTGCCTACTTGAACTAACACATCCTCAATTATCCCTCTCGGTATTTTAATTGATCGGTCAGCAAGTTGGAGTATTATCTTGGTGGGTTTAAGTTCACCAAGACCCAACTGCTCATATACCGAGTAGGGTAGGAGGTTAAAACTAGGTCCGACGTTAAGTAAAGCTTTTTCAATTTTAAAATTTCCAATCACGCGGGAAATTTTTGGACAGCCTGGGTCTTTGTATTTTGGAGGAGAATTGTTCTGGAGGATAGCGCTTACCTGCTCAGTGAGGAAAGCCTTCTTCTGTACTTTCATCGTACGCTTCACTGTGCATAAATCTTTCAAAAATTTAGCATACGAATGAATCTGTTTGATTGCATCCAACAGAGGAATGTTGGTTTTTACTTGTTTGAAAATTTCAAGAATATCAGCATTTTGAACCAACTTGTGAGAATGTTGCAACCTTTGGAGAAATAGGGCAGGTATTGGGGCTTTCATAGGCATATCTGGCTCAACCATGTCAAGTTCACCATCACTCTTGGAATTTAAAGAATTGTTGGTCTCATCAACTTTCGTTGAAATACTCTTATCAATTGTTTTTCCACTGCATAGAGTAGTGATGGACTTGGCATGTTCAAATTTTGAATCAGAAGGATTTGAATTTCTTACCTCAAATTTACCTTTGGGATTCGGCTGAGGTTGAGTGGGACACTTACCCTTTTCTTGAGTGTGCAATGCGGGGATCAAGTTGCTAATGAAACTTCTCATCTCAATAATTGCCTGCATTGTCTGAGTGTTGATATTGGCCTGTCCCTGCATAATAGTTTTTAATGTCTCCTCAAGGATTTTCTTATGTGGAGGTGCATAAGGAGTAGAAGAAGATGGCCCTTGAGGATTTTGATTTGAATTGGACTCATTGCTCTAACTAAAGTTGGGGTGATTTCTCCATCCAAGATTATATGTTTCCAAATAAGGGGAAGAAAAAGGTCTCCTATAAGAATTCATGACATTTGCTTGTTCGTGTAACACCTCTTTAAAAGCGGGAACTGTTGGACAATCCTGAGTTAGGTGTCCACTAATCTCACATATGCCACAATTCTCTTCCTCTTTTCCAATGGCCTTAGCTGAATTTACCTTCCTAAGTTCCATGGCTTTGACTTTTCTTGTCAAACTTGCTATCCTAGCATTCACATCATCATTTTCTTTAAGGACATACATACCCTCCTGAGATATGGCATTAAGTTTGGGCTTATTTGACCGATCAGAACGATCTGTGTTTTCCCCAGATTGGGCATTTTCAGCTAATTGGCCAAAATAATCCCAAGCATCATCAAGATCTTTATTTAAAAATTCACCATTACACATCATTTCTACAAACTGACGTATTTGAGATGTTAAACCTTCATAGAAAAAACTAATGGTGCGCCAAGTCTCATAGCTATGATATGGGCAAGTTAGCAATAATTCTTTAAAACGCTCTCAACACTGAAAAAATGTTTCATTTTCTTTTTGAGCAAAATTCATAATATTTTTGCGAAGAGTGTTGGTCCTATGAGTTGGAAATTTTTTTTTCAGAAATTCTCTTTGCATTTCTTGCCATGTGCCAATAGATCTTAGTCTTAAGGAATTCAACCAATTTTTAGCTTTTTCTTTCAAAGAGAATGGAAACAACTTTAATCTAACAATATCATCATTGATAGTTTGGGTTTGTAAAGTTGCACAAACCTCTTCAAATTCTTTTAGATGCAAAATAGTCGCTAATGATTGAGCGTGAACGATTGATGATTAAAACATTCACAAATCTATTTGAATATTACAGGGATTCCTCAAGCATTCACTGTATTTGGAAATCACAACGAATCAAGATAAATATATAGATAATCAAAATATCCAATAAGAAAATCATTCAATCGATCAAGCTCACAAAATAAATTTTACATGGATTCGAAAACAATATTTAAATCATTAAACTTCACCTCTAACCTTAGTATGAAAATTTAGCCAAACAGATTCATTACAAGTGCTATAGAAATCACATAAATATTCTCCATTAGAAAACTAAAATAAAACACAAGAAATACTAAGCAACAATTTAGAAACAATAAAATTTGGAACCCAATCGACGTCAAGAGAATAAAATCCACGCCATCGTTGAACTACAGAAAATAGAAATGAAGCCAGCAGGGCTGGGCAAAAACTCCCCTTCACCAACACTCCCTCAAACGTTCCTCACATACCTACTGAACGAATAAACTCCCTCTTCCCTCAATAAATCACCACCCACCTCACCTGACTTACTTTCTTTTCCTCTTCAATAACCGACTTACCTCCAATTTTCCCCCTTCTCTACCGTCCCTCAGAAAAAGAAAATAAAATCAAGTTGTTATCCACCTCCAGAAAATTCAAGAGTCAGCATGACACCTCTCCTGCATCGACTTTACTGCTTTTTTTTCTTCTTCTTCCAGCTCCTGACCACATCTTCACGTTTCAGCTAGCCCCACATGTCTTCACTCAACTTCCACAATCAAACCGACTGACAAACCTCAACTCCACTAACCGACTCTGTTTCAACCGACCGACACTCCTCTTCTCAGCTCCCTCTCTCCTTTCTTTCACAACCAACCTACCTACTCCCCCACATCCCTTACCGACTCAGCCAAAAAATTCTGCAAGAAAAATAAACCCACCGAATCTCCTCACTATAGACTTCCACGTACAACTCCCTCCAATCCAAGTCAAGCACGGCACCTCCTTCTTCCCCTCCAATCCCTCTCTACTCGCCATCCCTTTTATAGAACAAAGAATATATCATTAAATAACTGAAGGGACCTCCAACGTGAAGACTCCACCAAAAACATCCTCCAATCTTGTCCACTTTAGCTACACCAACCGACACGAGAGCTTCCAAATATTTGATTCTGCTTACCATGTTTACAACACCGAAAGGAAAGCTACACTTTTAGTATTCACCTCTTGTCAACGTAAAAGTCAAACCAAATAACAACAAGTTGCCGCCTCAAGTTGCTGAATTGCTTTTCCTTCTATCAACATAAAAGTCAAAAGTCAAGCTTAACAAACTGCCAATTACATTCACACTATCACGGAAAATTCAATCCCAGCTAGCCGCTTCTTTTTTTCTTTTCACTTTTGCCGTAGCCCCTTTATATGACTTTAATGTTGTACCATCGAAAATTCTCAAGACTCCGTGATTTTTGTTTAACCAAAGATCACATGCATCTTGAATAATCAAAAGAAGAAGGTAACCACCGAAAGTTATTTATTGTTCTTCATTTTGTATCCTTTTTAGTTATCCAAGTACACTGCTTCCTTTCTTCTCTTCATTCCTCTCAATTAGTATGTGTTTTTGATCAAAAGTTCCAACTAAATCCCATTTGAATTTTATTTAAGCTGAAAATAAGAAGAAGAAAAATAACACTCAAAAATAAATTAAAAGAAAAATAGATTATCAAGAATAGACTATATCTCAAATGGAAATATTGTCCAATTAAATCATAGTTATAAAATTAAGCATAAACATGATATCAATCAATTAAAAATCACAACTCGTATTTATGCTTATTGACCATTTTTCCCGCTAAAACCAATAATAGTGTCACAAAGAATTTAAAATACATTGATTTTAAATAGCTAAAACATGCAATATTTCAGCTCAATCATGTATCCTCGGGGGAGCCTTTGTTCATTTGCTCAGGGGAGCTTTCCCACACGAGGTGGTTCCTTAGGGGAGGTCCATCATTGCCTTAGAGGAGCCTTCGTTCATTCCCTCTAGGGAGCTTTCTCGAGCGAGGTATATCCTCGAGGGAGCCTTCATTCATTCCCTCAGGGGAGCTTTCCCGCGCGAGCTGGTTCCTCGGGGGAGGTTTGTCATTCCCTCAGGAAAGCCTTCTTTTATTCCCTTGTGGGAGCTTTCTTAGAAGTGGAGGATCGTCATCCTCTCTAGGGAGCATTCATTTGAAGGAGCTTTCCCGCGCAACGAGTATTTCCTTGGGGGAGGTTCATCCTTCCCTCAGGGAGATCTTGGTTCATTCCCTCAGGGAAGCATTCTCTCGAAGGAGCTTTCCCGCGAGAGGTGCGTGGCCTCGAGGGAGGTTTGTCATTCCCTCAGGGGAGCCTTGTTTCATTGACTAAGAATCGTAGTCATTTGTAGTTTTTGCAAGTTTCCTGAAAGAGATCTAGTATTTTAATTAATCTAGCACAAGCTCATATTTACAAAGTAAGCAGACAAAAAATAACAATAAAAATAAAAATGTGAGAAAACAGGGAGGGCCCTAGTTGTCCTTTCGTCTTGGCAAGCGCCCCTCCTCCACCCTCCTAGTTGGGATAGCTTGCATCCTGATAGGAGCTTGTCACGACTTCAAGATTGGCGCATGCTTGCGTGTCACCTCCCTCCTAGTGGACTTTAGCTCCTGCATATAGCATTCCTGCGCCAAGGTCTGCTCTTCCTAGATCCCACCAATTCCATGAACCATAGGAAACTTGATTTTTAGGTGTTAGGTGGAGGTGATAGCTTGCAGCTGGTTGAGTGTCAAGCAGCCGATGATGGTGTTCTAAGAGGAAGGAGCCTATACTATAAGAAAGTCAACTATAACTGAGGCGACGTAGGGTGGGTCACCTACCAAGACTGACAGGGCGATGGTCCCCGTCGGTTGGACTGTTTCTCCCAAAAAGCCTTTGAGTGGCATTGGGGCTAGTAGGAGCCAAGCTGTGTCTATCGCCATGAAGGTGAATGCATCCTAGAAGAAGATGTCCATTGAGCTATCGTTGTCAATGAGGATACTTCTGGTTGTGAAATTGGCGACCTAAATGGTGAAAACCAGTGAGTCGTAGTGCAGATAGAAAACCCTTTCCACGTCAATTTCCTCAAAGGAGATTACAGGGGCGGACTCGGTTCGCGGGAGCTTCCCAGGCCACTAGGAGGCTAAGTAAACTTCTCAAAGTCAGGCCTCTCTGGCATGGGCCTTTCTCCCGGACGAGGTTGCCCCTCCACTGATGAAGCCTCCCACTTTTTTCAAATCTCCCTTGCAGGGGGAACCATTTAGTACACTTGCCAAGAGGAGGGGCAGCTAGTGCTGTGTGTCCCCTCTTCTCAGGCTCTCCCACCTCCTCTGTTGGTATTCTCGGACAGGACTCCTCTCTCTAGAGAGTCCCCTCCATGGCTGCGTTGTTCGCTGGAAGGATGGATACCACAGTGGACGGTAGCTGGTTAGAGGTGATCAGCACTCCCCAGTGTTGTGAGAAGTGGTTCAATGGTGGGTGCAGTAGTGATGTTCCCCCAAGGTGTGCCGCTTCTCCTCTTGTGCAATAGTGAATGTCGAACGGTTGGACTTGTGTTGCATGCCTCTCACAGCAAGCTCCTCCTTTCTCGACTCTCAATGTTTACATTCCATCTTAGCCATAAACAACACTCGAGGCTAGACCCATCTGAACAACGCCGCCAGCTTGATCTTCTAATCTTGGTCTTCTGCGATCATTCACTTCTTGTTGAACCTAGCCAAGTAAGTCTTTAGGCTCTCATCTTCCTTCTGCTTGATGGTAAGGGGGTAAAAGGCCCTTTCAGAATGAAGCTTATATAAAGGAGCAACAGTTGGCCTTCCAACATCCACGAACTGATTGTGGGAAGTGGAGTGGTTTAAGTATCGTGAACACATGGCGTGGCTTGAAGCTAAAGAAACTACGTGACAACCATTAATGCCGAAGGGAAAGAATGACCGCCATCGAGTATCAGAACCCAATCATTAAGGGATGTGCTAGTAAAATCAAAATGTGGGGTGTTGAATGTCACATCAAACGATGAAAGGGAGCCTAGGGGTCTAACACAAGGAGGGACCAAAAGGTAAAAGGGCCATCCCACTCAAGTGGGAAGGATGTCAAGCAACAATGGTCTTGAAAGGAAAGGAAAGAGAAATTCCAATCAGACCAGCTCGATAAAAATTGGTGGGGTAACTATTAGAGAGATTTTTTTCCTCGAGCCAACGACCCAGAGTCTAAGCCCAACATCATGAGTGGCCCAGGCCGACTGAACAATCCACAAGCTTAGTTAAAGGGTTCTCAAACTTGTAGCAAAAGTCAGTCTATGGCTCGGAAGTGTGGGAAGTCCACCTGGGCACAAAGGAGTGAGGAGCATGCTACCTCGATAGAATTGAATCCTTGGTAGCCTTGAGCAGACAAGTGGGCACAGATTACGGGGAGCCCTTGATCCTCTGATGGAAGGAGAAGTAAGAGCCTAATAGCATGCATCCCCTGGCAAAATGATGTAGATGGCCATGCCGCATTAAATGCACCTTTCAAAGTGCCATGCCACATTAAATGCATACCTCAGAGAGCCACACCGCATTACATGCAACCTCCAAAGAACCACGCCCATTAAAGGAGTAAGGTGGAAGGAACTATGGAGGGAACACCTTCCCCTGACACAGAACATGGGCATCTAGTCCCAGGGATCAGGTATAAAAGGCAAGTTTTAGAATGAGAAACGCTCTCTAGACTCTTTGAATTTTCTACTTGCTTACACTCTACTCTAAGACGATACTAACATCACCATTAACAGTAACCACAACGTGAGACGAGGACCGTGGTGGTGAATGAGACAAAAAAGCCATTAATTGTTGAAAAACTCGTTAGGCATAGTCAATTATATATATATATATGTTACATTTGAAACGTACTACTTGATAGCTATTTCAGCCAATAATGTTTAGTGCATCACTGCAAATTGGGAAAATCATGAGGGGCATCATTGCAAACATGACCATGACTTTTCTTCCGGCTTCCAACATAAGGTTAGCCCACAAAGTACATAGGACGAGCACAACACATATACCCAAGCATCCAGGCCATCCCTAACCTAGCTAGCTTGTTCTGATTAGTTTTAAACGTACAGAATTTCAAGTTTTCAACATCTTCTATCTCCTCCTCACTTCCTCCTTTCTTTATGTGCTATGATGGTGGGACCTAAATTTTCTTATGTTTGTATATATATTGATAGGGATCGAGTAGCTCTTATCCCAGTCAGGTTAGTGTTGATGGAGTAAATCATTGTCTTTAAACTTTTAGATCAATAGTTAAACCTTTGACATCATCTTATATATTTTCCAGTAGTGCCATTTTTGTCTTTTAGTTTTGGATCTTTAAACTGCATTTGGATGCTAAGGTGATCTATTAAAGTTATAAACGGAAGCTTTTTATTTCACTAAAAATTACATATTATAATGAAAGAATTGACATTTAAATAGATACAGGGAGCTAAGCTATATATGGAAACATATAAACGTATAGAAAGAATTTATATATACAAATCAATGACTAATGCCTAAAATCATGGTGTTGATTAATCTTGTTGATTTTGTGTAAAAAATTGGATTCTGTCAATACTCCCCCTCAAGTTGGCGCACGGAGATCTGTAATGCCCAACTTACGTGAAAAATGATGAAATTGTTCCCGCCCTAAGGCTTTAGTGAAGATGTTGGAACTTGCTCATGGGAGGAAGTGTGGGATGAAGTATCATGTGGTGGAGCGATGAGTAGTGGGACAGCTAGCCCAATCCGAATCAGTATGAGCAGTAACATGTCAATTACTAGAGGAGGAGAAGAAAATGCCTTGCCCTGGGCTGCTTTTGATGTAACGAAGAACACGAGTGGTTTCTTGCATGTGAGGAACATGAGGGGTATGCATAAAATGATTGAGAATGTTCAGTGCAAAGACAATATCTAGGCGGGTGATAGTGAGATAGGTGAGGCATCCAACGAGGCATCGATAAGCACTAGGATCAGGAAGAAGTGTGCCATCGTGATTGGTGAGCTTCAAGTGTTGTTCCATGGGAAAGGGAGCAATGCAGACACCAAGTTGTCCACTGCCATTTAGAATATCAAGAGCATATTTTCATTGATTGAGGAAGATGACTTTGTGGGAGCGAACAACTTTGAGACCAAGAAAATATTTGAGAGGATCGAGATCTTTAGTTTTGAAGTGTGTGGAAAAAAGGCATTTGAAAATTGCAATCCAAGAGAGATCATTACCAGCAACCAGAATATCATCAACATAGATAAGAACAATGGTGATACTCATGGAAGTGAGCATTGTGGACAGAGAGTGATCTGCTTAAGACTAAGTATAAATTGCATTAAGAAACATAGTGATTAGTTTAAAAAACTAGTTGTAGGATGCTTGTTTGAGGCCGAAGAGGGATTTGTGAAGGCGACAGACATGGGTCTCCCTCTTGGGACAATAACCAGGAAGTGGTGTCATGAGAACCTACTCATCAAGATCTCTGTGTAAGAAGACATTTTTGACATCAAGTTGATGAATGTTCCATTGGCAGGTAGCAGCGACAGCTAACAAACACTTAACAGTAGTCATTTTTGTAACAGGAACAAGGAGGGGAATAACAGGAAGAGATGTATTTGTGAGATCAGGAGTATCTTGGAAGGGAAATATTTTTTTCATTGAAAGTAATATCTCTGGAATAGAAGGTGACCTGGGTGTCGAGATTATAAAGTTTGTATGCCTTATGAATACCGAGATAGCTGAGGAAAATATATTTAGAGTCACAGGGAGAAAATTTGTCTCTGGAAGCATGAAGGGTTTGAGCATAACAAAGACATCCAAACATGCATAAGTAAGCGCAGCGCAGTGGAGTGTCAAACAGAAGTTCAAAAGGAGATTTATTTTGAAGAATACAACTTGGGGTGCGATTAATGAGATAAGTAGCAATGAGAACATAGTCACCCCAAAATTTCAGAGGTAAGTGTGCTTGAAAACGGAGACTACGAGCGTCATTTAGGAGGTATCGGTGTTTGCACTCCACAACACCATTTTGTTGTTGAGTTTCAACACAAGTACATTCATGAATAATGTCGTGGATATGGAGATAATTTTGAAAGTTGTGGGAAAGAAATTCTTATCCATTATCAGTTCTTATTATTTTAATCATGGTGTTGAACTAATTTTAGATAAGTGCAAAAAAATGTATGAGATGAGTATAAGTTTCAGATTTTTGTCCCATTAGATATATCCAAGTAATGCGAGAAAAATATCAACTATTGTAAGAAAGTAATGAGCACCACAAATTGAAAAAGTATGATAACCACCACATATATAACAAAAAAATGCTATTAAAAGCAAAAGTACTTTTATTAGCATGTGAAAGAAAAGGCAATCTAGTGTGCTTAGAACGAGCAAAAATATCACAATCGGAAAGAACACGAGGATTATTAGTAAAAAGACTAGGAATATTTAATATGGAATGATAACCTAGGTGTTGGTGCCATAGGATCTTATTGGCAGTGAGCTGAGTAGTAAAAGCAGTAACGGGTTCGGACCGATACACATAAAGTCCGTTGCAAAGCTCACCTGCTCCAATCAACCTCGTCGACTGTGGGTTCTGAAAAAACAACTAGTAGAGGAAAAATAAACAAGGCAAGAATTATTAGTGGTAAGCTGAGGGACAGAAAGGAGATTAAAAGTAAATTGTGAGACAAAATAAACATTGTACAAAATAAGTGATTCAATCAAAGGGCATGTGCCGACCCTTTCAATTTGAACGGTTTGACCATTGGGTAGACTTACAGACTAGGCATGAGGGGGTGGGGTAGGTTGACTGAAGAAGCTTTGGTCAAAGCACATGTGATGGCTTGCCCCACTATCAACTACCTATATGCGGCAACAATCAAAAGTGAAAAGTGAAGAAGTTGTACCCACAAAATTAGCCGATGGAGTGGTTGGGCTACACAAGTCTAGAAATTTTAGGTAGAGATCAAGTGAGAGACCAAGGACCGGCAATGAGAGGTTGGAGGAATAGACTTGATGAGTAACAAGGGCCACGCCAAACGGTGGTTTGTCAAGAAGTGAAGGCTGATGAGGGGAATGAGGCTCTCGACTAGGTGGGTATCCAATTAAACGCCAGAAATAGTTGCATAGGTGGCCAGACTTGTCGCATTTCATTCATTGGAGGTAGCTTTTTGGGGGGCCTATAGAGCTGCTGGAGTGAGCAGCCAGGACCATGGTGTTGGCTGGAGCGACCGCATGTGGAGGAGGTGCTGCTGCTCTTCCTGAAATAGTATAGAAAAACCTTTTGTGATGGGGAAAGGGGATCCATGACTAGGATTTGGGTTCTGAGTTGGGAAAACGAGTCATTAAGACAAGCAGGAATTGATAAACGTGTTCATCCTCTGCTTTTTGTTGCAAATCTGTAAGATCATTGCTAGTTTGGAGGTGACTGAGTTCATCCTAGATTTTTTTAATCTGGTTATAATACTCATGAATGGAATGGGTATTTTGTTTAAGGGAAGAGAGCTCGCATTTGAGGTGGTAAAGTTAGGCATTTATTGCCGTGGCTGAAACGGGATTGAAGATCAATCCAAATGTCTCATAGATTTGTGTGATACTAGAGTGAGTTGGCAAGAGATGGGCTAATAGAGTTGAGAATCCAGGTAAGAACCATATCTTTTGTTTGATTCCATTAGGTGTAATTGGGAGAAGTTTTGTCAGGAGGGGTTAGAGAACCATGAACAAAGCTAACTTTATTTTTGGCATTGCGAGCTAGAGTCATGGCCTTTTGCCATTTGGGAAAATTGTCTCCAGTAAGTAGTCCAAAAACAAGAATGAGATTGGGGGAATCAGAGGGATGAAGGAGGTAGGGAGAGGGAACGGTGGAAGAAGAAGAAGAAGAAGCCATGAGAAAGGGAATGGGGATTGTGTTTAGGCTGATACCATGTTAAAATTATAAACAAAAGCTTTTTATTTCACTAAAACTCACATATTACAATGAAACAATTGACATTTAAATATATATAGGGAGCTAAGCTATATATGGAAACATATAAACATATAGAAAGAATTGATATATACAAATCAATGACTAATGCCTAAAATCATGGTGTTGAGTAATCTTGCTGATTTTGTGCAAAACTTTGGATTCTATCAATATCAGATGATCTGAGTTGATATGTGAATAGTTGTGTTTGTGGATCCTATTGAGATGTGTTTTAAATATAAATAAGTTAAAATATATATGTTTGAATGTATGAAGTAGGTTGAGAGAAGTTTAACTTCTGATTCACGGAAGGGCCTAGAGCTTTCTAGTCCTGATCCTCCTATATGGTCGTAGTCTTTCTTTTCGTTGTCGTGTACTTTCTTGGGGCCATGTCGGTAGTAAATGCCATGTGGTCCCTTTGTAAATTGTAGACGGATTAATCAATAAAGACTTGTATCTTTCTTTTATGTCCTGACTTTCTTCCCACGCTCTAAATTATCCTCTCAGACTATTTGGCTGCCGTTTACCTATAGTGTTTTTCTCTCAGAGATGACGCTTTGAATTCTACTCTCCTGTCATTAATGTTATGCCTGCCCTTTAGCCTTCCTGAGGGAGTGAGTTAATGGCTGTCGTTTCTCGTGCGGATTTGGAGGGATTTCAAATAGTGAGTCATTTATTGCTCATCTGTTGGTTGCCCTGCCTTTATGGCGCGGATGCTGTTTCCCCACCCATGCCATGAAATCTGTGCTGGCAGTTTCTGTGAGATCCACATATGATCTGATGGAGCCCTTCAATATACTCTGGATCTCAGGATGTGAAGTGCAGCCTATATATAGGCCTTCCCCCTTCGTTGCTTCCCATCAAACCTTCATTCCTGTTTCCTCAAGCGTTCTGAAATCCTGCCGTCTTTCCCTCCCTTTGCACTCATACTTGTTGCTCTTAACATCAATGGGTACCCTGGCTTAGGATTGGCTTTGCGATGCCGAGCCCTATGATGAGTTCTTGTGGAGACATGCACTAGTGGCCTCCTTGAGGCTCCCACAGATGCCCCTTCAAAAGCTATGATGTTCTTCATTATTGTGAGATGTCTTGAAAAGACAGCACACCCCCAGCTTCGCGGGACAATTGTTTAGTGGGTTTCTCTACCTTAGGACTCCTCGTGCAGTTCACAGTTTTTCCTTACATCCCGGGCTGCCCCCGCATCAGGGAAGAGCAGGGCTTCCTTGTTAAAAATGCCTTGTTTCCTTTTGTATAAGATGGTGAGTGAATGCTTAAGGATATGCAAGAAAAATAAGGAGAAAAATGTGTCGAACACGATTAGGGAATGGGAAATATTTAGCTAGCATCTAAGAATTTTTGCTCTAATGCACCTTGACGCTATTTCAATCACTTCCACACATCAAGTGGATTCGTAAATGTGCATTGATTAAATTATGATTATCCTCACTTAAGAAGCTAAACCACATTCATCAATATCATCTAATCCAACGTTTCCAAGCAATAAAAGCAAATTTATGAAGCTTACGTTCTAAGGGACATTTTCATGCTACTTTCCTCCTAGCAGTGACTGTATGTCCAAGAAGGGAAAGAAAATAAATGCTCTACTACAACGAAATCGGGCTCACGTTTAGCTTCCGTGAGGCGCAAGCGTGATTTACTTTCTGTAATGTACTTTGATGCAGGCATGGAGCAGGGGCATGATGCTATTTCCAAAATGAAGATGAGGATGCAAGGGACTTCCGTTTAAGTTAAAGAGTCAAGGCCATGCGGGGTCCACTTCCATCTAAATTGAAGAGCATAAGTACTCTGATGCAAGAATTGAGGTGCAAGTTGACGCAGGAGTTGATGCAAAGAGGACCGTTGGTTTGACGAGATGAAGTGGTTTTCATAAGTGCTTTCTGCAATGAGACTAGCCATGGATTTAATTCCCGTGAGACCTCTTGCTATTCTATGAAATATCCCAGACCATGTGTGAAATGGAAAGGCTTTATATGTTGAAGAGTCAAGCAAGTTGAAGGATGAAAGTTTCCTCCTTTACGTAAGTTGACGCAGGGGTCGTATGATGGGGTGCATATGGGGTCCACACATTGAAGAGAATTATGGGGCATTGGTCTTATGAGAGTTGTGATTTTCGTCAAACGTAAAACGTGAAGCTTGATTGCTGCGTTTTCGTCTGCTAAGTGCCTCTTCCACTAAATCCAAAAAATGAGATTAAAAATGCAGGGCATGAATTAATTTAAGCTTTAAAATTTCTACATGGCCACCTGCATATATGCAAAACAATTAACATCCTAAATTTCATGTAATAATTTAGAGATTAAGATCATAAAATTAGGCTATTATCAATTGAGTGAGAATTGATTTATCGACGCCACACTCATTCAATTACTAGGAAGAAAAGTGTGATTAACTCTAATTTAAGTGCAAAATAATTGCAATACTATAGCTCAATCAATTCCCTCAGGGGAGCATTCCTTTATGGGAGCTTTTCTGCACGAGGTGCGTGGCCTCATGGGAGTTCATCATTCCCTCAGGGGAGCATTCCCTTGCTGGAGCTTTCCTGTGCGGGGTGGTTCCTTAGAGGAGGTACGTCATTCCCTCAGGGGAGCCTTCGTTCATTCCCTCGAGAGAGCTTTCCCGCACAAGGTGGATTCTCAGGGGAGCCTTCGTCATTCCCTCAGGGGAGCATTCCCTTGTGGGACGTTTCCCGCGCGACGTATATCCTCGAGGGAGCCTTTGTTCATTCCCTCAAGGGAGCTTTCCCACGCTAGGTGGTTCCTCGGGGGAGGTTCGTCATTCCCTCAGGGGAGCATTCCCTCGTGGGAGCTTTCCTACACAAGGTGTATTCTCAGGGAGCCTTTGTTCATTCCCCCAGGGGAGCTTTCAACGTGAGGTGGCTCCTCGGGCGAGGTTCGTCATTCCCTCAGGAGAGCATTCCCTCGTGAGATCTTTCCCGCGCGAGGTGCATCCTCGGGGGAGCCTTCATTCATTCCCTCAGGAGAGCTTTCCCGTGCGAGGTGGTTCATCGGGGGAGGTTTGACATTCCCTCAGGAGAGCATTCCTTCGTGGGAGCATTCCCACGCGAGGTGTATCCTTGGGGGAGCCTTCGTTCATTTTCTCAGGGGAGGTATCCCGCACGAGGTGCATCCTTGGGGGAGCCTTGTTCATTCCCTCAAGGGAGCTTTTCCACGCTAGGTGGTTCCTCGGGGAATGTTTGTCATTCCCTCAGGGGAGCATTCCCTCGTGGGAGCATTCCCACGCAAGGTGTATCCTCGGAGGAGCCTTCGTTCATTTGCTCATGGGAGCTTTCCCGTGCGAGGTGGTTCCTCAGGGGAGGTCCATCATTCCCTTAGGGGAGACTTCCCTCTAGGAAGCATTCCCTCAGGAGAGCTTTCCTGAGTGAGGTATATCCTTGAGGGCATTCCCTTAGGGGAGCTTTCCCACGTGAGGTGGTTCCTCAGGGGAGGTATGTCATTCCCTTAAGGGAGCCTTCGTTTATTCCCTTGTGGGAGCTTTCCCATGCCCAGGAGCTTTCCCCACAGCGGAGGATCGTCATCCTCTCTGGGGAGCATTCATTTGAATGAGCTTCCCGCGCAAGGAGTATTTTCTCAGGGGAGGTTCGTCCTTCCCTCAAGAAGGTCTTGGTTCATTCCCTTAGAGAAGCATTCCCTTGGACGAGCTTTCCCGCGCGAGGTGATTGGCCTCTGGGGAGGTTCGTCATTCCCTCAAGGGAGCCTTGTTTCATTGAGTAAGAATCATAGTCATTTGTAGTTTTTGCAAGTTTCCTGAAGGAGATCCATCATTTTCATTAATCTATCATAAGCTCATATTTACAAAGTAAGCAGACAAAAAATAACAATAAATATAAAAATAAAAATGTGAGAAAACAGGGAGGGCCCCGGTTGTCCTTTCATCTTGGCATGTGCCCCTCCTCCACCCTCCTAGTTGGGATAGCTTGCATCCTGATAGGAGCTTGTCGCGACTTCAAGATTGGTGCATGCTTGCATGTCACCTCCCTCCTAGTGGACTTTAGCTCCTGCATATAGCATTCCTGTGTCAAAGCCTGCTCTCCCTGGATCTCACCAATTCCCTAAATTGTAGGAAAATTGATTTTAGGTGTTAGGTGAAGGTGATAGCTTGTAGCTGGTTGAGTGTCAGGCGGCCGATGATGGTGTTCTAGGAGGAATGAGCCTTTACTACTAGAAAGTCAACCATAACTGAGGCGACGCAGGGCGGGTCGCCTACCAAGACTAATAGGGCGATGGTTCCCGTCGGGTGGACCGTTTCTCCCAAAAAGCCTTTGAGTAGCAATTGGGTTGGTAGGAGCCGAGTTGTGTCTATCTCCATGAAGGTGAATGCATCCCAGAACAAGATGTCCATTGAGCTGCTGTTGTCGATGAGGATTCTTTTGGTTGTGAAATTGGCAACCTGCATGGTGACCACTAGGGAGTCATCATGCAGATAGAATACCACTTCCTCGTCAACTCCCTCGAAGGAGATTACAGGGGCGGATTCGGTTCAGGGGAGCTTCTCAGGTCAGTTGGAGGCTAAGTAAACTTCTCAGTATCAGGCCTCTCTGGCATGGGCCTTTCTCCCTGATGAGGTTGGCCCTCCACTAATGAAGCCTCCCACTTTTTTCAAATCTCCCCTACAGGGGGAACCGTCTGGTACACTTGTTGAAAGAGTGGGGGCGGTTAGTGCTGTGTGTCCCCTCTGTTGGTATTCCCGGACAGGACTCCTCTCCCTGGAGCGTCTTCTCCATGGCTGCTTTCTCCGCTAGAAGGATGGATACCGCAGTGGACAGTAGCTTGTTGGAGGTGATCAGCACTCCTCAGTGTTGTGAGAAGTGGTTCAATGGTGGGTGCAGTAGTGACGTTCCCCCGAGGTGTGCCGCTTCTCTTCTTGTGCAATAGTGAATGTCGAACGGTTGGACTTGTGTTGCATGCCTCTCACAGTGAGCTCCTCCTTTCTCAACTCTCAATGTTTATGTTCCATTTTCTCCTGAGTGGGGCCTTTGGTCAAGGTCTTTTCCTTTTTGCGCGCTCCCTCCACCTCCTTCTGCCAAGGCTCAGTTAGGGTGTGAAGGGTATCCTCTACTTTGATGAAGTTATCGGCCTAATCCATGAACTCTCAGAGAGTGGCAGGTCTTTTTTGCCAACTCAACCATGAACATCACTCGGGGCCAGACCCCTTCGAGCAATGCCACCAACGTGATCTTCTCATCTTGGTCTTCTGTGATCATCTGCTTCTTGTTGAACCTAGCCAAGTAAGTCTTCAGGCTCTCATCTTCCTTCTGCTTGATGGTGAGGAGGTAAGAGGCCGAGTGTCTTAGTCTTCAGCTGGCCATAAAGTGAGTGAGGAAAGGCGGGCCAACTCGTCAAAGTTCTCAATGGATCCAGGTGCCGAGGATCCAAACCACATTCTTGCGGGTTCCTTCAAGGTCAGTGGGAAGGCTCTGCATGCTACCTCCCTGAGGAACTTGTGCAGCGTCATGTGGGCCTT
The DNA here is from genome assembly GCF_018687715.1 of Carya illinoinensis. Taxonomy (NCBI): domain Eukaryota; kingdom Viridiplantae; phylum Streptophyta; class Magnoliopsida; order Fagales; family Juglandaceae; genus Carya; species Carya illinoinensis. The sequence continues at coordinate 7,418,263 of NC_056758.1, read as the reverse complement.
GAAGGTCTCGAAGTGCTCCACCGGGTCTCGGGTCCCATCATAAGCTTCCATGGGCAGGTTTTCGAACTTTGTTGGCAATGGTAGGCCTGTGCTGACCAGTAGTTGGTCTATTGAGCACGAGCTGCCCATCTTCCTAAATACCTCCTCATACTTTACCTGAAGGTTACGCAGGTCCTACTACATGCGTTTCCTTTCATCCTGGGCATTGTTGAACTCCTCCTCTTTTCTCGAATGTTGTTCGTTGACACTGGGCTCATCCTAGTGTACCGAATCATGGAAGGTATCCTTAAGGGCTTGGTTTTCCTCCCGAAGGTCCTTCACCTAGCTATTGAGCCTCCGAATGAGCTGCTCCATAGCGGCCAACCTTGCTTACTTACCACTTGCCATGCCTTCATCCTACTCCCATGCCAGCTGAGAACGGGTCCTCACAAGCATACGAAGGACACGCTCGACCATAAGATTAGTCAAATCCCACAGATAGTGCCAAATGTTAATGTCATGTTTCGTAAGCCCTTGGGCCGGGTCACTTAGCCGATCCTTGTCTTTGCTCGAGTCAGATCCTGAGGCAAGAGAGGGGTGATCCAAGGAACCTTCAATTCCAAAGTTAGTATAGAATAGAGATCAAGTGTTTTAAAGAAGAAGACAACATGTCGATCTAACCTTCTAGACTAATTACCTGAGATTGGGATATTGATTGGTCGATTTAAGAGGTTGTATCTCAAATATAGTTTCTTGAGAGATGAAATCTGACCAAGGGATGACAGGAAGCTTTCATTGATGTAATTCTCATCCAATCTAAGCACCTCTAGCTTGCTCAATCTGGATAATCTTTCAAAACCTTCAATTTAGACAAAGTATAAATTGATTTCTATTGCATAATTCAAAAAATAAAAAAAAAGAAATATTTAAACAGAAAATGAAAAACAAAACAATATAAACAAACCTTCATTTGGAACCCATCCAGATATTCCATTATTACCCAAATCCAGGTACTTAAGGTCTTGAAAGGGAAGAAACAGAGACGCATTCAGATACCAAACTTCATCAGTATTCGAATAGCTCCTCACAAGATCAAGCTCGATTAGACGCCCTGTAGTGTTGTCGCACACAACATGTTCCCACTCGCAACAATTACTCTCTTCGTGAGATGAGTTCCAAGATGTCAAGGGTTGATACGAGGAGTGCAGGCCGGAACCTTTGAGTTGCAAGAGAGCTACTCTATCTTCCCTCAAACAATCATGAATAGAAGATAATTGAAACAAGGCCGCCAACAGTAGTAACCACCACCCAAAAATTCCAAACTCCGTTTCATGTTTAGGCGTCTAAGCGAAATTGTTCTTAAAGAGTTTATATAAACACCTCAACATTAATGAGAAGACCTTGACCGATGACTTAGAAATTAAGGCCAAAGACTATAAAATTTATATGCATTATATATTAAATTATTTCATGGAAAAATGATAAAGTTGGGAAGACTTTGACTGATGACTACTGAATATGAGGTTCTATCCAATTTCTCAATCTAGTTCCCTACTTTTCAATTGTCTTTACCTTCTTGATTTTTGATATGTAGCGTAGAAATTACCTTGGAATTAAAAAGAAAAGATGAATATTTTAGATGAATTTTCAAAATATAATTGAATTAAAGTTTTAGAATTTTAAATTACTGATTTTTGAAATATTTCTTCATCCTTGAAATTTGTTAGTATTTTTAATGTCCAATAATTGAATTAATTGGGAGTTAGTAAGTTATATTGAATTAATTTTTTGTTAAAACAGAGGATGATCCTCTGTATTCATCCAAGGATCATAGCGCCTGCCTCTTTCTTTTCTGGAAAGCTGTTGTAGGTTTCCATTTTTTCTCATAATTTTCTGGCAGCCTCCTCAAGGCTTTTTTAGCCTTGATTTTTGTTCTCCAATTGAGGTTGGTCGCTTGGTGAGCTAAGGCTTATGTACATTTATGGTCCAACCTTCAAGCGGTTGTGTTTTTTGCCTATTATCGTTCGATTGTCTAAAACGTCTGCTAAAGGATTAAGGCCATTTGGATAGCAAGCAATTCAACTTTTTCAAACCTTAAAAGAATAATAATATTAAAAATAACATTCTAATAATATTTTATTTAATTTTTAACTTTCATCAAAAACCATCTTATATCATTTCACTATAGAAACACCAATTTATCCCTTTAAAATGCTTAATAGGAGGAGTAGGATAACTCCTTATAAAGCCCAAAATGAGTTTGTTCTTAAGTCCTGTGAGATTTCTCAATATGCCCTCTCACTTTGGGCTGGTATTTCTGGTACCATCATCATGGGTAGGTCGCAGTAGCCCATCATCGGTCATAGGTTAGCCTTGTAAAGGATGTTTAAAAAATGCTTAAAAGAAAAAAAATTATTTGCACTAGTTTACATATTTGGGGTGCAAATTTAGTGTACATCCTAGTATTGTCCTTATTTATTTATTTTTCTGATAAAATATTTCATAAAAATAAAATAAGAATACAAGAAGAGAAAAGCGTCATGGACCCTCTTTCCATCACTCTAAATTTTTGGGGCAAGTATGGGTGATGTCACATAATATCATTGAAAATGTCTTGAGTTCAAATCCTAACTCTACACTCTATCCTATTTAATTAAATATTTCATTTATTAGACATACTAATTAAGAAAGTTTGGCCCACATGTAAGAGAGGCCGTAAAGAATATAATAAAAATAATAAAATTTTCATCTTCCTTCCCATCAACTTAATCTTTGAGACTATGGATGATTTTACTATGAGTAATAAATGCAATAGAGATTGATTGGGAAGATTATTGTTGACAAACATATAAACTTTGAAGCCTTTAAGTCTACTATGACTAAAGTGTGGAAGCCTATCTCAAAACTCAACTTTGTGGACATGGGGGAGAACAAGTTTATTCTGGATTTTGTTGATTTATGTTACCTGGGACGTGTATGGGATGGGTAGCCTTGGCTTTTTGATCAAAATCTGATTTGCATGAAGTGGTTTAATGGTCTTACACCACCAAATGCGATTTCTTTCTCTCATACATTCATGTGGGTCCACATGTATAATTTACCTTATACTTGTATGAACTTCGAGGTTGGTTCACTAATTGGTGAAAGTATTGGCAAGGTTTACTATGTGATTGTGGATGAACAAGGCAAAGGGTGGGGTCGATTTCTGAAATGCCTTGTTGAATTGGATCTGTCCAAACCTTTAATTAGGGGGAAGACTTTGTTGTTGGAAGGTAAGCAGACTATTGTTGCCTTTAAGTATGAGAGATTGCCTAAATTCTATTTTCAATGTGGTATGCTTGCCCATTCAAGTGTGAATTTCTCGAAAACACCAAAAGATCCTTCTGTAGGAAATTCTGTCATTCAGCAATATGGAACTTGGTTGAGGGCTACAGGTCCAATTAAGCATGTTGGTATTGGTCAGTATGTTTCTCTTACTAGGGTTTCTGGGAGTGGCAGTTCACAGTTGCAAGATTCAGGGGATTCTCTTTCAAAGGATAAAGGTCAGGCATCTGGGCATGGCATGGTGGCCAATTTCCCTACCGTTGCTAACAACCATGTTTCTTTGCAAGATGGTACTGAGCAATGTTCACAAAGTAGCCCTGAGTTTTCTGTTCTCAAATGGAAAAATATTTTGAGGAATAAGGCTAAACTTCCTACCAAGATACCACCCAAACCTGGTAGAATAAAAAAGAGGAAACAACTTGTTGGTTCATCTATTGAATAGGAGGAGACCCCAAGGACATTGCAAAAGATTTCCCTAGTAGTGCACCCTTTTCATGGATCGGCAAAGGCTGTTGATCAGCCCCTCCGGATGCCATGAGGTTTCTAAGTTGGAATTGTCGAGGGCTTGGCAACCCTCGATCAGTTTATGAACTTATCTGTTTGGTTAGGGAAAATAAGCCAAGTATTATCTTCCTAATGGAGACAAAGTTACCAAGATATAGAATGGACAGACTAAGAATGCAGTTGGTTTTTGAGTGTTTATTTTCTATTGATGGTATAGGCCATGGTGGGGATCTAGCACTGTTGTGGAAGGATTCAATTAAACTGAACATTCATTGTTATTCACAAAGGTTAATCAATTCATGGACTTTGGATGACAGTGATAATTCTCAATGGATGTTAACTTGTTTTTATGGGCACCCTGATGTGGCTAGAAGGCAGGAAGGGTATAACATGCTTCACTATTTATCTAGTTTATCCCCTTCGAGATGGCTTTGTTTGGGTGATTTTAATGAGCTTCTCTACCAAAGTGAAAAGGCTGGTGGGGCAAGGAGGAGTGTGCAACAGATGGAGTCTTTTAGAATAACGTTGTCTCATTGCCACCTTTGTGATTTGGGTTTTTCTAAAGGTAAGTTCACATGGGCAAATAACCGAAGGGATCATACTTTTACTAAGGAGTGCTTGGATCATGTTGTAGCTTCCCCAGGATGGTGTGACAAGTTTGACAATGGAAATGTTCAAGTCTTGGCCTCATCTACTTCTGACCATCTTCCTTTATTACTCAGTCTTTCTTATTTGGCTTGCCAACGAAGGTTTTCTTCTCCAGTATGCAGATATGAAGCTTCTTGGGCTACTTTTGAGGAATGTGGGACTATTATTCAGCAGGCATGGACACATGGAACTACTTCTGTGGGGTTGTCTCTTAGCTTAAGCAAAAGTTGAAGGGTTGCATGTCCTCACTGCAATCATGGAGTAAAGTAAGGATCCAGTTACTGACATTGATCTCCAGACAAAAGTTCAAATATTAGAAGTTTTGCGGCAGAATTTACAGGCTAATTCTATTCAGGAAGTTTCTGATCTACAAAAAGAGGTTAATGGCTTGCAACATCGACTACACTTAAAATGGAAGCAGAGAGCAAAGGTTCATTGGTTACAACATGGGGATAAGAATACAAAGTATTACCATCTTTGTGCAAATCAAAGGAGAAGGAGGAATAAAATCAAGAGTGTTATGGATGAGTATGGCACTGTTTTCACGGAGCCTAAGGATATTGGTAGTGCTTTTAAAAGGTTATTTTCCTCCTCCTGCCCTTCTAATCTTGATTTATGTACTGCTGGTCTTTCTGAGCAAATAACACCAGAGATGGCTAACCTACTTTCGAGTGATTTCACAAGGGAGGAGGTTGAACAAGCTCTTTTTCAAATGGGACCTCTTAAAGCACCTGGTCCTGATGGTTTTGGTGCTTGTTTCTACCAAAATCATTGGGATATTGTGGGCAATTCTGTTTGTAGTGATGTGTTATCTTTTCTAAATGGGGGATCGAGTATTGGTCTGATTAATCACACCTATATTGTGCTTATTCCCAAAGGCAACAATCCTAAAAAAGTTACTGAATATAGACCTATAAGCCTATGTAATGTGATTTATAAAATTATTACTAAAGTGTTGGCTAATAGAATGAAGTTGGTCTTGCCATATGTTATTTCTCCTAACCAATGTGCTTTCGTTCCTGAAAGATTAATTACTGACAACATTATTGCTGCTTATGAGACCCTCTATACTATGCATACTCAACTCTATGGTAGACAAGGATATATGGCTTTGAAGTTGGATATGAGTAAGGCATATGATAAGCTTGAATGGATGTTTATTTCAACTGTAATGACAAAGTTGGCGTTCCCTTAAAGATGGGTTGATATGTTTATGAGTTGTGTTTCCTCTGCTTCTTTCTCTGTCATGGTGAATGGTGTTCCTTATGAGACTTTCAGACCACAGAGGGGTATACGCCAGGGCTGCCCCTTGTCACCCTATTTATTTATTCTTTGTGCTGAGGCTTTCAGCTCACTTTTATATAAAGCTCAAAGTGATGGTCAGTTAACTGGTGTTCCAATTGCCAGAGGAGTTCTAAGGATGAGCCACTTGTTCTTTGCTGATGATTGTTTGTTATTTTGTAAGGCTAACATGTATGAATGGGCTAGACTAAACCATCTACTGGGTCTTTATGAAGAAGCTTCTAGACAGCAGTTAAATAGGGATAAAACTAACCTATTTTTAAGCAAAAACACAAACTTCTCCACTAGAGCATATCTAAAGGAGATTACTGGTTTCAAGACAGCAAGCAATATTGACAGGTATTTGGGCCTCCCTTCATTGATAGGCGAAGGAAAGAGATTGGCTTTTTAGCATACTGTGGATAGAGTTAAAAGGAAGCTTGAGGATTGGAAGACAAAGTCCCTGTCTTTAGCTGGAAAAGAAATTTTAATTAAAGCAATATTACAGGCCATACCAACTTATTGCATGAGTGTATTTCTAATGCCAAAAGCTCTCTGCAAAGAGTTAAATTCTTTAATCTCTAATTTATGGTGGGGCCACCTTGATAATGGTTCCAAGATTCATTGGAAAAATTGGAATTGTTTGTGTCTGGGTAAACAGAGTGGTGGATTGGGCTTCAGGGATTTGATGTATTTTAATAAAGTTTTGTTGGCTAAACAAGCTTGGAGGCTTTTGAACTCACCTAACTCTTTAGCTGGAAAGATCTGCAAAGCCAAGTATTTTGCTCGTAGTGCAATTACAGAAGCTGTTTTGGGTCCTCGACCCTCTTTCTTATGGAGAAGTGTCTGGTGTGGTGTTCAATTGCTAAAGGAAGGTATTATATGGAGAGTTGGTGATGGTACACAGGTTTCCATCTGGCATGATAAGTGGCTCCCTAATACTTACTCTCATAAAGTGCAATCTCAAGTTAGTATTCTGCCTGCTAATGCAATGGTTGCAAATCTTATTGATACAGATGAGGGTTGGTGGAAACAAGATCTTTTAGTGATCATTTTTAATAGAGATTACCTATCTCAAATAATGGCAATCCCTGTAAATCCTAGAGGGAGTTCTGATCAACTTGTTTGGTGTGGTACATCAAGTGGAAGATTTATGGTTTGTTTTCACAAAACTTTCATCTCATCTCATCTCATCTCATCTCATCTCATCTTAATCATTACAACTTTTTCAAATCTCCATACAAAATAAAATAAATAATTTAACTTTTTCAAATCCCAATACAACTTTTTTAAATCCCAATATAAAAATAATATATTTTAATAATATTTTATTTAACTTATCTCAACTTATCTCATCTCATATCTGAAGTGCCTATCATCTATGTATGTAGATTCAGAATCAACAGAAAGGGGAATCCTCAAGAACCAACGAATGGAACCATATATGGCAGAAACTTTGGCACTTAACTATATCTCCTAGTGTTAAGGTTTTTCTTTGGCGTGCCTGTATTGATGCCCTCCCTACAAAGTTGAAACTCTTCCAACGAAAATTGACTGCAGATGCTTTATGTCCAGTTTGTCAAACAGAAGTGGAGACTATTGGTCATGTTCTTTGGGATTGTCCTACTGCTCAGGATGTTTGGTTGCTGGGAAATCGACTACTAGAAAAGGCCTCTATTGTTACTACAGATTTTGCATCTGTTTTTTCCCAAATGTCCACCAGGTTATCTGGACAAGACTTGATTTTATTCACCTATTTAGCCCGATCAATATGGTTCAGAAGGAATGCTTTTATTTTTGAAGATTGTTTCCAACCTCCTACAGTTCTTTACCAAACAGCACTAACAGCAAGCAAAGCCTATGCAAAGGCAATGGGGAGCTTACATAGACCATCTGAAGCCCCACAGACCAGTGCTCCCAGGTGGGAATTACCTCCTGAGCAATGGGTAAAGTGCAATTGGGATGTGTCTATTAGAGATGTTATTATCAGAATTGGTGTTGGGGTGGTTGTTAGGGATAATCATAGATTAGTACTGGCCTCCATAATGAAACCACTTGATTATTGTGTTAATCCCACTACTGCTGAAGCTCGAGGCCTGTTGGAAGCAGCTCGCTTCTGTAGGGATCTCGGTTTGCAAAAGGTTCTCTTTGAAGATGATTCTATCAATGTAGTTCAAGCTGTTTCTCAAAGGGAGTCCTCTGCTGCAATTTTCAGTTGCCTCATCTCTGAAGTGAAGCTTTTGTTTTATGACTTTGAGTGAAAAATTAGGCATGTCAAACGTGAAGCAAATGGGGTGGCACATACTCTTGCTAAAGAGGCTGCATCTCTTAATACTGAACTTATAGATATTGTTTCTATCCCTTCATGTATTTCTGCTCGTGTTGGCTGAATGCCAACATTGTTGATCTGAATGAATATGTTTCTATTTCAAAAAAAAAAAATCTTTTTTTTTATACATGGGGAGGGAAAATTCGATCACTGATTCTCTTAATGAGAAATCAAGGTGTTGCCAATTGATCTAAATGATCTTAGCAAATTAAGAAGTTGAGAGAGGAGATCAATACACCATTGCAATGTTTCCAATAAGCAATTCCAAGAACAAATTCCCTTTGCGGTTGCCCAAGGTGGGAAAATGAAGTAAAAAGAAAAAGGTATTTGCACATAAGGTTCTTAAACGAGGCCGATGTTCGATGGAAGGAGTCAAATAGAAGAGAATGGAGCCTGGAGGAGTCGTAGGTATTTGCGTCATTCAAATAACGACATCCAGAGTGGCAATATCAATACTGGCACCCGGGATTGTCTATTACCGACAGGAATCTTGCTTAGACTTGTGTTTAACAATCTTACCCAATTATAAGATGCTCCCCATTTTCTTAAATGTTTAAAACAAAGCAAACCTGTCTCCTTCCAGATATTATTTTTGCCATCTTTCTATATAAATAAGTGCACCATTTGGACCAGATGTCACAACCTCGGCATCTTTTTCTTCAACCAGTGGGAGAATGGTTCAAGAAAGCTAAAAATGCTGGATCTGTCTAAGAAAGAGCTAATTTTTCAAGTATGGAACTATTATGGTGTTATCATTGCCGCACTGGTTTCTGTAGGAATAAGTCTCGAAAGCTTGGAGAAAAGTCTTTACTGAGAAAGGTGGCATCCCTGGCCGGCTGGGGCTGCCTTTTCTGCGTGAAACCATTTCTTTTCTTTCAGCCACTAACAGCACCAGAGGATGCTATGATTTTGTTAGACTCCGACGACAGAGGTCAGTGATTCTCCACCATGTTTATGATCAGTATTAGTAGTTCAAGATAAAACTACGATTCATTCTGTGTGTTCCCAATCACAATGAGAGAATCTATCGTGCTCATATGAACTCATTAGTAATGGTTCTTCTATTCTCTTTCTAATGGCATGTGACTGTAGCATATCGGTATCTACCTAATTGGTCTTTGTAGATACGACATCCCCTCAAGTTGTTCAAACTTGAGGGTATCAAGTTGGAAGGAGATAAACACATCAAGTGAATCCTACAACATTAAAAGTTCAATAAATGCAGTAGAGTCCACTTGATGTGTCCATCTCTATTCCATTTGGGGCCCTCAAACTCAGGCAACAACTTGAGGGGACCTTGATCCATATTATTATTACATGCTGCATATAGTTGACAATGTGGTACTGAATGTAGGTATGGGAAATGGTTCAAGACAAGGATATTTGGGAAGATCCATCTGTTTGTTCCAAGTACTGATGGCACAAAAACGATATTTACTAGTGATTTTGTGCAGTTCAAGAGGGGGTTTGTGAAATCAATGGCAGATGCGGTAGGAGAAAAGAGCTTGCTATGTGTGCCATTTGAGAGCCACAAAAGGATGAGGCGTCTTCTAGCCAATCCTTTCTCCATGAACTCTATGTCCAAGTTTGTCAAGAAATTTGACAAAATGCTGTGTGAAAGGCTGAAGAATTTAGAAGCTCAGAAAAGCTTTGTGGTGCTTGACTTCACCATGAAGGTAAGGTTACAATTCTTTGTGTTGAATCAGTTGTTTTTTCTTCATTAATACCATTAATAGCATGGTAGGTGCTTCAGCTTGTAATGATTGAAGTACGGCCCGATAAAATTGCAGTCGCATGTACTCTAAAAGCTAACCTTTTGACGGTTTCTAATTTACAGTTAACATTTGATGCAATGTGCAACATGCTAATGAGTATTACAGAGGAATCCTTGCTGCGAGATATGGAGAGAGACTGCACCTCTGTCTCTAACGCCATGTTATCCTTTCCTTTGATGATACCTGGCACCCCATACTACAAAGGCATCAAGGTAAGATTGACAGCCTTAGAGATGGTTACAAGGGTACAGTTGCCTGGCTTTTGGACATGCAAGCCCTGCATCTTGGTTAGAAGTCCAGATAATGGCAGAAGTAAATGTAAATCATTTACTTGCATCCTCAAACTATTAGGAGTTTTGCACTTCACATCTAAAACAATCGAAATTGGCACATTATATGCACAAACTACTAAAAACTGACATTTTTGCACCCTAATTCAATTATGACTATTGAGATGAACGAAATAGGTGACGTTGCATAATCTTGACAGTCAGATTTTTAATGAAGAGTACAAAGTATCGTTCGGTAGGATGAAATGTGTTAGTTATGGTAGGTTGTGAAAAATGTAAGACCGTTAGTAGTTTGAGCGTACACAGTGTACTTATCCATTAAAAAGACAATGGTAGATGATAGATCTTAATATTCATAACTTTTTTAATATGTTACACTAACAGACATTATCAAAGCAGGCACGTAAAAGGCTCATGGAAATATTTAGAGTGCTAATTTAAAGGCGACGGGGTGGGAGTGAGTCTTCAGAAGATTTCTTGCAGTCAATGTTACACAGAGACTCATACACTCCCAATGAAAAGCTAGACGACCAAGAAATCATGGACAACCTCTTGTCTTTGCTACTTGGAGGGCAGAGGAGCACTGCAGCTGCAATGATGTGGGCTGTCAAGTTTCTGGATGAGAACAGAGCAGTCCAGGAAAGGCCCATGGTGAGTGAGAATTACTGATTTTTGAGCCAAAATAGAGTTCAGGGTGTGGTTCAAAGAAGGGTTCTCTTTTGCGCCTTAATTTTAAGAAGAATATTCATCTTAGGAATATAATTAATATTCATGTTGTAAAGGCAAAAATTGGCTAGGATTAGATGACTAAATGATAAGGTTTATCTTATCATTATTTGATTAAATTTGGATGAATGTAAAATAAGTATTGATTTGTATCTAAACAATATTGAGTCTATTTAGAAGTCTTAGATGTTGTTTAGATAAATCTTTAAAGTTAAAATCGAGTTCTGGAAGATTGGTATTTATTAAGAAGAAAGCTGAACAGAGTTTAATCAATAACAGAAGATATTATCGCGAAATGTTAGCAGTCCGTCGGAACACGTTTTCGCGTCTATTGCTAACCGTCAGCAGATTCCTACTGCGATTAGAACTCTTTCTAGACTTTCTATTTAAAGGGATTCGATTTTGTATCTTTTCAAGCACTTTGAGCCACGAATTTCAGAGAGAATATTCTGAGCATTTATGAGAGAAAATTCACTTGAGAATTTTCATGTGGTTTTTCATATCTTCTTGAGTATGATCATACTTTGAGTGTGAAGGAACATCGATTGGATTTCAGCCTCTAGAGTTTCAGAAGGGAAGTCAATATTTGAAGATCGCCGGAGGTTCTGGCTGCTACTGCAGTAGAAGACAAACGGCTCGTTTGTCTAGGCAAGTAAAAGAGTCGAATTGCAAAGGTTTTGTAATTGATTATTGCTTATAATTGTTCTTCAAATAATAAGATTGACTTTCCTGGGTTTGGCTGCCCCATAGGGTTTTACCTTTAAAGAGTTCTTTAAAGGGTTTCCCTTTATAACCAATTGTTGTGTCTCGCAAGTTTGATTATTTATTTTAAAGTATTTGATTCATTTCATAATCTTGATAATTGAGATCTAACTTACTTGTTCAAAGAAATTGGTAGACAATTTCGGAGTTTTACAGGGGTACGTTGGAAATTTCAATTGGCATTAGAGCGTGGTTCACTCATTCGAGTGTGATCCGTGCCCTTGTAGATCATGTCGACGTCATTATACGTTCCATCATACTTCGATGGAGAAAACTATACTTATTGGAAAGTTTGTATGAGGGCTTTTCTCAAGTCTTTAGATGGACGTGTATGGCATTCGATTGAACGAGAATGGACTAAACCCAAGACATCTATAGATGCTTGGACAAAAGATGAAATTAGCAATTGCAATTTGAATAGCAAAGGACTTAACGCTATTTTCATGGCGGTATCCTCTGAAGAATTTGAAAGAATCTCCATGTGTGAGATTGCTAAAAAATCTTGGGATATTTTAGAGGTTACACATGAAGGCACAAGAATAGTAAAAAATTCAAAATTGCAAATGCTAACCTCAAAATTTGAAAAGATTAAAATGTTGGAAGACGAAAATTTTAATGATTTTTATGCTAAACTGACTGATATTGTAAATTCTAGGTTTAATCTCGGCAAGAAGGTGGAGGATTCAAAGATCGTGAGGAAAATTCTAAGGTTTTTACCTGAAAAATTTCGACCCAAAGTTACCGCTATTGAAAAAAGTAAAGATCTTGATGCAATAAGGGTAGAAAAATTGGTAGGTTCTTTATAAACATATGAATCTTCGCTTCCTCAAGCAAGAAAATGTAAGTCTATTACCTTAAAAACTATAAAAGAAAATCAAGATGATTTTTCTGATGAAGAAAATCTTAACAATGAGGATATAGATCTCATAGTAAGAAAGTTCAGAAAATTCATGTTTAATAAAAAGTATAATGGAAAGAAAAAAAGAGGTAAAGAATTTTTTGCAAAGAAAAATTATTTTGAAAAATGGAATAAAGAAAAATCCGATAAAGTAAAGTGTCATAAATGTTCCGGTTATGGTCATATAAGAATTAAATGTCCAAATTTCAAGAAAAGTAAAGGAAAAGTATTGAATATCACACTTAGTGATAGTTTAGAATCTGAAACTTCAAGTTTATCATCTAATTATGACAATACTTTTGTGGCTTTTTCTACTATTGTTAATGATTTTTCTGATATTGAGCTAACAGAATCTGAAAGTGATGATGACAATAGTGATTCGAAGGTTGCTCTAGTTGTGAATAATCATGAGTTGAGTTTACAAGAATCTTACAATAATGTGCGTAAAGAAGTGATCAAATTAAAGAAACTCAACAAGAAGCTGTACAAGAAATTCATTAATATGGAAAGTGAGAAAAATAATTTTTCTGATGCATTCAAAATTTCTAATATTGAAATAGCAAGATTAAGAGATCAAAAAATTTGCATTAGAAAATGAATTGGAAAAGGTTCAAGAAAAAACAGCAACACAGAAACTAGAAGATATGTTAAGTTTTCAAAAATCTAGTTGTGATCGCACGGGTTTGGGGTATATGACTTCCCAAGGTATGGAACTTAAAGACTCATCATCCACTGCCACCTCATCAAAAGATATCCTTTTTGTTAAAAGGATGTCAAGATGAGGAAACTCTAAAGAAGGCCATTTCTACAACTCATGTTCTAAGAGCCTCACATGATAGATCAATGATAAATAAGCCCAACTAAGGTAAGTCCAAAGGTAAGTTTATTCCTATTTGTCATTATTGTGGTGTTGTTGGTCATATAAGACCAAATTGTTTTAACTTGAATAAAGTAAAGAAAAATGGATGTGAAAGAAATTCAAAAAGGAAAGGAAATAGTCTAGAGAATCAAGTTTGTGATATGAGTCAACAAATCAATTTTTTAAGTCTCAAAATTGGTGAAATAGCAGATTTTTGCTTTCAAAATAAAGAAAATATCATACAAAGTGATGTTGATAAAAAAAAATAGGCCAAAATTTAAAACAAAGAAGATGTCATGTCACATTAATGGATAGGACTACTTGCATGTTCTTGCATCCTTTATATTATTGCATTAGCCTAGGACATGCATTTTATTTTTCTATTTTGTTTTATGTTTCTGTTTTTCAATTTTAAATAAGAAAAATATAATATAAAAAAAAATTCTGGTTTGGTTCAAAACTTTTCTTTAAGGAAAGTGCATACTTGATATGTCAAAGTTTGAGCATTTGTGTTCTCACATAATAAATTCCTAAACCTATCCATCTTTCTATTTTGTGCGATTCACTTGTGCATACTAACCCTATATATTATCTTGGCAAAGTTTATTTTCGATGCACAATGAAAAACTTATATATATGCCTTTTATAATTAAAGTTCACATCATTTAATGAGATGCTCTTCAAAGAGAGAGTTCATACCTTGAATTAACTAATACTAGTTGAACCTAGTACATCAATAAAGAGCTCTCCTCTTGCCAAACACAAAGAGTTGATCCATATAGAAAAAGTCGGTGTTAATTCATTGCGGAAAAAGACAAACACTCTACACAGATCTATCTCCTTAAGTCCTTATAGAAAGAATCGTTGCTCTAATCATTATGGAAAAATACGAGCAACAAAAATGGACATAAAAAAAGGATTGTGCAAACTAATGTTTGGAGGAGATGCTCATGTATCTAGGCCCTAGCATAAAGTTTGACTTTTGAGGTAAGTGACAATCTCTTGGGAGCATCTAAAAAAAAAAAAACTCATGGATAATATTATAAAAATATATTGAGAAAAATAAAATAAAATAAAGAGTTACTACCTTATATAAGTTTGCTCATTCACACACTCACATGAACTTTGACATTGATGATCTTATGAGGAGTGAACATCCATAGTGATTGTTGCAAATAAAAGGATGTACTTTATTGAATTTGTTTTGTGAGTTACACTATGTTTGAACTAAGATGCATTTAGGCATGTTACTTGCCCTATTGCTTTTTCATATATTTAAATATATATAAAAAAAAATCATTTTTTGTTATTTTTATTTTTTCTAATCTCTTTTTATTTTGGTTTCTATAAAATAAATACAAAAATAAAAATATAAAGTTTTTTGTTTGGTTTGTTTGAGATATGAGCCTAAATCTGTGTTTTTGGTCTCTTATGATGGTGTTGCAGTAGTCCCAATGGGACTCTTTTTCCTCGAGCACGTGCCTAAGCACACGACACTTATGTGCCTTATGTTTTTTCTTTCTTGTGTCTCATACATGTGCCGACTGATTGAGCTGAAATATTGCATATTTTAGCTATTTAAAACCAATGTATTTTAAATTCATCATAATATTATTATTAGTTTTAAATGGAAAAATGATTAATAAGGATAAATCAAAGTTGTGATTTTAATTGATTAAAAGCATGAATTTCTGCTTGAATTCTACCAACTATTGATTACTTTGCATTCTAGTCCATAATTTTTCTTGCTTTCTATTATCATTTGCGTTTGTGCCATTGTTTTTCCTGTTCTTCATGTTCATAAAGTTTCTTGAGCTATCTTTCTATCTTTTGGGTTCAATCCATGAACCTCAAAAAATAGAAGCACTTCTTGCCATCTTTGAATGGAAATTGCTCAAGCTAATTTTTCATTTGTGTTATTTTGTTGTTAAGTGTTTTCTTTTTTTTAATCTCCATCTCCATTTTTCGTGCATACCATGGTTCATTATGTTCATGCCTTGTTCATACTTTGTCTTGAGCTTTCCCACCATTCAAACACTCCCAACTACATCTAACCTCATACACGGCCACACCAATCACCCCACATCATGCTCACTTAAACCATGACCCACAATTGCCCTCCAACAAGCCACCAAACTTCCAAAGCCTAGCCCCCACTTGTCGTCCAACCCATTCCTCATTTCCCTCAAAACTCACGGATGCCCTTTTCACACTCAAATAAATCCACCAACTCATTTCCAACCCACCTAAATTATACATTAATTGGAAGGCTGCTTGTTTGGCTTAACTTACATCGGTTGGTGCAGCTAAATTAAGGTGAGGAACATGTGATGGATTGGAAGAAGAAGGCTGCTGCTGTCCACTGAAATTAACATAGAAGAAGTCATCAAAGGCTGTTGCTTTCCACCAAAATGAAGGAAGAAGAAGGCTGCTGCTGTCCACCAATTGTCTCCACCAAATTTGACATTGAAAAAGTCATAAAAGGCTGCTTCCTTTTCATTAAATTGGACAAGAGCCGAAATGAAGGAAGATAGAAAGAGAACATGTGACGGATTGGAGTTTAGTCGGCTGGATTAATTTCTCTAGCAGGAGTGATAGTCGATTTGAAGGATTTTATTGGTGCTGACTTTATTCTGGTGAGTAGAGACATAGAGAGAGTTGGTCAGTGCATGATTAGAGAGAGTTGTGTGCTGGAATTAAAAAGGAGTGAGTCGATGCATTTCTGGAACTGAATTAGATTGAAGAAGGGAGATGTGTTGTGCTGTGATAGAAGGAGGCAATCGGTGGGTGCTTGTGTTGTATCGGTGCAGATTATTTTTCTGGAAGTAATAAGCAGTCGGTGCATGCTTTTTCTAGGGGTTGAAAGCAATTGGCTGGAATTATTCTTAAAGTAGGTGAGTGTTGTGTGCTGAAATTAAAAAAAATAAAAATAAAAAATAAATAAAAAAACAGATTGAAGAAAAGAGATAGGAGAAGTCGGCTAGTTAATTTGATTGGAGGAAGGGCAGCACCAACTTGAGGCAAAGAAGAACCGTGTATGAATTTTCAACAAGTTAGGCGTGAAGTGTGAATGATGTGCTGAATTTTCTGTATACATACCGTGTTGGACTTGGTTGCTTGGTTTAAATTGAGGAAAAGATTGAATGCAAGAGGCGGCAATAAAAGATTGAATGCAAGAGGTAGCCGAATTAAGGTGTGAATGCAATTAAGTGTGAATGCAATTGAGGTGTGAATGCAATTGAGTGTGAATGCAAATGAAGTATGAATGTGAGATGCAACTAGCCAAGATGTTCGGCTATAAAAGGATGCAGTCCGAACTCAACAAAAATTCAACTTACAACACACAACTACAACTTACATTTTATAATTTTCTACTTTTGTTATTTCTTTGTTATGTTCTTGAAAGAGTTGGCTCTTTCTTGTATTTGGATTTTTGTTTTTCCTTTTGGCTTCAAAGCTTTGTTATTTTAGCATTTTTATTAAGTGTATTAAGATTTGTTCTAGAATTTTATTTCATTAAGAGTAATACCTTAATATTAAGTGTGCTAGTTGTTTCATTACTATTTTGTTTCATGCAACAAAAAAAAATTGTTTTAGAAGTTTTAATCAAATTGCTAGTTTGTTTCATGAAACAAAAAGAATTGTTTTAGAAGTTCTCATTAATTGTGTTACCTTAATTTATTGCAAGAAATGTTTGGTTTTAAGTTTTTGTTTTTGTTTTTGATTTTTCTGAACATCATACGTGGGGAGTAGAGAAATTATTCTAGAGTTATTATTAAAGGTTTAGAGATTAATTTTCAAGAGTGATACGTGAGAAGTTGTTTCCTTTTTGTTTTGAATTTCAATTGAATAATGAAAGGAAGTTTTCGTTTAGACTTTTCGTTTTCTATTTTTATTTAACTTCAGTTTAAAGTTTATAGAATACTTTTGAGATATTTTTTTACTTAGAAGTTTGGTTAATTTATTTTCTGTTTACTTATTTTGTGTTATTTATTTTTCTCACTTCCTTAAGTTTTCATTTAATAGTGATTACAATTGTTATGTGTTATTTTGAGAATTTGTGATTTAATTACAAAGATGAATTCTAGAATCTTGGTTTTGGGCATTTTCAATTTTCAGTTCATGTTTTGTCAATTACTTTCTAATTTAGTTTAATTCTTAATTTAATTTTATTAATTTCTGAGTTTAATTTATTAGTCCTTTACATTTCAATCCAACAATCAAAATCTAAAAACATGAATCTAGTCCATGACTAGTACCCTTTTCCATCCATTGCACATACCATCATTTTATTTTCTCTTTGTGAAGCTTTTCACATTTTTTTCAACGAGTTTAATTTTAAGCAACTTTTCCTGAGGAGACGATATAGGAATTTATTCCTAATTATTACACGACATCCTCCTGCACTTGGGATAGCATTAGTGCTACTCATTTTTGAGTGAGTCAAGTTTTTGGCGCCGTTGCCGGGGATCAAACCCGGGTCACCCGCGTGACATGCGGGAATACTTACTGAAAGGCGGGAATAAGTGATATTTATTCTATTTTGTGTCTCGTCAGATTAGTGACCAAAAGGGGGAGTATTGGAAGAGCAAATTGGAATATTTTGATATTGTGAAATTTAGTGAGAGTTTAATGAATTTACTGAAAATAAAAAAGGGGAGCAACAAAATATTGAGGGGGAGAACTATATACTTCAGGGGGAGCAGCAGAATATTGAGGGAGAGAACTAAGTATTGAACATGGTTATTGATGACGACTAGAACACTTTCGTTTTGTAGGTTTACATTACATCTAATTTTTTATTATTATTGATACTAGCTTCAAAGAATGTTCTATGTCATTTCTTATCATTTCTGTATTAAGATATTTTTTACGAGATCTTGGTCTGCTGGTAGTTTTTGTCTTTGGTACACACTACATTCATCAAGTTGGTTTTGTGACCGATCCGTCAAAGGGAAGATTATATATGCAAGACATTCATTAAGTTAGTTTTGTCACCAATCCGCCAAAGGGGGAGATTGTAAAGACAAAAATTGGTTAGGATTAGATGACTAAATAATAAGGTTTATCTTATCATTATTTGATTAAATTTGGATTAAGGATAAGATTTATCTTATCATTATTTGATTAAATTTGGATGAATGTAAAATAAGTATTGATTTGTATGTAAACAATATTGAGTCTATCTATAAGTCTTAGATGTTGTTTAGATAAATATTTAAGGTTAAAATCGAGTTCTGGAAGATTGGTATTTATCAAGAAGAAAGTTGAACAGAGTTTAGTCAATAACAGAAGATATTATCGCGAAATGTTAGCAGTCCGTCAGAACACATTTTCGCATCTGTTGCTAACCATCAGCAGAGTCCTACTGCGACTAGAACTCTTTCCAGACTTTCTATTTAAAGGGATTCGGTTTTGTATCTTTTCAAGCACTTTTAGCCACGAATTTCAGAGAGGATATTCTGAACATTTATGAGAGAAAATTCACTTGAGAATTTTCATGTGGTTTTTCATATCTTCTTGAGTATGATCATACTTTGAGTGTAAAGGAACATCGATTGGATTTCAGCCTCTAGAGTTTCAGAAGAGAAGTCAACATTTGAAGATCGCCAGAGGTTCTGGCTGCTACTGCAGTAGAAGACAAATGGCTCGTTGTCTAGACAAGTGAGAGAGTCGAATTGCAAAGGTTTTGTAATTGATTATTACTTGTAATTGTTCTTCAAATAATAAGATTGACTTTTTTGGGTTTGGCTGTCCCGTAAGATTTTACCTTTAAAGAGTTCCTTAAAGGGTTTCCCTTCATAACCAATCGTTGTGTCTTGAAAGTTTGATTATTTATTTTAAAGTATTTGATTCGTTTCATAATCTTGATAATTGAGATCTAACTTATTTGCTCAAAGAAATTGGTAAACAATTTTGTGGTTTTACAGGGGTACGTTGGGAATTTCACATGTGAACTTGCAGGAAGAACAATTGTCAATATCTAGAAATAGGCTTGAAGGAGCCTTACTCAGTCTTGAAGATCTCAACAGCATTTCTTATGGTTCAAAGGTTATTATATCTAATTGACTTTGTTCTTTGTTGATGAAAAGTCTTGCAAGTTATGCTGCTTCCGTTTCGATTATGCAAAGAACATATAAATTAGATGAAAGGCTTTTACTTTTCATTCTTTATATAATTCAAAAATTGATACTAAAATGGACTTCCTTCGTGGAAAGGTCTTGATATTTAGTTCATGCACTTTACAGGTTGTCAAAGAAACATTAAGAATGTCAAATGTCTTGTTGTGGTTTCCCCGCGTGGCACTTGATGACTGCACAATAGAAGGCTAGTTTCTCCTTTGTTTTGATTATGCTAAAGGTCCTACACAGATATTGATCTGGATCAATATTTATTTACGCTTCTTGCCTTAAAACTACTGAAAAACTCATTTTGGGTTCATAAATAGCTTCTTCTGAGTCATAATTTTTGCCTCAATGGAAACGCCTTTTCATCAATTATGCATGAATTATTGCAGGTTTTGAGATAAAGAAAGGATGGCATGTGAACATTGATGCAACTTGTATACACTCTGACCCAGATCTCTTCAAGGATCCCATGCAATTCAATCCTTCTAGATTTGATGTAATTAGCTCTATACCCAGTTCCTGCTCATTCCTTAACTTTCTGGTATAAACACTAGATAAATGACCTTTAGGTGTAAGATTTAAAGTAACCAAGCCTTATTTATCCATGCAGGAAATGCAAAAACCATACAGTTTTTTACCTTTTGGATCAGGACCAACAACCTGCATAGGAATGAACATGGCAAAGGTGACAATGTTGGTATTTCTACACAGGTTGACTAGTGGATACAAGTGAGTTTAACCTATCCAAGATTTCATCCTATCTAGCAAAAAAAAGACCCAAGATTTCATCCTGTTTTGTTACATTATTTGTGCAGGTGGACTATTGATGATCAAGATACTTGCTTGGAAAAGAAATCACCTATTCCTAGACTGAGAAGTGGTTGTCCAATAACTTTGGAGTCCTTGAGGGGTATTGGGAATCAAGCATAGATGTGTTCCATCTTGGACGTAGCATACTTGGAAAACGCGAAGGATGCTGGACACAAATCCTAAATAAGGTTATTATGGGTTATTGTAAATATGTTCATTATGACTAGATCACTATGGCGGAACCAGCTAGCACGACAGTCCTTTTCATACTGATTCTCCAGCAGTTGTGAAAATTGATTCCCACTTTATTGCTTTCCTTTACTTATACCTTTTTTTTATTTTTCCATAATAAATCAAAAATCTTATTCAAAGAAACAACCATCATTACATCAAAGACTCAGCCCAAATAGTTTGAGCGATGCATACAGGAAAAGAATTCCACCACATCACTAAGTCTTGAAGATGCCATGCATATCTTGCCAATTTGTGAGCTGCTTCATTAGCCATACGTCCAGTATACTCTATAGAACACTTTGGAAAATACTTCATCAATCTCTTAACTTCATACACTAGGTTGCCTAACAGTTCTATAGAATCCCTTCAACAAGAACTTCATTCACTAAGATCAGCAAGTCACTCTCTATGAACAGCTCTTGTAAGCCCAAAGGGATACAAATCTGAAGACCTCTTACCATTGCTAGCAATTCAATTTCTAAAGGGTCATTTACCTCCCTTTCTTTGTTACTAGCCGATTGAACAACCTCTCTCTTTTCATTCCTTAGGATGATTCCCACCCCAGCACTACATTGATTTGCAAAAATAGCTCCATCCACATTTGATTTAACAAATCCATTAGGAGGTGGAAGCCACCTACATATTGCTTGTATGTTCTGCTTAGAAAGATCATGCACTGCCCTGTACTCCATAGACATAGATAAAACATATCCAATTGTCTGCTTAGGACTAAGGACTTGATTTGCATACATATTCTTGTTCCTTCTATACCACATACCCCCTGCTATGAAGAAAAAGTTTTCAAGCTCACCATGAATCCCCATCTATTGCACTTTTCTTATTGTCTGCAGAAAGTCTACTTGTTTTTCAGCAACTAACAAGTTATGAAAATATTTCTTTCAGCACTCTCTAATTGAAGGACATAATAAAAGAGCATGACTAAAATCTTATTCTTTCTCATTACACCATTGACACGAGGCCTCCATAATCACCTTTTTAGTCCTTAAATTCTTCTTTGTTGGTAGCCCCTCCTTGTTAGCCCTCTAAGCAAATAATTTGATTCTGTTGGGGATTTTCAACTTCTAAATCTTCTTCCATATCTATTTTTGTTCCTCAACATTAGAACATTCACCCACCTATCCAGATGGACCAGGAGTTTTAAAAAATCTATATGCACTCCTTACACTAAATTGTCCATACTTCTCATGCTCTCAAATAAGGCAATCAGGTTTGTTCTTTGAACTTAGCATTATCTTTAACACTTTTGCTACTTCTCGAGGAGGAATAATTGTTTTAACTTTCTCTACATTCCACCATTTAGTGTTAGCATCAATTAGACTTGCCACCAGCTCCCTTTTGTGGTCAGCATGTGTATTTGGCTGAGGTGGCACCAATTTATGATTTGGTAACTAAAACTCAATCCAAATATTTATTGACTGCCCATCCCCCATCCTCCATCTACATCCATGCAGCAGCTTCTATTTTGTCTCCCATATCCCCCTCCAAACATATGATGGTGCATACCCTAATTTAGCCCCTTTAAAGCTTGTATCTGGGCAGTAATTGGCCTTGAACACTTGATGAAGTAAAGTATTTTCTTCTTTCAAAATTCTCCACCCTGGCTTGGCTAGTAAAGCTTAGTTGAAAAGCTGCAAATCCTTAAATCCCATCCCAACATTGGCTTTTGTTTCACACATATTCTTCTAGCTCACCCATCTTATGTTGTTTTCATCTTTCTTCTTCCCTCACCGAAACTTGGCCATAAGATTTTATAGTTTAGTGCATAATGTAACAGGCAATTTAAAGCAACTCATGGTATAAGTTGGAATTGATAAAGCAACAGTTTTAATCAAAACTTCCCTACCTCCTTGAGAAAGCAGTTTTTCCTTCCATCCCTTGAACTTAGTCCACACTTTATGCTTCAAATCTAAAAAGGCATTTTTCTTTTCTTTACCAACCATAGGAGGGAGACCTAAATGTTTCTCATATTGTTGGTGATGTTGGACTCCTCAGAAAGCCATGATCACTTCTTGTAGACTATGTGGTACTTTTCTGCTAAACACCATATAAGTCTTCTCACAATTCACCTTCTGTCTAGAGGCTTGTTCATAAATTTCTAGCAAGTATTGAATATTTAAATTGGTCTACAAAGTTGTCCTGCAAAAATGAACAATGTCATATGCAAATAGAATGTAGTTAATCTTGGGTGTTCTTTTACATATTTGTATCCCATCCATTTGTTTATAAACTATTGTTTCCTTCAAAAGTACTATAAGGCCTTCAGTACATAATAGGAACAAGTAAGGAGAGATGGAATCCCCTTGCCTCAAACCTCTAGTTGGATACACAGGGCCTTTAGGCTCTCCATTCACCAAAATTAAAAATGACAGTCTTTACACACAACATTATCAACTGAATTCATCTAGCCTCAAAACCCATTCTCTTCATCACCCGTTCTAGAAAATTCCACTTCACATGGTCATAAGCCTTACTCATGTCAAGTTTCAAATACATGAATTCTTACTTTGCACCTCTCTTTTGCCTT
The DNA here is from genome assembly GCF_018687715.1 of Carya illinoinensis. NCBI lineage: Eukaryota > Viridiplantae > Streptophyta > Magnoliopsida > Fagales > Juglandaceae > Carya > Carya illinoinensis. The sequence continues at coordinate 7,395,171 of NC_056758.1, read as the reverse complement.
AAGAAATGTACCAGTTCATATGTGATCCCCCTTTTTAACTTGTGTTTTTATTAAAGGAATATTTTAATTTAATTAAAATAGCAGTTCTTTTATTTTAAATTATCGTATTTTAATTGAACTTATTTAGCTGTGAAAATTATTTTGTAGAGCTTTCTTAATATTAATTATTGTTTTAAGTTTAATTTGCTATTTAATTTATTTTAGTTTATTTTCAGATTTAAAATTTAGTAATTAGTTTTTACTAGTTATTTATTATATTTTATCTAGATCTAGTGTTTAAATTATTTTATTCGTTTTATAGCTTTTAAAGTTGCTTTCGTTGGATCAGTTTCTGGACTCCAGAGGTGAGGACTGGACCTCATTTCTTTTCTCCATCTTTTTTTTTCTCCCCTCTTTCTTCTCTCTTTTTCTTTCTTTTTCTTCTCTTTTTCCTCCGATTTTTTCTTCCCATGCGCACGTCTCTCTCTCTCTCTCTCTCTCTCTCTCTCTCTCTCTCTCTCTCTCTCTCTCTCCCCCCTCCATTTTCGTCGTTTTACTTCTGCCGCCGTTTACCAGCACCATGCATCTCACCACCCACCCAGATTACTTCCCCTCCGACCGATGATCATCCCCACCTAATTGCACCTCCATCCAAATCACCATTAACCGCCATGAGCTCTTCTAAGCCACAACGTCTTTTCCCTCCAGCACTGTTGTCGTTCCACCTCTGGCCACAATCACCGACCTATTGCCGTCCTAAACCACCCATTTTCAGCTCCGATTCGTCGTCGTAGCAGTCCCCATGACCACACTTTCCGTTTTGAGATTCTTGGCCTTCTACGACCATTTTCGCCGCCACTCATGGCCAACCCTCACTTCCACTAGCTTCATAAACACTTCTAAGCTATTCCCTATTAATCACAAGCCTTGGTTCACCCTCATTCAAAAGTGGGTATTTTGTAACCCACGCCACAATGTTTTTACACTGTTACGTTGCTTTTTCTTCGCCCTTTTCAACTTGTTGATCCTTCGAAAATTGTTATATAGCACTGTAAATGTTTTTTCAAACTTCATTTTAGATTTAAATATATTATTACTTTTACAATATATTGTGACTGGTTGGTTATTCCGGACTGAGTCCGAGGAGTTGGGGGTCAGATGGATTTGAGGAATGAGTTATTTGTTTGTTGTTGATGTTGAGAATTGTTGGATATTTTGTGTTGTATCATTTGCATCGCATGGTGCATGCATGTACATGTGTTAAATTGTGAGAACTGAGTTTTCAGGCATAAATGAATTTTCGGGTGCGTGTGTATAACGACCCTAAGCCGGGATGGGACAATATCTTGGTAGAGCTCCTCTGGTCACTCAGAGTGGATAATACTGAGTGACATTCCCTGGATTATCGCTGGGCGACGACCGGATCGTACGATATAGTAACGCTGTCATGTTAACTTCGTGGTCCCTTGGCTAGCAGGGACTAGAGAATGGCCTGATCTAGGTACACGTTGGGCGCGAGATTGGGTATCATTCATTTAGATATCACATGTGTAGTCATTACCTGCAGTGTGGTATAGGAGCCAAAGTGTGCGAATGATCCCTAGGGAAGATCATGGTGCATGCATTAAATTTGAAACTGGTTTTGGATTTCGGATATGGGCCATTTTCTAGAAAAATGACGAGTTTGATTAAAGGATTATTTGTGAGCCATTTTATGGGAAAATGGCGAGCTTTTATATGTGGGCTTTGTGATCCATTTTTCTGGAAAAATTGTGGTTTTCTCATGTTAGACCATTATCTAGGATAATGGCGAGAAATTGTTTTAAAGGAATTTATTGTGGGCCAAAAAGGAGATTTTGGCATGCGTGGAAAAATGAGGATTTTTGGACCATGGCATTTGGCATTTGTTCATGCATATTGTTGAGTTTAATATATTTTTATCTTATAGTGTTTGGATTATTACTTACCTGCGGCACCATTTTTTGTACCGTAGATTTTGATGCAGAGGTTGAGGAGAAGGAAGATGAGCCCGAGAAGGTAGCTCCGCCAGAGTTTTGACTTAGAGTTGTTTTATGTTGAAAATTATCTCTACTGGTTTTTATGTTATGTAATTTGGATTTGAGACTTATAATATTTTATTATGTGTGATTTAAACGAGTTTGTATTTAAATAAAAAAAAATTATGGTACTTAGATGTAAGACTTTTATTATCAACTGTGTGGTTTTATTATACACTTGTTGCATGTACACACACTTGGCACTTGGTGATGGGATGTGTGACCTGTGTTGTCATCATCCTGACGTCTCGATTTTCACGTATCCGTACGTGGAAGTTAGGGGAGTCACAGGTGGTATCAGAGCAGTTCGGCTCTGCGTAAAACCACATGTCCCATAGGTGGTGTACCAGAAAATTTTATAGGCTTGATTTGAAATTATTTTATTTATCCAATTTGAATTGTGTTTATTTAATTTGATTCGATTTTATTTGATTTGAAATTAATTAATTAAATTCAAATTTATTTTATTTAATTCCATTTGATTTAATTGATTTTGTTTGATTTGAATTGAAATTATGTTATTTTATAGTGGATTTTATTTTATTTTATTTTATTTTGCTTTGTTTTATCTTGTCCGAAGTTGAAAAGTGGGTTAAGGGTTACGCTATAGCATGAAGATGGTATGATCGGGAATACCATTAGGTATGAATATTTAGTGTAGTAGGCTGAAATTTTTATTGATGTGGTTTGCTTTTATAATATCAAGGCTTGAAGGGAACGGCATGGTTTAGGCGATCCTTGTGGGGTAGGAACTCAAGTCATAATGAGGAAGGGAAATAGCTTTAAGTCTCTTAAATTGATTGAGGTATTAGGTTTTGTAGAATTTATGTAATGAGTCTGTAGAGTAGGAGATTGTAAGTTCAACAAACATCAAGGATAAATTTATGGGAATTTCATTTAAGGTTTACGGTTTTGTGGACTTTAGGAAATGATTTGTTTTCATTTAATGATTTAGATTTTGAAAGTTTTGGGAGGCGATTGTTTTATTATCGGATCTAAGGTCTTTGATCTTGTTATTTCGGAGAATGATCTTTAGATGATCTAAGGTTTTAGGATGACTTGATGGATTGGTTTATAGTAAGATTTGAGTTTTTGACACGCAGATTTGGTATGCTAACTCGATCTACCCTATTTGATTAGTCTGTAACCATTATCATAGGGGTGATCAGAGTTAAGTTTTTTATATGGAAATTTTCGAGGAGTGTATTTTCTGAGGTTTAGGGGTATTGCGCTAGTTCAAAAAATGGTTATTATTATCTTGAAGTTATAGTATTCCTTTGCGTAGATGGAGGTTTCAATCCTTTTAGAGTGCAATGATGGTCCTAGATAGAGTGCGCATACTTGGGTTAGATGGCTATTTTTCTGATTTAAGCTGGGGGGGAATGTTGTGGTTTAGTTAAATCCATAAGGACGAAGGTAGGAGCCGTGAATGAACAGAGGTAACAACTAATAAGAGCGCAAGGAATCTAAGGTTAGAATTCTATAGGATTTACGGAACGAGTTTATGGAACCTCAGGTGGTAGATTCAACGAGCATTTGAGGAGTTGATTAAATTGGAAGTTTTAGATTTTTGCCTAAAGCAATTTGACGACATTTTGTAAGTTAATTTGTCTACAACCATTAAGACGACAATTCATCTAATGTAAGCAATCGATGTATAGATTTTCAAGAAGAGATTTTCTCTATGAGACTCGAAGGTAATATTTTTGCTGACTCATGAAGAGGGTTGTATTTTTAAAAAGTTTTGGAAAACTTATGGTTTAGAAGATGCTTATTCTCGAGTTGGGGGTTATAGGGTTAGTAGATTTTAGGAAATGATTCTTTTTAGGTTTTAGGACTAAGGTAGTGTAGGTTAGGAAATAATTTTGTCGATCCTAAAAATATAGGGCCATCCAAGGTGTTGGAGATGGTAGTTTATGTGTTGGTTTTAAATGAGTGTGTTAATTTGAGTGTTGGTATTTTAGTATTTTTGGGTTTGAGGCTGTATGTTCGGCCGACTCTTAGGAATGGATTTTTGTATATTTAAGGATATAAGTTGAGCAGATTCAGGAATAATTTTTATTGACTTGAGGATATAAGTCTAGATGATGAAAATTGTAGCAGTGGATCACTTGAAAGTTAGATGATTATTGGTTTTGGCTAAGAGTGCATGAGATCGATGCGTAGTAGTGGTGAGTGTGTATGGGTTTCGGAGAGTGCTGGTCCTAGTCTCACTTATTTTTGATTTGGTGGAACTTGAAGAGGAATCGGTGTAAGAATATTAAATTCAAGAGATATATTGGCTTTGAGTTTTTGGTAAGATGATCAAAGTGTATAGTGGAAATGGGTTACCCAATAGAATGATGGTAGGCAATGATTGTTATGATTCTTCGCAGGAATTAATTGTGACTTGAGTTCACTTAGGAATTTAAATTTAGAAGCTATATTGTGTCTTAGAGACTGAGTGTCTAGTGGGAAGAATTATAGACATTATTATTTAATTTGAAGAGCGTTTGTTGGGTCACCATGTGTGGTGTATGATAAAATCTTGGAAGTTGGAACTTAGGTATCAACGGTGGATAATATAAATGGATTTAGGAGGTAATATGGCTTTAAGATCCAAGAGTATTGTACAATAATTTTGAAGGATTGAATATTTGAGTAGTATGGCTTGTCTTGAGGTTTAATTGGGATGTGCAATTGAAGGAACTAGTTGTGTAGATACTAACTATGGAAGTAGATGTAGGTAGGCGAGTTATCAAGAAGGTTTCAATAATGTTTTGGTGAGTTTTATGGTGGTTCGTATTTAGATTAGTCATTGTCAGGTTAGATGATATTAGAAATTTAGGTGATGAGCTTTTAAATATAGATTGTTAGGTAAAAGTTTATAGTCAATCTTGTGGGTTGGTTGGTATGGATTCGAGCCTTTTAGGTTATCTTCCTTATCTGAGATGTGGTCGTTTTATTTTGAGATGATGATGCTTGTTTTCATTTTGGGATGTTGAGGTTGATGGGTATTGATTTTTGTCAACAATCATGGATATATTTTTGCGGAATGTTGATTTTGATTAAGGCAGTGATGGACAACTGAGAAATGAGTGATAATTTATGGTTTTTGGAGGTATATTATTTTCTATCGAAATGTGGTAAAGGTTTTCTTATGAGTAGGTATTGATTGGGCTTGTACTTGATTATGTTAATTTATGAGGATATAGCATTTATGTATTTTGGCGAGTTAACAAAGTGCGCGTGAAAGCATGATTTTTGGAGATACTTAGATATTCAAATTTTGTGTTGATTTTGACGAATTAGTAGTGATTCAAATTTTTAATAGGAGATTAATTATTTGGTCGTGCAAATTTTGTTTATTGATGGTTAACTTTGGAAGTGGCTATTAGGTTACCAAAGTTAGAATAAAATGAAAGTTTAGAAGGTAAAACATAGACGTTGATTGATATTAGCAATTTATCATGTGAAGATAATAACCATTGAAATTTATTGGGAGTTATTGATGATATGTATCTCTCAAATATGTTCTGAGTTGTATCTTATATCCTACTTTGGTGTTTATATTTGACCTCACAAATTTCGAGGACGAAATTTATTTTAAGAGGGGATGTGATATCCCCTTTTTACGTTTGTTTTTATTGAAAAAATATTTTAATTTAATTAAAATATTAATTTTTTTTATTTTAAATTATCGTATTTTAATTGAACTTATTTGGCTGTGAAAATTATTTTGTAGAGCTTTCTTAATATTAATTATTGTTTTGAGTTTAAATTTCTATTTAATTTGTTTTAGTTTATTTTTAGATTTAAAATTTAATAGTTAGTTTTTACTAGTTATTTTAGCTAGATGTGGTATTTAAATTATTTTATTCGTTTTATAACTTTTAAAGTTTCTTTCGTTGGATCAGTATCTGGACTCTAAAGGTGAGAACTGGACCTCATTTCTTTTCCCCATCTTTTCTTTTTCTCTTTTTTTTTTCTCCTCTCTTTCTTTTCTCTTTTTCTTTATTTTTCTTCTCTTTTTCCTCCTGTTTTTCCTTCCCATGCACACGTCTCCTCTCTCTCTCCCCTTCATTTCTGCCGTTTGCCTTCTGCCACCCAAAGCTGCAGTTTGTCTGCGCCGTGCATCTCACCACCCACCCAGATTTCTTTACCTTCGACTGGTGATCATCCCCATCAAATTTCACCTCCATCCGAGCCACTGTTAACCATCACGAGCTCCTCCAAGCCACGGCGTCTTTTCCCTTCAGTGCTGCCATTGTTCCACCTCTGACCACCATCTCTTCATAGCTTATCACTAACCTCTTTTCGTCATAAACTACCCATTTCCAGCTCCAATCCATTGCCGTAGCAGCCCCAATCCATCGTCATAGCAGCCCCCACGACCACACTTTCCATTTTGGGATTTTTGGCCTTCTACTGCCGTTTTCACCGACACCCATGACCAACCCTCACTTCCACTAGTTTCATAAACACCTCTAAGGTATTCCCTATCAATCTCAAGTCTTGGTTCGTCTCCATTCAAAAGTGGGTATTTTGCAACCCACGGCCATAGTATTTTTACACTGTTACGTTGCTTTTTCTTCACCCTTTTCAGCTCATTGATCCTTCAAAATTTGTTATATAGCACTGTAAGTATTTTTTCAAACTTAATTTTATATTTAAATATATTATTACTTTTATAATATATTGTGACGGTTGGTTATTCCGGACTGAGTCTGAGGAGTCGGGAGATCGGATGGATTTGAGGAATGAGTTATTTGTTTGTTGTTGATGTTAAGAATTTTTGGATATTTTGTGTAGTATCATTTGCATTGCATGGTGCATGCATGTACATGTGTTAAATTGTGAGAACTGGGTTTTCAGGCGTAAATGGATTTTCGGATGCGTGTGTATATCAACCCCAAGCTAGGTTGGGGTATTATCTAAGTGGAGCTCCTCTAGTCACTCGAGAGTGGATAATACTGAGTGACATCCTCTGGCTCTGGGCGACGACCAAATCGCACGATACAGTAACGCTGTTGTGTCGACTCCGTGGTCTCTCGGTTGGCGGGGACTAGAGGATGACTTGGTCCATGTACGCACTAGGCGCGAGATTGTGTATTGCTCGTTTAGATGTCACATGCGTAGTTGTTACCTACAGTGTAACATAGGAGCTAGAGTGTGTAGATGATCCCTATGGGAGATCATGGTGCACGCATTAAATTGGAAACTGGTTTTGGATTGAAAACTGGTTTTGGATATGGGCCATTTTCTGGGAAAATGGCAAGTTTGATTAAAGGATTATTTGTCGGCCATTTTTAGGGAAAATGACAAGATTTTATATGTGGGTTTTGTGATCCATTTTCTGGAAAAATAATAGTTTTCTCGTGTTGGGCTATTATCTGGGATAATGGCGAGGAATTGTTTTAAATGAATTTATTGTGGGCCAAAAAGGAAATTTTGGCATGCGTAGAAAAATGAAGATTTTTGGACCATGGCATTTAGCATTTATTCATGCATATTGTTGAGTTTAATATATTTTTATCTTGTGGTGTTTATATTATTACTTACTTGCGGCACCATTTTTGGTACTATAGATTTTGATGCAGAGGTTGAAGAGGAGGAAGCTGATCCCGAGGAGGCGGCTCTGCCAGAGTTTTGACTTAAAGTTGTTTTATGTTAAAAATTATCTCTACTAGTTTTTATGTTATGTAATTTGGATTTGAGACTTATAATATTTTATTATGTGTGATTTAAACGAGTTTATATTTAAACAAAAAAATTCTGGTCCTTAGTTGTAAGACTTTTATTATCCGCTGCGTGATTTTATTATACACTTATTGCATGTACACATACTTGGTATTTGGCGATGTAATGCGTGAATCGTGTTGTCATTATCCTGATGCCTCGATTTCCACGTGTCCTTACGTGGGAGTTGAGGGTGTCACATCATAGGCAAGCAATACATCATTAGAGATAAGTCTTCCTAGGACAAAAACAATTTGTGAGGGTGAAATTACATTTGATAGAATGCACTTCAGTTTATTTGCAAGGACTTTTGAGATCAACTTGTAAACTACATTGCAGGATAGGCCAATAATCTAAAATATTCTTAGGTTGTCACTTCTTTGGGATCAAAGTCATGAAAGTATGGTTTATTTCAGTTGGGAGTTGGCCACTATTAAGAACCTGCAAGATAGCCTCTGTGACATCCTTTCCCACTACAAACCAATACTTTTGAAAAAAAATTAGTGACATGCCATCATGATTAGGTGCATTTGTAAGGTTTATTTGTTTTAAGGCCAAATAGACTTCACTGGCACAAAAAGCCCTTGAAAGTCTTGCATTCATTTCTATATCAACCCTTCTTGTCAAACCTTCCAAAAATTCCAAGTTCCCAACCTGGTAAGAGGACTTGAAGAGAGCATTGAAATATTCGAGGATGACTCTATCCCTACCCTCATTCTCCTGCCAGTTGAGTTTGTATCACCCTCTTTCAACCACAAGGCTTTTAACCTTTGTCTTTATATTATTTCATCTCTTTCCAGCCCTTTTTGCACTTCAGCTCTTGCTTCTTTTTGTTCAGTTCTTCTGGTATGATGGGAATCCATACTAATTGGTGGGTTTGGGTGTTAAGAAGTGTTGAGGAGAGTTGTGAATAGTAATAAAAAATAGGTAAAAAATAATAATAAAGTAATGAATAGTAATAAAAAATAGGTAAAAAGTAATGAATAGTAGTAAAAGTAGGTAAAAAGTAATAATAAAGTAATGAATAGTAGTGAAAAGTGTTAATGAGAGTTGAGGTACTCTTGATACCCAAAATCAGTGTTTTAAGTTGAGACCTTCTCTAATTCTTTTCTGACATGATCAAAACTGATTTTGTTCCATACAAACAATTTCTCAAGACAAATCTATATTTCCTTCATTACTGTATTCATTTCATATAGACCTGATATTCCTTTCTATACCGTCTCAATTACTTCTTTACACTCTTTTGAATCCACCCACATTTTCTCAAATCTAAATACTCTCTAGCCTTTTGTTTTGCCTTAATTAGTAGCTTGGGTGACTGTTTTAATTATATTACTATTTTCTTTAAGGTAATGATATATTTACAAATTTTTTATGATTATTTTACAACTTATTTTATAATTATTACTATTTTGTGAAAGTTAATGATTTGCTTCCCACTCTATTTAATATTATACTGTAAAAAAAAAAAATTGTAAATAGATCATTTTTCCTGTACAAATTTTTTAATGCTAAATAGACCGAGCGTCACCATCCAAATTTATTTCAATCCCAATCTTTGAACCTAAAATCAGATCCTAACAATAACATAAGTCTTCTATAGTGGATATCTTTTAGATCATGAAAAATTTATATCCGAGAGCCATCAATCACATTTTTATTTGAGTTTTGTTATATACAAACACAGTTATGTATTAATCTGTATATCAATACTAATTTATTCATATTTAAAATTTAAATTAATATTATTTTTAATAAAATTTATTTTTTAACTAATCACATCACATTAATATACATATTAATATATAATTATACTTACAACTATATTTTTCTTCTTATATACAATAATCTCTCATAGGTTAAAAATCCAATAGGTCAATAGGGGTTGTCAGCTAGGGGGCACGTGGCATGAAGTTAAAGCAGGGACCATCTCCTTCAACTCTTCTTAATGGTACATATGAGCACAATATCCGCCATAATAATGAAAATCAACACCACTTTCAAGGTCCTTTCAGTTCTCAGAGTAGTTTGTAGTGCGGGCAATGACAATTTCACTCATATACCAAAGTACTACAATTTGCCTTTAATTGTCCCATTTTCCAATGACAAAAGTATCACAAACTACTCATTTCAGAATCCATAAATGGGTCCTTTCGCTTTGATGCGAATTTGATCCAAAATGAACATTCCACTCACGCCTTCTTTTGCATAATAACATTTATTTATTTATTTAATTTTTTCTCTTCAAATTTTTAATATAAATATATTTAAAATTTTATTACGTACAAATAAAGTTATATACTAATCTACATATTAATATTAATTTCTTCATATTCAAAATTTAAATTAAAATTATTTTTAATAAAATTTATATTTTGATCAATCACATTAAATTAATACATAATTATAATTACAACTAGATTTTTTCATATATTTATAAGGCTATAATAATAATAATAACAGAAAAAATTACTTTAAAAGAACACTCACAATTTTTTTACTATTTATAGATAAAAAAATGTCTTAAACTTTTTACTTTAAACATTCTTTTAAAACTTTTTACTTTAGAACATCCTTTCAATGTTTTCATAACGACACCTGTTCTCTTAACTTAAAATACTAGTCATATCTAGTAACTTATTTAGATTGCATGATTTAATTTAAATCAAAAATTTTAAAATCGGAATCGACACGCATTTAAAAATAAAATAACTATTTAAAGATAGCATATTCTAGTTTGGCACCTAATTACTTGAATATCACATACTAATTATTTAATTAATTAAGGTCGTAGCGAGTACTTATAAGATTTAGGCCAAGTTTCATTATACAGATTAGATGAGAAACCTCTGAATAGTAATAAAATAATTTGTGAATAATAATAAAATGATTTGAATTAAAGTGTTTAATGAGATTTTGAGAAAAGAAAAAAAAATGGAATAAAAATATTATAAAATATAATAGTTAGAATATAATTTTTTAATATAATTTTTGTTTTGAGATTTGAAAAAGTTAAATTATTTTTTATGTTTTGTTTGAAAATTTAGAAAAATTATAATGATTAGATGAAAAAATTTAAAATTTAAAATTTAAAAATCAAAAATTGAAAATTGTTTATTTTTGAATGGCGTGCTGATGTTGAGGTAAGATGTGATGAGACCATATGAGCCTTATTATAAGATGAGTTTTGTTACGTACAAATCAAATTACATATTAATCTGTGTACCAGTGCTAATTCCTTAATATTGAAAATTTAAATTAATATTACTTTAAATAAAATCTATTTTTTAATAATCACATTAGATTAATGCACATATTAATGCGCAGTTGTACTTCTAACTAAATTTTTTCTTGTACGATTCATTCAAGGGTAAATCTTTCATCAAACAATCTTATTGATCGGATTGCATTTATATATTATAAGATTTGAAAGTTGAGTTGAGATGAAAGTTGAAAGTAAAATAAAATATTATTAGAATATTATTTTTAATATTATTATTGTTTTAGAATTTGAAAACGTCGAATTGTTTATTGTATTTTATATGAAAATTTAAAAAAATTATAATAATTAAAAAGATGAGATAATTTTTTTTTTTTTTTTTACCCTTATTCCCATCTCAAGAATTTAGCTCCATGTAGTCCATTTAGCTTGCTCCATCTCCTCGGATAGCTAGCTTGTATCATCTTCTCATGTGTCTTTGTTTATGAACACATTACATACAAAACACGACATGGAAAAATCACATGATTTAATACAAAATTGGTCGATATGGTTTGTCTTAAAGTTAATTGCCCATTGTACTTTTTAATTGAATATTTGCTCTATATAATGACTTTAAGTTTGATCAATCATCGGTCGGTATGTCACTTTTCTATCAGTTAATTATTGGAAATGCGAAAGAAAGAAGAATAAAGCATTAAAAAAAAAATAAGGAAGTTAAAAGAGGCACATAAAGCATAAAAACAAAAAAATAAAAATAAAAGCTTTAAAGAAAACAAAGTGTATAAAATTTAAACACAAAAAAATATAAAATGCAACAAAAATTCTATATGTAGTTGTTACGTATTCTTTTATACATTCTATTAATGCGAATAATTGCGTCATTTTTTTAATATAAAATAGTTATTTTGATAAATTATATCAGTGAAGTGTATAAAAAATATACAAAAATCTCTTTATATATAAAAAATTTCAAAAAAAAAAAAGAAAAAAAAAAGGAAAACATAAAACAAAAAATAAATCTGAAATAGAATCATGGTGATGGTGGTTCTGATGGACCACCTCTGTGAGACATTTGGACCACCTAATAGTGGCCTGCAATATGCCACTATAGTGGTGGCCGCTCAATAGCCACCCCTAGCTAGTTGGCACTCCAGTTTTTGCACCTTTTTTTTTTAAAAAAAGGTTTTTACCTTTTTAAAAAGAAAGTTTGTTGGTTTTTTTTTTTTCTCGAATTTAAGTTTTTAATCTTTTTTTAAATTTTTTTAATAATTTTATTAAAATGTTTTCGGAATTAATTATGCAATTATTGTTTATTCTAAAAATTTAAATTGATGAAAAGAGATAGATCATCATTTGATTAGTTTGTATTATATTATTAACACTCTTTTTCCAAATTCCTATTATCATAGTATGCAAAATGATTACTTAAATTAATATTAAAATAAATTTTATTATTTAATTTATATCTTAACATTAATATGTAATTATTTTTAACTCTTTATTTTCTCGTAGCAATTCTGAATTGTGACTCAACGATCGATTTTACCAAATTAAAACTACATGAAACCAAACAATAATAATCAACTTTTTTTAATTAAAACCCAAAATTATAAATTAAACTATAAAAATATTTTGAAAATTATATATATATATATATATATATTAATGACCGTTGAAATTTAAAAACAAAATGGCACTAGAGGAACAATTTAAGACTTACATATATATATGTAGTGGAGGTTTCAGACATATTCAAGAGCCGGCATTTCGACGTCACCAAAGAACCTGCCTCCTTTACCTACGAGTCTCAGTCTGAATTGACAAGTTAGCACAAGAAGAAGCACTTAAAAAAAGAACTGAAACATGATGATCAGCTCAGATCATTAATTATTTATATATATGACGTGAGATCAGTTGTTACACTTCAATATATTTCTCGTATTAAGTTGTCATCCAGGGTGTGATAATCTAACCTAGCTTGTCTTTCAGCAACTTGGATCTTGCTTAACCTGTGTCTGAGCATCTTCCCTCCTTAGATGCTCCTTATTTTCATAACGTTGTCCCTAAAGCATCCTGTTCCTGTCTCATTCGATTCAAACGTTGTTTTCTATCTTATTATATATATATAGGCGCACACATACACACATAGGTATTCTCAGTATATTGATAAACACACAGACACACATGACATGAACCATATTTCAGAAACTTGGTAATGATGCTGAATCTGTCAAAGGAAGAGCTACTTCTCCAAGCATGGAACTATTATGATATTATCATCGTTGCAGTGTTTTCTATAGGAATAACTTTGTTTGTCTCCAAAAGTTTGGGAAGAGTAGTGATAACTGAGAAAGGTGGCATCCCTGGCCGGCTGGGGTTGCCTTTTCTGGGTGAAACCTTTTCTTTTCTTTCAGCTACTAACAGTACAAGAGGATGCTATGATTTTGTTCGTCTCCGAAGACAGTGGTCAGTGATTTTCTTCGACGTTTATCAAAAATATTGATTCAAACTTACAAATGGGATCAATTTTTATTGTCATGCCTTGAACAACATCAACATAAAAAGAGTGTTTGTCGTCATTTATATCTGTTTCTAATACGTTTAAAACTTGGGAACCGCCTAAAATCAGCCTTTTGACCTTAGTTTGGTAAGACTTGACATGCTTAAGTTTCACACTTCTGAGTGAGAATGAAAGTCATGATCGGAGTGAGCACAAAAGCATCATTTTTTTTTTTTTAAATTTGTTTTTATGTTTTTCTATGAAGTTTAGGATGCTCATTTAGTGGCATGGCCCTTTTAGTTTATTTTACATCCTTGAAAGAATCGAAAACTGTTGTGAATGTAGGTATGGGAAATGGTTCAAGACAAGGTTATTTGGAAAGATCCACGTGTTTGTCCCAACCACTGTGGGTGCAAAAGCGATATTTGCTAATGATTTTGTGCAGTTCAACAAGGGGTATGTGAAATCTATGGCGGATGCGGTTGGAGAAAAGAGCTTGCTTTGTGTGCCGCATGATAGTCACAAGAGAATTAGGCGTCTTCTAGCAGATCCTTTCTCCATGAATTCTTTGTCCATGTTTGTCAAGAAATTTGACAAAATGCTGTGTGAAAGGCTGGATAATTTAGCTGCTCGAAAAGGCTTTGTGGTGCTTGACTTCAGTATGAAGGTACTTAGAACTCCATTCTTTCTCTTAAACTGTGAATGCAACCTTAAAGGGTGGCTTAGTAGTTCTTGGGCGAACTATATATATAAACTGGACATCTTGGATTCGAAAATATATATTAATGGCCTTTTGAAAATGTTGTCTGATGCACAGTTAACATTTGACGCAATGTGCAACATGCTGATCAGTATCACAGAGTTATCCTTGCTACGAGATATTGAAAGAGACTGCACCTCTGTATCCAATGCCATGTTGTCATTTCCCTTCATGATTCCTGGCACCAGATACTACAGAGGTATCAAGGTAAGACTGAAAAAAAAAAAGCATAACAAAGTCTCCCAAATAACCGACTTATATAGATCTTAATTTCCCACCTTCATAATTTGTTACACTAACAGAAATCATTAAAGCAGGCACGTAAAAGGCTGATGAAAACCTTTGGAGAGATGATTATGAGACGACGAAGTGGAAGGGAATCTCATGAAGACTTCCTGCAGTCCATGTTACAGAGAGACTCGTACCCTCCTAATGAAAAGCTCAGTGATATAGAGATTATGGATAACCTTTTGACATTGATAATTGCAGGGCAGACTACTACTGCAGCAGCAATGATGTGGAGTGTCAAGTTTCTGGATGATAACAGAGAAGCCCAGGACAGGCTCAGGGTTGGTATTTTCTGCATTAACATGTGCAGCAGAACCTAGAGTTCTTTCCGGGTTTGCTTTAAAGTACTCTCTCACGTGTGCTTTAGGCTTTAAAAGTTCTTCAGCTTCTTTCCAGTTAAACCGGCTCTCTGAAGTACGATTCCTAAAAGTAGTTGTTAACACCTACTCAAAAGGTGGTGGAAAGGGATGCTGAAATCATTTTAAGGACTGAGTAAACATATCATCATACATTCTGCCACATAATTCTGATATTAAATGGATGTTATCCCAGTGGAAAGGGATGCCAGATAGGGAAAGCAATACTTACAGACATGCCCTCAATATCACATTCTTTCTTGAATGAATATTCACTTCGGAATATGACTAACATTCTTTCTTGTGAACTTTCAGGAAGAACAATTGTCAATATCAAGAAATAAGCCTGAAGGAGCCTTACTCACTCTTGAAGATCTCAACAGCATGTCCTATGGTTCGAAGGTTAATATTTTAATTAAAACTGTTCTATATAAATGAAAAATCATGCCCGTTGTGCTGTTTGCATTTTGATTATGCAGAGAACATGCAGGTATAAATGCAATGTTCTGATCTTTCAATCTGAATATGATTGCCAAAGTGATACTGACATATGTATATATAATGCGTAGAATGGCCTGAGATACATACACTTCATGCATTTTCCAGGTTGTCAAAGAAACATTAAGAATGTCAAATGTCTTGTTGTGGTTTCCTCGTATTGCACTTAAGGACTGCATAATAGAAGGCAAGTTTCTCCTTATGCTAATTATACTTTAAATGATACACTCATTTGGGTTCTGAAAAGCTTCTTCTAAGTCTGTACTTTTCTTCTCAATGAAAATGCCATTTCAGGTATTGAGATAAAGAAAGGATGGCATGCAAACATTGACGCAACTTGTATACACTATGACCCGGATTTGTTCAAGGACCCAATGCATTTCAATCCTTCAAGATTTGATGTAATCAGCTCTAAATCCAGCTCATGATTTTTCCCTAATTTGTTTTTTTGGGGTATAAACTACAGTAATGATATAACAAATCCTTGTTTATACCATCCAGGAAATGCAAAAGCCATACAGTTATCTACCTTTTGGATCAGGACCAAGGACATGCTTAGGAATGAATATGGCAAAAGTGACAATGTTGATATTTTTACACCGACTGACTAGTGCATACACGTGGGTTATCTGTAACTCACCAAGATTTCAATATGCGTTCACTCCTGTTGACATTATCATAATTATTACCCCATTTTTTGTGTAGGTGGAAAGTTGATGATCCAGATACTTGCCTAGAAAAGAAGGCACATATTCCTAGGCTTAGAAGTGGGTGTCCCATAACTTTGGAACCCTTAAAAAGTGGGAACTAAGTATGGATGAATTCAATCTTCTTTATATCTTCCGGTGTAAAAAGCAACCGGAATGGTTGAAAGACGTGAAGGGCTGGCTCAGAAATGTGTACAACCTTTTCTGGATGATGAAGTGTGTGATTGGAAGAAGTTTTAATTATTAGAGTAATGCAACATAGTGCGTATTCACAATTACAATTATCATTTCTCTAGTTATTAACATGGTGGAATGAATTTTGCAACCTTTTATTTTCTTTTTGAGGAGGGAGAGGTTAGGTGAGTGAAATATATTTTATAAGCCTTACAAAGTCTCATAGGGATCCCTTACATAAGGAAGGACATACAAGAGATCATTCACGTATATTTGAGGTGTATTATACGCCACAGGAACTCAACTGTATACAAAGCAGTAAAGCAAATACTGCAGAGAAAGAAGACAAGCCTACTCGACTTCAAGGCAAGGTAGCAAAACCGGTCCTCGAGAGCAGTGGCATCAACAAAAGCAGTGGAATTCTCAAGTTCCCCGTGAACAGTACCACCGAAAGCAGCCAATGCAACTATGCACCGAACCTAGCAGAGACACACACCAAACCATGCACCGGACCTAGCTGAGACACACCAATCCAAGTAGAGCTGATCAGCATATATCCTTAATACCAGTCCTCAAGATCAGTGCATCGACAATACATTGAGAAAGGTCCAAAAGCAGTGGAATCCTCAACTTCCACAAGAACAGTACAACCAAAGCAGCTGACCCCAAAAATCCGAAAGAGAACCTTAAGACAAACAGAGCGATAACCAACCACATCTGAAATACAAAATTAGGAAATCATACATATTCCTGGGACACGTTTATATTTGTATCTACAGTGATTCCAAATAGGGGTGCAATCAGTCGGGTCCGGTCAGTCTTAGAGGAGAATTTTGGGCTAGACTGATTCTTTCGGCACAACAAAACACTGGACTAGACTGAACCAAACCATTAAGGCCTTTGGACCGAACTGGACTGATTTGGTTCCATCTGGTCAGTCTTATTGGGGTATTTTGGTCCAGGTCTTTGCCCCCTCTTTTTTCAAGTTTTTGACAAAAAGTCGTATAAAATGATAAAAAAAAAAGTAATTAAGTGAATGATTTAATCTAAGTTAAGCATATACTTAACTAATTTAGTAATTTAATTAAGTGTAATAAATTAATAATGTTAATAGTACATGTATTATCAATAATTAATAGTTAATACCCCATGTTAAAATTCTTAACCTTCAATGTTTTATCTAATCATAAGCATAAATAATTAGGTTAGAAGAAAATTATATAATTACTTGCTTTCAATTTTTATAACTACTTAAAAAATTGTAAAATATCATAGAAAATATTATATAAAAATTTATATAGTAAATTCTATCGGTCCGGGGTGATAAAACCCCACCCCGAAACTCGACCGAAAAACTAAACTTTCCTACTTTCTTGAACTGAGACCGCCCGACCAAAACCAGTTGGTCCAGACAGGAATTCTTAGACCTCTAATTCCAACAAGCTAACTATCTGTTCTTAGGAAGGGGAAATGGACAAAAGGGAAAAATAAGGAAAGTTCCAGGATCACTAGCATTAATCTCAGAGCATAGTGGAATTTGATTTATCCAAACCCGACTCCTGAAGCAGCTGCAGAACCAAACATGCATGTTTTACCATCAGTGTGTGTTCACGAATTTCAAGTTGCTAGCACATCTGGTATCAAACCTTATATCCATGTTTCTTCACATTTTCAGGTTGTAAGAAAATACAATAGATAGAATGTAATATAACGCATAGAACATGAAGAAGAACACATACCAAGCTTTAGTCAATGGAAATCGATTTGTATAGTTGGACTGTGCTTGTTATAGCTTGTTCAACTGGTAGTCTCTCCATGCTTGATGCACCATAAAATCCATGGACTCCTTTGGTTCTCTTCAGTATGAATTCAGCCTCACTAGGACCAGATATAGGACCTGCAAAACGTCCAGATAACGGTTTCTAGGTTATATTGATTAGGGAACCAGGAGCATGTCAAATATATGAATACATAAATTGTTATTGAGAAAACTGGCAAAAATTCAAGGCAAAAGAAAGAATGCAAGAATGATCAGAGAGTTGACAGTTTTGTAACCTTATTGTCAAAACAAGAGTAATAGCAGAAATGAGAATGTTAGCCTGGGCACAAGGCAAAACAGGGAGAAAACCAGGGTGGATTATGTAATTAAAATCCCAACCACTTTCAATCTACAAATGTGCGGCTCCAAATTAAAGTCAGCAACAGAAATGACAGTGATTTGCTTCAACGAGAACACAGAAGATTTGTTTTATGCTAGTGTGCAAGAGAGAGAGAGAGAGAGAGAGAGAGAGAGATCCAAATCTGGTAAAAATATTACATGCCAGCATATAATAAAGTTAACTGCAAAATTTCCAGACTACAAAATTTTTCTACATGATTACCTCCATGACAGAGAACAATAACATTGGGGTTGATTCTATGTGCGACATCAGCTATAGCCTGAACACGGACTACACTTTCCTCCAATGATACAGCTGTTTTGGCACCTATAGAGCCTGATGTAGTGAGCCCCATATGGGCCACTATGATATCTGCCCCAGCTTTTGCCATCTCCATAGCTTCATCTCGATTGAAAGCATAAGGGGTTGTCAAGAGACCCAGTTTGTGTGCTTTTCCAATCATCTCCACTTCTAATCTGATTATTGAAATTTTTTTACAAGAGGCATAAATAATAATTTAAAATGGACTATGAGAGGGTAATGGTAATGGTTTCTATGAAGGCATACCCATATCCCATTCCTGTTTCTTCAAGATTTTGTCTGAAGTTACCATCATAGAGCCCAACAGTTGGAAAATTTTGCACCCCAGAGAATCCAATTGACTCCACCTGCTTTAGGAAGTAATCCATTCGGCGAAAAGGATCTGTAGCACATACTCCAGCAAGAACTGGTACCTTCTTCACCACCTACAATATGTTCATAAGCTCTAAACAAGTAAGAAATGTGCATTAGTGGAGTGAATTTGAGTAACATAACGATCAGGTCATTCTGTGTTCATTTCATGTTAAATTCATCATTCCACAAAATATCTGATGTTACTCATTAAGAATAATACCATAATATATGGGAAAATTACACTTTTCAGCCACAAACTACCGCATGTTTTTCACTTTGCATCCCAATTAACGAAATACCTCAATTTGTCAGTCTCCTTTCTAGTTAACTTTTATGACGAGTGTGCAGTTCAAACTTACTGGCAAAACTTCATTTGCCATGTCAAGTACCACGGCATTTGCATCTGCAAAAGGCAACAAGCCAGCTAAGGAACCCCTTCCAGCCATGCGAAAGCGGCCTGAATTATAAATCACTATGAGATCAACACCACCAGCTTCCTCAAACTTTGCAGAAATTCCTATTCCTGCACCAGCTCCAATTATTGGAATTCCTTTGTCTATTCGATCCTTCAGTTGCTGCAATATTGCCTGGGTTCTTTGTAAAGTCTCTGTTACAGTAAATAAATGGGTTAGCTCTTAACCACATTAATATAGACCAGATATTAACAATTTTAGGGGCTGGTAAGTACTCATTTTTCTCTTACGTTATATAGGAGTTCTTGAAACCAAGAGTTAAGAATGAGAAGTTCTTCATCACCTAAAATAGAATAACCACTTAAAATAACGAAACAAATTATATATGTCGCAAAGTTCAAAATCGTTTGGATATAATTCATTTTGTATCTTGATCAACTGGATCATTACCTTCTAGATTCCAAAACAAAGCTTTTCTAGATGGGTTTCCAGGTTTTCCTTTAACATCTTGTCCAAGAGTAAGGGTTCCTCAAATTGTATAAGTTCTTTATTAAAAACTTTGGGTGAATTGCAAAATCAGTACCTGAGTTTTCACCTTTTTCCAATTTGAGGCCTCAGTTTTCAATTTTCGCAAAATTAATACTTCTTCAAGAAACTCGCAATTACTTATCTCCGTCAATTTTCCGTTAGAAAACTAACGGGAGGCCATGTGTCAACTCTAATTGGCTGGCACGTGTTATCAATATCCATGTCAGCCAATCAAATGAAGCATGGCATACTAATGCCAAGTGTCAATTCTGCCATAACGAAGATACATAATTGTGAATTTCTTGAAACTCAAGTATCAATTTTTTAAAAGTTGAAAAAGCGGGCCTAGAATTGCAAAAATTGTTAAAACTTAAGAACTGATTTTGCAATTAACCCCTTTTTCAGAATATTATTCAAGAAAATTTTGGGTTCCATGGTATCGCACCAATTAATAACCCAAGTTTGCGACTTTTAGTAATGAGAGAGAGATGCTCCAGGGAAAAAATTCTAGAGATGCAAGATATAGGAGGGGAGTGAATGCTTTCTCTTTTGCCATTTTTTGTCTTTAAATTTTTAATGAACTCAACTCAGTAGTCAATTGAGCACTCAAAAATTTTGCGCCTATAGGTGAAGAAGTGAAGACATGTACCAAACGCAGCACACTGCCATGCCTATATTTCTTATGTGTGCTCAACATATAGATAAATGAAGACTTAAACAAATGGAATTCATTTCATCAATATCTTAAAGTAACCAGATGTCGATGCAGCTGGGCATCATCTAAAAATGAGAATAGTAAAGTGACTGAAAGGATTATTGTAGAGATGATAGAAAGCTCAAAGAAAAAGAAAAAAACAACAAGAACATCAAATGAATAAGTGTCGCCTATAAAGTGCCTTGTTACAAGCCCATAACTCTATTTCCAAACAATCGGACGCTTGAACTGCGCATGTCATATCTAGAGACAAGAATTGATTTTGTTTTGATCAATGATAATTGCTCAGGCAGTTCTTTTGTAACCATGGTAAAGATAAAAAGCATAGTCATTGACATGTTCTTGTCATGATAAAATCTTAATTGCAAATTAGAATCTATTCATGGAAACAACGCCAATGTAAAGTCAAATTGGATCAGGAATACCCAATTAATGATTTCCAAAAGTGCCTTCACGAAAATAATAATAATAATAATAATAATAATAATAAAATTTACATTTTCCATCAACACCACCAAGGCTTCAGTTAATTAAGCTGGACTTTCCACAATTATATATGAATTCAAATGTTAAAACTACACCTTGTCTTGCATCTGGGAAGTAATTTGGGCTGTAAGGAATTTCCCCCAACCATGTTGATTCCAACTTGGAAACAGTATCCTCGTGAAGGTTTTGATTGGCCTCAGGAACAGGAACTTGCAGAGAACTGGAATCTTTAAAAAAATCCTGACTAATCTCTAAGAATGAGTCAACCAATGCATTTGCAAACTCAAAGTCATTAATATGGCAAGGATACACCTTCACCTATAACACATGCACAACTTTCATTTGTACAAGGTAAATCAAGATAGTAAATATATTACATTATCTCCATAGAACCGAAGTAAAATGAGAAGATTGGAATGTGATGAAAAGTTAATGAACAATAACTAGCATGGAAAATGACTTGTACAGGCCTAGGGTGTTCAAGACCCGAGCAGGCCCTTTGAAAAAAAGTAGGACCCACCATGATGTGCTCGGCTGGTACACCCTAGGCTTGTATCTATATTACTCCAATAAAATTACCTGCCGATCTTCATTTGTCTGAATAAGTCTCTGTAGTTCATTCAAAAGAGTAGCAGTTGCCTCAAGATCACAAAAGGGCTTCCCAGGTGCATCCAAAGCAGATACACCTTTTTGTGGTAGGCAAACAGAGACTTTTGAGGATGACTTGTTGAGTTTATTTGCTATAAATTCAGCAAACTTTTTGTTTTCATCTGCAGTGGTTCGCATGAGTGAAACCTGATAACGAGGCTACAATTTTTAATAGCATGACAACATGAGAAAGATCAAAGAGAAAAAAAAGCTTTTAGACTTACTCACCTGCTTAGTGTGCTCATAAATCTTTCTCTCCTGAAAATTAGATGGTATGGTATCTTTAGCTCCAAAGTTAACCATGTCTAAGGCTCCCACGCTGAGGACTAAAGGGATCCTCTTCTCTAAGATGGCATCAAAGCGGAAACTGTCACAAGCCATTACACCTCCAACTACATAATCGGCAACCTCTGTTGTCGTGATGTCCAGAACACCCTAAGGAAAATAAAAAGAAAAGAAGATCTAATTGTACAAGGAGGAAACCATCATCAAGTAGCAAGAAAGGAATTTTTTCTTTTTTAACTGTCAGTGTCATAAGGTATTCAACACTACTAGTCTGCAATGCTAGTGCTTAAAAGGATTTGGATTTCTTGTTGCAAGCCATTATAACACAATAGGACATATATGTAAATTTGCAGATTTTGACCATTGGCTGCCATTGAAACACAATAGGACATAAATATACATTTGAAAATTTATCATTAGCTCTTAAGTACCTACATTAACTCGAGAAAGTACATAGAAGACAAAAAATAAAAAATAAAATAAAATAAAAGAACAAAACAAACACAGCTACATCTGTCTATCTTAAGCAATTGAATTTTTAACCAGTCTAAAACAAATTAAATCACATAAACTTGATCAACTTGCACTTTCATCAGTTCAACTTAATGTTCAAATTTATACAAGAAAAACTTTTGGTTATTGTTTGACCAACTCTTAAACACGAACAAAGGTTCAAATTTACACTGGCAAGGTTCCAAATATATAAAAATTCGAATTTTTTAGGACAAAGTATGTATCCTGCTATTGCTTGAGAGTAATTTTAAATGCAACTAGATTGTAGATGAAGATACCTGAATAAATCCCTCTCTAACCAAAGACTCCATAGCCCTGCCCCCTACTCCAGTGGCATGAAAAACCATGGTCTCATAACCTTCTTTATGCAATCGTTCTTTGGCAGCATTTACACATGGTGTTGTAACCCCAAACATGGTCATACCAACTGTAGGTTTTTGATTGATACTAGAAAAATCTCTGGATCTCTCAAGCATTCCAATCACCATTCCAGCAAATGCAGCTCCAGCATTTGAAAACACGACCCTACTTAAACTATTAATCCCACAGATATCCACTATAGATGGAAACAATACCAAGTCTGATGTCCCAACATAAGGTTCAGTTTGACCACTAGCTACTGTTGACACAATTGCCTTAGGAATTCCAATTGGAAGAAGTCTTAAGGCAGCTGATATAAGAGACGTGCCTCCACTGCCTCCAATACCAATGGCTCCAGCAACAACATGATCCTCATGAGCTTTCTCAAGGAAATGTTCAAGTGCTTTACTCATTATGGCAATAGCTTCACCTCTGTCATCTGGAAGCACTGTTGGGGCTTCAGAATAGCAAGAGAGAACATCCTTTCTCGACACATACATAAAATCCCCCAAACTCTGAGTCTCCTTCTGACTGCAAGAAACATCTATGATTGCCACTTGTACCTGTCATTTCCATGAACATTTAACAAATAAAATCTAATTCATTTATTCCAACAAAAACTATAGCTAAATATCCTAGATCTCAACTTGAACCATGTTGTTAGAGTACTGAAAAACTAGAAATGATGCGCTAGCAACTTAAGTTCCCACTTAAAAACTGTTGAGTTCAGTACATTTTAATCATCTATGGTTTGGGTTGAGTTCAAGTTAGCAACTTTTGGTTTAAAATATTACACTTTATCTACTAGATCTCACTTCCTTCAGTATTTTTTCAACTCTAAACCATTAAAATTAGCAATGCGTAAATATATAATAACAATCGCAATACAGTCTGAACACATTAAACTCATGAACCAAAAACAATTACAATCGGACTTATGCTCGGCAAAGTGCAACTTTTTGAACCCCATTTAGTAAATGAAACTCGACCCAAACCACTATTCTGGTGGTAATTTCTCCCAATGACTCTATGTACCAACATAATCAAGTGAAAGGTATAAGGAAAACTGAGACACCCTTCTTATAAGATCCCTACAATTTACTAGACATTGAAAATTAATATATGTAGTGAACCTTCACTTCTTGATAGGTATACAAAGTTTTGTGATTTACACTCGGAGGTTCATTTACTGTACATATTTGAATTTGATCTCCAACTAATAGGTTTTTATACATACCAATTATGGCGATATTACATTGACAACTTCTAGACTAAATCAACTAAATACATAACAAATCTCGAAGCTATTTATTTCTGAATCCATTATTGATTAGCACTAGCCAGAAAATGTTTCAAAACAATTTACAGAATGAAGCTCTGTATCGCAATTCTATTTTGCATTAAAACTAGCATTTTTCTTACTGAGGCTAGACGATTAAAAATAAACAAATCATCAGCAATCAAACATAACGGAAACATATCTATATGTATACATGCATAAATAGCGCACGCCAGGTTGTGAAAGACGGTAGTAGATTTGTATACCTTTAGAGAAGAATTCTTGGAGAAGCTGTTCAGATTGGATCGGATCGACTCGGACAAGAATCGGAGTTCCTCGAGCTTCGAGTCCGCCGTTCCGACGCAGAAAACTCGGAGCGTTTTTCCGACGTCCGTCATTTCAAACGTTCCGAATTCCAGAAGGTTTTAGAGAGTCTGATTTTCCGAGTAGTTGAGAGAAAACAATCTTTCTGCAAAGCCAATAAAAAAAAGGGTGCCAAAATTTCGTAACGTTAAAGCAAAACTACCGGCACCGCTTGGTGAGAACGAAAAACTTCTTTATTTTTTTAAAATCAATGTTACATATATGAAATTATAAATATTATATATTATGTAATCATTTTAAAAAAAATAAAATTTATAATTAAAAATTAATTTTTTTCATGTAAATTCTATATTAATTTATTTTTTTCAAAATGACTACACGTCACTTGCACAACCACGACTGTAAATATTATTTCTCTTTTTTTAATCAATAAAACTTCTTAGAATCTTGAAAAATAAATTATTTCAGTTTTTTATTCTATAATCGATCAAATACAAATATCATTAAAGATGAGATAAAAATATATTATTAATATTAATAAGATAATTTTTAAATAGTAGTGAAATAATTTGAATTAAGTATATTTTATATTTTAAAAATTAAGAAAGAAAAAGTTAAATAAAAAATATTATAAAATTAAAATAATTTTATAATATTATTTTTATTTAGAGATTTAAAAAATTTGAATTATTTTATTTTTTTATTTGAAATTTTGAGAAAATATAAATAATTAATTTAAAAAAATTGTAATGATCTGTTTTAAAATTTTATATTTAAATTATATTTAAAAAATGAATGAAATGAGATTAATGAAATTTTAATACGAGATTTATTTATAAACAAGCCAAAGTTACCTTCTCAAACCACAAGGGACGTGCTTGTGTGTCAAGCTAGACTAGTCAAGAAGTCCGGAGAGCGGTGACGGCTGATTTCGATTTAGATGCGTAAATTTAAAATATCTCGTCTTATTTTATATAATTATTATAATTTTTATAAATTTTTATATAAAATATAATAAATATTTTTATTTTTTAAATTTTAAAATAAAATTAATATTAAAATAATATTTTATTTAATTTTTAAGAAAATATTTATCTAAATTGTGTAACGAAAGAAGCTGTAAACGTCACAACGTGCCCGGTCATGCTCGCTAAGAGGATGGCGTTGTCGGACTACTCGAAGCAGGAAAGGCTATGCCAGCCTTCAAACGAAATACAAATAGAAGAAAACGATAAAACAAGGTACACGTTCTCTATCTTTTAAAAAGACACATTACAAAAATAAGAGAGACTCACCGGCACCCTCAAGTCGTTTTACTTCTTTCTTGCGGCAGATCGGAATAAAGGTGACTGGTCTGTGAAACACGTAATTAACAAAACGATGAAATTTGATAAAGAGAAATTATATTTGTAATCGTAGTTATGCAAGCGGCATGCAGTCGTTTTGAAAAAAATAAATTAATATAAAACCTATATAAAAAAAAAAGACTAACTTTTTAATCGTAGACCTCACTCTTTTTTAAAGCGATTACGCGGCATTTGTAATTCCACGACTGTATATACTATGTAGTATTACTCTTGAATAAAATATAACCTTTTAGGCAGAGTAGATTACTCGCATCGAAAACTTAATTATATGAGAGATCATATTTACGGCATCATTACATATACCATTGATTTCTCTTACCAAATCTATCAGAACTACTAAAAAAAATTCAGATCGTCCATCATCTCGACCAAAAAATAAAACACTAGAAACATAAAATCCTACAAAACAAAGCGAATTATCGAGGCAAAGACTTCAGGGATATTCTTCATTGCTGCCTCTCGTAAGAGTCTGGGCTATTTCTCAGAATCAGACGCGGCTCCATCCTCAAGCGGATTCCTCTTTGTTCGCGTTGTTTTTTGTTCAAACGTAAATATATGTAGTTGCTTTCTTTATTTTCACTAATGATATTGAATTTTCATTGTATGGAGCATGATGGATTAGGATCCTCCCACCGGCCTTCATAGACAACAGTCGTTCGGTAACAGACAGGACAAGGACAGTTGTACTGGTGGGGGAAATAGGGTATGTACTGAACTTGAGGCTTCTGGTCGGGCTTCTTCTGATCTTCATCGGCAGGCTTCTTCTGCCCATCCTGCTTTGGGGGAGCGGGTGGAGGTCCGATGCTAACCACTTCAGCGAATTTCACTGTTTTTCTTGTACGGACAATTATGTCATATGGGTCTGCGTCGCCTGTTACTGTCAAAGTTCCCTTTACTTCATCAACTTCTACTTTGTCAACACCTGCAGTAAATTAAGTATATTTGGATCAAATCAAAGATGCTTATAACAGAACCACACATACACATTTATAAACCTTTATGTTCCGTTTGATCGAGACTTCATTCCGGCCAATGTGAAATGTTTTATACCAAAAACCCGATTTTGTTGTAGTAGTGAGATCGTTTCATGACTTGGAGGCCAGCAGGTGTATGTTATCAACAAAGAAAAAACAGTACTTGAACAGACGTATAAATGGAAGCTCTCGATCTTGATTAATTCCCAGAGAAAAGTATTCTGATATCATACCTTGCAGTGCAGACACAGCTTTGAGGAGCTGCTGCTTGCATTTTAGGCAGTTAATACTAACCTTCAGCACTGTTTTCTGCACCATGATGGAAGAACTCCCTCCTCTTTTCCCAAGGCGATAAAACCTAGCTAGCTAAACACCTTATTTAAAGAAAATACTACATTGGGTTGTTGAACCTCCTAGGCACATTTTTTCAAGACCTTGACCTACCATGTTTGTCTTTTATACATCATTTATTTTCTAGGTCTCTAACAAAATAAAATAAAAGCTAAAAGCAGATCATCTCCATGGAACCACCTAGTTATAACAGAATTGGATCTTGGGCCGTCTTGACTTGGCTTTATTAATTGGGGTCTTTTTATTCCACACGAACAGCCGTCCACTACAGTAAAACTGCAAACCTTTTGTGCAAGTTACGATTTCCTTTTAGAGTTATATTATTGTTAATCAATTTTAGAGTTATCAACCTAGTTTGTATTTATGGTTGTAGTGCATTTTTTAAGTGATTTTCCATTTAAATATAGACATAAGAAATTATCTTAAATATGGCGTAGTAATATGTGTGACCGAAATGATATAAAATTTAAAATAATTTTTTTTTTTTAAAGCAGTGATTTTGGGTATTGCACCAATTTTATGCCAAGTAACGACTGAAAAAGTTGTATAGGAACACAGTATTATTTCTTTTTGTAAATAAATGAAAGAGAAATTCTACTCATTATATCTAATACATGACTTGTACGTACATCACATATTATATATATATATATATTTTTTTCTCTTAGTAAGTATGTGTTATAGGAATAATAAGTAGAATAATTAACATAAATAAAAATAATAATAATAAAAAATAGTATAATAATCACAAAAAGCTTTGTACACGAGGTGTAGTACACGGGCTCTCTCGCATACTGTTCATGTAGGAGAATCCCTGCATCTCTCGTGAAATAAGTTTGTATATGTACATTCAGTTCCATTTGGAGCGGTCATGACTGCTTTCAGCCTAAGAGTAGCAATCAATAACACACTGAAATCTCAGCAGTGTACAAAATAAAACCATGAGATCACTACATCATATTATTACTTAAAAAAACCTAACGTATTTCCCTTCTATTTGTTGCTATCCGCCGTCGCACAAATCAAAACTCATCCAGTTGTCGCCCAGCCATAAAAACTCATTTATGGGGCTATCGTTACCTGCTTCAAAAGAAAACATGTAATGGAGGTGACTCTGCAGAAGATAGAGCCTTTCTTATGCTTTCCTCTCTCTCTCTCTCTCTCTCTCTCTCTCTCTCTCTGTGGCTGTGGCTCATGGTGACTAGGTATGGTTCATCAATTTTCCCACCCTACGGTGTCCATACTGTTCCAAATCTTTTTGCCAATCTGTTAGTTTTAGTTTGTTTTGTACTAATTGCGAATTGCGAATCT
This sequence comes from Carya illinoinensis, assembly GCF_018687715.1. Classification (NCBI taxonomy): domain Eukaryota; kingdom Viridiplantae; phylum Streptophyta; class Magnoliopsida; order Fagales; family Juglandaceae; genus Carya; species Carya illinoinensis. The sequence continues at coordinate 7,366,520 of NC_056758.1, read as the reverse complement.
AATGCATGGATACTGTTCATGTAGTGTAGCCTTAATTTTTCACTTTTGATATCTTCTTTTTCACTGATCTGGTGCTGATGATTTCACACTTTTCTTTGATCTAGAAGGTATTGGGGAAGAATATTACAACTCCATCATTTCCTTGTTGATGATGACGATGATGGTAGTGAAGAAGCATATGACTATTTGGACCACAGAGAGAGAGAGAAAGGGTACATGTCCCCTTTGACGGGCATTGTTGCGCATGCTTGCCGATTGCTGATGAGAGAGATAGCGAAAGAGAGAGAAAGAGAACACTCACCCCCTTTATCTTTCACACACGCTTCTTGTCCTCTAGCTGTGATGGTTCTCTTGAAATTTTAAGGGTCTCTCTGTGAGAAAGAGACTAGGGTGGGAAAGAGATCCGGCTTCAATTCAATGCGGTGAGGACCCATTGTGAGTCTAATGAGTGGACTACGCAGCAGAAGCACATTGATGGCTGATTTCAACCTGTTAATGGATGTACTGGTTAGAAGTTATTGTCGTGTACATTACTTGTGAGAAAATTTTATAATTTTTCAATAAATTTTACTTTGGTCAAATCAGTAATCTAAAAATTAGCCTCAAGGTAAAGTTAAAAGTTAAGATAAGAGATAAAATTAAGAATATATATGATAAATTGATTAAGATTCTTAAAAGAAAAATAGACTCAGACTTCTAAAAAAATATTTCTTAAGATAAATTAAATACAATCACACTAAAAAAAATAAACTTTCATATAAGAAGGAGGTCCCATACAAATCATACAAATCTTTTAAAAGAACTCTCCTCCACAAAAAGTTTATTACGTACAAACTCAGCCATAAATAGCGACGCTAAAATATATATAACTTTTCTTGTCCTCATCGTTCACAGGCAAAAGGTCATAGCGTCTGGTCTGGGAAATGAGAATACTTGGCAGCAAGCTGTCTTTTGATTGCTGGCCGGGTCTTACACGGAGAGATGATGACGTCCTGTCTCCATTCTTTTCATCTTTTGCGTTTGGTTGACCAAACCTAATTTTTTCCTCACCTAAAAGTTTCTTTTCCTTATTGTGTTCCGGTGACCTAGCCTAATTTTTTCTAGTCTTTAACGTAATTTTCCACGACTTGTCAATCTTACAATTAATGAGACTATATGAGAGTAAAATTTAAAAATTTATATAATTTGATGTGATGCGTTATATTATATAATTTTTAAAATAAATATAATATATTAATATTTTAAATTATATTAATTTATAAATTTTATATTTGTAACATTTCTTTGTGAACTCATCATTTCTATTAATTTAAACTTTTTTAAAATCATTAACGAGACATCATATTACATAGAAAATATTCGGCGCGGGACTAAACACTCTACATTTAACTCCTTAATTCACAATCTACCCATGCAATATAAGATTAATTATCAAAATTTCTACATGAACTCAATTGGGATATTATTTACCTTCACAATAATCCACCCACTTAATATGAGATTTAACATTAATGTTCTTAAACTAAGAGGTTATTTAAGTATCTGGTCGGATCATGGTCATTAATTTAAGAAAAATTTTATGTGCAGTCATTTTTGCAGACTCTTTTGTGCACTCTAATGATATGATTGGTTGTGTATTAAAAAAAAATTAATCCAGTCAATCATATCAGTAGAGTGTATAAAAAATATATAAAAATAACTGTACATAACATTACTCTTAATTTAATCATATATTCGTGTGGTTATCCAATCGGGATGATGTGGTAAATATCAAGCAGTTAGTATTTCCCTTTCAACCTTTTGTACGTCCAGATTGGTGCAATAATTTATGCCTAATGCTTTTTAAATATTATTTGTACTAAAATTCTGTGCGTGTGTGAAAATTAAACGTGGATCGGTCCCATTGACTGTTACTGCATGCATGTCCACATTTATTGTACAGCATGTCCCAGTTAAAGTCTTCACTCTCAAACAATAGGAGTACACTAGTAATAAATGTCTATTTTTGTCCCATTGAAAGTCTTCACTCTCATATAATATGGAACAATACTATCATCAAATTCACTTCCATGTGTATTCATTGGATATAGATTGGAGACATGGCTTATAGATTATAGACGTGTGGCTTATGGACATTATAGTTGTGATGTTATTAAAATTTTCTAGTACTCTTATCTAGGTTTAATGATCGTCATTTTCTTATTTTTGCTACAAATTAATTATACACTTATTACTAAATAAATGAGCACACACTTATTATCACAATATACGAGGGGTGCATGACTCGTGAGGCTAACGCCCGAGCACTACGGTTCTTGCCAAGGTGAAGGCCGAAGGCATCGCACTCTAAGAGGACAATACCCAGTGGCGGATCTACATATGTGAAAGCCGAATGCGCCACACTCTTAGGCCCCGTTTGGTTACACAGATGAGATGAGATGAGATGAAATGAGATGTTTTAAATAGTAATGAATAAAATATTGTTATAATATAATTTTTGAATATTAATTTTGTATTGGAATTTGAAAAAGTTAGATTGTTTATTATATTTTATATGAAAATTTGAAAAAGTTGTAATGATGAGTTGAGATAAGATTTTTAGTTTTGGTTAACCAAACAAGGCCCAGAGGGCCATGGTCTCCCCTAGGGGTGAGCATCGGCTGGTCCGGACCGGCAAAACCGACCGGACCGGCACTGTTTGGACCGGACCGGTCTGGTCCGGTCCGGTCCCATTTTTAAGGGACCGAAAGGATTCGGTCCGGTCCCGGTCCGGGAGTTTTTCACCCCGGACCGGACCGAATAGAAATAAAAAAAAATAAATATTATTTATATATATTATTTATATAATAGTTGTATATAATTAAATTATTAATTATATAATTATATATGGTATAAAAAAATATTAATAGTCTAATATAGACTATAGTTATACTAATATAGTTATACTAAATCACTATAACTAATACTTCAACAATAACTATAGTGACCTATACTAATAGTCTACTATTAATACTAATATACTATTATATAATTTATATAGTTATACTAATCACTATAATTAATACTATGTATAGCTATATAGTATATTTATCACTTTAATTAATATAATTTAAATATCACTATACTTATATTTAATGAATATATAAAAATCATTATAGTTAATACTTATATAGTTATACTAAAGCACTGATTTACTATAACTAATCTTCTATATATAAAAAGTGTGTATGAAACGGAAAATCTTGTTTTAACGGTTTTTCTTGTTTTTCCGTTAAAGTTAACACCGTTTGTTTAAATACGTGTGAATGTAATTGGCATATAAAATGAAGACATAAATATTGAGAGAGATAACATTCAATATTGTTATATGATTTATTAATCACAATAATTACAATACTTAATAGTTTATATAATAATAAGTAATTAAAAATTAGTTATTATATTTTTCTCTTTCTCCTTAACATATACACGTGTATTAGGTGCATAAGACGTGAATTTCTAAGTATAATACATGTGTATTATACATTTCATTAAATCAGATTATTGAGTATTCTAAATTTAAAAATCTTATATAATATATAATACAAGTGTGTTTAATCAAAGTGTTTTTTTTCCCATGGTAGTAGGACGTAACTTCCACTAAGTCATATTCCACACGTGAGCTTGCTATGATGGGCACGTGACAAAGGTCGTGATCCTTGAGTTAATCAAGAAAGAGTAAATTCGGTCAACAACTTCAAAATATATTTTAGGATTTATATATATGCTATATATAAAAAAATATTATACCACAAATTTTATAAAAAGATTATGTTTTAACTTTATGTTGATCCTGATCGATTCAACCAACAGCAAAATAAGAATTTCAATATTGTCTCTATTGATCGTCTACAGGATTACATAAATTGATGAATTATAATACAAACATCAAACGACACATATTTTGAACTATCGTTTGTGTTAGACTTTTATTAAATTTTTCGTATACATTTTTGCTAAAATTATGGATGTTATAAATATGTATTAGATTATATGATATTTTGATCTAATTTTTTTATCTTCTCCAATATGCCTTAAATTATTAAGTGACATCAATAATTTTTATAAAATATATATTATTTTTTACAAATAATCATTTCATAAAATTAGACAAACGTGCTTTGCACGTTGCTCCCACCTAGTATTACTAATATATAGCTATATTAATGGTCTAATACTATTATAATTTGGGTAGTTATACTAATCATAATAAGTTAATAACTAAATCACTAGAAATATAACTATATATATTTAGTATGAATGTATTATTATATTATTTAATATATAACTATAATATATAGTACTAGTATATATTAATATATTATAAGATTTATAGTATAACTATAATATATAAATTATAATATACTAAATCACCATAATAGTAACTAATACTAATATATAGTTATACTAATAGTCTACTATTATATAATTATACTAATCACTATAATTAAAACTAATATATAGCTATACAATATACTTATATAGTTGTACTAATACTATTAGTCTATTATATACTCTAAAACTCAATTCTAATATAGGCTATATAGTTATAACTAATACTAATATTTATATTAATACTAATGATGTAGAATATAGTTATACTAACTAATTGATTCAACATAACTAATATTACTAATATAATATAGCCAAATTGAATTATTAATAGTCTAATACTAATACAATTATATAGTTATACTAATCATAAATTCATAATAACTAAATCATTATAAGTCTATAACTATATATATTTAGTATCAATGTATTACTATATTCTTTAATGTATAACTATTAACTATAATATATAGTATTAGTATAACTGATCAAAAATATATATATATATATATATAATACTAGTATATATATTAATGTATTAACATATTATAAAAGTTATAGAATAAATTATAATATATCATATATTTGTAAATTTATAATAGTATTAGTATAGTTAGCTTAATATATAATATGTTAGTATTAAATCACTATAACTACATAGAGTATTAGTAATAAGAGTACTACTATTATTTAATATAGTATTACATATAATATTACTATCATTACATATAGTTATTAGTTATAGTATTAGTACTAGTATAGTTATTAATACTAGTATAGTTATTAGTACTAATAGACTAATAGTATTAGTTATTAGTATTACATATAGTTACATATATAGTTATCACTATGACTATTATTACATATAGTTATTAGTTATAGTATAGTTATTATTACATATATTTATTAGTTATAGTATTATTACTAATAGACTAATAGTATTAGCATATTACTAATATATATATAATAGTATACTATATGTATATATATTAAATATATTACAATATAATTACATAAATATTAAAAAAAATGTCATTAAATATTAGCATATTACATAAATATATAGTTATCACTATTACTATGAATTTTCAAAAATGGTATACTGAAGTAACTATTTCCTTTAATGAAGAATTCTCTTTTTCTGCAATAGCCTTATTAGATACAGGTGCAGATCTAAACTGCATACAAGAAGGAATAATACCCTCTAAATATTTTGAAAAAACAAAAGAGACATTATCTCAAACTAATGGAGCAAAATTAAATATAAATTATAAATTATCAAATGCACATATATGTAATAATGGAATTTGCTTTAAAACAACATTCATTCTAGTAAAAAACATCAACACCAAAGTAATATTAGGAAACTCATTTTTTGCTTTACTTTACCCTTTCTCTGTAACAGAAGAAGGAATTTCTACTAAAATATTAGGAAAAGAAATTCAATTTAAATTTTTATTCCCTCCAGTCTCAAGAGAGATTAATTCCTTAAAAGAAGCATCATTAACTAAAGAAATTAATTTTTTAACAAAAGTCAAAATCAAAAGAAAAGAAAAATAAATAAATTTCTTAAAACAAGAATTAAAATACAAAAGAATTGAAGAACAATTAAAAGATCCTTTATTAATCCAAAAAATTAATAATTTCAAAAATATAATTGAAAATGAAGTATGTTCTAATTTACCTAATGCTTTTGGGAGTAGAAAACAACATATAGTCGAATTACCTTATGAAAAAGAATTTTCTGAAAAGAATATTCCTACTAAGGCCAGACCCATTCAAATGAATAAAGAATTATTAGAATTCTGTAAACAAGAAATTAATGATTTATTAACTAAAGGACTTATTAGAAAGAGCAAATCACCATGGAGCTGTGCTGCTTTTTATGTACAAAAACAAGCAGAATTAGAAAGAGGTGTTCCTAGATTAGTTATAAATTATAAGCCTTTAAATAAAGTTTTACAATGGATTAGATACCATATTCCTAATAAAAAAGATTTATTATCCCGACTTTATGCTGCTACTATATTTTCAAAATTTGATATGAAAAGCGGATTTTGGCAAATCCAGATTGCTGAAAAAGATAGATACAAAACTGCATTTACAGTCCCTTTTGGACATTATGAATGGATTAATGTTATGTCTTTCGGATTAAAAAATGCTCCTAGTGAATTTCAAAATATTATTAATGAAATATTTACACCTTTCACCCATTTTTCTATAGTTTATATAGATGATGTATTAATATTCTCTTCATCAATTGAACAACATTGGAAACATTTAAATACCTTTGTTCAAATCATTAAACAAAATGGATTAGTAGTTTCATCATCTAAAGTCAAATTATTCCAAGACAAGATTAGATTTCTTGGACATGATATTTATCAAGGAACTATTACCCCAATAAATAGGGCTATAGAATTTGCTAATAAATTCCCTGATGAAATAAAAGATAAGCAACAACTACAAAGATTTCTAGGAAGTTTAAATTATGTTGCTGATTTTTATCAAGCACTTAGACCTTTATGTGAACCATTATTCAAGAGATTAAAAAAGAACCCACCTCCATGGACAGAGGAACATGCAAATATTATAAAACAAATAAAGGCTCATGTTAAGAAATTACTATGCTTAGGACTCCCATCACCTGATGCCTTTAAAATTGTTGAAACAGATGCCTCTGATCTTGGTTATGGAGGAATTTTGAAACAAAAATTATCAGATGAAAAAGAACAGATTACTCGATTCCATTCAAGATGCTGGAATCATGCTCAAAAGAATTACAGTACTATTAAAAAAGAAATTTTAGCTATTGTATTATGCATTTCTAAATTTCAAGATGATCTTTTGAATCAAAAGTTTTTACTTAGAATTGATTGTAAATCATCCAAGGAAGTTTTAGTAAAAGATGTTAAAAACTTGGCTGCTAAACAAATTTTTGCAAGATGGCAAGCTATTTTAAGTATTTTTGATTTTGATATTGAGCATATTAAAGGAGATTCTAATTCTCTTCCTGATTTTCTATCCCGAGAATTCTTACAGGGAAAATCATGTCTTCCTCAAAGTCCAGAGTGAAATCCAAATCCTCCTATGCCAAATCACCTTCTCCTCCTTATCCTTCACCCTGTCCTTCCGTCACACCAAAACCCTATACAGTACTAGGGACATTACCACAAAACATTAGGCCATCTTATAATCCATTTTCACCATTATCCTCTTCAAAATTACCCACATACTCAAAAACTGTTTCTTCTACTAGTTCTTCTCCTTCTCAAATTATTAATCCTCCACCTTTATCTCAGCCCTCTGTAACTCCTATTATCTTCAAATCTCATTGTCATCCAGTCTTTCCTATTGAATCAGAATTACAACATTTATCTGAACTTCAAAAATTAAGTATGTTTATAAAATTATCTGATTCTTCTTTTGTAATTTTTACTGAGCTTTCTCCTTGTTCTTTTTTATGAGTGTCATTATTTTTATTTTAATAGTATAATTTCTTGTAATAATTGCTCATTAGAAACTTCAAGTTTGGTGTTAGAAGCTTTCAAATTTCTAATTTCTTTCTTTATTTCATTAATTTCTTGATGTAAATCCTTTAAAGTAATATTTTGTTTTTCTGATTGAAATCTATTTACTATTTCCAGAAAATCATATGACGATGGGGTTGAATTAGGTTCAAAAGTCTTGGGATTACTAAAAGTATCTTTTAATTTTTCTAAATATTCTTTTCTTTCTTGTGGATTATTAATTTTATCTATTAATTCTAATATAATATTTTCATGTGACGATAATACATTAATAGTTTTATTACAGATACAATTATTTCTATCTAAACAATTACAAACATGAATTTCATCTTTTTCTGACTTGTTATCAGAAGATTGTTCTGAAAAACTTGATTCTTTTAATTGGTAAATTTCATCTTCTTCTGAAGAAATTTTATCTTCTTCACTTGATTGTATAAATATATATAATAATTTTTCTTTTACTTCTTCAGGTATATCTAATTCATTAATTTCTTTTTTAACCTTACAATTTGATGCATAATGTCCAACATTTCCACATTTATAACATACAATTTGTTTTTTCTTTTTATTAAACTTTTTTGTATTCTTTACTGGTTTCTTATATACGGATTTTTCATTGGGTTTTTTATAAGGTTTCTTATAATTTCTTTTCTTAGTTGGATAAGTTTTATAAATTCTTTTTCCTTTTTTGTGTCTTGTAGAAGGAGCTAATAATGGAGAATAACCAAACTGTTCACAAAAGGTACCTAATTCTTTTGTAGCAAATTTCTTTTCTTTTTCCATTTGCTTTTTTAATCTTATATCATTACACATAATCAGACCAGTTCTATTAATAGAAGATATTATATCTCCATATGTAAGATTAATAAAATCAATAGTACCATATGATTTTACTAAAGATTCTCGTACCTTTTGGGCGAAGTAATATGGAAGTCCGGCTATGAACTTTTCCTTCCAGTATGGTTGTTGGCAATCATCTCTGATCATAACTTTAGTTAGAAAGACATCTTTATACCATCTAAAATCAGATAATCTAGGACATCTTAAATTGATTAATAAATCACTAGTTCTTTCTTTAAATTGGGAAGGATTGTGATGACCCGTTTTTGAGTGTATTTTCGCTGAAATAATTGTTTTTATTTTAATTAATATATTAGCTATTTATTTTAATTTATTTGCATTTTTAATGTTGGTTTTTAAATTAATTTATTTTATTTGGTGTTGTGTTTTATTTAGTTGTTTTGTGTTTTTTTAATCTTTTTGGCGGGTTAGTTTTGCTTTCCGGAATGAGGTTTGGACCTCATCTTTTCCCTACATCTTTTCCCTTTTTCCTCTCTTTTTCTTTTTCTTTTTCCTTTTTTTCTTTTTTCTTCTTCTTTCTTTTTTTTTCTTTTCTTTTTTCCCTCCCTTTCTCTCTCCCCGATCGGCTCACCCCCCCCCGAGCTCTCTCTCTCTCTCCTCCCTCTCCCTCACGCCGGACTGGTCTTGCCCCCGATCTACCGCCGTCCGGCCACCGTGCGGCTCACCGCCGGTGCCATTCGGTTCGTCCACCTCCGGCGCACCTCCCCACCGAAAATCACCCCCATCCGGCCGGCCGTTTGGCCGGAAAAGCTCTCCAAAGCCTCCACGGTTTTTCCTCCGATCCGCCGCCGTCGCTCCACCTCCGGCCACCATTTCTCCACCACTTCATCACCGACCTCTTGCCGTCCTAACCCACCCATTTCCGGCCTCCATCGACCACCGGAGCAGCTCCCACGAGCTTGTTTTCCGATTTGCCATTTTCGGCCATTTCCGGCCATTCCGCCGCCACCCACGGCCGTCCGTCACTTCCTATAGCTTCACAACCACCTCTAGACCATACCCTATCAATCTCGTGTTCTAGTTTGTCCCCGTTCAAAAGTGGGTTTTTCGGACCCACGGCCACAGTGAATTTTCACTGTGACGTTGCTGTTTTTCCGCCGTTTGCAACACCGTGAGCTTTCTAAAAATACCGTATAGCGCTGTAAGTATTTTCCAAACCCTATTTTCAGATTTTAATATATATTGCTCATTCAATGGTTTTATTTAATTAATTATATATTTAATTGATTATTGTTGGTTGTTGATTCCGGACTGAGTCCGAGGAGTTTCGGGGGTCGGATGGATTGAGGACGGAGTGTTTGTTTGGTTGGTTGTGTTTGGTTGTTTTGATTGGGCCGTGTGGCGTGCGTTGCATTTTATTTGTGTGCGTTGCATATCGCGTGCATGTGCATCATGTTTATCGGCGTTTTGGCGTTTGGGTGCGTGTGTCTCACGAGCCCAAGCCGTGATGGGTTATTATCACGGTGGAGCTCCTCTGATCACTCGGGAGCGGTCAATACTGAGTGACATCCCCTGAGTAGTCGTCTGGGCGCTGACGAGTTCGGTACTAGAGGATGGGTCTGGCCCGGTACGTGCTGAGCACGAGTCCAGGCATCGCTCTATTCACCGATTCTGAGGCCCTGCGCGATGACGGAGTAGTATTAGAGGATGGGTCTGGCCCGGTACGTGCTGAGCACGAGTCCAGGCATCGCTCTACTCACTGACTCCGGGAGCGGAAATTAGAGGATGGGTCTGGCCCGGTACGTGCTGAGCACGAGTCCAGGCATCGCTCTATTCACCGATCCCGTGGCCCTTCGCTGGCGAGGGCTAGAGGATGGCCCGGCCCGGTACGTGCATGGCACGAGTCTGGGCATCGCTCGTTTAGGTGTCGCACGCGTAGCCGTTCTCTATGGTGTGGCACTGAGCCAGGGTGTGCGGATGATCCCTAGGGGAGATCATGGTGCATACGGAGCGGGTTGTGGTATGGTTTTTCAGTTATGATCCTCTTTCTGGGAAAAATGGTGGTTTGGGCCATTATCTGGGATAATGGCGAGGTGTGGCTTTATGGAGGTTGGTGGGCCTTTTGGGTCTTGGCGTGCGTGGTAAAATATATGTGTTGCGGGGTGTGTGTTTGTTTGATCTTGCTTTCTTGTTGTTTGGGTTATATGTATTTTCATCTGGTAGTGTTTGGGTCATACTTACCTGCGGAACCTTTCTTGGTTCCGTAGCTTTTGGTGCAGAGTTCGAGGAAGAGGAGGAGGAGGCTGAGCCCGAGGATGCGGCTCCGCCGGGTTGCTGATGCTGTGCTTTTTATCTGTTTTCAAACTTGTATTTGTGTTTCTTGTAATATTTTATCTATGTATGTTTTAAACAGCTTGTATTACGTTAAGAAAAATTCTGGTACTTAGTTATGACTTTCTTATCCGCTGCGTGTCTCTCTGTACACAATTGCTGCCTTGCACACACTCGGCACCCGTCGATGGGATGGTGACCCGGGGTGTCACCATCCGGACGTCTCAATTTCCCCGTGTTCGGGCGTGGGGATTTTGGGGGCGTCACAAGGATCACCTACAAAATGTTTTGTTAATATAAATATTAGAGTATTTATAGCATCTTCTATGGGTTGACCATCTTCTGTCTTAATCTCTTGCAGATTTTCATCATGCTTATAGGCACTCAATATTCTTATTCTTTGTTCTTGTGTAAGATAATGATCCCACCAGCCTTTTAATTGGCCAGTGAATCCTGTAACTAGAACATGTGCTACTTGATGATCTGATCTTCTACTGGCTTTATAAACATTAGCTACTATAATCATTTCTTGAAAATGATTTAATATTTCTTATTCAGATAATCCATCTATATTCCATTCATATAATGCATCTGATGCAAAAGCAGATCTCACTATATGTTCTCTTTCCTCGAATTGTATATCCGGAGGGGTAGGCCTTGGATACCAATTTCGAGTAGTAAAAGTATGAGTTGCTGATTCCCTAGGATAAAATTGCCCACTATGATTTCCTTTAATTTTGTTTATCTGTAATTCTTTAAATTGCTTTTCAAGATTATTAATTTCAGAATCAGATAGATCAGGTGAATCTGTCTTACTTAATACATTAATATGAGATTGTCTTGAAGTGGATGCATTATTATCAATATTTAATTTTTCTAATTTGCTAGAGATCTGTTCTAGTAAATCTTCTTTAGTCTTAGAAAAACTAGATTTTAAGTGAGCGGGTATTTCATGGGGAATAAACAAAGGAATTTCTTTAGCTTATTTAATAGGAGTTTTAATAGGAGATATTAAGTTTTCAATTCTTTCTAATTGTTTACTCATGGTTTTTAAATATAAATTAGTATAATTATTTTGTTGGATTATATTATCAGTATTTTTAGTTTCTGGAGAAGTTAATCTCTTTATTGGTGATGCTAATATTTGTGTATTTTTTTGATTATATTTAATAGCCTCAAAAGGACGGTATTCTTCATAAATAATTTGATTATTTTCTACTTTAACCCATTGATTAGTAGTCCTATTTATAGTCGACAACTGATTTGATTTATATATTTCAAACCATATGAAGAAAGGTATATTAATTTTTATGCTTTCTAAATATTCATAGTATTTTATTTGGATATAATCTCTTTCTAATTTTGAGAAAGTAGAGAAAAATAAAAGTCTTTTCTGCTTATTTTCTTCTTTCATATAATCTTGTTTAAGATATTCTTTATTGATTTTGAATTCTTCTTTACTCAGGGTAAATATTTGGGCATCATCTCCAACTACCTGTGAATGGGTTGGAGAAGAATGTTCAGGTTCTTTATTTTGATGAGGATTAGAAGAGGATGCTGAATCAGGGTGATTGACTGAATATACAGGTGTATCAATAATATTTCCAGGAATAACTCCCCGGACTTGTGTATCTAGATTTTGTATTTTATTTCTAGAGACTGAAGTCATTGCAGATCTATTATCAAAATTTTGAGATCTATTCCTACTAATTGTAGATCGTGGTGTATGGTAGCTGGAGGATGCTGGAGAAGAATAATGAGAAAATGATTTCCTAAAAGGTTGGAAGGCAATTTGGATTATTCCGTCCTGGTTTTGATCTATATAATCTAAATCATCTTTAGAATTATTTTCTACATTCGGTAATGGAATAATATTTTCTAATTGCCATTCATTAGGAAGAGTAACCTGATTCCAATGAATTTGTTTAGGAATTTGTATACTAGAATTTTGTGTACTAGATTGTAATAATAATGTATAGCCCTTTGGACTAGTAATGAGAGCCTGTGGCTCTAATGTTGTTTTCATTAATTTATAATGGATTCTATATACTACAGTTAAAGGATGTGATCCTTTTATCATATGATAGCCATTTGTTTTAATATTTAATGTTAAGGCATGTAGAATATTAGAGTCAAATAATGAGAGTGAATAATTAGGATAACAGTTGAAATATACTGGGCCTTGAAATAAACTAGATTCAACCATGCCAAGTAATGAATCATGGAAATTATAATGTCTTCCATCTCTTAAACAGAGTAATACTGAAGCATTTAGTCCATTTCTGGTAAGTGGTTTTACAGCCACTTGTACTAATCCAATATGTATAAATGAATATTTCTGTTCCTTATGATGTTTAATGGCTCCTTTTGTTAATAGTTGTAATGATTCATAATCATTATTTAGGCTAATAGTCTTTTCTACTGTTTTAATTGTATAATTTGTAAGGAATGATAATTTTGAAGAAAAAGTTGAATATTTATATATTTGGTTTTTAGGTACATTAGGAATTGTCCAATCTTGTAAATTTCTTTCTATGTCTATAATGCTATAATCTTCTTGATTTACATTTTCAGTTTCTAAAGGTGTGTTAACCGTAGATGTTTCAGGTTTGAATAAAGAATTCATTGAAATAGAATTTTTATGCAAAGATTTCATTCTAATCCTCATCAGAATAAAGAACATGAACCAATATATTACAATATAATTACATAAATATTAAAAAAAATGTCATTAAATATTAGCATATTACATAAATATATAGTTATCACTATTACTATTATTACATATAGTTATTAGTTATAGTATAGTTATTATTACATATATTTATTAGTTATAGTATTATTACTAATAGACTAATAGTATTAGCATATTACTAATATATATAAATATACATATAATACTATATGTATATATATTAAATATATTACAATATAATTACATAAATATTAAAAAAAATGTCATTAGATATATAAAAAAAAAAAAAAAAGTCAACCTTCGACCGACCGGACCGGACCGGACCGAATAGGACCGAACCGGACTGGTCCTGATGGAGTTCGGTCCGGTCCAGGGTGGGAAAACCCTGGACCGAATAGGTCCGGTCCGGTCCACAAAACCTCCCCGGACCGGACCGAACTCACCCCTAGTCGCCCCATATTTTTCTGAAAATCCAAAATAACCCCTAAATTTTATACACAATTCTATGTATATAGAAATTGGCCCCCAAAAAAAGTTATAATTTTTATATACTCTCTAAAAGTTTCTAAAATTTCAATATACATAGAAATGTCCCTATAATTATTTTCCTATAGTCCTTGAATTTTGTATAAGTTCTATATATGATCTAATTTTAAGGATGTGGCCCCACAAATATTAAATTAAAATTAAGTTTAGGAGAAATAATTAAGATCCCAAACTAAGTTTAAGTTTCTTAATATATAGAATTCAAAGTGAAAATATAAGAAAAATTATTTAAAATTGATGATATATAAGACTATATGAGAAATAGTTTAGAGGTTTATCCTCTAGACTTCATTGTGCATGGAAAACATTCTTTAAGGTCTCAATTATAACATATGTGCTTAATATGACACGAAAATATCTAGATTTTACATGACACTTGATAAACTATCTTAGATACTAGAATAAAAGATGAAATTCTAAAAGATCATTTGATAATTTCTATGTAGAAAATAATTTCTAAATATTTCATTACAAAATAATAATGAATGAATATTATTCTGTGAAATATTATAGTTAAAAATTTGAAATAGACATTAAATTGTGTTTTTTGAATTTTATTTCTATATAACAAGTTATCGAGATTTAATTTTATATATATAGGCATGCTTTATAATGTTTTAATTTTTTTTTTCATTTTACATAAATATCTCACGTGGTAGAAAATTTACTAGCTCTCTAAAAAAATTGTTGGTTTCACTATTGATAATACTTTAATTTTATTGATAGCGCCCCTATATAATAGAGGAATACCATATTTCAACGTAATGTACGTTAAGGCCTAAAAGACTGGCAAAACTTGTGATTTTAAAAGCTATTTGAAAGCAACACAATCAAATGGTTTGCATGCTATGATGCTAGTTCAAGCTAGCTGTTCGATCTATATTATAAGTATCCTTTCAAATTTTGTGGAGAGGCTACCAATATATTATCACTATATTATCACTACAACATAATATGTTTTTTGAAATGAAAAATTTTATCCCAAATTAAAGGTATTTCGTCTCAAAAAATATTTTGGGACGAAAAAAAATTCGTCTCGAACTCATCCCAACAACACTGTCTCAAAAGATATTTTGGGACAAAAATCACCATTTCGTCCCAAAATATTTCTTTTGAGACGAATTTGAAGGAAACCGTTCGAACGTAGAATTTCTTTTGTCACGGTTGAAGTTCGTCCCAAAATATCGTTCGAACGGTTAAGATTTACATTCGAACGATATTAATTTGTTTGAACGATTGCGAAATACGTTCAAACAAAAATTCAATTTAAGAACGTTCGAACGGTATATGGACAGAATGAATGGTACAAGAGTTCAAACGGTACGTGGACAGATCAAATGATACAAGAGTTCGAATGATAGACGGACAGATGGAATGGTACAAGCGTTCGAATGGTAAAAAGACATGTTCAAACGATACGAATATAACTTGGATTATATTATTTTTCGGATGATTTAATAATTGGCGTTCGAACGGTGTGTGGTCGTTCGTACGGTAAATATTTTATTTAAACTCAATAAAAAAAATAAATAGACATTCATAATATTTAGTAAAATACATTAGAAACTGTTTAATACTCACAAATATTTTGCACTAAGTGCAAACTAACTAAGTAATTCAGTACTAGCAATGTTCATACATACATAAATAGATAATCCCAAAAGTTATACGTTAAAAGTCATCAGTTGCTTGGAAGCCTGTACTATTGCATAAGCTGCTGCATTAGGAGTTGCATTTGTCTCCTGAAATCTTCTTGTTGTTCTTCATGTTGTTTGATGCACATTTCCATGTCTGCTTGTTTCGCCAATTGAGCTTCTAACTCATGTTGCCTTGCAGTCAATTTTTCAATTCTAGAATTCGCATTCTCTAACGCTATAGAGGCCGTATATGCAAACCCAGAAAAAGAGGAAGAGGGAGAAGGCTTTACACAATGACCCAAACCCCTCAGATATCCTGAACGTTGACCCAGGACCTGTGTAAAAACATCAACATCACTTGTTGATGAATTTTGATCTGACGCAGATTCAGCACATAGGGCAACCATTTTACCCTAGACATAAATAAGATAAATAATTAATATCGTCATAAATATTTTAATATATTTAATTAAAACATGTTATAATGCTTACATAATTTTCGTGAGCATGCATCAGGATGAGTCCTCTCTCCATTACGATCAGTGTGCGATGCAGCATATAATTTTGTCAATTCATAATTGGTATCTGAATCTTGCTGCAATAAATATGTGTTAAGATATAAAGTCATTATGATTTATCCAAATAATTAATTATATCCAATAAAAAAAATAGCAATACCAATTTCTTATAGAGACGATAGAAATATCTTGAGCATGCATGATGATTAATCTTCAATTTTGATATATTTGTTTTGTTAATAGAACTTCGCTCCTACAAAAAAAATTAAAATATTATGAAGCGAAATGACAACTAGGATAAGAAAAATAATTAATTTAATTATACCTGATATGATATTTCTTCAAACAGGTCATAAAGTTTTATCCACTCAGAAAGTCGGATATCCTGAAAGGGATGTGGCTTGCATCTTCCTTGTTCTCAAACTTATATTTATGGAATGCATTACTCATAAATCTTCCATTAATTTAAATATTAAGTATTTAAGTATTATTAAATCTTAACTATTTGCATTTTAATTTTAAGATTTAATTTTAATTAAAATACTTCATTTTAGTAATTTAGAATTAACTATTTAAATATTATTAAATCTTAACTATTTGTATTTGTATTTTAAGATTTAGTAGTATTTTAATTTAAATACTTCATTTTATTAATTTAAATATTAAGTATTTAAGTATAATTAAATCTTAACTATTTGCATTTTAATAATAAGATTTAGTAGTATTTTAATTAAAATATTTCATTTTAGTAATTTAAAATTAACTAGTTAAATATTATTAAATCTTAACTATCTGTATTTGTATTTTAAGATTTAGTAGTATTTTAATTTAACTACTTCATTTTATTAATTTATAATTAACTATTTAAGTATTCTTAAATCTTAACTATTAATTTGTATTTTAAGATTTCGTATTAACTATTTGTATTCTTACTTAGTTTAAGTATTTTTAAACTACTTTTGAATAATCATCATGGACAACTATCCTTATATATTCTAACTTCTAATTGTAAATATATTGATATATAAGTTTAATTTCAAACGGTGTTAAACTATGTTCAAACTTGAACAAACACGTTCGAACGGTAAGCCTAAACCGTTCGAACGAGTATGTTCCAAATTCCAATCGTCTTCAACAACGAAAAACGCCATTAATTTCGAACTCACAACAACACAAACAACAATATCAAGAACAAACAAATTTCTAACATTGCAAAATATTATATTCAAACCAAAAACAAACAAATTTCTAACATAGCAAAATATCATATTCAAACTAAATGAGAATATAAGTCACATATCTGAGTTAATGGATATGAAAACGCAAGGAGATTAAGAGCGCCGTGTACCCAATGCAAAGGAGCTCCCCAAAAAGCAGTAAAAATAAAGGATTAATCAGAGAATGATTGAGTGAAACGAAAACTATGAGTATTTTGGGGCTGGATTGAGGGAGAATGAGAGACTGAGAGTGGCAGGAGGAGAGCAAGAATGAGGTTCTGTCGTGTATTTGCAGAACATTTTCTGTTCGAACGGTTATTTACTAATCGTTCGAACGTGAAACTAAGGAGTGGAAAATTTTCCTCTAAAATTTCCCGTTCGAACGGGTAAATAGTTTGTTCGAACGGTAAACTATACATTCCCTCTCTGTTCCAGATGCCCCAAAATATTATTTTTCCTTTCGAAAGCTTATTATCAAGAGTTTGAACGATTTTGGGAATTATATAGAACGTCCTCTCCTAGCAGGGTAAGGTTTTCTCTCTTTCTTTCGGGGAAGAGTGAGGTCTCTTGAACTAGCTAGACTGGTCTGAAGAGTAAACAATGGAAGAGGAGTTAGCTAGACAATGGGAAGGCTTATGCGTTACTAAAAAGGAACAAGAGGAGGTGGTCTTACCAACCAAGTCAGTCACCAAAACTACACAGCAAGGCAAGCACTGCTTGTTAGCCATGATCATAGCAGAAAGACAGGTGAACCGAGAAGCCTTCAAGACCACAATGGCCAAAGTTTGGAGATGTGAGAGTTGGTTTCAGTTTTCAGAAGTTGGCATGAACAAGTTCTTGATTGAGTTTCACCAAGAGAAGGACCTCAAACATGTGTTAAGGGGCAGACCTTGGTCCTTTGACAGGTGGTTGATATGCCTTCAAACATTTGAAGGAAATAAATCCATCAATGAGGTCCCATTTAATAAGGAAGAGTTCTGGATACAAGCTTACAACTTACCATTAGCTAGTATGACTTATGAAGTGGGAGACCAGATTGGTAGGAAGATAGGGAGATTTATAACAGCAGAAGCTGATGATAGAGGCATTGGGTGGGGGAAGTTTATGAGAATAAGGGTGGAGATGAGTATTTCAGAAGCTCTTATCAGAGGGATATTCTTAAATATAGAAGGGAAGAAGACTTGGATCCCAATAAGATATGAGCGTTTACCCACTTTCTGTTTTAGGTGTGGAGTTGTAAAACACTCCAAGCAGGGTTGTTCCATCAGTTCTATGGATAGTAACCAGTTGCAATATGGGGCGTGGTTGAGGGCTCTTGTAGTGAAGGATAGGGAACAAGTTAACAAGAAGTATGGGGAAGCAGGAAAGCAGCATAGCACAGAAGAGCAGCCATGGAAACAGGACGAGGAGGTCAGGGATGAAGGGCAAAACAGTAAGTCTGAAGCAGGAGGAGATTCCCAAGGATGTGGTCTGAAGGATGTTGACAGGACATTCCCTGTTGATCCACCTGACAACAAACTCCATACCAGGCTTTTTGCAGAACCACCACAGGAGCCTTTTAAGGAAAGGTTGACCACCCCAATTTGGAAGGATCCTGAACCACTTTTTCATGCAACAGAAGCGTGCCTCATGCAAGGCATAGAGGGACCACATGGTCCACCAGTCATTGATTGTATGGGTAAAGACCAGAAGGAAAAACTGGACTCCAAGAACAGCCATGACCTAAGAGCCCAAGCTACATCCTTGGCCTCTTTTGTCTCGGATTAGGTCCAAGTTCTGGAGAAAATAAGAACAAGATCAACTTGGAAGCGGAAAGCTAGGGAGTATAAACCAGCTAGCCACATAGCAGATTCAAAGAAGACTTCATCAAGTCTCCTAAGTGGGATAAAGAGAGAAGTCACTCAGGAAAATGCAGTAGAAGGAGGCAATGTCATCAAGAAGAGGAAAACAGTGGTGGTGGCTGATGCAAGGCCCAATAGAGATGAAGAGGTGGAGGCTGTCTCACAGCCCCACCCTACACAATGAGTTGCCTAAGTTGGAACTGTCGAGGGCTTGGGAACCCTCGTACAGTGAATAAGTTGCATCTTATGGTGCAAAATAAGTCCCCAAGTTTTGTTTTCTTGATGGAAACAAAGAGCAACAGAACAAAGGTGGAAACTGTTAGAAGGAGATTACATTTTGACAACAGTTTTGTAGTCAATTCGAGAGGAGCCAGTGGAGGGCTAGCCTTCCTTTGGAAAGAACATGTGGAAGCAGAAGTGGTGTCATACACACAGAACCACATTTCACTTTTGGTGAAGGGCATGAAGGGGGGAATCCCTTGGCAATTGACTGGATTCTATGGCAACCCAATGACAGTGAAGAGGTAGGAAAGTTGGCTCTTGCTTCAGGCACTAAAACCTGCAACTGCTACAGCATGGATGTGTGTATGTGACTTTAATGAAATAATGTGCTATGGTGAGAAGTGGGGAGGAGCATTGAGACCTTACAAACAAATGGAGGTATTTAGAACTGCTGTGTACAGTTATGGTTTGAGTGATATGGGTTACCTTGGAAGCAAATTCACATGGTCTAATGGAAGGCAAGGGAAGGCCTTTACCAAAGAAAGGCTTGATAGGGCCTTTAGCAACGCTGTCTGGGCACACATCTTCAGTGATTCCAAGGTATATACCCTCCCAGCTTTGAATTCGGATCATAATCCATTGTGGGTTACCATGGAGCAGCTGCAAGTACCTAGAAACAAGCAACAAAAGCCTTTCAGATATGAGGCATGCTGGTTACTTAAGGAGGAAAGTTCTAAACTGGTTGAGGAAGCTTGGAGGGCACCAAGGAAAACTGTGAATAAAATGCAAGGCACTATTGAGAGGCTCAAAAACTGTAAATCAAGACTGACTCAATGGAACAAGAAGACTTTTGACACTGCCAAAAGAGAAGTCTGTGCTCAAATGGACTACATTTCTACACTACAAGACAGGAATACAAGCCAGCTAACAGAGGAGATAAAACAAGCACAACAAGAAGTAAACAAGCTTCTTGAGGCAGAAAACATTAAGTGGAAACAAAGAGCCAAGCAGAGGTGGTTGGCTGAGGGGGATAGAAACACCAAATACTTCCACCAATGTGCTTCAGATAGGAGAAAATCCAATGTTGTCAGGAAATTGATGGACAGCAATGGCCAAGCAGTAAGTTCGAAAGAAGGTATATGTGCTCTATTCCAAGAATACTTCACAGATATTTTCACCTCCTCTAACCCCAATAAACCAGAAGCATGCATAGCATCAATGGAGGCACGAGTAACTGCAGCACAAAACTCCATGCTGACCAACTCCTACACTATGCAAGAGGTGGAAGAAGCTCTTTTCAGCATGAATGGATTAAGCTCCCCAGGACCAGATGGATTCCCTGCAATCTTCTACCAAAAGCACTGGCCAGTAGTGGGACCACAGGTGTGTGATACTATTCTAAGTGTCCTTAATTCAGGTGGCAACATAAGGGACATTAACAGCACCTTCATTGCCCTCATTCCTAAGAAGAAAGTTCCCCTCACAGTCACAGAATTCAGGCCCATATCTCTATGTAATGTACTACATAAACTCATTTCTAAATGCATAGCTAACAGATTAAAGAAGGTTTTACCCAGTGTCATATCTCCTTCTCAATCTGCTTTTATACCTAATAGACTAATAACTAATAATGTTATTATTGCTTTTGAGGCTTTACATACTATGAAATGTAAATTATCAGGAAAAGAAGGGTACATGGCACTAAAGTTAGACATGAACAAAGCTTATGATAGAGTTGAGTGGGGCTTCCTTCAAGTTGTGCTTCAAAAGATGGGCTTCTGCAGTCAGTGGGTGGACCTAGTGATGAGATGCATAGAATCTGTCTCCTATGCTCTATTAGTGAATGGTGAGCCTCAACAAGAATTCCTACCTTCTCGAGGCATTAGACAAGGTGACCCACTGTCACCTTATCTTTTCATCATGTGTGCAGAGGCACTAAGCAACCTGATTCACAAGGCTGGAGAAGATAGACTGATTAATGGGGTACCAATTGGGAAGAATCATTTGAGAATCTCCCACCTCTTTTTTGCAGATGACAGTCTACTATTTTGTAAGGCAAATGTGATGGAATGGAGTAGAATGATTAATCTTCTGAGAGTTTATGAGATGGCATCTGGCCAAAGATTAAATCTGGAGAAAACTTCCATCATTTTCAGCAAAAACACAGCAAGGTAGACCCAAGATTACATCCTGTCAATTGCTGGGATAAGGTCTGGGTTAGCCTATGAAAGGTATCTAGGATTACCATCAGTGGTGGGAAGAAACAAATCCAAATCCTTCCAAAACATTCTAGACAAAATCAGATTGAGACTTAGTAACCACATAACTAAAACTCTATCTTAGGCAGGGAAGGAAATTTATCTCAAAGCAGTGATCCAAGCCTTACCCACCTACACTATGAGTGTTTTTAAACTCCCCACCTCCTTCCTGCAATCTATCAATAGTGTTATTCAGCAATTTTGGTGGGGTCAGCAAGAGAAGGAACACAAAACTCACTGGGTATCCTGGAGGAAAATGGGACAAGCAAAGGCAATAGGGGGCCTCGGTTTTAGGGATCTTGTGTGCTTCAACAAAGCCATGCTCTCTAAACAATGTTGGAGACTAATTCAAGACCCTAATTCCTTGGCAGCTAAAGTCTTAAAAGCCAAATACCATCCTAATTTGAACTTTCAGGAAGCAAAACTAGGGTCCAAACCTTCCTTTTTTGGAGAAGCCTTCTTGCAGCAAGACAAGTCATAGAAGATGGTGCTGTTTGGAGACTGGGAATAGGAGCTGAAATTTATATATGGGAAGACAAATGGCTTGGTTATCCCAATCCTAGCAAAGTCACCAGCCCAGTGAAAAATCTGGATGTAAAGGCCAAAGTTGCAGAATTGATCAATCCTGAAGCCAAGGTGTGGAAAACTGAACTAGTTCAAGACACTTTTGCTGAGGGGGAGGCAAAATTGATACTGCAAACCCCAATTAGCTCCATGGATACCAGAGATAGAATTATATGGAGTGGTACTAAGGAGGGGTCTTTTTATGTAAAAAGTGCTTATCACATGGAAAAGACTAGGCAGGTAGCAAACTTAGACCAAGCCTCATCGAGTAACATACATCAAGAAGTGTGGAGTAAGATTTGGAAGCTGAGAGTAACCCCTGGGGATAAAATGTTTCTGTGGAGGGCATGCCATGAGGCCCTTCCCACTCAAACTAAACTCTTCAAGATGAATGTAGTCAATGACCCCCTATGTCCCATCTGCTGTAGGGAAAGTGAAGATGTTCTCCATGCATTATGGAGTTGTACAGCAGCTATGGATGTGTGGAGTTTATGCTCTAGAAGAATCCAGAAAAGATCTACCAAGCAACTGCCCATGCTACTGTTTTTTGACCATTTAACCAAGGTGTTGAGTGAAGAAGAAGTCCAGGAATTTGTGGTAGTGGCAAGGAAAATCTGGTGGAGAAGGAACTCATACATATTCAAACAAGAGTTTACTGAGCCTCACATTATTGTTAAGGAAACTCGAACCTTGTTAGATATGTTGGCAGAGAAGGGTGTTGATCTTAACAGCAAAAAGCCATCAAGCTGCCCCTCAATTGAAGTGTGGCAGACCCCTTCACCAAACTGGTTTAAGATCAATTGGGATGGGGCAGTGGATAAGGCAGGAGGTGTAATTGGAATAGGAGTGGTAGTAAGAGACAGTGATAATCAGGTTATTGCCACTTTGCGACTACAGAAACAAATTTATCCAGATCCTCTCCTAGCAGAAGCATATGGTGCCTTACAAGCAGCCAAATTTGGCCTAGACCTTGGCTTGCATCAGGTCATCCTTGAAGGTGATTCTTTGCAAGTCACAAAAGCTCTACAAGAAGGAAAAGAAGCGAGATGTAGTGCTAGCATGTACGTGTGTGAAACAAGGTCATGTCTCTCATATTTTGCAAAGTGGGAAGTTTCTCATGTTAGGAGAAATGGTAACATTGTAGCTCACTTACTAGCGAAAGATGCTCTTACTTGTCCAGATTTAATTGTAACAATGGAGAAAGCTCCTCCATGTATTTTATCATTTTTATAATGAAATGACAGAAGAGTATACCCTTTCAAAAAAAAAAAAAAAAAAGAGTTTGAACGATTTTGGTAAATGTTTAATACTATTTTTTTTACACTATAACTTTAAATAAAAGAACAACATTAATGTATATAGACATATTAGATGACACTTTAGTTTAGTAACATAGTAATATCATATTATAACATAATCAAGCATATCATATTAGATCATATATATCATATATATAGTATCATATATAGTGTCATCTAATTAGACTATAACTAAAATATAATATGTTAATATATTAGACTATAGATAAAATATATATAGTATCATATATAGTGTCATCTAATTAGACTATAACTAAAATATATAGTATCAACAATATTAGAGTAGTATATAATATACTATGCTAGTATCATTGATATTAGACTATAGTATAATATAATATATTGTATATATTATATACTAGTAGATATTATATAACATATATAAATATATCATAATATATGTTATGCAATATATACTAGTTATAATATAATATAAGTTATACTAAATCATATAACTTATAGTATATTATATATATAATAACATATATTATAATATAGTATAGTATTTAAAGATATTGAATAAAACCGTTCGAACAGTTTTGCATATATAAGTTATCGTAGACGTTTAATTTTATGGATGCCGAACCACACTCAAAACGTTGTTTTCTTCTCTATAACCGTTTATCTCTACCATTTAAAGTTGTCATCGCTGCTGTGAACAGTACCCAGTCGAAACCTCTTCCTCTAAACACCGATATGCTCTTTTTCTAATTATTATACCGTTTAAATCTAGGTTTTTCTTGGATTATTTGTTTAAATTACGATAAAACAATTTATCCGTCAATACTCACCGTAGATTTGGTTAAATCCATTGTATGAAGGGTTATTTAAGTCTCTATTTAAGTTTCTACAATTTACTTTATTGAGAAATCCATGGAATCGAAAAATTATTCAATGGCTGAGTCGACTCAACATCGTTGCTGAGTGCAATTCGCATACCGTTCGAATGCCCTACCCAGCGTTCGAATGGTAAGAACAAAACGGGCTTAATCAATTATTTAATGTTCAAACGTTGTTTTAACCATTCTAATGATACCCCATTTGAACATATTTTTAGGCATTCAAATGAGACGAGACAAACAAATATTATACCGTTCGAACACTATATATTCTCATTTAGATTTAGTACTTTCTATCTTTTATTTATTTATTTTTTGTTTTAGAATGGACAATATTTTATGTTTTGTAAATTCAGTATTTAATTATGAATTAGGATTATTTTATATTTTATGAACTAATTATTAATTTATATTATTCCTATTATTTAATTGATAAATTTCTTATAATTACTATTTAATATAAATATATTCTGTAAAAAAAAAACATATGAACACAGTTCGAACATTACAAAATACGTTCGAACAGTGATGATTCATCATTCGAATGGTGAAATTGGTATGTTCGAATAGTAGAACACTTTTCCACTATAATAATTTTACTTAAAGTCCCATAATTTACGTTTGAACAGTTAAATTTAACCGTTCGAACGTTAAAATATTACATTCGAACGATTTCATTATTAGGGATAAAATATTTCGTCCCTAACTATACCGTTCGAACACGTTTGAATGGTATCCATCTTCCATCTTTTTTTGGCATGAAATATGAAATTCGTCCCAAAATAAAATCGTCCCTAAATCTGACTTTTTGGGACGAATTTCATTTCGTCTCAAAATAAAATCGTCCCAAAAAGTCTTTTTTGTTGTTGTAGTGTATATATCTCATATTTTATTCTCCAACGTCGTGTATGGAAGTTTAAGTTGTTTAACCCCATTTTATTTATCCTCAATTCTTTTTTTCGTTTGATCTATTCTTTCCAAGACTATTAGTAGCAGGTTTACTGAAACCAAAATATTGAAATATATACCAAAATAACATGTTCGTAGTGATCATCATATTTAATTTGGTTATCCCATGTGTTGGAGGATTTTTCCCCAAGAGCTAAAGACCATGAATATAGGCCAAGGCAAGAGGTCCAGGAAACCTGGGTAAAATCTGGCCTAGGGAGGTCCTTCGAACCAAGATAAAAAGATATAAAGGACGCTTAGGTCCCAGCCAGGCCGTCTGACCCCAAAGGAGTAAGATCGACAAATGGCCCATACAGAATGAAAAAACTGTAATCCTTTGATAACAAGTGAAGAGGAGATGGGCAATCTAACGCATCACGCCTACAACATTAAGATAGGATAGAGGTTGCGTCGCATTAAATTCTTCCCCAAAAAGCCACACTGCATTAAATAGGCATGGCAAGGGAAGCAATGGAGAACATGCTACCTCCAATGACAGGGTATGAGCCTCTAATCCCAAATGCAAATATAAAAATGACTTTTAGGCACAAAAAGGGGGGTAAGACTTTCTAAACTCTTCTCACTTCTACGGCCCCCTTACCCTTTATCCCAAATCGTTTCTGACTTAGGCATAAGAGCCTTCCCTGATTGCCACCAAGACCGCCAGACTCCAGAGTTTTTCTTTGTGTTTACAAGTCCAAGATAAAAAAAACCCGAGCTGTTAAGGGCCTGGCCCAAAAGCATATAAAACACGAAGTCAATAGTGGCGCATCTATGGGATCCTAGAAAAACTTTTATGTGTCCTTTGTATACTTACAAGAACCCATTCTTAGAATGCTTGGGAGCACAACGAGATAGCGGAACATATGAATGTAAAAGCAAAGATCATGGAAATAACGCAACCAGAAGGAATGGAGAAGGAGACACGTGACAGCGCTACTGACAAATTGAGAGATGCTAGTGGGGGAACCAGCGTCACGCAAACAAAGGAGGGTGCATAGGCTATCCTCCTGCCTGCATCGAAGTGCACCCCAGCAGAGGGCAAAATACGGGATGAGTACGCACTCAAGAAGGTAGAGCCGAATGAGCCACTGGAGCTAGTCTTGTTGGATCCAAAACAACTAGAAACCACAGTCAGGATTGGCACCGGGACGATCATTGAAATGAGAGCTACACTGCAACAACTCCTCGTGAAGTCTTTGCCTGGAGTCCTGAAGACATGCCAGGAATCGACCCAATGATCATGCAACATCATTTCAGCGTGGATCCTAAAGCCAAAGGAGTAAGGCAGAGGTGTAGGAGTTTCAGCATAGAGAAGAA
This sequence comes from Carya illinoinensis, assembly GCF_018687715.1. NCBI lineage: Eukaryota > Viridiplantae > Streptophyta > Magnoliopsida > Fagales > Juglandaceae > Carya > Carya illinoinensis. The sequence continues at coordinate 7,339,563 of NC_056758.1, read as the reverse complement.
CACCACCATTGCCACAGAGATCGACTAACTACTAGCAGTAGATTTAATATGGGAAGCACACTACTCGGACTAGCTATCAATGTGGTGCTTGTAAAGAAACCGAACAACAGGTGGAGAATGTGCATGGATTTCACCGATCTGAACAAGGCCTACCCAAAGGACAGCTTCTGCTTCTTTGCATCGACCTTATCGTGGACTTGACTGCAGGCCACTATATGTCGAGCTTCATGGACGCTTACTCTGGGTATAATGAAATCTGTATGAACCTGGAAGATGAAGAAAAGACATCATTCATCACAGACCAAAGGCTATACTGTTTCTCAGCCATGCCTTTCGACTTGAAAAATAGCCACGTATCAATGGTTGGTTAATAGTATGTTCAAGGATCAAATCGAGACAAATATGGAGGTCTAACGTGGACGACTTGCTAGTCAAGAGAGGAAACCCCACACAACACCTAGATGATTTTCGAGAGGCCTTCGTGGTGTTGAGACTATACAAGATGAAGCTAAACCCAGCAAAGTGCACACTTAGTGTGGGCTCTGAGAAGTTCCTAGGCTTCATGGTGTCGGAATAGGGAGTTGAAGCCAACAAGGAGAAAGTGGAGGCCATCCTCGATATGCCTCATCTACGGAGCATTAATGATGTACAGAAGCTCGTAGGCCAAGTGGCAACCTTCAACCACTTCATATCAAGATCAACTAACAAGTGCCTTCCTTTTTTTAAGGTGTTGCAGAAGGCCCAGGACTGGGAGGAGGAGTATGACGAGGCCTTCACCATCCTTAAAAAATACCTAACCAGCTCTCCATTGCTTAGCCAATCCAAGTGCGAGGAGGTCATAATCCTATACCTGCACGTCTCCTCGTAAGTGGCCTTCTTGGCCTTGGCACAAGACGACAGTGGCGTTTAGCTGCCAGTATTCTACGTCAGCTAAGTTTAAAGGGGGGTGGAGGCCAGATAAGCCCCCACATTGAGTAGCTCACCTTCGCTTTGGTGATAACCACACGGAAACTCTAACCCTATTTCCAAGCCCATCCGGTCAAAGTTCCTACTGAGACCTCTTGAAAAAGATCCTATAGAGACCAGATGCCTTAGGCCACCTCACCAACTAGGTTGTGGAACTAAGTGAATTTGACATCTAATATGCCATGTGCGCCTCCGTAAAGGGACAAGTACTATCAGATTTGGTCGCGGAGTTCACAGGCTTCCCTGAAGAAGCTAAACATGCACAACCCATGAAGCCTTGGCAAGTCTTTGTCGATGGTTTGTCTTATCAGGCTGGAGGGGGAGTGGTAGTGCATATCTTTATGAATAAATGTGAGGAGCACAACTACATTGTTAAGCTCACATTCAAGATTACAAACAATGAGGAAGAGTACGAGGTGCTGTTCTTCGGCCTGACGATCGCCATGTCTTTGGGCGTTGAGGAGAGAGAGGTTCGAGCCGACTTTTAAGTGGTGGTTAGCCAAGGACAGGGAGAGTTTTAATGCTGGTAGAGGCTAAGCATGCTCGTTTAAAATATTTCCAGATACACCAAATCCTAGAATCAGTCGTGAAAACGATAGTGAAAACGACGTCTGGACAAGAGGTCTGCTTGATTCTAGAATCAGTCGTCCTTAGGACCACCGAAGTGCTGGTTGTAGGGATCAAGATGATGGAAATAATTTCAGGAGCACCAGAGTGGGCTACGGACATCCTCAAGTATCTAAACACCAATGAAGTACCTGACAACAGACAAAGGGAAAGGAAGGTCAGGTACCAAGTGGCAAGGTACACCAAAGTCGATGGCATCCTATATCGAAGAGGATAGAGCACCCCCCTCTTGAAGTGCATTTCAAACGAGCAAGCCCAACGCGTGCTTACAAAAATACATGCTGGAATCTGTGGTGACCATTCTGGAGGTAAGGTGCTGGCAGGCAAAGTGATATGGGCGAGATACTATTGGCTACGCTCCCTAAAGGATGCCGAGGAGTATGTGCAGAGATGAAGAAAGTCACAGGAATACTCTGGGGTACTCCATCGCTCTTCGAAAGAGTTGACATTAATCTCCTTGCCTTGGCCCTTTGCCCAATAGGGGGTCGACCTGGTGGGCCCTCTCCCCCCTGGTAAGGGTAGGGTGACTTTCGTGGTGGTTGCAATAGACTACTTCACTAAGTGGGTGGAGGCCAAAACACTGACAACAATTACGATGAGCAACATCACTCGTTTCCTGTAGAAGAACATCGTCTACAGTTTGGTGTCCCCCGCAACATCATTTCAGACAATGGGAGGCAATTTGATTCCGACCACTACCGAGATCGGTGCCAGGACTTGGGAATCAAGTTTTGGTACTCTTCATTGGGGCACCCCCAGTCCAACGACCAAGTAGAGGGGACCAACAAAACCCTACTAAGAATACTAAAGAAGAAGCTCAATGATTGGAAATGGGCATGGGCGGAGGAACACCCCGCAGTCCTATGGGGGTATTGGGTATCAATGAGGACACCGACAGGAGGACATTTCTCTCTTTTTTAATAGAAATGTCATCGTTCATTCATTCATCAAGAGAAATTTACATCCATGACGGGATATTTGTAGGGATATCCTCATATTAACCATTTGGAGCTCCATTAGTACACTATTGGACTAGTCTGGATTTCACTGCTGCAATACTCTCTACAAACAAACGTCTAAGTGACATCACTTTGCCAAATAGATACTCAACTTCACCCTTCATAGAAAGGGATGACTCAATCTCTATGGAAAAATTTTCCAAGAGATGAATTCTTTTTTTATTTTTACAATACAATAAGGAAAATAATAATGAAAAAGGATGTATTACAGTTTGGACCAACTTCGGTAAACTTTGACGGCGCATGAAGGAAACAAACTTGTCTCTTTTCATCCACAAAAGTTAGATCTGAAAGATTTAGTAGTGTCAATTTTGGTAATCTAGCGCGTGTAATGAGAAGAGCTGCTGGAAGGTGTGGCGCATAAGGACCACACATAGTTGTGAGTGGCACTTGATTTTCACAACACCGCCACTATCCTCTGAACAATTTGCAGGGCACTGGGAGATCAAGCTATTAGTGTTTCCCTTTCTACCTTTTGTCCAAATTGGTGCAATAAATTATGCGTAATGCTTTTTATACTTATTATTTCTACTAAAATTATGTGCGTGTTTGAAAATTAAACATGAATTGTTCCCATTGACTTGTACTTCAATTTCATGGACAATCAAGATTCTCTTAATTAAATTCTTATATGAATTTTAAAGTTTAAAATTAGGTCTGTTGCCCAGATGACTAACACAAGAGGGGGGTGAATTAAGTTGTATTAAAAAAAATAACAATTATAAATCAAATATATAATATAAAATATAAACAAAATATGAAATAACAATAAATATAAAGAGTAAGGGTAAGAGAGAAGCAAACTCAGTATGTTAACGAGGTTCGGCCCCACTCCCTACGTCCTCGCCTCAAGCTACCCCTTGAGGATTCCCAAATTCACTATTCAACCTCATTCAGGTGGAGATAGAAACCTATTACACCTTTGAACAACACCGCTACAAAGGATACGTGTAGAACACCCTTTACACTTGCAATCACCTTACAAGTGGTGATTCAACTATTCCCCTTGTAGAATACTTTCTACACACACAAGGGTTATACACACCCTTTTTCTGATACAAGAGCTGATAGTGGGTAGGTTATCAGAAAACACTCCTCAATGAGTGAAATAAGAACAATACAGCGCAAACTATATCTCTCAAAATGAACAAGGATTAAGGCTCAATACTTAGAGAAGAGAGAATGAAAGCTTTGAATGAATGTTGTATGCTCTTGGTGTTGTGAATGTGAAGCTCTCAAATGATCTATTTATAGGCATATGAGACTTCATATTCAAATTTAAAAAGATTCACATGTCAAAGACAACATCATTCACTTTTTCAAAAAATTCAAATAAAAGGTTATTCTTTTTCAATTGTCAAAGACAACATCATTCATTTTTTTCAAAAAAAATCAAACCTAATCTTTTACTTTTGGCATATGACAAAATGAGCACACTTTCCTTTTCAAAAAATTCAAACCTAATCTTTTACTTTTTGCATATGACAAAAGGAGCACACTTTCCTTTTCAAAAAATTCAAACCTAATCTTTTACTTTTTGTATATGACAAAATGAATACACTTTACTTTTCAAATTTGTCAAACAAAATCATCTACCTTTTGTATAAGTCTAAAAAAAACATCAATTACTTTTGAAAATATTTAAATAAAACATGCACATGTGAAAGATGACAATCAATCATCTTTAATATTTTCAAAGTTCAACCCTTTAATCAAGGCATGCACATGTAAAAGATGACAATCAATCATCTTTCAAAATTTTCAAATTTAATTTTCAAAAATATTCATGCACATGTGGAAAATGTATTTTAATGCTTTATGATAAAATATTAATTTTGAGCATTAATCGTAATTTCGAATTTTAAGAGATTTACAACATTACTCTATGACTTTAATGTGAACTTATTTCCTTCTTACTCATGCTTGGTTCTTTGATGTGCTTGATTCCATTGTGTGAGCAACTTGAGCTTGAAACTCCTTTATTCTTTGAATTCATTTGTTATCATCAAAATCCATGTGTAGATTTATAATCACATGAAACTTGAAACCTTGGGTTCAACAATCTCCCCCTTTTTGATGATGACAAATACTTGATAGAACTTGAAATATGTATTAATACTTAAGCTCCCCCTGAAAATATGCGTTAGTTTTTCAAGCAAAAGTATAAATATAATTCCAAGCATATATAACAAGTTTAGCAATTTAAACAATGTTAATGTTCTAGTCTAAAACTTCTCCCCCTTTTGGCATCATTAAAAAGGATCGGCGGCAAATAAATAGACTAAAGAAAACGATGCGTTTAATAGTCACTGTAGATAGTTGAAAAAGGAGCCGTCCGTGACCCGACAAATGCTGCAAAGACTCGAGGCCTAACTCTATGAATTTAGTGCGGCTAGAGATTTAAACAATCGCCTGATGTTGTTGACAAACGTGATTGAAAGTTTTGAGTTACTATAAAAAATGATCATTTTCATCTATCGGATGCCAAAAAAATAATTGCTTCTTGACCTGAGTTCTGTTTTACCACAACGATAGAATGACTGAGCAATTCTCTTCCACTAATGTTCCAGACTTGAATCAGGAACCCTTAACGCATCAATCATCAATCTTCTCTCCTGAGGCCGTCAATACCATGATAGGAGCAGTGAACCGTTTTTCTAGTAAGGCTGATTCTGAGATTATTGCAGAATCAAGAATGCTCAGTAGTCAATATGCTGCCTCTGTTACGATCTTGTCTCGAAGGTTAATGGCGAGGGTGAGTGAGATTGATCATCTTAACATGCAAATATCTGAGTTACGACAGAAGCTTGCTAATAAGGATAGTGAGAATAAAAGACTAAAGCAAGAAAACCAAGAGTTGCAAAAATTTGCAGATTGGTATGCTCATGATCTGCAACCACGAATAGAGGAGCTAGAACGAGAAAGGGTTCAGATACAAGGTCAACATCGGCAGATAACAGCAGAGGTTCATCGTTTACTAGAAAAATAGGGACAATCTACTGTTAATCTCTCTGGGTTAGTAAGAAAACTTTTGACAATGTGTGTCCAGCATATCTTGTATTTCTTTTGACTAAATAAGATTTGAAGAGACAATAGTTTGTCTTATTCTTTATGCTATGTATATAAAATCAGTCCTGAAGTTCATCTAATCTGCATCAAGTTTTCTTCTCATATCTATAACTCATCTGCATTCCTTCAACATTCTCATTTTAAGCCTTCTATTCTTTTCTCAATGGTTCATTCTTCTAACATTTCTTTAGATCCATCCATGAGGCATTCTGCATCTCAACCTCTTGTCCTTTCTGCAGCTGCCATTGGTGCCATGTTGCAGCAAGAAAATAATAATCTGACTAATAAGTCAGATTCTGATGCTATTTTATGACTTGGTGAGTCTTGGACTCGCTACTCTTCCTCTATTGTTGCTTTTTCTCAGCGGCTACAAGCCAAAAATCACGAAGTTGAAAAGCTCAAAGAACAAATTGTTGTACTTCAACGAATTGTTCAAGAGTCTCACACAAGGGAAGGAATCATTCGGCAGAAGAATAAACAGTTGAAATCTTTATTAGATTCTTCATTCCGCTTGCCGGTTCCCATGGATAAGAATGACATGATATTGTATGAAGAGAATGAACGTCTCAAACATGAGGCTAAGAATCTCAAGTTTATGTAAAAGTATTTAAAAAAATCTATCTCTATTTTTATTGACTCTGGTTTATCTTTTAAGAGATATTCATAGCATGCATTATACCTATTTCTCTTCTGATCATACATAATCTATCTTCTGGTAAAGGTTTTGTGAAAATATCTGCTAACTGATCGTGTGTGTTTGTGAACTCTAATATTATATCGCCTTTCTGCACGTGATCTCGAAGAAAATGATACCTTATTTCAATATGCTTAGTTCTTGAATGTTGTATCGGGTTCTTTGAAAGATTTATAACACTTGTATTATCACATTTGATTGGAATGTGATTATACATGAGTTTAAAATCTTCAAGTTGTTGCTTCATGTAGAGAACTTGAGCACAACAACTACCCGCAACAACATATTCTGCCTCAGCAGTAGATAGTGCAACAGAATTTTATTTTTTACTAAACCAGGAAACTAGTGCATGACCTAAGAAATGACATGCTCCACTAGTGCTTTTTCGATCTATTTTACAGCCAGCATAATCTGCATCTGTGTAACTGATTAGATCGAAAGATATGTGCTTAGGGTACCATAACCCTAGGTTAATTGTACCACTAAGATATCTAAGAATGCGTTTAACTGCAATTAAATGTGATTCTTTTGGAGATGATTGAAAGCGTGCACATAAGCACACACTAAACATAATATTTGGTCTACTGGCTGTTAAATATAATAAACTACCAATCATATCTCGATATATTTTCGAGTCAACTGGCTTGCCGGATTCATCTTTATCAAGTTTAGTTGATGGGCTCATTGGTGTTCCAATTTTCTTAGCATTTTCCATCCCAAACTTCTTCAGTAATTCCTTAATATATTTTGATTGATTGATGAATGTCCCACTTTTTGCTTGCTTAATTTGCAATTTGAGAAAGAATGTAAGTTCTCCCATCATGCTCATCTCAAATTCTTCCTGCATAGTCTTAGCAAAAACTTGACACATATTTTTATTAGTAGCACCGAATATTATATCATCAACATAAATCTGAATCAAAAGAATATCATCATTTTCATATTTAATGAAAAGAGTTGTGTCGATTTTTCCTCTTGAAAAACCTTTTTTCAATCAAGAAACCACTAAGTCTTTCATACCAAGCTCTAGGAGCTTGTTTAAGTCCATATAGTGCTTTTGTGAGTTTGAAAACATGATTTGAGGAAATATGATTTTCAAAACCTGGAGGTTGCTCAACATATACCTCTTCATTTATAAAACCATTTAAGAAAGTACTTTTAACATCCATTTGAAAAAGTTTGAAATCTTTATAACAAGCATATGCAAGTAGCATTCGAATAGATTCTAATCTTGCGACAGGTGCATATGTCTCATCATAATCGATTCCTTCTTCTTGATTAAAACCTTGGGCTACAAGTCGAGCCTTATTTCCAGTAATGACTCCGGACTCATCTTTCTTGTTTCTAAAAACCCATTTTGTTCCAATAATAGTATGATTTTTGGGTCTAGGAACAAGTGTCCAAACATCATTTCTTTCAAATTGATTCAACTCTTCTTGCATAGCTAGAATCCAAGATTCATCAAGAAGTGCGTCATCAATATTTTTGGGTTCAATTTGAGATAGAAAAGCAGTATGATTGCAAATATTTCTAAGAGATGATCGAGTACTTACACCTTGTGAAGGTTCTCCCAAAATTTGTTCCACTGGATGATCTTTCACAAATTTCTACTGTTTGGTTGCATCTTGTATTAAATTTTGATGATCTTTCCTGATGGTTCCATGTTGAACTTCCTCTATTGTTTTCTCTTTGTTGAAATTGAGACTTTCCGTGTTATTTATACCTCCTGTTTCTTCATCAATAGATTTCTTGGAGAGTGGAGAATTAGATTCATCAAATACTACATGCATAGATTCTTGTACAGTCAAAGTCTTTTTATTGAATACTCTATAAGCTTTACTATTAGTAGAATACCCGAGAAAGATACCTTCATCAGATTTTGCATCAAACTTGCCTAAATTATCCCTGTCATTCAAAATAAAACATTTGCATCCAAATACATGAAAGTAACCAATGTTGGGCTTTTTCTCATTCCAAAGCTCATAGGGGGTTTTATCTAATTTAGACCTTAGCATAACTCTATTTATAACATAACATGCAGTACTTACCGCTTCGGCCCAAAAATAACTAAGCAAGTTGTTCTCATTGAACATTGTTCTTGCCATCTCTTGAAGAGATCTATTTTTCCTCTCTACTACCCCATTTTGTTGAGGAGTTCGAGGAGCAGAAAAATTATGCACAAAACCGTTTTCATCACAAAATATTTCAATATTTTTATTAACAAACTCTTTTTCCCTATCACTTCGGATACTTGAAATAGTATAGCCCTTTTCATTTTGAATTCTCTTGCATAACTTGGTAAAGACATTATGTGCCTCATCTTTATGAGCAAGAAAGATGACCCAAGTATATCTAGAGAAATCATCAACAATAACAAATGCATAATATTTTCCTCCTAGACTTGCAACTCTATTTGGTCCAAAAAGATCCATGTGTATCAGTTGCAATGGTCTAGTAGTGGAAATATGTTTCTTAGTTTTAAAAGAAGTTTTTGTTTGTTTACCAAATTGACATGCATCACAAATTTTGTCTTTAAGAAAATTTGTTTTTGGTAAACCTCTCACAAGATCATTTTTTGAAAGTTTGGAAATAAGTTCCATGTTGGCATGACCTAATCTTCTATGCCATAATCAACTAGTTTCATTTTGAACTTAAAAGCAAATAGCATCTTGTGAGGTAATTTCTTCAAAATCAATTGTATAAACATTATTGCTTCTAAAAGCAATAAAACAAATATTACAATCATGATCATTCAAAATAATGCACTTATCCATTTTGAAAGTAACTGTAAATCTTTATCACATAATTGACTTATGCTCAAAAGATTATGTTTTAGACCTTCAACAAGTAGAACATCTTCAATTATGAGAGAAGATTCATTACCAATTTTACCTATTCCCACGATCTTCCCTTTCGAGTTGTCTCCAAATGTCACGTGTCCTTCTTCTTTAGATCTAAGATCAAAGAACTTAGTCTTGTCTCCCGTCATGTGTCTTGAACATCCACTATCTAAAAACCATTTGTTTTTGCTTGTGGAAGACTTCATGCATACCTATAAAAACAATTAAAATGATTTTTCTTGGTACCCAAGTTCTTTGGGTCCTTTATTTATTAGTATTAGAAGAAACAAGATTTTTAGGTACCCATATGGCCCTAATAGTCATTGTATGATTTCTTCTAATAGGACAAGTATGATAATTATGACCATTTCTATTACAAAAATTGCAAATAGCATGTGACATATATGAAAAACTTGAATGATTATAATAATATCCTTTTTTGACAAAATTATTTTTATGACAAGAATTTTGAATATTAGTCTTTGATGTAGAATGATTATCAAAGAAATTTTTATAAGGTTTGTATTTTTGTTTTGGCATATATCCCAAACCTGCCTTATCAAAAACACATCTTTGACTACCAAGAAGTTTTTCAAAATTTATTTTTCCATTCGTAAAGTTTTCACCAATATTTTCTAAATCGGTTTTCTTCTTATTCAATTCAAGATTTTCATCTTTCAAAATGATACTTTCTTTTCTTAAAATTTCGATTTCGTTTGTTAAAGAAGAATTTTTCTTTTTCAAAGCAGTATACTTGATACCCAATTTTTCAAATTCCTCATATACCTCTTCTAAAACATTTTGTAACTCTTCATATGAAGGATCTTCAATATTATCAAGATTTGTTACCTCAATGTTATTTTTAGCTATAAGACAAAGATTTGCTGATTCTCCATTGCTTGCTTCACTATTTGAACTACTTGAATCATCAGCCTATGTAGCTTTCATTGCTTTCTTGCCCTTGTTTCGATCTTTCTTTAGCAGAGGACAATCTGGTTTGATATGACCATGTTTATTGCATTTATAACAAATTAAAGTGTCATTTTTATCTGAATCTTTCTTGGAAAACTTTTTGAAAGATTTCCTTAGAGGAGTTCTATTTTTCTTCAAGAACCTCTGAATTCTTCTTGTTATCATCGCAACTTCTTCATCTTTATCTTCATTTTCCTCATCTTCATCACTTTCACTTTCATGAGGAAAAGCTTTAAGTGCTAAGCTCTTCTTTGGCTTTCCTTCTTCTTCTCCTCTTTTCAATGTGTACTCATGGGTGATAAGTGACCCAATGAGTTCATTGACTTCGAGCTTCTTGAGGTCTCTAGCTTCAAGAATCACTGTCACTTTTGATTCCCAGCGTTTTGGTAGAGAGTTGAGAATTTTTCTTACTATCTCCACCTTGGAATAAACTTTGCCAAAAGCTGTCAAGCTGTTTATGATGTTAGTAAAACGAGTGTGCATACTAGAAATAGATTCATCATCATTCCTCTTAAACATTTCATATTCATGAGTAAGAATATAAATTTTTGATTCCTTGACTTGCGAAGTTCCTTCATAAGTAACTTCCAAGTTATCCCAAATTTCTTTTGCCGTAGCACAAGTCATTATTCTATTAAACTCATTTCCATTGAGAGTATTAAATAATAAATTCATAGCAGTTAAATTCAAAGTATAAAGTCTATCGTCTTCACGATCAAACTCTTCTTCGTCCTTTTTGACCTTTACTCCATCAACCACTTTTGTTGGAATATAAGATCCATTTACAATACATTTCCAGATTTCTCGACCTTGACCTTGAAGGAATATTCTCATTCTAACCTTCCAGAATGAGTAATTATTTCCACAAAAGAGTGGAGGCCGACTGCTAGATTGACCTTCACCAAACGAAGCTGAAATGTTAGCCATAAGATCTTAACTGAAAAGATAGTTAGTCTTATAATAGAGCTCTTAGCTCTGATACCAATTGTTGCCCAGATGACTAACACAAGAGGGGGGTGAATTGAGTTGTATTAAAAAAAATAACAATTATAAATCAAATATATAATATAAAATATAAACAAAATATGAAATAACAATAAATATAAAGAGTAAGGGTAATAGAGAAACAAACTCAGTATGTTAACGAGGTTCGGCCCCACTGCCTACGTCCTGGCCTCAAGCTACCCCTTGAGGATTTCCAAATTCACTATTCAACCTCCTTCAGGTGGAGATAGAAACCTATTACACCTTTGAACAACACCGCTACAAAGGATCCGTGTAGAACACCCTCTACACTTGCAATCACCTTACACGTGGTGATTCAACTATTCCCCGTGTAGAATACTTTCTACACACATAAGGGTTATACACACCCTTTTTCTGATACAAGAGCTGATAGTGGGTAGGTTATCAGAAAACACTCCTCAATGAGTGAAATAAGAACAATACAGCGCAAACTATATCTCTCAAAATGAACAAGGATTAAGGCTCAATACTTAGAGAAGAGAGAATGAAAGCTTTGAATGAATGTTGTATGCTCTTGGTGTTGTAAATGTGAAGCTCTCAAATGATCTATTTATAGGCATATGAGACTTCATATTCAAATTTAAAAAGATTCACATGTCAAAGACAACATCATTCACTTTTTCAAAAAATTCAAATAAAAGGTTCTTCTTTTTCAATTGTCAAAGACAACATCATTCATTTTTTTCAAAAAAAATCAAACCTAATCTTTTACTTTTGGCATATGACAAAATGAGCACACTTTCCTTTTCAAAAAATTCAAACCTAATCTTTTACTTTTTGCATATGACAAAAGGAGCACACTTTCATTTTCAAAAAATTCAAACCTAATATTTTACTTTTTGTATATGACAAAATGAACACACTTTACTTTTCAAATTTTTGAAACAAAATCATCTACCTTTTGTATAAGTCTAAAAAAAACATCAATTACTTTTGAAAATATTCAAATAAAACATGCACATGTGAAAGATGACAATCAATCATCTTTAATATTTTCAAAGTTCAACCCTTTAATCAAGGCATGCACATGTAAAAGATGACAATCAATCATCTTTCAAAATTTTCAAATTTAATTTTCAAAAATATTCATGCACATGTGGAAAATGTATTTTAATGCTTTATGATAAAATATTAATTTTGAGCATTAATCGTAATTTCGAATTTTAAGAGATTTATAACATTACTCTATGACTTTAATGTGAACTTATTTCCTTCTTGCTCATGCTTGGTTCTTTGATGTGCTTGATTCCATTGTGTGAACAACTTGAGCTTGAAACTCCTTTATTCTTTGAATTCATTTGTTATCATCAAAATCCATGTGTAGATTTATAATCACATGAAACTTGAAACCTTGGGTTCAACAAGGTCTACAATCAAGACAATAAGTGTGACACAAATATTAGGTCTACATTTATTGTGATTTTAGTATTGTTTGAACAATAAATACAAGTAGCAATAAATGTTATAAGACTCACTTCAAGTGTCTATCTTTCTCCCACTTGAAGTTTCCACTCTCAAATAATATGTACAACAATATCATCAAAATTATATTTCCCCTTGTGATGATAGTGTTGTTCTACAAGGCCTATGTATCCTCCCACAAGGCGTATGTATATTTCTCAACATGGTGTTTTTTATGAGAGACCTATACTTTCATACACCTGGTAAACCTCCACTATCCTGCTACAGAACCTCACACACTTTCAATTTTTTCAAATTGCATTATTTTTTATGTGAAATCAATAGTTGTTACAAAGTTTATATTGATAGGTTGAAGATTTATATGTTATTATTTATATTATATCTTAATATTTTCCAACATGTGTGGACCGAGTTTAACAATTTCCTCCATCCTCACTCAGTGACATTGGTCCTTAGTGATTCGCATATACCCTATATGATGCCCTAGTCCATTCCACATACTTCATTACCTGGCCATGACACCAACCCCTAATCCACTATTAACTTCTTGTGCACTCGTGGCTATGCCATCTAATGACACAACTCCCTCCCGTGCCTCTTTTGTTCCCGCCAACAGTAGGTATCAATTCACTCCCATTGAACTCATATATATCAATTTTCCCCAATGACACATCTAATGAGCCCATTTTACTATCTGAACACAACATTACACTTGTTGAAACCATGGCCCCCTCACCCACCTTACCTTCAATTGGTCAACTTGAATATTTGTAACTCCACTCTACTCTACCGATAGAGTATTCTATCAATATAAACCCAATGCCCTTCGCAACTTATCACCCCATACTTACTCGATCCAAAGCCATGATTATCCACAAACCAAATTCAAAATATGCCAAACTCTGTAATGTCATTACTATTCCCCAAGAGCTTAAAAGCCCGTTTAGATACTAAGAATATATCATAATATATGTAAATAGTAGTGAAGTAGTTTATAAATAGTAGTAAGAAATATGAAAATAGTAATGAAGTAGTCTAAAAATATCTAAAAATAGTTGTATTCCCAAACATAGCCTAAGAGTTTTGATTTTGTGTTAAAACATGCCCATTGTAATCGTGCCATGCACAAAGAATTAATGGCTCTCCATAAAAGAAATATTTGGACCCTCGTGCTCCACACTTTCGATAGGCATATCATTGTATGTAAATAAGTCTTTAAAGCCAAACTTAAAGCCAATGGTTCTTTCAATCATCTTAAAAGCATGATTGCTAAAGGCCTCCATCAAGTTGATGTCATTGATTACTTTTTTCTCCTATCACTAAACCCTGTGCAAGTCAAACTGTGGCTTTCATTTGAAACTAGTATATTCGTTAGTTAGACATAAAAAATGCCTTCTTACATGGTTTTTTTTAATTAAGGTGGTTTTTGTAGACCAACATCTGGCCAGTGGCTTTTGTGGCCACATTTTTTTCCAACGACAACAATCTGGCCACAAAAGCCCAATTTTTCCAGTTCAGACACTAAACTTGCAACATCTCAACATTTTGCCATGAAAAATAAGCTTTTCCCGCGAAAATATTTGTGGTCATAAAAGCTATGGACAGAATTGCTATATTATGGCGCTTTTAAGTCTATTGCGGCAAGAATGTGTCACTGCAAAGTGATTTTTATTCATTAGGTTTATTGAGGTAGCTATTGTCGCCCCAATAAGGTATATTTATTAATCACAAACTATTCTTCCCACGTCTTTCCCTATCCTCTCTAGCTGCTTCTTTTTCATTCACGAAAAAGACGGCCTCCTCTCACGAGATTCCAGAGAACCCATGCCCTAAGTAGTTGACCACCACCATTGACCACCACCTTCTCGCACCAGCCACTGCGATTCTTGTGAATGCTTCTATACAAAAACCTACACCGATAAAACCCTCTCACCCTTCTCATTCACCATAATTTAAAAACAAAACCACGAAAGTAAAAGATCCTCAAATAGGTTATACAGTTATCCAGCGAAATAAAATGAAAAGCCAAAATACATAATCCAAAAGGAGAAACAAATCCCATGATCAACAAGCATCCATGAGTCACTCCTTCGGCGGAGCTAATCCCTTAGGCTCAACATCATCCTCTACATCAAAATCTATAATTCCATAAGACAGAACCGTAGGGTAGGAATATCACGATGAGATTATGAATCTCTGTGAGAAATCAACCAAACAATCCAAGAGATAAAAACATACTAATACAGCCAACATGTATACATCCACATGATAAAACATGCAAGAAACAAAACTATCATTTTTCCAAAAATGATATATTTTTCCAACACACGCCAAAAATCCATTTGACCCAAAACACGTCCATTAAATACCATCAACCATTTTCTCAAAAAATGGCCAAAACATAAATCTACCATTTTCCCAGAAAATGGCTCACATATCCATTTATCAAAATCCATCATTTTCCCAAAAAATGGCCCAATGTATCCATTTATCTTGCATGCACCATGATCTCTCCCCTAGGGACTAATTTGCACACCCTGGCTCCCTTTGTCACACCACGGATAATGATTGTGTGTGTGACTTGGTAATGAACGATACCCAACTCCATGCCCAACACGTTCATGACCAAGCATCCTCTAGCACCCATCAGCAGAGAAGCCACAGAGTTGGCACGAGAGTGGTTCCATCTTGTTCAATCCCATTGTTGCCCAGCGACAACCCAGAGGATGTAATTCAGTTTTATATACTCCCAAATGACTAGAGGAGCTCTATTAAGATAATGCTTCATCCCGACTTGGAGTCGTGATATGTACGCACCAAATATCATTTCTCAACATGGAAACCTAGTTTTCAATCATGACACTTGACAAAACACACCATAGACAAAGCACCAAGCAAACATAATAAATAAATATGCAAATGCATGTAGACAGTATATTGGGTGGCATGGCATAACACATATCAAATAAAATAAATCAATAAAACAATCACAAAGCACTAAATTTCACAAACCAACTCCATAAGTAAACCTGTCCTCCAATCCGGCCCAAGGCCTAACATTAGACAACAACTACATTATTTTTCCCAACACTTCATGGACCTAAGGCCTATAACAACCAATCAGACACAAAAATACGTTGGTATAAAAATATATGTAAATCTCAAGAAAACTCTTTGAAAAATTACTTACAACAATGGAAATGCAACTCTGGAAGATCAAGGGTGCACAAGATTATGGGTGGCGCTGAAAGTGGTGGAGTAATAGTGGACAGTGTTTTTCCAAGTGCTAGTCTGAAGATAGGGAAAATTGAGGGGGAGTGGGAGGTCAAGGTTGGGAATGGAGGAGCTAAGGGAGTGTTGTGGAGCTGGTGGTGGTGGCTGGAGGCCATTGGTGGTGGCGCATAGTGATGGATCTAGAGATCCCATGTGTGTAGAGGGAGGGTTCAGGGTAGCTACTCCAGGCTACTGATTCACTTAAAAATGAGTAGCACAAAGGCTATTCCAAGTGCAGGAGGATGTCGTGTAATAATTATGAATAAATTCCTAGATCGTCTCTTCAGGGAAAGTTACTTAAAATCAAACTCATTTAAAATAGTGGAAATATTCATAAAGAGAAAAATAAAAATGATGGTATGTGTAATGGATAGAAGAGTGCAACAAGAATAAAAAAAAAGGCACTAGTCATGGACTAGATTCATATTTCTAGATTTTTGAGTGTCAAAATGAAATGTAAAAGACTAATAAATTGAAATTATCAATCAAAGAGTCAACTAAACTGAACAATCTTAATTAATCTAAAAATTAAACAATGAAACTGAAATTATTTAAGTCCTATTTAAACTTTAATCAATATAATATGCAATTGAACTAAGAAATTAATAAAACTAAGCTAAGATTAAACTAGATTAGAAAGTAATTGATAAAATACAAAATGAAAATTGAAAAGTCCCAAAACCAAGATTCTAGAATTCATCCTTGTATTCAAATCACAAATTCTCAAAATTAATCCATAACAATTGTAATCACTATTAAATGAAAGTTTAAAGAAGTGAGAAAAATAAATAACACGAAATAAGTAAACAACAAATAAATTGCCCAAACTTCTAAGCCAAAAATCTCAAAATTATTCCATAAACTTTAAACTGAAGTTAAATAAAAATAGAGAATGAAAAGTCTGGATGAAAACTCCTCTTCACCATTCAGTTGAAATCCAAAGCAGAAAAGAACCAACTTCTCACGTATCACTCTTGAAAATTAATCTCCAAACCTTTTATGAAAACTCTAGAACAACTCCTCTACTTGAACCAACCGACCTCCAATGAATCATTCCCTTCCATGTACAACTCCTCCAAGAACCAACCTAATCTTTCTTTCTTAAAACTCTCCCGTTCACTTTCTGAAAAATAAATCCAAACCGACTAAAAACTCACTTCACGAATGAAAAGCTCAACTCCCTCTACTCCCCACGTATCATGTTTCAGAAAAATCAAAAACAAAAACTCTCAACCGACTCCTCCTTGCAAGAAATTAAGGCAGCACACTTAATGAAAAACTCTAGAACAACTCTTTACTCCATGAAACTGACTAACACACTTACAAGAAATTAAGACAGCATACTTAATGAAAAACAAATTCCTCCTGGTTCCAATGTTTCAGCCCCTTTAAATGCACCATTGCCTCATCACTTTAATCATGCACCGGTTCTCTTCATTTCTTCCATGGGATCACGTTTCAGCCCCTTCTTCCAGCTCATCCACGTTTTAGCCATTCAATCATCATGCACATCCCAACCGAACCACTTTCCCTCTTCTCTCCAACTCATCCACGTTTCAGCCAACAACTTCTTCTCCTCCATGATTTCTTGTTTTTTTTATTCAATCACTTCCAGCCTCTCCCATATGTTATGCAGCTCAAATGCTCCAGCTTTCCCTTCATTTCTTCCGTGGGATCCAGCTTGATGTAACATGAAGAGAATAAATATGTATGTGCACTTGAAGACAAGTTATGTGAGATTGAAGACAAACCGTGCCATGTGAATGATAAATTCATTGAATCAAAGTGAAGTCTTTCTTCCGTGGGATCTAGTCGTGGGGTTCACTTGGAATCAAAGTGAATGGAATTAAATTCATTGATGGAAGACCACTTGAAGTGAACATGTTGTGTTTTTGGAAAGAAATGTCAAGGTGAGTCACGGTGGGTGCTTTTGCATAGAACTTCCTTCTTCTCAATGATTTCTCTTTTTTTTTTTTTTTAATCATCATGCCCATCCCAATCAGACCACTTTCCTCCAACCTCACCAAATGACTTGAGTAGTGCATGCATTTTCCTCTTGTGAAGATGCAATTCTATTGTCTAAAAGAAATAATAAAATTGGGTCCATATGTTTCCCACCATTTCATCTTTTTTCAATAGAAAATACCAATGTCCCCACGTGTTGTGAAGATGCATCTTCTTCTTGCCAAGATGCATAACATCTTTAATAGTCCATGTGAATTTGCTTTCCTTTTGTACACATGAATTGCAAATTTTGAAGTGGACCCTTGATATAACATGAAGAGCAAGGTATGGTGATGAATGTGCATGTGCACTTGAAGATGTGGAATTAATGATGTAGTCTGTGGGGTCCACTCCCATCTAGAGCAAGGTGTGAGGACGCATGAAATTTGCAAATTCACTCATATGCTTGATTTGAATTCTTTTGTTCTTTTCATGGTCCCACATAATTGATTGTGTCTATTAGCAAATTGCCTTGTTTTGAAAGGATGCGGAAAGTGGATAATTGATGTCCGTGTGCACAAGCAATGCCCTGCAATTAGATATGTAAATTATCAGTATGAAAGAGTAGGAATTCACTGGAAAGATCTTTATTTAAAAGCAAAACAAATAAAAATAAATAAAAAAAATAAAAAGTAAGATTAGAATATTAAAAATATATTGTGCATGTCAAGAATTATTGCATAATTATGTCATAGTTGTAAAATTAATCATAAACATGATATCAATCATCTAAAAATCACAACTCGTATTTATTCTTATAAACCATTTTTTCATCTAAAACTAATAATAATGTCACGAAGAATTTAAAATACATTAGTTTTAAATAGCTAAAATATGCAATATTTCAACTCAATTAGCTACTACGGGCGTGAGGGAATGGGGAGGTGCTAGGAGGCCAGGGGAGGTCGTGGGTCGTCCGATGTGGTAGCAAGGCTAGCTCACGACGATGCTAAAGCCATGTGAGAGAGAACCCATGAGGGAGTGAGAGAGGTTGCATGAGGGGTAGATCAGGGAAAGGGTTGGTTGGGTTCAGTGGCTGGGGTTGCCGAAGGTTGCTGGGAGGTGATGTGGTGGCGTAGGGCTGCACCACGGTGGCGTTGGGTGGAGAACCCCCATTGAGGGAGAAAGGGAGCTGCCGAGGGGCTAGGTTCGGGCTGGAGGTGCTCGTTGGTGTGAGGGAAATTTGGTGCGGTGGTCGGTGATGTTACAAGATGGCACACGGTAGGGTTGGTGGCAGTGAGAGGGAGAGAAACTAGTGGGTTTCGAGTTGGCTACCATAGGAGGAGAGAGGCTTACAGGGATGAAGATCGGCATGGGGGGAGGTTGTCAGCGTGAGCTGTGTCGATGGGTGGTGGTGATCTGGCTAGGTCGTGGTAGAGCTGGGCTGCGCAAGGAGGGGGGCTACTAGTAAGGCTTCACGCATGAATTGAGGGAGAGGGAGGAGAGAGAGGGAAACTGGGGGAAAAGGGAAGGGTTTGGGTATTTAATCTAGGCCCTTCATCCTAGGGTTTTCAATCTAATCTAATGATGAGAGATTAAATATAGAGTTAATTAACCTAAAATAAACAAAAAGACAAATAAAAATACAACAACTTAGTAATAATAAAATAAAATAGTAAAAACCAACAATAAAAATAATTTGAAATAAAAAGCCAATAAACAATAGACAATAATTATTAACAAGAAAAAACAGAATAAATTAAATTACATGACTCAAGCAGTGATGCAAGAAAATACCATAGCCAAAATAATAATAACCAATTTGAAATAAAAGAACCAATAAAATAATTAGTAAAATAAACACTTAAAAACACGAGAAAATGAGGGATATCATAACTACTACCACGCAAGACCATCCTAATCCACGAGAATCAATTGTAGACGATGAGTTTACGTGGTGAGCTTGCGAGGTTGCGATCAAGGGCAGTAATTAGTGCTTGATAAGCACTTTGCAATCGTGCTTGATATCGATCGAAGATTCCTATACTGTAGGGATATGGGGCGATTCCAGCAAGGTCAGTCCAATCATTTTTGCTTAAAATTTGATTTTGATGATCTTTATTTCCTTAGTAGATAGTTCAAGCAATCTGATCCTTTTGAGACGAACGATTATAAAAATTTTTACTTCTCATTTTGGTTAACCGAAATTGTTGCTACACATGTTTGAGTTCCAACGCCATTTGAATGTGCTTACTTAAAATAAACTAACCATTATCTTTCTCTGGTTGTTAATTAAGACTATTAACTTCATTGTAATGAAATATGTTGGAGGGGAAAATACCAAGTGAGAGAAAGAAAGAACATTTTCTCCTTTTTGGCTGTATTGGTTTAGAGTGAACTCCCTGGTGATTTAGTTTTTACATGAACTATTTTTTTTTTAAAGGTACTAGGAAAATTTGGCAATTGTAGAGATCATATAATGTGATGGCATAGGTGCTGCAGTTGGACTTTTCCTATTAAATTTAGTGTATCTATCACCGACGTCATTTGTGGGTTACACATGCTCCCAAGGCAAAACAGAGAAACATTTCATGTTGTGTTGTCGATAGATACAACACAACTACAAGTCTGTTTACTCCTAATTTTTACTTTTTCTTACCTTTATAAAATGATATGGATGGATTAGGGAATCCTATGGTATTTTTGTTTTTATATGTGGAGTTTATGATGCAACCTTGTTTGTTTTTATATGTGGAGTTTATGATGCAACCTTGTTTGTGTTGCTCGACAAAGCAGTTTAGTTTAATCAAAATAATGATTGTGGCTTTCCTCCACCACCTTCATTTAGTGTCTCTACTTTTAACTTACCACATGCATGGAAGGAGTAAGATGGGTGATCGGAGTGCTACTCATGTGAGAAATAACACTAATAGTTAGGTTTTGATATCCCTAGTTTATTGTGTACTCTAGGCTTATAGATAATCACTACATAATTACATGCATTACCCACATTCATAGAAAGCAACTCATTACCGGACTACTCGTTAACTGCATGAATATTCCTGATCTTGGTCCCATGTGGGCATTAAGTTTTAATAAAGTGTCAAGCTTAATAAGTTAAGGAGTAGAATCTCATTAATACTTCAAACTTGGTATGGTTTTTTTTTTTTTTTTAAGTTTTAATTTTTAGATTTCACATCGCAATTTTGACTAGGTAACAATTTTATTAATTGATCAGCATTAACTATGTAATGCATTTGATAAAACATACACTAACATATTCAACACTCCTACAAGAAGCCAGATTTCCTTCACCCTTGTGAATAACATTAACTAAGCATTACATATGTATATAGTCATAGCATATCGAATTGCCATTATTCTATTGGAAAAGTTTCAGTAACACAGGATATGCACAACAATCTCTTAGCATGTTTACTATATGATTTCATAAATCGACCCATTATAAATTTGTTAGTTTAAATACTGATAAGGAAAAATATACAACAAGTAGTTTCTATCCAAGATAGATTTGAGATTCGCACTATCTCTACTTGTAGCCTTTTCTTTTTCTTATTGTCTACATGCTATGTTCTCTGGCACTTGTACATTTCAGTAGTTCTCTGGCATAATTGAAAAGAATAACAAAGTTTAACATCAGCCATAAAAGAAAACATGCATTTTTTGCCTAGTTTAACTAGCAAGTTAATGTGCATACTTGGAGACCTACTTTTCAATTATCTATCTCCCTTTCTCAACAACTCTACCCCCCCCCCCCCCCCACCCCCCGTCTCTCTCTCTCTCTCCCTCTCTCTCAAGTAAAAGCAGATATCTTAAACACAAGTACAAATTAACCCCACAACGATATTACAAAAGGCCCACTAAATAGAAACACACAAACTTGGGCCCTTACAACCTTTCCCCCTTAAAAGAAATTTTGTCCTTGAAATTTGGGATGCTCAATCCATTAAGGTTCAAACAGTTACATAATACAACCAACACTTGCTTAAGACGAGATACAATCAATAGTACTAAAACAAATATGGATATTGTTATCTCATATCTACTCCTATAGGTGCTTCCATCATACCTACACTAGTCTCCCAATGGCACATCACGTCTAGTATTAATCCTAGGGCGTCCATGTAGTTCGAAATCTCCATTTCCACAAGGACCATAATACAACACCCAATGATTAATAGTTTCATACGATAAACTACGCTAACCTCAATTAAATCCTAAGCTTTAACTTCCAAACCTTGAATTGTATTCTACACTTTGGTAACCTATTAGCCACTGCTCGAGTCAACCATCAATAAATATAATTTGTACAACCAAATGATTAATCTCCAATTGAAATTACAGTCTCCAAATCTTAGATCACACTATTAATTTCTCAAGATCAGCACAAAGTTTGAACCCCCAACTATGACACAAAATATCACGCTAGCTTTTGCTGCGCACTCTGATAATTTGCCAAAATGCATAAAATTATGTCCTCATAAATTAATACCATCGAGTATGAATTAGCTCAACACCTACTAACAAGAAAAATCTTACCACATTTTGGTAGAAAATACTCGTCTCCCAAAACCATGAATTCTCACACATATTCCTAAGTTGGATCTCACTGCCTTAGTCAAAATCAATATTTTGTAAAATACATCATTGTTCGTTGATAACAAACTAGTAACAATCAACCTTAGCATCCCAAATTGCAAACAAGTAACATCATATCAATGGGTAAGACTTTAACACTCAAAAGAGCCCACCTAGAACATCATTTCCAACAAATTCCTTGAAGTGACCCTAGAACTTAGAAACCCACATGCTAAGCCAAGCACATGAAATTCATAAGGGTAAGTAGTTAAAGTAAAGCAGTCAGAAGTCTAACACAAAGAGTTGAAGGTCGGGATTAACTCTAAGATTTCCTAACGGTGAGAAGAAATTGATCCAAAGAATGAAGTCACAAATTGGCTTAAAAGGTTTGCTACGCCAAGCGACAAAAGAACGGTATGGTTCGCAATGGGAATGGGGAAAAAAGGTTAGAGCGAAGTAGTCGGATTCAAGGTTGGTCCTCCCATTAAAAAAAAAAAAACATTTTAGAAGAAAATATATATATATTTATAAACAAAGAATACAAGGTTCCAACAATTCGTTAAAATAGTTTCAAAACTCTTGCCAAAGCACCAAGTCACCAAAATATTTCATTAAGTTGGACAAGGAGGTTGCATTAACAAAATAAACAGAAAAGTGAACAGACAAATAAAATAATAAAATTTTCCTCAAAGTCCAACTCCAAAAAGGTTTACAAAAAGTATTAGTTTTCCTTCATGTCATTTTCCAAAAGAATTTCAAGGATGACCTACACTTGCACAAGAATTTCCAATATTAAAAAAAAAAAAATTTGGTAGAGTCAAAAACAAGTCATGCCATAAGGTCTATTGTGCAAGGAATTCATGGGAGGACCTTTTTGAGAGTGTAACAAGCATGAGTAAAAGCAGGGAGGTCTGAGTATTTGGGAAGAGTCATATTGATATCAATTAAGAGTGGATTATTAGGAGTGTATTTTGCAGTTGACTCAACTTCCAATATTCATAACGGAGAAGGTTTGAATTATTTTGTCAACACCTACACAGGCCAACATGTATACTACTTAGCAGATCCAAGGCAAAGGTATCCTCACACCGAACTTTAACCAAGTACCTATCATCTCAAATGTACATGCGTCCCATCTAAGTTAAGAAATACTTTGAAAGGTTTGAAATCATCCTGGCCAACCAATAAAAACACCTATCAACTTCTACCCGACAACATATACTTAAAGTCCATCACCTAAACTCCAACTAAAATTTAATCTGGTGTAGTTGTGATGCCCCAACTCCCACGTATGGAAATATAGGAATCGATACACTTAGATGATGATAACACGGGTCACACATCCCATCACCAAGTAAGTGTGTGTATATACAAAACATGTAAAACAAAAAGAATGCAAGAAATAATTGAAGTCAGTCAACTAAGTACCAAAATTGTTAAAATACAAGTTTGCTTAAATACAAGCGTAACAAAAATATTACAAGTTTCCAGCAAAACAACGACATAATCCGAAATACACAATTAAAAAGCATGGAATTAATTCTCAATAAAAGCAAGCAAAAGCCACCAATTTACTCATCTGGCGGAGCTGCCTCCTCGGGCTCAACCTCCTCATCATCTGCATCAAAATCTACGGTACTAAGAAATGGTACCGCAGGTAAGTAATGATCCAAACAAACCATGATATAAAAATGCATTTATGCAGTAACAAAATGCATGAACATGATGTCATATGTACGAGACCAACAAAAAATCATTATTTCCTAGAAAATAAATAATTTTCCATGCATGCCAAAAATCCCATTTTGCCTAAACATCCAATTCATTAAAACATATCCGCCATTTTCTAGGAAAATGGCCTAACATAAAATCCATTAACAAATCTCGCCATTTTCCAGGAAAATGGCCCACATATCCAATTGGAACTGTATGCACCATGATCTCCCCTGGAGACCATCCGCACACCTTGGCTCCCTTTGCCACACCATGGGTAAAGCCTAGAGCATTCATAGCCAAGCATCCTTTAGGCCCAGCCAGCAGAGGGGCCACAAAGTCGGCACAAGAGCATTACCATCCCGTCCAATCTTGTTGTTGCCCAATGACAACCAAGGAGACGTCACTCAGTATATTCCGCTCCCGAGTGACTAGAGGAGCTCCACTGAGATAATGCCTCATCTCGACACGGGATCGTGATACACACGCATACAAAAATTCATTTAACACATAAAAATTCAGTTTTCATTCATGCTCATGAACATGCATGCAATTATGCAATATAATGACATGACACAAGAATGACCAATAGCCAAAAAATCCCAACATCAATCAATCACACAAACTTCGTTCTCCATTCCAACCGACTCCTGACTCCTTCAACTCAGTCCGGCACAACCAACCAGTTTCACAAAATATTTGTTAAAGCAAAATATATTTAAATCACAAAGTTTATTCAGAAAATACTTACAACACTTTAAAGGTAATAAAATATGAAAGTAGAAACGCACAAACACCCGATTTAAAGCCAAGAGTTAGCTTGAAAATAAATCACCAAAATTTACAATTTTTAGGACTAAAATGGGTTTTGAAAACAAGGGGATTTTGAAGGAAAATTTTTGGAATAAAGGGGCTGATTTTAATGAAATAAAATAGAAGATGATGGCTGGAACATGTGAGACTCATGACTAAAACACAAATCACCAAAATAGAAAATGAGACTCACGGAGGCAAAAAACAAGGGCACAACATGAACAAAACAAAGAAATGGAAGACCAAACAAAGGGGAATAAAACACAAGCATAAACCCATGAAAATACTAGAAGAAAACAAAGGAAAATTGAGCATAAAAATGGGGTCCAAAAATAGAGCAAGACCCACGGATTTACCTGTAAAATAAAGAGAAAAACATGTTAAATAAAATAAAAGCAAGATGGGGAAAAGGAAGTTCAGTTTGTAGTAGGTAGAAAAACTAAAACTTGAAGATGAAAATGTAACTAATACCAGACGAAAAAATGAAGGAGATAGCTACAAACACAATTTGGCAACTGAAGAACAGGGGAAACCAAAGAGAAGAAGAACTGAAAATGGAGAGGAAGGAGCAGATGGTGATCAGACCAGTTGAAGAATGGTGGGAGAAAGCCATGGCAATCAGAAGAAGAAGAAACAAAAAATGAAGGAAGAAGAAGAAGAAGAGAAAGTATATTAGAATGAAGAGTCGAACTCCGCAGTGATTGTAGAAATTCAAGAAGGTGTCTGACTTCGAGTTGTGAAAGTCAAGTGTGTTGAGTGCAAGTAGCTTGTTGCTTAGATGGGAATACCACCATGAGGTGCCTATTTGAGGCCATATAAAGTCTTGTGAAGTTTCATGCATGTTGAGCAGAGTAAGGATGAACATAACCTGGGATTGTTCCATATGGACCTCTTTAGAAATGACCCTAGTGGTAGGAAATAGCATAGGCGAGGACAAGTTTTATGATTGTAGGCTTAATCATGGGGTTGAAAGTATCATCAAAGTTGACACCCTGTTGTTAATGATATCCCTTAATAACAAGCCTCACTTTATACCATTCTAAAGATCCTCAACTTTGTGCTTAATTTGATAAATCCATTGGCAACCTACAATGTTCATGTGTGGCTTAGGTGCCACTACGGACCAAGTACAATTTTTCATGAGAGCTATAAATCCAGTGTCCATGGCTTGATGCCAATCAAGGTGCCTGTTGAACTGTGAAAACAAATAGGTTCTGCAATACTAGAACCAACAATGAGTAAAGCCTTAGGTAGAGGGTATTGCATGGTTCCATTAGTGTGCACTTTTGGCTTATGGATATGATTCGTGGCATGGGTTATCATTGCATTGGCATTGTGTAAAGGAGTCGGTGGGGTCAAAATTTTTAGCACTTGATTTGTAGATGGCATAGGAGTAAACGAGGTGGGAACCCTTAGTTGTGTCATGAGTAGATTCGAGCATGACACATGAAGAAGGGTCATGGGACACTTGTTGTGACAAGGGAAACTCAAGAGGCTGAATGTAATCGAATAGTGGAAGGAAGTATAGTAGATGGAGACTTAGACAAAGAAGTATAGGTAGAGAAAGGAAAAAGACTTTCATCAAACACTAAGTGACAGGAGAGGAAAATTTTACTAGAGGAGAGATCAAGACATTTGTAACCATGATATATGTTAATAATTCCAAAAGAGACACAAAGCTGATATCAAGCGTTTGTGTTTTTAAAAGGGATAGAGAAAATGATAGCGTGCACACACAAATGTACAAAGGATGGAGGAATCAAGAGTTTTGGCAAATAATTTTTCAAATGGGATAATAGAGCTGAAAGGTAAAGTAGGAAGGTGATTGAAGAGGTAAGTAGCAATGAGAAAGGTATGGTCCCAATATTGTAGAGGGATAGTGTGGTGGGAAATAAGGGAAAGACCAATCTCCACAATAGAATGATGACGTTGTTCAATAGATCCATTTTGCTGTGAGGTATGAGGACAAGAGACACGGTGTTGGATGCCAATTTTGGTGAATTAAGTATGCAAATTGTGAAACCCGCCACCCCAATTAGTTTGGACGGTGAGTATTTTGCAATTAAATCTTCTTTCTATAAGATTTAAGAATGCAATAAAAATAAAGAAAGTACTTGATTTATTGGTGATGGGATACAACTAGGTATGCTTTCAGGAATGATCAACAAATGAGACATAGTATTTATTTCCAGTTACAGAAAGAAAAGGGGCAGGGCCCTAAACATCAGCACAAATTAACTCTACATAAACTCTAGACTCAAATTAGGCAGGACTAATGGAAGACGAATGACTCCTACCTTATTGACAAGCAGCACATGTAGCAGGAGTTGTAGTGGTGGAGACCAATAGAGAATGCCTGGACACAACTTGTTTGAAATTTCGATATGACGGATGACCAAGTCGAATATGCCAAACTTTTAGTGGGACACGTTGACAAAGGAAGTTGAGAGAGAGTGAAGAAGAGGCAATGGTAGATGGAAATATATAAAGCCCATCTTTAGTCATGTTGTGCAATATAATTCTCCTAGTGACCTTATCCTTCACAAGAAAATAACACACATGAACTCAATAAAAACATTATTATCATGAGTAAACTGGCTAACATAAAAGAGATTCTTTCTAATAGTATGGACATGAAGAGTATTTTTTAGGGTAAAGGTGGATTGAGGAGTGATTAAACAGGTAGATCCAACATTATTCATGACCAAACCGCAACCCTTTTTCCGGCTATGAATATCATTAAGACAAGGCTCTTTTGGCTATGAACATCATTAAGACAAGGCTTCAAATCAAAATGGGGTATGACTTTCTTGGAAATTATTTGGTAGTCTAGATTGAGAAGGAAATTGTTAAAACATTTAGCATGGATACCATAATTGATGAATTTTAGTCAATGTAAAACAATAGGCATCACTTTATGAACTATGAAATTTTCCCATAAACACTTCGAGAGTTGTAGTATTATGTTTATAGACACACTATTTTTGTAGTTCAAGAATTGTAGACTCCTAATGATTGCAATTGGAGTCATGAATACAATTAATTAGGTAACATTGGAGAGCTGGTTAACTTTAACTTGATCACCTAAGTGATTGGGGTTATCCTCATTACAATGAAAGAGTGATGACTTCAATTAGCATAATTGGTTATAGTTTACTTTCTTTTATGCATTTAAACCTAGACTTAGAAAACTTGTGATTGTTTTATTATATATATATATATATATATATATTTAATTTTTTACATGTACCACTACAAGAAAATTGCTTATTTATGACTAGTTATTTCCAGCGAAATGACTATTTCCAACTAAAATGTGTCTGTTTTCATCGTAAATAGTTCTTTTAGTTGTAAAAAATTAGTCACAAATACTCATTTTTCTTGTAGTGTACCGTGGTCCCCTAAATTAGATTTCTAACTTTGTTCTTAGTTGTTAGTAACCATAAGTATAGTTTCCAGATGCCAAAAGAAGTAACAAAGTTTTGAAGCACTTGATCAAACTTCTTGAATGGAAAATAGTTTTGGCACACAAATTAGTCCAAGTGGTAAATTAGACAAAAATAATGACATAACGATTTGTAAGAAAGTTATCCTTGTGTTTTGGTGATTTTATAGAAACTAATGACAAATTTCTTTTAACTCTTTTTTACAATCTTATTTTAAATAAATAACATATACATAAAATTTACAGTTTAAATAAAAAATTTATTTATTTTTTTAATGATGAAATAATGATATGAATATTGTTAAGCATTCATCACATTTGCCTCTGTAAATAGGCACGCACAAAACTATAGCCCAAGTGATGGCACATGCATACCACATTTTGCGTGGTTCCTACTCCTAGATATTAACATGTCTCTCTTTATCTTTGTGTGTGACGACATCCCATCGTCGACCAAACTAATAATATTGACCATTAGTTGTTGAGAAAACGGTTTCTATCTGTTAATGATGTCACCAACTGCTACACAATTCCAAAAAGCTCTCATTACTAAAACTCAGTCTTCTATGATTGAACCCACCTATTACTCATCTGCTATCAAACGTCTCAAATGGCGTCAAGCCATGAAAAGTGAATTTGATGTTCTGTTGCACAACCTTACAGTACATGGACACTGGTCCCACCCAAGTGAAGCTTGTAATGTTATCACTTCAAAGTGGATGTTTTGAATCAAACGGAAAGCTGATGACCAAATAGATCGATAAAAAGCACGGCTAATCACTAAAGGCTTCCACCAACAATTTGGTATCAACTATTTTGAAACATATAGCCTGTCATTAAGCTCATAACCATGCGCACCATTTTATCTCTAGTTTTCTTGGCAGGTTTGGCTATCCACCAAGTTGATGTTCACAATTCATTCTTGCACGGGGATCTGTCTGAGGAAGTGTTCATGGCGTAGCCTCCAAGTTCTCTCTTCCTCAATATCCACATCATATTTGTAAACTTCAGAAGGCCAATTATGGCCTCAAATAGGCTCTAAAAGCTTGGTTCTCCAGAATGACAAACCGACTCCTAGAACTTGGATTTCATGACCGTCGGTCAAACTTGTCCCTATTCTACAGAACTTAGATGCCTTCACAACATACATCTTGGTCCATGTCGAAGACATCATAACCACTTGCTCAAAGTCCTCTACCATTGGTGAATTACTCAATTCTCTATCTACTACTTTTTCAATCAAAGACTTGGGTAGATTAAATTTTTTTTGGGGAATCGAAGTTTTCCATGACAAGGAAGCCATATTTTTATCACAACATTGATACATACTTGATTTGCTAAAACAAACAAAGATGCTTGAGGCCAAGCCAGTTGGCTCCCTAATGGCAACATCTACAGCCTCTTAGCCTTTGATAACTTTGATGATCCGGCTTTACATAGAAGCCCCATCGGTTCTCTGCAATATATTTTTATCACTTGCCATGACATTGCCTTCTTTGTTAACAACCTATCATAGTTTATGCAAGATCCTAAGCTCCCTCACTAGTAATCAGTCAAGCGTCTTCTTCTTTATCTCAACCACACACTCACCTTTGGCCTTCATATCTCAAAGTCATCCAACACTTAACTTCAAGCTTTCTCTGATGTGGGTTAGGTAGGCTCACGTGATGAAAAAAGGTCTATAGGTGGTTTTTGCATTTTCCTTGGCAATAATCTCATCTCCTAGAGTTGTAAAAAGTAGGCAACGGTCTGGTAGCTCAGTTTAGCACTAAGGCTGAGTGCAAAGTCTTGGCAAACACAACTGTTGAGCTTTAGTGGCTCAAGTCTCTATTGTTTGAACTAGGTGTTTCCCAAACCAAAGCACTAATCTTTTGGTGTGATACTATGGGTGTTACCTACCGGTCGGCAAACCTAGTATTTCATGCTCACAAGAGGTATGGGGAGATTGACTTCTACTTTGTTCATGAAATTGTTGCTCAAAAACCTATTTAAGTTCAACTCCTATCTACTTGAGACCAGCTAATCGACATCTTTACTAAAGCGCTTTCTACAACTCGTTTTATTATCATCAGAGACAAGCTCAAGGTGGTGGGCTTGAGGGGGAATGTCAATTATAATCTTCCAGCTACTGATAAGAACAAGCTCATCCCAATCTCTTCCGATAAAGATGCCAAAAAGCCAAGTGTTAAAAGGACTACTTCCAGCAACAAGATCTAATCAATAGGACCTTTGGGATGTTGACTTCTACCTTTATCATACAACTTACATTTATAAATAACACAAGCCTGCACTATATTATGTGAGGCAACAATTTCAACTCTTTTTAGAATTATAACGGTATCTCACACAAGAGAATGACTCAATTAAAATTTTGGACATCGAATTTTTTATTAAAATTGGACAATCCAACTTGATCGAACTAAATAGTTTTCTTTTTAACATTTCTCATTTTCTATATTTTCTTAAATCAAATGACTTCATAAGAATTTGAAAAAAAAAAAAAAAAAGAAGAAGAAAAAAAACTAAAAAATGAGAAAATCATTTTTATTGATTCAATCAAACTAGGTTTTTTATCAGTAAGTTCACTGGAGTTGAGCCAAATAAAAAAATATCAACAACAAGCTGAGGACATGTTTCGTATAAGGAAACTACTTAATTAAAAAAAACCCAAAAAAATAAGCCAATGCTGGGCGCGTGATCATGTATGCACACACACATATATACATATTGTATAATATATATTTGATTTGGCATGATGTTAACAATGATATCATCCATTATGCTATGACATTGATATCTTTATTTTTTAATTATCTCATAGCTAGCATAATGGATCATATGTGTTAGTGTCATGTTTCACAACTTGAGTAGTTCCATGGGGATCCACTCGCTTGGTTCCTATAAGAGGAGCAAAGGGTGGGCTCTAGTAAAGGCCATGAGTTCTTCAATGCTAAAGTTAGTCAAGAGATTTTAGGTGAATACAGTGTAGAGATGAAAAGAGAATCAAACCTTTTCTTGTGGATGAGAGTGGGTTAATTATACCTAACTTCGGCTCTTTCATCGAGGGAGATCATGTGGTGCTAGGTCGTGCCTAGGTTAGACCTGCCACATTCTTGCTACTATGGCACAATGCCATGCCGAGGTCCTGTCATCCTAGGAGTACACCATCATGTGTTTGTATCTCCTGACACACTTTAAATGCGATGTGTCTTTGGCTGGGTGTGCCGATGATTGGGTATGTCTCGTCGCCAGCACCCTACCCCGTCACCTGTCCATGTACCTTCTGCCAAGTCCTAGCCCCCTGATGTGGTCTAGGGTGGTCTGAGCTTGTAATGTGCTTCTTGATCAGCTAAGGGCCTTGACTTGAGGGCCCCTCTAGGAGGTAAGAAGGTTACAGGGATGGGCCGCATCCTTCCTTTCTCGGGTCCCCATGTGCACCATCAGTCTGGCCCTAACCTCAGGCCGCTGTTGGTTTCTCACTTTACTTTGATTTGGGGTTACCGGGGGGTTTTGGGCTTTTCCCCTGACATTACCCAGCGAATTGTCACCATAGTACGTGGTGTGATTTCAAAATTTTCTTCCTTCCTTACTAGTGCTCTAACGTTTTAGATTGAGGGGTTAGAGGCATGCCCTTTGAGTTTCTGATCCCTCTGGCAGTTAGATGGCTGCTCGGCTTCCCTTTCCTCACCATTGATTGGTCCATGACATTAAATGTCTTCCCCTTCTACCTTTTCCTCTTTCTAATTGACCTTTCGGCTGGGCTTCCATGCCACCTGTCCCTCGAGGGATGTGCGTCTCCTTGATTACCACACAGCCGATGCCTGACGACAGTTGACTGGATAGGTAGGTTGCTCGTCCACTTGCCTTCTCGAGGGCTCACTGGTCCGTGCTTGCCACACCCCTAGCACCCCTTCCTCTACTCATGCCAATTGGGATCCACGTGCCACTCCACTGACACCATTTATGTTAGTGTCGCTTCATTTCCTATGCCCTTCTCAGAGGTCCTTGGCTATATAAGCCTCCACCTCTCCTTCCTCCTCTTGCATTTCTACAACTCTCTTTCCAGTGTTTCTTTTCCCTATGCTTTCTCTCTTGCCCCTCTCTCTTTCGGCTTCAACACCTCCTTTCTCCTCTTGTTTTTCTTTCTGTCCCTTTCCGCTACCCATCCTTCCTCCATTCTCATGGCCCTAAAAGCTTCTACCAGCACCCTTGTCTCCTACCACGATGGCAAGCGTTGGATTTCATGGGTCACCAGTAGGGACTTTCACAACTTTTAGATCCAGTACGACGGTATTCCTCGATCAGCCATTCTAAAGATTCCTTGCTCATAGGAACACACCATTTTTCAAATGGGGTGGTGACTCGGGTGGCACTCTACCTCCTGATGTTTGCCAGTGGGGTTCACCTCCAGTTCTGCCGTCCCCTTGGGAGGTTCTCCATTACTTGGGATTGGCTCCCGCTCAACTCAACCCCGATGCCTAGAGACTTCTGGTATCCAGTTGCATCATTGCCAGGAAGGCTCTCACTGCAGCAGGCTAGGTGTACCCCAACTTGTCGGCTTGGGAGTTACTATCCATGTACCACATAAACCATCGCTCAAGAAATCTTTGTGACTTTCAGGCTAGGGTTCCAGGCTAGAGGATAGCCAAGCTTGAGTCACACCATTCTAATGTCAAGGATCACACTCGAAATTTTTTCTTCATATCGTGCCCAGGCTAGGAGTTCCCCGAGGAGGAGTTGGCTTGGTGAGAGTTCCCCATCCGGGCCAGCTGGGGGGCTCCTTCTTTCTTCATAGAGTCTAGAGATCAAACTAACTATGGAGGAAGTTGGCATGTGTTTCCAGGGTGATGGCCTGGGCAGAGGCACACGAGAATGAATCGAACACCGATGAGGCCCTTTTTGACAAAAACATACAGGAGTTCTATCTGTTGCCCAGCAGTTCCCCCCTAACAAGCTCGGTCTCCTCTAATTGGGGGTCATCTCCTTAGGAGCAGAAGAGGACAACGGCATGCCACGACCAACTCTGGTAGTTCTCCAGGAGTGCCGGCCCTTGGGAGCATTCATCTAGTAGGCAAAAGGTGGACCGAGCAAGCACACGTCCAGACCCCCCTCCCCCCACACGGGGAGGACAAATTCTTACCCAGGTGAGTCGAGTGCTACTGCTAGGGCTTCTTTTCAATGGCTCCTCACTCGATCCGAGTGGAATCACCGACCGTCGCACCCTCTTCTTCTGCAGGCTCCTGTTCCAGCTTCGTTGAGCCATTGTTCTCCCTTTTGGAAGAAAATGATGACTCAATCTTCGAGACAGCTTTCTTAGAATCCTTCCTTGTTGGGCCGATAGAGTAGAGATGTTCGAGTCTTTTGAGGACACATTGAGAGAGTAGACTGCCCATGAACACGTGGGGGCGGTTCAAGACACACCTACTTCTTTAGGGGCTCCTCAACCCTTTATGAGGAAGAGGCAACAATAGGGGAAGAGGATGAACGAGAGGTGGATGAGGATGATGAGGAAGCAGAATAAGAAGTATAAGAAGAGAGGGAAAATGAGCATAAGGTACAGGGGGACGGGGAGGAGGAGGAGGCAGGAGACGTGCTGAGGGCTCTTGAGGGAGGTAAGGAGGGTGAGGTTGGGCCCATTGATCCTTCAACAGCTCCCGAGATGGCGACCAGATAAAGGCACCGAGAAGCCACTCCAGCCCTCTTGTGACACCCACTCAGTGGTAGTGCATGTTGAGCGATGATGACAACTCTTAGAAGCTGGAGTCATATACTCGTGCTCCCCACAGGGGTTCACCTACTTAGACTCTGTTGCCATGCCTCGACCATTATTTGGGAGGGACTGTTGGCGAGAAGAGAGTCAGGGCCTCAGGGTTGGGCTCTTCTTTACCCTTGGCCCCGCTAGCCCTCCTACCATAGCTGGGACCTTAGGGAGCCAAGTCGCCGAGTCAAATCAAGATAAGGCATGAGCAATCGCTCCGAACAGACAACCCAGAAACTGCAACCAGCCTTCGCCCAGGTATAGTTCCATGCTCTACTCGCCTAATTTGTCTTTGATCACCT
This sequence comes from Carya illinoinensis, assembly GCF_018687715.1. Lineage (NCBI taxonomy): Eukaryota > Viridiplantae > Streptophyta > Magnoliopsida > Fagales > Juglandaceae > Carya > Carya illinoinensis. The sequence goes on along the minus strand of NC_056758.1, from coordinate 7,305,081 downwards.
AAGTGTTTCATTCTTGTTCATTTGCTATATACATCCTTGTTTCCCTTTGGTAAGCTGTGGACCAATTAGAGGCAATGGTTGGCGAAGAGCTCGGGGAGCTGTCTGAGGCTAACCGCCATCTCGCTTCCTTAGTTCGCTTTAGCCACTTTAAGCTGAAGCAGGCTGTTTGGGGCAATGAGGAGCTTGATTCTAAGTGCTATGGGTGGATAGATGAGGTGGAGGATAAGTGGAGGCACATCGAGAGCTAGGAGAGAGAGGTTGTCAGAAGCGAGCGCCAGAAAAAGGACCTGAAGTGACATCTCAAAGACGCTACGGATGAGGGGTCTAGGATGGGCTCCCATTGCAAGCAGTTTGATTTGGACTGCAAAACCGCCATGGGGAACTTGGCTATCGGAGAGTTTGTGCCTGGACCAAGGCGGTACTGATGTAGCTCCATTGGGACCATGCCAAGGCTTGTGGTCAGTGCTTGCAGCTACTTTCCTGAAGGGGAAAAGGGCCAATGGCCGAGCCCAGAACCCCCTACTAGCCCCAAACCAAAGTAAATTGGGAAACCAGCAGAGGCTCAGGATTAGGGCCAGATTGATGGAGCACACAAGGACCCAAGAAAAGAAGGAAGCAACCTATCCCCATAACCTTCTTACCTCACAGAAAGGCCCTCGAGTCAATGCAATTAGCTGATCAAGTAACCCATTATAGGCTCGGACCACCCTAGGCCACATTAGGGAACCAGAACCTGGCAACGAGACATACCCAGTCATAGGCACACCCAGTTAGAGACACATCGCATTTAAAACTTGTCAGGAGATATGAACACATGACAGTGTATGCCTTGGATGACACAACCTCAGCATGGCGTTGCGTCGCAGTAGCAGGAATGTTGCAGGTTTCACTGGGGCATGACCTGACACCCCAAGATCTCCCTCGATAGAAGAGCCCAAGTCGGGTACAAATTCCTCTATCTTATCCACAAGAAAAGGTTTGATTCTCTTTTCATCTCTACGCTACATCCACCTAAGATCTCTCAACTAAATTTGGCATTGGAGAATTCATGGGCTTCGTTAGAGCCTACCCTTTGCTCCTCTTGCAGGTACCGAGTAAGTGGATCCACATGGAATTGCTTAGGCTGTTAAACACGACACAAACAGTGGCGCCAGCAGCGACACAGTCCTAAGTTGCATGGAGAGAAGAAAACGGGAGTGACATGATGGAAGCAAGGTTGACATAGATGGAGGAGGCAATAAGGAAGCTCATTGAGGAGATGGGAACACTACACTAGGAGAATGTGGCCCTGCAACAGGCCAACTAGGAGTTGGTGGGAGGAGACAAACCTAGTAGCAACAAACATGTTGATTTGTGACACGACCAAGCAAGCACAGCGATGGATGAAGAGGCGCGCCGAATGCACCTTGAGCTGCGGGAATTGGGTGACAAGTATGCTAAAATAGCTAAATGGGTAAGTGCACCCTCCACCATCGACCAACTACTTGGTAGCACGGACTTACCCTATAGTGCTAGAGTCATGGCAGTACCTCTCTTGCTAAAGTTCAAAATCCCCCAGATGGAGCTATACGATGGGATCAAAGATCCCCCGTAGCACCTGGATACTTTCAAGGTCCACATGACCTTGCATGGCTTGCCCGAGGAAGTGGCCTGTAGAGCCCTTCCCCTCACACGGAGGGAAGAAAGGGACCGCTAAGTCAAGAAAGAAAGGCGAAACTGCCGAGTCATGAAATAGCCTTAGGGCACACTCTAACCTAGCTGTAGAAGGGGAGAAGGAACAAAGGTTGAGAAACAAGGGGATGTTAGTACTGCAGCTACCACATGACTGACCAACATAGTGCCAAGGATTGCTACGCCTTGAGGAGAAGGCTAAAAGAGGACTTGTAGAGCCAGTGGCATTGGTCCAAGGACCATCGAGATCGGTATCAGACACCCAGTGAGGAACCAGCCCAAGGGGACGCGTGCATGACGAGGAAGGAGGTTAGAATGAGCCCACCCCACAAGAGCCCTATAAGGTCAGAAGTGCCGATTGGGGGAAATTCACACGATCACAGGAGGATACACCTAGGGAGGGACCACCTCGTTTGCTCGGAGGGCACACACTCACAGAGCACGCTACAAGGAGGTCTTCACTACGGGCAGGGTCCCATCCAAGACCCAGCAGTTAGCAACGGAATCACAATATGCTTTTGTGAAAAGGACGAGGAACGAGTCCACACACATGATGATGCTATGGTAGTGATGATGCAGATAGTAAACTTCACCACCCGAAGGATTCTGGTGGATAATGGAAGCTCGACAAACATCATTTTATGGGAAGCATTCGTGAAGATGGGAATCAGCCCCGATCGGCTGCACTTGGCCCATATACCACTAAAATGCTTCATAGGTGATACAGTGTAGCCTATGGGAATAGTCATGCTGTTTTGTCCTAGCTAGCAAAGCCCTAAGAATTGCAACGACCATGGATGATTTCCTGGTCGTCAAGGCTCCATCCTCGTACAATGCAATATTGGGGTGCACCACCTTGAATAGTCTGAAAGCCATAACCTCCACTTACCACCTCAAGATAAACTTCCCTACAAACTTGGGGGTGAGGGAAGTTTGAGGCGAACAAGTCTTAGCTTGGGAATGTTATGCCTGGGAGTTGAGGCATGAGGTCAAAGTAGTGGCAAAGGCTAGGGGAGTAGTAAAGGAGAGCAACCCACCCTTGCCACCCAACCTGGTCGAGTGGGATGAAAAAGTTAGTGATGAAGAGGCCCTATGATTGGTTGAGCCCAACAAGACACTGGAACTAGTCTCAGTCAATAGCTAGAGACCGAAGCAAACAGTCCAGGTCAGCACAAAGATGGTCCCAAAATTGAGCAAAGCCTTGAAACGCCTCCTCATTGAGCACCAAGACGTGTTTTCTTGAAGCTAGGAGGAGATGCCGAGGATAGATAACTCAGTTATCAAATATCGGCTCTACGTCAACCCGACAACCCGAAAAGTCAAACAAAAACGAGGAAGCTTCAGAGTCAAAAATTATGCAGCCATAGCCAAAGAAGTGGATCGCCTCTCGGCGGTGGGACTCATATGAGAGGTACACTACCCATAATGGCTCTCCAATGTAGTTCTAGTGAAGAAAGCCAATGGGAAGTGGTAGATATGTCTTAACTTCACCGACCTGAACAAAGCCTTCCCGAAGGACAGCTTTCTCCTGCCTCGTATTGATCCCATTATAGATTCGATAGTAGGGCAGCCCCTCCTCAGCTTCATGGATGCATACTTTGGATATAACAGATCAGGATGAGGCCACTCGACGAAGAGAAGACAACCTTTGTTATTGATCGAGAACTGTAATATTACAAGGCCATGTCATTTGGCCTCAAGAATGCTGGGGACACCTACCTAGAGTTGGTCAACTGAATGTTCAAGTGGCACATCGGTCAGAACATGGAAGTATATGTGGACGACTTACTGGTAAGAAGCAAGAAGGTAGAGTTGAACCTGATGGACCTCTGGGAGGCCTTCATTGTCCTCTGACGATACCAAACGAAACCTAACCCAGCAAAGTGTGCATTTAGGGTTGAGTCGGGAAACTTCCTAGGCTATTTCTGTAAGAGGGATCGAAGCTAATCCTAAGAAGGTCGAGGCAATAATAGGAATGCTCTCTCCTCACAACCTCCACGAGGTACAGAGATTGGTCAATAGGGTGGTAGCTGCCCAATCGATAGACAAGTTTCTCCCATTCTTCAAGGTTTTAAGGAAGGCTCAAGAATGGGATGCAACCTATGAAAAAGCTTTCTCCAATTTAAAGGAATACCTGGCTCACCCTCCACTCCTCAGCCAAATGGAATCTGGAGAAGATCTAACTGTTTATCTAGCTGTGTCCCCACACGCGACCTCTGTAGTACTGGTTCAAGACATGAAAGAGGGGTAGAGGCTAGTCTACTACACGAGTTGAGCTTTTCGAGGGGTAGAGACCAGATACCCCTGGATTGAAATGTTGGTATTCACATTGATAGTTGTAGCGAGAAGACTAAGACCTTACTTCTAGGCCCACCCACTAAAGGTGCTGATCAACATGCCCCTCAAAAAGATCCTGTAGAAGCCAAATACCTTCGGTCAACTTGCTAAATGGGCAATCAAACTTAGTGAGTTCAACATCGAGTACCGATGCCATGTCGCGATCAATGGACAAGTTGACAAAGTTTGTTGCAGAATTCACTAGCTTCCAGAAGAAACACAAACTACACCACTAGGAAAGCCCTGACAAGTCTACATGGACGACTCATCTTGTCGGGCTAGTGGGGTGCATATAGTGACGGAGTAGGGGGAGGAACACAACTAAATGTCCAAATTAGCCTTCAGAGTGACCAACAATGAGGCCAAGTAAGAGGCTTTCTTCACAGGAATGGCGGTAACTTGACTGTTGGGAGCAGAAGAGGTAAAGGTAAGGGCTGACTCCTAAGTGGTTGCAGCCAAGTCCTGGGACAATTTTCCACGGGGGAAAATTTGAAAAAATACCTCCAACTTGTCTACAATGAACGCGACTGATTCTGCCACTTCAGCATTCAATAGGTTCTGATGGGAGAGAACTAGAAGGCAGACCAACTTGCGAAAGCCACCTTAGGACAGGAGGACATCCCCCTCCTGGAACAAACTGTTGTTAGAACCGTTGACACCTCTCCTTCCCAACTGCTAGAGGGAGCCAAGTTTGTAATGATGTCGGTCGACTACTTCACAAAATGGGTCAAAGCAAAGGCCTCACGAGTATCACCTCGCAGACTGCCATGAAAATCCTATGAAAATCGATAGTAAGAAGGTTTGGCATGCCCAAAGCCTTCGTGTTGGATAATGGGAAACAATTCGATTGCTCGCATTACCAGGAGTGGTGTGCAAAGCTCAGAATCAAGGTAAAGTACTCGTCGCCAAGACACCCCGAAGCCAAAGGTTAGGCCAAGATGACTAACAAGACCCTCCTCTCCACTCAAGAAGAAGCTCGGAGTGCACAAGGGAGCCTAGGTCGATGAACTACCAAGAGTTCTATGGGCATACCAAACAACTGTCTAAACCCCCACCAGAGAGACACCTTTCACCCTTACTTATGGAAGCGAGGCGGTAATCCCTATAGAAGTCGGGATGCCCAGGTATCGTATCCAACATTTTGATGTAGCCTCTAACAACGAGAAGTTGGCAGAGGAGCTAGACCATTTCGAAGAAAGAAGGGAAATGGCGTCTATATGAACAGCAAATAATAAGCAAAAGGCTTTACACTACTTCAACAAACAAGTTAGACCACGCTCCTTCATAGCGAGAGATCTAGTGCTGAAGCAAACAAGAGTCATTACCCACAAGAAAGGGAAGCTAGGGCCGAGATGGGAGGTGCCTTATGTAGGTAGTCACGAGTAACCATCCCGGCTCCTACTGGCTTAAAAGCAGCGAGGGATTCGAGCTCCCCCATCCATGGAACGCTGAACACTTGAAGAAATATTTTGTATAAATATCAGAACCTTGTACACCGAGCCCAAGTCCTTAGACCACATCGAAGTCGAGTCTCTAGACTCGCTGCAGGGTAAGGTCAAGTTTGCTAGACTTCCTGATCCCCCGTCCAATGAAGCTGAGTCCCTAGACTCGCATAGAAGTCAAGTCCATAGACTCGCTGTGGGGTAAGGCTAAGTCTACTGAACTTGCCAACACCTCTTCTAACGAAGCCGAGTCCCTAGACTTGCTACGGGGTAAGGTGAAGCCTACCAGACTTCTCGACCCCCGTCCAATGAAGCCGAGTCCATAGACTCACAAACAAGTTGAGTCCCTAGACTCGCTGCAGCGTAAGGCTAAGTCTATTGAACTTGTCGACCCCTCGTCCAATGAAGCCTGGTCCTTAGACTTGCATCAAATTCAAGTCCTTAAACTCATTGTAGGGGATGGTCAAGTCTGCCAGAACTTCCCAACCTCCTGTCGAATGAAGCCTAGTCCCTAAACTCACAAAGAAGTCAAGTTCTTAGACTTGCTGGGGGGTATGGTCAAGCCTGCCAGACTTCCCAACTCTCTGTCCAATGAAGCCAAGACCCTAGACTTACAAAGAAGTCAAGTTTCTAGACTTGTTGTTGGGTACGGCCAAGCCTGCCAGACATCCTGACCCCTCGTCCAACGCAATCAAATCTCTAGACTCATAAAGAAGTTGAGTCCCTAGACTCGTTGCGGGGTAAGGTCAAGTCTACCAGACTTCCCGACCCCCCGTCCAATGAAACCAAGTCCCTAGACTCGCAAGGAAATCGAGTCCCTAGACTTTCTGTGGGGTAAGGCTAACTCTCCTAAACTTACTAACCCCATGTCCAACAAAGCCTAGGTCCCTAGACTCGCATAGAAGTCAAGTCGCTTAACTCACTGCGTGGTAAGGCTAAATCTCCTGAACTTGCCGACCCCTTGTTCCAAAAATAAAAAACAAAAATAAGCAAGAGGCAAAAGGCACTTGTAAGGCACAAATGATTCTCATTAATTTGGCACACAACGTGTGTTATTTACAAAGGTAAGAGGAAATGAATATACAACCAAGAGGAAGAATGAAAGCCTCGATTCGATCATTGGGGAGACGGGTCAAAACCATCCATTAGGAGGGGCGATATCTCAGTTGCCCAAATTTCTTGCAATAAGCCCCGGCCTCAAGATCGGGCTTTAGATGTTGCAACTTCAACGTGCACAGATCCAACTCAAGATGCGCCAACAAGTGTTCTTGCATCCCGAATGGCATTGCTCTTTTTTTATTCGAGCCCGAATCTCTACAACATTTCGGCCCACACCCTCGAGGTTTGAGTTCCTGTGCCATAATGGTCGTGTTCTTCTTGAACACCTCATATTTCAGTTCCTTGACTTCCTCCTCAACCTGGTGAAACCCTCCCCTTAGGATCTGCACCTCGATTATGCTCTTAAAACTCAAGGATAGCAGTCGCGAGTGCTGACCACAAGCTTTGGCATGGTCCTGATGGAGCTGCTTCAGTACCGCTTGGGTCTGGACCAACTTGACCTCCCGGGCAGCCAAGTTCTGCATGACCATTTTGTAGTCTACCTTAACCCGCTTTCAATAAGAGCCTCTGCATATCCTCTACCCTCTCTCTCCAAGTTCTCGATGCTCCTCCACATATCTTCCACCTCGTCTATCCATCCTTGGCGCTCGAAATCGAGCTCCTTTTTGCATCTGGAAGTTAGCCTTAGACAAATCCCTGATCTCTTTGCTAACCATTGCTACCAATTGGTCTGCAGTATGCCAAAGGGAAACAAGGATGTATGTAGTGAATGAACAAGAACAAAACACTTAGGTGATTAAAGACAAAGTAGGCAAGTAGAGCATGGAACTATACTAGGGCGAAGACAGGTCGCAGCTTCTGGGCTATCCATTTGGTAGTGGCAGCATGGGCCTTACCTAGATCTAACTTAGAGGCCTGATTCGCCAAGGTCCCAACTATGGTAGGAGGGCTGGCGGGGCCCAAGGGAAGAGAAGAGCCCAACCTCGAGGCCTCAACTCCCTCCTCGTTAGCAGTCCCTCCCAAATGGCATGGATGGCTTGGCAATGGAGTCTTAAGTAGGCGAACCTCCATGGGGAGCATGAACAGCCTGTGACTTTATCTCCTGAGAGTCATCATCACCGCTCAGCACTACTGCCGAATGGGTGTCACAAGGGTCCTCACCATCCCGCTCGGCATTGACAAAAGGAGGAGGGCTAGGGTGGCTTCTCGGCACCTCCGTCTGGTCACCCGTTCTGGGAGCTGATGAAGGATCGACAGTCCCAACCTTTCCCTCCTCACATCCCATAGACCTAGCCACTGTTAGTGTCATGTTTTGCAGCCTGATTCCATGGGGATCCACTCGCTCGGTACCTACAAGAGGAGCAAAGGGTGGACTCTGGCGAAGCCCGTGAAATCTCCAATACTAAAGTTAGTCGAGAGATCTTAGGTGAATGCAACACAGAGATGAAAAGAGAATTAGACCTTTTCTCATGGATGAGATCGGGGTGTTTTACTCAGATTGGGCTCTTTCATTAAGGGAGATCATGGGGTGCTAGGTCGTGCCCAGGTCAAACCTGCCACATTTCTGCTATTGCAGCACAATGCGATGCTGAGGTCATGTCGTCCCAAGGGTACACCATCTTGTGTTTGTATCTCCTGATACATTTTAAATACGATGTGTCTCTGGCTGGATGCGTCTCTGACTGGGTATGTCTCGTCGCCAGTGCCCTGCCCGATCACTTGTCCGTGTACCTTCTGTTAGGTCCTGGCTTCCTAATGTGGCCTAAGGTGGTTTGGGCCCATAATGGGCTTCTTGATCAGCTAAGGGGACTCAAGGGCCCTTCTGTGAGGTAAGAAGGTTACAGGGTTGGGCCATGTCCTTTCTTTCCTAGGCCCTTGTGTGCGCTATCAGTCGTGCCCCAACCCTGGGCCGCTACTAGTTTCCCACTTTACTTTGGTTTGGGGATACCTGGGTTCTAGGCTGGGCCATTGGGCCTAGGGCCTTTTCCCCTCACAATATGTGTACCTAATTGACATTATTAATTTATAATGGATTCACTCTACACACTTAAAACCTATCGAGTTTTTCTATTCGAATGGATACTATCAATTTCATTTATAATAGTCAAGGACGCATTATTGTATCGAAAAAGAGTTATAAATATATATTACGGATGATTTCCTGGAAAGTTTCCAAATCTAGCTATTGCCTCACGTACAAAGAAAATTCTCATGTTCTCATGGAGGGGTGGATTCGAATGCAGGTGGTCATCATGTAAACTATGTTGGTGGTTTCGGGCAGATAGGTTAAACCAGCGCAGTTTGATTGAGACTTTAATTAATTAATCAAATCGATTAATTACGTGTAAATTACTAGTAGCCCGGCCCAGCTAACTAGACGATATTTTAGAAATATTTGATTGTGCATTAATTCCAGCTAGCTTTAATTAATTTGCTCCTGTACCTGAATGACATTGTAAAATTTAGTTGTGGTTAATTTGGATGGTGAGGTGAGATTAGATGGTTTTAAATGAAAGTTGAATAAAATATTATTAAAATATTATTTTTTAATATTATTATTATTTTTAAATTATTTAAAAAAGGTGAATTGTTTATTATATTTTATATGAAAATTTGAAAAAACTGTAATGATGATATGAAATAAAACGATATTGGTTGAGATCAGTGTTTCTTAATCTAAACGGGACTATTGAAGCCATGAGATGCAAAATTAACTTTTTGAAAAATTATATTCTCATGCCGAAGTGTAGAGTACACTTATAAGTAAGTGTTAATATGTTATGATTTAATTTAAAAGATAAATTTTAAAATTTTAATCTTACAAATTAAATTTTATTATTTAAATAATGTGAATGATGAACTTTACATACCAGCTTGAAAGTATAATAACTCGAACCTAATTTCCCTAATTGCCAAAATTCATCAATTATTGATTGGCCATTAAAAACAATCAAGCCAAATCTCCAGCTTGCTGATGAGGTACGTAATTAAAAAAGCTGATTACGTACATGAATCGGCTTTCTTTCATTGTTGGACACTCCATGCAGGGACCATGCATGCATTGTGTCTAGGATTAATGAGACTAGAAAGAGATCGAAAAACATAGGTAAGTGAAATGCAGGTTGGAGGCCAGAAAAGTTGCTGCGTAGCTAGCTAGCTAGTTGAGTGCAGATCTAGATCGATCGACACACGGAAGCCACACATACGGATCAGAAGGCAGTACGATATGCATATACCTAGACATGTATACCATATCATTTTGTGGTATATTCTAAATATACATGCATGATCCATGATCTCTTTTCGTTACTCTTTAATTTCCAAGTTTTATACGCGTGCATGCTCACCACAAGCTGAAAATATATATGTGACGAGATTGATTATTTGCAACTAAAACATATTCATTCAGATAAAAATAATCATTTTTACAATAAATAATAGGTCACAAATGAATAATTAATTTTCTTGCAGTAGCTGGCCGGGTCCTATACGTACCTAGCAAAACATCATGTTGTGAGAGTCCTATATTCAACGTTTCCTTGAGTACGTACGTGGGTGACGAATCCTAGAGATTTTGCAATTGTACACGTTGTTTCAATTATAGTCTGTCCAAGAAACTAAAATAATCTAGGAAACTGTCTATTAATTTTTGTTCTATAAATTAGTTGTTAATAATTTTTTTGTTGCAATAAATTAATTGTAAAAACTCGTTTTTCTTGCAGGATGTTGTAGAAAGGGAAATTAGCACTATGTTTATTTCATTAGATAAAAGTAAGGTTCCACATTAATGAATACATTCAAATGAAAATCTTCTTGACTATCGTATGGGAAAAAAGAAAGAAAGAAAAAAAAAGCAGGATTAAAAATATAATATATCTTTAAAATTAAATGGAGATCAGAAGTACTCAAATGATCTACATATATATGTACGTACGTACGTAATAATTAGGGGACCGGAGGAGTTATACGTTCACAAATTTAAATAAGAGTAGTTAGCCATTAATGGCTGCTCGATGCAGCTTTGTTCTTCCTTCTAGCGCTTTAGGATCCAAGAAAAATATTCAATATATATATATCAAAGAATAGTTTTGAGATATACCAACGTCCAATATTTGACACATATATAAACACTACATATACGTACGACGTCGATTAACTCTGGAAGAAAACTGTTAACTACGTAATCATGTGTTTATATATTAATTGCAAACAACATGCTGGTTTTGAGAAGTTTGGAAAATTAACAGAATAAAGAGATCAACGACTCGCCGAGAATAAAAAACCGACGCATAATTCATTTATATATATAAATATATATGTACAGATCGAGAAAGAGAGGTTATGTGTATGCTTTTAATATTGGTATATATGTTATCTCTTGACATAATTCATCTATCATATTGATATATCATGTAATAATCCATGCTTTTTTGTGACTGATCTATACATTCCACATAAGTTTGTGGTTTGGTTTTGTGCGGATGAAGAACCCTAAATGCTAAGTTTTCTTTTCCACGTACCTAACAATTGCCGGCAGTTAATATAACTCCTATTGTCTTACAAGAAACTGTAACAATCTAGAAAGATAAACTAATTAATTGAATTGTTCTACTTATCATTCCTACCCTATATACTTGTTGAGGGAGAAAAACTAAGATAGCTCATGTGGTGTATGGTGTAGGAATGATGAATAGAAATTTTATTATTTTTTATAAACTGTTTTGTGAAAAACAGATATGTGAGAGTATCATTATTTTACAAAAATGAACTTCATTCAGAACTAAAGTGTAATGAAATTTGTAAAAAGACTAGTTGTGTCTCTATTATCACTATCTAAATAACGCTCTTACAACATTTTACAACCAACTAATATTTTACGACAGTCATAAATATATCAACTTGATAAAATGGTTATTATCTTTCCTATCGTTGGCAACCGACGTTACTTGGATGTTGGAAACACAAATAGAACAGAAATAAGAGTGACCACTAGTTCTTGAGAAAAGGGTTGGTTTCTGCCACCACTGTTATAAATAGGGTACCTCTCACTCAACACAATAAGAAACAAACTCATACAGCCATCCAGATACAAAAGAGTGATTGAGATTGAGATCGAGAGATGGAAGTTGTTGATCAAGTGCTCCACATGAATGGAGGAACGGGACACACAAGCTACGCAAATAACTCCCTATATCAGGTGAGTTCAGAAATCCGCAGCGACCCCCGGGCCGGGGGTGCAAAATATAGAGGATTCCCCAACTTAATTGATCGAGTACTTCTCAGGCCCATAATCTGTAGGATTACGACAGACCTTTTGGAATGAATTTGCCCAATTGAATTTGTTATGATATTCTATATATAATAAGGTTATTGCTTGATTCACATGTAAGGAAGCTTTACATGAGGTAAGCTTTGTGTTATCATTGATTGTGGTAATTTACATTAGAGTAATAGTAGATATTGTAGTCTTAGGATATAGAAGTCTCTTGCAAGCCCACTTTGAAAAAATAGTTTTTTCATCGGTATATCTTACTTTTTTTCTCAAAGAGCCGTACTAATGACAGCTTGGACACCCTAGACTTTTACAAATCATTTTACATATGGAGAGTTGATTCCATGTTGCTAAATATCCAAAAGAACTGAATCAAAATCTTTGTTTTGAATTTGGACAGAGAAAAGGAATATCTATGACCAAGCCCGTCGCAGATGATGCTATAACCAATCTCTATTCCAGCATCTCGCCAAAGAGTCTAGTCATCGCAGACTTGGGTTGTTCTTCTGGATCAAACTCTTTGTTTGTGATTTCTGAACTTATCAAGGTTGTGGATGAGCTTCGACAAAAATTTGGACATCCATCACTCGAATATCAAGTATTCTTGAACGACCTTCCTGGGAATGATTTTAATACCATTTTCAAGTCATTGCCAAGCTTCCAGGAAAAAATGAGTAATCAACTGGGTGTTGGAGTTTGTCCTATTTTCATTTCAGGAGTACCCGGTTCTTTCTATGGCAGACTTTTTCCGAGCAAGAGTCTGCATTTTGTCCATTCTTCTTACAGCCTCCACTGGTTATCGCAGGTAATTAACTTTCTTAAACAAAAATACAAAATTAAACCAATATTAATTTGATCTTAATTATATATCCACAATCATATGATATCATGAGGCCATAATTATATGATATGCTAAGCATTTTGTTGATCTCAAATGTAGAAATAAATACAGTATTAAGAAATCAAATTAATAAATATTAACGTTATTGTTCACGACTAGGTTCCTGAGCAGTTGGAGAATAACAAAGGGAACATTTGCGTCGCATGTACAAGCCCGCCAATTGTACTAAGGGCCTACCACGCGCAATTTCAAAAAGATTTTTCAATGTTTTTAAGGTGTCGCGCAGAGGAATTGGTGGTTGGAGGGCGAATGGTCTTAACGTTTCTGGGCAGAAGAAGTGAAGATCCCTCCAGCAAAGAGTGTTGTTATATTTGGGAACTTTTGGCTTTGGCACTCAATGACTTGGTCTCCAAAGTAACCTCGTTTCACTTTTATATGATACGAGTTCATTATGATGCATTATTGGCATAACACCTGAATTTTCATGGATTTTTGTTAATAATGCTTTTAATTTAGTCATACTAGAAATTTACCTCATTGCATGCTTTTGAGGTTGTCTCGGTCCATTAATGCATATTTATTTATTTATTTTTATTTTTGTGTTTTTTTTCTTTATCATGCATGTAGACCAACAGACACAAGGAGAATATTATACAAAATAAACCTACAAATTGATGTGGTTTCATGGAGTGCGTTATATCTATTTTATAATAAAAATAATTTTGTAATTTGATGTACCATATCAAGCTACAACAGTTTGTAAGTTTACTTTTATATACTCCTTTGTGGCTCAAGTCTTTTCTTTCTAAAAATTGTGTTATATGTATGTAGGGAATCGTTGACGAAGAAACGATGAATTCTTTCAATATTCCTCAATACTCACCATCCCTATCAGAAGTGAAATCTGAAGTCTTAAAAGAAGGATCTTTCTCCATTGATCACCTTGAGACTTTTGAAATCAATTGGATTGCATATGATAGCGAAGTCATGAACTTGCCCGATGTGTTTTTTGATGGTGGATACAGTGTTGCAAAGTGCATTAGAGCTGTCGTTGAGCCTTTGCTTATTAGTCATTTTGGAGATGCAATTATTGAAGAAGTTTTCTGCAAATATAGAGAAATTCTTTCTGATCGCCTTTCTAAAGAGACTAATAACTTTATCAGTATCATCGTTTCTGTAACAAAAAAACGCATGATCATGATCGATCAAGATGTTCATCCTTGAATTTTTTGTATTGAATGCAAGAAATATCATAATCAGCACTTTGAAATAAGAGTCTATGTTCTTAGACTCATTCTTGTAGAATTATTCATTATTATGGTATACAATATTGGTGGAATAAATCGTACTACCCCTTTTGGTCTATGTAATATCCCGGCCCATCAAAGCCCAGACCCTAAAAAACCTGTGCTTTCTTTTTTAAATTTTTTTCTTCCATTTATTCTTCCCACATCCCGATGCCTCTTAGTTAGGTGTATAATCGGTCCAGTTCTAAAAAAAATTTATAACTGAACTAGTAACATTAGTTTTATATTTTTTAAAATCGATTACGCAGCGGTTTACTTCCTTAAACCGGTACTTCTGATTTTACAAATTCATTACCGGTTTGGTCCAGTTTTAATATATTAAGTATATTAGTATTATAAATGTATTTATCAAAATAAATATGTTGAGAATTTATTAGGCAATAAAATATATTTAATATATATATTTTATATTTAAAACATATGATTAAATAGATATTCATGTTTAAGATTAAAATGTTATGTTATAGATTATAATATATTATTTCATATATAATTATATATAATATAAAATATATTATATATAGTATTAAAAATTAATAATATATATTATATGTGAACCGATCCATTTTGGTGTTGGAGAACATAAAATCAATTTTGGACCGAATTTGATCAATTTTTAAAATGAAGAAATCGATTTTCGGACAGAACTGGTCGAAAGCCGGACCGATTAGGCCGGTTTTCCAGTTTTTTGATTTATTTTTACACCCCTACAGAGCGATTCCTCCCCCGGTCTCCTTCTTCCCCAATCTCTCTCTCTCTAGAGCACGCAGCCCGCTTTTGTTTTGGTGATAGTCATGTACGACACCAGGATGTAGACCACTTGGGTTACACACACCTTATTTATTGTGACAAGTGTGTGTGGTCACATATTTAAATAATCTGTATAACTATATTGTAACGAAAAATAGAAAGATTAATTATTAAAAAAAAAAAAAAAAAACTAATAGTACTAGAGAAATTTAACTCATCACAATCCAAATATCCATAAGCCAGCCATAAGTCTTCAAACCATAGACAGAAGAATATTACGTAAAGTCATCCAAAATTAATTCAAAGTCAAAAATAATACTCAAATAAACCCAATCTTCACTTTTCAAGTGAAGCCAGGCCTCTATACACATGCTCATTATCTGCATCAAAATCTATGCTTTAGGAGAGCAGAATTGCAAGTAGGACTATTATGGTGAGATTTCTCAAACTCTCAAAAAGTGAAATTGAGTCTAACATCCAAAATATATGCAAGAGAAAAAAATGAAAAATTATGGAAAGAGAAGATACAAAAAATATGATTTTTTGGCATTTGCAATTTATCAAACTCATGTATTCACCCATTCTTTCAACCGAGATATTACACACCCAAAAATCTTGTTTTTATTTTGAAAACATCTATTTTATTAAGGTGTGCATCATGGTCTCCCCTATGGACCATCCACACACTATAACTCATTTCATCAAATCCTCCCCAATTATAAAGAATTTCATCTTCAAAATTGCTAAGTGTCATCCAGAACTTAAAAACTCCAACTTAAAAGTTGTGCCTTGAAACTTGTTCAACACATAAACTTAATTACCAATACCCAAACAAGTCTGGGTATTGCTCTCTCATATCTACTTCTCACTCCCAGGTAAAATCTCGAGCTACTAGATTTCCCTACAAAACCCTCACCAGAGGTATTGTCTTGGACCTTAACTTCTGTTATTTCCAATCCAAAATCTGTGTCAAAGCTTCCTAATACATAATTTTAGGCTGAAGTTGGATATTCTTTTTGGAAAGGATAGGAAGGAAAACCACAATTTTTGTAAACCATTTTAGAGTTGGAGAAAAAAATTGTTTCTATCAATTTATTTTATCTACTTATTTTTAGCACTCGCCATCTTTGTCCAACTTAGTGAAATATTTTTGGCAACTTGATGCTTTGACAAGAGTACTCACTTTGCATCATTTATTTAGAACACTGATAACTCATACATAGACACATAAATCCTATATTTTCTACATTATAATATGTTATAGACATTTTTTTTTTCTTTTATAGTAGGTTACACTTAAAAAAAAAAAAATTGCATGCTTTAAGTACTTTATATTTAGCATTACTCTAAATATAAACGATGCAACATTTCACGAGTTAGCTCCTTGGTCATATTGTTGGTAGGGATCTTTATCGAAAGCCTACTGCTTTTATGCTAAACCACTTCTGCTCCCTAAATAAACATAAAAACACACACAGACAAATGCACACTACATACACACACTCTCTCTGTAGATCTCAAACAAACTTGGTCTTGATTTGGCTGAAGATTAATATGGCTTATTAATTGTTGCCATTTGTATCAATATACGGTAGGAGTCAGACTAGATCATCAATATTCTTTCAAGTTCTACTGAGATATAAATTCACTCCAAAAAAAAAAGTTCAAAAGTCTCAGCACCACTACATATTATATATATGTATATTTATAGAGTCTCAATGATACCCAGTGTTCTTGAAACTGCATGATCTTCGTCACTCATAGATCTAAACAAATAAATGGGGTTTAAGTAATATATATGATTGATATAGCATGACCATGATCTAGGTACTACTATATATACATTAGTATTATATAGTGCTGGCACCACGGTGTATTTCATTTTCTCCCTAGTCTATTTTATTAAAAAATAACAATGTAATTAAATTATTCTTTCAAGTTCTACTGAGATATAAATTCACTCCAAAAAAAAAGTTCAAAAGTCTCAGCACCACTACATATTATATATATATATAGATATATGTATATTTATAGAGTCTCAATGATACCCAGTGTTCTTGAAACTGCATGATCTTCGTCACTCTTAGATCTAAACAAATAAATGGGGTTTAAGTAATATATATGATTGATATAGCATGACCATGATCTAGGTACTACTATACATACATTAGTATTATATAGTGCTGGCACCACGGTGTATTTCATTTTCTCCCTAGTCTATTTTATTAAAAAATAACAATGTAATAAAATTATTCTTTAGAATCTAACCAATTAATGAGAAGGAAACCTCTACTACCCCAGCAAGTTCCGGTGGGATACCAAAGATTGATGCTAGTGGGCATAAGTGGGGGATTTGAAAGTACAACGCTAAACCTTTTAATTTAAAATATATTTTGCATTGAGGTTTGTGGGTAGGTAGAGGTGAAAAGTTTATTGAATATAATTTGCTTTTGGGGTAGATTTACTTTTTGTTTTGGGTTAAAATTGCTAATGTTAGTCCCTGTACAGGTTGTCTTTAGACTAGTTAAAACAGTGTTGGGTGATAATAAAGGCACCCATATAGAAATGACTAAGGTATTTGAATTCGAAAGGAAGGTCTAAAATGGGATAATAGTTCTATTTCGATTATGATTTTGAAAGACAGAAGAATTAAGTAGGAAAATTACCTCTAGTAATTCTGCTAATCTACAATATATTAATGGAAGTAAAATTTTCAAGGTTATCTGTTGACTCCTTGGTTGAGCACCAAATGTTTAATTTCTTTCAGTCTAATTGTTGCAAGACAATTCTGTAGATGGTCTTCACACCCTACCCAAGAGCACCATATGAAATCATAAGAAACTGATATACAAAATGAAGCTCCTCTTGCAATAATTACGTAAGGTCAGATTTTAACTACAAGCATATAGAGTCAATGACCACAACCATGACCAATCCAAACTTTATCTAAGTTAATGGAACTTGCCACATATCCACACAAGCTGCAAATGACTCCAATAATTTAACTCCTCATGGAACAACAGAATTTGAATCTGCATAACTAATAAGGATGTTTTTGTCAAAGTAAATCTAGTCAAGTACAACAATACTAACACTAACATAGTAATATTAACGACACTGATGGTGATGATGATGTTTAAGATTATACATCAAACTTGATCTCTAATTAGATCAAATGATAATTAATGGGAGTGCAGTTACAATATATACACACACTACATTACTAGTAGTGTAGGCATCAAGTCTCATCGCTCCTATGAAGCAGCTCTTTAATTCAATAGAGCTTAATATCCTTATTTGTTAAACTTTTTTTTTTTTAGGGGTAAATATCATGTCCATGGAATTTACACAATTTATGAAGATAATGGAATTCAAAATAGTAAAATAAACCAACGAAACCACTAAAGGATACATTAGACTCAACCATGGCAATGGAACACTCCAGCCCCACATTGGGAATTATATGCATTGGTAGAACTATGTTGAGACCAGATCTGTCCATGGTCCCCCTAGCCTCCCATGAAAATTTAAAAATATTATTTAAATTCAAATAACTTATTTGGGAGAAAATATATAAAAATCCCAACTAATATAAAAACTCCTAGATATTTTTGAAAAATATGAAAACTTCGTCTAACTCCATCTGAGATTCCCGAGGCTTCATAAAAGTATGAAAAAGAAGTTTCTCTCAATGTTTTTTTCAAGTCCAAAAATTTTACCTCCAAAATATTAAACTAATACACTACAACAAAAATCATTTTTTGGGATGAAATCGTCCCAAAAAGTGAGATTTTAGAACGAAATTTGAATTTCGTTCCAAAATAACGACGGAATGCCAGACCGTTCGAACGAGTTCGAACGCTATTCTTAGGGACAAAATTTTTTATCCCAAATAAGTTAACCGTTCGACCGTTAATAATTAACCATTCGAACGTTTAATTGTTACCGTTTGAACGTAATATTGGCGCGATAGGCAAAATTATTTTGAAGGGAAATTGACAAACCGTTCGAACGGTAAATTATAAACGTTCGAATGATGCATATTCACCGTTCAAACGTTATTTGAAGCGTTCGAACGTGGTATCGTTCGAACGGTAAGTTAATATCGTTCGAACGTATTAACTTAAAATTAATACCCTTCCCTAATTAATCCAAATTTCATGATAATAAATGTTATTTAAATGCAATATTCGGTATTAATTATATTAAATATAATAATTAATTCAATTATAATATATTTTAACTGTTAAATATATTAAATGCAATATATTTAATGCGCTTATATATTATTAAACACTATATATTATATTTATAATTTTTTATATATATAGTATATATTATATTATATTTAATTAAAATATATTATACTATTGAATATTATATAGTATATAGTATAAGTTATATTATATAGTATAATTAATATAATATAGACTACTATATACATGAAACTATGTTCATGTATTTATATAACATATATATTATATGTGATATTAACTAATATATATATATTTAATAGTATATGTATTACATGACTTGTTTAGTATATTTTTCATATTATATTACAGTTATAGGCTAATTAGATGACACTCTCTATTCTAGCACTATAAATGACACTATATATACTCAATTTTAATTTTTGTATCATTATAATACACTCTAATTGCTAGTAGTATAGATGACACTATATATAATAGTAGATATCCTATTATTAAATAATATTATAATAATAATATAATATAATAAACACTATATATATATGCATGTGATACATATAACCCTATGCTATGATACCATATATATGTTATATATAATAGGTTAATATATGTACTTGACTATAATACTAGATGTAATATGATATTTTATACTATATATGTCACTAAACTATATAATATATGTTTGATTATATATTATATAGTTATATTACTCTGTCTCTAAACTATAGTATATTTACAAATTATTATATTAAAAGGTATAGTGCAAAAAAAATACAATAAGCAACATTTTAATTTGACGTTTGAACGGTTTAAAATAACCGTTCAAACGTATAAGAAAACGTTCGAACGGTAATTTTCACGTTCGAACGTTTAATTAGAGGGGGAAAATTTTCCCGCTAATCTATTTGACGTTCGAACGTTCATTAAATAACCGTTCAAACGTCAATGTTCTACATTTACACGACAAAACCTCACAATCTCGCACTCATTCCAGTCGACTTCCAATCTCTCCCACGCTCATTTTCTTCCAACCAACGCCATTATTCTTCAATCCAGCCCTCAAATATTACTAACTTCTATCAATCTCTTATATTTTCGGATTAAGAGATTGTTTTTACCGTTTGGTGAAGAGTATTTAAGTTTTGGGTATTGAGTACGGGTGGATTTTCCGGTTTATCTCTCCAAATCAGGTATTATCCTTAAATATATTCTCATTTTAGATTTTATATAAGTGTTTTCGTTTGCTATAATGAGTTCGTCATATAGTTTGCTGTCTTTTGATGTAATTTGGACTGTAAATGTTGAGGTTTTCGGAGGTTGAAGACGACTGTAATCTGGAATTAATCCGTTCGAACGGTATTCGTGTTCCGTTCGAACGTATGTCCTTAGATCGAACGGTGACTAGCACCGTTTGAACGTTATGTTGGTTAGTGTTAAAATAATTAATACTTTAAATGCAGGAATTGAATTAAAAATTAATTATTTATAATCTACATTTAATAATACTTAAATACTTAAAAGATTAAAGTAATCAAATGAGAATGAATTAAATTACAAATCATCTAAGATTTAATAATACTTAAATATTTAATAGTTGAATTATTCAACTATAGGTTAATACAAATAGTTTTATTTTAATAACACAAAAATACTTAATCTTTGAATTAATAAAATGAATTTTAAATAAAATAAAAATAATCTAGATTTAATAATACTTAAATACTTAAAAGTTAAAAGTAATCAAATAAATTTGAATTAAAATATAAATTCTGAATTATAATTAATAAAATGAATGTTAATTACAATACAAATAGTTATAATTATTAACTAGAATGTTAATTACAATACAAATAGTTATAATTATTAACTAAAATGTTAATTAAAATACAAATAGTTATAATTAATAAAATATTTTGAAAGATATAAAACAACTATCTAATTATTTAATAATATAAATACTTAATTAACATATCTTGCATTGTTTGTTTGATACATGTTATATTAAAGAATTGGTTGCAAAACAACAAGAGTTAGAGGCTCAATTGGCGAGACAATGAGACATGGAAATGCGCCTCAAACAACATGAAGAAGAACAAGCAGAGTTCAGGAGAGATATGCAACTCCAAATGCAACAGTTTATGCAACAGTACAGGCCTCCAACCAACTGATGGTTTTTTACGTCTAGCTTATGACATTATCTAATTATGTATGAACAATGCTAGTATCATGGTTATTTATTTCTTCGCACTTATGATAAAACTTTTGTGAGTAATTAAACAGTTCCTAATTTATGTTTTTCAAATATTATGGATGTCTATTTAGTTTTTTTTTTATAATTATTGATTTTAATAAAAATAATATCCGTTCGAACGACCGTGTCACGTTCGAACATTAATGGGTAGGCCGTTCAAACGATAATGTACCGTTCAAACATTAATGACCAAACCGTTCGAACGATACCAGATGCTCAAAAAAACGTTCAAACGCAGGTCATTACCATAACGTTCGAACGTTGATCAGCACCGTTCGATCTCTTCTACCGTTCGATCTGTTCCTTTAACGTTCGAACGTAATTCTATTGATCGTTTGAACGTATCTTGATAACCGTTCAAAAGATATATTAACGTTCGAACGGTAACTGAGAAGCATTCGAACGCCATTCTGGAACGAATTTTAACCGTGACAAAAAAGGTCATCGTTCGAACGGTATCGAACGGTCAATTTCAAAATCGTTCTAAAAGATATATTTTGGGACGAAATTGTGATTTTCATCCCAATATATCTTCTGGGACAGTGATGTTGGGACGACCTTGGGATGAAATTTTTTCGTTCCAAAAAATCTTTCGGAACGAAATCTATATATTTTGAGATGAAAATTTTCGTCCCAAAAAATGTTTTTTGTTGTAGTGATATATATACCTAAAAAAAATCTAAAAATTCATACCCACAAAAGATTAAAAAACATTGAACTCAGGAGTTAAAAAAAAGGTATTTGGCTGTGGAAATATGAAGGTTCATTTATACTGACGCAAGACTTTTGAGTCTTCCACTTCTTACTGACAAAAGAAGCCTTCTAGTGTTTTTTTTTTTTTTTTAAATTTGCATTAGTTTTTTTTTTAATTTTTTATTATATACATTTGCTATTCTTATAGCTTTCCATTTCTTCAATCAATTTTTACTTCATGAAAAAATACACAAGTAAACAAGTTCGATTTGAACTAAAAATTTTGATCAAGGTCAATAGCTAACTTTAACCAGAATGTTTCTTATAAATGGATGGAATATGAAATGAAATTGCATCTATGATGCATATTATGTATGCTTATAAACAATAAGTATAGTATTGGTCAAATTAAACAGCTAAGCAGAAAAAAAAAACTTCCTCTAATTTTTCAAGTGCTATTCTAATACTTGTCAATACCTTAAGCCAACCTCATTGATCAGAGTACGAAATATTAATTGATACTTAAACCTCTAAGCCACATTAAATACATGCTCATTTCTATGCCATACCAAATTTACTTTTTAGAGTGTACGTATAGGTTTTGGTCGTAAATATACGTATGTAACTATTAATTGATGAAAATCTCATGCATGCATCATGCTTCAAAATAGTCTATTATGTATGACTAGAAATTATTTGAACTTTTAACCAATAGCACTATTGCAAGTGGTTCTTGTCTCTTTAAGAATCAACAACTCCCATTTCTTCATGTTCTGATAAAATTAGCTTCATTTTAAGGATCTGTGCCACACCTTTCTTACCACATCGCAAAACTCATATATATTTGATCAGCGGATCGATTGAGAAGCAAGTTTGAGCCATGTGCTTTACTTTGAATCGTCACAAATTGTCTCACCAATCTAGAAAACTGAATTATTGTTTCATCTTAAGAAATTAAGTGATCATGGCCTGTTAGAGTTTTGTTTATATATATTTATATATGAACAACTTCTTGTGATTTGGATTACATTCAAAGGATAAATAAAATGAATTATATAAGATTACCTTTTCTTGAGTTTGAATCATGTTTTGATTATGTTTAACCCTTTATTTAATGTGTTAAACTAGTGGAGATGAGAATGCATTTTTTTAACACTTTTCTTGAAGATTAATAGCCTAAGTAAGCAACTAAGGATTTTATTCAAACTAGTAAGTTCAATTAGAATTTTAGTGGGAAGCCTTGAGTTACTCTTGCTATTTGTGCTATGCTTTCTAAAAAAAATGATGTTTCTTCTCAAGTTTTCTTCAACTCTAGTATGCTTGGTTTATGTAGTTGAGATTGTGGTTAAATGATGGATCTTTAAGAGCATGAATGCACTAAAGCTGCTAGCTATCCATGGTAGTGCAGAAAATTCTGCTATGCACTCTGTTTTGGGGCTTTAGAGATTTACACCCTCTTGTTCCCAAATAATTAGGTTAATGTGATAGAGCTTGTGCTTGTATGCTTGTTTCCTTGTTTGATTGGTCTAATTTGCTTATTTCCTCCTTCACTTCTATACCTCCACATGGGTTCTTGGTTTCAAGTTCCCAAGCTCCCCCATATATGTGGGGGGTTCATGTATATGGATTGTGTGTGATTTTTTTGCATGGACATTATAGAATTTGAGTAGCATAATTGACCTTTAATACTGGGTTATAGACTTCTAAGAATGGAAACTTGTGGCTGCGCGTTAACAACCTAAGTTGATACACTAACAAGTGTTGGTGCGTGAATTTTTCCCTAGGTAAGTTATATTCGTAATCTTCATGGATTTAATATTAAAATATCTTTCTCTCCATATTTTAGAAGCATAAACTCTTTCTCTCCATATTTGCATGATGTCTTGTTCTGTGCATAACTTTGTTTCTTTCTTTTCTTTGCATTTTTTTATTATCTGCCTCCAAAATAAAAGATTATTTTCTCTTCTTCTTTATATTTTGATTCATCATTCTTTCTACCACTGCAAATATGTTTAACAAAACTTTACATTATTTAAACTTGAACTTTTTCCCTTTTCTATTGGCTGTTTTGATATTTCTTTTGGATTATTTAGAAGGAAAATATGGGGGAGTCGAAGCATGTTAGCAATATGTTTAAAACCCACACACAAATATCATTTGTTTAGCATGCTTAAAACCATACAAGTTATTTTAATTGTAGCTTAAAATGGCTTTGGCTTTGTCATCAAACTAAGCACATATTACATCTGCACATGGGTTCTAAGAATAGTTAAAACCTAAACTAAGCATCAAACTAAGCATCAAAATATGCAATTTTTTTCTTTAGTATAGAAGGTTCATAACCATGCATTTTTCTCCACCATTATATGATTGTTATTCTATCTAGAATCCAATTAGTTGACTCTTGATTGGTTTTTATTTTTATATTTTAATCATCTTGAGTATTATTTCACCTATGTCTCGATATTTGTAGAGATTTGGCTTCATATACTTGAATCTTGTACTCCACTTGTAATCCATCATGAAACTCATCTCACTATATATATATTAAGTACCTAGCTATAAATATAGAGCAATGCTACGTACAGTCACTTTTGCGTACTCCCTGCGCACTCCACTGATATGATTGGCTAGATTAATTTTTTTTTAATATCCAACCAATCATATCACTGGAGTGCACAAAAATGACTGCACATAGAATTTTTGATAAATATATATATATATATATATATATATATATATATCTTGGTGGTTTCTATCTTTTTCAGATAGCTGAATATAACTTTTAGTTTCAACCTATCCCCATTAATTAATTCACATTTCTCTTTCAAGCTTTTCAACAAAAGCATAATGCTTCTCATCTTGAAGTGGTAGAATTTATGTCTCCATGTCCAATAAGACTTCAAAATGCTTTTTTTCAGCTACCCAGATCAGCTTATGCATGTAACTTCCAGTAAAAGGAAGAAAATGGATCGGAATCAGTTATAGCAGTTAACTGTTAGATAAAGTGTGCATAAATTGTATTCAAATGCAGGTACTGTGATATGAACCCAATTTAATGTACTCACTTTTTCAAATCTCTAATTCATAGTTTCTTTTGGCTTATTTCATGCATGCCAAGCCAAAAGGCACTGTTTTTTTGGTGTGAATTAAACCCAATTTATTAGTTGCCATAAGGAACATATTTAGTTATATAAAGATAACTGTCTTACTTGATGCATTTACATGTTTGATGTCTTGACCCTTTTATGATAACCATAACATATAATAAAATGAATTTAGATCATGAAGGTTATTTTTCATGCATTAAGTTTGATTGGGTGCTAAATTGCATTCAAGGGGAATGGTTGGTCTCTTTTGAATTTTCTTGCTTTTGATATTCTGAAGTTGGTCATCCAAATTTCCTTTTACCTCATTCCTTACCTCTTTGATGTGGTTCTCAATTCCTATAAGAAATGTATTCGACCCCACGAATGCAACTATATATATAGTTACACACACACACACACACACACACATATATATATATATATATATATTACAATAGGAAAAGAAATGATGTACTTGAGCCATGATTCTTTCTAGCTAGCTAATAGTAATAAGAACATTTGGTTGGGAAATAAGTTAACTTTGTTACTTTGAACTCTTTATATTTTCAAGTATCAATTTTGATATTTGTTGAGATATCCAAATTTTCATTACAGTTCTATGACTACCCTTTAGAAGTTGTCTAATAGATCAAGTTTGTATTTTATTTTATTTGATTGAATTTGTTTTGTTATCTGTTATAATCTGGTTGTTCCCAAATTGCCTAGATGGATCCTTTTTCTATTAATGGAGAATTAATTCTCCATGCTAGCACAATCTAGTTTGGAGAACATTCTATTTGTCAAATAATGTGAATGCCAATACATTTAGTTATTATGGTTTCTATGTATCGTGAAAGCCAATTCTTTAAGGCTATGTAAATGCCATTGCTTCTTCTTATACTGGGTGGTTGCATAATGTGACTTTAACGATTTTGCATTATTAGTTGTAATCATCACAGTTGAATAGATCATTGTTCATTTTGTAAACTTTTTTAAAATCTTGTTTTGTCATGCTATAAATACTTTTAGTCCAACATGCTATTTGTTCTAAAACCTTGTTCATTATGTTGATGCTTGCATTGGCTTTGTCAAATTGTTTGGAAAGTAATTAAAGAGGTTCACAACAAAAGATATTTAGATATGTGGTGTGTTTATATTTTGTATGGATGTGATTTTTATGTGTTTTGGAACATTTTTAATAATTTCATTTCTTTTCAATGAGTTTTTTTAATTGTTTTAATTGTATTTATTAATTTTTTAATGGTGGTTAATTGATAGAACATTGTCTTTACTTTCCATGGAAGTTATCGATCTTGAAATGTTTTTTCTTTCTACAAGTGTTATAAGCCACAATTTAACATTTTATTAATGTCAAGACCTAAATAAATCTCATCACTTTGCACACCATAGATTGATGTTCAAATTGCATGACATCCCTAATTAGGAAATCATCTTGGGGAATGGTACATGAATGTATATAGCGAAAGCCCCCCCTTACCCCACAACTAACTGCACGTACCTACTTTGTGTAAAAAACCCTATTGCGATGATATATAGAACAACAAGTTCTAGATTAGCGGGCTAGACTTACAATTTGCCTCAATTTATCTATGTATTTGTCTATTTTTTCTACCATGAATGTTCAAATTGAAAGAGGTGCATGGTCTTGTCAACAAGACTAAGGAACTGTTGTATTGCTATATATATATATACCACCATATATATATATATGTATGATTGTAGATTTGGAAGACATCTTTGTCTAAAAGTTCATTGTCAGCTTGTTTCCCAATGTCTACATGAGTTCCTCTTCTGATGAATATTATTGTCATGAAGAAATGTAGGTTTATTGAATATTGATATTTATTTATATTCTCTTTAATATTGATTTGCTCTTCTGTTTTTAATATTGAGGTTAAATTAAGGGTTTTGAGAGCCTTTAACCCTTTATGACTGAGTTAAACTAGTATATCCTGGGAATGTACTTTGAGAACACTTTTCCCCAAGATTCAATTGCCTAAGTAAGTAACTAGTGACTTTATTCAATCTAATAGGTTCGATTAGAATTTTTTGATTTGCTGAGATCTTCTCTTGTTGTTTATGTTATGCTTTCACAAAAAAATTTTGTTTTCTTCTCAAGTTTTCTTCAACTCTAGTATGATTGGTTTATATAGTTGAGATTATGGTTAAATGATGGATGTTTAAGAGCATGAATATACTAAAGCTGCTAGCTGTCCATGGTAGTGCAGCAAATTCTACTATGCACTCTGTTTTGGGGCATCAATCAGTCAATTTCATCCCTATTTGGCTCAACTAAAGTTATTTGTTATTATGAAAAACTATTAAATCAAGGGACAAAAATCAACTAGCTTTTGAGCTTTAGCTCTTCATTTAATTATTATCCAACAAGTTACTAAAAAACTATCAAGCTGCAATTTTTGGTGAAAATTCTAGATTATTAGGGCACAAACTTGTTCTCTTCCATTTCTAATTAAATTCCAATCCTTTGTACATTATTAACCCATGTTCTCATATACCTGGAATGTATAAAACTCAATGACCTTTACTGGACAGCAAGCATGCTATTAGTCATGTTCATAGATTCCTTCACCATGCTTGAAATGAGGAGTTTTAAAGTTTTGGTTTAGTGCTGAAGTATGGAGAGAAGTTAAATGGGTTGAGCTTTTGCTTTGTCATTGATTTTCCCCAAGTGAAGAGGAGGTAAGGAAAGTACTTTGTAGTTGATTTTCTCCAATTGTATTATGTAGTTCTGATTGTGATTAAAACAATTAACTCCTATAATTTGTTCCTTAATTTTTTTTCCCTGATTTTGTTTGTGTTATATTCTAGTATTGAGTTTAAACTGAACATTCGGTAGAGGGGAATTTTACAGCAAGGTATGCCTGGGAGATTTCTAGACAAAGGGGACAAATTTGTGAATGGAAAAAGTGGTTATGGCAACCTAATATTCCCAAGAATATGTATTTTTTCTGCTGGGAGGCGAAGAGAAGGGTAGTGCCGACAGATGATATAGTATAGAGTTTGGATATCCCATTTGTATCTAAGTGTCACTGTTGTATATTGCCGCATATTGAGTTGTTGCAACATATACTGTGTGAGGGGCCGAGTGCTTAAAGAGTTTGGAGGTATTTTGCTAATAGTTGTCAAATTCGATTGCCACATATCAGGAATTGGAAGGGAATGAAGATGTACTGGTGGCAGAGAGCATCAAGCAGAACTCAAGTAGGATGGATAAGGGGTGTACTACCAATTCTTATTTCTTGGGCTTTAGGGAAGGCTAGATGTTCATCAAGAATGGAAGCAATTATCTTCTTAAAGAGGCTTATTGTTCGCTGCAGAATTTTCAGAAAATAAGAAAGGGGGATAGCGTGGTAATGCAAAACTTTAGATTGTTGATAATAACAACGCATAAGAAAAAAGTGAAGTTTGTGAAATGGGAAATGCCACATTCAAGGATGATAAAATTAAATGTTGATGGTGGGGCTCATACGAATCCGGGAGAGGCAGGGGGTGGAGGTGTGATTTGGGATTCTAATGGGAGATGTATTGCTAGTTTTGCGCATTGCTATGGGTATGCGATGAATATGGTTGTCGAATGTCGTGCTTTACTAGATGGTCTCCGCCTTCGTAAACAGTTACGGTTTCAGAGTGTTCTGGTAAAATCAGATTCATCGGTGGTTATGAATTAGCTAGCTTCCAGTATTTGTCATCTTTGGTTTCTTTGGAATTTTTGGGAGGAGATAAAGGAGATTTCTACAGAGATTAATGGGAGGTTTCGACACATTTATAGGGAAGCAAATGTGGTAGCGGATTTTTTGGCAAAGGAAGGAGCACATGGTGTAATTTCTGATTTTTTTGGCTTGGGATTTGGGAACTCACGTTTGCGAGGCTTGATCCGTATGGATCGATTGGGGATGGCTTGTATTCGAGAGAAGTAAGGTTTTTGAGTTCTTTGAGAATTGTTTATGGTATTCCTCCGTCACAAGTGACGATTTTTAATAAACTTGGGACGAGGTTGTTATGTGGGTGGCTACCAGCTCTTTAAAAAAAAATAAATGGATGTTTTATTTCTCTGTTCAATAAATAGATCCCTACTTCATCTTTAGATCTTTTTTTGGATATCTATGTTGTCTAATCTTCGAGTAAGTCTCTAGCTACAACGACTCTACTTCAATGTATGAATTAATTGTTCTAGCTTTTCTTTCACTTTGATAGTTTCACATGACTACTCATTACTTTTGATAGTTTATAAAAGTTACAGGGTATGTATGACTATATATATACAGATATATATATAGACATACATATATATATATGTGTGTGTGTGTGTGTGTGTATGAGAGTGAGGGTGGTGGACATGTAGTTGTTTCAGATAGTTAATACTATCACATTCCAATATTATTTTCCCAGTATTGACATGTGATGATTTAAGATAATTCATGGCCCGATCTGAATTGTCATTTGCTAATGCTTTAATTTATTATCTATTACTAATTACAATGTGTAGACATGATAGTCTTGGTCATTGCTTAGTATAGACCAGCAGCAATATACTATATAGGGGCTTTTTATCCATTTTTGATAAATTACTATATAGACAGCTAGAGACTACGTAGCTAGCCTCATTCCCGAGTATGTTAAGGCTTAATGCAAATGACAACTTATGTGATACCAATTTTCTACCATAAACACTCACATAATGTCATAAACAAGACCCATTTAGATTTTTAACTGTCCAAGTGCCTGATGATCTTCATATGGTACATTTATGTTTAGACAGCCAATTATCCTTGAACCATACATGACAAGAAACCTCTGAGATAGTTAGTTAGCCCCAAAAATAAATGTTCTTCAAGTTAAACATTTATTCTCCGATCTCGCCTAACGACATATGGTTAGTTGACGTGTCCAATTGATAACAATTCATTTACGCACTCAATCAAGATTGGAGTACCATCGGGTTTGAGGCTTCTCCTGTACTTGATGCCTAACATACAACTGCGCAACATCACTCAATCTACTAACTCATAGTAGACTCATGGAAATAATTTTGTAACATGCCCACCTTTCTTGTATGACTTGAACTCAAATCACATACACTTGCTAGTCCTATAAGGATGAATTATATACTTTATAGCAACAACTGGCATGTTGAGACCATTCATTTAATTGCATGAAACAAAATATATTCAGCCTTCATTTTGCCCAACCATTCAGTCCATCGACCATATATTATTATTCTACATTTTGCTCGTGCTAATTTCAAATGTTACTTCATCAACTATATATGTTGACACTCTTTGTTTATCTAACACTCTTTCCCACCATTATTTTTTTATTAGATAGATAAAAGTTGGATGAATGAGCTCGATAGACTTTTATCACCTGTATATGCCAAAGGGGTAAAACATTTCCTCATAGAAGCATGAAACCATGCAAGTGGATGGGATCGCATTTTGTTTCCATGCCTTAACAATCTGTGGCTGCCTATATTTGAGGTTGAAACCCATTTTTTTATCAAAGGGATCAATCCAAATTACACCCAGTGGATATTTCATGGGGAGGAGGAGACAACATTGTACTTCAGTGACGATGATATTGATGACGAGGTTATACCAGAAGATGATTACATCGATGACATGCAGTATATGTTGGATGACATCTGGGCAGGCACCTTTGTTGATGTGCCTCGAGACAACATTGTTGTGCCAAATAGGCTACCAATACCTGAAGGTTCACCAGCAACTACTTTTGATAAGCTACTGGAGGATGCTTGATGTCCTCTTTTAGATGGGTGTACAAAATTTACAAAGTTGTCATTCTTTGTCAAGTTATTACACATCAAATCAATCGGTGGATGGTCAATTAAGTCATTTGACATGCTTCTTGATCTATTCAATCTTTCTTTCCTGATGCGCTCGTGCCATAATCATATGTGGAGTCACGATCTTTGGAGCTCGAGTTGGGTTTCAATTACCACAAAATCTATGTGTGCCCCCAACAAGTGCATCTTATTCTGGAAGGAAAATGCCGCTTTTAATGAATGCCCTGTATGTAAGGCTTCAAGGTGGATGCCAAATACACACGAATCACGTGTTATACCTCAAAAAGTGTTGCATCATTTTCCGTTGAAACTGAGATTGCAACGTCTCTTTATGTATGTGAAGATAGCAGGTGATATGAGATGGCATAAAGAGCAATGGGCAATAGAAGATACTAGTATAAGACATCTGGCTAACTCTGAGTGTTGGAAGAAATTTGATGAACATCATATTTGGTTCGCTACGAATCCTTGCAATGTTAGGCTCGGTTTGGCAAGTGATGGCTTCACTCCCTTCAACAACTTGGCTAAACCTCATAGCATTTGGCCAGTGATCCTTATCTCGTATAACTTGCCACCGTGGTCATGCATGAAAGATTAATTCTTTATTACATCTTTAATTATTCCTGGCCCAAAGTCATCAGGAAATGAGATCGATGTTTACTTGCAGCCGTTGCTCAATGAATTGCTTGAATTTTGGGAATATGGGGTACCTAAATATGATGCCTCAACTAAGGAGACATTTATGTTGCATGTTGCATTGTTGTAGACAATCAATGACTTTCCTGCCTACGGAAATCTCTTTGGCTAGTCAACAAAGGAAAAATTAGCTTGTCCATCTTGTAATGCCAATACAGACTCCAATTGGTTGAAATATGGCCGAAAACATTGTTATATGGGATACCGACGCTTCTTACCGCCAAATCACATACGTAGAAGGTGGAAAGGGTTGTTCAACGGTAAAGAAGATCATCACATGCCACCAAAGGATATAGGAGGATATGATATTCAAACTTAATTGCAAATGATTGGGGATGTTCAGTTTGGCAAATCTCGTAGGAAGAGAAAACATACCACTGAAGAGTTGAATTGGACAAAGTGTAGCATATTCTTCACATTACCTTATTGGTCAACACTTCGACTTCGGCATAATTTAGATGTTATGCATATTGCAAAGAATATTTCCGGAAACATCTTATTCACTTTAATGAATAGTCCAGGAAAAACTAAGAATAATATCAATTCAAGGCGTGATCTGGAGATATTGGGCTATAGAAAAGAATTACACTTGAGGCGTGAAGGTGATCATGTAATAATGTCATATGTACTGTACACATTACACAAAGATGAAAGGAATAAATTTTGTGAGTGGTTGTTCGACATCAAATTTCCACATGGGTTCTCTTCCAATATCTTGAACTGTGTTTCCCCATGTGATTGAAAAATCGCTGCCAAAACCTTTACCAATGATTTCCTAATCTCTGAGAAAGGTTTTTATGGTTTTAAAACTCTATCCCGGCGATGAAGATATCGCTGGCAAATCCTTAGCTTTTGGCAGCGATTTTTGAATTCTGTCGTAGTATATCAAAAGTGGAGGAATAGTATCGGTGAACATGTGGCGATTTTGAAATTGTCGGGATTTTGATTTGGTGGGAATTTTTAGACTTTTCCTTGCAATTAAAAGTGCCTTTCGTTGTAGTGGTAGAACAATGGTAGGTACTGATATATGATGAGCCGCTCGAAGGTGGTTTCTCTTTTTGGTGAGTTCATTTATTAGATTAGTTTTCTCTCATTTATGGGAAGCATGCGTAAGAGTAAATCCCGATTTTCACCGCTTCATGTTTGAGTTATGACTACTCTATTTTGACTATTCAACCTTATCTACCTCATGCAGTGGTAGAACAACAATGTTTTTAGGGGGCCAACATTTCTATTGTGTGACACTTTTATGTAAACTAAAATGAGATGAAAAAAAAACAAATCTTAAAAACATAATTATATATAAAATTAGATCTTGATAATTTGCTACATACATAATAAAATAAAATTCTAAACACGCAACTTAATATACATTTCAGATTATTTACAATAATATTTCATTGAATAATATGCATCCATTATTATTTTTGTAATGAAAAATTTAGAGAGTTTATTTTCTTCATAAAAATTATCAAGTAATCATTAAAAGGTCATCTTTCATTCTAGTATACATATAAGCTAGTTTATCAAGTTTTATGTGAAATCTATATATTTTCATGTCATATTAAATACACATTGTTATAACTGAGACCTTAAATAAATTTTTTTCTTGCTCAATGAAGGCTAGAGGATAAAGCCTCTCAACTATTTTTTTATATATATGATCAATCTTAAATATTTTTTCTTATATTTTCACTGGGGATGATTCCATATTAAGAAGCTCAATATTACATAACAAAAGATTTTGAAATCCATATTAATAAGTTTATTATTTCTCCTAAACTTAGCTTTAATTTAATTTTGGTGAGTTCACATCATTGAAAATAGATAATACATAGAAATTATACAAAGCTTTGGGACTATGACAAAAAGAAAATTAGAGAGAGACATTTCTAAGTATATTAAAATTTTAAAAAATTTCGGAAAGCATATAAAGATTATAAATTTTTTGGATGAGCCACTTTCTATATTTATAAAATTATAAATTAAGTCTAGCTGTTTTGAATTTTCAAAAAAAAAAAAAAAAGAATTAAGGACAATGTGGGTCCACCACTGACCGCATGTGCTTGACTTAGTTTATGGGTTTCCAAGTTCTTAAACCATTCCAAAGAACGTTGATGGAAATGATGTCCCGAGTAGGTTCTTTTAGATCACGCATTTTTGTGCAAGTCTTACCAATTCATATGACAATATTTGTTTCATGTAGTTTGATATGTTTAAGTTGATTAGTGATCCGAGGACATTTTTGTGCAAGTCTTACCAATCCCAGTCCTTCTACCTGGGGTGGTATCCTTAGGTCATCTAATTGCTCAATTATTACTAGCTTTTCTTGTTCTTGGGCTTTAGTGCTAATACTCTTGCAGAATTATATATCTACTCTGAAATTTCATCTTACTATGTGTTATCAATTAAGTATTTATGAACCCATTGTTAAATCAAATTCTCCCCTTGTTGTAAATTGGTTTAATATTGAATCCAAACCCTGGCAATATTTTGATATTTGGGATGATATTTTATAATTTAAGCAACATTTTCCTTTTAGTCGCAAACATGTTTACAGAAAGGGCAATGCTTTAGTAGATAGTCTCACCTCATTTGGAGCCTTAGGCAACATGGTAAGTTTCTCTTCTCTAGTTCAATTGCCTAAGCATATACTTGGTTTGCATGCTCTGGATTGTGTAGGTGCTCATAGCTTTCGGCATTGACTCTAGTTTTTTATTCCTTTACATACTCTTTCTAATTTTCTTTTATTAATTTTCTCATCTCATTTTTTTAGGAGTTTGGCTTTGGAATTATTGTAACACCATGTTCCCTTTGTATGCGGTATTTTTCCGGCATAAATGAGAATTATCAATAAAATTAGGATATTGTCTTCTTCCTTAAAATAAATAAATAAATAAAATCGATTGGTACTAGCATATTGTGGTCATCAATCTTTTTTTTTTTTTTTATAATTATTATAGCTAGGAAGATGATAGAAGCTCATATTTATTGATTGTCCTAACTTATAGTAGAGGAAAATTGTAGTTACAAAACCTAACACCTGGAGGTTACAAATAATTCAATAAGACCCAAATCTAGGTGTTAGAAAGCTAATAATCAAAAATCTCAATACAATCTAGTCCAGAATAACCAAAAAACAAAGGAAAACACTGCCAAAAAAAAAAAAAAAACTGCAAAATAAAAGTTTGCTCACACAAAAAAATGAAACAAAACAAAATCCAATGAAAAAGAAATGGGCTAAAAACAAAACTGAGGTAAACCCAGGTTGTCTAGCCAAATAATACCCTTCAAAAGACGTGGCAACTCCTGAGAATCTGCATAACAAAAGTTATGCCCATTCTCTCCCTGACATGTGAAAAATTAGCAGCTTGATTACCCTTACAAAATTAGTATAAAACCAAAACATTTAGCCCCTCAAGTTCTTTTAGCAACTCCTTCCAAAAATCCCATATATACCAAACAGTACACTTACCTCCTTGGAGCCAATCCATGACCAACTTGGAATCACTCTCGATAATAATGTTCACAAAGTTAAACTTTTTGCTAAGAACAATACCTATTGTAATAGCTCTCAGTTCAGCTTCATTATTGGTAGCAAACCCAAAATAAGTTGAAAAAGCCCCCTTCACTCTCCCTGACTCATCCCAGATCACACCACCTCCACCACTACTCCCTAGGCCTGCAACCCGAGTTACTATTACTGGTTTTGTACCTGAACTGAACCGAAAACTCCCATTTAAGGTGCCAATCCGATCCAACTCGACCTGTCAAAATACAATTGCGTCGAAACTGATGACCCGACCTGGTCTATAAAAAAAAAAAAAAACTGAAAGGTTCAAAGACCCATTCCCCCATCTTTGCTCCTTCGACATGAATCAGTTGGTAGTAGTTTTTTTTTTTTTACTAGATGCTTTTCTCTATAAGTCCATGAAGAAAATGAGTCCGACTGACATTTTCTTGGGAAAGTGACGGAAAAAAAAGAAAAAGAAAAAGAAAGCTGCTTTCCTTTCAACAGATCAAATGTAAGTATTGTGTTTAAGAAAGTTATAACTCATCATGATACAAAGAAATAAAAAAGAGAGAGAAAGAAAATCGTACTGAATTTTTTACGTTTTATATGTAATTGGCTTGTATTAAGAACTGTTATTTTGATTGAGCATTTTTCATGAAGAACTGTTTTTCTTTTTAACTACCGAATCCATGAAACCCACCATCTTCTCTTCCCACACGTATTTTCTTTCCCTTAAAATTATATATATTTCTTCCCATTTCTCAATCCTGGAAGTGGTGAAAAAGAGAAAATCACCACACATAAAAGAAGAGGACGACCACAAAAACCTCTAAAAGATGAAATTGACGAAAAAAAAATTGAAAAGATAGAAGAGAAAGACGATGAGAATGCAAAAACCAGTACCTCAATAAAGATAGAAAGAGTCCTGTTATAGAAAATGGAAAGAAGAAAAAGTGAAACTCACAGATGAAAGAGAAGCCAGATTCTGTAGAGGGGGAAATTTTTAATGGCAACCGATTAAGCATTGATGAGTTGACCAAGTCTGATAGATTTCAGCATAATAGAAGTAGGTGAAAAAGCAAATATGAGAAAAGAAATCGAGGAGGCCATCAGATATGCATAGCAATGAGTCGTTGTTTTAGAAGACGGCATGAACGACAAAGAGAAAGTGGGGGCAGAGGCTAGGGTTTGATGTAAAAGTGAAAGTAAAAGTTAAATAGGCGGGTTCCAAATGACAGCCCAAGGTCCATTGGGTCCGAAAGAAGTCGAGACCAACTTTTAATGTGAACCGACTTTTCCGGATCGGGTTTAATCGGATTGGATGGGTTGTTCGACCTAGTGGGCTTTTTGCACAGGCCAGTACTACTCCCCGGGTTTCCATGACAACTACCTTCACAATAATCCACCCCGCAGTGGTTTTTGCCAAGCCACCAGTCTGTGACGCCTAACTAGAGCCGGTGCAACTTGTAGGTCGAGAGAAGAAACAAATTGATCCTCAGCAAGAGACAAGTTCGCTGTTTTTAACCAATAATTTACGGTAAACCATACTTTATGCGAGAGAGGTTTATTCTTTTAAAGAAAAGTTATTCGTAACTAACTAGCGGAACTGCATCCCACGTGGCATAACTGAAAAATGGCACCGTTTTCTTCTCTCTCTCTTTTCAAAATCGCAAACTCGTTTCCCCCATTTCAAACTTTCATGATTTCATCCCTTTGTCTTCCCCACATGCACGATTCCCCCATTTTTTCCAGTCACTCCATAGATCTTTGTTCTCCAGAACTCACAATAGCTCATACCCTGTCTCTAGCTTATGATGGTGCCGTCTGGCTGGAAGATCTAGCTTGCCGTGAACGATTGGAGAAGAAGGAATCGTCGAAGATGGGCAGTGTTTGCCTGCGGCGAGGGGCAAGGACTGCACCTAAAGAAGAGAGGCGATTTCTGAGATTGAGAGTGAGGGATGAGGATGAGGTATTGTAGCTTTGATGTTTGTGAGAATATGACACATGAAATGGTTCTAGAAAAATCAATTACCTATCTCGTTCATAGCAAATAAAAGTCAAGTTTTGGGGGAAACTGTTGACGGGATTGTGAAATATCGTGACAGGTATGGGATGGCTTGTCGAGTTATGATAGTGGCTAGAATCAGATTTGGTTTGCTGATGCTGCCCAAGCGAAGAATAGGCATTCAAAGGGACAAGGGCACTGGCCTGTGAAGGAAGAACCTGTCATCTGTTGCAGATGGAGAAAAAGAAGTAAACGGTGCCATGCACCGTTTACTATTTTGGCATGTTAGGCACCGAAGGCACCGTTCGGTGCTTTTGTTAGGCACCTCCCCACCTCTTCCTAAAATCATGCAGCAATTTGCTGCATAGTACTGATATGCTCTCCTATAAATAGGAGAGCTTAAGTGAGTATCTGAGTGTAGCAGCAAAGGAGCGCAGAAGAGAGAAAATAGAGAGCTGTGTGTGTGCAGACAGTGTAGAGAGTGGGTGAGAGAGTTTTCTGTAAAAATCATTTTATAGTGAAATTACAGCAGCTGTGGACGTAGGCAATTGCTGAACCACGTTAAATTTCATCCCTCTTTTATTTAAAATCGTCTCTGAGTCAGAACAGCTCCCAACAACTGGTATCAGAGCACTGGTTCGAGCTGTCTGAAAATTCAAGTTGTCCAAAATCAATTTTTGACAACTCCAAGGTGTTCCTCGCGTCGAGACGAATCCGTTGCCGCAAACGGAATCGAAAACGGAGGTCGGACGAGGCTACACGCGCCCCTAGAAGACCGGCGCGTGCATCTGCTGCAACTCACGCGCCCCCACGCGCTCCGAAGGTTGAAGACGCGTGAACCACACGCGCTCACGCGCCCCCACGCGCACCAGAGGTTGAAGACGCGTGACCCACACGCGCTCACGCGCCCTAGAGAGGTTCAGCGCGTGTAACACACGCGCCTCACGCTCCCCCACTCGCACAGTACTGTAGGCGCGTGTATCTCACGCGCCACGCGCTTGCCCATGCGCACTGTACAGCGCGTGTATCTCATGCGCCAGACAGATCAGAACCGTCCGTTTTTTCAGATCTGTTTTTGGCTAGATCTAAGCCAATCGGAGTCCAATTTCGACGATCAAATAGTGCTTTCCAGCTATTTGGATAATTCCGGACTCATCCGTACGGTCGAAATTTTGATATTCGGCATCAGTATATTGGATCTGATCCATCCACGTGTTGTAGATCATTTTGGGCTAGATCACGCCAGTTGGAGTTCCATCGCGACGATCAAATAGTGCTGACAAACTATTTGGATCATTCCGGACTCGTTTCCAGCTAATTCGAGTGTTTCGGACGTAGCGGTGATCTTTGTTTGTTTAAATTTGAACTCATGGCTAGAGAAGAAGCTAAAGGTGCTGGTATCGAGAAATTTGACGGTACAGACTTTGGCTACTGGAGAATGCAGATAGAAGATTATCTCTATGGGAAGAAACTACATCTTCCACTCCTAGGAAAAAAGCCAGATGACATGAGCAATGATGATTGGAGTCTCCTTGATAGACAAGTGTTGGGAGTCATTAGACTAACACTGTCAAGATCAGTTGCACACAATGTGGGAAAGGAGAAGACCACGGCGGATTTGATGAAAGCTCTATCGGATATGTACGAGCAGCCATCAGCCAATAACAAAGTGCATTTGATGTACACGCTATTCTACTTGAGAATGGCAGAAGGAACTCCAGTTATTCAGCATCTGAATGAGTTCAACACCATCATCAATCAATTAGCTTCAGTGGGGATTGAATTTGATGATGAAGTACGTGCACTGATTGCTCTGGCTCAATTGCCAAAAAGCTGGGAGGCCATGAGAACAGCTATTAGCAATTCTTATGGCAAAACAAAGATGAAGTATCAAGAAATCCGGGACCATATTCTTAGCGAGGAAGTTCGCAGAAGAGATACAGGAGAAGCATCAACTTCCAGTTCTGCCTTAAACCTCGAGACGAGAGGTAGAGGAGCTAGTAGAAGTTCAAATCGGGGCAGATCGAAGTCCCGAAGAGGCAGAAGTAAATCAAGGTCCGGAAAACAAGTACAGTGCTGGAATTGTGGCAAGATTGGCCACTTCAAAAATAATTGCAAAGAAGCAAAGAAGAAGAATGAGCATGACTCTGTTAATGCCACAACAGAAGATCTCCAAGATGCCTTACTTCTTTCAGTCGACAACCAAATTGAATCTTGGGTGTTAGATTCAGGAGCCTCGTTCCACACTACGGCACACCGAGAAATCATGCAGAATTATGTCACTGGTGATTTTGGGAAGGTGTACTTAGCAGATGGTGAAGCTTTGGAAATCGAAGGCATGGGAGATGTACCAATCAATCTGCCCAATGGAAGTGCATGGTTACTACAGAAGGTGCGACATGTTCCTAAGCTCATGAGGAACCTGATTTCTGTAGGACAACTTGATGCTGATGGGCATTCGGTACTATTTACCGGTGGCACGTGGAAGATAACAAAAGGAGCTATGGTAGTAGCTCGAGGCACAAAAACAGGTACTCTATATATGACTTCAAGCATTAGAGATACTATTGCAATTGCTGATGCAAATGCCAACCTATGGCATCAAAGGCTTGGTCACATGAGTGAGAAAGGAATGAAAATACTATTATCCAAGGGGAAGTTACCAAAGTTGGAATCAACTGATTTCGACATGTGTGAAGGTTGCATTTTTGGGAAACAGAAAAAAGTTAGTTTCCTGAAAAATGGTAGAACTCCAAAATCTACAAAGTTGGAGTTGGTGCACACAGATTTGTGGGGGCCATCCCCAGTCGCTTCTCTTGGAGGATCGCGGTACTATGTTTCCTTTATTGATGATTCAAGCAGGAAAGTATGAGTTTATTTTTTGAAAAATAAATCTGACACATTTGATACTTTCAAGAAGTGGAAAGCCATGGTTGAAAATGAAACAGGCTTGAAGTTAAAATGTTTGAGGTCAGACAATGGAGGAGAGTACATCGACGGAGGGTTCAAAGAATTTTGTGCTGCAAATGGGATTAGATTTCAGAAGACTATTCTCGGGACACCGCAGCAGAATGGCATAGCTGAACGCATGAACAGAACTCTCAACGAACGTGCCAGAAGCATGAGGCTGAATTCAGGATTGCCTGAATGTTTTTGGGCTGATGCAGTTAACACTGCAGCCTATTTGATTAATCGGGGACCTTCAGTTCCCTTAAAGTTTGATCTACCAGAGGAAGTCTGGAGCGGAAAGAAGGTAAATCTTTCCCATTTGAAAGTTTTTGGCTGTTTATCATATGTTCACATAGATTCTACTGATCGTAACAAGTTAGAAGCCAAATCTAGAAAATGTTTTTTCATCGGTTATGGTGATGAAGAATTTGGCTATCGATTTTGGGATGATAAAAATCGCAAAATCATCAGAAGTAGAAATGTGATTTTCAATGAGCAGGTTCTGTACAAAGCTAGGTCACAAGCTGAACCTGAGGAGCAGCCAAAGAAACCTGAGGTTGTTGACTTTGATGTTACTCGAGTCAACACTGATCAGAACGAGGATCAAGAGAATGATGATCCACAGATTGAACAACGTACACCACTCACTGTTATTCGAAGATCTTCAAGGACAATCAGGCCACCACAACGGTTCTCACCATCTCTATACTACATCTTGCTAACAGATAGTGGTGAACCGGAAAGTTATGATGAAGCTCTACGAATTGAAGATTCGATCAAGTGGGAGAAAGCCATGCAAGATGAGATGGAGTCACTGATGTCAAATCAGACATGGGAGCTAACTAAGCTTCCAAAAGGCAAGAAGGCTTTGCACAATAAATGGGTGTACAGAATTAAGGAAGAGCACAATGGTAGCAAGCGCTACAAAGTCAGAATGGTCGTGAAGGGGTTTCAACAAAAAGAAGGTGTCGACTACACAGACATTTTCTCCCCAGTTGTAAAATTAACAACGATCAGGCTAGTGTTGGCAATTGTGGCTGCAGAGAATCTACATCTTGAGCAGTTAGATGTGAAGACTGCATTCCTTCATGGTGATTTGGAGGAAGACATTTATATGCACCAGCCACAAGGATTCTCAGTGAAGGGAAAAGAGAATCTAGTTTGCAAACTAAAGAAGAGCTTGTATGGCCTAAAACAAGCTCCACGACAATGGTACCGGAAGTTTGACAACTTCATGTGCAGTAATGGATTTACAAGACTGCAGGCTGACCATTGTTGCTATATGAAGAACTTTGACAACTCTTATATTATCCTACTGTTGTATGTGGATGATATGCTCGTTGCAGGGTCAAGCATCGAGGAGATCAATAAACTGAAGAAGCAGTTGTCAAAGCAATTTGAGATGAAGGATTTGGGTGCTGCAAAACAAATCCTTGGTATGAGAATTATTAGAGACAGGTCTAATGATACTCTCAAGCTCTCGCAGGAGGAGTATGTAAAGAAGGTGCTCAAAAGGTTTAACATGGACAAGGCGAAACCAGTGAGCACACCCTTAGCTAGTCATTTTCGACTAACTAAGGATCAGTCGCCAAAGACGGAGGAAGAGCAAGAATGCATGAACAGAATACCCTATGCATCTGCTATTGGTAGTCTTATGTACGCCATGGTCTGTACAAGGCCAGATATTGCACAAGCAGTGGGAGCTGTGAGCAGGTACATGAGTAATCCAGGAAAGCAGCATTGGGAAGCAGTTAAGTGGATTTTGAGATATCTACAAGGCTCTTCAGATACGTCACTATGCTTTACAAAAGCAGGTTTAAAACTACAGGGATATGTAGATGCTGATTTAGTAGGTGACGTTGACAGCAGAAAAAGTACTACTGGATTTGTGTATACGCTGGGTGGTACAGCTGTATCGTGGGCTTCTAAGTTACAGAAGATTGTTGCTCTCTCAACTACAGAAGCTGAATACGTTGCCATAACTGAAGTAGGTAAGGAAATGGTTTGGTTGCAGTCATTCTTGGAGGAATTGGGAAAGAAGAATGAAAAAGGCATTCTGCACAGTGATAGTCAGAGTGCTATTTTTCTTGCAAAGAATCCAGCCTTTCATTCCAGAACAAAACACATACAGTTGCGATACCATTTTATCCGATCTCTTCTCGATAGTGGACAGCTGATACTTGAGAAGATTCGAGGAGCAGAAAACCCAGCAGACATGTTTACAAAAGTAGTTACTGTTGACAAACTGAAGCTGTGTATAGCTTCAGTTGGCCTCCGTACTTAAAGGCATGATTTGAAGTTGCTGTGATAATTGCTATGAAGATATGTAGACTCATTTGTCTCCAAGTGGGAGATTGTTGCAGATGGAGACAAAGAAGTAAACGGTGCCATGCACCGTTTACTATTTTGGCATGTTAGGCACCGAAGGCACCGTTCGGTGCTTTTGTTAGGCACCTCCCCACCTCTTCCTAAAATCATGCAGCAATTTGCTGCATAGTACTGATATGCTCTCCTATAAATAGGAGAGCTTAAGTGAGTATCTGAGTGTAGCAGCAAAGGAGCGCAGAAGAGAGAAAATAGAGAGCTGTGTGTGTGCAGACAGTGTAGAGAGTGGGTGAGAGAGTTTTCTGTAAAAATCGTTTTATAGTGAAATTACAGCAGCTGTGGACGTAGGCAATTGCTGAACCACGTTAAATTTCGTCCCTCTTTTATTTAAAATCGTCTCTGAGTCAGAACAGCTCCCAACATCATCACCCTGCCATCTCGAGTTGATCTTGTCTGAAAATGAAGAACCTGTGAAGAAAGAGCCTTAGACCCAGCTGGCAACTAGCAAGTCTAAGAAGTCTCAAGCTCTATGCATTGGTGCTTCATCTTGGGTGGCAGTTTTAGAACTGGCAATTGAACTGGCAGTTTTAGAACCTGTTATGTAGTTGATTTGGGTTGCATTTGTCTTATTTCAAATTACGGTTAGTTTAATCTTCATTGATATTTTTGTTGGATATTTTTGGTTGAAAAGGCTATTAATTCAAGAGTTCTATATACAAGACCTGTCTATGCTTCTTTTCTCCTACCCACGCAGACGACTACTCTCTCTGCTTTTTCTCCTACACAGAGACGAAGATCTGTCTTATTTCTTCTGTTCGTTGTTTTGTGTTTTTGAAATGAGTTGAGGATAACTACAGTGGACTTGATGTTTTTTACTACAAGAACCTATTATTTCTTTTGTTTTTCAGCTCGTGTTATATTAGCTGATGCGGCAAGTCAATTCCCCTGCAGTTTCTTATGCCGGTGGTACGTAGAAGAACTCATATTTTTATCAAGGGTTGGTGGTTCTGCACAAAGTCTTTAATTAAGGTCGTTGGGGGGACTACTGGAAAAGACTAATCTTTTATTTTGGTTTTAATGTTTTATCCAGTTGTGAAATTTGTTAAATTGAGTGAGAAATTAATATTGACCGATACAGGGCTTCTCTCTAACAAATTAAATGCATACCACTTTCCTCGATCCCTTGCAGGCACACTCTAGATTTAATTGTTTTGCTTGTCCTGTGTTCAATGACTTCAGTGCCTTCTTTCTACCTTGATTTTTATATTGCTTTACTTTTACTTCCAGAATTGTC
This sequence comes from Carya illinoinensis, assembly GCF_018687715.1. NCBI lineage: Eukaryota > Viridiplantae > Streptophyta > Magnoliopsida > Fagales > Juglandaceae > Carya > Carya illinoinensis. Next base: position 7,261,527 of record NC_056758.1, on the reverse strand, counting down.
TCTTCCACAATTCTCTCTTTGATGGTTCTCTTATTCTTAAATTTTTTTTTTTCATTTGATAAAATTCTCAGCTCTATTATCAACTCTCTCAACTATGAGATGCTTCATCTCCACAATATCCTAAATTGTTCTTTGCATTCGAAATAAAGCTATTGTTTATTTTTCTCTCAGGTATGAGTGCGTATTTCTTGATCCTCATGATGGTGAGAACAACACCTTTACAACCTATTTTACCACCAGGTCTAATTGCATCTCTTGCTCCTCGAACTTCGAACCCAAAGTTCTATCTAAAAAGAGATTCCGATAATAAAAAAGCCCTTAAAACCTCTATCATTAGGTTCTTGTGGTTGGGTCGACATGCGTGTGTGACAAATACTCGCCTTGGGAGTAACTCTATTGCTCTTCATGGTGCTTGCCTTGAGGAGAGCACTGTTGCTCCTGAAGGTGCTTGGCCCAGGTCGTGAGCACTCTTTTCTCACCCAATGTGAGATGTTGTTGCTTGACTAGGGGTGAACACACTGTTAGTTTCGGGTACCAGCATCTATGCTCCCATCACAAGTAGTGTTTTGACTAGACTAACCTTACATGGTGATGTCGAGCAAGGGTCATATTCTTTTGCTACTTAGTTATTCTGAGCATGTTTAGATTGGACTGGCATGCTTGGTGATCTTGAGTAAGGCTTATTTTCTTGATATGCCAAGTGATCCCGAGTAGTGTGTTTGGGCAAGCGCTAGAAAATACGCTTTGTTCGGGCAAGCTTCATTGCTCACTTGTGATGGGGCAAGCAGACTGCTCACTATATTAATTGTTCAGAGATGTAGGCCTGTATCCAAGCACTTATGCTAACCTCGAATTTGAATTTCTTCTCTCTTGGGTTGCGAGCACTTGTTGCTTGCTCGATGCGAATTGTTGTTCCTCTTCTAGTGCGAGCACCCTTTGATAGCTTCGAGTGCCAACACCTATGCTTGCCTCGGGTTGGATTTTCTCTCTCTTGAGGGCAAGCTTCAGACTTCTCCTATAGTGCTCCCCCTACTTTTACTATTCAAGCTGGGTGATGAGCAATCTTTGCTTGCCCTGATCTCACATGTTATTGCTCGTCCTTGTATAGGCACTCTATCCATAAAAATATTTTTTATATTTGTGTTAAAATTTAAAAATATTATTATTATTCCTATATGATATTACTATGAAAAAATAGCAGTCATCTTGACCTTATTTTCCAATACAATATATAATTCATAAAAAATAAATAATATTTATTCGACTAATATTGTTATCATTTTGCAAAATGCAATTCTTATTTTGAAGTACTAATTTATCCATTAATTCATGATTGGACTTTAATTTATAATATCTACTGTTTCAACCGGGCATACATGTCTTGCACTTAAAATCCATGCTAGTATAGATATATGTATGCATTTATGTTTGTATAAACTTCAAAAGCTCTTTCGATTGAGTCATATAATTCAAATGTAACAGCTAGCTAAAAATCTAGCCAGTGGTAAAATTTTTATATGCTTTAGGAATCTCTTGAAAACCTTGTAAGTTTTCACAAATCGACTAATCACATAGGTTTTAATTTGTCAGCATAGTCAGTGTTATCACTTACTATGGTGCCAGAAGTGTGTTTTTATTTATTTGAAATAGTTAGAAGTGTCAGAATGTGTTAAAGTCTATATTATTAGACTCGATTGATTATTTAGGATTTTATGGCGCAATAATCCAATTTTTAGTTTTTGAAAGTTATGCTAGTTCAAAAAAGCGTTTTTGTTTCTTTGATTCATTTTAGGGTGGAATTTCAATAAACGAATTACATAGTAGGTTTGTGCAAATATTTATGATTTTTCGGTAAAAACTTTATTTGTCACATTCTTGGAGTAAATAGTAACCTCAATAGTAGCACATAGCATAGTATTTTCAAAAGCACGATGTGAAATGTCTAAATTAGGTTAGAGAAGTTATATTTGGACACTTGTCAAGATTTTAGCCACACTTGGTGAATAATATTAGACACTTGGCAACATGAGGATAAATTAGATAGATTTGTGAAGGAAATCAGGGTGTGAGATCATGTCACCTAAGCAAAACCCTATTCTTTCATCTGATCAACGAAATTGTGTCAGATCAAAAAGGGTTTCAACGCTAGTGAAATCCTAAATGGTTGGAATCCAATTGAAACAACCAAAAACTTGGTTGAAATCGAAACTCTAAACGGTTTTCTCAATCCCTAAAGTTGGCCTCTAAACCCTTTTTAATCTGATTTCTAGTATTGTGTTTAATCACTTGATTAAATCACTTCTACATGCTATTAATATGACGCTCCCAACTCCCACATATGAAAATGTAGAAATTGTGACGTTGGGATAATGACAACACAGGTGCACCCCAAGGACAAGTGCTAAGTGTGTGCACATGTTACACGTGTAAGACAAAAGACACAACAGATAAGTTAAATTAGGTCATAATAAACATTATATATATTGTCTACAACATATTCATAGCTACAACATAGAACTCTCATAAACATAATTATAACTATATAAAAGTACTTTGTATTTATATATTATAATAGTCGAAAGTTTAAAAAGAAAGGTCTGAAAACTCATTCTACTGTTCCTGAGACGTTATTAATAGATAATACAGTAATCTTGTTTTAACGTAGCCTCCTAGATTCATTCATCTGCACGCCCAACACTACAATCCACTTATGATTTTCAATGTTATTTGCAATGTCTTCACGATAAGGTAGATTTTCCTATAACGATGAAAAATATAAAAAAAGATAATGTATCAAAATTTTTTAAACATATTTAAATGTATAGATTTTACCTCGCCTGTATTTTCTATAAGATTAATTGTTGTGCATCCCAAAATTTGCTCTGCCAAAGATCCAAAATTTTCAAATTTTTAACCATAGACGGATAGAATTTTTTTTATAGTTGTAGAATTTCTTTCATGTTTACAACACATATTACATATATGACTTGCATAATATTCATAACTATAATACAATAATTTAAAAAAACCAATCCGCTACTATCCACACATATTTTTAAAGTATATATTACAAGAATGATAAGACGTTCCAAAAGGGGTATTTAAAACATTCGAGTTACTATTTAAGGAACATGATTAATAGAGACTACATTAATTAGTTTATTATGGCGCAATTTGCCATATTCATTTATTTTTGTACCAAGCAAGATCATCTATTCTCTATTTAAAATTTCGGCTGTTATATTATGAAAGAATTGAAGTCCATCTGGTACTAATGGGAACATATAAATAAGTATTGTAATGAATTTTTGAAAATAAATTTATAAATACATATTTTACCTCATTTTTGGGTTTTAAGAGATCCACTGTAGTATAATCAATAATCTCTTCTGCTGTTGGTCCGAATGCTACCACTACTGTAGATTTAGTATCATCATAGACGTCTAAATATACCCGATATCTAAGATCAACAAAGAAGTTATTGTTTGTTAATATTTATATTTTTTAGTTTTTAATTTTAATGTAAGAATTTAAACTTTCATAATACGGAAGAAAGTTTTTACTGTAGCAGTGATACAGTCATACTCTTGTAACTGTAACATAAAAAATTTGCATTGCAGTCATAACATAAAAAATTTTTGTTGCAGTCCTATCCAGTTGCTCAGTTACAGTTGGCACAAGACATGTAATAAAAATCTATAAAAAAATTTATTCAATAAATAATATTTCACTACAAGAAATCAGGTCTTTTGCAGCGCACAAAATCGCTGCAATAAAGCCTATAAATTGCTGTATATGCTCAATTCCAGTGCTTTAAAAATCCTTGCACAGTCGCCGTTATAATCGCGTCTTTGTTGCCCAAAGCAGCGAAAAATAAAAATTCACTGCTTTTAAAACATTTAGCAGCGATTTTTTTTCCTTGTTAAAACTACAAGACATCGTTGTAACTGCCCGCAACCATATAAACATATATCGCTGAGAAATCTTAATTGCAGCATTGTAAATCCTTGCAAATACCTTCACAATCGCTGTAATTGATGTAGGCAATTTACAGCGAATATATACAAAATTGTTGCAAATGCTTATTTTCAGCGGAAAATGGATGCTGCAAATACGACTAAAACCATTGCAATCAGATTAAACTCTGTTGCTATGATGTTTGAAAAATCGTTGCAAACTAGTAATTGCAGCATTAGAAATCACTGTAATTACTATGAAAAGCGCTGCAATCGAGTTTTTAAACCAGCGATTTTATTAAAAATTGTTGGAAATGATTATTTTCAGCGTAGTTTAAATGCTGAAACTGAACCCAAAAGCACTGCAATCATGAAAAATTGTTGGTAATGTGATTTTGCATGTCTGAAAAATCGTTGTTAATATCTAATTTTAGCATTTAAAAGCGCTGTATTTACTCTCAAAAGCACTGGAATTCAATTTTAATAGCAGCGATTTTGTTAATAATTGTTGCTAATTCTCTGTTACATCGTAATATAAATGCTGAAAAATCAACCAAAAGCGCTGCAAATAGGTAAGATTATTACGAATGTGTCCATCGCTGTATGGGAAATCGTTGTTAAAGCGTAATTGCAGTATCTAAAATCGCTGGAATTGATATAAAATCGCTCTTATTAAGTTATTTAATTCCAACGATTTATTTAGAAATTATTGGAAATAATATTTTTCAGCGCAATGAAAATGCTGAAAGTTGCCTAAAAGCGTTGGAAGAGAGGGAATTAGTTGCAGCGATTTATTTGAAAATTGTTGCAAATAAGGTGATGTAGCGCAATAAAAATGTTGGAAAATTGAATAAAGCGCTGCAATTTTGTGATTTACTGTTGCAAATTTGAAAAATATGTCTGAAAAATCGTTGTTAAAGTATAATTGCAACGTTGAAAATTGCTGCAAGTACTCTAAAAAGCGTTGCTATTAATTATATTTCATTTTTATTTTTTTTTTAAGATCGTCATCTCGCCTGACATATTTGTTATATATATAACCATATTTTTCAAACTTAGTCAGAAATATAATGAACTATTTAGTAATGTTCACATATTTAATCATGATATTACCTAACCCCCTTAATCAATGAACTTTTTCTTAATACCTTAAACTTCACCTAATTTATGTAACTTAATTAACAACAATTAATTACATAACTTCATTGGCATCACCACAAATTTAAAATTTCCTACATGAACCATTCACACATAAACCTATATCCAATTCTATTCCATTGCTATATAACACTTATAGTTTTGACAACACCCAATTTAGAAATACGAAATATAGAGGAAAATTCTTTCACTATTTTCATTATAGGAAAAAACATTTTCCTGAGAAATATAATAAATCAAACACATTCATTCATCTAAACTCAATGGGAAATTCACATTAATGTGCAGGCATGGGCTATATACACAAGGGTGGACCAATTTCTACTTGCAAAACCTACAGTACATACAAACTACTAAATATATAGATCCCATTTATTGCTCCTAAACATTAATTGAAAATCTCCACATTCATCAACAATTGTTCAACTGTCCTGCTCTTCTATAGTTAGAATTAGTTAATGTCATCGATAACAATGTGCACCTGGGCATTGGGTAGAACAGCTTCAACACGTTTGCATCAAGTGGGGGGGGATTCATTGTTCAGCATTATCCAGCCTTTCAATCTCTCTGATCCATTCTGTCAATGACCATGTAGATTTTCGTTACGTAAACCGATTAATTTAACACATAAGAACATTGAATAATGACCAAGAAAATAATACTCAATTAGGCCTGTAAACATCAATGTTCATTCATTATCGCCAATTGCCAAAAAGTAGAACATAAGGTCTAAATCTAAAATCTAGAAATGGATTTACAGTCATTTAAGCAAAACACCCTTAAGCACGAAACTAGCACTTTTAAATTTGCTGCTTATATAAATAATTACACTGTAAAGATGTTTGAAAGAAACACACACAATCCCTCTAGAAGGTTTTACTCAATTTATACAAACAGTATATATATATATATGCATCTGAAAGTAATTATCTTACAAACAATTACATGCAGTACTCACATACAACATGTATAGCTGTACATATTGTATATAAAGTTCTTTGCTTAGATGATCTTTAGAAGTGATTTCTAGATTTATCAGTTTATTACATCACTGCTGAACCCAGAAATTAGGCCTAAATACATCAAAGCTTATATTATAAGTTATGCATGTACTCTGGAAATATTCCTTGTGCTATGGTTCTAATCTACTGCAAATTGCCTCAAACATAAAAAATCTTAATGGGGATCCTGACCCTAACATAAATATCCAAAAAACAAAATAACTATGAGATAGGATAATACCTTATCAATGTATGGCCACATATCAAAACTTGTATTCATACTTTAGTCTACCTGCATAATTATGCAAATGATCAACCACTATGATAATTGATTTACTTTTAAGAGCATCCACATAAAGTATAACTAAAAGTTTTAACATGGCTGTATGGCAGCTCTAACATATTCATTTTAGCAGTACACAACCCAGAAAACCCCCTCCAATGCACATATTGAGGTTACAAGTTACGCACCATATATATTTACCCAACACAAGAGGCATAAAAAATCTTGGTGTTTTTTGGGCTAATATAATATGAAAAGAAACATGTAGGCCTTCATCTAATTAGAAATTGTCTCCATCAATTTATGCATACTAAATTCTCCATTTTAGTAACCTCGGTTGGTCTTTTTCTGTGTGCGTTTATAACAGAAAATATACATTTCCAGCCATATTAAGTCTGGGAAAACAGAACCAATTTGGCCACTAGTTATAAATTATGTTATAACTATTTTCTAAGAACCAAAATGACAGCTGCCTTTAAAAACATGTTTAGAAGTGTGTATGTAGAGTTGCAAGTAAATTTTTCAAAAACGTTTGATAGATAATCTCAAGTCATACAGCTTGCTAATATGGACTTGTAATTACATATATTGACAACTATTAACAACAAAGTGCATAAAAACAACTGCCTTACAAACATTTTCCCATATCAGCACCTGTAATCATCACCCACAGACAGCTCTAACATATGCATTTGAGCAGTACACAACCCAGAAAAAAGGCCTCCAAGGCAGCATATTAAGTCTACAAGTTACCCACCATTTATTTTTCCTAGCACAAAAGGCAAGAAAAACTCACCATTTATTTTTGGGTTAATATAATATGAACCAAAAACATGTAGAGATTCATCTAATTAGAATCTTGTCTCCAACAAAATATGCATACTAAATTCTCTATTTTTCAAAACTGGTTGGTCTTTTTCCTGTGTGCATTTATAACAGAATATTTGTAAGTAAAGCCGTATTAAGTCTGAAAAGAAAAACAATGAGAGTTACAACTTATAAATTCTGAGTATATCAGTTTGGGCTGAACCCAAAAATTGCTGCCTCTAAAATATATTTAGAAGTGTGTGTCTGAAGGGTTGCAAGTAAATTTTTCAAGTTTGATAAATAATCTCAAGTCATACATGTTAGCTATATGGACTTGTAATTACACTTAGAGTATATATTGACAACTATTAATGGTCAAATAGAGCATAAAAATAGACCCATACCAACATATTCCAACATGCACACCTATATGATCTAATCAAGATATTCTCAGATAGCTCTAAAAGTCTCATTTCAGCATTACACAACCCAGAAAAAATGCTCCAAGACAGCATATTAGCACACATGTTACCCACCATTTATTTTTCCCAACGCAAGAAATATTGAAAAAACTCACCATATTGGTGGGTTAATATAATATGAAGAGAAACATACAAAGATTCATCTAATTAGTAATTGTCTCCAACAATTTCTGCATACAAAATTCTCCATTTCTCAAAGCTAGTTGGTCTTTTTTTTGTGTGTGTTTATAACAGAAAGTAAGAACTTCAAGCATGTAAAGTCTGAAAAACTATTCCCATTTTACACGTTATAAATTCTGAAATTATCAGTTTGGTAACAACCCACACTTAGAGTATATATTGACAACTACTACCATAGAGCATAAAAACAGACCCATACCAACATATTCCAACATGCACACCTATATACTCTAATCATCATCCACAGACAGCTCTAAAAGTCTCATTTCAGCATTACAAAACCCAGAAAAAGTGCTCCAAGGCAGCATATTTGTGTACAAGTTACCCACCATTTATTTTTCCCAACACAACAAATATTGAAAAAACATCACATTGGTGGGTTAATATAATATGAAGAGAAACAAACAAGGATTCATCTAATTAGAAATTGTCTCCAACAATTTCTGCATACTAAATTCTCCATTTCTCAAAACTGGTTGGTCTTTTTCGTGTGTAATCTTATAACAGAAAATAAGAACTTCAAGCATGACAAGTCTGAAAAACTATTCCCATTTTACACGTTATAAATTATGAAATTATCAGTTTGTAACAACCCAAACTTAGAGTATATATTGACAACTATTAATGGTCAAATAGAGCATAAAAAAAGACCCATACCAACATATTCCAACATGCACACCTATATACTCTAATCATCATTCACAGACAGCTCTAAAAGTCTCATTTCAGCATTACAAAACCTAGAAAAAGTGCTCCAAGGCAGCATAGCATATACAAGTTACCCACCATTTATTTTTCCCAACACAAGAAATACTGAAAAAACAACATCATATTGGTGGGTTAATATAATATGAAGAGAAACATACAAGGATTCATCTAATTAGAAATTGTCTCCAACAATTTCTGCATACTAAATTCTCCATTTCTCAAAGCTAGTTGGTCTTTTTCATGTGTAATCTTATAACAGAAAATAAGAACTTCAAGCATGACAAGTCTGAAAAACTATTCCCCTTTTACACGCTATAAATTCTGAAATTATCAGTTTGGTAACAACCCACACTTAGAGTATATATTGTCAACTATTAATGGTGAAATAGAGCATAAAAATAGACCCATACCAACATATTCCAACATGCACACCTATATACTCTAATCATCATCCACAGACAGCTCTAAAAGTCTCATTTCAGCATTACAAAACCCAAAAAAATCTTATTCTTCTCTCTCTAGAAGCTCCCACCTCTGTCATCTCTCTATAAACCAGAAATCAAAAATCTCCTTAGAGGGAGGCGGGAGCTTCGGCTCCTTCCTCCCTCCCTCCCTCCCGCTCCTTTGTTGTTTTCTTTGTTTTGTTTTTTCTTTGTTTTTGTTAGTTTTCTCTTTTGTAGGCCCAGTTCCTAGATTTGGTTTTTTGGAAATAGGGAGACGGTTCTAGTCTCCATGGCTACGGAGCTTTGGCGCAAGGCGTTGGGGGTTTCAGGTCCAGATGTTTTGGGGAAGCATTTCCTATTTTCCCGAGGCCTCAGAGCGAGGGTTCGCATGGTCGGATCGGTCCCTAGAGGTCCAGACTCGAGATGGCCTTGCTCTGATCCAAAACGTAGCTCACGGTGATCGAGGTGGTGGAGAAGGTTGAAGACGAGGTGGCCTACGGCGTTCAAGTCGATGCTGGTCAGAACGAAGGTGAAAACGTAGGAGAAATGCATGGGGAGGGCTTGTCTTTCCCTGGCGAGATACTGGAGAGCAGAGCTTTTCTGTGGCCTGCGGAGGACCTCTGGAGTATGCACACATCCGGTGTTTTCAGACTATGTGGAGGAGCTTGGAGCCATGAGCAGCCCCTGTTTTCAGATGGCGAGGAAAGTTTGGAGCCGTGAGTTGCGCATGGTGTTGATCTGCACCTGGCTGGAGGGGGGGCGCCTCACAGTGAGGGGGCAGCAGCAGAAGTTAGAGGCAAAACCCTAAATGGGTTTGTATGTGGGCTGGGTTTTGTTGGGCTGCGCTGTGTACGTGGGCTGGGCTTGTACGTGGGCTGGGTTTTTGGGTTGGGATGCGCTGTGTTATGCTTGGGCTGGGCCCAGGATGTTTTCTTTGAGTGGTTGTTTGTTGTATGTATTTTATTTGTTTTAGTTAGCAGTAGGGAACATAGTTTCTAGGACCGAGGGTCCGTAGAGTTTGTACTCCACTCCTTGGGAGGGGGAGTTGTGTGGATTGTCTTTCTAAGACAGAGGTTAGTCTCTCAGACAGTTAGTCTGGAGATCTGTCCCTCAGAGGATTAGTCTGGAGGCCTTGGGCAAGACCCTGTCAGTCGCAAAGAAATTTGTGAACTGAAGAGCGAGTAAATGTTTATATTTAACTTGTATTTTGCAAGTTAAAAGTTGTAATTTTCCGCTTTAATGAATGGAATTTCACTTTCAAAAAAAAAAAAAAAAAAGCATTACAAAACCCAGAAAATGTGCTCCAAGGTAGCATATTTGTATACAAGTTACCCACCATTTATTTTTCCCAACATAAGAAATATTGAAAAAACAACATCATATTGGTGGGTTAATATAATATGAAGAGAAACATACAAAGATTCATCTAATTAGAAATTGTCTCCAACAATGTCTGCATACTAAATTCTCCATTTCTCAAAGCTGGTTGGTATTTTTTGTGTGTAATCTTATAACAGAAAATAAGAACTTCAAGCATGACAAGTTTGGAAAACGTTACCCATTTTACAACTTATAAATTCTGAAATTATCAGTTTGGTAACAACCCAAACTTAGAGTATATATTGACAACAATTAATGGTCAAATAGAGCATAAAAGTAGACCCATACCAACATATTCCAACATGCACACCTGTATACTCTAATCATCATCCACAGACAGCTCTAAAAGTCTTATTTCAGCATTACAAAACACATAAAAAGTGCTCTAAGGCAGCATAGCATATACAAGTTACCCACCATTTATTTTTCCCAACACAAGAAATATTGAAAAAACAACATCATATTGGTGGGTTAATATAATATGAAGAGAAACATACAAGGATTCATCTAATTAGAAATTGTCTCCGACAATTTCTGCATACTAAATTCTCCATTTCTCAAAGCTGGTTGGTCTTTTTTTTTTTTTTTTTTTGGGTGTGTTTATAACAAAAAATAACAACTTCAAGCATGACAAGTCTGAAAAACTATACCCATTTTACAACTTATAAATGCTGTTGTTATCAGTTTGGTAACAACCCAACAATTGCTTTTGAATGCTATTCAGAATCCAGGAGAAATTTCTTCTGCAATGTCATTATTCATTGTTGTCACACCATTGCCCTTATCAACCTCAACCATCTCCTCAAACTCCTAAAAGTAATCCAAATCATTGCTACCATATTGAAAATAACTGAAAAATTAGGCTTAATCCAGGTCACAAACCGGTTTAAAGGGATCTATTGTGGCTCTTTTTTTCCTCTAAGAAAACTAGCAAATTCCCTTATTGAACAATTGAACTTTCAAGCATATGCTCTACATCAATTTAGAGCACCTCGCCCATGTGACATTCAGAACCAATGCAGCCATTATGCATCATCAAAATCATATCAACCATTGTGATATGCAGCAACAACTTACACAGATATCCAATTTTTCTTATGGAATGAAGTGGGAAGCTGTGTACCTCAAAAAATGACCATGCTCAGCAGCAATCCTCACATGATCCCTACATGCCCGTTCAATCTATATTGAACGGATAGCCCTTTAATATCACAATCATAGTCTTAACAAATGATATTTGAAACATAAACTGTCCAAACTATAAATTAAAGTAACGCATGCATCATTGTTCAGCATATCATTCAACATAACAGCACACCAACCTTTAATGTGCATCAAAACTGGAAATTTCTAAATGAAAGAAAATGGTCACCCACAAAAAAAACTGGTGTGCATCAAGTTTGGCGGTCCAACTGCTCCATCAAATGGCTGTTCCTGAATTAAATGAACAGCCATTTAAGTTTGTTAGTATATCAAAAAATTTAATGTTAATATAGAGAACAAAAAATATGATTGAAAGAGAGCACAACGTAATGTGTAAAATGAAAGTATGAGAAGGGATCTTGCAATTACATAACTTCTATCTAGTAAAATCTCCTGCACGGACAATAAGAACCTTCTCTTAATGGGTGTTTATGGTGCTTCAAAGCATTTTCAGCCCACATTTAAAATCGCAAATAGCTTACACAAGTAACCCCCCACTGCCCAAATGCCTCCCACTGAAAAACCTTACATTCTTTATATATATATATATATATATACGCTTTCATTTATAATTTGGCCACCACCATCTCCCACTACCAAAAATTTCCCCAAAATACTCAAAAAATCCATGAAGTTGATTTCTTGGCCCTCACTAAGTCTCTCCACGAGACTGGAGAGACTCAGTGTTGCCATGAAAGTTCTGAAAAAAGTTTTGCACCATCTGATCAGTAGCATTTTGCCTCTCATGAAGAGCTTGCATTTCACACATCACTTGATCAAGCTTCGTCTTGTAATGGTCGGCATCTTTCTTGTAATTCTTTGCATCTGTCTTATGTTTTTCAATTAAAGCAAGATATTCACTTTCTTTTTGGGTGTTCCGTTGTCTTGTCGACTCCGGAATGACCATCTCTCCTAGCCCCCTTGCGTATCCTGGTCTATGCCCAAGCACCTTTCTAAATACACTTGCTGCTGCTTCATTGTTGCGTTGCTCAGGCTCTAGACCATCCATCTTGCTGACCATCTCATTCTGCACATGATACATTTTAAAATGAGCGGTGTTAAGTCGTGGTATGAAAGGTGAATAGGACACTCAAATATAATTTTGGAAACCATCCTTGCATGCAACAAACAACTGCAAGAAATATCGTACTTACATAAGTGTTTTCAGTTGCTGATGTAACAAAATTTCCCATTCTTCTTTGACTAGTGACTCTCCTTATAGAACTCCACCAAATTCGCATTAGTAGCCTGCTACAAATGTGTGTAATCGTACAGGTAATTATTCAAGCAGAAACATTTAATAATTAACATATTTATTCAAAAGGAATGACCAATTTTATAGAAAAACCCCTACGGTCAAATCACACAAACACGAGATCCAAAACCTCGTGTTTACCTTCATACCTTGCGATGCAAATGAGTAGACATGTGCATTTCTTAACAATAACGGTGTAATTCGTATGCTATTTGAGTAGAGCAATACCACTTATACCATTAAAAGGTGTTTATATAGTAAATGTAATGTAGCATCCTCCTCATCTGATATAACTTGTCATTTTATATAAGATGTCATTTTAACCAATTATTATTTCGTATGCTAACTAAGTTGCCCCTACCTCTATTTTACAACATTCTAATTATTTCAATTAACACAAATGTATATACTGTTAGAGGGAGTAATGATACCAACTGTTTTTATTTTTTCAGGAAACAACCATTTAATGTGTTATTAAACTTGAGATGACCTTTACCAACATGAGAACCATATGTTCCACACCCTTACAAACATATATATAAATTAGTGGCCATGCAGCAAATGGGTTGTGCGCGATGTTGTAGAACTACATGTATTATGCAAATACATGACTAGGCTGAAATCAATTGAAAGACTATACCTTCTCCTCCATTAGCCTAACAAACAATTTGCGGCCTGGCGTGTGGTTAATGGTTAGTGGCCATTAATGTGTTATACTGTTATATACTGTTATATACTGTTATAATGGCCATTAGTGGCCATTATTTCAATTAACACAAATGTATATACTGTTAGAGGGAGTAATGATACCAACTGTTTTTATTTTTTTAGGAAACAACCATTTAATGTGTTATCAAACTTGAGATGACCTTCACCAACATGAGAACCATATGTTCCACACCCTTACAAACATATATATAAATTAGTGGCCATGCAGCAAATGGGTTGTGCGCAATGTTATAGAACTACATGTATTATGCAAATACATGACTAGGCTGAAATCAATTGAAAGACTATACCTTCTCCTCCATTAGCCTAACAAACAATTTGCGGCCTGCCGTGTGGTTAATGGTTAGCGCTTTCCTATTCTCCCGATTTTGTCTTACAATTTTCTGAATTAAGTGGCACCCAAAATCAGCGTTTGAAAATTGCATAATAAACATAGTAAGGATAGACTCATTAAATTCTACCAGATTGTTATTAATTTAACTAATATATACCTTGAATTCCGCACTTCCCCACCTCTCACACAGCTTAACCCAGACTTGCAAGTCAACCATGGTATTGCCAGCAGCCAATGCTTTCTCGTGATTACCGTACAATTCATACTTTTGTGTAATTCATGGTGGAATGCATTGAACCGCTTACGTAACTGCTTCTTGACAGTCAGTCTATGATTCTCCCAATCCCAATCTAACGTGAAGTCACCCTGCATGGATGAACATCCAAGGTTAACACAAACCAATAATTGTGTACACCCACTAACATTATCTCAAAATAAATCTCGATATATCTTACTCTCACACAGTCGATCAACTTGTCCTTTTGTGCCTGTGGCACATTAGTCCATCTAGCATAGCTCATGTTGTAATGTTGTTTTATGATTTGCATTACTCGTGCCGTGAACATCTCTGCGTTCGAACAACACGGTGCTGTTTCACCGTCATTAATCTTCAAAATCACAGGGCCATACTTCCTCAACTTCTCAAACTCAATACACTTAGCTGGCCCACGTCTCCGTTTGGGCTGTTCTTGGTTTGATGTGGGCACCGTGGGGGCACTCAAATCTGTATTTCAACAAAGAAAAACTTACTATCAGTCTTCAAATAACAACTTTTGTTATTTACACATAAATGAGTAATGTATTGAGAAAATTACAAGAATAATGATTGTACCTTGTGTGTCTCTATTAGGTGGGGGTTCTCTTAAAGGTGAGGGTTCTCTAATCGTCTGTGGTGGGGTTTCTCTAATCGGCTCAGGTGGGGGCATTGGATTGGGACATGGAGGCTCCCACGAATGACTAGGAGGCTACGTTGAGTCATCTGAGCCTGACTGATCTGGTTCTGAGTGACTGTGGTATGAAGCGATTCGAGTTCCTCGTGGTCCACGCACTCTACTATGGTAAGGTACAAAACGTCTGGCATGAACACCTCGTCTATACCCTCTTCCTCGAGCACTTTCTCCCATCGCATCACCTGCATTAATACAAAAAACCATTTGAGTTACAAGTATTATCATGAAATTATAATAAATCATGCCACAAACATATATGCAAAAAGCTAACTCTAATACCCAATTATTAGAACCAAGATTAGATACTGTAGATTATTGATAGGTTTTTTTTTTTAATACACCTATATAGTAATCTCTTTATTATTCTAACATTATCGAAAAAGTGATGCATTCCCAGCAGCCAATAGTTTTTATAGTTTTGCCACAATCGATGCAATAAGAATAGCACGTTGTGCGATATTCTAGCTCGAATACGTGATATATTAATCTAATTAAACGTCAAAACCATACTTTGTCAAAAACTTGTTAATGGTAACTCCTAATATGTTGCATTTCTGTCCACAAGCATTTGATGAGTGTTAACAACACATTTTGACCCATAACTTGTCAAATGTTTCCAACCAATGTGTGAGTCTATACAGATAAATAGACTAACCAATTTGGAACTGGAATTAGCTATCATTACAACTATATTCATAATGGGGCCATTCAGGATCTATAACTTTTATAAAAAAATAATGATTAAGAAATGCTTCATTACTTGATCCAACTTGGTCTATAAAAACTAACTGTCGCACTTTGTTGAAACGAACATACATGTATTTCTTTGTTATATATATTGTCCACATACTCGTTACGAAAAAGATAAATGATGGAGTGGAAGGGCATCAACAAATGGGCTGCTTGTCTAAGATGACCTAGACTCGTCGTCTGTGGATAAGTCCTCCTCATCTGAATATTCCCCATCATCCGACGCATAGCCTGAACCAGAAGCAATCATGCCATCGTCAATAAAGTCTGCTACACACATGTTTTGCCCAGCCGAACTGGTCACTTCTTGTGCATCAATGACCATAGGTTCTACGTCATTCCTACTCAATGGAGTAGACATTGGACATGCATCACACTGCAAAGGTGCATAATCATATGATGCCTCATTTTCTTGATAGACATCATCATCACTTGATGATCCATCAAGTTCTCCTAACACCCTCGGCACTGGTGGAATGTCATATACATTCCTATTCATGTACTTCTGCACCACAAACTATCTCCCTTTCGCCCTTATATCTCTAATGTAGAAACACTGTGAAGCCTGGCATGCTAACACAAATGGTTCATCCTTATACCAAGTCCTATACATATTGATACTGGTCATATGGTTATCAACTCGCACGCCTCGTCTTGTATCACCAACATCAAACCAATCACACACGAACAAGTACACCCGACGCCTTCCCATGTAGTGTAACTCCACGATATCATTAATAACACCATAGAAGTCAACATTATTAGTACTTTCCTCCCCAATTACCAGCACCCCTGAATTTTGTGTCCGCTGCCGAAATTCATGGTTTTTCGTATGGAACCTTTTGCCATGTATAATGCATGCAGCATAGGATGCAACCCACCGTTGAGGCCTGCAAGCTAACGCATACAAATCAATGTTCACATCAAGTGGGTTGGTCATACGCTGCTCCTGAACCTACAACAATATTGTAGAAAAGCCATTACTTATAGTTTCTTGAACAAAGGAAAAAAGGCTCGAATTCATCTAACTAGGGAGGCATCAATCTAACTTACTCGTTTCCTCAACCAAGTTGGAAACTCAATTTGATGTGTTTGATTGATACAATTTGGGCTATGCACTTTACATTTTTCATAATGCTCCCTGCATTTTGTATATGCAAAAAGGCAGCAACAATATACATAAGATACTTCATGTGGACATACAACATAAATGGGTTGCTCCCATAAAATTATAAAAGAAAGTTTGAACTTCAGAGACAATAGATGCTTACTCCAGGTAGGGTCCAATCTCAGCGCAATTGTTGATGACATACCAAGTTGCTTCCGTTAGGAGTTTTTCTGATAATTGAAAGTTGGAAGCTATACCCATGGGACGAACTTTCTGGTTGGAAATTTTGAATCCATCTATATTCTCGGGATCTCCACCATCAATGTTGCGGTCTGTTCGAGTAAACTTTGTCTCAATATCTTGGAGATACATTGAGCAAAAAGTCAAGCATTCGATGTGAATGTAGGCTTTGGCTATTGAGCCTTCTGGGTGGGCTTTATTCTTAACATACCTCTTAAACTTGCCAAGATACCTCTCAAATGGACACATCCATCTGTATTGTAATGGACCCCCAAGTATGGCCTCACGGGGTAAGTGGACAGTAAGGTGGATCATGACATCGAAAAAAGATGGAGGAAATATCATCTCCAATTTGCATAGAATTGTGACGATATCAGTTTGGAGCTGGGATAGTCGATTAACATCCAAGGTTCGGGCACACAACTCCTTAAACAACGTGCTCAGTTTAGTTAAAGTCAAGGCGATATCAGTTCGTAAGAACCCCCCCACGGCAATAGGAAGTAGTCTTTGCATGAAAACATGACAGTCATGGCTTTTCAACCCTGAGATTTTGCAATCACGCACGGAAACACAATGCAAGATGTTCGAAGCAAATCCATCTGGGAATTTCACATCGGCCAACCATTCACAAGATGGACATGCCAATTTTCTCTTTGTTGACCAACCAGAAAGATTCCCATATGCTGGAAAAGCATTGATTGTCCACATTAAAGCAACGTGTAACACGAACGTTTCCTTTGTGGAGGCATCATACGTAGGTACCCCATGTTCCCAAAATTCAAGCAGTTCATCGACTAACGGTTGCAAGTAAACATCAATGTCATTACCTGGAGATTTTGGCCCTAGAATAATGAGGGATGTCATGAAGAATTGGTCTTTCATGCACAACCACGGCGGCAAGTTATAAGGAACCAAGATTACTGGCCAAATGCTATATGGTTTAGCCATATTATTGAAGGGATTGAAACCATCACTTGCCATCCCAAGCCTAATATTGCGAGCATCCTGTGCAAACCAACTATGTTCATCATCAAATCTCTTCCAGGACTTTGAGTCTGCAGGATGTCTCATACTAGCCTCATCAGTTGGCCGATGCTCTTTATGCCATCTCATATCATATGCTATCTGCGCAAACATGAAGAGACGTTGCAATCTTGGCTTCAAAGGAAAATGCCGCAACACTTTCCTAGGTATAAGACGTGCCCTGTGTCGTTTAGGCATCCACCTTGAAGCCTTACAAATAGGACATTCATCAAAATCAGCATTTTCCTTCCAGAATAAGATGCAGTCATTAGGGTATGCATGAATTTTGTTGTAATTGAAACCCAAACCCCTAACCAATGACCTTAACTCCTCATATGAATTTGGCAATTCAGCATCAGGAAATGCGGACTGCAATAGGTTTAGTAGCATATCAAAGGACTTTATTGACCACCCACCGACTGTCTTAATGTGTAACAACTTCACAATGAATGACAGTTTTGAGAACTTTATACAACTAGCAAAAAGTGGACGACGAGCATCCTCTAGTAACTGATCAAAAGATGAACTTGGAGAGGGATCTGGTATTGATCCACCAGTTGGCAATGGATTGTGCTGATCTTGGGAAACGTCAACGAATGTGCCTGCCCAAACGTCATCTAACATATGATCCATGTCATCAATGTACTCGTCAGCATAATCAGCAACACCATCATCATCGTCATCATTGAAACTTCTTGTTTCCTCCTCTCCATGAAAGATCCATTGAGCATAAGTTGGATTGATCCCTTTAATGAACAAGTGAGTCTCCACATCAAATATAGGTAAGAATATCATATTACAACATGAACGACAAGGACACCGAATGCGATCACTTCCCCGAGAATGGTTTCGTGCAAAGGTAAGGAAAGTTAACCCCCTCTGCATATGCAGGCGATCGAAATCTATCGGTCAAGTTCATCCAGCTTTTGTCCATCTAAAATTTGGGGAAAAAAGGAATATATTAGTTATGAGGATAATATGCATCAATTTAGCTATAGGGAGGACGGGTGAAGAATTTGAGAAAGTGTACTAGTGACATGAAATGGTTTAGCCGAGTTGAAGCAATAGATAGTGGAGCTCAAGAGAAGATGGAGAAAACGATACTAACCGGGGTTGTCATATATGCAGATCGTTGTGGAATGATGAAGGTAGTGTTGAACAGATTATTGTGTTTAAGCTAAGAGTATTGAAGTGCTACAGAATATGTTATCATGTTAAACATAGTACCATATGTGATATTTGTTAGTATAGGGCAGACTAGTGCATATTAAGATGCTAACTAGATGGTCCACCTACACAATAGTTGGAACAATTTTGAAAATCGCTGGAATCATGTAGTTGGTATAATTAAATATGATCATGAATTGCGTAGTACTCATATGAACCGCAGTTATAAATGACGACGTTTGGGTAGGAACATATGGTTGTGGGAAGGAAGGACGAGCCATTATGATGTGGATGCTTGTTTAATGGCCTAACGATTAAGGACTTTTGATTCATCAAAATTGTAAATGAAACTGTTTTCATTGACATCAGACGAGGGTTTTGGTGGGGTTACCAAAGCATAAATGTAATAGTGGGGGGAGGGTTGTTCTCTATATTCATATGTACTCACTACAAAATTTCAAAAAACAGCAATACGGTGATATACTTCAATTCCCAGAAGTTGTTATTGGACCTATTAACCAACTTCTCAATTTGCATTATGACCTGCCGAAATTACCTTGACTCCTAATTTTACATGTATATACTCTAAATGGAGCTTCACTAAATGAAATCAACATCACAAAACAAATTTCAGAAAACCTAGAATGAGAATGAAATACTCATTCTAGCGAATTTCACAATAAGGGCATATTTATGCATAAACCTATGCTTGAAAACCAACCAAACTGAAATTGACATGATGCAAACTATGAAACATATACACATGATACAAACGTACACACCATAATACTTTCTGGCAATGTATTAACTTGAATCTTACCACAATTATCAGCAAACATTATCAATTTTAAATGAATACCATTAAGTCATCGTAGCATTATGTGTTCCCCTTGTGTATATAAAACTTAGTAATACTAAGTATGGCCAAAACAACATCGGTATGTTTTTTTCCTAGGAATCTTGGCCTAACATATGTTTTAAGACTAAGTTTTTTCTTAAAAGTAGCGTATACATGTAAAGGAGGCCATGCTACAACAACTACGTTTGGCCAAGACGAGCAAAGCGTTATTGAATCACACAAATGCGATTTGCTACGGTCAAAGATAAACAACATATGAAACACAATAAAATTGCTGTAATGGCTTTATGTATATAGTAATTACCTCAAAAGGGCCCACGTTACCAAGATAAACAGAAGACACTTGCACAGAAAGGTTGAAAGCTTGGTCACCTCATCCAATCAAATTTGCCTAATTATGCACAGGATATCATTTGTTTATTACATTGCTAAATGTAAGAAATAATCAAAAAGGAAAGACAATTCCATGATAAAGGGCCATAAAAATTTTTGAAAAAGCAATTGTTCAGAAAAAACTTCATAGCTACACGAATGTAGTTAAGCATGCTAATACCCAGAAAAATAAACCACCATGTACACAACATTTTTCAAAAAATGAAACCGAGCACCACAACATATACAAAGACCACCATGTCCGCAAGATCTATTCCCTTAAAAGAACACAACTTAGAGCACCATATACACAAAAGGTAAATATACAAAAATAAAACCCAGTTACAAGATAGGGCTTTCGAGGGCAGTCAACTTAGCTAGCTAGCAATAATGGTTGTAACATCTAGTTGGTCTCTTTAGATACATATTTGTTGGCTAGGCTGCATGCACATGATTGATCAACTCCAAGGACATCACCAACTAGAGGTTTAATGTAGCCATCATGTCATCCATTTGGAAACAGAGTGAATAAGTACCTTTCAGGAATTCTTTCACTTGTTAATTTGCAAGTCTCGGTCAAGAGATTAATCAATATGCTCGGTAAACTCAGCTTCAGCAAAGGTGGAAGGAGAACATGCACAACTTCCAGCTAACCTTCAATGATGGCTAATAATAGTCCAACACTCTGTTAAAAAAAGGAAGCCTCTTTCAGCCAGTGAAAGGTTTATCCAAAAGGAAATCTCTAACTCATACAAAAAGTGTATAAACGGCATGTTGAGCAATGTTTATTCCTCCAAAGCATCATACCAAAAGCAATGAAAAGAGAGATATTAACGTTATATGCAGTCCCTCAAGTTGTAGTCTAAAATTGACCAATAAATTCAGTTTGGGAAGCTAGCTTTTCCGAAAAATCTCCACAAAACACTTTCATATGTAACATAGAGGAATTAAAATGGTAGTTAAATTTCCCTGTTAATGCAATTTCAGGTAATATTCTTTTAGGACACTTGTGTTGGAAATCATATGCGGTTAAATGCTTATCTTTTGACAATTGTTTAAGATATAGAAAGTTTAGAAAATAAAAGTGTTCACGAATGTACTAAACGATTTTTACAACATGGAAAACTCTCTCCGTCTATGGGTATATGCAATTTATTGAACAATGACCTAAAAGAATTACAAAACCCAGAAAGAAAACCCATTATCCTCCAATTTAATCAACCTGTATTCACTATTTTTTTTTCTTAATTAGTTCAACCTAATTTAACTTATCTTCGGTTCCAATAAATTATGTACTGGTAAACAGGGGAAATTAAGGAAACCAGAAAACTAACACGACAAAATGTTAGGCCAAGAACTCTAAAAGTAAATTTCAACAAGAGTTTAGGTTTTGTTTCTTTTTTCTTTAATGACAGGGAACCATCCCATGACAAAGGTGAATATGACTCACCCATAAAACCAAAAACTCAAAGCAGTATTAGCACAACAACCCACACCACGGCCTCCCAATTAAATCACTGGAGGCTCCCAGGGGGAACTGAACTGTGACATGGGGCTCATGCACCTACGCTGTCATAGGCTGAATTGGAATGAATATCAAAGTATATTTTTCCAACATTCCCTTACATAACTTCTTACCAAGTTGAGAATATATATTCTTCACAATAAAGTTTTGTTCACATGAGAAAAACACTATAACCTCTTATGAAAAGAAAAAGAAAATATTTGAATGATTAGAATAACCAAAATCTTCATACAACAATAGTGTTTCTTCCTTCCATGAAGTATTCAACTACTCTACCCTCTTTGGAAGTATGAAGCGTGACCCACTGAAATCAGTTTGTGGTTATAGTTATTTAAACTTCATTCTAATTATATTGGTTGGTACTTGACATTTTGGTTTAAATGTCATGGTATTTTCTTCTAATCTATATTTTTTGAAACATATACCTACTAAGATGGCACCACAAGAACCACAAAAAATAAGAACTGAAGTATATTCCAACAACCAATTTCTTTAAGCTTAACGCTTTTAAACATGCTATTCAGAAACATGCATAGTGCGCAAAATAGCTAATCCATTAAGTAAATATATCATACATTACTAAGTTAGCATACCCAGAACCATTTTGCTTATTTTTTTAATAAACAAAAAAATTTAAAGAAAGATTAGAGGGGTGCACAATCACGGCGCACAAGAAGTACACAAAATGAAACATCCAATAAGCAAAATGGAGTCAAAAAGAGAATAAGCCTTTAAAATCTACAAAGCTAAACGTTGGGAACCAATACAAATATGCATCCAAAGATAGAGAGTGCTTCATACTAAGGGTGAGAAAATTTTGTTGTTGTCCATTCACGGTATAACAGAAGTTTGGTCATTAAGTTCTTGGCAAATGTACCACCTATATAATAAAGGGACCATCTTCCAAACAAATAAAATTCTATGACTTTCCACAAGGACATCAGTAACATGCTTGGAACCCACACTCGCATGTTAGTTAAATGAAGATATAAAATGCAGGAAAATAGTTTCAGCCAGATACAGGGGTTGTGTTATATTAATGATTTTATAGCCATAAACGTGTTTGGGTATGATAAATGGATAGGCACTAAACTACAGATAAGAACTAAGTTACAAATATAAACTATAGTTATCCAAAAAAACATATTAACAAAGTGATTTGGTTGTTGCCATTTCTGGTAGGATAAAGTTACTTCCAAATAAATCAAAAACTTCATTTGGTGGAGTACAACTTATCTTAATAAGTATATAGTTAGTTGTAAAATATGAGATGGAGTCCTATGTCTGAGTTGTCTGAAGA
Source organism: Carya illinoinensis (assembly GCF_018687715.1). NCBI lineage: Eukaryota > Viridiplantae > Streptophyta > Magnoliopsida > Fagales > Juglandaceae > Carya > Carya illinoinensis. The sequence continues at coordinate 7,238,314 of NC_056758.1, read as the reverse complement.
AGAGGCAGTTGTTGATGATACAAATCTGAGATAGAGTCCTATGTCTAAGGAATCTGAAGAAGAGGCAGTTCTTGATATCATCAACCTCAAGTTAACGGGTGGTACAAACTTAAGCTTGAACCTTTGTTGTTTTTGAAATCAAGCTGCAGCGGTAAGTATTGGTAAGGTTATCTACTACCTGCGTAGAGGTAGAAATGGATATTAACTCAAATGTTGTTATTGACCACAGTTTTTAACACAAACTGATTTCTAGTCTACATATTACATGCTTGGTACAAGGTTGGCAACCAAGGCAAGTGCACTAGCATTATTGACCATACAAATGATGGGAGCTGTGATGAGAGAAAGATGAAATTGTAGTGAACAACATGCGATTTACTATAAAGCTGGGTTCTAGTGAGTTGTTGTTAAAAAAAAAAAAAAAAAAAAAACCAAGAATTCACAATCTGCAAAATACTCATGACAGGGAAGAGATAGACTTTAAAATTCTGTGAAGGAACCTTATCTATAATAGCATGGATTTTGATCTATTCTCAATCAAATCATGAACGGTTCCACAGACACTGATCGAAGGGACAAAGGGTCAAAGAAAGTCCTAAACGTATAAATTATAGGCAAACACCAATCTCTGTTGTAATTAAGGTTGCATTTCTTCAATTCAACCCCTATCTCTATTCCATTCCCTATAGTTTCTGATATGTGCGCATGTTTTATGCTAAGAACATAATGTGGATGGATTAGTTAAATTGCAGCTTAATACATTGACCAACCAACCCAGCCACACAACTCATATGCACAAAACAGACCCATAACACAGATGCCCAGAAAATCAAGTAAACTCAGATGCACAAAACAGAGCCACAACTGTGTAGTGCATTAAAATGCCACTGCACTAAAAAAGAGCCACACAATAGTACAAGCTTGAAGTGCAAGCAGAACCAAAGGCTTTATAGGATAGAGGAAAACACAAGCTGAAGGCAACTATATTCATCCTGAGTATCTTTTCATTATAAGTTTTAGTAAATTGAATTTTAAAGACCTGAATTAAAAACATGTACTGAACTTGGAAGGCATGAACCTTTTTCTAAAAACACCACAAAGACCATAACCTAGATATTTGAGTAAAAATGAATGGGTGGAAGCTCTTCTAATATTCTAATGGGATGAAATAACTAATGTAGTCAAATTAAAATTCATTATTCAACCCTGAATGTGGTAGCTTCTTACTGCATGGGAGTTTTAATTGATCTAACTCATTAATTTAATATTTATTGTTACATATTCCTGGCAAAACAACCCATTCATTAGGATAAAAAAACTGTTTTTGAGTTTGAGTCCTCACAAGCATGTGATATCAATTCAAATTAATAGGCAAGAAAAGAGATTAGATCGGGGGAAGAGAGAGAGAGAGAGAGAGAGAGAGAGAGAGAATCTTGGTGAAATGCATAAATACCTGATGATACATGCCAAATAGAGAGTATAGCACAAGAAGATATAAAACAACATTGACATATCAGAAATCAAGAAATATATCTATTCGTAAATTCCACTCTTAATCTACATCCAGACAATAAATTATTAATCTGAAACAAAATAAAAAAATAAAAGGAAACTCCTCATGGACAGCGTGGTTCTTAATAGAATAAAACCATTCAGCAGTTTGGTACTTTCTGGGTATTCATTGCGATATATATGGTGGATATGTTACTATATGTACTTGTACTAGGTGTGCAGTTTGATCTTAGAAAACGAGGCTCCAGTCTTAGTTTTGTGATTTATCATGTGGCCATGGACCATATCCATAATTCTAGCTCATGTTGCTTGGGTTTTATATGAAATGTTTGGAGTGCGCGGAATTTTAAAACATTAGGAATAATTTCATATCAATATGTACTTAATTATGATCGATTTCATACCCAACCTGTTTTACTAGCTACGCATGAATACACAATTAAACACCATATTGCTTATATTCCAACAAAGTGCATAAAGAAGAGAGATTATAACATACGGTCAGTTAATCTATGTAGGTGCATAGAGAAGAGATTATATATTGCTAATTGAGACAAAAAGTGCTATGCTAGGGGAATTGAGGAGACAAGACAACAAAGCTCTAAAATAATTTAGAAAGGATGGTCCAGGGAAAATTCTTCTGCAAATTACTGCTTGATATTAAGTCTGATGTTCCCTTAGCATAAGGCCCTAGTGACATAGGTTGTCTAAACTGACAAATATAATACATGATATTGGATGGATGCAGTGTTAAGTAGTCATGTAGCATATTGGTGGATTTCAGCAGTACACAAGTTACCTTGTGCTAGAGTTGGAATACTAGCAAAACTTGTGGGAGATGAGAAAATGTTAGATGAAAATGACATCAAGCTTTCAATGGTCTAACTCTCCAAGGTGTGTTGTGCTCGTGGACTTGTAGTGCATATAGCATAAAACAATGAGAGTTACTACTAATGATAGCCTCATCTATCACTAGCATGTGTACACTAAGTAATTGTATAGCATGTACACATCCCACACAATTACACTTAAATTAATGAGCTTTGCATAGAAACAGTCATGTGTAATATAAACGAAGTTATAAACTAAAGATGAATCTAAACTAAAGCCCAAGGCTTCAACCAAGTGCATAATAATTGCACATAGGCTTGATGAAATCAAGCCATGGAGGTGTTAATAAGAACTGGAAATTTCCTGAGGAGCTTACTCAGTATGGGAGTTCAGTTGGTGCTTCTGTTGTCACCTCTTGAGGTTGAGCTCGAGGGATGAGATAAAGGAAGAGAAAATCCAAAATAAGAGGCTGAAATGTTAAGACTACTAAGTATACAATCTACTGATATATTACTGAATAATTTCCTCAACTGCAGAATGAAATTATTTTCTGTCATTGCAGTCTATTTGGGATCAATTAGCTATATATAGAACATGTTTAATCATGAGCATATGAGTAAAGTTAAATGGTGGAATCTTGTGTAACAAAGTTAATATCTTATAGTAGGTCCCCCTTCTAAAAATTGATCGTCATGTAAAAGCTATACATACGGTGTGGGACATTTGATCTAAACTTACTATCTGGTATGATATCCTTGTTTTTCAAATCTAAAAAAATAAAGTACTAAATTAATGCGGGAGACAACTTTATATAAATGAAACATAGACTAACAGAAATTATGTAGCTTAACTATTGCATAACCAACACATGACCCCATATAATCATATACACAAGACAACCTATAGAATATAAAATTCCTATTCAAACATATTTCATGGACCCATCAAGTTGGCCACTAGCTTGAAAGGAGCAATACAACCCCTTTTGAGGTAAAAATTAAGAGGACTCAGTAGAATTCTGAAAGAGAGGAGCTAACATTAATGTTCCTCTCAGATCTAGTTACTTAGACCATCATTGTTATGAGCTTTTAAGGTCATTTGGTATTCCTAATGTCACATATTGAGGTTGAGTTAAAGAGATAAGATAAATGCAAACTAAGGGCCTAGAACTTAAGAGTATACATTCAAAGCTAAAGTCAGGTCAAACTTTATGCACTAGCTTGACAAGCCAATAAGTTAGTTGTATACCTGTTTCAAAAACCCCCCTCCTTCAACTATAATCCCAACTACACAAGCAATGAACTAGTGTTTAGAAAAATTAGGAATAAGCATGATTTGTGGGTAGACATAGCATAAACAGAGGAAGAGATAATTCTTGATAAACCAAGGATTTCTATTGAAATCCTTAGTTGTTTACTTAGTTATTAGCTTAAGTAGAAGGTAAAACAATTCATACTAATATCTTACAGTTTAACACATAAATGGAGGCCTAAACATATTTGAAAAGTGATTCACATAGAGCATACTACTATTGTTAAAATTATAGCAGAATAAGTTTTTGGTAAGACTGTCAGCATGGAACAAAACAGGGTAGAAAAACAAGTCATAATCTCAAGCAGACTCTAGCACGGATATTGCAAGTTTCAATCATCACCCACATCGTTACACACCCAACTAAACAAGTATTAGGGGGAAAAGGTAAGGATAGATGAAGTTGAAAGAAACCATGACAGAATCTGATGCAGAAAATTTCAGAATTGGGAAGTGTGTTTGCTGCTATCTTTTTAGGTGCTAAACATGAGGTAAGAGAGGGAAAAAGGATGGAGTTTTACTCCTAAACTGAACTTAGTCAAGTTACAAATGAAATTTAAGCCAAAGTTCCAGCCTTGCAAATACAATTAAAACTCATATATTGGTGTTTACAAGAACGGTCATGTTGAAATCATAGCGAATGACCAAGGAAACCGTATCACCCCTTCATGGGTTGTTTTTACTGATAGTGAGAGACTGATCGGTGAGGCTGCAAAGAACCAGGCAGCCGTCAACCCTGAAAGGACCATTTTTTACGTCAAGAGTCTTATCGGAAGAAAGTAATTCATCCTTCTCAACTTGTTGATTTCCGATTATATATCCATTTGTTTGGAAATGGTAGTGACAGGCTCAAATATAAACACATAGATTTGAAGACAAGGAGGTTCAGAGAGACATGAAGCTTGTTCCATATAAGATTGTGAACAAGGATGGAAAGCCTTACATTCAATTGAAGATTAAGGATGGTGAGACCAAGGTTTACAAAGTGAGGAGATCAGTGCCATGATTCTGACTAAGATGAAGGAAACGGCTGAAGCATTCCTTGGGAAGAAAATCAAGGATGCCGTTGTGATAGTTCTTGGTGAGTAAAGAAAGTAACAACTGTGTACCAAATACTTTTACTCCATTCGCATAGATTAATTTCTATTTTCTTAAACCCTATCGTTAATTTCAGTTACACTAATAATTATATTTGTTCCAACATGCAGCATACTTTAATGATGCCCAGAGGTAGGCTACCAAGGATGCAGCAATCATCGCTGGACTGAATGTTGCCAGAATTATCAATGAACCAACTGCTGCTGCCATTGCTTATGGTCTAGACAAGAAGGGTGGTGAAAAGAACATCCTTGTGTTTGACCTTGGTGGTGGGACATTTGATGCCAGTATCTTGACAATTGATAATGGTGTTTTTGAGGTTCTTGCCACTAATGGAGACACTCATCTTGGAGGTTAGACCATATATTCTTAGCCACTGTTTAATTGGTTGTTAAGTTTTCTGTAAGAGAAGACATGGACTGAAGGAGCAGTATAAACCTATATGTTCTTGGATGCCTATATAAAATTTTGCTTAAGTTTGAAAGTCTCCAGTCTCCTATGATTAATTAGGGTAATTTGACTACTTTGACTGCAACAAACCCTAGAGGGTTTCAGATTGTGTACGAAACACTGTTTACCGGTTCAGTATGTTGTATTTATCATAAGAAAGGTAGATTTAAGAGTACTTTTGTAGGCAGCGCAAATGCCAAGCTTCTGTTATTTATGAGACATAAGTGTTTGTATTAAGCAAGCCTATAAGTTAAAATTTCATGCTCTAAGGAAGGTCAATTTCCTTGTAGGTGAGGATTTTGATCATAGAATTATGGACTATTTCATCAAATTGATATGTATATGTATGGCAAGGACATCAGCAAGGATAACAGAGCTCTTGGGAAGCTGATTCGGGATCCTGAGCGCGCCAAGAGAGCTCTTAGCAGCCAACACCAAGTCCATCTCGAGATTGAATCACTTTATGCAGGTGTTGACTTCCCTGAACCACTGACCCGAGCTAGATTTGAGGAGCTGAATTAATGATTTGTTTAGAAGGACCATGGGACGTCTTAAGAAGGCTATGGAAGATGCCAGTTTGGAGAAGAACCAAATTGATGAAATTGTGCTTGTTGGTGGAAGCCATATTAGGATTCCAAAGGTTCAACAGCTTCTTAAGTGCTCCAACATTGATGGAAAGGAACCGAACAAAGCTGTGAACCCAAATGAGGCAGTTGCTTATGGTGCTGCTTTTCTTTTCATATTATATGTTTGCAATTATGTTATCCATGAGATGGTGCTACCATAATGTAGCTGAACTATATGGGCAGCACTGACAATGTGCCTTGTGGGATTTTTGATTAATGATATCCTTCTCCTGTTACGTGGCTCCACTGATGTAACGAAAATAAAATCGCTGGAAAATGTCCGATTTCTTGTAGTGCTGGTCGCAACTCACAATCAAACAATATAATATATCGTTTATATTATAAGCTAATTCAGCTTCCCAATATTAGATTGAATATTTCGAATTACTTAGAAAACAACAAATAATTAAGACGACACCACTTCCAAATTATATATATATCCTGATCATGAGGTCTAAATTAGTCATTTAAGCAAAATTGTAGTACTAGTTAGCTAGCTAGGTCTCTTCTTATACTTTTGGGATGCCATAGCTTAATAATAATTCATAAGAAAAACGATAGTGATCGAATTAAGAACATTAATCACAAAAATAGCTAGCTATAGAAAATTTAAAAGATACTTATATATATATATATATATATAATGATCATTGGTGATTGGTGCATGCATGATTGATGGGAATTGGCCGGGGACAAGTTTATGACTTCAGTACTGCAACTAGCTACCTAGCTGGGTCATTAATTAATATATGACCTGCTTTTGTTTTCAGTTGTTTGCCACAATTTCCCATACATATAATATATATATATAATATATATATATTTGCTTCTATATATATTTATGTATGTATGTATTTGTGTACTCGTGTGTACGATTAATGGGATTAGTATGTTTGTGTACGTGCCTTTGTTGTTTAAACAAAGGCATTAATTGGGTCCTTGGAGAGTGAGCAGCATACTCTACTTTTATAATTCTGCCAGTCTTGTTAGCTAGGACCCGATGATCCTAGCAACTCAAAAATGGCCATTTAATTTTAGAGTTGCATTGATTTCCAACTACTATGCGAAGATCAATGTCCACATATAAATCATAAATGCATGCAAGACAAAGATATATGGAGTTCACAAATTAAATAGATCACATGAGTCCTCCCTCCCTACTTAAAACCATGTGCAGAGAGGTTAATTTCCCGGATTACACGTTTCAGCGTTTGATATATACTTGCGAAATAGAAGTTTTTCCTGGTGAGAAGGTATATTTATTTTGTTGTTCTTCACATTCCTTAAAACCTACTCTTAGCTTGCTGAATTTATGACCATATAGATATATATATTATAATACAGCTTGGATAAAATTTATACAGGCCAGTTTGTGGTTATCTAGCTGGGATGTTCTGTCATACTATATACTTTTGTAGACTGTAGTATGTATATATATATACTATATATATATACACATTAATAAGCATTATATGTATGCCAAATTTATGGAAGGTCTCTCCGCACGCAACATGATAAGCAAGTAAGGTGCATGCCGACTCTAACCACGTATCTTTGTAGTAAACATGAGCTTGGATGGTTAATTATACACACACACACACCATACATTAGTACCCAACCATATAACATGATAAAGAGAACATTTCTACATATATAGTTTATATTATCATTCTGCAGGCTGATAATTTGGGCCAATATTGGATAACCCTAAATTTCATGAATCATGTGGAGTTTGGATGCAGACAGCAAATAGTAGACCAGCATAAAAGATTTAATGCATGCTCATATACTGCAGAGCAAAAAGGGACATTTCGTGACCTATAGTAAATCCTGGGTTGGCGAGATTTAAAAATCTCAGTTGGGATGGCTTTTAACGTACCCATTAAAAGCCATAGGTTTCATGGCGGATCGAGACAACAACCAAAGTAGTAACTTTCTTGACATTTCATCGTAAACGGAATAACTACTCGTATCTTTTTTCATCCCATACTGATGAGTGTACGAAAGTGCACTCTATATACCTTATTATTGGACTAAAATACTAAAATGTGAATAGAAATCATAGGAATTAATGTGTATTCTTAAATTGAATTTCTATTTATGTTGGGATACTCCTAAGCAGTTTTTTTATGTCTAATTTCAGAGTTTATAAAAGAGCAAGTCAAGCCCAGTCAAATTCAAAGGAGGACATTCATGGGGTTTGAGAGTAATTTGGAAGAAAAGAAAAATAAAAAAATCACAAAATGAAACCACAAGAAGTCCAAGTCTGAAATTCGCTAGGAGACAGTCTGGACATACTTTAGTCTTTTGACTGTATCTTTTTAGTCACATATCGGATTGATGCGATTCTTGATGCATTGGAAAGCTATCTTAAAGGGCTATAACGTTATCTCTAATAAGGATTTCCAAATTCGAAATCCTGAAGGTCATACGTGGCTGCCAAGATAAGTCCTAAAATTTAGGCGATTTTTTTATGCGGAAATCAAGAGGACATTAGGGTTTCTTTCTTACCCTATATAAGCATATCAGCACAAAATGGAGAGGAGGAAGAGGCACAAGAGGCAGATCTGAAGAGAGGAGAAAATCACTTCCATGGCCACCGTTCGCTTCAGTTTTCTCTGGAGATTTTTGTTGTCCATTATATTTATGGGTAACTAAATTCTCAAGTAGGGTTAGAGATGAACTTGCACATTAGATGGTATTTCTAATTTATTGTTAATTCATGTATTTGATTTTCAATTTCTAAAACTCTTATGTTTTATCATTCTCAATTCATCGTTGATGTTTTCTTCTCCGAATAATCATAGAATTTATTCTGTTTATGGATTCAGTCATGCTTTTTCTATTGAATGGATTAGTTCTTTGATTATGTTTGGATCAATTATTTATCTATATTGATTTAGTTTTTTGCTGCAATATCGCTTCTTGAGTATATTGTCGTCATTGGATTTTATCAATAGGGGTAGTAATTCACGTTTTTTAAAAGTGGTGAATGTTTTTTCAAAGGGTTACATTTTATTTTAGTCTGGTTTATAAATCTATACCTTCCGATTAGGAATTGCGGGAATTGAGTTCCTAATTGAGTTCCTAATTGAGTTATCCAATGAATTAAGAATAATTAAAATACCAGATTTGTGCAAGGTATTCCCGACACTCTACTGTTTGTCAAATTTGAGTACTTTTTCTGTTAATCTCTTTGCTTCACTTTAATTTACATTTAAAATTAATCTTTGTTCTCTATTACTTATTTAATATTTTTTTTTAGTTTCTTTGTTCCTTTTGCTATTCTTTTAATTTGTCTCCCTGTGGAATCGACACCCCAAAGCTGTGCTACAACTACCACGTTATTCTTTGGGCATAATCACATACCGATGTGATGGAAAAAGATACTAGTAGTATTCATCCTTTAGTTAATATCAACACCTTTATTCTAGCAATAAGTAGGTTTGACACATGGAAAATCGATGCATAATGGCTTGACCATTTAGGTTCTGGTTTGAGAAGCTCAACAATGCCCATAATTACTTGAAATACATTCTATTTTTTTTTTTTAATTTACCTTGTAAGTTTCAACCATTTTCTTTTCCAATTTGCTACTAAAATGAAAAATCTTTCCCCTACTTACAGGACTGTGTACCTCATAAATAGTTTTTTTCTCTAGAAAGTAGAAAGCCTTTCTACATGTTATTAATTATCATCTTCGGAAATCACATGACATCAATATGGATTTTCATTTTATTTCCTCCTAAAAGTATGTTATTAGGACTGGATAACAGATTGTAATTGTTAATTAACTTGATGAATTCGTAAGTGCACTTGAAAGGAAGACAATTGAGAGTGTTTCTAGAATGAAGTCTTGCTCTGAAGCCCAGTCAATGAGAGATTGTCCTAATTAGAGTCCTCAAGTCATCATTGGTGAATAATCAAATTATCTAATACCCACAACTAATTGAGCATTCCAAACATAAGAGGCAAATACACAACCAGTATAATGCAAACAGAGGCACATGCAACTCAGTTTCACAGAGTAATACATAAAAATTTGTGTACATCTAAAAACAACACCTTTTGTAATGAAACCTACAAGACATGGGAGATACCTGTAGCCTCGATTGATCATCTTTGAAAATAGATGATTGATATCTTCATATTAGAAATGGAGGCACGGAATCGTCTAGGGTAACCGAAGGTGGAGACATAGGAACTAGCTTCCCAAACGAAGACAATATTCAAGTTGAGAGAAGGCTGTGCGCATAGTAGGGTTTACGATTGGGAGATTAAAATCTTCTTCCCAATTGGTGAACCAGAAACGGCTCTAGAGAAGGTAATCGTGGGGAAATGGGAATGGGAGAATTGGTAACCCAGGCGAGGAGCTGAAGCTGTCGTTGCACGCTGGGAAGGGTTTTCGAAAGTGGGGATTGAGAATGGAAACTGGAGTTTGTTGTGGGATTAGGTTGAAGTGCAGATGAGCTCCAGTCTCGATCGAAGTGGGCAGACACGAGGAAAAAAAGGTTGGGGGGAAATTTCCAAAGTGAAATTGGGTGTTTGGCGCGGCAGTGAAATTGCAACGAAAATCACATGCTACAAAACAAGAATGTTACAAGCAACAATTAAAATCGCCTTAATAACATAAAAAGTCGCTGCAAGTTTGAGTAATGAATAGGAATTTTTTTTTGCAACGATTTTTTTCGTTACAATAACTTAAAAATCGCTGCAAATAAAACCAAAGGAAAATTACTGTTTTAAAAGTGCGTGGCATATTAAAATCGCTGTTGTTGATAATCTATTGCAACGATTTTATTTCCAGCAAAATAAAAATCGCTGCAAAAGGTGCATTTTCTTGTAGTGTTTATTCGATAAAAATTTATAAAATAAAGAATGAAAAATTTAACTGAATAAATTTTTAAAACAAATGAAATTTTTTATTAATGGGTTTTAATAACTTTATTGATAATATTATGAATGGCACTTTTTTTTCATTGATAATATTGTGCCTAATCCTAACCATTACTGTGTTAGGTGAAGAAAATATCTCCTACACTCAAATCTCCATTGTCCACCTTAGCTTCACGAGATGCCTAAAGGCTAAAGCTCATGTCTTTTACCGATCGGCTCACCCAAGAAACAAAGAGAAAACTTCTTCCCTCCAAGAAAGCCACGACTGACCCACCTTCCTCTCTCCTCTTCTCTTGTCTTCCCTTCTCATCTTCAAGAAACCAAGTTCTTCTCATCTCCTTCATGTTTTGCGACTCCATAGCAAGGAAAGACTCCACCTTTTTTTTTTTTTTTCAATTTCTGTAAATATTTGTATCATGTATTTGATCATAGTCTAGAAATCAAAACATCTTCAACTAAGAGCAAAAAATAAAAATAAAAAACATACCGATCGACTTATAGAAGACAATTAATATATTTTGTTTTCTTCTTCTATTGGTTTTGATTTTCTGGTTTTTGAGATTCAGGTGTACATATCTGTTTGGGTATATATGTTTAAACACCCAAACATGTATTTTTGTCATTTCGTCTATGTGTATCGAGGCACTCTATTTGGGTGTATTTTTTTGCCATACGTATGCGCATCTTCTGTTTTATTTAATCATAGTGTAGAAACTCAAACACCGAGAAACCCCCGTTCTCTAGAAAACTTCACATAAATCGTTTGAGGGAAATCATTTGTTCTGTGTTTGGGGTTTTTTTTCCTATATGTGTGTGGTTTTGTTTGGTTCTGATGTGGTTGTTTATGCATGTAGATGGTGTAGAGTTCTTGTTGATGGCTTTATTCTTCATATCTTTATTTTTTGTTTTTGCTTTTTTCGTTTTCAAGTTTTTTGGTTGTCACTTGAAAAGCTGTGGAAGTTTGTTGTTCTTGTTTCTCAAATCCTCTGAAAAGCAACTTTCTTATGAACTGATATATTTAACAATCTACAACATAATTACAGTTGCTTATCTTTGTAAGATATGTGTTTCTGTGTAATCTTATCGTCAGATTTAAGTGTCAAGAACATTATTGGATTTAGGTGTTAAGATTTACGTGTTTCTTAAATTTCTAAGGACTATTTATTTTTTACATCTAACCATTGTGTCCAAAGAAATTATTCAATAAGTAGTAACTTATTAAGCTTATTAACTTATTAACCATTGTGTCCAAAGAAATTATTCAATAAGTAGATTTTCTTTTGTAATCGTGTCACCAAATCTGATTTTGTAAAGCTATAGAAGCTGCAATCGTGTCACAAAATGAAGAAGGTGAAATCAGTATTATACCAAGCGGCAAGCGGTGAAAATATAAAATTCAGTGTCAGATAAGAATATGCCATAGAATCGAGAAACACAGGAGCCAAAAAGTAAGAGTAAAGTTGTAATTATACAGATAAATCTCTAATATCAGTGGAAGAGGGGCAGAAAAGGAAAATAAATATAAAGTAGGGTTAAAATTAGAGAAATGCTAGTCTGCCACTTCCATATGCGGCGATATGCCCACTCCGACTGACCGCTTGATGTGGTTGATGATGTGTAATGCCTGATGTGGCATGGTGAAGACAAAAAGGAAATCAGCTCTCATGTGATCAACTTCTCCTCCATGCACGAGTCACTACACACCAGGCTCACTCACGAGTCACTCCTAGACGAGTCATTTCATGCCAGGCTCTCAAGGTAAAAATTATAGGTGGTTTTGGGGAAAAAAAAAAAAAAATCTTCATCTCCGCTAGGTAGTTGTTAATGAATTGGTGGTGAGCTTACCTTGTTAGTGAATTGATTTTGAGCTTACATGGACTCACCTCATCGACAGAATCTTTGTTGCTTGAGTCGTGCATTTTGTAGCTTGGATCCAATCATTTTGAGCTCGAAGTTCTTCATTGACCGAGTAGCATCTCTCATTGTGGTGTCCATGACATAAGAGACTTTTTTTAATCTAATCTCTGTCGAGGTTATTGGGTTCCGACATGGTTTGCACTGGACTGCTATAGAAGCAGCAAATTAGCATTTCTCTTGTTGCTTTTAATGAATTGATTTTAGTCATACAAGAGATGAAGATAGAATATTTGTGAGAATTTTAAGCTTATGTTTGCAGTAATTTAATTAGATGTATTTATGTTTTGAGCCCTTGTTGACTCATTTAGTTAAGTTGTAAAAAATAGTTATGTTTTGAGAAGTTTACTACTGGTGTGTCCATGGTCACTTCATTGTCATTGCCTCTCTCGTACCCAACACTAGAAGCTGCAGCACATATGGTCAAGAATGCCTATAAGAATGTAGCAAATTTTTAAATTCCATTTTTTTCTCTTACTCTTCAGCGGATTTTTAAATCCCATTTTTTCCTTGTAAAAGTAATTGTTTTGGTTATTAATGCAAGACCCAAGCAAATTTGCTTTTGCTGCTGCCCTTGCTGCTGCTGTTTCAAGTGCTGCCCCTGCTACTGATTCGAGTGCTGCCCTTGCTGCTGCTACTGCTAAGGAGGAAGAGAATTTAATAGAGCCAGCTGAAGAGTCCGATGATGACATGGGTTTTAGGTTGTTCGATTAAGTTCATGTAGGTTATGTTTTTACTAAGGGACAGTGATCCTTGTGTTTACTTTTTTTTGAATTTTCACTGGTGGAGTTCCTTGTTGTTGACTCATTTAATTAAGTTGTAAAAAATAGTTATGTTTTGAACCCTTTCTGTTGACTCGTTTAATTTAAGTTGTCTTTTTGCTCCTCTAGATGCCTAAGTTGATTTTTAATTCCTGGGATCTTGTGCACTGTTGCATCCCCTTTTAATCAAGTATAACATAACTAGCATATACATATCACTTTCTAGTAATGAGTCTTTTTGCTTGTTAGTCCCTAGTTTTCATTTTTTGCCACTAGCTTGATAAACTCACCCTTTCTCAAAACCGTCGAGGGAGAGTTTTCATTCCAAATTGATGAAGCAACAGCATTCTGGCTTAGTAGCTAGTACCCAAATAAATAACGAGTTTTTAATAGCTAGTGGCATCCATCTTTCATACAATCAAATTTCTGAAGTAAAAAAAGGTCAGTCTTTTTTCTCTTTTACTAAAAACAAACACTTAAAATACAAGCTTTGTATTCAAAGTCTCAACAAATCCAAACAGTTTTCACAAAATACAAAGAGCTTCCACATACAAATAGACTTTCCAAATTGCTCACTTCTATTACAACAATGTTTGCATGAATCAATTGCCTCAAACTTTGCTTCACCAGCCTCTATAATCAAATGATTAATTGCAATGACCCTCACAGAAGTGCCCAATATGCATACGTATAATGACAAATGTGTTTCTCGGTTTCCATTGCCTTTAAAAGGTGTCTTCCCATGGAACAACTCATACAGGAAAATACCAAATGTCCACCAATCAGCAGCACTACCATGACCATATCCTCTTATTATCTCAGGAGCTAAATACCCGTGTGTCCCAACAAATGACATAGAGCGGGTGCTTGTTAGTTCTGCAATTAGTACAGGAAGTGAATTTGCACTAACCATTTTTTCACTCCTAACCTTAGTTGTTTTGGAATTGAGACAATGAGGCCTAAAGCAAGACGGTTGCAAGCAAGAAGGCTCCACAAAAAGGGGTAATTTGCAGGCTCGGTCAATGCACTATGGCTAAACACAGTGGGTAGATATCCGGCATGATGGCTGTATACTGGACTGAACAAGGGTTAGTAGGACTCACACAGCATATTAATGACACATCAAAATCAGAGAGCATGATGCAGCCATCCTCCCTCACCAATACATTTTCAAGCTTTAAGTCTTTGTACACTACTCCTATCATGTGTAGATACTCGAGCACAAGAAGCACTTCAGAAGCATAAAATCTGGAAAGCAAACAAAAATTTAGAGATCTTTTTAAGATAAGTAACAACGAAGTCATCATAAATTTGATAATAGATAAACTAAAGTCCATTTGGATGGACCAAAGGAGCTAACAAAAATGATATTAAAAGGTACAGTTCGTCAATCTGAGCTGATATTACAAGAGTGAACCAAAACCTAGACAAAACTAATCACATCATCCTTAATAAAATAAGTTGCACGGGACCATAATGAGATGAAAACTAAAAGTGCATACATACAATCACAAAAGTCCATCAAGCTGCTAAAGATGTTATATTCAGCTAGCAACAATACCTCTCAATTACCTTAAAATTGGTCAGATGCTTATCTTCCAATGTAGGGCCTCATCTAAGGTAATTCCAATGATTTGAGGTTTGAAGATTACTCTTATCAGTAGGAAAATCAAGACTTTTGAAAACTAATTTTATGATCTAAATGATTATCACATGAAACTACAGGATTAAGTTTTCATGCAAATAAATTAACTCTTTTTGCTTGACCTTTTATAAAAGGATTATGCTATGCTAAGCACAAAACCATCCAACAAGAGGGAAAAAATAATCATGTTTACTATTCGAATCCAAAGAGAATAAGCCAAAACAGATGAAAAAAATGATTTTGGGAAAAATGTGATTTATGATGATAACCAAGGGAGGAGGGAACCAGGGAAAGAATTTGTGTTAGTGGCTATCACAGGCAGCAAAATTAGTAGAAAATTAGTTTATAATTTCTTATTCTGGAAAGGATTTTGGTATGTTAGTTCTTTCAACCTAGGAAAACTTTTTTGCCAACCTTAAATCATCCAAGAGAATTTACCAAGCTTTTATAGATGTTAACCAGTGAGTGTAAATAGACAAGTGTAATGATTTTCAGAGACTTTTTTTTTTCTAACATTACCGAGGCTTTAAACCAAATGTTAAATTCCGTATCCATGTAGCGTGCCATTGTCATATGGATAAAGGAAATTAAGACTTTTCACCAAACATCCTGGAAGTGAGAATGAGAAATATCCCAAATCTCCAAAATTAGTTACACTGAGGAAAAAATAAAACAGAAACTAGAAATCATATACTGCAGATAATCAGCTTTGTAGAATAAGTAATGGCACCCATCGATGCAATTCAAAGACCTAAAACGGAAAAGTACATAGAAATCTCACACAAAATACTACAATTGACAGTCATTCAAGCTAATTCTAGACTAAAAGGGAGAGAACAAACCAAACCCCCTAAGAAGCAAGTCAAAAGCTTTGAGAGAGAGAGAGAGAGAGGGAGAGAAGAAGAAGAAGAAGAAGGAGAAGAAGAAGAAGAAGAAGAAGAAACCCTCAAGTCTGCCTATGGAGAGAATAAATAACGCATCGAATGAGAAAAGCTAGTGGACGTTACCAGAGGTTACCATAAATAAAGAAACAATGAAGAGGAAGCCGATGTTCGGTGATGGAAGGCACTGAAGGAGGGTAGAATCTCTGCCACCGCGACAAAAGGCACTTGTGGAAGACGGTAGAAGCTCAGTGCTACAAGATGGTTTTCGTGGAGGAGGGTTCAGTAATGGAAGGACTCGTGATGGTGTTCAGCGACGGGATGGCAACGGGCATGGCGAGGGATAACGGGGGGAGATGGTGACAGGGGGCGATGGGAGGGTGAAGATGAATGAGTTTTACTACATACAAATAAAGTTGTATACTAATCTGTGTAACAATACTGATTCCTTCATATTTAAAATTTAAATTAATATTGTTTTCAATAAAATCTACTTTTTGATCAATCATATTAAATTAATACATATATTAATACATAATTGTATTTATAACTAAATTTTTCCCTTTCTAAATGCATTCGAAGTTTGGAACAAGATTTCAACCCCTTTTAATCGTTGGTTATTTTTTTGAAAAAAAAATATGCCATGTGGTAGTGCCACGTCAAGCGGCGGCTGCAACGGTAATAAGAAGCGGCAGAGTAGCGTAACCCTCAAAATTATTAAATGAAATTTTGAAGACACAGGAAATAAATAGGAAATGGAGGGGGCAAAACAGGCAGAAAAGTTGTACGACTACTGCCTGTTTATTGGCACTTATTATAGTATAAACACGTATATTTTCTTTTGCAATCGTGTCACCAAATCTAATTTTGTAAAGCTGTAGAAGCTGCAATCATGTCACAAAATGAAGCACTTATTATAATATAAACACGTAGATTTTCTTTTGCAATCGTGTCACCAAATCTAATTTTGTAAAGCTTAATTGTGTCACAAGATGAAGAAGGAAAATCAGTATTATACCAAGCGGCAAACCTCGTGAGGTTTGCATGTTTCTGATCGGTGGTGACGAAATCGAGTTCCAAGTCATGAGACGTAGAAGGTGCTTGCAGGAGTACACAAATTAGTCACGGCACGTATTACCTAGAGATTATTTTCATGTCTGTTCAAGTTTTGTGCTAGCTTTTGTGCATGGAATCCTGGCTTTTTCTCGAACGTATCTATCTGTTGTCCTTATCAAAATAATAAAATAAAATAAAATACCATCCCATATCCGTCGAACCTGTTACATGGCCAATATTATATGGTAACGTTACTTTATACTTTTTTTAATATTGTTTTATTACTTAATTTTTTCTTATCCTTTTTGCTTTTTGAATTTAGACTAAAACTTTAGTTTCTTGGATAATTTAAAAGAAAATAAATTTAATCAACTCCTATAATTATGTGATTTAATTAAAAATAAATTAAATTTTATAAAAATTGAAATTATAAAAATTGATTCACAAAAGAATGTCAATTTTTATAAAATTGAATTTGTTTTTAAATAAATTATATGATTACGTTATTTGATTGAATTTATTTTCTTTTAAATTTTGTAATAAGTTTATGTTTTGAAATTTTTAATTCAAATTCGAAGACCAAAACCAAAAACAAAAAAACGAAAAACAAAAACTAAATAGCAAGAAGTAGTAAATGGTTTGTACAGTTGTAAGCATTACTTTGTAGAGTTGTATTCCAATGAAATTAAACAAACTCTACCCTGAGTTTTTGGGAAAGGAAAATGGTTTGCACAGTTGCAAGCATATGTTCATGTTTCGCATATTTATTTATTTATTTTTTAAAAAAAGTGTATAAAGATGGGACGTTTCACTTTTTGTCAAATAAAATACGGGGAGCTAGCTTGCAGACTTTAGCTCGATATAACTTCTATTACCATTTAAAATGGTTGGTGTAACTATAAATAGGGTACCTCTCCCTCAACATAATCCCGACAAACTCAGAGTTAGTACTGCAAGCGAAGAGAGAATAAGAGAAGCGAGAGGTAGAGAGATGGAAGTTATCGAAGTGTTGCACATGAACGGAGGAATGGGAGACACAAGTTATGCAAATAACTCCCTAGTTCAGGTGAACTCAGCAACCGGCCTAATTTACATGCCACTAACATTGTGCCCCATTAAATTTCTTATGATATACATACATACATACATATATATATACACACACACATATATGCAGAGAAGAGGAGATATTACGGTACTTTCATTTGAACTAATTAGGCTTCTTGCTCATCATCGACTGCAATACTCTTATTACTAGCTAGTAAAAGTTCCCATCGGCCTCATGGGTTTTTCCCCCCCAAGTCCCTTGCCATCACAAGTTTACACTAGCTAGCTATCTTTTCATAAGGATGGATTGCGTGCGCTATATTGCTGCATTTCATGTACGTTAAGTAGTTTTCTAGTGAGGAAGAAACCAAAAACCAAATTATTTATGCACATTGTTCATCATATGTTCTTGATAATTGCAAGTGTGATCGCTGCATTTCTTCATGGAAATCATTGATACAGATCACTTAGTTTCACACTTTTTGTATGTGCACACTGTAGATTATATTTGCAGAAGAACTGATTATTCAAGTTCGTTCTTTTGACTTTGGACAGCTAAAGGTCATAACCATGACCAAGCCCATCACAGAGGATGCCATAACCAAACTCTACTCCAGCACGTTGCCAAAGAGCCTAGTCATCGCAGACTTGGGTTGTTCTTCCGGACCAAACACTTTGTTCGCAGTTTCTGAACTTATCAAGGTAGTGGATCAGCTTCGCCGAAAATCAGGGCATGATCAATCACCTGAATATCAAGTTTTCTTGAACGACCTTCCGGGAAACGACTTCAATACCATTTTCAAGTCGTTGCCAAGCTTCCAGAAAAAAATGAGCAATCAATTGGGAGCTGGTGCAGGTTCATGCTTCTTTGCAGGAGTTCCTGGTTCTTTCTACGGCAGGCTTTTCCCAAGCAAAACTCTGCATTTTGTCCATTCTTCTTATGGCGTCCAATGGCTATCTAAGGTAATTAAGTTTTTGTATAAAAGATTGGAACATCTAGTACTCCCATGCCAGATGATACAGGATGGATGAAAGTGCACATATATAAAACCAATGAAGGGAATACATATATATATATATATGTATGTGTATATATATGTATATTTGTATATATATATACATACACAAACATTACCAAAACAAGTTCTCATTTTAATATCTTGAATTTTATGTATGGTAGTGCTAGGGCCACCAAGAGTGGGTCTAGACACTGCCCACGAATAAGGCCAATTCTCTTTTTTTCATGCATTTTTTAAATTTCTTTAAATATTTTTTTAAAAATACTTACTTAATTATTAAGTAAAACAAAAAGAATCCGAACACATTGTTGGGACCCATCATCGGGAGAAGAAGCATTTTCCTTTTATGTATATATGAAACTAGCCTAGTTTCCAATTTGAACTATGAAAGGAATCCGCAAGTTTTTTGGACTTCAAAATTGAGGATTATATATGTATGTAGATTTATAAAAATATATATATGCATAGTCATATGAATATATGTACGTAGATTTATTAAAAGAAATATATGCATAGTCATATGTATAAGTTCGGTGCATGGAAATTAATTTAAAGACAAAGTAGACGAATCCAACAATTTTACATGCGATTCCACTTTTTTATGCTTAAGGATATATCATAGAGGTCCTCAATTTCAACTGATGAAGAATAACCTCTGCGCGCATTCAGTTAATTGATTATAAGCAAAGAAACAAGCTGTAAAAGAATTATCTTTTTAAGGAACTAGGGATGGCGAAGTCCACAGTCTTTCGTCATAGATACTTTTGCAAACACCAAACAAAGTTGAATCACAATGAAATAAATTCATTGCAGCAGAGCATGTCTGTCTTACTCACTTCAGAAGTGAATGTTACCTTTAATTAGGTTCCTGAGCAAGTGGAGAGCAACAAAGGGAACATTTACATGGCAAAAACAAGCCCGCCAAGCGTACTACGGGCTTACCATGCACAGTTTCAAAGAGATTTCTCAATGTTTTTGAAGTGTCGTGCAGAAGAGTTGGTACTAGGCGGACGAATGGTTTTAACAATTTTGGGAAGAAGAAGTGAAGATCCATCAAGCAAAGAGTGTTGTTATATATGGGAACTTTTGGCTATGGTACTCAATGAAATGGTCTCCAAGGTACTAAACTATAGAAATTTTTTGTTTTTTATTTTTTACGTATAAATAGTACATAAAATTTTCATATAGCAATTCCCTATTAGTAGTTAAGAAGGAAAGATATTAAAGCTTCACAGCTTATACCTATGTTTAATTCTCTACAATCCTTACAGGGACTCATAGAAGAAGAAAAAATGGATTCTTTCAACATTCCTCAGTACACACCATCTCCATCTGAAGTGAAATTCGAAGTTCTGAAAGAGGGATCCTTCATCATTGATTACCTAGAGGTATCTGAAGTGAATTGGAGCATTAATGATACAAGTGAAATAAACTCGTCTTATGATCAGTTTTGCGATGGTGGTTATAATGTTGCAAAGTGTATGAGAGCTGTGGCGGAACCCTTGCTTGTTAGTCACTTTGGAGATGCAATCATTGAGGAGGTTTTCAGCAGATATAGAGAAATTCTTTCCGATCGAATTTCTAAAGAGAGCACTTGCTTTTTCAATGTGATTGTTTCCTTGATAAAAAAGGAATGGTCATGATAAGATATATATATATACATTATGGCTTGCTTAATTTGCGTACCAAACACTAGCTAGAAGTATTACTGTCATATTTAGTTTGAAATAAGTTGGTTTCTTCAACTAATTAGCTGTTTCATCGCACGCATGATCATCAATGAATCATGCACCTAGCTATGCATGGTAGGGTACAGTACGTACTTCTCCAAGAATAGTTATGTCGTTCAAGTTAATTATTGTATTTTTCTTTTCTAATTTCGGTGCAGGGGGGTTGATTAATATATTATCCAGTACTAGTACTGCATGCTTTGTTTTTAGATGTGTGCTGACTTATGTGTATGAAAGTTTCCCTTGGAATTTTCTTTATCGTCCTTATAATATATTTTGTATATATATTTTCTGGCATGATCAATAGCAGATTCCTGAAACCGAAACATAACTCATTTTATCTCATATAATCATTATAGTTTTATTAAATTTTCACACAAAAAAATAAAGAATTAATTCAACTTTTTTAAATTCAAAAACAAAAAATAATATAAATAAAAAATTAAATTATAATAATATTTTATTCAACTTTCAATTTTTATATCATTTTATCTTGTCTGTGTAGCCAAACGAAGCCTAAGAGACGAGGTTAGACTTATAGGAATAATAAAAAATAGGTAATATGTCATGTAAATCATAAACTAAGTTTTGTATTTTGTTGAATAATGTATAACAGTAATGTCAAATAATTAAAAATTTTAAAGTAATGCAATTATATACTAGTACGTAACCAGCTATATATACAATTATTGAATCTTGTGGAGTTTTTTCTTAAATATATTTTACCCAAATAATTACAAATTATCTAATGTAAATAATATATTCTAATTTATTTTGTTGAGATAAAATAGGAAAATAAAATCTTAGATAGTGATGATGAAGAAGATCATCAACTCAAATTACCTTCATTATCACAAACAACAGTCCAACAGGCCTCTCATTTCCAACAAGCATCTTCTTCCTAGCAAGCCTCTCGTTCCCAATAGACCTCTCTTTCTTAGGACAATTCATTCTATTATCCTTCACATTTGATGGATTTCGAAGATTTCAAAATGTTGATACTAAATCTCAAAATTTGGATACTCAAATCTGGAGAGTTATTCTTAAAAATATTATTAATATACCAATATATATTGTTAATAATTCTGATATAGTAACTACCTCTCATAATCCTCAACAAATTAAAAAACTTTCATCTCCGTCATATTCACAA
Organism: Carya illinoinensis; assembly: GCF_018687715.1. Taxonomy (NCBI): domain Eukaryota; kingdom Viridiplantae; phylum Streptophyta; class Magnoliopsida; order Fagales; family Juglandaceae; genus Carya; species Carya illinoinensis. Next base: position 7,216,384 of record NC_056758.1, on the reverse strand, counting down.
GTAGTTGGAGATGATGCTCAAATATATACCCTGTATAAAGAAGAATTTAAGATTAATAAATAATATCTTAAACAAGATTATATGAGAGAGGAAAATAAACAAAAAAAGATTAGATTTTTTTCTCAACTTTCACACAAATAGAAAGAGATTATATCAAACAAAATATTACGAGTACATAGAAAGTATATAGATTTATATACCTTTCTTTACATGGTTTGAAATCTACAAATCAAACCAATTATCAATCTTAAATAGAACAAATAATCAATGGATTAAGGAAGACAATCAAATTATATAAAGAACATCCCCCTTTCGAAGCAATTAGGTATAATAAAAAAAATAGTCAAGTATTAGCTTCTCTAATAAAAAAAATATAATTCAATACAATAAAGTAAAAATCCTGATAATATTATTCAACAAAATAATTATACTAATTTATATTTAAAAACCATGAATAAACAATTAGAAAGAATTGAAACCCAAATAAATCCTATTAGACAAACTATTAAAGAAACAAAAGAAACCCCTTTGTTCATTCCCCATGAAATCCCTTCTCATGACCTAACACCTAGTTTTTCTAAAGTCAAAGATGAATTATTAGAACAAATCTCTAATAAATTAGAAAAATTGAATATTTCAAATACCGCATCTACTTCAAAACAACCTCATATTAATGTATTAAATAAAATAGATTCACCCGACTTATCTAATTCTGAAATTAGTAATACTGAAAACCAATTTAAAGACTTACAAATAAATGAAATCAAAGAAGATCATATTAATAATTTTCTCTTCTAGGGACTGTAATCGTAATATCTCTATTACTCAAAATTTGTATCCAAGGCCTACCCCTCCGGATATGTAATTTGAAGAAAGAGAAGATATAGTAAAATCTACCTTTGCAGTAGATGTACTATATGAATGGAATATTAACGGATTATTTGAATATGAAATATTAAATCATTTCTAAGAAATGATTATGGTTGCTAACATTTATAAATCAAATAGGAAAACAAATCACAAAGTAGCTCATATTCTTGTTACAGGATTCACCGGTCAATTAAAAAGCTGGTGGGATCATTATCTTACACAAGAATAAAGATATTCAATATCATCCCAAGTTTAGCATGATGAAAATATGCAAGTTATTAAAACAGGAGATGGTCTACCATTAGAAGATGATGTTAAGACTTTAGTCTTTATATTAACCAAAATTTTGTTGGAGATCCTATTCAATTTAAAGAGAGAACTAGTGACTTATTCTAAGATGTCCTCAATTATCTGATTTTTGATAGTATAAAGATGTATTTCTAACTAAAGTTATGATAAAAAATGATTGCCAACAACCATATTGGAAGAAAATTTCATAACCGGACTTCCATATTATTTCGCCCAAAATGTACGAGAATTATTAGTAAAATCAGATGGTACTATTGATTTTATTAATCTTACATATGGTGATATAACAACTACTATTAATAGAACTGAATTTTTTTTTTTTCAAGTAGTTGGTAACCACTAATAACGTGGCCTCAACACAAGTTTATTAAAAATCCCCTCACTTGTGGCGAGGGAATACCGTGGTAACATATCAAACCTTTGAACTACTAAATCGACACAGACCACCAAAAAAAAAAAAAAACAAAAACAAAGACCAATCAAAACCTGCCTATCACAGCAAGTCTCAAACAGCCTTGAAAAAACAAACCACTCTAAAACAAGCCTAAGCTCAAATGTGCCGCAAACTTGCAAAACCAAAAGAGAAAACAAAATACAAACCTAAACAAGCCAATGTACGAAAGGACAATGTGGATTTCCCCTACAACTACCATCACAATTTAGTTTGACCCAACGGGAAGGAGGCTTAATCCACGACACGAATTTACTTGGCCTTGCACAAAAAGGACAATGCAGAAGTTGGAGTTCCTGCACAATCTCCATATCTGACAGCGTAAGCTTCCATAAGGCACTTGAGTTCACTGTAATAGCACTAACCGAGTACCTAACTTGTCTCCAAACCTGTTCTGCATTTTGTTGCACACCCTCCATTCTTGCTTTGCATCTTCTCTTCCATAAACACCATGTAATTACACACGGCATTACTCCAATTAAAATACCTTTGATAAATGATTTTTTGGCATAAGAAAACCAGCTTGTGACTCTGTTTTTCCAGGGGATGAGCCTGTGAAAAGGAGTCCCAAACAGCATACTAGCTCGACGCCAAATTTCTATAGCAACCTCACCTGAGGAGAGAATGTGATCACTATCTTCCTAGCACCTCTGTGGACAACAATCACATGCCGAAGCCATTGAAATTCCTTTGGCCTAAACTCTCTCATCTATGGCCAAACAATTGAACTAGACTTTCCATAAACAAATGGATATTTTTTAGGGAAGTAAAGGGTGCCAAATCCAATTGTTCCACACTAGAATTTCCCCATGGCTTCTCACTGCCTCCCATGCTATTCTTGTAGAGAAATTACCATCAAGTGCTAGCTTCCAAATGCAGACGTCCTCACCTCTTTTACCAGCCGGTACATTGTGCAAAATTTCCATAGTTCTATCGGCTCCCACCAACTCTAGTAATAAATTAGAATTACAGTTGTTATGATGCCAACAGTCTTGAATACATAGCTTCTTGTTGGTGATCACCTCTATACTCACAGAAAGCGGACAAAAAGCAAGCCACCTGTCAAACCAAAATTGAAGAGTTTCCACCTCGCACCAAGATTTTCACATTCTCTATGACTTCTGAAATGATAGCCACTATAGATCTCCAAAACCATGAGTCAACTGGTCTCTCTTTTTGGGCCAGAACATGGTCATTCTTGCAATATTTGGCCCTAAAAAAATCTGGCCATAAATTGTTAGATCTAAGCAATCTAAAAGCAAGTTTCATAAGGAGAGATTTATGAACTTCCTTAAGATCTTGCACACCCAAATCCCCCTACCAAGGTTGGTTTACAAACCTTCGCCCAAGAGCGCCAATGAACTTTTCTTTTACCTTCCACCTCGCCCCACCAAAAATTAGCCAAAAGAAAATTAATGTGAGAGATAATGCCCAGCGGAACATTAATGACGGACATCAAGTGTATAGGCATGCTAGACAAAACATGTCAAAGCAAAATCAATCTACCACCTTGCGAGAGCAATTTAAATTTGCATTCGGCTATTTTCTTTTTCTCTTCTCTTTCTTCTTTCTTTTTCTTCTTCTTTCTTCCCCTGCCTTTCTTCCCCAGCCTAAGTGACCCCTCTCCCTTTTCTCTTCTCCTCCATGCCTCCTCCCTCCACCCAGCCTCACCATCGTCCATTACTAGACCTCACTGCCCACCCCACCGCCTTCCCCTCACACCGACAAGCTCACCCATGCTAGCCATCACTCCCCATGCTCTCTCTCTCTCCTCCTCGCTGGCTGTGTGTAGCCCGAATGGGCTTGAATTTTCCTGCACCACCGTACGCCACCGTCCGGTGCCAGCACCACCATCACCATAGCTTCCCCTCCCCACAGCCAACATCCTCCACCGATCTCAACCCCTAACTCGCTACCATTTGCCCCCATGAAGCCTCATGGTCTTAGCCTCCCCGCGCCGCCGTTGGCCACCAGCTCTTCACCCCCAACCTTCCAGCTACCTAACCCACCCATCCTCAGCTCCAATCCATCACTGGTGAAGTCCAACCATCTCACTTTCCATTTTAGCCTTTTTGGCTTTTGACCACCGTTTGTGCCACCACCCATGGCTAACCACCACTCCCATTACCTTCATCAACACCCTTAAGCCTTACCCTAGCCTTCCCTTATTTTTGTTTGTCTCTATTCAGAAGTGGGTATTTTGTGACCCATGGCCACAGTGCATTTTGTACTGTTACGTTATCTTGCCATTACTTTTTGCACCTCCGTGATCATTCAAAAAATATTTATAGCATCATAAGTATTTTCCAAACTTCCTTTAAAATTTAAATATATTTTTGCTTTAACAATAATTTGTGATTGGTTGGTTGTGCTGGATTGAGTCCGAGGAGTCGGGGATCGAATGGATTTAAGAATGGAGTAATTTACGTTTGGATGATTTGGATTTTTGGGTATTTTGTGTCATGTCATTTGTATTGCTTGGTGCATGCATATACATATGTTGGAAATCGAAAATCAGGTTTTTAAGTGTTAATGGATTTTTGAGTGCGTGTGTATCACGACTTCCAAGCCAAGATGGGACATTATCTCAGTGGAGCTCCTCTGGTCACTCGAGAGTGAAAAATACTGAGTGAAATTCCCTGGGTTGTCGCTATGCGACAACAGGCTAGGACGATATGGTAATGTTGTCGTGCCGACTCCATGGTCCCCACTCCGTGGTCCCTCGACTGGCGGGGACTAGAGGATGCCTGGTCATGGTACGTGCTGGGTGTGAAGCTGGGTATCACTCATGTAGATGTCACATGCGTAGTCATTACCCGCAATGTAGCATAGAAGCCAGAGTATGCGAATGATCCCTAAGGAATATCATGATGCATACATTAAATTGGAAACTGGTTTTGATATTGGATATGGGCAATTTTTTGAAAAAATGGTGAGTTTTGATTAAAGGATATTTGTGGGTCATTTTCTAAAAAAATGGCGAGATTCTGTTAATGGATATTCGTGGACTATTTTCTAGGAAAATGATTGGATGTCTTGTTTTGGGCCATTATCTGATATAATGGCGAGGAAATGTTTTAATGGAACTTTTTGGGCCAAAAATGGAATTTTTGGCTTGCGTTAGAAAAAGTGATTATTTTTGGAAAAGGATTATTTTGTGAAATGTTATTTTTTGGATTTTACGCATATGGTATCTTGTTCATGCATATTATTGAGATCTTAATGCATTTTTTATCTTGTGGGTTGTTTGGATTATTACTTACCTGTGGTACTGTATTTGGTACTATAGATTTTGATGTAGATGAAAAGGAGGCTGAGCCTGAGGATGCGGCTCCGCCAGAGGCTTGTTTGGTTGCTCTTGCTTAATTATTGGAAATTATTTTCCTTGTGTTTAAACTATGTATTTTGGTTTTATGATGTTATTGGAACTTTTATTATTTTGATACGTTTGTTGTAAGCGAGTTTGTATTTAAACAAAATTCTGGTACTTGGTCGAAAGACTTTTATTACCCGCTACATTATTTTGCTGTACACATGTTGCATGTATATAACTTGGCACTTGGCGGTGGGATGCACGACCCATGTTGTCATCATCCCGATATCTCAATTTTCACGTGTCCGTAGGTGGGTGTTGGGGGCATCACATGTGGTATCAGAGTAGTTCGGCTCTAGGTAAAACTATATGTCCCGTAGGTGCAGCACAGAAGTTTTAAAGTCGTGATTTAAAATTATTTTGTTTGAAGTATGCTATTTGAATTGTTTTTATTTAATTTGATATGACTTTTATTGATTTGAAATTATTTTTAGTTAATTTGAATTTATTTATTAATTTGATTTTTATTTTATTTGAATTGAAAGTATGTTGTTTTATTTTTTTTATTTTTTTCATTGTATGTTATCTTATTTTATTTTTTTTATTCTATTTTATTTTATGTTATCTTGTTTTATTTTAGATCGTTTTATTTTGTCTGAATTTGAAAGTGGGGTTAAGGGATTACGCTATAGTAGGAAGACGGTACTATCAAGAATACCATTGTTAGGCTTGAACATTTAGTGTAGTAGGCTTGAATTCTTAGCAATGTGGTTTGTTTTTATGATGTCGAGATCTGAAGGGAATGTCATGGTGTAAGTGATATTTTTGGAGTAGAAACAAAAGTCACAATGAGAAGGGGAATTAGCTTTAAGTCGCTTAAGATGATTGAGGTCTTAGGTTCTATAGTATTTATGTAATGAGACTATAGAATAGGAGAGTGTAGGTTCAACGTACTTCAAGGATAGGTTTATGAGAATTTTATCTAAGGTTTGAGGCCCTATATACATTATGAAATAAGTTTGTGGGGTTTATGGTGGTAGGCTCGACAAGCATTTAAGGGATTAATTAAATTGGAGATTTTAGATTTTGCCGACTCAGATAAGCAATTTCGTAGCAATTGAGGCTTTAGAATTTGCAAGCTCTATAAGGTGATGTTTTAGATTTAAGGCCATCGATTTTGAGGATTTAAGAAAATGAACCTTATTTAGTTTAATGTTTTAGAGTTGCAGGCTTGAAAGACTGCTTGTAGTAAGATTTGGATTCTTAGTTCCACAGATTTGGTATGCTAGCTTGATCTATTCTAGAGGTTGAGTAGGTTGCAATCATTAAAATGAGGTTGATCATATGGAAATTTTTTAAGAGAGTATTTCTTTGGGGATGAAGATTTTAGGCTGGTGCGTGTATTTTTTGAGGATTGAAGATTTCGAATTAGTTTGAAAAATGATTGTTTTTAGCTTGAGGTTTTAGTGGTAGGTTTAGGATTTGATCCATATCAATTTTAAAGATAATAGATGGTGTAGATGTAGGAAATGATTCTTGTTGATTTCGAGGATCTAGGTCCAGATGATGGATATGGTAGTGATGGGTCACTTGCACGTTTGGAGGATTATTGGTTTTAGCTAAGGGTGCATGGAAGCGATTCGTAGTGGTGGTGAGTGTGTATGGACTTTGGAGAGTATAGGTCTTTGTTTCATTTTTGATTTTAAAGAAGTGGTTCCGGTAGGAATTGAAATGGATTTGATATGATTGTCTTAAATTCAAGAGATCTTAGCTTAGGGCTTTTGGTGAGTCGATCAGAGTGTTCAGTCGAAGCGTGATACCCATTGAAGTGATGGTGGGTAATAATTGATGTGATTATCTTCAAGAATTAGTTGTGAATTGAGGTCGTATAGGAATTCAAATCTTTGGAGGCTATGCTTTACTTTGGAGATTGGGCGTCAAGTTGGGAGAATTATGGACATTGTTATTTAATTTAAAGAGAGATTGTTGGGTCACTTTGCGTGATGTATAATGAAATTTTGGAAGTCGAATCTTAGGCATCAACGGTGGGTAACATAAATGGATTTATGAGATAATATAGCTTTAGGATCCAAGAGTGTTGTGCAATAGTTTTGATGGATTAGGGATTGATCAGTATGGCTTGCTTTGAGATTTAATTGTAATATGCGGTTGATAGAGTTAGTGATGCTAATATTAGAGCTTATGTTTTGGTGAAGTCAATGGTGGTTCGTAGTGAGTTTAGTCACTGCCAGAGTAGATGGTATTCAGAATTTAGGTGATGGGCTTTTGGGTTTAGGTTGTCAGGTAGAAGTTTAAAGGCACTATTTTTGGTTGGTCAGGATGGATTCAAGCCTTTTAGGGTTCTTTATCTTAGGTGGAGTCTGTGTATTTTGAAATGATGATACTTGTTTTCAATGATCATGGATGATTGGTATTGGTTTTTGTCAATGATTATGGATGCACTTTGTGGAGTATTGATTTTAATTAAAGTAGCTAGAGCCAACTGAGGAATGAGTGATGATTGTTGTTTTTGGAGGTATATTATTTTTTATCGAAATGTGGGTAAAGGATTTTCTTGTTTATAGGTGTTGAGCTAGCTTGTACTCAATGGTGTTAGTTTATGAGGACATAGTCTTTGTGCATTTTGGCGAGTTATCAGAGTGCGCACGAAAGTGTGATTTTTTAGAGATAATTAGGTGTTAAATTTTATGCTGATTTTGAGGAATTGGTGGTGACTCGGAATTTTGAGAAGATACTTGTAATTGGAAAGTAATCTTTTGGTTGTGCTAATTATGATTATTGATGGTTAACTTTGGATGTGACTAATAGGTTACCAACTTGTAGAATACAGTAGAGGTTTGGAAGTTTTTAGCATAGGAGTCGATTGAGATTAGCACAGTTTATGGCATGAAGATTATAACCATTGGAATTTATTGGGTGTTATATTAAGGTCCTTGTGGGAATAGAGATTTTGGATTACATAGCCACCCTAGGAGTACTTATGTGATGGGCCACTGGGAGACTGGTGCGAGTATAATGGGATCACCTATAGGAGCAAACTTGAGAGAGAGTAGCCGTGTCTGTTTGGGCATTGATGGTTGTATGATTTTCCTAAGCATGTTCTGGACTGTATCTTGTATCTTGCTGAGCGTTGATGTTTGACCTCACAAATTTCAAGGACGGAATTTATTTTAAAGGGGATGTGATATCCCCATTTTACGTGTATTTTTATTGAGTGATTTTATTTAAATTATTATAAGTATTGATTTTCTAATTTTAAATTAAAAGTGATTTTCGCAGTATTATTTTATGACTTTTAAGTTGTGAAATTATTTTAACATGCCTTCTTGCTATTTATTATTGTTTTGTATTTAAATTACTTTTTAAAATAAAAAAATTATTTTTGGGCTTTAGAATTATTGTGCTTTTAGATTTTATTATTTTCTTTTAGTTATTCACACCGTTTGAATTATTTTATTTAATTTACTATTTTGAAAATAATTTTCATTAGATCAGTTTCTTAACCCAACTTGTGAGGGTTAGACCTCATTTCTTTTTCTTCTTTTTTTCTTTTTCCTTTTTCCTTTTTCCTTTTTCTTTTTCTCTTCTTTTTCTTTTTTCTTTTTCTTCTTCTTTCTTCCTCGGCTTTTCTTCCCTAGCCCGCGCGACCCCTCTCCCTTTTCTCCTCTCCTCTGTGCATCCTCCCTTCGCCCAGCCTCGCCGTCGTGCACTACCAGACCTCATCACCCACCCCACCGCCTTCCTCTCACGCTGGCAAGCTCACCCATGCCGACCACCACTCCCCAAGCTCTCTCTCTCTTCCCCGTTGGCCGTGTGTAGCCCAAATGGGCTTTTATTTTCCTGCGCCACCCCCACCACCATAGCTTCCCCTCCCACAGGCCAACATCCTCCACTGATCTCAGCCCTTAACTCACTGTCGTTTCCCCCATGAAGCCCATGAAGCCGCACAATCATAGCCTCCCTACGCTACCATTGCGTCGCCGTTGGCTACTAGCTCTTTACTACTTCACCAACAAACTTTTAGCTACCTAACCCACCCATCCTGAGCCCCGGTCCGTCACTAGTGGAGTCTAGCCATCTCACTTTCCGTTTTAGCCTTTTTGGCTTTCGACCACCGTTTATGCCGCCACCCACAACCAACCACTACTTCCATTAGCTTCATCAACACCCCTAAACCTTACCCTAGTCTTCCCTTGTTTTCGTTTGTCTTCGCTCAAAAGTGGATATTTTGTGACCCACGGCCACAATGCATTTTGCAATGTTTCGTTGCCTTGCCGTCACTTTTTGCACCTTTGTGATCCTTCAAAAAATATTTTATAGCACTGTAAGTATTTTTTCAAACTTCATTTAAGATTTAAATATATTTTTACTTTAACAATAATTTGTGATTGGTTGGTTGTGCCGGACTGAGTCCGAAGAGTTGGGAGTTGGATGGATTTAAGGATTGAGTAATTTATGTTTGGATGATTTGGATTGTTGGATATTTTGTGTCATGTCATTTGCATTGCATGGTGCATGCATATACATGTGCTGGAAATCAAAAACCGGGTTTTTAAGCGTTAATGGATTTTTAGGTGCGTATGTATCACGACCCTCAAGCCGAGATTAGACATTATCTCGGTGGAGCTCTTCTAGTCACTTGGAAACTAAAAATACTGAGTGACATCTCTTAAGTTTTCGTCGGTCGACAATAGACTCGGACGATACGATAACGCTGTTGTGCCGACTCCAAGGTCCCTCTGCTGGCGGGGACTAAAGGATGTCTGGTCATAGTACGCACTAGGTGCGAAGCTGGGTATCGCTCGGGTAGATGTCACATGCGTAGTCGTTACCTGGGGTGTGGCATAGGAGCCAGAGTATGTAGATGATACCTAGGGGAGATCATGGTGCATACAATAACTTGAAAACTGGTTTTGATATTGGATATGGGCCATTTTCTGTAAAAAATGATGAGTTTTGATTAAAGGATATTCGTGGGTCATTTTCTAGAAAAATGACAAGATTTTGTTAATGGATATTCATGGACTATTTTCTGGAAAAATAGTGGATTTCTTATTTTGGGTCATTATCTGGGATAATGGCGAGGAAATGTTTTAATGGAACTGTTCGGCCAAAAATGGATTTTTTGAGGAAAAAGGGATTACTTTTGGGAAACGAATATTTTGAGAAATGTTATTTTTTGGATCTCATGCAATTGGTATCCTATTCATGCATATTGTTGAGGTCTTAATGTATTTTTTATCTTGTGGGTTGTTTGGATTATTACTTACCTGTGGTATCGTCTTTGGTATAATAGATTTTGAAGTAGATGAAGAGAAGGCTGAACCTGAGGAGGCGGCTCTGACGAAGCCTTGTTTTGGTGCTCTTGCTTAATTATTGGAAATTATTTTCCCTAACTTTAAACTATGTATTTTGGTTTTATGATGTTATTGAGACTTTTATTATTTTGATACGCTTGTTTTAAGCGAGTTTGTATTTAAATAAAATTCTTGTACTTATTTAAAAGACTTTTATTATCCACTGCGTTATTTTGTTGTACAGGTGTTGCACGTACACACACTTGGCACTTGGCGATGAGATGCGTTACCCGGGTTGTCATTATCCCGATGCCTCGATTTCCACGTGTCCTTACGTGGGAGTTGGGGGCGTCATAGAACGGGTATGAACCCTTTGAGACTCCCTCAATGCTTTTGCCCCTATATTATTTTTGGATATCAACCGGTGCTCTGTGCCTTACTCATACATTTTTTTTCTTTTCCCCGTAACAATGAGACTTCATTGACCTCCCGCTCAGATGAATAACCCAAAGACACCTTCCCTTGACTTGAACCTTGCTACCCCTCTTTCGGCTGGTTTAAAAAATCTACCCTAGACTCTGTTGAGTTCAACAAGGATTCATCACGTGTAGTTATGAGATCTTCATCACACCACATGTCCTCACATTCCTCTTCGTCACTTTCGAATACTGATTGAGCTGAATTATTGCATTTTTGATGCTTTTGGAACCAATATATATTAATTCTTTCATTACTTTATCATTGGTTTTATATGGAAAAATGAATAAATCAAAGTTGTAATTTTAATTGATTAAAAGCATGAATTTCTGTTTCAATTTTATCAACTATTGATTACTATGGATTATGGTACATATCGCTCGAGCGGCGGCTTTTTGCTGCTCGAGCGAATTCAGGCAGATTCAAACGCTCGACTTCCACTCGACAGTGGGCTCGAGCGGGTGTGCGGGAAAGGAGATCACTCGAGCGGAGGCATTTAGTGTTTATTCCGCCGTCAAAGTATATAAATGATTTTTTACATCTTATGGCCGAGCCTTGGCTTGGAAAACTCTGTTTTGATTAGAGAAACACTTAGAATTTATTTTTCCTTTGATTTTCATTCAGATTCGGAGATGAGAATTCATAAAATCGATCATTCACGTAGCTATACAATTTCCACTGGATCATTCACTCACAGCAAATTGAAGAATTTCTTGAGGGGTCCAATTGCCACTGCAGCTCAACCTCTTCCACCGCTTCGAATCTTCATCTCCATTCAATTGGCTTGATCTTTTCAATTTCCTACTTGTTATTTCATTTCAATTTTGAGTTTCTGAATTATTTTGGAGAATTTTGATTTAGACGTTTGAGTAATTAATTTGTTATTCATTTAATTCATGTTATTTATTTTTATCGTTTCGTTAAGCTTTCATTTTAATAGTTATTACAATTACAGAGGTTTAATTTAAGAATTTGTGATTTGAATACAATGATGAACCCTAGAACATTAATTTTGGGACTTTTCAATTTTTAGTGCATGTTTTGTCAATTACTTCCTAATTTAGTTTAATTCTTAATTTAGTTTTATTAATTTTTGAGTTTAATCTATTAGTCCTTTACATTCCAATCCGACAATCAAAATCTAAAAACATGAATCTAGTCCATGACTAGTACCCTTGTCCATCCATTGCACATACCATCATTTTATTTTTTCTTTGTGAAGTTTTTCACAATTTTCAACGAGTTTGATTTTTAAGTAACTTTCCCTAAGGAGACGATTTAGGAATTTATTCCTAATTATTACACGACATCCTCCTGCACTTGGGATAGCTTTAGTACTACTCATTTTTGAGTGAGTCAAATACCATGGCATTACCATTATGTTCCAAACTCTTCTTCTAAGCCTCAGGAGTTTTCATTGCAATATTCCCTGTAATGTGATCAATTGAGTTTTCTGGGACCCCGAGGCATATAATATGGTCCATCATTGGCAGTTGCAAATTCTCCACCTCCTTGCTAGGATCACCCCCCACCACCACACTGTCGTACTGAACTATCTCCCCTTCCTCGGCCTAAATGATATCCTTTTTCCTCTCACTCTCAACACTCACTTCCCCTTCATTCCGCCTGAGGTTCCTTAAAATCGTCCACACTCTGTTTCTTAGCATAAGATGACACCACAACTTCCTCCTTCTACCCCACTTCCTTCCAAACTTGATCCTCACACTCCTTTCCTAGTCCTCGCATCCCCTCTTTTCTTCTAATTTTGGCCCCTGCTTTCACACCCGATCGACACACTATCGCTGTATGCCCTTGCCGAAAGCATTTCTTGCAATAAAACCCCTCTTCTCATACGTTACTTTCTGCCAAATGTGCTTTTGACCAACAACCAACGGAAAACCATCCACAAGTTCATCTTGGAGATCCACTTCCACACAAATTCTCGCCTTTGTAGCCCGAGTTTGATATAACATCGCATCGTCGGAACCAAGGAATCTACCAAACTGAGATGCCAAAATCTATAGACAATCCATACGACATAAATGTAAAGGCAAACCGAGCAAAAATATCCACTGTGGCACAATAGAGGGCTCCTTATTTACATCAAACTCCACCGACCAATTAAACAAACGGAATTAATAGCCTACAACCATCCTTCCTTCCCTCACCCAAGTATGCAGGTAATCCTTCTCATTTGCCAAATGCAATAGAACATGAACCTCATCCACAAAACTAATCATAGGGACTTCAGTCAAAACCCCAAGTCTTGATAATCTATAGCTGGAGCATGTCCATGAAATGCCTCTTCGACATAAATTTAAGCACCAAAGCAAACTTCAAGTCCTCTGCAGCCCGATCCATCTCCACATCCTTGGAAACAAATCCCAGAGACCCATTAATCAATTCTGATTTTCTCAAAGGTAGCCTGAATTTTGTAGTCAGTAGAGGCCGTTCAAGGGCTTGAGCAAACGTGCATCCACCCTTTGCATAACCAGCTCCTTTGCCACCCCCATCATCGCCAGATCCTTCGCCAAACCCCTCTCCCTAATCCCTAGCAGCACCCACCCCTCCAGCAGCCACCAGAGGGCCACACAACATGACCATGAGGTGCAGTAATGCCCCCATGCAAAACAAAAGAAGCCTTAGCAAAGGAGAGAAAAATTGCCCTCCACATAACATTAGAACTAGTTTAATTATGTGTAATGATATAAGATTAAAAAAATCAAATGGAAAAAGAAAAGAAATTGGCACATTTTGTGAATAGTTTGGTTACAATCCATCATTGGCTCTATCTAGAAGACACAAAAAAGTAAAAAAGAACTTTAAAAATTATCCTAAAAATGAAAACATAAAAAACCTTATAAGAAGATGACAAAAGAAAACCAAATATTTAACAAACCAGTAAAAACTACAAAAAAATATAATAAAAAGAAAAAACAAGTTGTCTGTAATAAATGTGGAAGAGCTGGACATTACGCATCAAATTATAAGGTTAAAAAATAAATTAATGAATTAGATGTACCTGAAATATTAAAAGAAAAATTATTAAATAGTTTTATAATACATTCAAGGGAAGAAGAGGAAAGCTCTTTAGAAGAAGAAGAAATCTATTAATTAAAAGAATCATGTTTATCTTAACAATCTTCTAATGATGAATCAAAAGAAGATAAAGTACAAATTTGTAATTGTTCAGATAAGAACAATTGTATTTGTAATAAAACCATTAATGTATTATCAACTCATGAAGATATTATATTAGAATTAATTGATAAAATTAATAACCCACAGAAAAGAAAAGAGTATTTAGAAAAATTAAAAGATACTTTTACTAATCAAAACACTTCAGTAATTATCCCAACACCTTCATCATAAAATTCTCAGAAAAAGTTGACAGATTTAAATCAGAAACACAAAAAATAACATTGCAAGATTTAAAACAATAAACTAATGAAATAAAACAAGAGATTAGAAATTTGAAAGCATCTAATACTAAGCTTGAAGTTTCAAATGAACAATTAATACAAGAAATTATCTTATGAAAAATTGATAAAAATATTAATTTACAAGGAGAAAGCTCAGCAATAGTTATTAAAGAAGAGCCAAAAAATTTCATTAATATCCTTAATACGATAAATTTTCAAAAATTGTATACTGGGGTAACTATTTCTATTAACAAAAAATTGTTTTTTACATCAATCGCTTTATTAGATATAAGAGCATATTTAAATTGTATATAAGAAAGAACAATACCTTCTAAACATTTTGAAAAAACAAAAGAGACACTCACTCAAGTTAATGGAGTGAACTTAAATACAAATTATAAATTATCTAATGCACATATATGTAATAATGGAATTTGCATGGAGCTCTCTTGGGCAGATTTCTGAGTCCTTTTGTGTGGAACTTTTGACCCTTTGCAAGTATTTTCTCACAATGATTCTTTGATAAATGATGTTCGCCTTTGAGTGAAGTTTCTATAGATATCTTATTTGTTTCATTCCATGGTTAATTGGTCTATCAAAAACATTTTTAACCATGGAAAGCTCATTCTAGGTGTAAAACTGAAGAGTATGTTATGTTTTGAAATTTTTGACCCAACTAATGGACATATCTTGGTCCTAAAATTTTATGTAGTAATGTTATCATGTGTTCATAAATGTTAATTGATATTTTATTGAATGAATAAAGCTTTTGATAATTGATCTTCTTAGATCTAGAAACTTGAAAACTGGAAGTGAAAAAATAGTTTTTGTTTTGTAAAAGTTTGGATATTTCTAGGTAATCTTACTCCAAAAGTTTTGATATTTTTATGTGATGATCCTAAGCCTCTTGTATGCATTTTAGGATGTTATTTTGAATTTATTTAGTATTAGTTTTAAAGATATGATTTTTCTATGTTGGAGGATTTCAGTTAGGCCTAAGATTTGATATTTTGGGTTAGATTCATGTTTAATTGATTTTTAGCCATGTGATTTTAAGTTTGATGGTTGGATCTTCTTTAGGATACATTTTTAAACCATTTTATACTTTAGTTTGAAGACATCATACTTTTAAGCCATGGATCAAGAGATTGATCAAAGTTAGTTAAGAAAAAAATTTCTATTTTTGGACTAAGTGTAAAACCAAAAACTCCAAGTATTTTTTTGTGATTTTTGGTGACTTTTGTTTGATGATTTAAAGCATGGTTGATCTTAAGATGATGTTATGAATATGTTAGAATTAATATTTTATTTTAGTTTTTGAAATTCTTGGAGATATTTTGATAAGGTCAAAACTTGTGATTCAAGGGTTTGTTTTGTTGT
Organism: Carya illinoinensis; assembly: GCF_018687715.1. Lineage (NCBI taxonomy): Eukaryota > Viridiplantae > Streptophyta > Magnoliopsida > Fagales > Juglandaceae > Carya > Carya illinoinensis. Next base: position 7,200,844 of record NC_056758.1, on the reverse strand, counting down.
TGAAAAGTTTGGATCCTTTTACAAAAAGTTTGGTGTTGATTATTAGTTTTTTTTCTTAATAGATATTTTAAGTATGGTTTTAAACTTAGAATAGGAAGATCTTTATTGTAAAATTTTGGTTTAATCATGAGTTTTGAAGTTGGAAAAAATTGCAACAAAAATTAAAAGAAATGGCCTATGAATGTTTCGGCCATAGTGAGTTTCCTATAGTTGTGAATTATTTTAAATTTTTCTGAGTTGATATTTGAGTTTAGGACAAAATTTACATGAGGAATGTAAATTTTAATAATTTTTGAAATTAGGATGTGAAATCCTTATGTTAGAGGTAAAATAGTAATTTTACCATAAGCTGTCTCTTTTACACTTTTTTAATTGTTACTAATTAAATTTCTTACTTTCAGAATACTCTCTTACATTTTTCATATTTCACACTTTATTCTCGTAATATATGGCAATTGTGTTAAGTTACTTCTTAACTTATTATCAATTTACTATGTATGTGTGATAGGTAAGGAAATTACAGTTTATGTTTATATATTGTTATAGATGATATTCCATGCCATGTCATTACATGTTTATCTATTACATGAATTATTATATCACAAAATACTTATCTATTACACAATATATTCTATCACATTTTGCATTCTGTTACAAGTATGTCACATTACGTACGCCATCTGCTACATGTATGTCATGTCACATAATATTCACTGTTACATCTTATACCATGTTACAAAATAGTGTCTATTACATATATGCCATATTACAAAATGTTGCATGTTATATGTATTCCATATTATGAAGTATTGTCTATTATATCTCAATAGTCATGTTTCTTGAGTTACATTCAAGTCATGTTATGTGACATCAAGACTTTTGTCCTTTTGTATTCCCGATATATTTTCTCTTAAATATAGTTGTGTATTTTGAGAACAGTTAAGTTTCAGTTATAAATTAATGTGTACTGCGATCAAAGATGATATGCGCTGTCTAGTATTGCAGTCAAGGCTATGTATTGCCCGATACTAACATGAATGAGTATAATCTATTGTATTACAGATTATGTCAAGTCACGTTATGCTTATTATTTCATGCCATGTTATGTCAAGCTACGTTATGCTTATTATTTTATACCATGTTATGTCAAGTTATGTCATGTTTACTATTGACTTTGATTATGCATTCATACCTTTATTGATATGCATGCATTATGAACCTGTGTGGGAGTTTCTTATTAACTTACTAAGATTTGTAATCAAATCTCACCATAGTAGTCCTAACTACCATTCTCTTTGAATAGTAGGCAATGTGTCAAGATCAAAGTAGGAAGCATACACTGGTAGACTGGAGGAGGTTGACTAGATACTGTAGACGCAACGGGAAGTTTAGAACTTCTATAGTTAGGTTTTTGGGGTAGTATTCTGGCCTCGTTAGTCGAATTACCTAAGTTACTCGATGAACTGACCTAATAGTGTATTTTGGTAATGTAAATATAGAGTTTAGTCTCCCACATTTTGAGATGACAGTCTTTTGAGATCCGTACTGTAATAGTAGATGTTTATTTTATTAAGTATCTATCGTTTATGCTTTATTTTATTAAGGATGTATGGTTTACGCTTTATAGGTTTGGTTCATAGTATTGCTTAAAAAAAAAAATTATTCGCTGCGAGTATTGCATAATATTATATACATGTTAGGAACATTGCATCTTATATATTATAAACGAGAACTAGTAACCTTGTGTTACATGTCCTAATATTTTGGATGTCCATCCAATCCCAAGTGGAATCTGGGGGCGTCACATCGAATAACCTGAATTCGAGTAGCCATTAACATGCATTCACACTCTAGAAATTATTAAGCTGGGTATTAAACTCTCTACTTTCCACTGTAAGTAATCCATTGTATTAAGAAAATAATATCTGTCACTCTACAAGACTCAAAGCCCTATTTATACATTTTATATTTCACTAAGGTACTCTATACAATTAAAGAATAAAGTAAACATACACTACACTTGTAAAGAATGTAAATAATTAACATTACAATCTAATACTCCCCCTCAAGATGGACTACATATATTTAATAGTCTCATCTTGCCAATGAGATGGTTAAACTGATTTAAACCTAGAGACTTTGTCAAGACATCAGCAATTTGACAACCTGTTTTGACATGGAATAGCTTGATCACACCTGCTTGCATCTTCTCCCTCACAAGATGACAGTCTATCTCAATATGTTTTGTTCTTTCATGGTATACCAGATTAGAAACTTGTGAATAGCAGCTTGTGAATCACAGTACATTAAAATTGGATGTGAGTGTGAAATCTCAAAATCTGCTAACAAATTTTTCAGTCAAAGTATTTCACAAATCCCAGCTGCCATTGCCCTATATTATGACTCAACTGAAGATCTGGAAATTGTTTGTTGCTTCTTTGACTTCTAATTGACCAAATTATCCCCCAAAAACACAGTGTAACCAATGACAGATTTCCTGGTATCTGGGTATGCTGCCCAATCTGAATCTGTGTACACTTTGAGCTGGAAATCAGTGGAAGCAGACGAGAAAAATAATCCTAAGCCAATTGTGGCTTTGACATATTGAACCACCCTATTTGCTGCTGCCACGTGTGGTACCCGAGGCCTATGCATGAACTGGCTTAATTTTTGCACTGAAAAAGCAATGTCTAGTCTTGTAATGGTTAGATAAATCAACCTACCAATTAATCTCCTAAACTGAGAAGGATCTTCTAACTCATCCCCACTTTCAGCATTCAAAATCAAATTTTGTTCCATGGGTGAAGATGGTGGTTTACAACTAGACAAGCCACAATCTTCAATAATTTCTAGAGAATACTTTCTCTGACACAGATGAATTCTCTTAGCAGATCTGCCTGCTTCAAGGTCTAAGAAATATTTCAAAGGACCTAGGTCTTTCATCTTAAAATGACTTTTCAGATATGACTTCAAAGCTTCTACAGCAGCAGTATCATTACTCGAGACTAAAATATCATCTACATACGCAAGAAGAAAGATAACTAAAGTACCCTCTTGTTTGCTGAAAAATGAGTAGTCTGATCTTGATTGAGTAAACCAATTAAGCAACAATGTCGATGAGAATTTTGCAAACCATTGCCTTGATGCTTGTTTCAAGCCATACAAAGATTTCTTAAGTTTGCATACAAGTGTTGACTCCCCCTTGCTGTCAAAACTAGATAGCAATGACATGTAAACCTCTTCTTGAAGCTCACCATTCAAGAAGGCATTGTTTACATCTAGCTGGAAAATTGGCCACTGTTTGGCAGCAGTGATTGAAAGAAAAATTCTCACAGTAGTGAGTTTGGTTACTGGACTAAAAGTCTCATAGTAGTCATGTCCTTCTAACTGGGTGTAACCCTTGGCTACTAACCTAGCCTTACATCTTTCCACACTCCCATCAGACTTCAATTTCAACTTGCACACCCATTTACATCCAACTGGGCATTTACCAAGGGGTAAAGGGACTAAATCCCAAGTGAGTTTGACAGCTTGAGAATAAGATTTAGATTTAACAAGAATAGACATAGATAGAACAAAAGATTTATGAGATGGGGAAAGTTTATCATATGTCAAAGAATAATATTAACATTACAATCTAATACTGGGAAAATCCGATTGCCCTTTGAATTATTTGGGTGTACTTGCATACAGAAAATTCTTTGGCTTTAGCTAATACATCCCAAGATTTGTCAGAACCATTGAGCATACACAGTACTGGATCATGAGGCATTTGCATGACGTACTGATCAAAGCCAGTATCACTAAGAAATTTTCTTTGCAAGCATTTATAAATGGTTAATTGTCATCCTTTTGTCTCCTGTTGTGCCATTACTTGAAGCCACTGAGAAAAGAATATCACACAGCCTGCAGTTTTATATATATATGCACCCATAAAGAAGTGTTGGATAGCTCATTAAAATAAAAAGAGTTTGAGCCTTTTGGTTGATATACGTTGTCACGATCCCACGCATATGCTCTTTCTTGTAAGACATGATTTTCCTGGTTTTAATCATATCTTTCACAAACAAGCTTGCAAACAGAAGAACGTACCACCGAGAAAAAGCACATTTTAAATATATATATATATATATATAGTAATATTACGTTCACTTCTCTCTAAACATATCAAAATTACACTCTCATCATTCCACACCTACCCTATATTTAGAATTTTAGATACAATTAAAAAGCACAAAATAGTTTTTAATTTTTTACCACCATATATGTTTGGATACAAGAAGTATTTCATCTCATCCATCTCATCGCATCTCATCTCATATTATAATTACAATTTTTTCAAATTTCTACACAAAATTTAATAAAAAATTCAACTTATTCAAATCTAAAATAATAATAATATTAAAAAATAATATTCTAGCAACATTTTATTCAATTTTCAATTTTCAACTCAACTAATTTCAACTCACTATCCAAACCGCACCCAATTTTTATACTAGTTGCCCAATTTCTGATGCATGGGGATTTGAATCTAATGATGTTGAATTTGATAGATTTTAAGTTGATAGAGCTAGACTATCTCATAAAAGGCAGATCGACACAAATATGACAAGAAAAAGTGCAACTTCTTTAGACTAAGACGGATGTTCTGGTTGAATCTTTTACTTATAAAAGTTGGCCAACCTTGTTTTCATAAAGCAATGTCATTTATGCGAGCATGTAACTTGATATAGAGACATGATTGGAGTAGATTCGTTTCATCACTTCCACATGTTGCACTCTCTACCTTTTTCACATTCAATTCGGTAAGAAATTTTGTTTAAAAGCAATTAAATGCTTGGGGGTGTGAGATTATTTTTAGCCTGTATAATGCTTGTCAACCTTTTATCTTGCATTGTACCATTAATTGAAGCCATTGAGAGAAGATCACATATATAGCCAGTTTTATGCACCTATAAAGAAGTGTTAAATAACTCATTAAAATAAAAGAGTCTGGTCGCCTTTTAGTTGATATACGTTGTCATGCACGATCCCGTATGCTCTTTGGGCCTAGTAAGCTCTGGAAATATTGTTGGAATTTTTTTTTCTTTTTAGTATTAATTAAATTTCTTCCACACGTGAAAAGGCCTTCTTAATTGGACCAACTAATGTATCATAGTCTGAAATAGATTCAAGATTGCGTCCACACTACTTATGGTACGTTGGACCTCCTCTTTCATCTTAATTATCTCGTATCATTTTATCTCATCATTACAACATTTTTAAGTTTTCATACAAAATATAATAAACGATTCAATTTTTTCAAATCTCAAAACAACAACAACAACAACAACAACAACAATAATAATAATAAATAAATAAAAATCTAATAATATTTTATTCAACTTTCAATTTTTATCTAAAAGGTACAATCTCATCTCATCATACAAACAAGCTTTTAGTCAGTTTTCCCTAAGAACTTTCGACATTCTTGTTAGATATTTTAACATGAACATTAATAAACGGATCTTCGATTTCATATGATCCACAATAATAAACAGTAATAAATAAATGCGTACTTTTCTCCATCAGTTTGATGAAGAATTAAATCTGGCTATGAGAGAAGGATCACCCTAGCAACTTTGCCTCACAAGTGTCTCACGATGGTAAAAGGCACTCTAATGTTGTAGGTAAGAACCCTTTAATCCCTCAATGCTATTTATAGATTTCTGACCATCAAGAAATCTAAGAGTTTGTATCTGACTATAATTAGAGATAGAGTTTTAATCTTATCTCTTAGGATTTCTGTTATCCCGTTATCACTCATCTTTAATCTGATAAACTTGAGCTATTTCAAATTTTATTAAGATGGGTGTGTGGGACATAGACTTTAAATAAAACTCTTACATTCTCCCACTTGGCCCATACGCCCATAAAATAATATTTTTTGTTTATGGGTTTATTACAGGAAATTAACCATACTGCGCAAATTCATTTCCTGAACCTTTCAGAGCTCAAAGTATGTTACATGAGTTCTGTAATATCAATGTTAAATCAACTACCGATGCGAGTCATGGCGGTCCTTTGTTATATAATCAACAAATTCCCTTCCATGTACCACAATACCAGCAACCAATTTTACATGATCTTTAATTGGGATAATTAAGGCTAATACCGTAATGCCTTGGGTTCCAATTCATGTCTGTTGTAGACATTATCTTGTCAACATTCTTCCAAACCATTCAATGTACAAAAATTGGAAAGACAAGAAAACAGAAACAAAACAACCATAATAGATATCATTAAGTGTCCAAAACAAAATAAAAGATCTACGAGCTCAATTAACATGTTTACATCATAAGACCCATTCTGTCAACATGTTCTTTAAACTGTTTCGCTACTAGACCCTTTGTTAATGGGTCTGCTATCATAAGCGTAGTACTAATATGTTCTATGGACACTGTCTGTTTCTGTACTTCCTCCTTGACACTTAGGTATTTGAGCTCCATGTGTTTAGCACCTTTAGAATACTTATCATTTTTGCAGAAATATACTGCAGAGGAATTATCACAATAAATTCTCAGCGGCCTTTCTATAGAGTCAACAACTCCAAGCCCTGAGATAAAGTTCCTCAGCCATAAACCATGCACTGTGGCCTCAAAGCATGCCACAAACTCAGCCTCCATTGTTGATGAAGCAGTGATAGTTTGCTTCATACTTTTCCATGAGATCGCTCCACCGGCTAGTAGGAAAACATATCCAGAAGTAGATTTCCTACTATCAGAACAACCGGCAAAATCAGAGTCTGAGTATCCAATTACCTCTAAGTTGTCAGTTCTCCTAAAGGTAAGCTGGTAATCCTTAGTTCCTTGCAGATATCGCAATACCCTCTTTGCTGCTTTCCAATGAGACATCCCTGGGTTACTCTGGTAACGCCCAAGCATGCCAACTGCAAAACTGATGTCTGGCCTCGTGCAAATCTGTGCATATATCAAGCTCCCCACAACCGAAGCATAGGGGATTTTTGTCATCTCTTTACGCTCCCAATCAGTTTTAGGACATTGTGATAGGCTAAACTTATCACCTTTTGATATCGGAGTATCAAGTGATGAGCAACTTTTCATGCCAAATCTCTCAAGAACTCTTTCTATGTAATTTTTCTGAGACAATCCCAACAGTCCTTGTTTTCGATCCCGGAGGATTTCAATTCCGATCACAAAGGATGCCTCACCCATATCTTTCATTTCAAAGTTCTTAGATAGAAAACTCTTGGTTTCATAAAGTAAGCCAAGATCACTACTAGCCAACAAGATATCATCAACATACAGGATCAAAAATATAAACTTGCTCCCACTGACCTTTAGGTATATACATCGATCAACGATGTTTTCTTTAAATCCAAAGGCAGTAATGGTATCATTGAACTTTAAGTACCACTATCGGGAAGCTTGTTTAAGCCCGTATATTGATTTCTTAAGCTTACATACTAGGTGATCTTTGCCCTTTTCTGAGTAGCCCTCTGGCTGCTCCATGTAGACCACTTCGTCCAAACTTCCATTTAGAAAAGCTGTTTTCACATCCATCTGGTGTAACTCTAAATCAAAATGAGCCACCAATGCCATGATGATTCTTAATGAGTCATTTTTAGATACTGGAGAAAAGGTCTCTTTGTAATCAATGCCTTCTTTCTGGGTGAAACCCTTAGCAACAAGTCTGGCCTTATGTCGTTCGACGTTGCCTTTAGAGTCGCGTTTGGTCTTAAAGACCCATTTACACCCGACTCTTTTACACCCTTTAGGCAACTCAACGAGATCCCAAACATGATTTTGATCCATGGATTTCAACTCTTCTTTCATGGCATCGATCCATTTACTAGAATCACATCTCTCTATAGCTTGTGAAAACGTTAGTGGATCTTCACTTGTCCCAATGTCAAATTCAGATTCTTGGAGATATACCACATAGTCTGCTGAAATAGCAGGTCTCCGATCTCTCTGAGATCTGCGTAAGACTATCTGTTCTGGTAACTCCGAACTTGGTTCATCAGTGATATTATCATTCTGAGATGGGTGATCATTTTCTTGTTCCAATGTATCATTGTGATGATCAATTAGAGGAACCATTATCTTTTCTGAGGATGTAGGTATGGGGACATCTACTCGTACTTCCTCAATGATCACATCTCTAGGTTCTATTTTCCCACTGATTTCGCCAAGTTCAATGAATTTGGCATTCCCTGTTTCCACTATTCTTAGACTGTGATTAGGATAGTAAAACCTATACCCTTTGGATCTCTCTGGGTAGCCAATAAAGTACCCACTTACTGTTCTGGGATCCAATTTCTTTTCATGTGAGTTGTAAAGTCTCGCTTCTGCTGGGCAACCCCAAACATGCATGTGTCTTAAACTTGGTGTCCTACCAGTCCATAACTCGAAAGGAGTTTTTGGAACTGACTTACTAGGAACCCGGTTTAAGATATAAGTTGTCGTCTTAATGGCTTCACCCCACAATGATTTGGGTAAGGTAGAATTGCTTACCATACTTCTGACCATATCCAATAAAGTCCGATTACGCCTTTCAGCAACACCGTTCTGCTGTGGCGTCCCTGGCATCGTGTACTGTGCAACAATGCCACGTTGTTCTAGAAGTTTGGCGAATGGGCCAGGGTTACGACCCGATTCGTCATACTTTCCATAGTATTCTCCACCTCGATCCGACCTGATGATTTTCACCTTTCTATCTAACTGTCTTTCCACCTCCATGAGAAATACCTCAAGTACTGAAACAGCTTGAGATTTCTCATGTAGCAGATAGATATATCCAAACCGTGAAAAATCATCTATAAAGGTGATAAAATACTTTTCTCCACCAAAACATTCAGTGGAGAATGGTCCACATATATCTGTGTGAATTATTTCAAGAAGCTCTTTACTTCTTGTGGCACCTTTCTTAGTATGTTTGGTTTGCTTTCCTTTAATGCAATCCACACATATTTCAAGATTAGTAAAATCTAAATGCGGAAGTATCCCTTCTTTTACTAATCTCTCTAACCTTTCTTTGGAGATGTGCCCCAATCTCTTATGCCACAAGTCATAAGAATGTTCATTCATCATGTTTCTTTTAGTTCTAATACACATTTCATGGTTATGGGTATAGGTATTATGAATAAATGTATTATCGAGACAAAGTCGATAAAGACCATCGGAAAGAAACCCAGAACCAATAGATAAAGAGTCTCTGAACAAATTGAAACTACCATTGTGAAATGAAAAGGAATAACCATCAGAGTCCAATCTAGAAAGGGAAATTAAATTATGCCTCACAGAAGGCACAAAAACTGTGTTATGAAGGTCTAAACAATGACCAGTACTCAAAACTAAACGAAAAGTCCCTATGGCCAAAACTTCAGCCTTATTCTCATTTCCCATAAAAATAAATCGCTCACTGGGGCTTGGTGTTTGGCTTGTAAGGTATCCCTGCATGGTTATAGAAACATGAACATTAGCACCTGAATCTAGCCACCAAGAATTAGTAGGAACATTTACAAGGTTTGATTCAAAACATACAAGGGCAAGAGGCTTACCCTTCTTTTCAAACCAAGCCTTACGTTTCTGACACTCAGATTTCATGTGTCCATTTTTCCCACACCAGTAGCATTTGGTACTACGATGTTGAACCTGATTAACATTTCCAGGCTCCTTTCCTCTTGGTGGTCCAATTCGTTTCTTTTTACTATAATGGTGCTTTTTCTTTCCAGCTTCTTTGGTCACAAAATTAGCAGAGTAATGCCCTTGTTGTTTCAGTCTTACTTCCTCCTGAACTACCATACTTGCCAGCTCATTCACATTCCATTTATCCTTAATAGAATTATAATGCATCTGAAATGGACCATACTGAGGTGGCAATGAGTTCAGAACAAACTGAACGATAAAGGACTCCTTTACCTTCATTCCCAGGGTTTGTAATCTAGCGGCAATATTTGTCATTTCAAGGATATGCTCTTGCATTCCTTTGGCTCCATCATATTTCATGGTGGTAAGTCTAGCCATCAGTGTTCCTGCTAAAGACTTATCTGCAGACTTAAATCTCTCCTCAGTATTTTTCAAAAAACTTTGGGCATCCTCAACACTAGGGAGTGAATTTTTAATATTTTCAGATATGGTCATTTTCATGAACATTAGACTTAGCCTGTTTGATCTCTCCCACTGGTTAAATGACTCTTTCTCATCCCTGTTACTCTCTTCAGTGATGGGTGGTGGTTTTGGACTTGTAAGGGATGAGTCCAGGTCAAGGACCCCTAAGGTGAATCTGACTCGCTCAACCCACTCAGAAAAATTAGAGCCATTCAAAACAGGAACTGATGAAGTTTGTGAATGTAATGATGTCGGTACATTTACTGCAAGAAAATATTCGTCACATAATGCTTTGAGTTAGACACTTATAAACAATAATCAGAATTTAAATAATTATGGATGAACTAGTAGTATCATCAAAACCCTCCTTTGGGAGTAGATCTTAATACACAAAGTGTTCTCACCAATATTAAATTCTGTGGATGAACTAAGTGTATCATCAGAATTCTCCTTTGGGAGTAAACTCTGACATACAAATTGTTCCCTCCAACTTTTCTTTTGATGGATGAACTAGTAGTGTCATCAAAACCCTCCTTTGGGAGTAGATCTTGACATACAAAGTGTTCACTCCAACCTTAATTTGATAGATAAACTAGTAGTATCATCAAGATTCTCCTTTGGGAGTAGATCTTGACACACAAGATTGTTCATTCTATCATATCCACTTTACTATGGAATTTAATGATTGTTCACCTAAATTGAAGAAAATCTTGTACCTTTGGGCAACCAAGTTTTTCTTTAATTTTGATGAAAATCACTTATCCATATTGGATAAATAATTATATATAGCATGATAATAAGAGCCAATTCATACATGTATTTTATGTATGTAATAATAATATGCATGTGACATTTAATAAAATGTAATACATGTATTTAACAATAATATCATGCAAATAACATTTAATAAAATTTAATGCATGTATGTAACAATAATAACATGCATATAACATTTAATCAAACTTTTCATATATGTAAATAACAATAATAACATGTATATATAAATAAATAAATAAATAAAATTCAGATTTTTTTAATTAAAAAAATAATAATAATAATAATAATAATAATATTTTAATCTGACCGGTCCGGTCCAGGTCTGAACCGGACCGATTCAGAAAACCGGACCGAGATCCAAGTCAACTGGATCTGTTGACCTGGGGCGGACCTAGTGTACAGGCCCGTCTCACCTTCCCCCTTTTTTTTTTTTGTTTTATTATTGGGCTGGGCCACCTATTGGCCTGTTTGCTTTCTTTTATTGGACTGGAATTAAAAACCTCTAATGTAATGCGTTGGGCCGAAGCCCACAGCCCATAAACCTTCAGCACATGTTATGAAAACCTAACTAATCTTCTTCTTCAGATTTCCAGCGCCGCACCATCTTAGCACAGCTCAGATGCGGTGCAATTTCCTCAACAAGCATGCAGTTCATCAGGGATCACTGCATATCACGGTGGTCCTCACCGGCGAGGAGGAGAACGACAAGGTATCCCCGGCCTCCACCCGCCGCCGAGGTCCACCCCTCCTCTCCATTTTTTTTTTTTTTTTAATCTGTTCTTGTAACAGCCGCGGCCAGTGGGCTTGATAGCCCTCTGCCGCTGTTACAGAGGCACCGCGGAGGACTTCCACTCCTCCTCCCAATGCCGACCTTAGGGCAGCAACCATTCGGGGCGTCACAGACTCACAGCCCCTCATGCTGCACACTGTCGAAACCACACGGTGGCCCTTCCTCAACCCATTCTTTTCCCATTTCAGATACAATAAGTACAGTTCATGAAATCTAAAATATGTAATTCTTTAAACAATACACGCGGAAGTGAAAATAAAACCAAGGAGATGTACAGTACGGAAGAAAAAAGTAGAAAGAAAACCGAATTGCTTTTCATTAATGTGAGTGTATCGTTCTTTCTCAAATAGTAAGTATATTATTTTTTAATCTTTTTCGATATAATGAAATCACAATACACGACAATATATATTTACTGAATATCTTATTAAGATCATAAAAAATCTATAACCATGCTCTGATATCACATGTTAGATATTTTAACATGAATATTAATAAACGGATCTTCGATTTCATATGATCCACAATAATAAACAGTAATAAATAAATGCGTACCTTTCTCCATCAGTTTGATGAAGAATTAAATCTGGCTATGAGAGAAGGATCACCCTAGCAACTTTGCCTCACAAGTGTCTCACGATGGCAAAAGGCACTCTAATGTTGTAGGTGAGAACCCTTTAATCCCTCAGTGCTATTTATAGATTTCTGACCATCAAGAAATCTAAGAGTTTGTATCTGACTATAATTAGAGATAGAGTTTTAATCTTATCTCTTAGGATTTCTGTTATCCCGTTATCACTCATCTTTAATCTGATAAACTTGAGCTATTTCAAATTTTATTAAGATGAGTGTGTGGGACATAGAGTTTAAATAAAACTCTTACAATTCTATCATAAAATAATCAGAAATTCTATCTTTTTAGTTCAATATAATAAAATGTCCTTTTGGCTGGTAGTTAATTCATTTTCTGGTTTGTGAAACGTGCATGGTTGAATATGGATCGATCATATAATATATCCGTCGAGAATAAAGCAAGGAATTAAATTAATTCATTTGTTTTGAACATTAATTAATTTTTTTCTTAAAACAAACCCATTTTGTACCCTTTGCTTTTTGTTTTTTTGTTTTTACTTTTATTTTTTTTATTTTTATTTTTTTTTCACTGTCATCCAGGGCTAAAGGTCCCAATTAAGGAAGTGATTAATCTACCTAGGAACTGGCTGGAAATAATATTCTAAACACAAATTGCATTCACAATCCCGGTACATATAAATAGATATATATAGACCTGATCTGGACCATAATTAGAAAAGAGAAATACAACATATAATTTTCTGGATACATGCATACTACAACGTTATTTTTTATTCCATATAAGTCTCGCAGCTTAATATTACTTCTGTTCCTTACAAAGGAGCAGATCCACCATAAGTACTGTGGGATGCTGCAAATTAAGAGCCACATTTCAGACATTTATTCTTTATTTGGTCCAGAAAGGCCATATGTAAACATCCAGATAACGATTATCCTCTTTTTGTCAGAGAAATAGTCACATTCATGATGCTGCTGCTCTCTTTGCAAACGCTTCCAGCAAGAATTTCTTTGTACTTGCGGAAAACCTCCTCTATGATTGCATCTCCAAAATGACTAACAAGGAAAGGTTCAACCACAGCTCTTACGCACATTGCCAAGTCGGCAACTGCCTCAGAGAAGTTGCGTTCACCAAACATACTACTCCATTTGAGTTCAGAAACCTCCAAGCGATCAATCGAGAAATAATTCTCCATCAAAACTACAGATTTCACCTCCGACGCAGATGGCGCATAGTGAGGTAGGTTGAAGGAGTCCAGTTTTTCTTCTCCAATAAGTCCCTATATATATATATATCATATATAGATCATGAAGAACATATGTTACATGATAGATATATATATATTATATATATATCTATTCTATTATATTAAGTTGCTATCTAGTTATGAATAGTGACTTCTGTTATTTTTTTGTTAATTTTACTTGTTTTTCCTTTAAGTTCGTTAAGTCTTGTTTTACCAAAATACCCTTAAGACCCTTGACCATTTAACATGTAACTTCCTTGTCGAATTTAATGAAGAATCATGTTTTACCAAAAGGTCTTTAAGATCCTTAACCGTTTGACGTATAGCTTATTTATAAAATTTAATTAAGGATCATGTTTTACCAAAAGGTTGTTAATAGCCCCAAGGCGCACATGAATTAAAGTTTCTTTTTTCATGTCCTTTTTGTTCTGACACTATACTCATTTTCCTTTCTTTTTGTTTCACTTTTTTTTATTAAAAAAATTAAAATAATTTTACTCTTTAGAACATAAAAGCTTTAGATTATTTCCATTGTAAAATTCAACTTTAAGTAAATTTAATTAATAAAATACTTAAAACACTCAATATGTAATATTAATTATTCATTTAATTAGAATATAATTATTATTAATATTATAATTAGTAGAACTCTAAAATGTGATAAAAATAAACATTAAAAAATTATTAAATTAATAATATTTAATTATTATATAGAGAGTAAATAAATAATTCAATATGGATACATACTAATGCTTACATTTTGCTGAAGTTTAGATTATTTTTTATCTTGATTTTTTGCCTTTATTTAACCTTATATTTTATTTTCCCAAACATATAAGCTAGTGACTTTTACACTTTTTTTTTATATTATTTAAATCATTATTCAGGCACATCCCGGGGCCAATGCACCTAAGGTCGTTCCCGTGTGTGTGTATACATTTATATATATATATATATATATATGTATATGTGTGTGTGTGTGTATCAATATGCAATAGAGATGGTTACGTACCTTATCGACCATGTCACAGAGTGCGATAGCTAAAACCTCCCAAATGTAACAACACTCTTTGGTGGATGGATCCTCGCTTTTTCTCCCCAAAAACGTTAAAACCATTCGCCCTCCTACCGCCAACTCCTCTGCACGAGACTTCAAAAACATTGAGAAATCTTTTTGAAACTGCGCATAGTAAGCCTTTGCCACATTTGGAGGGCTTGTGCTTGAGATGTAAATGCTCCTTTTGTTATTCTCCAAATGTTCAGGAACCTAATTATGAACAGAAACAATAGTATTAATTATGTATTTCGTGGTTTTAAGTGCTCCAATATTCCACATATTCAAATTATTAGAAACTTATTATCTAGAGTAAAGAATTTATGGGAGGAGCTCAAAGGGCAAGCCGACTTGATTTAAAATCTTGATTGGTGTAGGTCAAGAGGTCGAGACTCTACTTACACAATAATACTTAATTCGGCGCCATCTTCAAGGTTTGAAACTCTACTTACAGTACTCATGCATGCAATCCCATTAGGTCAAGGTTTGAAAAGTACTCCAGTTTGTCCGCTTGTATCCCTAGTCGGCTGAGGAACTAATTTTTAGTGACTCGTTTGTTTATTTTCCTTAAAATCAATACTTTTATTTCTTCATTTCTTTTTGAAAATATTTTAGTTCATAGTGATCAACATAATGCAAACATCACATTCATATCTACATTCTATTTTTTCATTTGACAAAAAAAGTTACCTGAGATAACCAATGGAGGCTATACGAAGAAAATGTAAAATGGAGACTCTTTTTGGGAAAAAGCCTGCCATAAAAGGAACCTGGAACTCCCGAGAAGAAAAATGAACCAGCATCCACCCCCAGTTGAGAACTGAACTTTTTCTGGAAGCTTGGCAATAACTTGAATATGACATTAAAGTCATTTTCAGGAAGGTCATTCAAGAACACTTGATATTCAGGTGACTGTTGGCCTTGTTGTCGGCGAAGCTTTTCCACTACCTTGATAAGTTCAGAAACTGCAAACAAAGTATTAGGTCCAGAAGAACAACCAAAGTCTGCAATGACTAGGCTGCTTGGTGAAGTACTATTGTAGTAGAGATTGGTTATAGCTTCCTCTATGATGGGCATCGTCATAGATATCACCTTCAGCTGTCGAAAATCCAATAAAAGAATTTCGATGAGTTAATCAACAAGCATGATGCCTAAAAGTTGCGTAGATAACTAATTGTCATCAATCAATTATTTTGACAATGGAATGAAAAATATATTAATTATTAGTATACAAATACATATGCATATGCGTGTGCGCGCACACACGTTACGTACACTCATATAGGTAATGGTGTGTGTGGAGGGATAGCTAGGTTCACCTGAACTTTGGAGTTCTTTGCATAACTTGTTTCTCCCATTCCTGCATTCATGATTTCCATTTCTCGTACTCTCTCTTTTTGTGATTTGGTAGCTGATAAGTGAGTTTGTGCTTATTGTGTTGTCGTAGAGGTACCCTATTTATATTGGTAGATACGACCACTTTCTCAAGAACTAGTATACTCTTAATTTGTTTTACTGATCATAAGGCTCGTGAATTAACACTCGTTTAGAATATGATATTTAGTGGTCTTTAATTTGTCGTCACTCATTAAATCATTTCCATGTACCATCTACCAACTACACATCTTGCATTTAATATCGATCCAATTCTGTATTTAGGCCTATAAACGCGGACTCGTGCTTTATATGGAAACTTTTGAGTTAAGCCAATTTAAGGAATATATATATATAATTAAAAAAATTAAGAATTAATAAAGAAAAACCTGATCAAAAACTGATTGAACTGGACCAAATTGATAGGTTCAGTCTAGTTTATACGCAGTCTGGTGAGATATGTACCAGTTCTTAAGAACCTAATTAAATACGGCTCTAACTCATTAAATCATTTTCATCTACCATGTTGGAACTACTCATCCTGAATCTAATATTCTTAATTAATTCTGTCAAGGAAATATGTTCACTTGAAAATCTAAACGACGTTTTTTATACACTTTCGCTTGAAAATCTCAACGTGTTTCTAATTAACTGCTCGTATGAGTAGTCTTGCCAGCTAGCGTACGTTATCCATCTGCTTTATATATTCGCTTAGAAAAATATATATATATATATTTATTATTATTTTATTTATTTATTAAATCAGGTTAATTTATAAATTTATTTTTATATAATTTTTTTATATCTAAACTATTTTTATTTATTTATTTCAATTTTGATTTGTTAGAGACATGGCCCATGCCATTGATTTCTCAGCTCCTAATTGAATAAATTTCTCCAATAAACATAATGCTGACGTGTAAGGATTATTTTATTTACAAGTTTCGTTGCACACAGCCTGGTGTGTTAGCAGAGTAGTACTTGTTGTGAGGCTCATTCAACTCAAAACAAAAATCAAAACACCAATTATTTATAATATATATCTATATGTATATGCACTACATTGCTATTCTACTCTCGTTCTACTATGTAAAATATGATAAATTACATAATGAAATAAAAATAAGATGAGAATATAGAATTTGGCATTACTTTTTTTAAAAATAGTTTATGTAGAACACTTCTATAGACTATATCAGCGGCACGTTTAGAAAAATTTAATTAATAGCGCTCTATACTTTTCCTTGTTTGAGATTCGGCTGTTGTGCGTTGTGACGTTTAGGCTTAACGCGGACTCGTGCTATATATGAAAAGTCTTGAGTTAGCCAATTTTAGGGGTGTAACAAATAATCAGAAAATCGGTTGAGTCAAACCAGACCGGATTGAATTGATAGGTTCAATTTGATTTGTAAGCAGTCTAGTGCGATACCAATTTTGAAGAATTTAAACAGGTTCAATACCCATTTTCATAAAACCAATTTAAATGAATAGGATCGGTATATATATATTTAAAAAAAATATATATTATATTATATATTTATATGTTAAATTGCTAATTCTAATATATCATAAAATTCTTTTATATATATATATATATATAAAGAGGATAGTATCTAAATTTTATTGATAACCATCACTTATGGCAGAGAAAAAAAGTAATTACGACCCGAGACCTAGGAGTTATAAATATTAAAAAAGGTCCAAACCCAAGCCTCAAAAAAATTCTTAGAAACTCAACTACAATACAATTGCCACAAAGAATACAAGAAATTAAGAACAAAGCAAACAACCTACGAGAAAAAAAAAAGCACATGCATATAAATACGATAAGAATTAACCAACTGCAAAATTAAAATATACCTGATAAGGAAAATCTCAAATAAGGAAAACCAATTCCATCCATGTGAAGAAAAACTCTTAATTTATTAATCAACGGAACTCGGTCACCAAACCAATCCAAAGTTAAACCCCTTGCACCCAGAAAAATTGACACTAATGTATCCACAGATAAGAGAGACCAAATTTATCCATACGGAGAAGACTTCTTAATTTGTTAGGAACCATATAATAAAATTCTAATCTTATTATTAAAATCTATTAATCTTATAACATAAGATTAATATAACATGTAATATAACATAAAATTAATCATATAATTTTTAATATAACATATAAATTTTAATTTTATTATTATAAAATTAATATAACATATTTTATCTAAACACTGCTACCGGTACGTTTGTATAAATTAATAACATTTATTTAAACGTCACCATTAAGACGTTGGCCCATTTTATAAATCAACCAGGTTTATCTAAACTCTACCACTTGTACTTTTTCGGTATTATGGATACTAAAAAAAAAAAAAACATACAACAAGAGCAGTGGCTGCCAATTTTGACCAGCAACATCAACATGTGTTTGATTTATTGGCAGTTGGTGCTGTAAGAGATTAGGTACATTTATTGGCAGGTGTTCTTAGAAATTTAGACACACATTAATTGATCTAAAAAGGCGATCAATTAATGTGCAGAAGAAAGAGTTTTAGAAAACTCACCTCTATTTTTTATGACTGGTTTTTTGATTTTTTTGTAAAAAAAATTGTATAAGATATAAACACTCTACTACTGTGAAAAGAATATTTTATAGAATATTTTATTTCTAGCACTTCTTTAAAAAGAAAATTTAAACTCAGATCAGTATATGCACACAGAAAAAGATGTTACAATTATAAAATATTTTCAAAAATAAAAATAGTAAAACGTTTTACAAAGAAATAAACTTTTTCAAGGAAAAGAAACTATTTGGTGGAAAATTGAAAAGAAGGAGAAAAGGAAAATCTAGATAAAGTTTTCCAAAGTATATCCGACTCTCCGGTAAGTATTTTGGATTGTTTTATTGTTTTACATAAATCTTAAAGATATTTTTAGAAACATGCATGTCAGAATGTATCATTCTGTGTGAAATGGATTTAATGCGTGATACATGAAAGGCTGTAAAAGATGTCGTAGGAATCGTGAGAGAAGCCTTCTCCCACGGGACCCTAGAAATTTTATGGTTGTGGTTACGTCGTTATCGAGGCAATTACTATTGGACTAGTTATGGGCCCTAGGTAGGCCTAGGTTTGGAGTCTATCTATACTTCTTCTAGAAGGAAAGTGAAGCTAGAACACTCTTGCTTTCAAGATTAATAGTGCACGTTGTTCATAAGAATGGAGGTTTATTTGAGGAAATTAAGAATCTATCAAGTAGGTTTGAAGTTATGTGATAGATTTATGTACGGTGCATGTATGGCATTAAATGATGACTAGTGGACTATATCTTACGTTCTGTAGGTAATGTGTATGTATCACCCAACAATAATTATAGATAGTGTATATGTAAATATTTCGTAATTATTTAAAAAAAAAGTTATTATTAAAAATTTAATTTTTTTTATGTACACATCATATGTAAACTTTAAAATACTACCCATTTACAAGTTCTCTACAATTTTTTTAAAAAAATAATATTTTTTTAAAATATTTATTTTGATTTTGATTTGATGTGTTTAAAATTTAAAAAAATATTATTTATTGATATATTATAAATGAATTGTAGATAAATTGTAAGGATATCATCTCCCTTAAAAAGGTATTTTTAATAATATTATAATTTTTTTAAAATATTTGAAATCATTAAAATATACATTAAAAAAATAAAAAATTTACCTTATCGGCCATGTGTGGCTGTAGAGCCTAACGTGCATATAAGCATGTGAAACATGCTTTTTCACAAATTATGTATATAATAAAGTTGAAGGACACCACCAAATAAACAGTATTATGATTATTTTTTGTGAAAAAAAAATATAGTTGTAAGTATAATTATGTATTAATTTATCTATCAATATGATGTGATTGGTTAAAAAATAAATTTTATTAAAAATAATATTAATTTAAATTTTAAATATGAATAAATTAATATTAATATATAAATTAATACATGACTATACTTTTATATATATATATATATATATATATAGTAAAATCACCTTCTTCGTCTTATTGCATGAGGTTTGCACGATTCTGCTCGGCGGTGACGTAATCGAGTTCCAAGTCATGAGACGTAGAAGCAGCAGTACACAAATTAGTCACGGCACGTCTGAGCTAGAGATCATTCTCATGTCTTTTCAAGTTTTGTGCTTGCTCATGGAATCCCGGCTTTTTCTCTTGCCTACCACCCTGTAGTCCTTAAAAAGAACAGAAAATACTACCCCTTGTCCATTGACCCTGTTACATGACCATTATTATATGGTAATGTTACTTTATTATTCTTTTAATATATATATATATATATTTTTAAGCAAGTGATTTTATATATATAAAACTCTACGGGTATAAGATATAAAATTTAAGAAGGATAAGAGTCTCAATAATCATTTCAAAACAAACAAAAGTAACACCAAATAAAAAAAAAAGGGAGTTTCAAAGCCAAAAACTTTGCTCCACCCAATCCCACTAACGAGATGCCGCTTAAAGCAGTTTTAAAATAATCTGATGAATAAATTATTAAACTACGACTTAAAGCCGTAGTTGAGAAAGATGCGATGCTTTTTGTTGATCTGGTCCGACTGAGGGAGATTTCCATAATCATTTTATCTTGATCTTTAGTTAGGAAAAACGGAACCATAAGGATGTAAAAACTAGATAAAGTGCCGATACACTAACAAAAAACCGTCACTAGAGGTGGTGGCGCGTGAGCCACCCTATGCAGAGAAATGTAACCGGTTCTGAGAGATCGGGGCCGCTGGCCCAAACGGAGCCGCGTGTGGCAGCAGGAGACTCGCCCATTAACGGCCTCGCTTGGGTTTTACACGCATAGACAAGCTCGCGTGAGAAGAACATGCCACACTAATCGGCAGTTTTCTACTACCTTCCGACAAATCGACTGCTAGGGAGTCCAGAGGTAGGGCGCATGTTGGTCTACAAAGTTCGGCGAGCAGCAGATCGGGACACCATTGTGCTACAGGCAAAAGTTTGAAAAAAAAAAAACCCTATATAGACACAGCCTAAGGAGGATGGACAGGCGGAGGGCGGAAGGAGCCGAAGCTCCCCCTGGGCAGAGCGGCTATGGCTGGCTGACTGGGCACTGGTTGTTAGACAGAAAACGCTAGAGAAAAAAGTTTCGTTCTAGGTTGCATAGCCTTTATACTTCTTTTAATATTATTTTATTACTCAATTTTTTTTTTCATTTTGATTTTTAAATTTAGATTAAAAATATTTAAACATGACCTTTTTGTATAATTTAAAAGAAAATAAATTCAATTAACCAATCTAATCATGCGATTTGATTAAAAAACAAATTCAATTTTATCAAAATTAACGGAAAAAGTAAAAGAATATCAATTTTTATAAAATTAATTTTTTTTAAAAAATAAATTACATAATTACGTTAGTTGATTAAATTTATTTTTTTAGATTATACAAGAAGGTCACGTTCTGAAATTTTTAATCTAAATTTAATGAACAAAATGAAAAAAAAATAAAAATAAATAGTAAACAACAGTAAAAAATGTGTAAAGATATCATTACCCATATTATATTCCCATGAAATTAAACAAACTCTACCATTAGTTTTTGGGAAAGGAAAATGTTTTGTATAGTTGTAAGCATATGTTCATGTTTCGCATATTTATTTAAAAAAAACAAATCTATAATGATGAGACGTTTCACTTTTTGTCAAATAAAATAGGGGGAGCTAGCTTGCATACTTAACACTATAAAACTATTATTATTATTTAAAGAGTAATGTTACATACAGTTATTGTTATATATTTTTTGTGCATTTCACTAATATGATTAACTGGATTAATTTTTTTTTAATACACAACTAATCATATTACTAGAGTGCATCAAGGAATCTGTAAAAATGATTGCACATAAAATTTTTATTATTTAAAATGGCTAGTGAACTCAGCAACCGGCCTAATTTCCTGGTTCTTTCTACGGCAGGCTTTTCCCAAGCAAAACTCTGCATTTTATCCATTCTTCTTATAGCCTCCAATGGCTGTCTAAGGTTATTAACTTTTTGTATAAAAGATTGGAACATCTAGTACGTACTCCCATACCAGATGATACAGAATGGATGAAAGTGGACATATTTAAAACCAATACAAGATATATATATATATATGTATATGTGTATATATATGTGTATACATACACACACTACCAAAACAAGTTTTCATTTTAATATCTTGAATTTTATGTATGGATAGTGCTAGGGCCACCGAGAGTGGTCCCGACATTGCCCACGGATAAAGCCAATTCTCTTTTCTTTTTATGAATTTGTTTAATCTCTTTAAATATTTAAAAAAATAATTACAACATTATTAAAAAAATACTTAATTATTAAGTAAAACAAAAAGAATCGAGACCCATTGTCGGGACCCATTATCAGGAGAAGAAGCATTTTCCTTTTATGTATATAAGAAGCTAGCCTAGTTTCCAATTTGAGCTGTGAAAGGAATCCGCAAGTGTTTTGGACTTCAAAATTGAGGATTATATATGTATGTAGATTTATTAAAAGAAATATATGCATAGTCATATGAATAAGTCCGGTGCATGGAAATTTTAAAGATAGAATAGACGAATCCAACAATTTTACATGCAATTCCACTTTTTTATGCCTAAGGATATATCATAGAGGTCCCCAATTTCTACTTATGATGAAGATAACCTCTGCATTCAGTTAATTGATTATAAGCAAAGAAACAAGTAAAGGAATTATCTTTTTTAAAGAACTAGGGATGGAGAAGTCCACAAAGTCTTTCATCATAGATACTTTTGCAAACATCAAACAAATTTGAATCACAATGAAATAAATTTATTGCAACAGAGTGTGTCTGTCTTACGGATCACTTCAGAAGTGATTGTTGCTTTTAATTAGGTTCCTAAGCAAGTGGAGAGCAACAAAGGGAACATTTACATGGCAAAAACAAGCCCGCCAAGCGTACTAGGGCTTACCATGCATAGGTTCAAAAAGATTTCTCAATGTTTTTGAAGCGTCGTGCAGAAGAGTTGGTGCTAGGTGGACGAATGGTTTTAACATTTTTGGGAAGAAGAAGTGAAGATCCATCAAGCAAAGAGTGTTGTTACATATGGGAACTTTTGGCTATTATACTCAATGTAATGGTCTCCACGGAACTAAACTTTAAAAACTTTTTTGTTTTTTATTTTTTACGTATAAATAGTACAGAAAATTTTCATATAGCAATTCCCTATTAGTAGCTAAGAAGGAAAGATATTAAAGCTTCACAGCTTAAACCTATGTTTAATTCTCTACAATCCTTACAGGGACTCATAGAAGAAGACAAAATGGATTCTTTCAACATTCCTCAATACACACCATCTCCATCTGAACTGAAATTCAAAGTTCTGACAGAACGATCCTTCTTCATTGATTACCTAGAGGTATCTGAAGTGAATTGGAGCGTTAATAATACAAGTGAAATAAACTCATCTGATGATCAGTTTTACGATGACGGTTATCATGTTGCAAAGTGTATTGAGAGCTGTGGCTGAACTCTTGCTTGTTAGTCACTTTGGAGATGCAATCATTGAGGAGGTTTTCAATAGATATAGGGAAATTCTTTCCGATCGAATTTCTAAAGAGAACACTAGCTTTTTCAATGTGACTGTTTCCTTGATAAAAAAAGGAATGATCATGACCAAGATATATACATTATGGCTTGCTTAATTTGCGTACCAAACACTAGCTAGAAGTACTACTGTCATATTTAGTTTGAAATAAGGTGGTTTCTTCAACTAATTAGCTTTTTCATCGCACGAATGACCATCAATGAATCATGCACCTAGCTATGTAAGGTAGGGTACGGTACGTACTTCTCCAAGAATGGTTATGTCGTTCCAGTTAATTATTGTATTTTTCTTTTCTAATTTCGGTGCAGGGGGCGTTCATTAATATATTATCCAGTACTAGTACTGCATGCTTTGTTTTTAAATGTGTGCTGAGTTATGTGTATGAAAGTTTCCCTTGGAATTTTCTTTATCGTCCTTATAATATGTTTTGTATATATTTTTTCTGGCATGATCAATATATATAGCAGATTCCCAGAAACCGAAACATGCAATTTGGTTATGTAGATAATTGATCATCTGATGTGAATTTCAATCGACTCGCTTTGAGACCCAACAACAATATTGAAAAACAAATCCAAGAAAGTCAAATTCAAGTCTATGGATGGAGGAATCTAGACCCGTTGAGATCTCGTTTTAAGAACTAGATTATATGAAAATCTAGACCCGTTGAATAACTCGTCTCAAGAACCTAGATTACAAAAGAGGAACGCCACAAACGTTGTGATTTACCTTTGATAAGTTCAAACTTTCAATCAAAAATAAGAGGAGATAAACTCAACTCACAATGAATAAAATTCATCAATTTCAATAATGTTTTTTTTTTTTTTCTCAAATGAGGCTATAAAGTATAAAGTGGTTTAAATAACAATTCACAAAAACCCTAGTGAATAGTACAATGGGTACTGTAGCGTAGTTCTAAAACCCTAATTCACTTAAAATAATAACTTTTCAAATATGCTCTTAACCAAAATACGAGGTCTTCCCAAAAACTCTAGTTCATTAGAAACAAGACATGTGGGCTGGATATCCACAAGCCCAATTATTATAAATTAATTCCTATGACTAATAAAACAAGTCATTTTAATGAAATAAATAAATCCATGACCTTCAATAACAATAGGCCCAAGTCGTGTCTTCCACAACTTGGATTAAGTGGATCAAAATTGGTTTTGGCTCTTGCTTGCTTTATCCCAATTGGATTGCACCAATTCTTACATTGTTTCCTTGATCTTCGTGACTTTTAATCTTTTAATTGATCCTTAAGACTTGGTCCACCTTGGGACCTATCATCATCTTATCTTATATAATCATTACAGTTTTATTAAAATTTTACACAAAATATAATAAATAAATTAAATTTTTTAAATTTCAAAATAAAAAAGAAAAAATAATATTAAAATAAGATTTTATTTAACTTTCAATTTTTATCTCATTACATCTCGTCTGTGTAACCAAATAAAGTCTAAAAGAGGAGGTTATAGACTTATATGAAAAAATGATCTGTATAGGAATAATAAAAAAGAGGTAATATATCATGTAAATCATAAACTAATTTTTATATTTTGTTAAATAATGTATAGCAGTAACGTCATATAATTAAAAATTTTAAAGTAACGCAATTATATACTATGGAACCAGCTATACAGCTATTAAATCATGTGGAGTTTTTTGTTAAATATATTTTACCCAAATAATTACAAATTATCTAATGTAAATAATATATTTTAATTTAATTTGTTGAGATAAATTAGGAAAATAAAATGTAGTTACCGTAATTTAATTTAGAAGAAAAATTTTAAATTTTGTAAATTAAATAGTAAAATTTAAATAATATGTATATTACTATGTATATTGTATATATACATAATATTTTATATTATTATTTAAATAATATGTATATTGTATTCTATAAATATATATACTGAAAATATAATTCTTAACCGTCTTGAAAATAAAAGAGCTAGAAATCAATGGTAGTACGGGCCTTATACACGATCTAGGAGGGGTATGAGGATAGAGGAGTGGGCCGGCCCTATAGATGGCCGTATATGTAGATCAGTAAGGTCGGATTGATCCGTTAATTAAATGTTGGTCTTATGGAAAATTATGGTGACAAATTGACAATCTCTCACTTTTCTTTACGCTAAATCCGGAATTCTCAATTTTGTGAATTTGATTTCAGAGTTCTAAAACATTTAAAAATCTGAGACCTCCACACATTTCTGCCAATTTGTTTTCAGAAAATGTTTATTATAATGTAACGTCGTTACAAGAAAACTGTTTATTAATTATAGTCTGTTATTTTTCTAAAAAATGATCATTTCTTATTAAAATGACTTTATTTTCATTGCAATTAAGAATCATTTTCGTTACAAATAATTCGTCACAAATGCTTTTAATATTATAATATGTATCTTATTCTATGTACTTACAATAAAAACTAAAAATAAAAACTCAAGTTAAAAACAGAGAGCAAAGAAAAGAATATTATTAAAAAAATAAAAAATGGTCCTAGAAAAGGAAAACCTCATGAGTAGTTCTACGGAGCATTCACTGTAGCAGTGCACTCAGTGCACTCACTACGTGGATGCTACTGTAGCAATAATTTTTTTTTTAATTTTTTTTATTATTATTTTTTCTTTTTAGAAAATGCCCAAAACGTGCGTTTTGATGGGTTTTGAAAGTCTATTTGTTGACATTCGAAATCACCCCGCGAAATTGCTTGCCTCCTCCCTCGACAGCAACCCGCGCTAGGTCCGACGTACCCAGCTCCACCAGTCGACGCCGGCTCTCTCGTCAGCGCCACCGAACGACGATCGTCCGTCTGGCCAATGCCTCTGGTCCCTGCAAGCTTGTTGAACAGATTAGTAATTTTGTGCATCCAGCGACAGTGCAGAATGGTGGAGGAAGGTTTCGCCGGTGCCCCTGCTCTCGCCGTTAGTTAAGAGTCTAAGGTCCATTTTTTCTTCCATATAGAACTTTGTTCTTGTGTACTGAGATAGGTCAATCTAGGGTTTAATGGGATGGATGTTCCGGGATTTAGGGCATGGAGAAAATTTTTTTTCTTTTCTGAACTTGTTGTTGATGGAAAGGTGCCGATTTTGTTTATTTTTTAGCTTTAGTGTGCTGTTTCCTTGCTGTTTCCGCACGGGTATACTGACTGCATTTTAGCTGGTATACGAGCAATGGATTTCTGCAGCACGCACATTACATGATGGCCTGTTGTTGGATTTCTCTGTTGGGCCCCTGAAGATCACTTCCTGAACTTTCTTCAATAGGTAGATGTAATGAAACCCTGCAAAAAATAAGGAAACTCTCTGGCATAAATGAATGGCATGATGAAGTTTTAAAAATGAATGGTAAATAGAATATGAACACAGAGTTCAACTTTCTGTCGAGTGAAAAACACTATGATGAAATTTCTTATTTATGTCGAGTGAAAAACACCACACTTATTGTATAAACATTTTATCAAAATATATACAAGTGTACATATTCTATTTTAAGAAGTAAAGTTTAACTCATATTTTATTTTAAGTTGGAATGCTAAACTTAAGCCTACAATTACTAAGCATTTAGTTGATAACTGTGTAGCTGATACAGAGTATTTGGCTGTTGTTACATGCACATTTTCAGCCTTAAATTAGGTCTTGTGAGCTTGATCTTGATTTGCTTGATTTGTGGTGTGGTGTCTTCCCTTATATGGCATTCACACATGCAACGGATTTAATATGAGCTGGATAAAAAAATATTTGGTTCTGCATCCAATATTCTTTACTTCAGATTTATTTACACCATAAGTTTGTAAGTTTTCACAACAGATTAATGTTCAAGAGTAAATAAAACGAATCAAAAACATTTTAAGTTGGGAAAAATGTGTGCTTTAATAAGGACAGATTAAGTATTCTTGGGTTCCACCCACAAGGAACCCTTTATTTTGAGAACTCTCTACAAGAGAACTTGAACTTTTTTATAATAATATGCTCACTAAACAAATGATAATGCACAGTTTTGTAATTAAAGGCATCTTATATAGTTATTTGGCTTCAGGTAGCCTATCCCATCAAAAAGTGCTTATTATATATATATATAATTGTTCATATATATATATATATATATATATTAACGGGCCATACATCAAAATTTTTGTGTGTGAGAAAGAGAAAGAGAGAGAGATGAAGGAAATGAAAATTCAGATCGGCCATACATGTTTTTTTTGTCTTTTCTTGATTAAGTTTGTGGGTTTTTTTTGGTCTTTTCTTGAGTGAATGGGAATGGATTTTTTTTTAACAAATTTACTTGCTTTATGATAGGTAGCTGGGGTCTACTTCTACTGTATGTAAAGATGTCATACCCTACGTCACACAATCCGGTAGAGTTTAACCCATTTGATGATTCATTTCAGGTTCGTTTATTTGAATTTTTAAATTCCTTACACCTACATTTTATAAAGTTTAGAGTATTTTGCCTAACAATGTGTTTCTTTCAGCAGATGCCACCATATATACATTCCCCGCCACCGAGTAATCTAGACCACCTGAGTTAAGAAGCTCCGTTGGCGTCGAATGTGCGTACTAGTGCAAAATATGAACAAAATGTTGGAAGTCCATTCATGATGACTGATGAAAGTTTGCATGACGCCGATGGTATTAGAGTTTTGTTTGCTTAGATTTTCCGCTATTTTCAAAACGATACTAATCGCTACTAATCGCTCCATATGTTTATTTTTTTAGAAATGCTCTTCGACATAAATGAAGATATAGATGAAGAAGAAGATTTAGAGGGTACCACTGTTGTTTCGGATGATGAGGTTCGAGTTGAAGCACCAAGGTCGGGTATGGAATTCCCCAGTGCGAAAGAGGTTAAGACCTACTACAAGCAATATGCCAAGCAAGAGGGTTTTGGTGTATGGTCATTTAGGACTAGGAGAGATGATGAAGGGAGACCGGTGTACGTGACATTTGGTTGTTCCCGTGGCGGGAAGTACCAACCTAAGGGTAACAATATCTCGAGGCCACGGCCAACAACCAAAACAGGTTGTAAGGCGAGGGTAAATGCGACTTTGAATAAGAATGAGAAATGGGTATTCACCACTGTTGTAAATGCGCACAACCACATCACTGTGAGCCCCAAGAAGACAAGACTTTTGCGATCTCACAAGTGTCTTGATGAATACAGTCAAAGGATTCTCAAGCTTAATGATAGAGCTGGTATACGAATGAGCAAAAATTACTATTCACTTGTCGTTGATGCAGGGGGTTTTGACAATCTTCAATTTCAAGAGAAAGATTGTCGAAATTTTATTGATAAGGCGCGACATTTGAGGTTGGGCAAAGGAGGTGGCGACGCCCTTAATCAGTATTTTCAAAGAATGAGAGATCAGAATGACGGTTTTGTCTCTAATATGGACGTGGATGATGATGGAAGGTTACGGAACATGTTTTGGGCTGATGCTCGGAGTCGAGCGGCCTATGAATATTTTGGCGACGTTGTAACTTTTGATACAACGTACCTAACAAATAGGTACGGGATGCCGTTTGCCCTATTCGTTGGTGTTAACCATCATGGGCAGTCCATATTATTAGGAGCGGGGTTGCTTTCAAATGAGGACACAAATACTTTTATCTGGTTGTTTCAAATGTGGTTAAGTTGCATGAATGGTAAGGCACCCAAAGCTATCATAACCGACCAAGATTGGGCAATAAAGAATGCTATTGCATGTGTATTCCCCCAAACTAGACATAGATATTGTTTATGGCATATTATGCGCAAACTTCCAAAGAAGTTAGGGTCTCATGCCAAATTCAATGCGGGGTTGAAGACTGACATTCAAACTGCATTATATGACTCACAGACTACTACAGAATTTGAGGAAAATTGAGGTCAACTACGTGCGAACTATGATTTGGTCGGCAATAAATGGCTTCATTCGTTATATGAGGAAAGGTCTTCTTGGGTTCCAGCTTACTTGAAGAGTGTATTTTGGGCTGGTATGAGCACGACCCAACGGTCTGAAAGCATGAATGCTTTTTTCGACGGCTATGTCCATTCTGGAACAACGTTGAAAGAATTTGTGGACCAGTTTGATAACGCCTTTAGAAAGAAGGTCGAGGTAGAGACAATTGCGGATTTCAATTCTACCAACCAAACTATTCCCTGCTTGTCTCATTTTAACATCGAGATGCAATTTCAAAACTTATATACGAATGCAAAGTTCAAAGAGGTCCAAGGAGAGTTGCTGGGCCTAATGTGTTGCAATTGTTAGTTGGTAAGCACACACGGGTGCATTTTAAAATATGATGTCTTGGATGAAATATCTATTGATGAGCACATTAAACCAGTCCAATACTCTGTTTGCTATAACGAGGAGGAGGTGGAGGTAAAATGCTCATGTGCACTGTTTGAGACGAGAGGGATTCTATGTAGGCATGCACTTAGAGTTTGTCAATTGAAGAGAATTAATGTGTTGCCTGACGTATATGTCTTCGCTTAGAGTTTGTCAATTGAAGAGAATTAATGTGCTGCCTGACGTATATGTCTTGGATCACTGGAGAAAAGACATTAAGAGGAGATACACCTTACTTAGAAGTAGTTACGATGACTAGCGGGACAGATCAGATGCCAAGAATTATGAGCTTGTGGTTAAAAGATGTTCGCAATTGGCAACCAAAATTTCCTCAGATAATGAAAAAGTCAGTGCATTCCTGCGTGTTGTTAATGACTTTGAGACAAAATGTGAAGGTTCAACACTAGAGTCGACATGCGAGCAAACGAAGGCACAACCAAAGGTGGTCTTGGAGAAGGGTAAGAAAATATTAAGCCCCATCGTGGTCCGAGGGAAAGGGAGACCCCCAAGTAAGAGGGAGGTTCCACCTGTGGAAAAGTTGGCAACAAAGAGGAAAAAACCGGTAATTAATAAATTTGTCTCATGCCTAGTTGGGTTTTCGAATATTCTGATTATTCTATATGCTCACTTTTGTTTTCGAACATAGACATGCAGGAAAATTTTGGGGGATGCAGATGCAACACAATTGGAAGACAATACGAGATCTCAAGAACCCCAAGTTGATGATGGAGTTTGTGTTGGAACGCAAAGCAACATTCTCACACAATCAACCTAGCCGTCTAATGAGGTTAGAGCTATTGCATCAAGTTAGAGATGCTTGTACGTAATTTGCATGTGTATGTCGTGGATAAATTATTATTTATAGTTTGTAACAATTAATTCTTTTGATGCATTTATGGTTTTAGGGGTGTTAAAAAACGTTGTAATTTTCCTGCAGCTGAATTGTGTCTAACGTGATGCATTTATAGTTTTAGGGGTGATATCTGGAGCAATTACTGCTAATATCTGGAGCAATTACTGCACTGGTTAATGACAAGTGAATTCTTGCACTTGGACTGCCACTTCCTTTTGGTGAAGATGTAATTGTATACAAATGCATTTTTTGTACACCTGACTTGTAAAGGCTGTAGGATTCAGCATTCAATATGGGGTTTGTAATTATTATGTTTTGGTAAAAATAACTCGTGGACATTTGATATGTAATTACATGGGGTATATTTTTTGAACACTTGAATGGCAATTGTAGGCTGGCTGTCTATTTCAATGCTTATTTGCATCAAGTTTTGTAATTGTAATTTTTTGGTAAAGATACCTCTTGGAATGTAAAATCAGGTTTGCTGGAATTTTATTTACATTCTACCAACAACAGTACGGTTTGTAGTCTCAATACCGGTAATTACAAAACAGGAATTTTGATATTTATACAGCTTGCAAGTTACATTGCTGTTACACTTCCAGAGACAGGTCCAAGATGTTTCTGCACATCACAATAAGTTGGACTTCCACACTACACTCTACCAACAATTACATTCTAACAAAAAGTCAGTTTGGTAAGTTGGACTTCCACACTACACTCTACCAACAGTTACATTCTAACAAAAAGTCAGTTTGGTAAGTTGGACTTCCACACTACACTCTAGTTACATGGACACAAAAAGTCAGTTTGGTATTAGAGTTACCAAACTATCCAAACCAAGCCCAAATAATTACAAAAATCACAATCCAATACAAACATAATAATTTATGATTTTCCCTACGAAGCCTCGCACTTTATCTTCCTTTTTACGAACTTTATCTTCCTTTTTACGAACCTCTTTCTCGTGCACCAATACGTCATCCAACATATTCCAAACTTGACTCTCTCTTCGACGAATGTTCTCCTCTACCAGGTGAAATATATCTGCCCAAATGAAAAATTCACATTTCCTAGTTTCAAGCTACACACAATAAGAACATTTAATTAAAATGAAACTCACTATACTAATTAAGATGAAATAACTTGCTTTACCGTCTTATAATTTGGGCAGGCGAAAAATTTCCTTCCCGGATTTTTCGTAGTGTGCGATGTCTTTAGGGGTGCTTTCAAACCACACCAACAACTTGGTGTTTCCAACACAAATTCATCAACCACAGACGATGATGATTGTGTAGAAGCCATGACTGGTTAAAAAGACACTGCACAGAAGTTCAGATTAGTATAAACATGAAGTTACTGAAATGGGAATTTAATAACACATATTAGTACTAAAACAGATTAGTACTACAAAAGATTAGTAAAAACAGGAATTTACTAACACAGATTACTACTAAAATAGTCTAGTAAAAATAGGAATTTACTAACACAAATTAGTACTAAATCTGTGTTAGTAAAAATAGAAATATACTAACACAGATTAGTACTAAAACAGCTTACTAAAAACAGGAATTTACTAGCACAGATTAGTACTAAAACAGATTAGTAAATGCAGGAATTTACTAACAAAGATTAGTAAACAGGAAACAACTCGAACTTCAGATTAGTATCCCCTGTTTTTTGTTTTTCTCAACTTTACATTACAATCATTTCCATATCAACACTTTAACTTCATGCATAGGTAATATTGTTCTGAGGGATCAGTGCACCATACAACAATTTAACTTCAACTAACTGTGGCATGTAGAATGCAAATTGGAATAAATAATCACAATGCAACTTGGAATAAATAATCAGGATGCAACTTGGAACACCATAACACAGAACCATAGCTTTAACACAAGAAATTTAAACAAATCACCATAGGAATTTACACAGAACCATAGCTATAACACAGGAAATTGAAACAAATCACCATAGCAAAGCGCAGAACATAGCTATAACACAGGAAATTGAAACAAATCACCATAGCAAAGCACAGAACCATAGCTATAACACAGGAAATTGAAACAAATCACCATAACGTAGAACCATAGCTATAACACAAGAAATTTAAACAAATCACCACAATCCATAAGACAATTAAACAAATTTAAACCCTAGAATCAGAAACTCCCTCACGCATATCTCTTTGCCTCGGTGCTATTAGGGCTTCGGGACTGACGACTTCGGGAATGAGGGAATAAAGGGTTCGGTGGACTGAGGGCTTCGGGATTGAGGGAATAAGGGGTTCGGTGGACTGAGCAAATAAGGGGTTCGGTGTACTGAGGGATGGTTCACCTGCTACGTTTGAATGGACCGACCTTCGGGACTGAGGGATGCCGCGATGGGCTTCGATGCCCAGATGAGTTAGACACTGCGGAATGGATGAAAAATCATCTTCTCTTTGGGAGGTCAAGTTATAGAGAGTGGGAGTTGCTTGGGGGGTGAGAGTCCAGTCTGATGGCCTTCGAAGAAGATGAACGGACAAACGGACGAAGGGCTTTGTGTAGGGCACGAAGGGCAGAAGGGCTGAGAGAGTATGGGAGATGAGTATCGGAGTAGGTGAGAGTTGTTTAGACTGGAAACTGGAGTCCAGTCCGATGGCCTTCGAAGAAGACGAACGGAAGAAGGGCACGGGGCTCGAGGGGCACGAAGGGCTCTTAGGGCTTCCAGAGTATGGGAGATGAGTGGGGGGTACGATTACGGAGTAGGTGAGGAAACCGATTCAGTGTTTAGTGAACCTGGTCCACACGTCATGAGTGCGCTGGTTTCTCCCAAACAGTGGATGCTCCGAAGACTTATTCAAACCTCATCCCACTCCTCTGTGATGCTAAAGTGGAGCACACCTCTAGCCGAGTTGTTCTACGTACAGTCCTTAGTACTCCTTAGAACCAAGCCCCATGTATTCCACTGTTTGTCCTATTCTTCATGTCAGCCTAGGTCAAATGACCAAAAAGCCTGGCTCACAATGGCCAAAATCCTTTCAAAAATCGCATGCGACATTCATATTTGATTTTGTTTTGCCGTTGCCAAGCCGTGCGACATTTCTCCATGCCGTTCGAAATTTGGCATCGTGTTCAGCTACTCTACCTGATAAATATTTTAACATAAATATTAATTATCAGATTTTTGATTTTATATGATCTATAATAATAAACAGTAATAAGTAAATACGTATATTTCTTCATTAGTTTGATGAAAAATTAGATCTGACTATAAGAAAAAGATCTCTCTAACAACTTTGCTTCTTAAGTATCTGATCACGATAACTAAAAATACTTTAATATTGTATGTGAGAATCCTTTAACCTCTCAGTGCTATTTATAGATTTCTGATCATAAAAAAATCTCAAACTTTGTATTTAACTATAATTAGAGATATAGAGTTTTAATCTTATCTTTTAAGAGTTTTCTTATCCCACTACAAAGAATATGGCTTTTTGCATCGATTTTTTATACGTGGTAAAAGAATTGGATGCAAATAAAGAGTAATTGCTTCCAAATTATGGATGGATGCACATTAACAGTGTGAGGTTTCTAAAACAACACAGATGTTTTCGCTCGACCCTCGCTCAATAGGGCGCTCGAGCGAATTCAGACAGAGTTGAACGCTTGACCCTCGCTTGACATGGAGCTTGAGCGATCTCAGGCAGAGTTGAACGCTCGACTCTCGCTTGACACTGCGCTTGAGCTAACTCAGGCAGATTGGAACGCTCGAGTGAACTCAGGCAGAATGTGCCGCTCGACCCTCACTCGACACTTCGCTCGAGTCAAGGTTCTAGATCACTTAAAATTTAGGATTTTGAAGTGCCTCCTTTGATTGGAACTATAAATAGAATAGAACTTCCAACAGTTTTGTTTTTATAAATTATTTGCAGTGATATATTACTCTACTACGTTGAAATTTTTTGTCGCAATAAAAAAATAGGTCATTTGCATCGACTTTTAACTGTTGCAGCGTAATTAACACTACAACAAAATAGGCCTTTTCCCATGAGTTCTTTTTCCACTATTTATGCTCATGAAGAGTACTAATTTATTGTTACAAATTGTATTCGTAGAAAAAAAATTATTCTTTTTCCATTAACTACGTTAGACGGCAAAATACATTCGACCCTATGTAATTGTTTGCAGTGAATATTTAATCATTTGCGATGAAATTTCAGTGGCGCAAATAGTCAATGAAACAAAATTAGAGGAAAAGTTCAAATAATTATAGAAAATGGCAAAATGCCCCCTTTATTTTTAGTCGCCGCAAATAAGTTTTCCATAACATCCACTTAATCGAGAGTGTATGATCTTTTGCTGCAAGTTATTGTCGCCGCAAATAAGTATCCTTCATTCAAATACACACATGTGTCCTATCTTTTATTCATTTCTTTCTTCTTGCTTTAAAAGCTTAAATATTTCTCCTCTCTTTTATTCAAATACTCTCTCTCTCTCTCTCTCTCTCTCTCTCTCTCTCTCTCTCTCTATGTCGAGGGTTTTGGCGATTTTGATGAAATACCAGAGGTGCTCCATTGCTTCGCACAGCTGCCTAAGACGGCTCTACCGAACCTCCAAGTAAGCCCCGCACTTTCCTTCTGATTTTTTACTATTTGGAAAGACCCATTTTTGTTTCAGATTTTGGGCTTTGTTCTACCATATTTCAAATTGTATAACTTTTAGCTTTCCTTGCATCGGGTTGATAAGTTTAGTGCCTTATATATTGAAATTGGTTTTCAATTTCTTCCATTATTCAGTGATTGTGAAGTTTCTTTTGAGTTTTGATTATGAGGGTAGCTTTAATATGCTTGCTGAAATGATCATGTTTCTCATACCTTGTTTATGATCCCCATGTGTTTGTGAGAGTGCAATCGGATTGTGGGTAATACCTCAATTTTAGGCTTTGAATGGGTTGGTTTTGGTGTTGTTTCAGTGTTTGTGTTGCTGGGTAAATAGTTTTGGAGACATCTTTATTCGTCATGTGGCTCCTTGTGAATGACATTAGGATTGTTTGGGTAGTCTTGAATTCAAAAATAAAATAGAGATATAACAGATTATTTTAATGACATCATAATTTAACTTGTCTGGGTTGTTTTTAAATGTGTATTAGATAACAATACGATAACTTGTCTTTCTTGTTTTATTTGAGTTGTGCCGTATCTGTTGGAACCTGGAAATTCACTGTCTTTATCAACTATAACAACAAATTTGAAACGTTTAAGTAAAAATTTTGAAAGAATTAACTAGAATGAATAATCGAGCATGTACTCTATGGTCTTCTCAATAAATTATGTGCTTTACAGCCTTCTCTATGCTTATAGTTTTTGGCTATTGGACAATTAGCAAGTTGTGCAATTTAGTCTGGTGTTATTTTAGATTTCTAGGTAATGCATGCCATTGCATAAATATACATGAGATATTTGTATATACATTTCTAAATGTGTAACAGATGCTTCTTAAGGAAGGGCTTGCAAGTAGACAAATTGAAAATAATAATAGAAATGGAAAGAATTTGAGCTTCAAACTAGTAATTCAAATTTGCTAAGCTGATCATATGTTTGCATAGATATTGAAGTTTCATATACTACTATTGGACTAATGCCTTTTTTGTTCTCTTATCTTAAACAAAGACCATCTGTTGCAAATATATTGGAAAAAAAAGTTTCAAACTATCATATCCTTTTTGGTGGCCAGTTGGATGAAGAAGTTGTACTGAGCAAGTGACCCACACCTGCTTCCCCAACATTCCCTTGGAAGTTAAAGCATACCCTCCACTAATTCAGTACATGGCAAGTGTTTAGATGTTTTGGTTCGAATTTGATGGGATGAAATTTAGTTATTTATGTAATAACACTTGATTGGAAATGGGCAACTGCCTAAGTATCTAGGTGGTTGTTGCCCATCACATGTAACATGTTATAATATATATATATATATACACACACACATATATATATATATATATATATAAATTAATGTAGATGTGAGTTTGACTTGGCTGAATGAAAGAGCAAAACATCTAAACATGTGTAAGCAATTTGTAGATACTTGTTAATGATAGTTGGATTTGTCTTGATGATTTTTATGCTCTCATGATTCAATGGAATGCTTGCAGTTTATATTTTTGTCATGACTATACGTAGAAAATACAGGGAATGCAGTGTACATGGTGATCATGTGGCTGCAGAATGGGGTTAATCAAAAAATTTTCACATTAAATTTAGTTGTTATTTCTATGGTGCTTTGGTTTTTTTTTTTGTTGGACATGGAGTTATTGTGGATGCAAATGTCCATTTGCATCCAAATTTTGTTTTTGCATCAAGTTATTATGGATGCAAATAGACAAATATGATAAACTATTTGCACCAATTGCATCCAAATAAAGTTATTTTGCATCAAGTTATTATGGATGCAAATGTCCATTCGCATCCAAACACATTAGTGGTAGGGATGACTAATTCCAACCAATTTTGAGTTTTTTGCAGCAGATAAAAATTGATGTAAAAGGTAAGGTATTAGCAACCATTTCATCAGATGGATGCTGAAACCCAAAAATAACCAAATAATTGCATCCAACTTTCAACGATAAAAAATCGATGCAAAAAAATATTTGCATCAATTTTTCCTTGTTTTTGCAATCAAAACAAGCGATACAAATGACTACAAATAAGTTTTGAGTTATTTCAAACTCTATTAAGATGGGTGTGTGGGATATAGAGTTTAAATAAAACTCTTATAGTCTCCCACTTGGCCCATACGCCCATAAAATAATATTTTCTGTTCATGGGTTTATTACTAGAAATTAACCATACTGCGCAAATTTATTTCCTAAAACTTTCATAGCTCAAAGTACATTACATGAGTTTTGTAATATTAATGTCAAATCAACTACTGATGCGAGTCATGACGGTCCTTTGTTATATAATCAACAAATTCCCTTCTATGTACCCCAACACCAGTAACCAATTTAACATGATCTTTAATTGGGATAATTAAGATTGATACTGTGATGCCTTGGGTTCCAATTAATGTTTGTTGCAGACATTATCTTATTATCATTCTTCCAAATCATTCAATATAAGAATAAGTGGAAAGATAAGAAGACAGAAATAAAATAACCATAATAGATATTATTAAGTGTCCAAAATAAAATAAAACATCTACGAGCTCAATGACATCTTTACATCATAAGACCCATTCTATCATGGGTCTGTCAACATGCTCTTTAAATTGCTTCGCTACTAGACCCTTCGTTAATGAGTCTGTTATCATAAGCGTAGTACTAATATGTTTTCTAATGATATTGTTTGTTTCTGTACTTTCTCCTTAACACTAAGGTATTTGAGCTCCATGTGTTTAGCACCTTTTGAATACCTATCATTTTTGATGAAAAATACTGCAAAAGAATTATCACAATAAATTCTCGGCGGCTTGACTATAATTCGACAACTCCAAGCCTTTATGGCTGAGGTCTCAAAGCATGTCACAAACTCAGCCTCCATTGTTGATAAAGCAGTGATAGTTTGCTACATACTTTTCCATGAGATCACTCTACCGGCTAATAGGAAAACATATCCTGGAGTAGATTTCCTACTATCAGAGCAACCGGCAAAATTAGAGTCTGAATATCCAGTTATCTCTAAGTTGTCAATTCTCCTAAAGGTAAGCTGGTAATCCTTAGTTCCTTGCAAATATCGCAATACCCTCTTCGCTGCTTTCCAATAAGACATCCTTGGATTACTCTAGTAACACCCAAGCATGCCAACTGCAAAACTAATGTTTGGTCTCGTGCAAATCTATGCATATATCAAGCTCCCCACAATAGAAGCATAGGGGATTTTTGCCATCTCTTTACGCTCTCACTTAGTTTTAGGACATTGTGATAGACTAAACTTATCACTTTTTGATATTGGAGTATCAAGTGATGAGCAACTTTCATGCCAAATCTCTCAAGAACTCTCTCTACATAACGTTTCAGAGACAATCCCAACAGTCCTTGTTTTTTATCCCGGAGGATTTTAATTCCGATTACAAAGGACGCCTCAGCCATATCTTTCATTTCAAAGTTCTTAGATAGAAAACCCTTGATTTCATAAAGTAAGCTAAGATCACTACTAGCCAACAAGATATCATCAACATATAGGATGAAAAATATGAGCTTAGTCCCACTAACCTTTAGGTATATACATCGTTCAACAATGTTTTCTTTAAATCCAAAGGTATTAATGGTATAATTGAACTTTGAGTACCATTGTCGGGAAGCTTGCTTAAGCCCGTATATTAATTTCGTAATCCTACATACTAGATGATGTTTGCCCTTTTCTAAGTAGCTCTCTGGCTGCTAAATGTAAACCACTTCATCCAAACTTCCATTTAGAAAAGCTATTTTCACATCCATATGGTGTAACTCTAAATCAAAATGAGCCACCAATTCCATAATGATTCTAAAAGAGTCCTTTTTAAATACTGGAGAAAATGTCTTTTTATAATCAATGCATTCTTTTTTAGTGAAACCCTTAGCAACAAGTCTGGCCTTATGTCGTTTGACATTGTCTTTAGAGTCGTATTTGGTCTTAAAGACCTATTTACACCCGAATTTTTTACACCATTCAAGCAACTCAATGAGATCCCAAACTTGATTTTGATCTATAGATTTCAACTCTCCTTTCATGGCATTGATCCATTTACTAGAATCACATCTCTCTATGGCTTGTGAAAACATTAGTGGATCTTCACTTGTCCCAATGTCAAATTCAGATTCCTGGAGATATGCCAAGTAGTCTACTAAAATAGCAGGTCTCCGATATCTCTGAGATCCGCGTAAGACTCTATTCTGGTAACTTCGAACTTGGTTCATCAGTGGTATTATCATTTTGAGATGGGTGATCATTTATTTGTACTAATGTATCATTGTGATGATCAATTATAGGAACCATTATCTTTTCTGAGGGTGTATGTATAGGGACATCTACTCGTACTTTCTCAATGATCACATCTCTAGGTTTTATTTATCCACTGATTTTGCCAAGTTCAATGAATTTGGCATTCCCTGGTTTCACTATTCTCGGACTGTGATTAGGACAGTAAAATCTATACCCTTTGGATCTCTCTAGGTAGCCAATAAAGCACCAACTTACTGTTTTAGGATCCAATTTCTTTTCATGTGGATTGTAAAGTCTTGCTTCTGTTGGACAACTCCAAATATGCATGTGTCTTAAACTTAGTGTCCTACCAATCCATAGCTCGAAAGGAATTTTTGAAACTGACTTACTAGGAACTCACTTGGGTAAGGTAGAATTGCTTACCATACTTTTGACCATATCTAATAAAGTCTGATTACGCCTTTCAAAAACACTGTTCTACTGTGGTGTCCCTGGCATCGTGTACTATGCAACAATGCCACGCTGTTCAAGAAGTTTGGCGAATGGGCCATGGTTACGACTCGATTTGTCATACTTTCCATAATATTCTCCAGCTCGATCCGACCTGATGATTTTCACCTTTCTATCTAATTGCCTTTCTACCTCTATGAGAAATACCTCAAGTACTAAAATAGCTTGAGATTTCTCATGTAACAGATAGATATATCAAAACCGTGAAAAATCATTTATAAATGTGATAAAATACTTTTCTCCACCAAAACATTTAGTGGAGAATGTTTTACATATATCTGTGTGAATTATTTCAAGACGCTCTTTCCTTCTTGTTGCACCTTTCTTAGTATGTTTGATTTGCTTTCCTTTAATGCAATCCACATATACTTCAAGATTAGTAAAATCTAAATGCAGAAGTTTCCATTCTTTTAGTAATCTCTCTAACCTTTCTTTTGAGATGTGCCCAAATCTCTTATGCCACAAGTTATAAGAATGTTCATTTATCATGTTTCTTTTAGTTCTAATACACATTTCATAGTTATGGGTATAGGTATTATGAACAAATGTATTATCTAGACGAAATCGATAAAGACCAATGGAAAGATACCCAGAACCAATAAATAAAGAGTATCTGAACAAATTGAAACTACCATTATAAAATAAAAAAGAATAACCATCGGTGTCTAGTCTAGAAAGCGAAATTAAATTACGTCTCATAGAAGGCACAAAAACTATGTTATGAAGGTCTAAACAATGACAAGTACTCAAAACTAAACGAAAAGTCCCTATGGCCGAAACTTCAGACTTATTCTCATTTCCTATAAAAATGAATCGCTCACTGGGATTTCCTATAAACATGAACATTAGCACCTGAACCTAGCCACTAAGAATTAGTAGGAACATTTACAAGGTTTAATTCAAAACACACAAGAGCAAGAGGCTTACCCTTCTTTTCAAACCAAGCCTTACGTTTCTGACACTCAGATTTCATGTGTCAATTTTTTCCACACCAGTAGCATTTGATACTACTATGTTGAACCTGATTAACTTTTCCAGGCTCCTTTCCTCTTGGTGGTCCAATTCGTTTCTTTTTACTATAATGGTACTTTTTCTCTCCAGCTTCTTTGGTCACAAAATTAGTATAGTAATGCCCTTATTTTTTCAGTCTTACTTCCTCCTGAACTACCATACTTGCCAGCTCATTCACATTCCATTTATCCTTAATACAATTATAATGCATCTGGAATGGTCCATACTGAGGTGGCAATGAGTTCAAAATAAATTGAACAATGAATGACTCATCTACTTTCATTCCCAGGGTTTGTAATCTGGTAGTAATATTTGTCATTTCAAGGATATGCTCTTGCATTCCTTTGGCTCCATCATATTTCATGGTGTTAAGTCTAGCCATCAGTG
Source organism: Carya illinoinensis (assembly GCF_018687715.1). NCBI lineage: Eukaryota > Viridiplantae > Streptophyta > Magnoliopsida > Fagales > Juglandaceae > Carya > Carya illinoinensis. Next base: position 7,159,242 of record NC_056758.1, on the reverse strand, counting down.
TTCCTGCTAAAAACTTATCTGTAGACTTAAATCTCTCATCAGCATTTTTCAAAAAAATTTGGGCATCCTCAATACTAGGGAGTGAATTTTTAATATTTTCAACTATGGTTATTTTCATGAATATTAGACTCAGCCTGTTTGATTTCTCCCACTGTTTAAAAGACTCTTTCTCATCCTTGTTACTCTTCTCAGTGAGGGGTGATGGTTTTGAACTTGTAAGGGATGAGTTAAGGTCAAGGACCCCTAAGGTGAATTTGACTCGCTCAACCCACTCAAAAAAATTAGAGTCATTCAAAATAGGAACTGATAAAGTTTGTGAACGTAATAACGTCGGTACATTTACTACAAGAAAATATTTGTCACATAATCCATTGAGTTAGACACTTATAAACTATAATCAGAATTTAAATAATTATGAATGAACTAATAGTGTCATTAAGACCCACCTTTGGGAGTAGATCTTAATACACAAAGTGTTCTCACTAATATTAAATTCTGTGGATGAACTAAGTATATCATCAGAATTCTCTTTTGGGAGTAAACTTTGACATACAAATTGTTCCCTCCAACTTTTTTTTGATAGATGAATTAGTAATGTTATCAAAATTCCTCATTTGGGAGTAAATCTTGACACACAAAGTGTTCACTCCAACCTTAATTTGATAAATGAACTAGTAGTGTCATCAAGATTCTCCTTTGGGAGCATATCTTGATACACAAAATTGTCCATTCCATCATATCCACCTTACTATGGAATTTAATTACTTGTACTTTTGGGCAACCAAGTTTTTCTTTGATTTTGATTGTAAATCACTTGTCCATATTGGATAAATAATTATATATAGCATGATAATAAGAGCCAATTCATACATGTATATAAGATTTATGTATGTAATAATAACATGCATATGACATTTAATAAAATTTAATACATGTATTTAACAATAATAAAATTTTCATACATGTAAATAGCAATAATAACATGTATATAAAATAAAATAAGATAAAATAAAAATTTGAATTTTTTTAATAAATAAATAAATAATATTAAAATAATAATAAAATAATCTGACTGGTTCAGGTATGAACCGGTCCGGTTTAGCAAACCGGATCAAGACCCAAGTCAACTGGATGTGTTGACTTGGGCTGGATCTATTGTATAGGCTCGTTCCTCTTTTTTTTTTTTTTTTTTTTTTTTTTTTTTGGTTCTTTTTTATTGGCCTAGGTTATGGCCCATTTTACTCTTTCTCTCGACTAGGCTAGAGCCCAAGGCCCAAAGGCCCTTAGCCTAAACAACTTAAATATCAGAATTAACCCATCGCATAAGACAGTTTAATACAATGGATTGGGTTGTAGCCCACAGCCTACAAACCTTTAGTCTATTACATGAAAACCCTAAAGGAAAGCTCTTCTTCCTTCAGACTTAGCGCCGCACCAGATTTCTTTTCTTCCTCCCACAACACATTGTGCCACATCGCATGGTAGCTTAGCATGGCATCTCAACGGTGGTCCTTGCCGGTTGGAGAAGACGGAATGGCATCCCCAGCCTCCTTCCACCGGCGAGGAGGATCTCAGACTCCTCGCGGTGTCGGCCTCTCCTTCATTTTTTTTTCGGGAACCGAACGTTGCATCCATTTTATTTTTATTTTTATAGATACCCTTAATATTATTTCTTCATTGCAACATAGTGTAAAACCATATAATAGTAGAGGAAATATGAATTAACACTCAATAAAAGCAAATTCAAAATACGACAAGGGAGAAGAAATCGATACATTCAAAACTGAAATACATTAAGCAATGTCAGTTTATTAATACTTGGTTCTTTTATAAAAACACAGAGTTGATGTTTGAAAACATCATCATAATTTTACGTGTCAGATTAAAAGGTAATATTTTTAATCTTTCGCAATATCACAATAAACGAAAGCATATATATTCACTCTATATTTTATCGAGATCATAAAAGATCTATAACTTGTCTCTGATACCACATGTTAAATATTTTAACATGAATATTAATTATCAGATCTTTGATTTTATATGATCTACAATAATAAACAGTGATAAATAAATATGGACTTTTCTCCATCAATTTGATGAAGAATTAGATCTGGCTATAAGGGAATAATCGTCCTAGCAACTTTGGCTCTTAAGTGTCTTACGATAGCTAAAGGCACTCTAATTCAGTGCTATTTATAGATTTCTAACCATCAAGAAATTTCAGACTTTGTGTCTGGCTATAATTAGATATATAGAGTTTTAATCGTATCTCTTAGGAGTTTTCTTATCCCATTATTACTCATCTTTTAACTGATAAGTTTTGAGCTGTTTCAAACTCTATTAAGATGGTTGTGTGGGACATAGAGTTTAAATAAAACTCTTACACCACCACCATCGGCCATAATGTAGACCAAGCCCAACCCATGCGAGGTCCATTTATCTATGTCGTTCAAGTTCCGGCATCATGCTTAGCTCCTCCACCTCCTACATCGTGCTCAGCTGATCCTCCACCACCATCGGCTGTAACCTTGACCCATTAAAGTTTTGCAAAGCTGTATTTGAGATGTTTTTGCATTTGGAGGATATAACGTTTGAGATGTTTGAGTTATTTTGTCAGCACGTGTTTTGTTTACTCCCTTTCATTTCTTATCTTAAATGCTTCTTAGATATAGCTCAGCATCCCAAATTCTCTCCCATCTCCAAGTTCCACACTTCTTTCTTTGAAAGATATATATCTTTTAAGAAAAACATACTTTTTTTTAATAAAAAATAAAAGAGATTTCAAAAACACATTTCCTTCATTATTAAATTAAATATTATTTGAAACATAGTGTATTTCACCTAAACTGGTGATGTAGGGTCAAATATTGGTACAAGATATTTCACATTATTGGGATCATAGGAGTATGCATTTAGTACAAGATATTATTGAGGTCAATGACGTTGAAATAGGAATTTCGAACAAAGTGTTGAGTCCTTACATTGTTAGAGTTAAAGCAAGGTCTACATTGAAGATGATGGCACCTACAATAGAGAAGGTTATGAGGAAGCCACAAACTAAATGCAAACTATTCGAGACCGGTGCCAAGAGAAAGATAAAAAATGTATTTAGTTTGTTTTCTATACTTATGCAAAGTTGTTTCCGGAATATATTTATTTTAATTATGTATGGTTGAGATGTAGGTGAGAAAACTTCCGGAAGATATCTTAAACATGAGTGGCACTGTAGGAACAACAAATAAGGTCTTGAATAGGAGTGGCACTGCAACAACAACATATGAGGTGTTACTTCTTGGCACACAACAAAGTGTCCTTTCACAAGTATGCAGTAATTCATTTGGATGTTTCTTTGCTTAAGTATGACAATTCTTAATTGTAATTTTTATGTCTACTTTTTAACCTGGTTATTGGTGGATTTTCATTTGGAGTCTAGTTGTTTGTGGTTGTTGTTGGCATTTTGTAGCTTCTATTGGTATTTGGCACTCGATGTATTTTCAAACAAATGGATCTATACAAACAATACACTTGTTTTGTGTTTTTTTTAATGAAGAATGCAAATTCATTTTTTTTAAAGTGATATTGCATGTTGCATTATGAGAGTTAGTCTATTTATTAGGTTGATGGAAGTGTTAGATATGTACTACATTACACTTTACTGATGTACTGCTTCGTAAAGAAGAGCAATTGCCGGATATTACAAAGTACTGGATTTATAAACTTATATGAAAACAAAATTTTAAATTCCACTTCTTTACATAGATCTTCTTAATATGAAAAGGATAAATAAAGTTCCATCAACTTTTGCTTTGAAACATTGCACCATGTAATCTAGAATAAAATTATTAATTGGATGTCAATATATTGCTTATGTTGCATATGTCTTGTTAGAGTAATGGAAACATGTACTCAAATAAAAAAAATAATAATCAACAAAGAGTTTTGCTACGTATAAGCAAAGTCGTGTACTAATCTACGTATCAATACTGATTCCTTTATATTTAAAATTTAAATTAGTATTGTTTTAATAAAATCTACTTTTTGACCAATCATATTAGATTGGTGCATATATTATAGCACAGTTATGCTTGTAACTAGATTTTGCCATCAAGAAAATAGGACATATAGTCAGACGTGTTATCGTATTGAACATTTTCAATTGCAATTTCGATGCATTTAGGTTGTTTTGACTTTATGAAGCCTTCATAATAATGAATTGGAAGGGTTTAGATTGTAAGCCTACTTCACCAGTCATGCCAGTTGCCAACAACCCAAGATACTTAATGATAACTGTATAAAGATGGTTCATGGGTATTTTTTGTACACTTTTGTGTTGATTCTTCCTCCTGTGTTTAAATATAGTTTGAGCCACAAATTTCATATCCTTTTGGACCACATGGTGCCTTGATGATTAGTCCCCACTATTACAAGATTTAACCTTTTTTTTTTTTTTTTTTTTTTTTTCGTAACACACAAATCTGTAGGAAAGACATGGTATTTAGGGGTGGGCAGCAGGGCTCCACACCCCGCTACCCCTCCCTTGCTCGCCCCTTCCCTGCATTTAGTCCCCCTAGAGGGGGTGGGGGGCGAAGAGGGCCCAACCCCGCCCAGCATTTCCCCCTCCCCTCCCTTGCCTATATATATATTATATATAAAAACATAAATATTTATATATATACAAAAACATAAATATATGTTTATACATATAAATATAAATATATATTTATATTTTATAAATTGTGTATATATAAATATATATATATATTATAATTTGTTAAACTTGCTTACAAAATATGCATTCGAAAATTTAAAAACTATATAGTTTAAAACTACTACACTACAACTTACACAAAATATGTACTAGCAAATTTAAAAATTACATAAATTTTAAATTATAGTCATATTTATAAAATTTAAATTTACAAATTGGATCTAAAAATATATTTTTGATCACTTATGGATCTAGAAATAATTTTTAAACATAGTGAAATGTAGTATATGTTTGAAGTGGAAATGAGGCGGGGCGTTGATGACCTGTAAACTTTCGTATTGCAGATTTTACAAGATCGCTCGAGCGAAGGCTTTTGGCCACTCGAGCGAATTCAGGCAGATTCAAACGCTCGATTGCCGCTCGACAGTGAGCTCGAGCAGGTTGCTGGAAAACAAAGATCGCTCGAGCGGAGACATTGGCCGCTCGAGTGAAATCAAGCAGAGCTGAACGCCTGACGTGTGCTCGATAGGACGCTCGAGCGAAATCAGGCAGAGTCGAATGCTCGATGTGCGCTCGACACCCCCCTCGAGCGAACATCGTATTTTGACAGATTTAAGGTTTTCCGCCATCACACCATATAAAAAGGAATTTTTCACTCTATGGCCACGACTGTTGATGGGAGAACACTTTTTGGGACAGAAAAACACATCTAGAAGGATTCACTTAATCTGTTTTGGAGAGGGAATTCCATATATTGCAAGTACATTGGAATCATACACAAGCACAGACGCGAAAAAAGCATTGAATCATTTCCTTGAGTTTTTGAAGACGAGTTGCAGCTGCGAAGATTATTTTTCAACGTTTATTTTCTTCCAATATTCTCAGAACAATTATGGTGAATTCGTTTATGTTGAATTCCATTTCTAGAATGAGCTAAATTTTATTTATTCTAGGAAAACGATGTAACCTATTTCCAAACTATGCTTGATTGTCTATGCTAATTTAAGGCAATTCTCTCTTTGTTTATCTGATTTATTCTGAGTTTATTGCTCCTAATTAACTGGCCATTGATTAGATGATATTTAATCTTGTGATTTGCTATCGAAAGAGAGAATCATAGGGTAGATCTTGAATATTTCAGCATAGGTAAATATAGAGATCGAAATACTTGTATGAACCTATGTAGTAATTAAATTATTGATCTTATTGCTTTCTTGATTATTTAATTTTCATATTCTTGTGCGAATTGATAAACAAGAGTCATTTCCAATTGACTATCAAAAGAGGCTTTTGGATGAATTAGAGATTTGCTAATAGACGAAAAGAATTAAATTAAATTAGCTAGATGAGAAAAGCATAGTGAAGAATTAGGTGAAATCGATTTCCTAGAAGTTTTCTTTCCCATTAATTTGATCTTTGAACGTCAGTTTTATTTCTTTTGCATATTTCTCTTTGAGTTTAATTTGCAACTACAAAAATTTTAGTGATTCCTCTAGATAAAATTGAGATTAGTATAATTTTGGTATTTGACAAAAGTAAGGTACCAATCCCTGAGGACGATCTTTTCTTATCACTTTATTATAAAACTACAATACTGTGCACTTGCAGTTTTGCACCGATCATGTTTTTGGCACCGTTGCTAGGGATTGGTTTATTCTTATTCTTTTCGTCAATATCGATACAAAGTAATCTTGGTTTTAATTTAGAATTTTATTTTATCTTTGCTCTACAGGTGTGCTTTTTACATTGGATGCGCCGTGCTAGATCTCGTGATATTATTCTTTTTGATCCAGAGATTGAAAGAACTCTTAGATCACGAAGAAGAAATAAGATACTAGTCATGGCTGAAGAAGAACGTGAGGCACTACTACACACCTTGAAGGACTATGTACGACCAGTTGTGAATAAAAATTACTTGAGCATAATACGCCAAACAATTAATGCCAACAACTTTGAGCTCAAACCAGCTTTGATTAGCATGGTGCAGCAGGCTCAATTCAGTGGATTGCCACTAGATGATCCCAATATTCA